>NC_040085.1:97983267-99218522 GCF_003369695.1 Bos indicus x Bos taurus
AATAAAGTCTGACACTGTTTCCACTGTTTCCCCATCTATTTCCCATGAAGTGGTGGGACCAGATGCCATGATCTTTGTTTTCTGAATGTTGAACTTTAAGCCAACTTTTTCACTCTCCACTTTCACTTTCATCAAGAGGCTTTTTAGTTCCTCTTCACTTTCTGCCATAAGGGTGGTGTCATCTGCATATCTGAGGTTATTGATGTTTCTCCTGGCAATTTTGACTCCAGGTTGTGCTTCTTCTAGCCCAGCGTTTCTCATGATGTTCTCTGCATATAAATTAGATAAGCAGGGTGACACAGATCTATTAAAAGACCTTACTGAATTTTGTTCTTTGGTGCTAGTGACCTTTCTCTAGCTGTTTTAACCAAGTGAAAAAGGTTAATAAAGCTCTACAGTAAAACAATCTGACTAAAAATAAAGCTGCATAGTTAATAGAAAGCCTGGCCCTTTGCTTATAAGTGGGAGAATATAACTGAATGTTTGATGAATGCAGAACTTTCATAAGATTTGAGACTGTATCAGTTCAACTTTAAAGAGGAAAAGAACTTCAAAATGTACAGATCATCAGATGAGAGTATAAATTATATGGGAAAGTGTATATAAAATAGAAATTAGAGAGGCTGTGGGCATCCTAATATCACATCTATCCTGAAGATATAAAAAATTAAAGTGTCTTCCAATTTTGCATTTTTAACTAGAGAAAAGTCGTTTTCTGTGAATACTTCTGTTTACCAAACAACCACTGATTTGGTTCTAAAAGAGTTAGATTCTTTAAGTCCTGTAAGAATTTCATCTGAAATAGTTTTAGCAGCATACAGTATCAGTAATTATGATATGAAGTCAGCATAACGTTTGCATCTTCTAAAACTGGTTTGGAATTTGCTTAGTGCAGTTTTACCCAATTATGTTAGTGACCTTGAGAATTAAAAAAAAAAAAAAAACCAGTCGCAGCAGTGTCCTGTGAAAGAAGTTTCTGTAAGCTGAAGTTAATTTAAAATTACTTAAGATTGTCACTTATTTTGGGCTCCAGTTACAATTTTAGGACCTGGCAAAATTCAGTTAAATTTTCTATTTGCTTTATTCAGAGTATGAAGGAGTAAATTTCCCCCCTAATTCGTTTATGGAGACCTACATTTCATAAAGGACTTAAACAAAAGCATCTTGGGTCAAGGATTTGCATAAAATGTTCGTTTCTCTCAATGCAGTTAAATGGATGCTCTTTCAGAAGATGTTTGAGCATGCTTTGGCATTGCCTTTCTTTGGGATTGGAATGAAAACTGACCTTTTCCAGTCCTGTGGACACTGCTGAGTTTTCCACATTTGCTGGCATATTGAGTGCAGCACTTTCACAGCATCATCTTTCAGGATTTGAAATAGCTCAACTGGAATTCCATCACCTCCACTAGCTTTGTTCGTAGTGATGCTTTCTAAGGCCCACTTGACTTCACCTTCCAGGATGTCTGGCTCTAGGTCAGTGATCACACCATCGTGATCATCTGGGCCGTGAAGATCTTTTTTGTACAGTTCTTCTGTGTATTCTTGCCATCTCTTCTTAATATCTTCTGTTTCTGTTAGGTCCATACCATTTCTGTCCTTTATCGAGCCCATCTTTGCATGAAATGTTCCTTTGGTATCTCTAATTTTCTTGAAGAGATCCCTAGTCTTTCCCATTCTGTTGTTTTCCTCTTATTTCTTTGCACTGATTGCTGAAGAAGGCTTTCTTATCTCTTCTTGCTATTCTTTGGAACTCTGCATTCAGATGTTTATATCTTTCCTTTTCTCCTTTGCTTTTTCGCTTCTCTTCTTTTCACAGCTATTTGTAAGGCCTCCCCAGACAGCCATTTTGCTTTTTTGCATTTCTTTTCCATGGGGATGGTCTTGATCCCTGTCTCCTGTACAATATCACGAACCTCCATCCATAGTTCATCTGGCACTCTATCTATCAGATCTAGGCCCTTAAATCTATTTCTCACTTCCACTGTATAATCATAAGGGATTTGATTTAGGTCATACCTGAATGGTTTAGTGGTTTTCCCTACTTTCTTCAATTTAAGTCTGAATTTGGCAGTAAGGAGTTCATGGTCTGAGCCACAGTCAGCTCCTGGTCTTGTTTCTGCTGACTGTATAGAGCTTCTCCATCTTTGGCTGCAAAGAATATAATCAATCTGATTTCGGTGTTGACCATCTGGTGATGTCCATGTGTAGAGTCTTCTCTTGTGTTGTTGGAAGAGGGTGTTTGTTATGACCAGGGCATTTTCTTGGCAAAACTCTATTAGTCTTTGCCCTGCTTCATTCCGTATTCCAAGGCCAAATTTGCCTGTTACTCCAGGTGTTTCTTGACTTCCTACTTTTGCATTCCAGTCCCCTATAATGAAAAGGACATCTTTTTTGGGTGTTAGTTCTAAAAGGTCTTGTAGGTCTTCATAGAACCGTTCAACTTCAGCTTCTTCAGCATTACTGGTTGGGGCATAGACTTGGATTACTGTGATATTGAATGGTTTGTCTTGGAAACGAACAGAGATCATTCTGTCGTTTTTGAGATTGCATCCAAGTACTGCATTTCGGACTCTTTTGTTGACCATGATGGCCACTCCATTTCTTCTGAGGTCTTCCTGCCCGCCGTAGTAGATATAATGGTCATCTGAGTTAAATTCACCCATTCCAGTCCATTTCAGTTCGCTGATTCCTAGAATGTTGACATTCACTCTTGCCATCTCTTGTTTGACCACTTCCAATTTGCCTTGATTCATGGACCTGACATTCCAGGTTCCTATGCAATATTGCTCTTTACAGCATCAGACCTTGCTTCTATCACCAGTCACATCCACAGCTGGGTATTGTTTTTGCTTTGGCTCTATCCCTTCATTCTTTCTGGAGTTATTTCTCTACTGATCTCCAGTAGCATATTGGGCACCTACTGACCTGGGGAGTTTCTCTTTCAGTATCCTATCATTTTGCCTTTTCATATTGTTCATGGGGTTCTCAAGGCAAGAATGCTGAAGTGGTTTGCCATTCCCATCTCCAGTGGACCACATTCTGTCAAATCTCTCCACCATGACCCGCCCATCTTGGGTTGCCCCACGGACATGGCTTAGTTTCATTGAGTTAGACAAGGCTGTGGTCCTAGTGTGATTAGATCGACTAGTTTTCTGTGATTATGGTTTCAGTGTGTTTGCCCCCTGCTGCCCTCTTGCAACACCTACCGTCTTACTTGGGTTTCTCTTACCTTGGGTGTAGGGTATCTCTTCACAGCTGCTCCAGCAAAGCACAGCCATTGCTCCTTACCTTGTACAAGGGGTATCTCCTCACCAAAACCATGTTCAAGCTGGTTTTAGAAAAGCTGGTTTTAGAAAAGGCAGAGGAACCAGAGATCAAATTGCCAACATCCACTGGATCATAGAAAAAGCAAGAGAGTTCCAGAAAAACATCTATTTCTGCTTTATTGACTATGCCAAAGCCTTTGACTGTGTGGATCACAATAAATTGTGGAAAATTCTGAAAGAGATGGGAATACCAGACCACCTGATCTGCCTCTTGAGAAATCTGTATGCAGGTCAGGAAGCAACAGTTAGAACTGGACATGGAACAACAGACTGGTTCCAAATAGGAAAAGGAGTTCGTCAAGGCTGTATATTGTCACCCTGTTTATTTAACTTATATGCAGAGTACATCATGAGAAACGCTGGACTGGAAGAAACACAAACTGGAATCAAGATTGCTGGGAGAAATATCAATAACCTCAGATATGCAGATAACACCACCCTTATGGCAGAAAGTGAAGAGGAACTCAAAAGCCTCTTGATGAAAGTGAAAGTGGAGAGTGAAAAAGTTGGCTTAAAGCTCAACATTCAGAAAACAAAGATCATGGCATCTGGTCCCACCACTTCATGGGAAATAGATGGGGAAACAGTGGAAACAGTGTCAGACTTTATTGTTCTGGGCTCCAAAATCACTGCAGATGGTGACTGCAGCCATGAAATTAAAAGATGCTTACTCTTTGGAAGGAAAGTTATGACCAACCTAGATAGCATATTCAAAAGCAGGGACATTACTTTGCCAACAAAGGTTCGTGTAGTCAAGGCTATGGTTTTTCCTGTGGTCATGTATGGATGTGAGAGTTGGACTGTGAAGAAGGCTGAGTGCCGAAGAATTGATGCTTTTGAACTGTGGTGTTGGAGAAGACTCTTGAGAGTCCCTTGGACTGCAAGGAGATCCAACCAGTCCATTCTGAAGGAGATCAGCCCTGGGATTTCTTTGGAAGGAATGATGCTAAAGCTGAAACTGCAGTACTTTGGCCACCTCATGCGAAGAGTTGACTCATTGGAAAAGACTCTGATGCTGGGGAGGGATTGGGGGCAAGAGAAGAAGGGGACGACAGAGGATGAGATGGCTGGATGGCACCACTGACTTGATGGACATGAGTCTGGGTGAACTCTGGGAGTTGGTGATGGACAGGGAGGCCTGGCGTGCTTCGATTCATGGGGTCGCAAAGAGTCGGACACGACTGAGCGACTGATCTGATCTGATCTGATCAGAAGATGTTCTTGCTTGCAAAGATGATCATAAAGTCATGCCTATTCCCATATGGAAGAAAGTTTGTTATATGAAAAAGCTCGAAGGTTTAGGACCCCCTGAGGCAGTTTTTTTGAGGAAGCTTCAAACAGCCCAAGAGAGAAAGGACTTGAGGATGAGAGTGATGCAGAGGCTTCTTGGAGCAAAAAGATAAGCCAGAGTTCAAAGGGGAAGACTTGAGTTAGGTAAGGCTTCCCTGGTGGCTCAGCTGGTAAAGAATCCACCTGCATGCCAGAGACCTGGGTTTGTACCTGGGTTGGGAAGATACCCTGGAGAAGGGAAGGGCTACCCACTCCAGTATGCTGGCCTGGAGAATTCCATGGACTATCCATGGGGTCGCAAAGAGTTGGACACGACTGAGGGACTTTCACTCACTCACTGAGTTAGGTAAGTGGTGGGGGGGGTGGTGGTAACAGAAGTGGGTAGCTCAGTAGCTTTGGCCCAAGGGAAGGAATATGGGGAGGTGAGCCTAGATAGGTCACCAGAGTCCGTTTTGATGGACCTTCACTGATACGTCAGGGATGTGGGATGTTATCGGCAGAGGGGAGTCACTGAAGTCTTCATGGGAATCAGATAAAGACGTTTCCGATTTAAGAATATCAGCATGACCACAATGTTCTGGGTAAATTTAGGGTAGGAAGAAATTGTGGGCAGTTGTTTTAGGATGAGATGGCAAAACTGAGTGAAGGGCTCTCTCTCTCCCGCGTGCGTGTGCTCTTTCTCTTTCTCTCTCACTCTCCCTCTCTCTCCTGCTACCTTCTAAATAAAATAGAGCTGTAACACTGATTTGCTTAAGAGCCGTAACACGGTTTGTCCAAGACCCGAGAGCTGTGATGCACCGAGGGCTTTAATGTCCGTCGCTCCAAATCTTTGTTGTGACGAGACAAAGAACCGAGGAACATACAGGGTGCCATGCTGCTGCTGCTGCTGCTGCGGCTAAGTCGCTTCAGTTGTGTCCGACTCTGTGCGACCCCATAGACGGTAGCCCACCAGGCTCCCCCGTCCCTGGGATTCTCCAGGCAAGAACACTGGAGTGGGTTGCCATTTCCTTCTCCAATGCATGAAAGTGAGAAGTGAAAGTGAAGTCACTCAGTCATGTCCGACTCTTAGCGATCCCATGGACTGCAGCCCACCAGGCTCCTCCATCCATGGGATTTTCCAGGCAAGAGTACTGGAGTGGGGTGCCATTGCCTTCTCCAATGGTGCCATGACTCGGGTTTAACCTGGCTGAAAAAACCTCCACATGGAAGAGGCCAAGCACAGCAGGAGCCCAGCTCAGCGAAGCTCCCGCGCTAGAAGTGGAAGGCTACGAAACCCAGCGCAGGGGAAGGCCCATTATGCTGGACACCGGGACAGCGAAAAACGAATTCAGCAGAAAGCTCATGCGGCCCAGTCTCAGATTCCAGAAGACCTCTGGTTAAGGTAAGAGGTCCTCGCTCCTATGGCTGGAGGGGCCTTTACAATCTCTCGTTTCTTGTTTCCTCGAACCTCCGGCGAACAGGCGGGTGGCAGGGGGCACAATTGAGGGACTCTGTGGAGAGGCTACTCCTCAGCATGTCCCAAAGGCGCTATCTGCTGAGCCCCAGTATCTGTTACCCAAGCTGGTGGGGGTTCTTCTGTCCTTTGTCTTCTCTGTGCCAAGAATCAGACCAATGAAACTGTGAGCACTGCTCAGCTATTTAGCAAATTTTCTGGCGGGCTATGAAGGGGATTCCTTGGCACATTTTTCCCACTGCTTTTTCCTCCTGTCCTTCAGCTCTCCCAGGACTCAAGCCCGGCCAAAACTAATGAAACTCAGGCTCTGATGTCTCATTGCAAAAATTCATTGAGAGACAAAGTGATAAGAGGTGGATTTATTAGGATCCAGAGAGAAGCCTGGTGGCTCAGACGGTAAAGCGTCTGCCTGCAATGTGGGAGACCCAGGTTCTATTCCTGGGTTGGGAAGATCCCCTGGAGAAGGAAATGGCAATCCACTCCAGCACTCTTGCCTGGAAAATCCCATGGACAGAGGAGCCTGATAGGTTATAGTCCGTGGGGTCGCAAAGAGTTGGACACGAATGAGTGACTTCACTTCACTTTACATCACCTGTAATTGCCTAAGATAAGATTCACCTGGAGAGCTTTTAAGTATTGCAGATTTTCATCCGCGAGTGGTCACCCCAGTAGGGCTGGCATCTGACAGGGAATTGATCATTTTAAAAATAGCTCCATGCGGTTTTATCTCCAGATGGCTGGGGAAATGCTGAATATTCATTGGAAGGACTGATGCTGAAGCTCCAAAACTTTGGCTACCTGATGGGAAGACCTAACTCATTGGAATTGACCCTGATGCTGGGAGTGATTGAAGGCAAAAGGAGAAGGGGGTTGCAGAGGATGAGATGATTAGATAACATCACCAACTCAATGGACATGAATTTGAGCAAACTGCGGGAGATAGCAAAAGACGGGATCTTTACTGGCTGTAGTGTATGTTGTCCCAAAGAGCTGGACGCAACTTAGGGACAGAACACCACCACCACCACCTAGAGGAGGCAGGTGCTGCTTGCTTCCCCTTTTGGTCCTGCTTACAAGTATGAACCCTGCTACTAATATGAACCCAGCAGTTCCTGGAAGAGGGTCCCTGCTCACTTCAGGTCTTCTTAGTCAAAGTGCCTTCACATCTCTCCGAACGTCAACTTCCCTAATTGAAAAAGGTTTGAGAGTGTCACTTTACCGTGCTATCTCAATCTGTCCTCAGCCTGTCACAGGCCCAGGCATAGAATGCTGGTCTAGGGGCGCTTTTCTTCTGGGAGCTGGCGGGTTCGACACACAGAGCCCTAGCCCCAAGACCCTCAGTGCCCGCGATGATTCTGGGTCTTGCCGTATCGTGGACTACAACTCCCAGCATACTCCAGCCCCGCCCTCATCCTGCCAGGTCTCGCGTGAAGTGACGCCGCCTCGGGAGAGTTTATCAGGGAGGCTGCCGGCGGCTGGTATCCTGTTCTCCCTCCCAGCTTGGCGTCTGGGACCTTCTGTGTCGTTACAGGCACAGCGCCGCTCACACCATGGCTTGGATCCGGACTGCGCAACAACCTTTCGAGAGACGTGGGTCTTTGGAGCCTCTTTAGTCCCAGGCCGCAGGCAGCTCCGCGGCGGCGGCGGACGGAAAGGTAACTGGAGGATCCGGGCCTGGCCCCCCCGGGGGCTCGGGCTCCGCTGTTTAGGAGGGGCCTGGCCCCCATCCCCCGCCAGGCCCGGGCCTGGGGCCTTGTGGTGCCCTCACTCAGGCTGGCTTACTCAGGCTCGGAGCTTGGCTGGACCGCTCTGTGCAGCTTTCGCTCCGCCTTCTGGCGGCGGGGCGGGGCGGGGGTGGGGGTGGGGGGTGTCCTCCCACCGCGGGGTTCCTCAGCGATGACGCCCCCGCGGCCCCGGCACCGGGCCTCGCCTCTACCAAGCCGGCCTAGTCCTGGACCACCCCTGCTCGCCTTCAGCTCCCCAGCCTCCTACTTGCCTTGCCCCGGGGAACCTTCATCTTAAGCCAGCCCCTGCCCCTAGTCTCCGTAACCTTTCTTAGCCTCGCCGGGTGGAAGAGGCGGTTGAGTCAGCCCAGGCCTTTCGCGTCTGGGTGGCGTTGTCTTGCATCTGGTAAAGGAGAAGTCAGCGCTCTGCGGGCCGCGGGGAGGGCCGGGCCCCGGGATGAAAGGGGAGGTGGCCTTGTCGGAACGCTCCCTGGGCTCCGAGGTTGACGGAACTTTGGCTTCTGCGATGCTCTTTAACTTTGCCGTCTGAGCTTCATCAGGATGGGGGGGTGGGTCGGGGGCAATGTAGCAAGTTGAAAGCAAATAACGGCTCCCTCAGAGCTTTGTTTGAACTCCTCGGTGAAATGGGGCTGAAATCTGCCTTACAAGATGGGCCACTTATCTGTGACCTTGGACAAGTCACTTCTCCTTTTTCGTTTCTTCTAAAGTGTGAATAAACAATGGACTGCTGCGAGGGTTAAAACACAAGATAAGCGTTGTCTGAATGTCGGTCAGTACTAGCAACAAGGAATGAATTTATTGACTTGATCCCTAGCCCCTTGCCGTGGGTCAGGTTATTTTGACCCTGAGCCCTAATTTACTGAAAACTGAAATGAGTATAGTATCTCTTTTTAGGTTGTTATGGCAAAGACATGAAACACAGGGAGATGTTTGGCAGACTCTGCAGGGCTGTGCCAACGCTGGTTGTTTGTTTTTCTCAGAACCTCTGGGATGGATGGACTCTTCCTGAGCAGCTTTGCTAATTTGCAGCAGCTGGACGATGTTCCTCATTAATACCTGCCTGTAGGCATAATCGTCACATCATCTCTCTCTGGTAAGGGGACCTTTTCACTGTGCATAGTGTCTTTGTCATATCACGGGTGTTAAGATCAGTGACGGGTGCGCTGAATCCTTTGACTTTATCCTTTTTTTTTCTCCCTTGGCATGTTTGTCGCTCATTGGCTCTTTGACGTGTTAAAGCCATAAAACTGTGCCTGTTGAAAGAACAGCATTGGAGCTAGTCTTTGGTGTTCGCTGTAAGAAAATACCCTTTGTTATTTTTATTAGGTGGCGGGGAACTCAGCTCAAAGTCTGTGTAGGAAAAGCGCCTGGATCCCAGTCTTTCAATGGCTTCGAGACAACCAGAAGTGCCCGGTAAACTTAGTTCTTTTTGATAAAGTTATGTTTTACCCTTTAAGGTTTTAAACTAGACAGAAACCACTTTTTCTGGACCAGATGTTAGTAGTTACTCTCTGCCATTTAGACTTACTATTTAAATGATGCCAATCTATTATCTTATTAATATAATCCTAGTAAATGATTAGTATTATCTTATTATCACATTAAATTTTATCTTATTAACCCACCCAGGGTGTGAACCCAGCATCTAACTTGAAAGAGTACCCTTATTGCACTTAAGGGTATGACAAATTTGTCACTTTCTTATGTATCAAATCAAAATTCAGAAAAGTTCTTGTACCAAAATGACTTAAACTCACCCCTTTTATTGGTGAGGAGGAGGTAGGAGATTGGGAGGAATGAAAGTCAAAGCAAAAAAGACACCAGCCTGATTTCAAGGCAACTTGAACTTAGTTATGAGAATATTCAGTGCAACATTTAGTGAGTCCTGGGTTCTTTACCGGGTGGTAATTTCTGGGTTAGTGAAGTCATTGATCCTTCCCTGGACTGTTTTAGTGGGAGGGGTTAGTGATTTTAAAAGTCTGAATCACTCAATGTTTAAAACAAATTTAAAATCTGTCCGTTACCATCCTGGCTGCTCTGGGCCTTCGTTGTGGTGCGGGCTGCTCTCTCCAGTGCGGCACCTGCAGGCCTGCCTTGGTAGCTGCGGCCCGGGTTCTCTAGCTAAGGCCCCGTAATGTGTGGGATCTTAGTTCCTGGCTAGGGGTTGAACCCGCGTCCCCTGCACTGGAAGGTGGGTTCTTAACCACTGGACCACCCGGGAAGTCCCTGAATCAATTTTTGATTCTCAGTATAGATGATAGTGCCTGTCTCTCAGGGTTACTGTGAAGATCAAACATAAAATAAATGAAAATTGTGAAACAAAAGTTAATACTGAGTAGTTACTTACTGCCCAGAAAAATTTTTGTTTTCTATTTATGGGAATATGTGTGAAAGTCGCTCAGTCGTGTCCAACACTTTGCAACAGACTATGGAATTCTCCAGGCCAGAATACTGGAGTGGGTAGCCATTCCCTTCTCCAGGGGATCTTCCCAACCCAGGGATCCAATCCAGGTCTCCCGCATTGCAGGCAGATTCTTTTCCAGCTGAGCCACTAGGAAATATATTTCCTCATAAATACTACCTGACTTTATTATTTTTAGGAAGGCTATTGGGATGTCTCTAAGATGTTTGTGAAATTGCTCCCAAATTAAGTGGAGGGATAGGAGTCTCCCTTCTGTCTTTCGATACGATTCATCCTGAGTCTCAGACTTCCATCAGCTTGTGCTTCAGTTTGTCTTTCGCTGTGGTTGTGCTGACCGTAAACTCCCTGTGGGCGTCTGGGCCCCAGGGTTGCATGCACCAGGTTGCTGCTTGTGGGGTGGGTTGCATGGAGGGTGTGACTGCTGGCTGATTTCACCTCACACTTGCTAGTGGGCTGTTGTTTTTAACTGTTCTGTGCCTCAGTTTCCCAGGCTGGAAAAGGGGAAGAATATCTGCTTAATGAGGATTAGAAAAGATGAGGGATGTGTGCTTGACAAGGAAGGGTACTTGGTGATTGTCATTTGCTTACGTGTTTGTTTTGATTGAGATAATCCACATACCATACAACTCAGCCATTTTAAAGTGAACAGGTCAGTAGCGATTTTTAGTGTAGTGACAAAGTTGTGCAACCATCACCACTAATTCCAGAATATCTTCCTCACCCCCAAAAGGAAGCCTTGTTCCTGCAGTAGTCAGGCCTTATTCCCGCTGTGGCTCCTCCCTCCACCCAGCTCCAGGCAACTACTAATCCTTTCTATGGATTTGTTGGTAATTGTTACAAATCGTGATAATAAGGGTAACTGCTTGTCCCCCTCTGTTTACATAGAATGTCTTTGCTGGTTTGGGACTCAACTGCCACACAGGTTGATGTCTTGGAGAGAGTGGTTGTGTAATTGTAGCAAAAGGAAAATGTCAGCCTGAAGGCAGGATCTGGCATTAGTCCTGTTTGGAAAGGATCCGCAAACAAAGTGAACTTTGCTCCCTGGTCTGGCAGAGCTGAGCGCGCCCGTGAAGTGGGAGCCTGCGTCAGGGTGGGGCGTTCCAGTGGGCGGGAATAGCAGGGTCAGCTGGCAGTGCTTTGAGAGACGATTGTCAGTAGCTTCTGGATGGACGTTGCCTCTGCTCTTTTGAGTCATAGGAAACATTTGAGACTGTTTTGGACGCTGCTGGACACCCAGCGTGTCGGGCATGTCATTGCTCTTGTTTTCTGAGGAGATGTAGGAAAGGCAGGATTTGCCACCTCTGAGCCTTCATTTACTCATCTATAGTATAAAATGGGAACAAGACTTCATGTTTTTTTGTGGGGGGGTGCGGGCCATGAGGGTTGTGGAATCTTAGTTCCCCGACCCTGGATTGAACCCGGGGCCTCAGCAGTGAAAGTGCCGAGTCCTAACCACTGGACTGCCAGGGAATTCCTAAGACTTCACATCCTCAGTTTCGCCTGAGTTGAGATGCTTGGGATTGCCACGGGGGCGCTTCTGTGGCCTAAAGAATACAAGCTTTGAAATCAGGTGGGTTTGGGTTTTGATTCCTTACTGCACTTTGAAGTTATGTGACCTGGCTCAGGTAAATTGAATTGTTTGATTTGCTAATCCATAAAGATGGATTAGGGCTGCTGTGTGGGTGAAGTGGAGAATCCAAAGTGGCAGGCCGAGAGGAAGGGCTTTGTCCTGTTTGCTTACCTTGCCTGGGTTAGCTCTTCCAGAACCAGCTGCTTTTGCTTTGTCCCAGAAGAAGTGTTTCAGAGCCTTCCTGCCTACAGACGAATTAATTTAAAGCTACCAGTATGTTCAGCTGGTGATCCCATCCTCACCGGTGTCTCTGTTCTTAGCTCTTGAGCCTAGTGGGCCTCTAGGCAAGATGTCCCTGCCCATCGGGATGTACCGCCGGGCATTCAGCTATGATGATGCCCTCGAGGACCCTACGCCCATGACTCCTCCTCCATCGGACATGGGCAGCATCCCTTGGAAGCCAGTGATTCCAGAGCGCAAGTATCAGGACCTCGCCAAGGTATCTGACCCTGCCGAGTGCTGCTGGCAGGCCCCACCCCTTCCTTTTCCTTCCTCTGCTCCCAAAACTGCCGGTGGCTCCCGGCACCCAGCGAATGGGGCACCCGCTCATCTCTGTACGTGGTACTGTTCTCTGTGGGGTTGGTAGGCCTCTTTTCCTTTCTCACTCAGAACTAGAATGGCCATGTCTTCTCCCATTACCCGCCCTTGCCATTTCCACAGCATTAAGTCCAAGCTCCGTAGTCTTGGTCTGGCTTTGCATGATCCTGGTCCTCTGAACACCATGCCCCCCACATGCCGTGATCCAGCCTTGCCACTTACTAAGATTTCTTGTACTTAATAGGGTGTTTGATGCCTCTGAGTCTTTGCTTGTCACTGCTCTGATTGCCTGGAATAGTCCCAGTCCCCGTCCTGTCGTTCTGTTCCATCTGCCTGACAAATGGCATCTTTTGAGTCTTAGCTCGATCTCAGTCTTTTCTGTGATCTTTCTCTGTCCTCCCAGGAAACTGTTCCCCTGCTTTTCAGGTCTCCGGTGTCCTCGACCCTGTCAGCACCCCTGCTGTGTTAGGCACCCTCCGTTAGCATCCTGGGGGCAGGGCCGCGTCTGATCTGCACCCCTCTGCAGCATCTGGTACAGGGCGTGGCAGATGTGCTGCGCCACTCCTCGTGCGGTCCTGTCTCGGGCACCGGTCCCGTGGCGACCCCGGGGAGCTGCCTCCTCGCCGGCCCTCCTGCCGCAGGCACACGCGCCGCTCTGCGCTCGCAGCCCTCTGTGCAGCTGGGCTCACGGTTCTTACATGCTGGCTGCAGGCATGTCACTGGAGCCTCTGCTTCCTGACTGTCTCTCACCTCTGACTTCCCACGACCAAGGTGCCAGAAAGGTGGTCGCGCTGCCTGAATGAGCTAGGCCTGCCCAGTTCGGTGGCTCCTCCTCACCTGCACCTGCAGTCGAGCTGCAGTGTGGTCGTATGACAGCTCGGGTCCTGAGGGCAGGTAAAGCCCCCGTGTAAGCGGCCCTGGGGGTGAGCCCCGAACAGCCTGTGCCCCGCCGTGAGCCTGGCCTCACCCCCGAGCCAGCGTCTCATGTGAGAGATGACAATACTTTTGTCACGGAGCTGCTGTGGGGATTAAAGAAGAGACAGCGGGGAGGCTTGTCCAGTCTTCTGTGTGGAGCCGATGCTGTGACTGCGGCTCCCAGCCCACCTCTCTCAGTAGAGCCGTGTCTGAGCCTTCCTTTCTAATGGGGGTGCCCCGCTCACCCACGCCCGCCCCGTCAGGCTCTCAGAATGGGGCGCCTCTTGCTGTCGCCATGAAGGATCCCCTGCAGCTCCAGGGCACGTTCCCCCACATTAGCCATCTACCAAAATCTGACCCAGTCAGTTGTTGAGATGGAAGCGCTCTGTGTAAAAAGTGCTGGCAGTACCAGCAGAGAAGGGCCCTGGCAGCCTGCCTGTGGCGCCGAAGCAGCAGGCTCCCAGGACTGGAGCAGGAAATAAGGGCGGCTCCTGATGGGGCTTGGGGCTTGGATGGCGGCCCACCACCCTCTGCACCTGTGAAGGCTCCCGCTTGCTTCATGAGGCAAAGAACGTGCGTCCAGTCTTCGGCTGTGCCCCAGCTGGGACAGCTGACGTTTGGAACAGCCGCTGTCCACGGGGAGCCCAGCCCGACTCTGCGTGCATGCTTCCGCTGGTCCTAACTCTCTACGCCCTAGGCATCCGCATCCCCACCCGCAGCTGTCTTCCCAAGTGAGGAAGCAGAGGTTTATTTAGGTTTTACTTGAGTTAGTTAGATCGTAGCTGAGAAGTTTAAATCCTATTTTGTAACAGGGATACAACATTTCAGTACTCCCTTCTTCTCCCCTCCTTTCTGACCATCTTTCCTCTCAGCTCCTTTGGAGAAGCAGAGAATAAAGAGGAAGCCCACTTCTCTGCTTCCAGTCAGAGCTGAGCACCGTGTCAGGTGCTGAGCTGAGGGAAGGCAGCATGCTCCAGCTCGCTCGCATGAAAGATGAGGCGCTATGGAGACTTTCTGGTCTGTTTTAAAAGACCATTATTGGACCTTTAGAGCCATGGCCCAGAAAGTGTGGTCTCGGAACCTGCAGCATCAGCATCACTTGGGGGTTTGTTGGAAATAACGTTCTTGAACCCTGACTCAGACCTCCTGAATCCCCTCTGGGTGGGGCCCAGCAGTCTGTTCAATAAGCCCTCTGGTGGATGCTGGCAGGATGTCGGCAGAGTTCCAGAACTACTTAGTAGATGCAGTGGTTCATCATGCAAAAGCAGGGATGGTGCTCGGGACACAGTCAACGCTTAGTAATAGGCGTCTGCATCCTTAGGGCCTTGGTAATATAGTGTATTGGACACAGTCTGGGACGACAATAAAGCCTAGAGCTTCAGATTCTGGCTCTCCCACAAGTATATAAATACAGACTCTTTGTATCAAGTCATACGTGCTGTCTCTGTGCATCTAACCAGGTGGGGATGACAGCCCCCTTCACGTGTTTCCTCATGGATCTGATGGCTCCCGAAGGGGGGCTGAGGCTGTGACTCCCGTGTCTGCTCACGTACCCCGTCCCCTCTTGAGCAGGTGGAGGAGGGAGAGCCCAGCGTCTCCCCGCCTGCCCCGGCCCCGCCGCCGGCCACTGACAGTGCAGAGAAGGCCCCTGTGGTGAAGGCCAAAGCGACCCATGTCATCATGAGCTCTTTGATCACAAGTAAGCCTCTGCGCCCTCGGAATAGAGTCAAGTGGGGCGGGGGAGAGCTGAGTCCCCGCATCAGCTGCCAGGGGCTCTGCACGCCCGCCTGCCTCAGCCTGTCCTCAGCGAGCCCCGCCAAAGCCAGCCTGGCTGCCCAGGCGGCACCAGTGCTGAAGCTCCATTGAGGCGGGAGGTTGACCCAGTGCTCAGCATCGTGGTTCATTCAGGGCACTACCGCCGCTCTGTTGCTACAGCCTTGCTTTCCCCTGTCCATCAGTGTGGCCTGGGGCAAGTTGTCTTAACTGTGGCAGCTGTTTCCCCTCCATGAGGTGGGGGATCTGGCCGGCAGTAAGTGGCAGGGTTAGATAGCACAGTGTCAGGGGCCAGGGGCTGATGCCACTGCCGTCTCAGGCTCTGCTAGAGGAGGAGACCCACGGAGCCATCGCCCACCTGCCCCGCACTTACTTTTTTAAATTAAATGGCTCAGAGTTGTTCCTTTCCCTGGACCTTGAGGCACCAGTCTTTAGTCTTAAGAATATGTGATTTATGGTCCTGATAAAACTAGAAACAAGATAGCCTGAATTTAAAAAATCCTAACAAGTTATCTGAACTCAGTGGTTCTGGAGGGTCCTTCTAGTTGCTGTGGGAAGTTAACAGTCACTAGATACAGAGTCCTGCTTGTCAGCAGCAGCCTCTGCCAGGGCAGGGCATGTTGGAAGTCAGAAGCCCTTGTTCATGTGCTCTGGGAGGGCGTCAGTTAGTCTTGGGCAATTCCTGAAGAACTCACCTAGGAACCAGAAGTTCAAACTCTTACCTGGACTTTTTTCTTATTCACACAGAAATGCAGTGTTTGAATCAGCAGCTACTACTTGTATTTTGCAACCTTGAGAATGTGTCCTGGCAGTGTTAAGAAGCTCAGTCATTGTTCTTTCTGTGCAGTAGAACTTCTTTATTGAAAATACAGGTTACCAACAGCATAAAACATCATAGAACCCCAGTATATATTATTATCACTCAGATACTTATTTGGCTTAGTTATGTCCACCTGTAAGCATATTTTTATATAATTGCAGGTATAATAAACCATTTTATTTTTTTAGTTAATACTGCCATGAACTTTTAATGTTGCTATAATCTTAAATTTTTTTTTTTAAGCCGCATTTAAATTAGTGTATTGTATTCACAAAGAAGTCCTTTCCTGCTTTTAAAATTTTAAGGTGACTACCTGGCAAGACTGGAAAACATCCTCATACATTTAGTGTGTGTGTGTTTTCCCTTGCTTCTGTTTCTGATGGAAATAAACTAGCCCCTTCGAAGGGGAAGAACTCAGTCCTGAAGGACCTGTGGCGTCTGCATTTTGGTCCACAGCTGCCGCATTCTCACCCATGAGGGGTGTATTATGTAGAGTGTACAGATGAAGCAGGAATTCCGCTGTCATCCAAGGCATCACTGACACTGATGATGAGATAATCAGATGCTGTGCCAGGCCCCGTGGCGGGCAGCTACGCACACCGTTGGAAGCACTGAGTCAGTAGACCTTGGCCAGTTCAAGGCACCTTATTCTCTCTGGTTCGGATCTTACCGCTACCCTGGTGCCGTCTGGCCTAAACGTGGCTTGGTTTCTCTTTGGGCAAAGGTCTTAGAGAGGGTGGTGAGTCTCTCCGAGAAAGCTTTGTATTGGAGAGCTTGCACTGTTTCTGAATGTCAGCTGCCTTCTCCGTGTTGCATTTCTAAATATTAATACAGACAGTGTCCTGGGGTACAAGTGAGGACAGTAAGGAGTGCTTCCCTGGAGGCTCCCCGGCTGTCTCTCTAGCTTGTGTCAGGGAGGCTTCCTTCTGCTCAGAGGGGCTTTGTGGGAGATTCAGAATTGCTGCTATGCCGCCTGTCTGGGGGATGCCCTCTCAGACTGCCGGTGTGAGCTCTTGCTCCCGGGGAGAACGGTAGCTATCTGTTGATCTCCCCCAGGTTGCGATGGGAGGGGGGATGGCCATGACTATCATCTCCTCTGTCCCCAGAACAGACCCAGGAGAGCATTCAGCGTTTTGAGCAACAGGCAGGGCTGCGAGATGCTGGCTACACCCCCCACAAGGGCCTTACCACTGAGGAGACCAAGTATCTTCGAGTGGCGGAAGCACTCCACGTAAGCTTGTTCTTAGGAACTGAACACAAACCTCGTCATTTACAGCCTGAGCGTGGCTGTGGTCCAGGAGCTCCCAGCTCAGCTAGTTGGGGGTTGAGGAGAGGGGTGGGAAGAGGCTTGAATGAGGAATTGAGAGCTTGTTTAGTCCCCCTCCAGGGTGGTCGCACTTTAGCTGAAAGGTCCGGGGCTCTCAACCTCATTGTTTCTGCTTATCTGCCTATAAAGCTTGGGTTGGAGGGTCAAATGAGATTCTGGGCTGATCGTGTGAGCATGTGATGAACAACAGAGCCAACACGGGTCACTCTGTGTACTAGTGGGTGACCGAGGGTGAGAAAGGAGAGTTGGGAACCTCAACAGAGGTAACGCTGGGTGGGAAGGAGTGCCAGGTTCTAATTTAATTTTTAAAAAATTAAAATAGGGTAGAATTGGGATGTTCTTGCTCTTTCATTTTTAAAATTGGAATGGATAAAGAATTTTCGGTAAGGCTTTTGTTGTTTAGTCACTAAGTCATGTCCGAATCTTGGCAACCCCATGGACTGTAGCCCACCAGGCTCCTCTGTCCATGGGATTTCCCAGGAAAGAGTACTGGAGTGGGTTATCATTTTCAGTTTCTCCAGAGCATCTTCCCGAGCCAGGGATTGAACCCACATCTCCTGCACTGGCGGGCAGATTGTCATTGAGCCACCTGGGAAGCCCCTTCAGTAAGGTTAATAATGACCAAATAATTGTATCAATAAAATAGTTTTAAGTGATTTTCTTTCAGGGACTATCACTTTATAATTAATGCTGCTTTTATCAAGCACTCATATTGACTTCATCTTACTAATCCTCTGACATAGACACTATTATCTGTATATTGTAAATGAAGAAACAGGGGTTTAGGGTTATGTATTTAAACATCCACAGTATCTGAACTCAAATCTCTGGATACCCTAGTCCCTGTGGATTCTTTCTCATATTCCAAAATCTTCTGAGAATCTGGCTCCTGAAGGGGCGTACTCAGAGGCATGTTATACAGTATACAGACAGAGGAATAATGTAGTGTTCGTGGCCTGTGGCAGAGATACAAGACCCTGTAGACGATGGTCGCATTTTGTAATGAGTGTCCCAGATGACTTTTGCACACTACACATAAAACTATGCTGTGGGGGAGTCAGGGTTAGCTTGGTGTTCAGCTGAAGCTCTCAGACAAGACAGATGCTTCTGGAGAGGAGCACTGTCAACCTTTGACACTGAGAACTTTCCAGGGTGTCATTCTGAATTCAGTTGCCCAGTTCACTCCATGTACCCATGGGACTGCATCTGGCACATCCTCTGCATCCTGGCCATAGGAGTAGAACATGAGGATGGCTGAGATGCCAGCTCACACAGTTTCCCGTGCTGAGGATGGAGAGGATTCACACGTGGGCACTTAAGCGTAGCCTGGGCATTGGCATCCTAGCCACGGGGCATGGAGACGTGTGGAAGCCATGGCCCAGGAGCAGTGAGACAAGCAGGCTTGTCTCCCCGGGGAAAGTGCTGGTCTGTGGTTAGGCGTCTGTTTACTGCACCCAGAGCACCGGGTGGCTGGGTATGGGCGGGCGAGGTTCACAGAGGGAGCGTTGAGCTGGAGAGAGTGGCGTGCCGAGGCAGGAGGGGTGCTGAGGGCCCACTGCGGGGCTTTTGGCTCCTCCACTTACTGGCTGTAAATGTGCGGACGTCAGAAGCTCTGGTGTGAAGTTAGTACAGAGGTGTTTGAGATGTATTTGATGAAAACATGTTTTTAAAAGACGGCCTTTTACCTAGCATGGCAGAGCCTGAAGAATATCTGGCCTGTGATCCAGATGGTGCACCTGTTAACATTTCCTTTTCCTGAAGTTAGTGTGAAGCAGGTTGTTTACACCCTAACTAGCTGTTTTGTATCTGCTCTGACTTTTACAAAGTCTCTCTTCTTAACCCATGTGAGCAGAAACTAAAGCTCCAGAGTGGAGAGACAGCAAGAGAGGAGAGGCAGCCGGCGTCCACGCAGTCCACCCCGAGCAGCAGCCCCCAGGCCTCCCCTAAGCAGAAGAGCAGGTGAGCACCTCAGCGGGCCCAGCAGCCAGGGGCTCAGCCCGAGGCTTCCGAGTCAGGGGCAGGAGCTGGCGGTCCCTGGCCTCAGCAGGGAACACTTCTAGAGCTGGAGCAAAAGGATGTGTTACCTGGCATTTTATCCTTTCTCTTCCAGAGGCTGGTTCACTTCTGGTTCTGCCACAGCCTTACCTGGCCCCAGCCTTAGCACCATGGATTCTGGAAGCGGGGATAAAGACAGAAGCTCGGCCGATAAATGGAGCCTCTTTGGACCAAGATCCCTCCAGAAGTCTGAGTCAGGTAAGGCACCCTCTTCACTAAAGAAAGCAGCGTGGCGGGCATTTGACCATGTATGCTGGTAACTGCCGACAGATCTTGAAATCATCTGCTCTGTGGTTTACTTCTGCAGGAGGCTTTGCCATCCAAGCCTACAAAGGAGCCCAGAAACCTTCTCCAATGGAAGTGATGCGCGCACAAGCCACCCGAAGGGCGGAGGAGCCAGCAACGTTCAAGCCGCCCAAGATGGATATCCCAGTTATGGAAGGGACGAAACAGCTGCCACGGGCCCACAGCCTCAAACCCCGGGACTTGAATGTTCTCACACCCACTGGCTTCTAGAGCTTTCTGTCCTGGGGACTCTGCATCAAGGGTATCGAGCCCAGCTCCCTTTACCTTGGCTCTGACATAGGAAAAGTTTTGTCTTTGTGAAAATCAAACTGAGGCTAGATGGAGACATAATTGGTTTTTGCGAAACATTAGTGCACAGCTTGTCCTTGTGTGGAAAAGCCGTTTTGTATTGCTTTAACGTTAGACTAAACTTGAGCAGTGGTATATGGGGACCTCCCCAAAACTTGGACCACTGCTTACTAGGTGACTGTCTGCGTTGTTCCAAAACCAAGGCTTCAGGATTCCTTCACCGTGTCCAGGTGCGCGTGGGGACCATGGCGTGGGGATGTCCGCGGACTAATGCAGGCGACTTCGGCCCTCACAGCTGTGCTGGCGCCGGTCTGGTCAGTCAGGGAACCCAAGGCCTGCTTGAGATCTGGGTACAGCTAGGAGCCAGCCCCGGCAGGGACCCCCGGTTTGTGCTGGCACCGGCATCTCCTCACGTCCTGGGGGACCTCGTGGGCCCCTGTGTCCCACAGCCAGCCCTTGCTGTGGTACCTCTGGGGCCTGTGCTGTGGGAGGGGTGCTTCTCTTCTGCGTGTCACAGAACAAACACTAGTCTTAACACAGCCTTTGTTGCACTTTAAAGTGACATTAATTTAGCTTCCATTTGGTTGAAAACTTCCTAAAGGAGAAAATTCAGTCTACTGGCTTGCTATAGATAAATGGATGTTAAACTTTTTAAAAGAGGTGGCAACTGCAGTTCGAATATAGTCTGGAGGTTCATGTGAAACTAGTGTCACTCTATTTTGATTTTCTTGTTCAGGCTAGGGCTTGAAAATGTTTTTCCTGGGAGACAGGAGAATTAAAAAATTTCTGTATGCAATCATTTTCCCCTCAAATGAGCCTCCTACCTCTGTACACATACCTCGCTGAGGAGAGGAACCGGGGAGGCCACTCTCATTTCTCTTCACTGCACACGTGCAGCCACCGTCTTGAGCGCTGTCTCCCGTCCCTGCTGTCTTTTGCTTTGGACGGTATTGTGTCTACACAAGGAGTCGAGCTGACCTTCCCCCAGAGACCCTGGAGTCTCAAATGATCAGAATTAATTTATTCGTGTCTTCCGTTATGCTTGTATCTCTTACTTGTTTTGACAATAAAAATCCTTACTACTTTCTCAAATATAGATGGAGGTTTTTTTCATTGTTATTCCATTCTGCCTGCTCAGTCATGAAGCCTAAGTACGATGAACTTGGTATTTTGAAACACCATTGCCTTTTTATTGTATCCTTTCCACATCAATTCTTTTGCAGCACACTCAGTATTTTTGTTTCTATCCCCCTTCATTACACTAGGTCTTAACAGACTGGCCACAAATAGGCAGTATCACAGGTCCAACATAGGATGTTTGTTTTCCATTAGGGAGACAAACATCTTTCTCTTTTGAAACAGGTTCTCAGTACCTTGAATGACGTAACATTGACGTCTCGAATTTTTTCAGCACATGGATTCTTTTTTTCACATCTTGAATGGAAATGTTAGACATATAGTGCATACAGTATTACCTGTTTCAAAAAAGTATACATAAATAATTTATTAAAAAATATATACACCGTGTGTATTTAACTCATATCTGAGAAGAGGCTAGGACAGGGTTGTTAAAAAAAAAAGATGTTTACTAAAGAGTTAGAAAGTTATCATAGCCTACAGATAAATAAGGTAGGTTTGGTCCTGTTAGATTTTAAACTACTTTCTATACTTCTGGGACTTCCAAGCAGTTGGAGGTGGACTTCAGGAGGTATTCTCGGTGTTCAGTGCCTCGGACGACCTTGGGCTGCTCTGGGCCTACGGAGAGGCCTCCGAGTCGGGGTTCAGGTCTGCGGCAAAGAAGAGCAGGAGCCTGAGGAGGTGCACCTTGTCCTGCAGCTGCGGGACGAGCGGCTCCCCCAGCATGCGGACCAGGCGGCTGCGGAAGGCCTCGATCTGCTTCTCCACGTCCACCACGGAGATATCGTCTCCCTGCTGGGGCTTGGGCTTGATTCTTTTGATTATTAAGTCTTTCCGGTCAATCACTGAGCTCCGCAAGTGCTCTGCAAGAGGGAAAAAGTCAGAGGCACTGTTCTGTACGACTTTTATTCTATGACTGGGGAAGATGGAAATTTGGTAGGTAGGGTCTAGGCAAAGATTTGTTGACGAGTGACTAGGCTACAAGTCAAAGGCCCATTTCTGAAAGGTCCTTTGTTCTGGTTCTCTCTGGACCTCAGGTTTTAGTATTAAAAAAAAAAAAGCCTTGGTTTTAGTTCTTTTTCCTTTGTTGATTTAGACAACGAACCTATATTAAATGAAACTATTTCAAATGGATATAAAATGGAGAACTATTCTTTGAAAAGAATTGCAAAGAAATACTAAGTTTTACGTGGTAAGTTTGTCCTGATTTTGGTTTATTGTAATTCTATTTAAAAGAATCCATTTTGTATGTATGGCAGGATAGACCAAATGAATAAATACATTCGTGTTGTTGAGAATAAAGCAAGGGTTCTCACTGTGGGAGAAAAGATTGAGTTAAGGAACAGGAAGAGGAAGAATTCTGTGGAAGTGGAAACAGGTATCAGTATGGACTTTTTTTTTAATTACATAATTTACTAGCTCTTGTCAGAAAGGGCCTAGAAGCAATAATAACTGATGGCTGTCCCAGTAGCAGTCAGCATGCTCAGCACCTAGATCTTGGTTTCAAAATACTATTTCCCACTCCCCACTAAGAGATGCCAGAACTCTTGGCAAAAAGGCTGATTTTAGGATCATGGCAAGGAAGTTACAAGGTGAACCTGGGACTTTTTTTCATAAGAAAGTAAGGGAATGCTTAGAAACTAAGGGGGACATGTTAGAGAGTTCCTGTTGGCCACATTTTGAACAATATGATGGTAAATAATGGCAAAAAAAAAAAAAAAAAATGGGACTATTAACACACTGAATTTTAAAATGTCCCAAATCCATAGTAAATAAGAATGAGTGCAGGGAGAAGGGAAAGGTCATTTTTACCAGAAGGCCAGTTAAGAAATGTAGAAGGGATACATAACTAGAAAGGGACCATTTTTTCAATCTACTAAATCAATTTAGTAGTTCACCAAATGAAAGGCTAAACAGGATATTGAGTCTCAAAGTTTTACCCTCTGGGAAGAAAACACAGGAGAAATCTCATAGACACTCCTTGACCATATGGTCCAACTTAACATCAATGAGACCAAACTGATGTTCCTGCCTCTTGATGTAACGCACTGGAAAGGGGTGGACACCCTCATCTCTTCTGTGTTCTTGCTGCTCATGAGAGAATAGCTAGGCAACCCCAACTGTGCAGTGTTCTATGAAATAACTGACCTGGACTCTTCAAAAATGTCCCATTACGAGAGACAAGCAAAGGCTGGCAGCTGTGCTAGATGACAGGAAGCCGAAGAGCACACCAACCTAGTACAGCGTGTGATGTCTGACTGAATCCTGACCCAAAGCAAAACCAAACACCAGTCAAGGGTATTACTGGCACATATTAGGTAACATTGTATCAAGGATAAAATCAGTGGGATAATGAATAGTGGTATGTAGGAGAATATTCTTAAGCTGAAGTATTTAACCATGAAGGATTATGATAGCGCAACTTACTTTTAACTGGTTCAGCAAAAAAAGTATGTGGATAGATCAATAGATAAGCCAAATATGGCAAAACATTAACAGCTTCTGAATCAAGGTAAAGGTTATATGAGTGTACATCATACTACTCCTTAAACTTTTCTGTAGGTCCAAAAATAAAATGCTGGGGGAAAGTAAAAACTTCTAAAGGTATCCATTACAAAACCATGAGTCGGTCCCAGCAGGGCTCTGGAAGTGTGTGGAGTCGAGGCCCAGGAGCACAGGGTCACAAGAAAGGCAAACGGAGGGAAGGGCCCTGCAGGCCTTGAGTCCGGGTGCACCAGAGACCATGCCAGCGTCATTTCTCCATCTCATTTATAAAAGGGGGCGATGGCACCTTCATTAACGGTTACTAGAAGGACTGAACTACAGGGTGTAGAAATTTGAGAAACCAATCAACTGAAAAAAAAAAAGTGTAATAGATTGTAGAATATCCAAAAAGTCTGGAAACAGGAGGCACAGCAGCCCTGAGATGTCATCATAGGGGCATTTCAACATTTAAACAGCGTTTACAGTGAGCGTCTTCTTTCTGGGACAGGGCTAGGCTCCGGGGAGACAGTGCAATCAGAGACCTGGGCCCAGCCCTCATGGACTGACGTTCTAGCCGCAGGAAGCCTGACAGTGAACCAGTCAACAAAGACAGTTGTGGTTTTGGTGAGTGCAACCAAATAAACTGGGTGCCGTGATAACAGGAACACTGAGGATACAAGGGAAGCGGCGCATTCTAGTTGGGGAGGGCCTCTTAGTTGAGTCCCAAAGGATAAGGAGGTAAGCATGCAAAAGTCTAGCGGAAAAGCAGTCCATGTAGCAGGAAAAGGTGCAAATGATACAGGAAAAGCTTGTTTGGAAAACTAGAGGTTAGAGCTGGGTAGTAAGAAAGAAAACAGGACTAGAAGAGACTGGCAGGCAGCCTGGGTCACAGACCAGTGTGGAGTTTGTCTTCTGAAAGCAAAAGGAGGTATGTGGAATGTTTTAAGCAGTGAAATGTGCAATGCTTCAGTCTGCTACTTGGGAAGAATGGTCACAGGGGACAAAATCCTTTTAGTAGAATTTGATTTTCTTAAAGCATGTGCTACTCTGAAAAACATGAAAATGACTTCAAAATAACAAAGAATTGGCTGCAACGAGAGGGATAGGGGAGACTTGGGAGCAAGAGGAACTTGGAGTCTATTAACACAGGAAGTTCAGAGAAGCAAAGGTTAGCAGTGCCTACCTACCCACCGCCCAGGGGGAGGAAGTCCTGGCCAGTGGACTTGAACCATCCTGGCCCAGCCGGCGGGGGCCTTGGATTTTATGCTTCAGTAGGGATGAGAGTTCTTACCGCAGAGGTTCTTGGGGTTGTTGTGTGAGGCAGTCTTTGCAAAGCGCTTATGTGGCACAAGGCCTGGCTCGAGATACTTGGGCTGGGAGTGCGGTTACTAGTCTCTGGGTCAATACTAGGGCTAGCGATTATCATGTGTCAAGGTCATTGTCACCGGGGCCTCCGATCTAAAGGTCACATGGAGCCCTTTACCGTCTCTGCAGCTCTTCCATGTACCTCCGTGTCAATACCGGCCGAACCCTGGGTGTATCTTCAGCCTCGACACCCCTGGCCTGTCACACCCTCGTCACCATTGCCCTCCCCGATCTCTCACGTCCTCAGCCTGTCCGCCACCCATCGGGCCTGACGTCAACCATCTTGCTGGGTTCCCTTCACTTGGGAATCAAGGTGAGTGAGCTCCCTAACCGGAGGGCCCTTCACGCCCGCTCCTGTCTAGGCCTGCCGTCTTGCTTCCCGCTCTTCCTTGCTCACTGAATCCTAGTCCTACTAGTCTGTTCTGTGTTCCTTGGACTCACTAAGTAGCTTCTGGCCTCAAGGTCCCTGGACATGCTGTTTCTTCTTTCTGGGAAACTTTGCCCTCCCCATTTGCCTGGCTAATACCAGTACTTCACATCTTAGTCTGAGTATTACTCCTTCAGGGAGGCCTTCCTGAGTTCCCCCATAAACAATTTAAGTCCCACTTTTTCCCTTCACAGCATTTATTTTCATTGCAATTATGTTACTAGTGTGATGGTTTGTTTCAAGCCAATCACTTCACTAGACAGTTAAGCTCTAGGAGGGCAGGGGCCATGTTAGTTTTAGACACTGAAGTTTTCCCAATGAACCAGACACAGAGGAGGTGTTGGGTAAATATTTGTTGTCTGGATGAATGTATGAACTGAACTGATTGTGCCTGAGTCTGCTTTTCTCCACTCTGTGGATGAGGCTCCTTGCAGGAAGGCTGTGTGTGAGACTCTCCTTGGAATGAACAGGTGTCTGACTTCCGCATCACCCTCAGTGGCCCAGAGTGAAATTCAGGAAAAGCATTTTGTTCATTTAAATACCGTATGTTTAAATTCCTAGATTCATAGCTTTAAAGTATATTCTAATTACTCACATGCATCAGGAGAACTCACAGCATATGGCAACTCGTTATTTTGCTGAGGCTCGGACTTGAGTTTCACGGGTGTGAAACTGGGGTGTGGGGGCTCGCTTCCCTCAGCTCAAGTGACAGCCCAGCATCCACCTCTCAGGGGCTGCTGTGACCTCTATGGGAACATTTACAAAATGTGGGGGTTCAAGATACATTGCTCCCCAAGGTCAAGGGTCAGTATGAAAGTAATTTAACCATGTATAGAGAGTTTAGAAAGTGGGCATCAGAAATTCCTTAGAACCTCATCTAATCTCATCTGGGATTTCACAGAAAGTTAATTTCCTCCAGTGTGTTTCCGCCATCCACAGACTCTGGCAACAGACCTAAGTTTGAACCCTGGCTCTGCCTCTACTTTCCTCTCAGCTTCTGTTTGCCCATGTGTGAAAGGGGGTTGGTACTCATCTCACAGGCTTACTGGGTTAGATAAGCCAGTGTATATGAATTTGTCTATGCTCCTTTCCTCTCTTCCTCCTTAGAAGTTCCCATAAACAAAGGGCAAACTTGGACTCCCCAACCTCTTTCTTTCCTCCCCAACCCTTGGAGTTGGACAACTGTGTGTGTGCTCAGTCGCTTCAGTCGTGTCTGACACTCTGCAACCCTATGGACTGTAGCCCGCCAGGCTCCTCTGTCCATGGGATTCTCCAGGCAAGAATACTGCAGTGGGTTGCCATGCCCCCCTCCAGGGGATCTTCTCCACCCAGGGATCGAACCTATGCCTCCTGAATTGCAGGGAGATTCTTTATCTGCTGCGCCACCTGGAAGCCCATTGGACAACTCTGGCTGACCTCAAAACGCACTCAAATGACGTCCTCCCCCAACTTGAACTGGGCAGAGATGACTACGGAGCTGTCACAGTAAAATGCCTCCTGATCAAGACACTGACTATTTCAGGGAACCATTCAGTTGTGTTTTCTGCAGGACACTCTTCAAACTTCTGGTTCTAAATATTTCTTCTCCTTCTTAACTCTTTTCCAAAGAAGCTGAAAAGGATGCTGCCGGGAGCCGGCATATTGCATATTGAGTGCATATTGCATATTGAGTGCAGCACTTTCCACAGCATCATCTTTCAGGATCTGGAATAGCTCAACTGGAATTCTATCACTGCCGGGAGCCAGCGTGAGGAACTCCGCCCATGACAAAGGTCATGAGGAAGGAGGCTCGTCATACGCAAAGGCGGGATTGAGCTTCAGGAGTCCCCCTGGAAATTCTTGAGCATCTACCCCCAAAACCAGAGTCTGCCTACTTTCTGCTTTGTGCTTTCACCTACACCTCTGACTTTACGGGGGGCTGTCCCCCACTACCTCTCTCTGAAAAAAGAGTTAGCTTACAGTTCCAGTTAATAATTCCTGGGTGTGACAGTGTTTCAACCTACAAACTCCTTTGGAAGTCCTCTAGCCTGCCTGAATAGGTTTTTCCGGCCACATGTGATTGCTCAGAGCCTCCCAACTGTGAGAGGCAGGAGATGTTCTAAACTGTCTAAACACAGATTCCTTTGAGTAGTTAAAAGATTGATTAGAAATTGTATTGGTGAAGGGTTTTTCACTTATTGGGCCAATGTTTGCTGCTAAGTCTCCATACCCCTTACCTACTGTGTCCTTGGCAGTGTATTGATTGATATAATGGGTGTATAGAAATGTAAGTAGTAGCCTCAATGTTTGTAACCTTGGACCCTTGAGTTAATTCTTTTCTTGATTGAGCCCACCTCACCTTTGCCCTATAGGAATGCAGCTTTGTCCAATGCTTTTTTGGAGGCTGGTACCTGACTTTGGAATAATCACCTTTAGAGAAAGATAAGTTTCTTAAAATGTTAACAGGCCTCCTGGCCAGAAGATGATGCAATTCACCTGAACTTTTGCATATGATAAGTTTGAAAGCCTGGCTTCGATTAGGACCAGGAACTGCTGTCCCTGCATGACTCCACCCCTTCCCCCATTATCCTCTATGCACAACTTAAGGTATAAAAACTACTTTGGAAAATAAAGTGCGGGCCTTGTTCACCGAAACTTGGTCTCCCCATGTCGTTCTTTCTCTTACCTTCTGGCTGAATTATTCAGCCTCTTTTCTCCACTGAATTTCCTCACTGAGCTAGCCTTATTCTATTACTCTTTATATCTTTGATAAATATTTAAATAAATAGGTCGCCTATGCTGTCTCTCCTTCGAATACCCTGGATCAGCCGGGGCTGGACCCCGGCAGATGCTAAGGATAAAACAGGATTGGAATACCCCATTTATTCTTGGTCAGTATACACTGGTCTGAGAGCTTCCTCTCCCTTATTCAAGGCAGAAGAGAATATTCTGTAATAAAAGTAGTCCCATGTCCACCTTAAATCACTATTGCCCATGACCCAGGTATATTCCCTGGGAAACAAACTAGAAATGAACAAATATTAAAGGTGAACTTTAAACAAAACCAAGCTGCTTTAATATTAAACTTTCTGCTAGATCTCCAAAAGAAACAATTACATAAACTTCAGTGAGGCTGAGGACACATGGAATTTGCCTTTGGGGCTTTGTTCTTAAAAGGACATGTACCTTTCTTTGAGCGTGTTAAAAAATGCACAAACCACACAACCACACGTCATGGCCTTGACAATGCTCTGTTATGTTTTAGTTACAAGGGTCTGAAGCAGAGAAGACCCTGTAGCATACTCCTGGCCTGGCAACAGGCAGCCTGACAGTCAGCTAGCATTGACTGAGCACTTTCTGCTTTATTTCATGCTGCTGCTGCTGCTGCTAAGACACTTCAGTCGTGTCCAACTCTGTGCAACCCCATAGGCAGCAGCCCACCAGGCTTCCCCATCCCTGGGATTCTCCAGGCAAGAACACTGGAGTGGGTTGCCATTTCCTTCTCCAATGCATGAAAGTGAAAAGTGAAAGTGAAGTCGCTCAGTCGTGTCCGACCCTCAGCAACCCCATGGACCACAGCCTTCCAGGCTCCTCCGTCCATGGGATTTTCCAGGCAAGAGTACTGGAGTGGGGTGGCATTATTTCATGCCTATTAGCAATTAGTCTTGGCAAGTTATGTATTATCATCCCTATTCTATAGAAGGAAGAAACTGAGGTCTAGAGATATAAAGATAGCTGCCCAATGCAGAGTAGGTGATTAGGTGATGGAACTGTGATTCAAACCCAGAACTTCTATATTAAATCCAGTGCTTTTAATTTTTTTTAAATGTTTCTGTAATACCTTCCTCAATTCCAGGCAAAAGAGGGTGTAAGGACCATCTTATCTTCCCAAGAGCATTACCGAGCTAAAATCAACCTCAATATGATCATGGCAGTTAGATCATGTATGTGTGTATATAGGTGTATATACACACACACACATATATAAGCAATATATATATATATATACTAAGGACAGAATAAAGAGCAGAAATAGCAAGAACCTAAAAGAAGCAGAAGAGATTAAGAAGAGGTGGCAAGAATACACAGAAGAACTGTACAAAAAAGGTGTTAATGACCCAGATAACCATGATGGTGTGGTCACTCACTTAGAGCCAGACATTCTGCAGTATGAATTCAAGTGGGCCTTAGGAAGCATTACTATGAACAAAGCTAGTAGAGGTGATGGAATTCCAGCTGAGCTATCTCAAATCCTAAAAGATGATGCTGTTAAAGTGCCTGCACACAATATGTCAACAAATTTTGAAAACTCTGCAGTGGCCACAGGACTGAAAAGGTCAGTTTTCATCCTACCCAATCCCAAAGAAAGGCAATGTTGAAGAATGTTCAAATTATCTTACAATTGAGCTCATTTCACATGCTAGCAAGGTAATGCTCAAAGTCCTTCAAGCTAGGCTTCAACAGTATGTAAACTGAGAACTTCCAGATGTACAAGCTGGATGTGGAAAAAGGCAGAGGAACTAGAGATCAAATTGCCGACATCTGTTGGATCATAGAAAAAGCAAGGGGATTACAGAAAAAACATCTACTTCTTATTCATTGACTATGCTAAAGCCTTTGACTGTGTGAATCACAACAAACTGTGGAAAATTCTTAGAGAGATGGGAATACCAGACCACCTGACCTGTCTCCTGAGAAACCTGTATGCAGGTCAGGAAGCAACAGTTAGAACTGGACATGGAACAACAGACTGGTTCCAAATTGGGAAAGGAGTACGTCAAGGCTGTATATTCTCACCCTGCTTATTTAACTTCTATGCAGAGTACGTCATGAGAAATGCCAGGCAGGATGAAACACAAGCTGGAATCAAGACTTACGGCAGAAATATCAACAACCTCAGATATGCAGATGATATCAATATAATGGCAGAAAGTGAAGAGGAACTAAAGAGCTTCTTGATGAGGGTTTAAAGAGGAGAATGAAAAAGCTGGCTTAAAACTCAACACTCAAAAAACTAAAATCATGGCATCCAGTCCCATCATTTCATGGCAAATATGCAGCAGGACCATTCGCCCTATTCTTCATAGCAGAATACACAAATATCATCATAATAAACATTTTTACAGCAATTTGATTTCTAGGAACATCCCACAACCCATACATACCAGAATTCTACAAAATCAATTTTACCATTAAGTCCCGACTACTTACAATCTCCTTTCTATGAATCTGAGCATCCTATCCTCGATTCCGTTATGACCAATGAATACATTTACTATGAAAAAACTGCTTACCTCTGACACTAGCCCTATGCATATGACACGTATCACTACCTATTCTTCTATCAAGCATCCCCCCACAAACATAAGAAATATGTCTGACAAAAGAGTTACTTTGATAGAGTAAATAATAGAGGTTCAAACCCTCTTATTTCTAGAACCATAGGAATTGAACCTACTCCTAAGAACCCAAAACTCTTCGTGCTCCCAATTACACCAAATTCTAACAGTAAGGTCAGCTAATTAAGCTATCGGGCCCATACCCCAAAAATGTTGGTTCATACCCTTCCCGTACTAATGAACCCAATCATCTTTGTTATTATTCTATCAACTAGCATACTAGGGACCATTATCGTTATAATTAGTTCCCACTGACTACTCATCTGAATTGGGTTTGAAATAAATATACTTGCCATTATTCCCGTTATAATAAAAAACCATAACCCATGAGCCACAGAAGCATCAACTAAATACTTCTTAACCCAATCAACAGCCTCAATACTATTAATAATAGCCATCATCATCAACCTGATATTCTCAGGCCAATGAACCGTAATAAAACTATTCAACCCAGTAGCCTCAATACTCATAACAATAGCCCTCGCCATGAAACTGGGACTAGCCCCATTCCACTTTTGAGTCCCAGAAGTAACACAAGGCATTCCCCTATCCTCTGGCCTAATCTGACTGACATGACAAAAATTAGCACCCATATCTGTACTCTACCAAGTCTCCCCATCAATTAACCTAAATCTAATTCTAACCCTATCAATTCTATCAATTATAATCGGAGGCTGGGAGGACTAAATCAGACCCAACTTCAAAAATTATAGCCTACTCATCAATCGCTCACATAGGCTGAATAACAGCAGTACTACCACACAACCCCACTATAACACTACTAAACTTAACCATCTACATTATTACAACTTCCACCATATTCACTCTATTCATAGCCAACTCCACCACCACCATCTTATCACTATCACACACAAGAAATAAAACACCCGTTATAACCATCCTAGTTCTTGTCACCCTCTTATCAATAGGAGGACTCCCTCCCCTATCAGGATTCATACCAAAATGAATAATCATCCAAGAGATAACAAAAAATGACAACGTTATTCTACCCACCCTCATAGCAATCACAGCACTATTAAACCTATATTTCTACATACAACTCACATACTCCACCACACTAACAATATTCCCCTCTACAAACAATATAAAAATAAAATGACCATTTTCCCTCACAAAAAAAATAACCCTCCTACCAACAATAGTTGTACTATCCACCATACTACTACCGCTCACACCAATACTATCAGTACTAGAGTAGGAATTTAGGTTAAATAGACCAAGAGCCTTCAAAGCCCTAAGCAAGTATAATTTACTTAATTCCTGACAAGGATTGCAAGACTATATCTTACATCAATTGAATGCAAATCAACCACTTTAATTAAGCTAAATCCTCACTAGACTGGTGGGATCTACCCCCATGAAACTTTAGTTAACAGCTAAATACCCTAGTCGACTGGCTTCAATCTTCTTCTCCAGCCGTGAGGAAAAAAAGGCGGGAGAAGCCCCGACAGAATTGAAGCTGCTTCTTTGAATTTGCAATTCAATGTGTAAATTCACCACAGGGCCTGGTAAAAAGAGGAATCAAACCTCTGTCTTTAGATTTACAGTCTAATGCTTTACTCAGCCATTTTACCCATGTTCATCAACCGCTGATTATTCTCAACTAATCATAAAGATATCGGTACCCTATACTTACTATTTGGTGCCTGGGCCGGCATAGTAGGAACAGCCCTAAGCCTGCTAATTCGCGCTGAATTGGGTCAACCTGGAACCCTGCTCGGAGATGACCAAATCTACAATGTAGTTGTAACTGCACACGCATTTGTAATAATGTTCTTTACAGTAATGCCAATTATAATTGGAGGGTTCAGTAATTGACTTGTCCCTCTAATAATTGGCACCCCCGATATAGCATTCCCCTGGATAAATAATAAAAGCTTCTGACTCCTTCCCCTCTCCTTCCTACTACTTCAAGCATCATCCATAGTTGAGGCTGGGGCAGGAACAGGTTGAACCATGTATCCCCCTTTAGCAGGTAACCTGGCCCACGCAGGAGCCTCAGTAGACCTAACCATTTTCTCTTTACACTTGGCAGGTGTCTCCTCAATTTTAGGGGCTATTAACTTTATTACAACAATTATTAATATAAAACCCCCTGCAATGTCACAATACCAAACCCCTCTAGTCATTTGATCTGTAATAATCACCGCCGTACTACTACTCCTCTCACTTCCTGTACTAGCAGCTGGCATTACAATGCTACTAACAGATCGAAATCTAAATACAACCTTCTTTGACCCGGCAGGAGGAGGGGACCCTATCCTATACCAACACTTATTCTGATTCTTTGGACACCCCGAAGTCTATATTCTTATTCTACCTGGGTTTGGAATAATCTCTCATATTGTAACTTACTACTCAGGGAAAAAAGAACCATTCAGATATATAGGAATAGTTTGAGCTACGATATCAATCAGATTTTTAGGGTTTATCGTATGAGCTCACCACATATTCATGGTCGGAATAGAGGTCGACACACGGGCCTACATCACATCAGCCACTATGATCACTGCTATCCTAACCGGGGTGAAAGTCTTTAGTTGACTAGCAACACTTCACGGAGGTAATATCAAATGATCTCCTGCTATAATGTGAGCCTGGGCTTCATCTTCCTCTTTACAGTAGGAGGCTTAACCGGAATTGTCCTAGCCAACTCTTCCCTTGACATTGTTCTCCACGACACATATTATGTTGTCACACACTTCTACTATGTTCTGTCAATAGGAGCTGTATTTGCTATTATAGGAGGATTTGTGCATTGATTCCCACTGTTCTCAGGCTATACTCTCAACGATACATGAGCCAAAATTCACTTTGCAATTATATTCGTGGGTGTTAATATGACTTTCTTTCCACAACACTTCTTAGGACTATCTGGCATGCCACGATGATACTCCGATTACCCAGACGCATACACAATATGAAATACTGTCTCATCAATAGGCTCATTTATCTCTCTAACAGCAGTCATGCTAATGGTTTTCATTATCTGAGAAGCATTCACATCCAAGCGAGAAGTCTTCACCGTGAATTTAACCACAACAAACCTAGAATGATTAAACGGGTGCCCCCCGCCATACCATACATTTGAAGAACCCACATATGTTAACCTAAAGTAAGAAAGGAAGGAATCGAACCCCCTACTACTGGTTTCAAGCCAACATCATAACCACTATGTCTCTCTCAATTACTGAGATGTTAGTAAAATATTATATAACTTTGTCGAAGTTAAGTTACAAGTGAAAACCCTGTACATCTCATATGGCATACTCCATACAACTAGGTTTTCAAGATGCAACATCACCAATTATAGAAGAATTACTTCACTTTCATGATCACATGCTAATAATTGTCTTTTTAATTAGTCATTAGTGTTTTATATTATTTCACTAATACTAGCAACAAAATTAACCCACACCAGTACAATAGATGCACAAGAAGTGGAGACAATCTGAACTATTTTACCTGCTATTATTTTAACTGCCCTCCCATCCCTACGAATCCTATACATAGTAGATGAGATCAGCAACCCATCTCTTACAGTAAAAACCATGGGACATCAGTGACACTGAAGCTATGAATATACAGATTATGAAGACCTAAGTTTTGACTCCTATATAGTTCCAACATCAGAATTAAAGCCAGGAGAATTACGACTGTGAAAAAGCATAAACAGTGGCAGATTTTATTTTCATGGGCTCCAAAATCACTGTGGTTGGTGACTGCAGCCATGAAATCAAAGGAAGCATGCTCCTTGTAATAAAAGCTATGAGCAACCTAGACAGCCTACTAAAAAGCAGAGACATCACTTTGCCAAAAAAGGTCTGTATAGTCAAAGCTGTGGTTTTTCCAGTAGTCATGTATGGATGTGAGAGCTGGACCATAAAGAAGCTATTTTCAGGATCCCCTCCAGGATCATGTTTTGCATATAATATCATGTGTTTTAGTTTGATTTTAATCTGGAATAGTTCTTCAGCCTTCCTTTGTTTTTAAGACATTGGGACTTTTGAAAGTACAGGCCAGTTAGTTTGTACAAGGCCCTTCAATCTGGGTTTGTCTGATGCTTCCTTCTGATTAGATTCAGGTCATGAATTTTTGGCAAGAACATTACCTAAGTGATGAGGTGTTCTCAGGGTATCACATCAAGAGGACTGTTAGTTTTCTCCCTTGTAAACTTACTATCTTTCCTTATGTAATTTATAATCATGTTAGTTTTCCTAAGGGCCTCATTAATCCTTGGCTGATCAAATCACTCCTATTTGAAGCACCTATTCCACCATTTTCCTTTTTGATATTTGCCCCTGAGTGCTAGTTAACTAACTAACCTAACTCTCTCAGCTCCTCACTGGCTTTGCCTGTGACTGGGGCAGAGCCACATCCACAGTCTTACATGGTTTGGAAGATGTACATGTTTACCTTGCCACTGATTTTCTGTGTATTTGTACCATACTGACAGATGTTTACAACATCCAAGTCAGTGAGCACCACACCCAACAAAGATTCTGCAGTGATGGGCCTGGGAAAGCTGTCAGGGCTTAGTCAGGTCATTACTGAATCTTGCTCATGTTAGGGTAACTTTCATTTACCTACACAACGCTAAGGACTGTGAGGACCACTGTCGTATGCACTGTAACAAAAATACTACGTGAATTCTTCTCTTTCAGAGCAGCGATTCCAGCTATGTCCTTTCTCGTTTCTTGCAGTTGCACTAAGGAACAATGATTTACTGAAGTTAATAGAGTCCCTTATGTGACTTTAATACATAATAATGTCCATTGCCAGACTCGCACACCCCCTGGTTTGTGCCCAAATGCTCCTTACCTCTTAAAACATGCTGGTAACTGGATAACAGGAACTGCAGATGCTCGACCAGCTCATCCCATTTCTGCCACTGGGTTTTATCTGACTGCAGAGATAGTAAAAGCAGTTGGTAATAAATTCTTTCCTCAGTAAGAGGTTTATACAGTTTTTAAGTAACTTACAAAAAGCTCACGGATTTAGGAGAAGGTGGTCTAGGCCTGGAAGTGAAGTAGGGAAAAACATACCTGACACTTGAGCAGTGATGTGGAATGGTTCAGAAAATAGAGGGCCTGGGCCAGAGACAAGGGTAGGCGGGTGGGCGTCTCACAGCTGTGGAGAAATATGATTTCCAGCACTTTGCAGCGTAGGAGGTGGCTTTCCATGGTAGTAAAGAACATCTCTCTGCATGGAGAAGAGAGAGAGTGCACCATTGCAACTATTGTTTCAAGGAACATATACCACAATTCTCCCCGAATGCTCTAACCTTTGCCTAAACCAGAGAAGGCTAAGAAGGAATACAATGAAGGCCTACAAAATCACAAAGCCTGTGGACAGGGCAGAAACAGGTTCATTCATGAACTGACAACTGCCAGACCGGGGGTTGGGGGGTGGGGTGGGGGGCAGGGGGAACTCCTTGACCTTTGAAAGCGAAAGACTAGTTTAGGACACTTGAAGAATTACAGCATACTCTAACCAAGAGAATTAATCGTAAGATGAAATGTTTCTGAATGGCCATAAAGTGCCATAATTGGCACAAAGGAGGAATATTATTAAGAGGAATAAAAGAGGGTATTGCTCTCGAAAAGCTGATGGTTGAACAGGGGCGAGAAGTGTGCCACAGGAACCTGACGCGCAGGGCCAGTGTGTACACGGTGTGGTGGTGCCCCCGTGGCGCAGACGGCAGAGCACACTCGGTCGGAGCTGGGAGCAGCCTCTGGCGGGGGAGGTGGCACGGGCGGCAGTGAGCTAGGGGAGTAAGGAAGGCCCAAGGTAAGAGGCGCTCCAATGCCAGGACACACATGGCGAAAAGCGAGAGGCCAAGAGATACACACATCTGGGGCACCACAGCCTTCTTCAACTTCAAGCGTCTAGGACCGAGGAGTCCCCGAGGGACTTGGCCAGCGAGGGTGGGCTGGAGCACACTCAGAGGCTTCTGAGAGGGAGAGCTGTAAAACGAGGGCTGAGCTTCGGGAAGGTGAATCCCACTCACTGTTCTAAACGCAGTGTGGGCTTCCCTCCCAGACTCTGATGAATCTCAGATGCACAGGGTGCATCCCTGGACTGCCTAAGGGCTTTTGCCTGCAGGTTTGGTTGGTGGTTCTTGCCAGGTCTGCGCATCAGAGCAGTTTCTGAGGAGTAGGCAGGGAGCAGACAAGGAGACGGCAGCAATAGAACCTGCCCCAGATAGCAGGGTTCTTTCTTCTACAGCTGTCCCTTTGCAGTGGGGCAACATTTGGAAAAATAGGGGGCTCTTGGTGCCACTGCCGCTTATAACAATGATAAATAACAAAGTATCTATTCATTTTTATTTTCTTCTTCCCTTTCCTTTTGCTCTTCCACCAGACACGTGTTATTAGTGTAAAAGCAAAATTTTAAAAAGCAGAATAAATAATTTTAAAACCTTTGCTTACCATTCTAAAGTATAAAAGTCTAAAATATTTATGAAAATCCATTTGATCTCTTTAATGTATTTTTTAGTACCATTCTATACCTTCTCTGACAAATTTTCTTTAATACAAAGGACTCCAAATTATTACATTCATAAGATATTCTCCAAATTCTTTTAAAGTCTAATTTCTACTCTGCATTTGGTATATGACTTTTACAGACAGTTGATCTATTCAATAACTTTTAATTTCAAACTGTATTTTCTCTTCCAGTTTTGACTCCAGAGCCTGCACTTGTCCTGGTTTTATAATCCAATATGGCAAACCCAGAAATATACAAAGGACAAGAAAGTAATTTTAATGTGTTGGACATAGTAGGAAATGGAGGTACAATTATCTATAGCAATTCAAATTCAATTTTTAAAAACAAGACAGAGAGGAAGGCTAACTTCCAGATCCAGCCTTAACAAGTATATCTGGTATTGGATTGACTCTCCTTTTATCAACAATTGTAAACCTGAACAAAATATATGAAATAACTATTTTCAGGCATTGGATAAGCTACTGCAAATGACTACTGTTCTTGAGAGAAAGGGAAACAAAGGTGGTGAACCCCGTGTTTACCCTAGATTTCCTGCTGGGGGCACTTTCTACCTAAGGCCAAGGAAAGTATGGGTCCTAAACAGAAAGCAGCGGATTTGTCGGGCAGAGCAGAGACTGGAGGTCAGGGGAGCTGAGGTGGCTGGAATATCTGTAATGGTCCTCCTTGGCACACGGACAGGAAGATAGCCAAAGCCTGGGAGAGAACAGTTAGTGAGGGCTGTGAGAGGAGTGGGGATTCGGGAAAGTGCCCAGTGTTGAGAGAGATGGGGTTTCAATGAACTAGAAGAGAAATCTCATTACATGCTGGGCATTCGGATGCAACCCCAGAAGACTAAGCTACAGGACATTAGTCTCTTAAGAAAGGCTGCTTTAGATTATCCTTACAATTCCTAGAAACAAGCTTCAAAAGGAGAAAGCTAATCTGCTAAGAAATCACTATCTGCCAGATTGAAAGTCAATACTCTTTAAAGGAAGTCAGCAAATTTCAGATTCTCAACAACGGACCATTCACAATGTTAGGCATACAATAAAAAAATTACTAGACAAGGGAAAAAACAGGAAAATGAATCCATAACCAGGATCAAAATGCCCACAGAAACAGACCAATAGATGCCATAAATGTTGGAATTAGTAGACAAGGACTTTAGAACAGCTGTTATAAATATGCTTAAGATTAACCAACCAACCAACCAACTAACCAAGATATATAAATGAATAGATGGGGACTCTCAGCAGAGAGAAATGGACACTCTAAGGATGAACCAAATGGAAGCTCTTGTTCTGAAAGATATAATATCTGAAATTAAAAAAAAAATCCACTGGATAGGCTTACCAACAAATTAGGCACCACAAAAGAAAAGAAAAATCAAGGAGGAGGAAGTGCAACAGAGAGAGAAAAAAAGACAAGTCAAAACAAAATAAAACAAACAAAAAACAAAAGTAGAAAACACAGAGCCATAATGTTCTGTGGAACAGTGAGACACAGCCTAGCATATATATACTCGAATTCCCAGAAGATGAGAATTCAGGCCAAAAAATTTTTTAAAAATGCCCAAGATATTTCAAACTTTGATCAAAAATATCAACTCACAGATTCAAGAATCTCAATAAACCCCAAGCAGGGTAAACATAATGGAAACTACAACTAGTTACCATAATCAAGGAGACGGAAAAAAAAGAGCAGCAGCCAGAGGAAAAAAGACACGTGACATAAAAGGGAGCAACAGTAAGAAATTCTAATGACTTCCCAGTAGCAAGCCAGAAGAAAGTGAACAGCTTTAAACTAAGGAAAAGCACCTATCAATCCAGAATTCATATCAAGTAAAAACACTATTCATATATGGTGAGATAACATACACCGATAAACAAAAGCTGAAAGAACGCATTACAAGTAGACTTGCAGTACAAAAAATATTAAAAGAAGAGAAGAAGAGAAGAAATTAATATTTCTCTTCTTTACATGGAAGAAAAATAATACCAAATGGAACTTGGATAGTCAAGAAAGAAAGAACACCAAAAATGGTAACTGTGTGGATCTGACATGTGTTTTTTCCAGCAACACTAACCAATTAACTCGATTTTAATACTAAAGCATCAGATTCCGCAGGTTAAGGGCTCAGTCCTACAAGGCTGCCCTCGCACTCTCTCTCTAGATGCCAACCGAAAGTCCAGGTTGTCAACCTGTGTGCTTCTGAACCGTGTAGCTATAGATGGGAGGTTCCCAGGACACCCACTTAGCTTTGATTAATTTGCTACAGCGGCTTGCAGAACTCAAACTCTTTGCTTACTAGGTTACCAGTTTATTATAAAAGGTATAACTCAAGAACAGCCCAATGGAAGAGATGTATAAGGCGCGGGGCAAAGGTAAGGCACTTCCATGCTCTCTGGGTGCATCACTCTACAGGCAATCTCCACCTATTTACCAACCTGGAGGCTCTCTGGACCTAGTCCTTTGGGGTTTTCAAGGAAGCTGCATCAGACAGGTATGGCTGATTAAATCAGTGACCACTGATAACTGAACTCAACCTCCAGCCCCTGTCCCTTCCCTTCAGGAGGGGATGGTATGGGAAGAGGGAGGGCAGTGGAGAGCTGGAACGGAGAGTTCCACTCTCTAATCACACGGTTCCCCTGGCAACCAGCCCCCAACTTTCAGGTCACCAAGTGGTTTTCTGAGAGATACCTCATTAACAGAACAAAAGATAACTTTATTAATTACTCTTATCACTTAAAAAACTCCCAAAGAGCCGGGAACAGGACAAAGGTCTCTCTCAAACCCACACACATACAAGCTTGGATGGTGAAGAATCTGCCTGCAATGTGGGAGACCCAGGTTTGATCCCTGGGTCAGGAATATCCCCTGGAGAAGGGAATGGCAACCCACTTCAGTATTCTTGCCTGGAGAATTCCATGGACAGAGGAGCCTGGCAGGCTACAAAGAGTCAGACATGACTGAGGACTAACACTTACTTCCTTTATAAATATATTTGTTATTATAGGTTACAATATCACAGATAGGCGGAACAAAGAGTGTTCCCCACCCGCATCCCTGAATTTCTTTTAAAAACAACTGTTCAAAGCAAAAACATGATTCCATCCCAGAGTAAAATGCATGACAACAATAGCACAAACAGTGGACAGGAGTGGATAAATGAAAAGACGGCTATTAAGATTTTAACATCACATGTTATGATACAGTATTAATTCAAGGTAGACTCTAATAAGAACGCATATTGTAATTCCAAGAGCAACCATTAAAAAAATAAAACATCTCTGAAAAAGCATTCGATAAAATTTAATACCAACTCACGATAAAAACAGAAAACAAGGAATAGAAGGGAAATTCTTCAACTTATTAATGAACATCTACAAAAAAAGTCCTAGAGCTAGCATCATAATTAATCATGAACTGATATTTTAATTAATCAATAATTAATTAATGAACTGAATGCTTTTCCCTAAATCATGAACAAATCAAAGATGTCTACTCTCTCCTGGATCATAACCAAAGCAAAGATGTCTGCTTTTGCCATTGCTATTCAACATAATATTGGAAGTTCTAGTCAGTGTAGTAAGGCAATAAAAGGCATACTGATTGGAAAGAGAGAACTAAAGCTTTCCCTACTTGCAGATGACATGACGGTCTACACAGACAATCCCAAGGAATCTTTGGCATGAGAGCATTTTCCGTAAAAGAAAATCTGATAAGACAGATTACATCAAAATTTAAAACGTGCTCTGTGAAAGATCTTGTTAAAGAGGATGAAAAGACAAACTACAGAATGGGAGAAAATATTTGCAAACTACAGATGTGAAAAGGATTATATCTAGAAAATATAAAGACTCTGAAAACAGGAAAAAGCAAAAACCCTGTTAAGAACATGAGAAAAGAAATATTTTAGCAAAGATGTTATACAGATGGCAATTAAGCACATAGAAAGATACTCAACTTCATTATTGATTAAAGAAATGAAAATGAAAATCACGAGATACCATCATACACTTATCAGAATAGCTAAAAAAAATTAAAAATTGTTTTAACAACACCAAATGCTGGTTAGGATGCAGAGAAATTGGATCATTCATACTGCTGGGGAGAATGTAAAATGGTAAAGCCACTAAAAGAAACAGTTTGGCAGTTTCTTAAAAAAAACTAAGTAAGTAGCTACTATATAATGCAATGGAGAAGGCAATGGCACCCCACTCTAGTACTGTTGCCTGGAAAATCCTATGGACGGCGGAGCCTGGTAGGCTGCAGTCCATGGGGTCCCTAAGAGTTGGACACGACTGAGTGACTTCACTTTCACTTTTCCCTTTCACGCATTGGAAAAGGAAATGGCGGCCCACTCCAGTGTTCTTGCTTAGAGAATCCCAGGGACGGGGGAGCCTGGTGGGCTTCGGTCTATGGGGTCGCACAGAGTCGGACACAACTGAAGCGACTTAGCAGCAGCATACAATGCAATGGAAAAGGAAATGGCAATTCACTCCAGTATTCTTGTCCAGAGAATCCCATGGACAGAGGAGCCTGGGGGACTATGGTACACAGGAGCGTGAAAAATCAGACACGACTGAGTAACTAACAAACAACATATAAAGCAAAAATTGCACTCCTTGACATTTATTCCAGAGAAATGAAGATTTATGTTTATTCAAAAATTCGTACATGAATGTTTATAAAAGCTTTATTCATAATAGTCCCAAATTGGAAGCAACACAGATATCCTTCAATGGGTAAAATGGTTTAAAAAAAATACCAAAGGTATACCCACACCATGGAATACTATTCAGCAATAAAAAAAGATACCACAACCTGAATGAATCCCAAGAGAACTACACTAAGTGAAAAAGTTCTTCAGTGTATAATTCCTAAAAACAAGAACATTTTCTAAGGTAACCAAGTACAATGACAAAAAAAAAAAAAAAAAACACAGAAAATTAATCTTAATGCAACAGTATTATATTAACCGTAGACTTTAATCAGATTCTTTTCATTGTCCTCATGTTGCTATTAATAGCAAAAGAAAATCGCAGGTTATACACTGCATTCAGTTGCCTGTTTTTTTCAGTGTCCTTTGATCTGGAACAATTCCTCATTCTTGCTTTGTCTTTTATGACACTGACATTTTGGAAAAGTGCAGTTCAGTTTTTTGCATAGAACATTTCTCATTGGGGATTTCTCTGATATTTATCCATGATTTGATGGAGGTTATGCATTTTTCGGCAAGAGGACTGCAAAAATGTTGTGTGCATCCTATCAAGGAGCATATGATGTCCGTTTGCCCCACTGCTGGTGTTAACTCTGATTACTTGACTCCATAGTAAAGTTAGTTTTCACTTCATAATTAATATCTTGTGAGAATATACTTTCAGACTATGCAAATATTTTGGTATGCCACAAATTCCATCATTTTAGTACCCTGTCATACCTGAATTCATTCTTATTATGATGCATGCCAAATGGTATTTTCCCCCCAGATTATCATTTCTTCTTATATTTATTAGCTGGCTTTCTACTATAAGGAAGAGAGTCCTTTCTCTTCCTTCCTATCAGTATTAGAATCATGGGTTATTATTCTACACAACAGTTTGTAGTCTTTTACTGTCAATATTTATTTTGATACTCAAATTATCTCAGATTTAGCCAGTGGAAGATCTTTAAGCTTCTTTTGTCATGTTCTGAACATTCCTTGAATATTTCCTCATTTCCTCATTATAAAGATGTTCTAGGCTCATTTTATACTTTATCTCAGGTCTGGAATCGGGCATGTCTTAACAAACTCTGGTTCCTTTTAGTGTAAACTAGAATTTAGAAACAAAGATCTGAGTACTAGGTCTGCTCATTGCTACTAGAGTGTAGTTGTTCCTAAGCTCTCTTAGTGGGTAGAGGTAGGAAAGAAATGTATGAATGCACACACACACACATATATATATAAATGCTGACACATCTACATTTATTCCTATATCTATCTATTTATTAGGAACCACAAGTTCATATTGATGCCTCCAAATCCACAGGGTTCCTTCAATCCTTTTTCCTTTTCATATGTGTAACTCCCTTCTCTGACTGAGAAACTTGGCTCTCATTATCCACAATACATTTAAGTGTTTAATCCTAGAATACACATAAGATAGTTTTTGAATTGCTAATACTTTCTGTGAAAGAGAAATTTACTAACTAGAGTTTAATATTTATTTACACTTCATTTTTTGTCTTTAGCCTCAGGGTATTTAGTCCAAATACTGCGTTTTAACTTACTTGGATGGGCTGGGGAAGACGAATAGTTATCGTAAAAGGGTAGTACTAGGGATCTTTGTGGAGAAGGCAATGCAACCCACTCCAGTATTCTTGCCTGGAAAATCCCATGGACAGAGGAGCCTGGTGGGCTGCAGTCCATGGGGTCGCGAAGAGTCGGACACGACTGAGCAACTTCACTTTCACTTTTCACTTTCATGCATTGGAGAAGGAAATGGCAACCCACTCCAGTGTTCTTGCCTGGAGAATCCTAGGGACGGCAGAGCCTGGTGGGCTGCCGTCTGGGGGTCGCACGGAGTTGGACACGACTGAAGCGACTTAGCAGCAGCAGCAGGGATCTTTGTGGTGATGGAACAGTTCTGCATATGTTGATTGTCTTGGTGATTATATGAAGCTACACATGTGATAAAACTGCTTAGAACTACATATGATGAGTGCAATCTGGGTGAAATATGAATATGTTCTGTAGATTATACCAATGTCAATTTTTTGTGTGTGATATTGTTACAGTTATGCAAGATGTAACCACTAGGGGATAGTAAGTGAAGGGTATAGAGGACCGCTCTTACTAGTTTTTGCAACTTCCTGTGAATCTTTATTTAAAAATATAAAGTAAAGAAAAAAAAGTTGCTTGGGCTTGTCCTCCCCCCAACCCTCACCCCTCAGCCCCATTTAAATGAATAATAATTCATTTAAAACACAGGTTAATTTCTGTTTGTATTGTTTGTTAGGCTCTCCTCCAACTTCCTTACTGATTTATTTTTCTTTTTTGAGTATATAAAACAATAACATGGTTCTAAAAGTCTAAAAGTTATAACTATACAAAGAAGTATATTCAGGAAGTACTATACTATTAATACCACTATTAAGGTCATTATCACTCCAGCCCAGCACCCTAGCTCCTTTCCAGCCCATCTACCCTTGTATGTAAACAATTTGATTGGTCTGCATTTATCTTAACTTTGCTTCTTCTTCTTTTTTTTTTTTTACAATTATAATCATGTATATTAAAAATGTTCTCCTTCTTATATGTGTATTTATTATGCATAATCTATGTATTTCGCTTTGGTTTACTTAACAATATATTTTGGAAAACAGTTCATAAAAATTATGCTCCTATTTTTAATATTTACTTTTTTATAGCTACATCTTCATTGTGTAGATGTACCACAGACATTCAACCACTGTCGTATGTATGGGAATTTGGGTTGTTTTTAGTATTTTGCAATTACAAACATGCTGTTGTGAATATCCTTTTGCATATGTATTTTCATACTGTTAAACATGTATCTTTAGGATAAATTCCTACACATGATTTTTCTGGGTCAAGAGGTAATGTACATTTAGTTTTGTTAGATACTGTAAAATTCCACCACACACACCCCCGCCCCCCACCAGCCGTAATGCTTGTACCACTTTTCATTACCACCAGCAATGTATGGGCACCTACCTGCTTTCTCAAACCTTCACTAACAGAGTGTTTTATAGTACTTTAAAATTTTTACTATTTGTATAGGTTAGAAATAGTATCTCAGTGTAGTTTTAATTTACATTTATTTTTTATATGCATTTCTTTAAATATAAGTGAAGTTGGACATTATACAAAAATAAAATTACCATCTCTAGTAAACACAGATGAAAAAGCCCATAACAAAATATTAGCAAATTGAATCTGTCAATAGAAAAGAATATTATATCACAATCAAGTAGGGTTTTTTATTCCAGGAATGCAAGGTTGGTTATAATACGAAGAAATCAATCAATGTAATTCATCATATCAATGGAATGAGGGAGGAAAAACTATGATTATTTCAAAAGGTGAACAAAATACATTTTATAAATTCAAATACCTATTCTTCACAAAACACTGAATATCTTAGACAAAGAAGGAGGCCTCCTCAATCTGACAATGGCTACCTATGAAACATCCACAGCTAATATTATACTTAATGGTCAAAGACTGAATATTTTTCCTCTAAGATCAGGAATAAGGCAAGGATGTCTGTTCTTATCACTTCTCCAACATTCTATTAGAGGTATCAGCCCTTGCAATAGGGTAAGACAAAGAAGGAAAAGGCATACAGATTGGAAAGGAAGAGATTAAACTTTTTATTTGCAGACAATATATATTGTGTATATAGAAAATTCTAAGGAAATCACAGAAAATTCCTACTAGAATAACTGAATTCAGCAAGGCTGCACGATTTCTACCACTATCAATGAGCCACTGGAAAATAATAGGTCATATAAGTTATACTTTTGTCAGAACTTTGGAATGATACCTGTGTAAATTAGTTTATATCATTTAACTGCATGTAAACTATACATAAACTTTAAAAGATTAAAAGGTAAGGCCATATAAAGTATCTTCTAGTATAATTTGGGGTGGTTGCAAATTTTCCCTTCCTGAAAAGTTTTAAATTAGGACCAGGTTTCATTTAAACTATTTTTGTCTATGTTTAGTTTAAATTTGTTTACAGTTACCCACTCCTTAGTTTTCCCATCTCTCACTAGAATCTGGGCATAAATAAATAAACAGTATGGGTGCTGGATCCAAACGTAATACTAACGAAGCGATACAGCAAGCGTGATTTTATGAATGCTTCCTTCTGGCTGACCATTGTAACGTACTGCCTTCTTTGAACTGACCTTGCAATTAGGAAGTCCTAGGTTTAAATCTGGATTCTAAATCTGATTAGCAATGTAAACTTTGGCTAGTTATTTAACTATTTAGAGTATTTTTTTTCATTTGTTAAATGGGAACAACATTATAAAGCTTTATACAAACATGAGATAATTAATGTAACAATGACTGGCACATTGTACAGATCCAATAAATGTTTGTCTTAATCTTAGCAGGATAGTTTAACTAAATCTTTATTACAATTCTATTTGGAATGACATTTTCTTCTAACAGAGGAACCAGAAATGTACAAGAGTAGTCTTGGTTACCAACTGGGAGCTTAGGGGATGGTGTGGGAAGCAGACAAGGAGCTGACAGAGATTCCCTCAAGGGTCACCACCCTACAGAGGCTCTCCCATAGTTATTTCCTGTCCCAGCAACTGTTCATGAAATTACAGTCATGGTAGCTTATTTTCCTTCCTTTGGATTCTAAAATTACTGGTTCAAAGGAGGAATCATTGGTCCTAGCCAAGAACTCTTATTTCTTTGTCTCTTCCTAATGGAATGCTTCACTAATTAATGTTTAGAGAAAGTGAATTCCTTACTCTTGATATCTGGGCTCATTCTACAGGTACAACTGTATTCACTCTTGGATCACCTCTTCTTCCCCTCATATGAACAGGCCTATTTCACCCAACAAGACTTTAGTAAACGTTTATACCAGGCTCTCTGGCTGAGGGTCAGAGAAGATGGTAGTGCTTAACAGCTGAAAACCTGAGGGATGAGTAAAGTTATTAGACAAATGGATAAAGTGGGAAATTTGGGCTGCATTTAAGGTAACCTGCCTCTTCCTAAGAAATTATGCTTTAGTTGCAAATAATAACAGTTGGTTGAGAAACTATTTCTTTCAAAGGTTAAAGAGACAAGAACTATTTCTCTACCTTTTTTCCTCCTAATTTAACTACTGTTTGGAATTTTCTTTTGAAATTATGTTCCCAGATCAAAAAATAAAACAAAGCTAAGACTCACCTCTGACTCCTCTCAGGAATGTCCAGCACAAACCCAAACATCATTTCAGCAATTTTATTGGAGCTGCACGTGGGGGTCCTGTCCACCTCTACAGCGATAGACAGCATCCTCTGGAGCTGGCATATAATCCTGAGTCCAGAACACAGAACATAAATGAGCGGGAGGGTCCCTGCTGGCTGGGATGAGGTGCCCGCCAGTGTACTAAAGGCTCTTGTAAAGCACACACTAGGTCAGGGAGAACTACTCAAGCATCAGCATGCTTTTATTAGCAATTTCACCTATCTGAATCCCTTTTGCCAGATCATACTATCAACCTCTCAGAACCTGGGGTTGCGCTGCAAAAGCAAGCTGCTTTTAAATTTGAAAATAGAAACATACAATCTTTTTAAAAGTAGAGTTCTTGTTGCTTATCTAATTATTGAAAAAAAAAAATTTGGCCATGCCACAAGGCAAGTGGGATCTTAGTTTCCTAACCAGGGATCAAACCTCTAGAACCTTCCTCAATCTGCCCCTGCAATGGAAGCATGGTGTCCCAACCACTAGACTGCCAAGGAAGTCCCTAGGAACATATAATCTTAAGGATCTAGAGAACTTTAAGGATATCTAACCTAAAAATTCTATATTCTACAGATGAAGAAACAGCTCCAGAATGACTAACAATTATCTGAATTTCTTTAATAGGAGAAAATACAAATTTACTACGTAGTTTTCTCCTGTTACTGGTTCCTTCACAACAATCTTTACCTAAGTTCAGTGTCAGAATTTCAACTGGTGAAACGTGACCCGCTCTCCCATCAGACCTAACTGTGGGAGAGACCCAGGCTGAAGGAAGGAATCTGAGCAGCCCCTCAGAAGGTGAGCCTCACCTGAAGCTGGCCTTTTCTAATGTGCGCCGTTATTTGTGAGGCAAAGAGGGGCTCTGTTTGCAGAAAATCTGCAGCCAGGGACACAATAGGTAGACCAGAGTCAGATGAGATTCTGGCTCTGCAATGACAAGCTATTCAATTTTTGACAAATTACTAAACTGCTCTGAGTCAAAACTCTCTCATCTCAAAAAAGGGGAAATAACACCACCTATTTCATAAAGTTGTGCTGAGTAACAGATCTGGCATATAGGCACTAGTTAATGGTAAACAGCAGTGCCTATTGTTGTTAAGATGATGATAAATTGATTTTCAAGGACTCTAATTTTATTCTTCTAATATCTACTTATAATTACTATTATTATATTAGCTTTCTCTTAAGAAACAGTGTCTGCCTCTCTCTTGGTCTATATCCTGGGGTTCTTACATAATCTTATTTTCCTACTTTAGGACCTTCCCCACTCTGCCCAAGCAAACGCTTCATCGTTCCAAAACATACTCCCTTTAGATACACGATTGTCTCCTAGATTAGTTAAAATCCATAGTACTTATTTAAGAATCCGATCAGTGCAACTAAATTATAGCACTGTGAATTTAGGTACAAATGCTGTATTTGAAATATCAAGTTTAACTGGCTTTTTAAAAAACATAACTGACATAGAATAGCAGGTTACTTGTACAAGGGCAGCTCCAGCCCATGAAATCCTGGCATTTCCCCAAAAATGCCACGACCACTTTTAATTCCATAGAAGAAATGCCAGAATTTCTTTCCAGTGCAGGCTGAGGGAATGGGACCTGATCTGGTCTGAGCCACTGCTGTTACAACCTGTTGGAGCCTGCAGGTTGAACTGCTGTTCTTCTTCCAGGACTGGAGGAGAGAGACCCAGGCCCTTGAGGATTAGAGACTGCTAGAATGCCCACTGCCCATGATCCTGTATTGTCCCTGGGAATCTAGGAAGGGGAGGGCACGGTTGTTCAGCTTTTGCTCCACTTCAGCTGGTGAATTCATTTAGTGAAGTCCTGTTCATCTAGGGGGAAAGTATCTGCTTTTGTTTTACCTCTGGAATTAGGAACTTAGCCTTTAGTCAAAATAAGGTAGTTTTTAGTAAGAATCAGCCTATGTTATAAGAGCTGTTAATTTTGGGGAAACTGCTTGTAGAGAGTGGTGCTAGTCTCCAACACAGTAAACCCCAGAGCTCTAGGAAAGATAACTTCTGTCCGCTCCTTACAGCTGATTGGCGTTCTTTGTCAGGTTAGGTTGGGAAGAAGGGTGGCTACTGCTGGTCTTCAAGATTCCTTTTCCTGGAGAGGTTTGATTCTCATTTGGGGGCTGGATTAATCTGTCTTCAGTTACTGCTCTGATCAACCACTTGATGACATCCCTGCAATGGAGAAAAAGATAAGAAAGAAAAAGTTTAAATTTCTGTCTTACTGTTAGGGTGCTCAGAACTGCAACTTTAACATGGTCTCCTAGACACCTAGATTTCCCTAAAGGCAACAGAGAGGAGCCCTTAGGCTATTTTCAATATTTTACAAGTCTAATGGAAACCCTGCATTTAATTGCAGGAAGGTTACAAAAGATAAGTAAAATGTCAACATTTTTCTTTAAGTTAGAATTATTGAAAGGTACCTCCAAGGTTAAAGAGTACTATCTGTGGCTTCCTGACCAGGAACATGCCTTGACAAAGCAGAAAGTTGGATTAGACAATCTTGTTGGCTTTCTATTATTAGGCTAATAAACAAAGTGTCAGACTTTATTTTTTTGGGCTCCAAAATCACTGCAGATGGTGACTGCCGCCATGAAATTAAAAAGTGCTTACTCCTTGGAAGGAAAGTTATGACCAACCTAGATACCATATTCAAAAGCAGAGACATTACTTTGCCAACAAAGGTCTGCTAGTCAAGGCTATGGTTTTTCCAGTGGTCATGTATGGATGTGAGAGTTGGACTGTGAAGAAAGCTGAGTGCCGAAGAATTGATGCTTTTAAACTGTGGTGTTGGAGAAGACTCTTGAGAGTCCCTTGGACTACAAGGAGATCCAACCAGTCCATTCTAAAGGAGATCAGTCCTGGGTGTTCTTTGGAAGGAATGATGCTAAAGCTGAAACTCCAGTACTTTGGCCACCTCATGCGAAGAGTTGACTCATTGGAAAAGACTCTGATGCTGGGAGGGATTGGAGGCAGGAGGAAAAGGGGATGACAGAGGATGAGATGGCTGGATGGCATCACCGACTCAATGGACGTGAGTTTGAGTGAACTCTGGGAGTTGGTGATGGACATGGAGGCCTGGCGTGCTGTGATTCATGGGGTCGCAAAGAGTCAGACACGACTGAGGGAATGAACTGAACTGAACCAGAGTTTAGAGTATGTTCAGTGCAGTCATACTTTATACAGGGTGTAGGCACTCAGCATTTGTGAGATAAAAGCTTCTCATATAGGCCACATCTAATTTTGTTGCCTTCTAAAATCTCACTAATAGTAAATAATGTTTTAAAAATCCACAAAGAAGGGAAAAAAAGGAAGGCAGATAATAATGGTAAAAATCTGGAAGCTGGAAGGAAAATGAGTATTTCACAAAACAGAATATTATATAGTAGTGGAAATGAATAAGCTACAGTGGATAGGTAACAATATGGACAAATTTTAGTATACTATAATATTAAGTGAAATAAAAGTACCAATTGATTACATACAGCATGATACTCTTATAAACAGCTAAAAGGAACTAGAATAAAAATATATACTTCATAGGAACACATATAGATGCAATAAACTACATTAAAAAAAAATAATGAACAGTTGGGATGCCAATTACTTTGGATGCAAAAAGGTGTAAAAGTGAGTGATAGAGGATGGATGTGTGGTTAGCTGTAGGTAACTGTCAAGGTCCTAGCCTTTGATTGAAGGGGTGAGGTAAGAGATGCTGATTACAAAATTCAGAGTAACCAATTAGCTAAGTAAATCAGGCAAGTGTCATATTTAGATGATGTTTAATCTAACTCTATGCCTTTGGCAAAGGGATACATTTGAACTGACTTGGCAGAATTGAGGAAGCTGAGTCCTAAGCCACCAGCAGAGAAGAGTAATCCTATTTAATCCTATTTAAAAGGCAGTACAAGGTTTCCATGAAGTTAGGATAAACGAGGGTAAATTTAAAAATAAATGGTTTATAATCTGTTTAAGAAATTTTTAGAGCCCTAGATCTTCTTTTCCAACCCTGAAGACTACAGGTTAACTCTGTGGAGAGATAAACAGGGTCTCTGGACTAGGATATCAGGCACAGCTGGGAAACAAAGGCATCAAAGCAGAAACAGGGGCGGTAAGTGGACCTGCGCGTGCTCAGTGCAGAGATCCTCGCCATCTTCCCACACCTGTCTTTCAGAAGTGACAAGTCCTTACCTGTATTCAGAGCTTCCATCAGCTGTGAACAGATCAGCTTTTTGCCCTTAAACAAGAATAGAGCACCAGATTTTTCCAAACATCTATGGACATATTCTAACAGAAGAGATTAAGGCAAAAAAACCCAAACCAACCCGTCTCTCTCCTCAAAAGAGCAACTTGGAGAAAACAGACATTATACAGAAAAGTAACAAAAACAAAAGCTATTATTAGTAACATCAAAGATATGAAAAGACACAGATCCATGAAAGAAAAAGACAAGAACAGATTCCTATTTACTAAGTTTAAAAAGGAACATTTAAAGAAAAAGTAAAAGAGCTCTTGGAAATTAAAAATATGGTAACAGCAATGAAAACTCTATTTTCCAGAAATGAAGGATATGAAATGGCCCACTGAATGTCCAGCATAACAGATGAATATAGACCTAAAACAAGTATATTGGGAAAAAAGAAGATTCTGCAAACATCCAGAGAAAAAAATCAAAGCACATACAAAGAATTAATAATCAGAGTAGCCTATGGCTTCTTCACAGCAAGAAGCTAGAAGACAGTGGGAAATTTGGAAAATTTCCTTTAATACTCTGTAGAAAAGTTATTTGTAACCTAAATATCTATACTCACATGAATCAATGTGTGGAAGATAAAGATATTTTCAGACATACAAAAACTCAAATTTTACTTCCCACATACCTTTCTAAGAAGCTACTGGAGACTGATCCATCAAAACAAGGGAGTAAACCAAGAAAGAAAAGATATGAAACACATCCAACACTGGGAACAGGTGAAGGGAATTTCACATTTATGATAGAGACTTGGCAAAGAGGACAGCCAATCCAGGTTAAAGGAGGTCAAAGTACTCTACCACAGACCTTAAAGAAGAACCTCATAAGTGTGAACAAACGACAGGATATTTAAATCAAACGGCAGAGAATCTGTGGTTGACTTCTGATATACAAAAGAATAGGAGGAAACTAAAAATGAGGCAATTATTAACTCTGAGGAAAACAAAAAGTTATGAGTGGAAGGAAAAGTAATCAAGTTTAGTACTGGGCTCAACTCTGACTAGCACACAGTTATAGTGATCAGAACATCAAATACTGATCTAAACAAAATTCTGATTCAGCTATATTATGGTGTGGGGGCTGGGAAGTGTGTGTGTGTGTGTGTGTGTGAAGAGGGAGAGAGTAAAAAGAGCTAACTCCTCATTTTCAGGTGAGGAGTCAATAGTCAATAATAGTCAATTACAGCTAACAGTGGACAAGCAAGGAGATTCAACCAGTCCATCCTAAAGGAGATCAGTCCTGAGGGTTCATTGGAAGGACTGATGCTGAAGCTGAAACTCCAATACTTTGGCCACCTGATGTGAAGAGCTGACTCATTTGAAAAGACTCTGATGCTGGGAGGGATTGGAGGCAAGAGAAGGGGACAACAAAGGATGAGATGGTTGGATGGCATCACCAACTCAATGGACACGAGTTTGAGTAAAGTCCGGGAGTTGGTGATGGACAGGGAGGCCTGGTGTGCTGCAGTCCATGGTGTTGCAAAGAGTTGGACACGACTGAGCGACTGTAGTGAACTGAACAATAAAACATCAGCAACACAGGCAAGTTACTCAGCCATGAAGAAGTTAAATCCAAGGAATCTCTTAAATGAAAGAGTTGAAAGCAGTTACCCCTGTGGGAAAAGAAAATGTGGGTGAGGTCATCTGGCGACAACTATATTTCCTAAATTGTGTAGAACTAGATTACTCTTTGTATGCACAGTTAAAAAGAAAAGAAAATCCCTTAAGGGGCCACATGGAGACTGACTTAACCACCACTCTCTTTTAAAAGTTTTTCAATTTTACACCCAGTTACGCTATCCTGTGCTCTTGTAGTTTCTCTACTTACTGATTTTCTACCCCTATAATTAACATTTAAACTTTACATAAAATGCTACATCCACGGAAATGGATGGAAGCAGGCAAACCTAGGGAGAAAAAGCCGTTGTCATTGTTATTGCTCAGTCGCCCAGTTGTGTGACTCTTTGAGACCCCATGGACTGCAGCACGCCAGGCCTCCCTAGCCCTCATCATCTTCCAAAGTTTGCCGAAGTTCATGTCCACTGAATCGGTGATGCCATCCAGCCATCTCATCCTTTGACGCCCTCTTTTCCTTCTGCCCTCAATTTTCCCAGCTGGCTGATACTCAAAAACATAATAAAATGTCCTTCTTTTTTAATTAAAGGAATTATAAGTCAATATCCCATATTGGCCTGTGAAAACTATTCTTAACAAATATGCAAGAACATATGAGAATGTATACGACTGACAAAAATCTCAGTGATGAAGAGAACGGTTTCCAAAAGAAGCAAAAGAAGGGGGTAGTTCCAGGATGAAAATTCTAGTCTGAGATCCCTACCCTAGAAACCACATTTCCCCCTACTTTTATAAGGATATGGTAGTTTCCCACTCTGAAGCTTCCAGAAGCTTTAGCCCTGATTTTACAGAAAAAACATGTGTTGCTACCTTATTGTATCTTGTTCCATGTAACCTATTATCATAAAAGATTTCTCAAAACAGTTCAGTTCAGTTCAGTTGCTCAGTCGTGTCCGACCCTTTGCAACTCCATGAATCGCAGCATACCAGGCCTCCCTGTCCATCACCAACCCCAGGAGTTCACTCAAACTCATGTCCATTGAGTCAGTGATGCCATCCAGCCATCTCATCCTTGGTCGTCCCCTTCTCCTCCTACCCCCAATCTCTCCCAGCATCAGGTTCTTTTCCAATGAGTCAACTCTTCGCATGAGGTGGCCAAAGTACTGGAGTTTCAGCTTTAGCATCAGTCCTTCCAAAGAACACCCAGGACTGATCTCCTTTAGAATGGACTGGTTGGATCTTCTTGCAGTCCAAGGGACTCTCAAGAGTATTCTCCAACAGCACAGTTTAACAGCATCAATTCTTCAGCACTCAGCTTTCTTCACAGTCCAACTCTCACATCCATACATGACCACTGGAAACCTAAAAAAGATGTCCTTTTCATTATAGGGGACTGGGATGCAAAAGTAGAAAGTCAAGAAACACCTGGGGTAACAGGCAAATTTGGCCTTGGAATACAGAATGAAGCAGGGCAAAGGCTAATAGAGTTTTGCCAAGAGAACGCACTGGTCATGGCAAACACCCTCTTCCAATAACACAAGAAAAGACTCTACACATGGACATCACCAGATGGTCAACACCGAAATCAGACTGATTATATTCTTTGCACCTAAAGATGGAGAAACTCTATACAGTCAGCAAAAACAAGACCGGGAGCTGACTGTGGCTCAGATCATGAACTCCTTATTGCCATATTCAGACTTAAATTGAAGAAACAGGGAAAACCACTAGACCATTCAGCTATGACCAAAATAAAATTCCTTATGATTACACAGTGGAAGTGTGAAATAGATTTAAGGGACTAGATCTGATAGATACAGTACCTGATGAACTATGGATGGAGGTTCGTGACATTGTACAAGAGATAGGGATCAAGACCATCCCCATGGAAAAGAAATGCAAAAAAGCAAAATGGCTGTCTGAGGAGGCCTTACAAGTAGTTGTGAAAAGAAAAGAAGTGAGAAGCAAAGGAGAAAAGGAAAGATATAAGCATCTGAATGCAGAGTTCTAAAGAATAGCAAGGAAAGATACGAAAGCCTTCCTCAGTGATCAATGCAAAGAAATAGAGGAAAACAACAGAATGGGAAAGACTAGAGATCTCTTCAAGAAAATCAGAGATACCAAGGGAACATTTCATGCAAAGATGGGCTCAATAAAGGACAGAAATGGTATAGACCTAACAGAAGCAGAAGGTATTAAGAAGAGGTGGCAAGAATACACAGAAGAATTGTACAAAAAAGATCTTCACAACCCAGATAATCACGATGGTGTGATCACTCACCTAGAGCCAGACATCCTGGAATGTGAAGTCAAGTGGGACTTAGAAAGCATCACTACGAACAAAGCTAGTGGAGGTGATGGCTCAACAAAGCTAGTTGAGCTATTGCAAATCCTAAAAGATGATGATGTGAAAGTGCTGCACTCAATATGCCAGCAAATTTGGAAAACTCAGCAGTGGCCACAGGACTGGAAAAGGTCAGTTTTCATTCCAGTCCCAAAGAAAGGCAATGCCAAAGAATGCTCAGACTACTGCACAATTGCACTCATCTCACATGCTAGTAAAGTAATGCTCAAAATTCTCCAAGCCAGGCTTCAGCAATATGTGAACCGTGAACTTCCAGATGTTCAAGCTGGTTTTAGAAAAGGCAGAGGAACCAGAGATCAAACTGCCAACATCCTCTGGATCATTGAAAAAGCAAAAGAGTTCCAGAAAAAATCTATTTCTGCTTTATTGACTATGCCAAAGCCTTTGACTGTGTGGATCACAATAAACTGTGGAAAACTCTGAAAGAGATGGGAACCAGACCACCTGACCTGCCTCTTGAGAAACCTATATGCAGGTCAGGAAGCAACAGTTAGGACTGGACATGGAACAACAGACTGGTTCCAAATAGGAAAAGGAGTACATCAAGGCTGTATATTGTCACCCTGCTTATTTAACTTCTATGCAGAGTACATCATGAGAAACGCTGGACTGGAAGAAGCACAAGTTGGAATCAAGATTGCCGGGAGAAATATCAATAACTTCAGATATGCAGATGACACCACCCTTATGGCAGAAAGTGAAGAGGAACTAAAAAGTCTCCTGATGAAAGTGAAAGTGGAGAGTGAAAAAGTTGGCTTAAAGCTCAACATTCAGAAAACTAAGATCATGGCATCTGGTCCCATCACTTCATGGGAAATAGATGGGGAAACAGTGGAAACAGTGGAAGATTTTATTTTTAAAAACATGTGTTTGCTCCCTTATTGTGTCTTGTTCCATGTAACCTATTATCATAAAAGAGTTCTCAGAAAGTAGTAATGACAAATGAGGTTTATCCTGGGTTACTCACAGGGGTGGAAATAAATTTAGGCTTATAGCAGCTGTGAAGTTTTACACAAGTTCATGTTTTCCACTGTATCTCCTGAGGCTGTCTGAACAATACTGAAATAGATTAAAGGAAGTCTGATGGTCTCAGGAGGAAAAACCACACAAGTTTTGGCACCTGACACAGAGTTGGCATTGAGGCTTTTTTTTCTAGGACTGTCTATATATCTGCCTGCAATGCAGCAGACCTGGGTTTGATCCCAGGGCCAGGAAGATCCCCTGGAGAAGGGAATGGCAACCCATTCTAGTATTCTTACCTGCAGAATCCCATGGACAGAGGAGCCTGGTGGGTTAGAGTCCATGGGGTTGCAAAGAGTCAGACATGACTGAGCGGCTAACACTTTCACTTTTATAGTAATAATAACTATCCCTGTTACATTATCTAGTTACTAGACAATCTCATCCACCTGTTGTGTTCTCCGGACTTGATGACTCTTGTCATCCCAGGCTTCAGATGGCTGATTACCTGACATTGTGGGGTTGCTTGTCACAGGACAGCACAGTGCTTGCGATGGCTTGCTGCAGGTGCTGTCGCTGCTTCCTCAGGATCTGCTGGAAATCGTCTTCCAGGGTCTGTACTACATAACGCAGAAAGAAGACTCGCCCGGGCAGGTTTTGTCCCTTGGGGAGAAAAAAATGAGTAAATAAGTATTTGCTCTCAGTCTCCTGGACACTGAGCACTGGGCTCTCATAAATACCAAGTCAAGGGAAGATGCATGAGTCAACAAGTGTGTCTGTATCTAAAAGAGAGGCCTGTGGGAGAGAGCAAGCAACCTAGGTCATTACAAAACAGGGCAAACAAGGCAATCCTAGAGCTTGAAAAGTCAGTCTTTCTCTCACTGAACCTCAGTGATGAACCCCACTCTCAGGATAGGCCCTAAGCTGTGTATATCTGAACAGAGAGACAGAAAAATGACTGCTAAGCTGCTAGGTCAAACCACCATGATCTTCATCTGACTGCCAAACTTCTAGTAACATGAGCTGATGTACAGTCTGTTGTTTAAGCAACTCTGAGCTGGGTTTTTTGTTACAGGTGAAATGATCCTAATTGCTGAAGCCCAGCTAGTGCAGCTAAAGAGCATGGGCTTTGGTGATGCAGAGACCTGATTTATTTGTTTGTTTGAAACTCAGCCCCATTCCTTATTTAACTTACTGCTCCGAGTCTCAGTCTCCTCATGATTTACATGGTGATCACCCGAACCTTACCAAAGCCAGGCAGGCATTTGTTGGTTTCCTTTTACTGATAAAGAGAGACTTAATTCTGGCCTTGTTCTATTTGTTTTCTAAATGCCTTATAGTTTTTTGGTCCCTCATTTCCTACATTATTGTCTTTTGCCTTTAGTTGATTTTTTTTTGTAATGAAATGCTTACATTCTTTTCTAATTTCCTTTTCTGTACATTCTATAGCTAGTATCCTTGTGGTTACCATGGGGATTACATTTAACATTCTAAAATTATCATACTTTGAATTTATACTAGGTTCACTTCAATAACACACAAAAGCTCAGCTCTTTATTGTGACCAAAAATAAACTAATAATTCTTTAAAAAAATTTTGGTTTATTTATTTAGTTTTGGCTACTCTGGGTCTTCACTGTTGAGCTCAGGCTTTCTCCAGTTGCTGCAAGTGGGGGCTACTCTCTAGTTTCGATGTGTGGGTGACGACTTCTCTTGTTGCAGAGCATGCTCTCCAGGACGCGTGGGCTTCAGTAGTTATGGCTTGCAGGCTCTAGAGCACGGGCTCAGTAGTTGTGACACAAGGGCTTAGTTGCCCCATGGCATGTGGGATCTTCCCAGCCCAGGGATGGAACCTGTGTCCCCTTCATTGGCTGGCAGATTCTTAACCACTGGACCACCAGGGAGGTTCAATAATTCTTTTCAATCTTTCAAATTATGTAGAAAATACAATGTGGAGTTACAAAGTTAAATAACACTAGCTTTTAGATTAATAATTTAAAAAAGTGTTAGTCACTTAATACATTATAGATAGCCAATGTAGAGTTACAAATCACTGTCATAATAGTTTTTATAATTGCCCATGTATTTACCTTTACTAACATCTATTTCTTCATATGTCTTCAAGTTACTGTTTAGTGTTTCATTTTACCCTGCAGGACTTCCTTCAGCATTTCCTGCTGAGTAGGACTAGTGGGAATGAATTCCCTCAGCTTTTGTTTCTCTGGGAGTTTCTTTACCTCTCCCTCATTTTTGAGGGACAGTTTTGTTGGATACAGGAATCTTGGTTGAGTTTTCTTCTTTAGCACTTCAAATATATCACCCCACTACCTTCTGGCCTCATTTCTGATGAGAAATCTTATTGAGGATCTTGTATCAATGTGTCACTTCTCTCCTGCTGCTCATTCTCATTTCTTGAAGGCAAGTTTTGCCAGATATGGTATTCTTGGTTGACAGCTTTTTTCTTTTAGAACTTTGAATACATCATCCCATTACCTTCTGACCTACATGGCTTCACTGAGAATTTGCTGAGAGACTTATACAGACTCACTTATATGTGATAATTCACTTTTTCCTTGCTGCTTTTAAGTCTGACTTTGGACAGTTGATTATAATGTTTCTTGCTGTGAGTCTCCTTGGTTTATCCTCACTGGTGTTAACCTTCATGAGTCTGTGTGTCTATTTCTCTCCTCAGAGTTGGGAGGTTCTTTGGTCATTGGGCTCTCTGCCCCCCTCTATTCCTTCTCTGGAACTCCCATAATGTATGTGTGGTCCGTACACGTAATGATGCACCATAGTCCCACAGGTGCTCATCAATTTTCTTCAGTTTTCTTTTTGATCCTCTGTCTCAATGATTTCAAAGACCTTTCTTCATGTTCACTGATATGTTTTCCTCCTGCCTGATCAAGACTGTTGTTGAACTCCTCTAGAGAAATTTTCAATTCTGTTATTACACTTTTCAGCTCCAGAATATATTATCTACAGTTTAAAAATTTAATATTCTCATTTTGTCCATGCATCATTTTCCTCCTTCATTTTGTTTGTGTTCTCTTTTAGCTCCTTGAGCATCTTTAAGATGGTTTTAAAAAATTCTTTCTCAGGAAGTTGAGAGATTTGTATTTCTTTAGGGTCACTTTCTGGAACTTTATTTCACTTTTTTGATTGGGCCACACTTCCCTGTTTCTTTGTGTGCCTTGTAATCTTCTTTTGAGATTTAAACATTTGAAAAAAACAACCAACTTTCCCAGTCTTTATGCACTGAGTTCATGCAGGGCAAGGCCCTTAACAATCAATCTGGCTAAAGGTTCTCAGTGCTCTCAGAACTTTTCTGGAGATGTGTTTTCTCTGAGCTTGTGTGTATGCTTTTATCTGTCTTAACTCCCCAAGCAGCTTGCCCTTGTTTCTTCTCAAGAGCTGACAGTCTCTTACTCCCCCAGTACCTGTTTATGGAAATGCATACTCTCTGAAGCTCTAAAATGCTGCAGTGCTCATCTTTTTTTTCAGCCAGAAAACTAAGCCAGGGTTTTCAATAGTGTTCTGAGTCAGGTGAGACAAAAACTATCCCCATAACAAGCCAGAACACTGGACTTGATGTTCTCTCCTTTGTTTCCATCCCAAGAGGGAAGCCAGGGTGTGGGAGATTTCCTCCCAGTAGCGTTGTGCTAGGCTGGGTACAGGGAAGGGCATGGACACACAAAAATACCAAAAACGTTCCTACTCCTTTTAATGGAGTCCCTTCTTGGTTATGCTTTGGCCTGGGTACTGCAACGTCTCAACTGGTTTCTAGAGTTTTCACAAAGGTATTCTGGCCCACATATTGTTGTTAAGTTGGTGTCTCCATTGGGGAACAAGGGCCTGGAGTGTCCTCGTCTACCATCTTGGTGGTTATTTCCCAGATCATCCTTTTCTTAAAGCCCTGTTTTTTTGCACCAATCTGGAGTGACTTTAGGTCTACTATTTGTGGTAATCTCAGGACTTCTCTTTCTTATACTTCTGGATTAGATCCAGTGTCTTTTGGATCCTATGCCTCTTTCTCTTTTGATTTCTCCCCTATTCTTTGTATGCATATCTTCAAGTAACCTATGAAATGGGGTATATTCTTTTGAAAATATTTTTTCAAGCTTGTACATGTCTGGAAATGTCTTTATTCTAGCCTCACACTTGATCAATATCTTGGTTGACTACAGAATTCTAAATTGACAATAATTTGTTCCATCCATGTTCTTTTGGGTAAGTAGACAGAAAGCTGGCAATTAAGCTCAGGGATCTCTAAAGGTCAGGATGTAGACTTTTCTCTGGAGCACCAACTCTACACTGAAAGAAAGTGAAAGCGAAGTCGCTTAGTCGTGTCCGACTCTTTGCGATACCAGCCTACCAGGCTCTGGTAGGACTGCAGCCTACCAGGCTCCTTTGTCCATGGGATTCTCCAGGCAAGAGTACTGGAGGGGGTTGCCATTTCCTTCTCCAGGGGATCTTCCCGACCCAGGGATCAAACCCAGGTCTCCCACACTGCAGGCAGACGTTTTACCCTCTGAGCCACCAGCGAAGCCCATAGAAGAAGTCCAAAAATTCTGTTCCTTCCTTTTTGGCAAGCCTGTGTTCTAGCCTGTAGCTTTTGCTGCCTAGCTTCATCAGTCATCACTTTTACATTTCCTTTAGCTTTTCCAGTCTTCATTCAAATCTGTTATCTTTCCCCTTATTTTCAGTGCCATAGGTTCATAACTTCTATTCATTTACTGTTATTTTAAGTGAAATCTTAAGAAGGGGAGGGATAAATGAGTATATTCAATCTCGAATTGGAAGACAGCACATACCGTCTCAATAAAAATATTTTGGTCTGGATCTGTGGAGTAAAAGCTAAAAGAAGTCTTGCTAAATGGCAAAGACTGTACTACCAGATTTACTGTCACTTTTGTTTCTAGTTAAAACTTCCTCTGCAAAAGACTTCTGCATGCAAACTGTTGTTACCTCTTCCTCCATGACATAAGCGAGAAGCTTCCAGTCCCACTCCACTGTCTTGGCATTAGCTGGATGTAGCCTGAAAGTCAAGTGATAGCAGTTAGAATTCTGGAGATTTCAGTGGAAGGAAGGATGGGATCTGGAAGACAATAGAAACAATAGAAGACGACAGAAGCAAGAAGCCTCTTCTTATCCTCAGTGTTCTTGCCCACCCTCTTTCCCACCCATGTCTCTGAGGGAAGTGGAACTTCATTTTCTTTTGCTGGCTACCTAATATCTACTTCTCTTTTGGGAGGCATTAGCACTCCAAATTTGCCTTGAAGAAATCAACTGTTACTCTTAGCCCAGTGGCTTTCACCCATTAGGACCCTGGGATGAAGCTTATGAAGCATGTTGAGCTAATCATGATATTCTGTCCCACAGTTCACATGACTGGCTCAAAGACAGACTCATGTCTTATATCATGCCAATTAAAATTTGTAAAACTCAATTTCAGAACTCTAACGTGATTATAAAGGAAATGGATGCTCTCTTGTATTAAGAGTGTCTGAGAAAGCCACCATATGAAGCCTAGAAACAAAAGCAAAGTACAGCTGAAAAATGGATATTGGTAACCATTTTGGAGCTGAACTAAGTCACATCTTACTCCTAGGTTTCTAGGTTTTTAGTAACATGGGTCATTAAGTTCTCTTTTATCATTTGTTAAAGCCAGTTTGGATTGAGTTTCCTGTCACTTGCAATCCAAATAATATTAATATACTGTCACCCTCTCTAATGTTTAGTTGAATAAATCTTAGGCAAGAGAAAATTGTGCCCTGAGTCCAGGTTCCCTAAAAGATTTGCCAAAAGCCAAGGTTCATACTGTTGAATTTTCATGAGAAGCATGTAGGCCTCCTTTAGAACATCCAAAGTCTCAGAGCCACTGAGCAGGATTTTCTGGATGATGTGAGCCACAATTTCTCGGGGCGGGTAATGCTGGGGTGACACAAAGTCCATCAAAAACTGCACAGTCCCCAAGGGGAAATTTTCTTCAATGGTGTTTGTTACCATCCTTAATCTTCGATGAGGGATAGGTTCTAATTTTTGACCCTTGTTCTGTAGAGATAAAAAGAAAATAAATTAGGATAGGTTTCTATAGACAAAAATGCAAGAGGTCCTAGAAAAAGTTGAAGACAGCATTTGAAATATTCATAATTAGAAAAACTGAGATTGGAAAGCCTTATCTAAAAAACTTCTAATGATATGGGAAATGCTTATATTAAGTTAAATAAGAATTCAAAGTTCTACATGTAAACATGACTTCATCTACTAAAATATAGCATAGAAAGGAAAGTACAAGAATCAAGAGCTAGCCTAAGTTGCTTCTGAAGTGAGGGTGGTAAGATATTTAGGGGTAGTTATGATACTATATCAGATACTAAAACAAAAAGATGAAGAAAGATGTTTTAAATATGTTTTATTGTTAGAAGAATTTAATTCTGTTGATTTTTTTTTTAGTCAACAGTAAATATTAAGCTGCTTCACCCCTTGCCCCTACCCTCAAACAGTATGCACATAAAGACTGAGAGTGTATGAAAAAACTTTCCATTATCTAGGTGGTGAAATGATGGATACTTTTTCCTCTGTATGTACCTTTATATTTTTCACTTTTTCTGTAATAGACAAATAATCAGAAGAAAAACAAATGTCTGATATGGGAATAGTATAATAACAATAATTTTTTTAACATCTAATTCATTCTCACTTAATTCTCACAACTCTGAGAAATACATGTTATTATTATTCCTATTTCATACATAAGGAAACAGATTTAGAGAGAAAGTACTTGTCATGCGACAGAAGTTGGTTTCATATGGTGCTATTACTTCACTGCTACCCTCTACATTCATACTCTCTACAAACAACAAAACCAACAATAATAAATATATATTTTGTTAAAACTCCCAGTTATTAAAAAATTTAAAGTGCCTACAAAAAGGCCAAAAGGAAGGAAATATACCCAACTATTAATATTAATAAATGCTGATTGATAACATCATGTGGGTAATTATTTTTTAACATTATATACTTTAAAATGTTTTATACTAAGCAAGCAAGCATTTCAAAATCTGAGAATAAGCATTAATTTTGAAATACCAGACAAAATTTTGACAGTTTATGTGTAACAGTAAAATAGTGATGGCTAGAATTGCCCTTCTTGGAGAAGGCGATGGCACCCCACTCCAGTACTCTTGCCTGGAAAATCCCATGGACGGAGGAGCCTGGTAGGCTGCAGTCCATGGGGTCGTGAAAAGTCGAACACGACTGAGCGACTTCACTTTGACTTTTCACTTTCATGCACTGGAGAAGGAAATGGCAACCCACTCCAGTGTTCTTGCCTGGAGAATCCCAGGGACGAGGGAGCCTGGTGGGCCGCCATCTATGGGGTCGCACAGGGTCAGACACGACTGAAGTGACTTAGCAGCAGCAGCAGCAGCAGCAGCAGCAGCAGCAGCAGCAGCAGAATTGCCCTTCTAGGGAGAGGGCAGTTAGCATTTTGGAGGAAAGAAGTCCAGCTAGCTTTCTTATGTCTCAAGCCACCTGAGTGTAACTCCTCTGGTCTCACTAATGAGAAACCAACACTGTAAATAGCATGTAACAAGAATTAAGAGCAAGAGAAGAACAAAAATCTTGCTTTGGTGACTATTTTACGTGTGATGCACTTTATGATCTTGAAACTGTATTATTCATTCAGTTCAGTTCAGTCGCTCAGTTGTGTCCGACTCTTTGCGACCCCATGAATCACAGCACGCCAGGCCTCCCTGTCCATCACCAACTCCCAGAGTTCACTCAAACTCATATCCATCGAGTCAGTGATGCCATCCAGCCATCTCATCCTCTGTCGTCCCCTTCTCCTCCTGACCCCAATCCCTCCCAGCATCAGGGTCTTTTCCAATGAGTCGACTCTTTGCATGAGGTGGCCAAAGTACTGGAGTTTCAGCCTCAGCATCAGTCCTTCCAAAGAACACCCAGAACTGATCTTGCCTACAAATGGAGAGCTCTACAAATTTTAGATAAGGTTTATAAATTGTTCTAATGCCCTTATCCTTAAGGGGAACTACTATTCATATAACATTCCTATAAACCCTGAGAGGTTGCTTCATGTGTCTATGTGTTTACCTTTAAGCCAAACAATGACATGATACAGGCGTTATGACCCATTCTAGAGCTAAAGACAAAGACTCAGAGGAATTAAGGTCCTTAATTAAGGAATGAAGTGGCAGCATAGAGCCTGGCTAAGAAGTTACTGGGCGAATTTACTATATAGCTTAGAAACCGGCTTTTAGGGGCTTCTATATAGAAACCCCTATTAGTTGCAGTGCATGAGCTTCTCTAGTTGCAACACATGGGCTTCTCTCTAGTTGTGGTATGTGGGCTCTACAGCATATGGGCTCAGGAGTTGCAGCACATGGGCTTAGTTGCCCCATGGCATGTGGGATATCAGTTCCCCACCCAGGGATTGAACCAATGTCCCCTGCATTGGAGGGGGACATTGGAGGGTTTTCTATATAGAAACCCCTATATAGGGGATTATATTCAACATCTTGTGAAAACCTATAATGGAGTATAATCTGAAAAAATAATGGAATCACTCTGCTATACACTTGAAACTAACATGATATTGTAAACCAACTATATTTAAATAAAAATATTATTAGAGCCATCTTAGTAGATGTGATTTTTTTTTTTTTTTTGCAGTTCCCTAATGACAGACTTAAGACTCAACATTCAAAAAACTAAGATCATGGCATCTGGTTCCATCACTTCAAGGCAGATAGATGGGGAAACAATGGAAACAGTGACAGACTTTATTTTCTGGGGTTCCAAAATCACTGCAGATGGTGACTGCAGCTGTGAAATTAAAAGACACTTTTTCCTTGGAAGAAAAGCTATGACCAACCTAAACAGCATATTAAAAAGCAGAGACATTACTTTGCCCACAAAGGTCCATCTAGTCAAGGCTATGGTTTTTCCGGTAATCGTGGATGGATGTGAGAGTTGGATCACAAAGAAAGCTGAGCACTAAAGAACTGATGCTTTTGAACTGTGGTCTTGGAGAAGATTATTGAAAGTCCCTTGGACTGCAAGGAGATCAAACCAGTCAATTCTAAAGGAAATCAGTCCTGAATATTCATTGGAAGAACTGATGCTGAAGCTGAAACTCCAATGCTTTGGCCACCTGATGCAAAGAGTCGACTCATTGGAAAAGACCCTGATGCTGGGAAAGATTGAAGGCAAAAGGTGAAGGGGGCACCAGAGGATGAGATGGTTAGATAGCATCACCTACTCAATGAACATGAATCAGAATAAACTTAGGGAGATAGTGGAGGACAGAGGAGCCTGGCACGCTGCAGTCAATCGGGTCACAAAGAGTCAGACATGACTTAGCGACTGAACTACAAAAAGTGATGTCTCCAATGCTGGTTTCTAAGTGTGAGGCTGAATTTGAACCCGGACCTGATTCTACATGGGATGGCATCAGTTCTTTAGTGCACATTTCTAACAATGTGAAACTCAACTGGTCCTGTTCTCTCATGTGTGGACCCCCTGGAGCATATACAAGGCCTGTACAAAGGACACTTGATCCCCAAGGAAGGCATGTTAGCTCACCTCTCTTGTGTCTTTATCTGGTATTAGTGTCTGGAAGAAGAGGTGATGCACCGGAGGTCGTAAGAAGTACTTCAGTCTATGTAGGCACGGTCTGTTGTACAACCCGCCTTGCGGTATCTGTGTCTGTATCAGGGCACACCCGGGGTTGACAGGCTCTGACAGTGATCTCTCTTTTCTGGCTGGATTTTCTGTGACAGAGAGCCAAGGAACTTTCTCTAAGGAAGTCTCAAACTCTGGGGACTGTGGGCTGGGAGAGGAGCTTGGAGAGGATGGAGCCAAGACATCCATAGGGGTGTCATGGTTCTGTATGTCATTCTGGGGAGAGGCAGGCCTGATTTTTGGTAAATGAGCCAACTGTCCAACTGTGGGTGGCATGTCTACCAATGAGCGTGACATGTCCCCAGGTGAACGAAGGGCATCTCCTGATAAGCATGAGACTTCTCTAGATGAATGCGGTACACTTGCTGGTGACGGCGGCGCATCTCCTGGTGACGGCGGCACATCTCCTGGTGACGGGGACGCATCTCCTGGTGATGGAGGTGCGTTGACAGGTGACTGTGACACATCTGCTGGTGGCTGTGGCATGCTGACCAGAGATGGTGGCATGTCTCTTGGTGACTGTGGTATGCTGACCGGTGACAGTGGCATATCTCCTGATGACTGTGGCATATCTTGTGGTGTCTGTGGCATGTCTTCCAGGGACTGTGGCACATCCTGTAGATGGGACACATCTTCCAGATATGATATCTTCTGAGGTGGAGCTGGTGCATCTTGAGGTGGGCCCAGTGAGTGTTGAGGTGGGCTTAGTGAGCGCTGAGGATGCCATGATGAACCATGAGGTGGACTCGGCATACCCTGCTGGGGGCCTGGCACATTCTGAGGGTAGGGCATGTCTTGAGGAGGACACAGCTCTTCTTGAGGCAGGCGAGACAAAGTTTGTAGCTGGTACTGCATGGTTTGTGATGGGCATGACAAGGCTCGCGGTGGGCATGAGGAGGCTCGAGGTGGACATGGCAAGGCTTGCAGTGGGCATGGCAAGGCTTGCAGTGGGCATGGCAAGGCTTGTGGTGGGTATGGCACATCTTGCTGTGGGCATGGCAAGGGTATCCTTTGATTGCTACTGCTACTATTATTGCTGGTTTGGGGGAGGGAGTGAATATTTGAAGAGGGTTGTAGGCTTGCCAAGAAGCTGAGGTCACCTTTGAATATGGTTGAGCTACAGTTCGGCTCTACTGGGTAAACAGAGTCCCCACTGATAGACATGGGTGGCTGGGGACCTTCGAATGCTGTTTCTTCCAAAAGGTCCAAATCCACAGGATCACTGTTGATAACTCTCCGTGCTGCAGGCCTAGAGCTTCTGTCCACCCACCCTTCCACTGTCTCTTTGCTGCAGAGGCTGGCACATGCTTGAAGACTGGCTGGCTCTTTCTGGGAAGGAGCAACAGGTTCTAGAGTCAAGTCAAGAGTGGCAATAGGTCTATTTTCTTCCTCAGATCCTGTCAGGTCAATCACACAGAGTCCACTGCGATCCTTTGCCCTTGGTCTGGTTTCTCTAGTTAAGTCAATGAAGTCCTGTTAAAAAAAAAAAAAAAAATGAAGTCCTGTTGAAGGATTGTGAGAAGATAAGAGGTTAAGTGGGGGAGGGGGTGTCTTAGCTTTTTCTAAGAGGACTTAAAGCTTAGCTTTTAAGGCTAAACCTATTTTACCTTTTCATTTCATTGACAATTTACGTATCTTGTATAACATAAGTATTAGTTTATTTCCTTTGGTCACAATTTCACTGTTGTCAAAGCTGCCAACTTCCATACCTTCTTAAATTATCCAAAGGCCATAAGCACATAACAGAGGGCACAGAGGGAAATGTTTTATGGTCCACAGTAGACTGGGGAGTAGTAGGGAAGATTTCAGGGGAGTAGTAGGGAAGATTTCAACCTTAAGTCAAAGTGAAAAGCCACCTTTGTTTGGAAAAGCAAATACATAGGATAACCTACAATAGAAGCGAAAGAAGGGAAGCTAGTACAAGACAATCTACTTTGTGCTAAGAACATGGTCAGTACTTCTATACATCTTTAATTTTCACGGTTACCCTATCAGGAAGGCATTTTATCATCAGGAAGGCATTATCATCTCCATTATACAGATTGGGAAACTAGAGTTCAGAGGGTTACGAATTATTTAGCTATGAAGCAGAGAAAGACACTCAAACCCAGGCCTGTTTCTTTCTTTTCCTGTTAGGCCCTAGGAATGTACAACCTCATTCAATGTATAATCAGCTTATAGTCAGATATGGAGGATAATACAATAAGAGTTATAAACCTAACCAGTGTAAGTTCAAGCCTACATTAATTACAAAAATATCTTCTATCTTCACTACCATTCCTTGGCAAAATGATGAAGCAGTTCACAAAGCCTAATGATGCTAGTTGAGGTACTTAAACAACCTCTGTGTCAGGAGCCAGGAATAATATTGCTCTATCTTCCAGGTGTCTCTTCACTTGGTTGGGTACCACTGCCACTGGTATATTAGGTAGCAACTGCTGGGCTACCAATGCTATTGCTGCTACCACAGTTTCCACGCTATTTCTTTTAGCAAATGTGATGGTTACCACTGTCAACAGTACCAAAGCTGGACACAGGATTCTGAGTGAGTCAAGTGAGAAGTTGGCATGCATCTCATCCTGGAATAGGGATTGCTTGATGAAACCAAATGCCTCATTCCTAAGAAGCAGCCATAGAGTATCACTGCCTCTCTACTGCTAGCTGAACTCAACATAAATAGCTATAAGGGTCTGAACTGAATTCCTCTGCCATGGCCAACTCCTAAAACACAATATTATCATGTCTCTTTCACTTAAAACCCACCATATGAGGTACAGGATAAAGGACAAAGGCCTTAGTAAGACTCATGAAAAAGTTGAAGTCCCTCAGTCGTATCCCACTCTTTGTAACCCTATGGACTATATAGCCTGCCAGGCTCCTCTGTCCATGGAATTCTCCAGGCAAGAATACTGGAGTGGGTAGCCATTCCCTCCTCCAGGGGATCTTCCTAACCCAGGGTTCAAACCCAGGTCTCCCACATTGCAGGCTGTTTCTTTACTGTCTGAGCCACCAGGGAAGCCCAGGAATACTGGAGTGGGTAGCCTATCGCTTCTCCAGGGGATCTTCCAGACAACAGGAATCGAACTGGGATCTCCTGTATTGCAGGCGGATTCTTTACCAGCTGAGCTAGAAAGTGAAAGTGAAGTAGCTCAGTCGTGTCCGACTCTTTGCGACCCCGTGAGCTATAGCCTACCAGGCTCCTCCCTCCATGAGATTCTCCAGGCAAGAATCCTGGAGTGGGTTACCATTTCCTTCTCCAGGGGATCTTCCCAACCCAGGGATTGAACCCGGGTCTCCCACATTGCAGGCAGACTCTTTAACCTCTGAGCCATCAGGGAAGCCCTTTAGCTGAGCTAGAGTCCTTCATAATTTAGTGTCTTCCTGATTTCTCTTCTTCATTTGAGCAAATCACATAGAAATACTTTAGATCCTTAAATATGCCATGCTTTCTCAGTATTTCTATCTTTATGTTTGCTTATGGTTCTTTCTTTTGCCTGAAATGACTATTATCTGTTTGATTGTTTGAAAGTTACTTGTCTTTCAAAACTCAGCACAGATATCACTGTGTCTGAAAATTCTTCCAGATCACTTCTGGTCTCAAAGTATTTGTTTCCTTCCTTATATTCCCACTGCATCTGTACAAACCTTTTTCTTTTTAAATAGTAAACACTTTTTAAAAAATTTATTTTTAATTGGGGGAAAATTGCTTTGCAATATTGTGTTGGTTGCTATCATACAGCAATGCAAATCAGCTATAATTACACATATATCTCTCTCTTGAAGAAACACTTAAAAAATATATTTATTTATTTGGTTGCACCATGTTGTATTTGCAGCATGTAGGATCTAGTTCCCTGATCAGGGATTAAAGTCAGGCCTCCTATATTGGGAGCATGGAGTTTTATCCACTAAACCACCAGGGAAGTCCCCAAAACTTTTCTTTTGATCCCAAAGAACTTGATGCTTTTAAATGATATTGAAAATGGAAATTTTTTTTTATTTTCCAATTATTCATTGCTAGTATAAAGCAATACTATTGATTTATGTGTGTGTATTATCCCTGTGTCCTTTGACCTAGCTAAATTCACTTACTAGTTCAAGTAACTTTTTTTTATACATTCCTTAAGGTTTTCCATATAAGAAATCATGTCTGTAAATAAAAGAGTTTTACTTCTTCCTTTTCGATCTGCATGCCTTTTATTTCCTTTTGTCACCATTGCAGTGGCTAAGGCATCCAGTACAATTCTCAATAAAAGTGCTGAAAGCAGACATATAATCATTAAGTACCATGTTAGCTGTGTTGTTTTCATAGATGCCCCATATCATGTTGAGAAAGTTTCCTTATTTTGTTTTCTGAGAGTTTTAATTGGGAATGGTCATTAGTCAAATGATTTTTCTGTACCTCTTATTTTATGATTTTCCCTTGTACTATTAATATCAAAAATTATATTCATTGATTTTCTAATGTTAAATTAGTCCTGGGGAAAACTCCACTTGGTTATAATGTATTACTCTTTTTCAACAGTTTGGTTTAACATATCAATATTTTGTTAAGAATCTTTACATATTCTTGAGGGATATTCAGTTCAGTTCAGTTCAGTCCCTCAGTCGTGTCCAGCTCTTTGTGACCCCACGGACTGCAGCATTCCAGGCCTCCTTGTTCATCACCAACTCCCAGAGTTTATTCAAACTCACGTCCACTGAGTCGGTGATGCCATCCAACCATCTCATCCTCTGTCGTCCCCTTCCCCTTAGTTTGTAGTTTTCTATTCTTATAGTCTTTTACTGGTTTTGCTATTAAAATAAAATTGGCTTCTTGAAGTGACTCGGGAACTATTCTCATCCCCTCTATTCAGGCTGTGTTGGATTGGTACCACATCTTTCTTCAGTGTTTATAGAAGTGAAGCTATCTGGGCCTAGAATTTGCTTTGTAGTTAAAATTTGGAAGACATAAGGCTATTAACATTTTCTACATCTCGTGTTAATTTTGTGACTTGTGAAACTGGTCTGTTTCATCTAAATTGTCAAATTTATTAGCATAAAGTCTTTCAAAATGTGTTTAATATCTTTTAAATTCTAAACTCCATATAGACTTATCCCCAATTTTCTTTTTTATGCTCAATATTGGTAACTTATATCCTTTGCATTTTTCCCCCTGATCAGCCTAGCTAGAAGTTTATCAATTTTACTGATATTTACAAAGGACCAGGTTTTTCATCTATTTATTTCTATTGTTATCATTATCATTGCCTTCATTCTATTTACTGTGGGTTTGAACTTGCCTTCTTTTTCTAACTTCTTTTTTAAACAATTTATTCATCTTGTATTTATCTTTGGTTGTGCTGGGTCTTCACTGCTGTGCTGAGGGGCTACTCTTCATTGCAGTGCATGAGTTCTCATTGTGGTGACTTCTCCTGTCGTGGAGCATAGACTCTAGGTGTGTGGGCTCAGTAGTTGTGGTGCATGGGCTTCATTGCTCCATAGCACATGGAATCTTCCTGGACAAGATGGAATCTGTGTCCCCTGCATTGGCAGGTAGATTCTCATCCACTGTACCACCAGGGAAGTTCTTCTACTTTCTTAATGTGGAAGCTTCAGTTCAGTTCAGTTCACTTGCTCAGTTGTGTCCGACTCTTTGCGACCCCATGAATCACAGCACGCCAGGCCTCCCTGTCCATCACCAACTCCTGGAGTTCACCCAGACTCATGTCCATTCAGTCAGTGATGCCATCAGCCATCTCATCCTCTGTCGTCCCCTTCTCCTCCTGCCCCCAATCCCTCCCAGCATCAGAGTTTTTTCCAATGAGCCAACTCTTCGCATGAGGTGGCCAAAGTACTGGAGTTTCAGCTTTAGCATCATTCCTTCCAAAGAACACCCAGACCAATCTCATTTAGAATGGACTGGTTGGATCTCCTTGCAGTCCAAGGGACTCTCAAGAGTCTTCTCCAACACCACAATTCAAAGGCATCAATTCTTCGGCGCTCAGCCTTCTTCACACTCCAACTCTCACATCCATACACGACCACAGGAAAAACCATAGCCTTGACTAGACGAACCTTTGTTGGCAAAGTAATGTCTCTGCTTTTGAATATGCTCTCTAGGTTGGTCATGACTTTCCTTCCAAGGAGTAAGCGTCTTTTAATTTCATGGCTGCAGTCACCATCTGCAGTGATTTTGGAGCCCCCCAAAATAAAGTCTGACACTGTTTCCACTGTTTCCCAACCTATTTCCCATGAAGTGATGGGACCGGATACCATGATCTTCGTTTTCTGAATGTTGAGCTTTAAGCCAACTTTTTCACTCTCCTCTTTCACTTTCATCAGGAGGCTTTTTAGTTCCTCTTCACTTTCTGCCATAAGGGTGGTGTCATCTGCATATCTGGGGTTATTGATATTTCTCCCGGCAATCTTGATTCCAGCTTGTGCTTCTTCCAGTCCAGCGTTTCTCATGATGTACTCTGCATAGAAGTTAAATAAGCAGGGTGACAATATACAGCCTTGACGTACTCCTTTTCCTATTTGGAACCAGTCTGTTGTTCCATGTCCAGTTCTAACTGTTGCTTCCTGACCTACATACAAATTTCTCAAGAGGCAGGTCAGGTGGTCTGGTATTCCCATCTCTGGAAGCTTAGATAACTTGATTTTTGAAATCTTTCTTTTCTAACATTAGCATTTAAAGCTAAAAATTTTCCTGTAAGTACTGCTGTGGCTTCATCCCACAGTTTTTAATACAAAGTCATTTTATTATCATGCAGTTCAAGCTTACCTTCACTATGGTCGGAAAACAAAACCCTGTAAGATTTCAATCTTTTGAACTACATTGAGGCTTGTTTTATACCCTAACACATGGCCTACTTGCTGAATGTTCCTTGTATATTTGGAGGAAAAAATGTGCATTCTGCAATTGTTGGCTATAAATGTCAATTAGGTCATGGCTGTTGACGACTTTTGGATCTTTGACTTTCTTCACCTCTGAAGCAATGCAGTTGTGCTATTAATTACTGAGTGTATTAAAGTGTCCAACTAAGATTGTGGGTTTGACCATTTTCCCCTTGTGTTTGGTTAGTTTTTGATTCACATATTTTGAAATTCTGTTTATTAAGTGTAATAATATACTTAAAATTATTCTACCTTCTTAATGTATTAGCCCATTTATCATTATTAAAACAACATTTATCCTCTCAAGTCTCCAGCAATCTTCCTTGTACTGATGTCTATTTTTTCTGGTAAATAATAGAGACACCTTCTTAGGCATACTGTTTGCCTAGTGTATTTCTATCTTTCTATTCTCCACATATTTGTGTCTTTGTATTTAAAGTGCACCACATATAAATAGCTAATAGTTGTTACTGCTTTTTGGTCCAATCTAACCACCTCTGCCTTTTGATTAGTTTTTGGTTCATTTACACTTAACTGTTGATATATTTGCGTTTATATCTGCATCCATATATTTATTTCTTATTTGTCCTGTTAACTCTTCCTCTGTTCCTCCTATCCCACTCTCCTTTGAGTTAATCATATATATTTTGGAATTCCATTTTAATTCCTCTGTTGGGGTTCTAGCTATTTATTTTTTAATTATATTTTTAACAGTTACTCAAGGGCTTCTCTAGTGGCCCAGATGGTAAAGAATCTGCCTGCAATGCAGGAGACCTGGGTTTGATCCCTGGGTCAGAAAAATCCCCTGGAGAAGGGAATGGCAACTCAATCCAGTGTTCATTCTTGCCTGGAGAATTCCATGGACAGAGGAGCATGGTGGGCTATAGTCTAACTCCTCTCTTCAGCTCTTATTTGGGCTTTCCAGGTACTGCTAGAAGTAAAGAACCCACTTGCCAATGCAGGAGATGTAAAAGACATGGTTTCAATCCCTGGGTTGGAAGATCCCCTGGAGGAGGGCTTGGCAACCCACTCAAGTATTCTCACCTGGAGAATCTCATGGACAGAGGAGCCTAGTGGGCTACAGTCCAAAGGGCCGCAAAGAGTTGGACATGACTGAAGTGACTTAGCACGCATGTGGTTACCTGTGGCTCAGATAGTAAAGAATCAGCCTGCAATGCAGGAGACCTGGGTTCGATCCGTGGCTTGGGAAGATTCCCTGGAGAAGGGAATGGCTACCCACTCCAGTGTTCTTCCCTGGAAAATTCCATGAACACCGGAGCCTGGAGGGCTGTAGTCCATGGGGTCCCAAAGAGTCAGACACAACTGAGTGACTAACACTTTTACACTTTTCATGTGGTTACAGTATACAGATTCAATTTATTCCAGTGTACTTAGGAAAAATATTAACATACTCAAGATAAAAAAGTAGAAATCTTACAAAATATTTCTTGCCTTGTGCCCCATTCTTTATTTTTGTCATATATATTATATATATATATATATATAATATATATAGCATAAGTCTTTACTTTCAGTTATTCATTTTTAAGGAAATTAATAGAAGAAAATTCTTTATTTTATACACATTTACAATTCCTAGTTCCTTCATTTGTGTAGATCCAACGTGCCATTTGGTGTCATTTCCCTTCAGCTAAAATATCTTGTAGTACAAGAGTGCTAATGATAATTCTCTCATTCTATCTGAAACTGTCACTATTTTGTCCTTATTTTTTTTAATAATTTTATTTATTTTTGGCTGTGTTGGTTCTCCATTGCCATGCAGACTTCTCTCTAGTTGCAGCACGTGGGGGCTACTCTCTAGTTGAGACGCACGGAGTTCTCATTGCAGTGGCTTCTCCTGTTGTGGGAACACTGGCGCTGGAGCACAAAGGCTTCACTAGCTGTGGCTCTTGGGCTCTAGAGTGTAGGCTCAGTAGCTATGGTGCATGGGTTTTTAGTTGCCACAGGATCTTCCTAGACAAGGGATCAAACCTGTGTCCTCCACACTGGCAGGTAGATTCCTAATCAGTGGACCACCAAGGAAGTCCCTATGTAACATATTTTTTTCTGGACAGTAGTGGTTTTCTTTGTGTTCATCTTGAGTCTGCTCTGCTTCTAGGATGTATAACTCATTTTTTTCCTCACCAAATTTGAGAAAATTTCAGCCATTATTTCTTTAAAATTTTTTTTACAGTTATACCCACCCCTCCTTAAAAGACTCTATTTTTTGAATTACTTGGCATTTCCTTGCAGATCTCTGATGTTTTGTTCAATTTTTTCCATCTTTTACTGTACTCTATTCTTAAACTTGGGTGGTTTCTACTGTTCCATCTCAAACATCTCTGTCTCTCCCCACCTGCCATCACCTGCTTTCTTTCCTAATTTGCCACTGAGCCCATCTAGTTATTTTAAAAATTTAGTTACTGTATTTTTAAACTTCTGAACTTTTCTTTTCTAAAAATTACAGAATTTTATTGTCTCACAGCTCTGAAGTCCAAGATCAAGGTGTCACCAGGGACGGGCTCTAACGGCTGTAGGGGAGGTGACTTCCTGGGCTCATCTAGCTTCTGCTCATCAGCAGTGACACTCCTTGGCTTGCAGATGCAGCACTCCCATCACATGGCCATCTTCTCCCTATGTGTCTTCACATTGCCTTCCCTGTGCATGTCTCTCTATATCCAAATTTTCTGTTTTTATAAACTGAATTTCTGCTTTTTATAGCTTTCATTTCTCTGCTGAGATTTTCTATCTATTCACTCATTGATGTCATTATTTTCTTTAACCGAATAAATGTATTTATAGTAATTATTTTGAAGTTTTTGTTAAATCCAACACTTAAGCTCATTCCCATCAGATTCCATTGACTGCCTCCTTTTTTTTTCCTCCCCAAGAATGAGTCACACTTCTGTTTTTTTGAATGTCTAGTAATTCTTGGTTGAAAATTGAGTTTTATAGATACATGTAATGATTTGATTGTTTTCTTCCAAAAATTGTCCTTTCATTGTTGTTGTTGCTCTAGTAGTTAGTCTGCCTGAAGTCAAACTGCAAGCTTCATCTCCTTCACACAATGTAGGTGCTGCTATCTTTGTTCTTATGCTTTCCAACTGCTACCCTTTTAACCTGACCTTTTGGTGGTGAGGGACAGGGTGGTTCTCATTTGGGCAGAGATTTTACTTTAATTTTGGGGTTTGCCCTTCCTGTGATTTTCTTGCTTCAAGAGATTAGGGATTGCAGCCCTAATTCTTTGCTGCTCTGCTATCCTTTACCTCTATCTCCTGACATTTCAAAACCATAAACATTTCAGCTTTGTCACTTAAGTGGCAAGTGATTAGGGAATGCAGTCTGTTAAAAGAGCAGCAAATTCATAGATATTGCCCTATGCAGCTATCTTTCAGTAGATTTCTCACTAGTGTCTCCCTGACACTAGTTAAAAATCTGCCTGATTCTTAACTACCCCACTCCAGTACTCTTGTCTGGAAAATCCCATGGGCGGAGGAGCCTGGTAGGCTGCAGTCTATGGGGTCGTTAGGAGTCAGACACGACTGAGCAACTTCACTTTCACTTTTCATTTTCATGCATTGGAGAAGGAAACGGCAACCCACTCCAGTGTTCTTGCCTGGAGAATCCCAGGGACAGGGGAGCCTGGTGGGCTGCCGTCAATGGGGTTGCACAGAGTCGGACACGACTAAAGTGACTTAGCAGTAGCAGCGGCAGAGAGTATTTTGGCAGGTCAAAGAGTTTCACAGATTGGAAGCACAATTCAACTGCATTGCTCAACCTTGGAGAGCTTATTGCTTCCCTTTTTGATTACTCCAAAGCACTCTGTACATACCAATATCACTTTAGTGCATATCACAGAGCACTTCCATATCCTTCCCCTCATTAGACAGTAACTTATTCTTGTATCCTGTACCCTTACATAGTGTTTTAGACTCAACTCATAGTATTTATTAACTCATTAGATAAATGAATAAATTTAATCTAATGACAATTGTTTACCCTCTCATCTCATTGTCCTCTGATAGTCCTAACTCCTAATTAACTAATTTGCATTTTATCACATATTACTCTAAGTTTTCAGAGATAACAAATTATCTTTCTAGTTTTAATAATTATGTCATCAGATGGAAATACAGATGACTAAGACTCTCCAATGGGCTTCCCTGGTGGCTTAGTGGTAAAAAATCCGCCTGCCAATGCAGAAGACTCGGGTTCAGTCCCTGAGTTAGAAAGATTTCCTGGAGAAGGAAATGTCAACTCACTCTAGTATTCCTGCCTGGGAAATCCCATGGACAGAGGAGCCTGGCAGGCTATAGTCCATGGGGTCACAGAAGAGTTGGACGTGACATAGCAACTGAACAACAAGAAGGCCCTCTAACAGTCTGCATCTGCAGAATGAAACACAGCAATAAGCCCATAAAGCCCTTGTCTACCCCAATAACCCTATTTTCTGACCCAGATGCCTCACAACAACCCTGTGAGGTGAATATCATTCATATTTTCTAGCTATAAAAATTAAAACCCAGAAAGCAAACTACTTTTAGGTTTCTGGATCTGTTTAAATGAGAAGTCTCGTTTATTTACAGCTTCAAAGGGCTGGTCCAAGACTTACTTCCTGATTATGGTGCTGATAATGGGATTTGCTCTTCACCACTCCAGGTTATCTCAAGATTTTGGTTTTACTGTTCTCCTTCGAGATTTCCGTTAATTCCTGCCAACCCAGCAAGCAGGAAAAATTAGTTTATTTCAGAATCTAGTTGTTGTTTTAGCAGAGATTCCTTTAAAGTCAGTCAGTCATATTGCTGAAGGAAGAATTTCCTAGGTCCAGGTCTTTTTACAATATTCCAATATCAGTTGCTTATCTTTCCCACTAGGACTGAATATAATACCATAATGACTGGCACAGCATCTTTTGGAAAATGGCAAAAGTGCTCAAGAAACATCAACTGAATCTAAAAAAAAAAATTTTCAGGGGGAAAGCTCATCTTCCATACCTCACATATGGACCTTTCATTCAACAAGACTGAAAATAATAGAGATACTTCAGGTTTCTCTCTATCACTCTTTTCCAAAAAGGTAAATGGAATGGCTTCATTATTTGGTGAAACTAGAACCAAGGGCTGAACTCAGAGTTCCCTTTCTTTGTTTTAAGCCCCCTTCCCTAAAGATCCTATCTGCTTTTCCCATGGGTAAGGTTACCATGCAGGCTTTTAACTTGAAACTTGTTAGGTACGAAGGGGACTGCTGCTGCTGCTAAGTCACTTCAGTCGTGTCCGACTCTGTGCCACCCCATAGACAGCAGCTCACCAGCTCCACCGTCCCCGGGATTCTCCAGGCGAGAACACTGGAGTGGGTTGCCATTTCCTTCTCCAATGCATGAAAGTGAAAAGTGAAAGTGAAGTCGCTCAGTTGTGTCTGACTCTTAGCGACCCCATGGACTGCAGCCCACCAGGCTCCTCTGTCCGTGGGATTTTCCAGCCAAGAATACTCGAGTGGGATGCCATTGCCTTCTCCGAGGAAGGGGACAAAGGAGCATTAAGTTTAATTATAGTTTTAGGGAGCCAAATGGAGCTACAGATCCATGAGGCTTATTCTAACTAAGCATTATTAGTAACATAGCTATTACATCAATCTCCATCTATCTGACCTATATCCTTTTCCTGTCTCTATGAATTTGCCCATCCTAATATTTCATATAAATGGAATCATAATTATGTGGCCTTTTATGTCTGGCTTCTTTTTATTAATATACATATTTTATTGAAGTATAATTGACTTACACTGTTTCAGGCGCACAGCAAGGTGATTCAGTCATACTTACATACAAATATTATTTTTGAAATTATTTTCCATTATAGGTTACTAGAAGATATTGACTATAGTTCCCTGTGCTATATAGTAAACCTTTGTTGCTTGTTGCATATCTGTTTTTTTAATTAGAAATCTAGCACTCTACTCATACTGAGTCAAACAAGTAGAATCAAAGTTTCATAAATTTTTAGGCAAAAATTGGTAAGTTTTCTAAAAAATATATATTACACATATTATATATATGCATACAAAAGCTTTTCTATTAAACTTGATAAAGGCTTGAGAAAGAACACCAGAAAAAAAAAAAAAGAGATGGAGAAATTGGAAAACAAACTAAATGAAAAGAAAGCACTGAATATTAAATAGAAAAAGTGAAACAAACTAGATAAAAGTAAAAGATCATCATATAGTCCAGTTGTTTTTAAACATGACTGCTTATTAGAAACCTATCTGGAACTCTGGAGATAAAAAAAGCAATACACGAGCATTTGTATTTTTCAAAAAATTTCAGGATAATTCTGATATGCATCTGGATTTTAAAAAGTGATTACAGGTTTTTCTATGAAATTATAGTTTTGGTGATATAAAATTCTATTATTTCTCTGTTGACAAGTCATGATACAATGGTACTAAGTGACTAATAGTTACACAGTCACCATAGTGAAAGATGTTTATCAGTTTTCAAAATGAATAGCCAGAAAAAAAACAAGTATAACTGCAAGCCATAATAAGAATATGATTCACTTAACAATAGAAAATAATTACATACAATCTGGGGGGTCAAAAAGAGTGATGTGGTAAGTGGAAGTGTATACATGCACATGTTTTCATCTGCCTAGCCAGTCTATGTCTTGTGGTTGGTACATTTGATCCATTTATGTTTTAGGTAATTATCAGTCTGTATGATCTAAGCCTTGCTCAGTGATCAGTGCAAAGAAATAAAGGAAAACAGTAGAATGGGAAAGACTAGAGATCTCTTCAAGAAAATTTGAGATACCAAGGGAACATTTCATGCAAAGATGGGCACAATAAAGGACAGAAATTGTATTGATCTAACAGAAGCAGAAGATATTAAGAAGAGGTGGCAAGAATATACAGAAGAACTATACAAAAATGATCTTCATGACCAAGATACCACAATGGTGTGATCACTCACCTAGAGCCAGACATCCTGGAATTCGAAGTCAAGTGGGCCCTTAGGAAGCATCACTACAAACAAAGCTAGTGGAGGTGATGGAACTCCAATTGAGCTATTTCAATTCCAGTTGAGCTATTCCAAATCCTAAAAGATGATGCTGTGAAAGTGCTGCACTCAATATGCCAGAAAATTTGGAAAACTTAGCAGTGGCCACAGGACTGGAAAAGGTCAGTTTTCATTCCAATTCCAAAGAAAGGCAATGCCAAAGAATGCTCAAACTACCCCCACAATTGCACTCATCTCACATGCTAGCAAAGTAATGCCAAAATTCTCCAAGTGAGGCTTCAACACTATGTGAACCATGAACTTCCAGATGTTCAACCTGGATTTAGAAAAGGCAGAGGAATCAGAGATCAAATAAACAAGATCTGTTGGATCATCAAGAAAGCAAGAGAGTTCCAGAAAAAAATCTACTTTTGCTTTATTGACTACGCCAAAGCCTTTGACTGTGTGGATCACAACAAACTGGAAAATGCTTAAAGAGATGGGAATATCAGACCACATGATCTGCCTCCTGAGAAATCTGTATGCAGGTCAAGATGCAAAAGTTAGAACTGGACATGGAACAACAGACTGCTTCCACATTGGGAAAGAAGTACGTTAAGGCTGTATATTGTCACCCTGCTTATTTAACTTCTATGCAGAGTACATCATGCAAAATGCCATGCTGGATGAAGCAGAGGCTGAAATCAAGATTGCCAGAAGAAATATCAATAACCTCAGATATGCAGATAACACCACCCTTATGGCAGAAAGCAAAGAATTAAAGAGACTCTTGATGAAAGTGAAAGAGGAGAGTGGGGAAAAAAAAGGCTTAAAACTCAGTATTCAAGAAACTAAGATCATAGCATCTGGTCCCATCACTTCAAGGCAAATAGATGAGGAAACAATGGAAACAGTGACAGACTGTTTTGGGGGGCTCCAAAATCACTGCAGATGGTGACTGCAGCCATGAAATTAAAATATGCTTACTCCTTGGAAGAAAAGCTATGACCAACCTAGACAGTATGTTAAAAAGCAGACACCACTTTACCAACAAAGATCTGTCTAGTCAAAGCTATGGTTTTTCTAGTAGTCATGTATGGATATGAGACTTGGACTATAAAGAAAGCTGAGCACTGAAGAATTGATGCTTTTGAACTGTGGTGTTGGAGAAGACTCTTGAGAGTCCCTTGGACTGCAAGGAGATCCAACCAGTCCATTCTGAAGGAGATCAGCCCTGGGATTTCTTTGGAAAGAATGATGCTAAAGCTGAAACTCCAATACTTTGGCCACCTCATGCGAAGAGTTGACTCATTGGAAGAGACCCTGATGCTGGGAGGGATTGGAGGCAGGAGGAGAAGGGGACGACAGAGGATGAGATGGCTGGATGCCATCACCAACAAACATGAGTTTGAGTGAACTCTGGGAGTTGGTGATGGACAGCGAGGCCTGGCGTGCTGCGAATCATGGGGTTGCAAAGAGTCGGACACGACTGAGCGACTGAACTGAACTGAAGCTTCCTGATGGGAGCGAATGGCAATGGGAAAAACTGGGTCTTGCTCTGGTGGGCAGGGTCTTGCTCAGTAAAGCTTTAATCCAATTATTTGCTGATGGGTGGGGTTGCACTCTATCCTTGGTAGTTGTTTGGCCTGAGGCAACCCTACCCTGTCATCTATGGGTTATGATAGGGTTAATGGTGAACTCCAAGAGGGTTTACACCAAGAGGGACCTTTGTTGCCTGATGCTGCCAGTGTGCCTGTCCCTGTGGTGAGCCCCTGCCAACCCATGCCTCCACAGGAGACCCTCCAACACTAGCAAGTAGTTTTGGTTCAGTAACCTATGGGGTCACTGCTCCTTTCCTCTGGGACTTGGTGCACACAAAATGTTGTTTGTACCCTCCAAGACTGGAGTTTCTGTTTTCCCCAGTCCTGTGGAAGTCCTATAATCAAAGCCCATTGGCCTTGAAGGCCAGATTCCCTAGGGATTCCCAGTTCCTTTGTCATATTTGATTTTTATCATGATTGCACCCCTCCTGCTGTCTCACTGTGGCTTGTCGTTGGATGTGGGGTATCTTGTTTTGGTGGGTTCCAGTGTTCTCTTGTCAAGGATTGTTCAAAAGCTAGTTGCAATTTTGGTGTTCTCACAGGAGGGCATGAGCGTACATCCTTCTACTCTGTTGTCTTGAACCAGAACCTATATGTGAGCTTCATGGTAACCACAAAGCAAAACTCTCTAATATGTACATAAAAGATAATGTGGAAGGAATGTATGTATAACACTAAAGAAACTCATCAAATCACAAGGTAAGAGAGCAGAACAGAAACAAACCAGAAAACCACCAGAAAACAATGAACAAAATGGCAGTAAGTACATATCTATCAATAATTACACACCTATCGATAATTACTTTAAATGTAAGCAGACTAGATTCTCCAATCAAAAGACATAGAGTGGCTGAGTGGATTAAAAAAACAAGACACTGAAAAAACAAACATATACTGCCTGTTAGATTTACTTCAGATGTTAGGACACACTCTGACTAAAAGTGAAGGGATAGAAAAAGATGTTCCATGCAAATGGAAACCAAAAGAAAGATTGGGTAACTATACTTATATCAGACAAATAAACATTAAAATAAAGACTGTAGTAAAAGACAAAGAAGGGCATTACATAATGATAAAGGGGTCAATCCAACCACAGGATATAATATTTGTAAATATTTATGTACTCAACATAGCACCTAAATATATACTGCTACTGCTAAGTCACTTCAGTCGTGTCCAACTCTGTGCGACCCCATAGACGGCAGCCCACCAGGCTTCCCCGTCCCTGGGATTCTCCAGGCAAGAACACTGGAGTGGGTTGCCATTTCCTACTCCAGTGCATGAAAGTGAAAAGTGAAAGTGAAGTCGCTCAGTCGTGTCCGACTCTAGCGACTCCATGGACTGCAGCCTACCAGGCTCCTCCGTCCATGGGATTTTCTAGGCAAAAGTACTGGAGTGGGGTGCCATTGCCTTCTCCGCCTAAATATATAAAGCAAATATTAACAGATGTAATGGGAGAAACTGACAGCAATAAAAATGTGATACACTTTAATATCCCATTTACATTAATGGACAGATCATTCAGACAGAAGATTAATAAGGAAACACTGGTCTTAAAAGATACACTAGGCAGATTAATTTAATATATATAGAACATTCCAGCCAAAAGCAAGATATTATACAAGCTTCTTATGTGCACATGCAACACTCTCCAGGATAGATCCTATTTAACAAAAAAAAGTCCCAATAAATTTAAGGAGAAGTTAAAAAAAAATACCTTGAGACAAATGAAAATGGAAATACAACTTACCAAAATCTACAGGATGCAGCAAAATCAGTTTTAAGAGGAAACTTGACAGTGATACAGTCCTACTTCAAGAAACAAGACAAATCTCAAATAAATAATTTAACTTTCCAACTAAAGGAACTAGAAAAAGAAGTGAAGCCTAGAGTTAGTAGAAGGAAGGATAAGACTGAATCATGAAAAAATAGAAAATCTGAATAGACAGATTACTAATAATAATGAGATTTAATCAGTAATCAAAAATTGCCCATCCCCCAATAAAAGTCCAGGACCATGGTTTCATTGGTGAATTCTAAGATTTAATACCTATCCTTCTCAAATTCTTCCAAAAAACTGAAGAGGAAGGAATGCTTCCAAACTCATTTTACAAGGCCCTCATGGCCTTGATACCAACCAGACAAGAACATCAAAAGAAAAGTACAGGCCAATATCACTGATGTACATAGATACAGAAATCTTCAACAAAATAATAACAAACCAAACCCAACAATTTATTCTAGGAATGCAAGGATGGTTCACCACATACACACACACAACAGAATACTACTTAGCCATAAAAAGTATGAAATTTTGCCATTTGTGACAACATGGATGGAACTTGAGGGTATTATGCTAAGTAAAATAAGTCAGACAGCGAAAGCAAATACCATATGATTTCACTTACATGTGGAATCTAAAAACAAAAACACACAATATGAAATTCACAGGTACGAGGATTATAATGGTGGTTGCCAGGAGGTTTGGGAGGGTAAGCAAAGTCCGTTAAAGGGTCAAGAGGTATAAACTTTCTATCAATAATGTTTTATAATATATTGGTGTATGATAAATGATGTAGACAGACTTATTATGGATGTCATTTTTGCAGTGTGTATAAATACTGAAGCATTATGATGTACACCTGAAACTAATATAATGGTATATGTCAATAAAAAAGTGAACGATTTTTGGAAAGTGGGACATGACACTAAATTTAATTTATAATGTGTGAAACTTTGATTAAAACATAAAAACTTTATTAAACTTTATTAGTTCAATCACCATGATATATACTTAAAATATCTTAGTTTCGTCAATTATAAATCAACAAAGCAAACATTTTAAATAAATAACTTAAAACAAGAGAAATGTGAGAAAACCTAGAAAAAACTGTGGAAAATAATGAGCTGGGGACCAATACTACACTAATTTTCATTGCATACCATTCTCTAGTATTTGAATTTTTTGGACTGGTACATTTTTTAAATTGATAAACTGTACTTTTTAGAGCAGTTTTTGGTTCGTGGCAAAATTGAACAGAAATATGGAATGTTGTCATATAGTCCAATTCCCCACATATGTACAACTTCCCAAGTATCAGTATCCAGCATCACAGTGGTGTATTAGTTACAACTGATAAATCTACATTGGCACATTATCAATATCCAAAGCCCATAGTTTATATTAGGGTTTACCCTTTTACATTTTATGGGTTTTGACAAATACATAACAACATGAATCTACCATTGTAGTATCATACAGAACAGTTGCACTGCCTGAAAAATCCTGTGCTCTGCTTATTCAGTACTTTCTCTCCACTAACCCCTGAAAACCAGTAATCTTTTCACTGTCCCATTAGTTTTTACTTTTCCAGAATGTCATATTGTTGGAATCACACAGAATAGTCTTGTGTGATAGAAAAGACTATCACACGTATAGTCTTTTCAGACTGCATATTACTAAGTGAAAAAAGCCATTTAAGTTTCCTCCAAGTATTTTCATGGTTTAATAGATCATTTCTTTCTAGTGCTGAATAATATTTCAGTGTCTGGAGGTAACAGTTTACTTATCCATTTACTTATTGGAGGACATTTTAGTGGCCTTCCAAGTTTGGGCAATTATGTATGAAGCTGATATATAAACATCTATATTCAGTTTTTTTGTGTGGTTTTAAGTTTCAATTCATTTGGGCAAATACCAGGGAGCACAATTGTTGGTCTGTACTATAAGAATACACTAGTTTTGTAAAAAACTTCCAAACTTTTTTCCAAATTTGCTGTATCATTTTGCTTTCCCACCAGTATTAATGAGAATTCTATTATTCCACATCCTTACCAGCATATGTTGTTGTGTTTTGGATTTTGCCTATTCTAAAATCCAAATGTAATAATAGTTCACTGTTGTTTTAATTAGCAGTTCCCTAATGGTGTATGATGCTGAACATCTCTTCATACCCTTATTTGCCATCTGTATGCCTTCTTTATGATGTGTCTGTTTATGTCTTTTGCCCATTTTTTAATCAGGTTGCTTGTTTCCTTATTGTTGATTTTAGGAGTTATTTGCATATTTTCAGTAACAGTCCTTTATCAGATGTGTCTTTCATAAATATTTTCTTGCAGTCTGTGGCTTATCTTCTCATTCTACTGTCTTTCACAGAGAAGTTTTTAGTAGTAGTGAAGTTCAGTTTAGCAATTATTTCTTCCATGGATTATGTTCTTAATGCTATATCTAAAACATCATCGCCAAACCCAAAGTGATCTAGGTTTTTTCCTATCTTCTAGGAATTTCATAGTTTTGCATCCTAGGTTCAGGTCTATGATCCAGGTTTTGAGTTCATTTTTATGAAAGTTGTAAGGTCTGTATCTAGATTCATTTCTTTGCCTGTGACTCTCCAGTTGCTCCAGCACCATTTGTTTAAAAGACTATCTTTGAGAATGATTCGAAGATGGCGGAGGAGTAGGACGGGGAGAACACTTTCTCCCCCACAAATTCATCAAAAGAACATTTAAACGCCGAGTAAATTCCACAAAACAACTTCTGAATGCTGGCAGAGGACATCAGGCACCCAGAAAAGCAACCCAAGTCTTAGAAAGGAGGTAGGAAAAAATATAAAAGACAAAAAAAGAGACAAAAGAGGAAGGGACGGAGTTCCGTCCCGGGAAGGGAGTCTTAAAAAGAGAGAAGTTTCCAAACACCAGGAAACCTTCTCACTGCCGAATCTGTGCTGAGCCTTGGAAGCACAGAGGGCAACATAACAGGGAGGAAAAATAAACAAACAATTAAAACCCGCACACTGCACACCCTACCGTAACTCCCCCAGGGGAGAAGCAGCGCAGACGCCTGCATCCGCCATTATCAAGCGGGGGCTGGGCAGGGAGGCGTGGCATGGGCAGGGAGGCACGGCGCGGGCTGCATCGCAAGGATCTGGCCTGAATACCCCGAGCTCTATCTGAGCGAAATAATTTGGGCTAGGAAACCAGACTGTGGGATATCTACCACGCGAAAAGCCAGCCCTAACCTAAGACACCGCCAGGCCCGCGCATGGAACAAAGGACTGAACAGAGATAGCCGGCGGCAGACCACCCCCTCCGGTGATAGGCAGCCAGAGCTGGTAGGGGACAACTGCAGCCCCAGAGAGACATTATCTATAAAACTGTAAGCAGGCTTCTTTGCTAACTAAAACTTCTTGGGGGTCTGGACGGTCAACATCTGCCTGAGAAGGTGCACCGGTGCACACCTAGATAACCGAGCGGCAGGGAGGCGACAAGTAGCAGCAATCGCGCGCGCCAAACACCTCATCACCTGAGCTGCTCGGATCTGGGAAGGGCACAAAACGCAGGCCCAACCGAGAGTCTGCGCCTCTGAGGACTACCCCAGTGCCTGAACCTGAGCGGCTTGGACCTGGGAGGTACATGCAGCCCAGGGCCGGCCACAGATGGTTCCTGGCGGAGCAACCTAGAGCCTGAGCAGCATGGGCAGGGAGGCTACACGCACCATGAACGGGGGGCAGACCCAGTGTGGCTGAGGCACTGCGAGCACACGCCAGTGTTATATGTTTGCAGCGTCCCTCCCTACCTCCCTTCAGCGTGACTGAACAAGTGAGCCTAAAAAAAAAAAAGTGTCCTCCACCGTCCCCTTTGTGTCAGGGTGGAAACCAGACACTGAAGAGACCAGCAAACAGAAGAAGCTATAACAGAGGGAACCGCCTTGGAAGCTACAGGCAATAGATTAAAACCCTGTGGTTAGTACCAACTACATAGGAAGGGGCCTATAGATCTTGAGAAATATAAGTCGGACCAAGGAACTAGCCAAAAATGAACTGAACCCACAATACTCACAACAAAACCAGAGAAAGTCCTAGATATATTTTTACTAATTTTACGATCATTTTTTTTTTGTTAATTAAAAAAAAAATTTTAAGTTCTCTATTATTCCTTTAATTTTCACTTTTATAACCGATTACTTTGAAAAAAAAAAAAAGACCCCATTTTTTTTTAAAGCAAACTTCATATATATATATTTTTATAATCTTTTTGACCTTGGTTTTTTTTTTTTTTTTTCCCTTCTTTTCTTTAACGTTGTAGTTTTGAAATTCCAAACTCTACTCTAGATTTTTAATTTTAGCTTTTTGGCATTTGTTACCAATTTTGTACCTATAGTTTTTTTTTTGTAATTTCTGTGACCCTTTTTTATTTTCTCTTTTTCTTTTTCTCTGTTTCTTTCTCTTCTTCTTTTAAATAACATTTCATATCTGAAATTTCACACTCTACTCTAGATTTTTAATTTATGCTTTTTGGTATTTGTTATCAATTTTGTACCTGTATTTTCTTTGTAATTTATGCGACTTTGTTTGTTCTTGTTTTTTTTCTCTCTCTTTCTTTTTCTTCTTCTTTTAACATTGTATTTTTGAAATTCCAAACTCTACTCTAGATTTTTAACTTTTGCTTTTTGGTATTAGTTATCAATTTTGTACCTATATTTTCTTTAAAATTTTCACGACCTTGTTTGTTCACTTTTTCTCTCTTTCTTTTCCTTCTTCTTTTCTTTAACATCGTATTTTTGAAATTCCAAACTCTACTCTAGATTTTTAATTTTTGCTTTTATGTATTTGTTACCAATTTTGTACCTTTAAGAACCCAATCTTCAGTACCCATTTATCACTAGGGAGCGAGATTACTGGCTTAACTGCTCTCTCTCCCTTTGGACTCTCCTTTTTCTCCACCAGGTCGCCCGTGTCTCCTCCCTAACCCCTCTTTACTCTACCCAACTCTGTGAATTTCTGTGTGTTCCAGACGGTGGAGAACACTTAGGGAACTGATTACTGGCTGGATCTGTCTCCCTCCTTTTCATTCCCCCCTTTTATCCTCCTGGCCACCTCTGTCACCTGCCTCATTCTTCTCTTCTCTGTATAACTCCGTGAACAACTCTGAGCGGTCCAGTTGTGGAGTGCACATAAGGAAGAAATTACTGGATAGCCCACTCTCTCCTCTATTGATTCCACCTCATCTCATTCGGGTCACCTCTAACTCCCTCCTCCCTTTTCTCTTCTCCATATAATGCTGTGAACCTCTCTGAGTGACCCTCACAGTAGAGAAACTTTTCATCTTTGATGTAGATGTTTTATCAATGGTGCTGTATAGAAGGAGAAGCTATGAAACTACTGTAAAAATAAGACCGATAACTGGAAGCAGGAGGCTTAAGTCCAAACCCTGACTCCAGGGAGCTCCTGACTCCAAGGAACATTAATTGACAGGAGCTCATCAAATGCCTCCATACCTGCACTGAAACCAAGCACCACACAAGGGCCAACAAGTTTCAGGGCAAGACATACCAAGCAAATTCTCCAGCAACAAGGAACACAACCCTGAGCTCCAAGATACAGGCAGCCCAAAGTCACCCCAAAACCATAGACATCCCATAACTCATTACTGAATATTTCATTGCACTCCAGAGAGAAGAAATACAGCTCCACCCACCAGAACACCGACACAAGCTTCCCTAACCAAGAAACCTTGAAAAGCCACCTGTACAAACCCACACAGAGCAAGGAAATGCCACAATAAAGAGAACTCCACAAACTGCCAGAATACAGAAAGGACACCCCAAAATCAGCAATTTAAACAAGATGAAGAAACAGAGGAATACCCAGCAGATAAAGGAACAGGATAAATGCCCACCAAACCAAACAAAAGAGGAAGAGATAGGGAATCTACCTGATAAGGAATTCCGAATAATGATAGTGAAATTGATCCAAAATCTTGAAATCAAAATGGAATCACAGATAAATAGCCTGGAGACAAAGATTGAGAAGATGCAAGAAAGGTTTAACAAGGACCTAGAAGAAATAAAAGAGAGTCAATATATAATGAATAATGCAATAAATGAAATTAAAAACACTCTGGAGGCAACAAATAGTAGAATAACAGATGCAGAAGATAGGATTAGTGAATTGGAAGATAGGATGGTAGAAATAAATGAATCAGAGAGGAAAAAAGAAAAACGAATTAAAAGAAATGAGGACAATCTCAGAGACCTCCAGGACAATATTAAACGCTACAACATTCGAATCATAGGGGTCCCAGAAGAAGAAGACAAAAAGAAAGACCATGAGAAAATACTTGAAGAGATAAATGTTGAAAACTTCCCTAAAATGGGGAAGGAAATAATCACCGAAGTCCAAGAAACCCAGAGAGTCCCAAACAGGATAAACCCAAGGCGAAACACCCCAAGACACATATTAATCAAATTAACAAAGATCAAACACAAAGAACAAATATTCAAAGCAGCAAGAGAAAAACAACAAATAACACACAAGGGAATTCCCATAAGGATAACAGCTGATCTTTCAATAGAAACTCTTCAAGCCAGGAGGGAATGGCAAGACATACTTAAAGTGATGAAAGAAAATAACCTACAGCCCAGATTATTGTACCCAGCAAGGATCTCATTCAAATATGAAGGAGAAATCAAAAGCTTTTCAGACAAGCAAAAGCTGAGAGAATTCAGCACGATCAAACCAGCTCTCCAACAAATACTAAAGGATATTCTCTAGACAGGAAACACAAAAACGGTGTATAAAATCGAACCCAAAACAATAAAGTAAATGGCAATGGGGTCATACTTATCAGTAATTACCTTAAACGTAAATGGGTTGAATGCCCCAACCAAAAGACAAAGACTGGCTGAATGGATACAAAAACAAGACCCCTACATATGTTGTCTACAAGAGACCCACCTCAAAACAGGACACATACAGATTGAAAGTGAAGGGCTGGAAAAAGATTTTCCATGCAAATAGGGACCAAAAGAAAGCAGGAATAGCAATACTTATATCAGATAAAATAGACTTTAAAACAAAGGCTGTAAAAAGAGACAAAGATAGTCACTACATAATGATCAAAGGATCAATCCAAGAAGATATAACAATTATAAATATATATGCACCCAACACGGGAGCGCCGCAATATGTAAGACAAATGCTAACAAGTATGAAAGGAGAAATTAACAATAACATAATAATAGTGGGAGACTTTAATACCCCACTCACACCTATGGATAGATCAACTATCTATCTATCAACTAAACAGAAAATTAACAACCAAACACAAACTTTAAATGATACAATAGACCAGTTAGACCTAATTGATATCTATAGGACATTTCATCCCAAAACAATGAATTTCACCTTTTTCTCAAGCGCACATGGAACCTTCTCGAGGATAGATCACATCCTGGGCCATAAATCTAGCCTTGGTAAATTCAAAAAAATAGAAATCATTCCAAGCATCTTTTCTGACCACAATGCAGTAAGATTAGATGTCAATTACAGGAGAAAAACTATTAAAAATTCCAACAAATGGAGGCTGAACAACACGCTGCTGAATAATCAACAAATCACAGAGAAATCAAAAAAGAAATCAAAATTTGCATAGAAACTAATGAAAATGAAAACACAACAACCCAAAACCTATGGGACACTGTAAAAGCAGTCCTAAGGGGAAAGTTCATAGCAATACAGGCATACCTCAAGAAACAAGAAAAATGTCAAATAAATAACCTAACCCTACACCTAAAGCAACTAGAAAAGGAAGAAATGAAGAACCCCAGGGTTAGTAGAAGGAAAGAAATCTTAAAAATTAGGGCAGAAATAAATGCAAAAGAAACAAAAGAGACCATAGCAAAAATCAACAAAGCCAAAAGCTGGTTCTTTGAAAGGATAAATAAAATTGACAAACCATTAGCCAGACTCATCAAGAAACAAAGGGAGAAAAATCAAATCAATAAAATTAGAAATGAAAATGGAGAAATCAAAACAGACAACACAGAAATACAAAGGATCATAAGAGACTACTATCAACAATTATATGCCAATAAAATGGACAACGTGGAAGAAATGGACAAATTCTTAGAAAAGTACAACTTTCCAAAACTCGACCAGGAAGAAATAGAAAATCTTAACAGACCCATCACAAGCACGGAAATTGAAACTGTAATCAAAAATCTTCCAGCAAACAAAAGCCCAGGTCCAGACGGCTTCACAGCTGAATTCTACCAAAAATTTAGAGAAGAGCTAACACCTATCCTACTCAAACTCTTCCAGAAAATTGCAAAGGAAGGTAAACTTCCAAACTCATTCTATGAGGCCACCATCACCCTAATACCAAAACCTGACAAAGATGCCACAAAAAAAGAAAACTACAGGCCAATATCACTGATGAACATAGATGCAAAAATCCTTCACAAAATTCTAGCAATCAGAATCCAACAACACATTAAAAAGATCATACACCATGACCAAGTGGGCTTTATCCCAGGGATGCAAGAATTCTTCAATATCTGCAAATCAATCAATGTAACACACCACATTAACAAATTGAAAAATAAAAACCATATGATTATCTCAATAGATGCAGAGAAAGCCTTTGACAAAAATCAACATCCATTTATGATAAAAACCCTCCAGAAAGCAGGAATAGAAGGAACATACCTCAACATAATAAAAGCTATATATGACAAACCCACAGCAAACATTATCCTCAATGGTGAAAAATTGAAAGCATTTCCTCTAAAGTCAGGAACAAGACAAGGGTGCCCACTTTCACCATTACTATTCAACATAGTTTTGGAAGTTTTGGCCACAGCAATCAGAGCAGAAAAAGAAATAAAAGGAATCCAAATTGGAAAAGAAGAAGTAAAACTCTCACTATTTGCAGATGACATGATCCTCTACATAGAAAACCCTAAAGACTCCACCAGAAAATTATTAGAACTAATCAATGATTGTAGTAAAGTTGCAGGATATAAAATCAACACACAGAAATCCCTTGCATTCCTATACACCAATAACGAGAAAACAGAAAGAGAAATTAAGGAAACAATTCCATTCACCATTGCAACGGAAAGAATAAAATACTTAGGAATATATCTACCTAAAGAAATTAAAGACCTATATATAGAAAACTATAAGACACTGGTCAAAGAAATCAAAGAGGACACTAATAGATGGAGAAATATACCATGTTCATGGATTGGAAGAATCAATATAGTGAAAATGAGTATACTACCCAAAGCAATTTATAGATTCAATGCAATCCCCATCAAGCTACCAACGGTATTCTTCACAGAGCTAGAACAAATAATTTCACAATTTGTATGGAAATACAAAAAACCTCGAATAGCCAAAGCTATCTTGAGAAAGAAGAAGGGAACTGGAGGAATCAACCTACCTGACTTCAGGCTCTACTACAAAGCCACAGTTATCAAGACAGTATGGTACTGGCACAAAGACAGAAATATTGATCAATGGAACAAAATAGAAAGCCCAGAGATAAATCCATGCACATATGGACACCTTATCTTTGACAAAGGAGGCAAGAATATACAATGGATTAAAGACAATCTCTTTAACAAGTGGTGCTGGGAAAACTGGTCAACCACTTGTAAAAGAATGAAACTAGAACACTTTCTAACACCATACACAAAAATAAACTCAAAATGGATTAAAGATCTCAATGTAAGATCAGAAACTATAAAACTCCTAGAGAAGAACATAGGCAAAACACTCTCCGACATACATCACAGCAGGATCCTCTATGACCCACCTCCCAGAATATTGGAAATAAAAGCAAAAATAAACAAATGGGACCTAATTAAACTTAAAAGCTTCTGCACAACAAAGGAAACTATTAGCAAGGTGAAAAGGCAGCCTTCAGAATGGGAGAAAATAATAGAAAATGAAGCAACTGACAAACAACTAATCTCAAAAATATACAAGCAACTCCTATAGCTCAACTCCAGAAAAATAAATGACCCAATCAAAAAATGGGCCAAAGAACTAAATAGACATTTCTCCAAAGAAGACATACAGATGGCTAACAAACACATGAAAAGATGATCAACATCACTCATTATCAGAGAAATGCAAATCAAACCCACAATGAGGTACCATTTCACGCCAGTCAGAATGGCTGCGATCCAAAAGTCTACAAGCAATAAATGCTGGAGAGGGTGTGGAGAAAAGGGAACCCTCTTACACTGTTGGTGGGAATGCAAACTAGTACAGCCACTATGGAGAACAGTGTGGAGATTCCTTAAAAAACTGGAAATAGATCTGCCTTATGATCCAGCAATCCCACTGCTGGGCATACACACTGAGGAAACCAGAAGGGAAAGAGACAAGTGTACCCCAATGTTCATCGCAGCACTGTTTTATAATAGCCAGGACATGGAAGCAACCTAGATGCCCATCAGCAGATGAATGGATAAGAAAGCTGTGGTACACATACACAATGGAGTATTACTCAGCCATTAAAAAGAATACATTTGAATCAGTTCTAATGAGATGGATGAAACTGGAACCTATTATACAGAGTGAAGTAAGCCAGAAAGAAAAACACCAATACAGTATACTAACACATATATATGGAATTTAGAAAGATGGTAACAATAACCCTGTGAACGAGACAGCAAAAGAGACACTGATGTATAGATCAGTCTTATGGACTCTGTGGGAGAGGGAGAGGGTGGGGAGATTTGGGAGAATGGCATTGAAACATGTAGAATATCATGTATGAAACAGGTCGCCAGTCCAGGTTCGATGCACGATACTGGATGCTTGGGGCTGGTGCACTGGGACGACCCAGAGGGAGGGTATGGGGAGGGAGGAGGGAGGAGGGTTCAGGATGGGGAGCACGGGTATACCTGTGGCGGATTCATTTTGATGTTTGGCAAAACTAATACAATATTGTAAAGTTTAAAAATAAAATAAAATTAAAAAAATAAAAATAAAAGACTATCTTTGTTCCATTCTATTACTTTAGCTCCACTGTCAAAGATTAGTTGACTAGAGTAATTTGGGTCTATTTCTGGGCTTTCTATGGTGTTCCACTGATCTATCTTGTCTATTCTTTTACCAATTCTATATTGTTTTGATTACTGTGGTTTGTAATAAGTTTTGAAGTCAAAAGTGGCAGACCTCTGACTTTGCTCTTCCCCAATATTCAGTTGGTTATTGCATCTTCTTAAAGAGAAAGGGCGGAGAAGGCAATGGCACCCCACTCCAGTACTCTTGCCTGGAAAATCCCATGGACGGAGGAGCCTGGTAGGCTGCAGTCCATGGGGTCGCGAAGAGTCAGACATGACTGCGCAACTTCACTTTCACTTTTCACTTTCATGCACTGGAGAAGGAAATGGAAACCCACTCGTGTTCTCGCCTGGAGAATCCCAGGGATGGGAAAGCCTGGTGGGCTGCCGTCTCTGGGGTCGCACAGAGCCGGACACAACTGAAGCGACTTAGCAGCAGCAGCAAAGAGAAAGGGAATACCAGACCACCTTACCTGTCTCCTGAGAAACCTGTCTGTGGATCAAGACGCAACAGTTAGAACCAGACATGGAACAATGGACTGGTTCAAAATTGGGAAAGGACCACATCAAGGCTGTATATCGTCATGCTGTTTGTTTAACTTATATGAAGAGTACATCGTGTGAAATGCTGGGCTGAATGAATCACAACTGGAACCAAGATCACTGGGAGACAATGTTCACTACAGCACTATTTACAATACCTAGAAAATGGAAGCAACCTAGATGTATATCAACAGATGACTGGATAAAGAAATTATGGTACACATACATAATGGTTATTACTTAGCCATAAAAAGGAATGCATTTGAGTCCAGTCTAATGAGGTGGATAAACCTAGAGCCTATTATACAGAGTGAAGTAAGTCATAAAGAGAAAGATAAATACTGTATACTAAAGCAAATTTATGGAATCTAGAAAGATGGTACCAATGAATTGATTTGCAAGGCAGCAATGGAGACACAGACATAGAGAACCGACTTATGGACAAAGGGAGAGGGAAGGAAAGGATTAGACATATGGAGAGAGTAACACGGAAACTTACATTACCATATGTAAAATAGATAGCCAATGGGAATTTGCATGATGTCTCATGGAACTCAAACAGGGGCTCTGTATCAACTTACAGGGGTGGGATGGGGAGGGAGATGAGAGGGAGGTTCAAGAGGGAAGGGATATATGTATACCTATGGCTGATTCATGCTGATGTTTGACAGAAAACAACAAAATTTCTGTAAAGCAATTATCCTTCAAAATAAATAAATAAAAAGATTACCTAAACCTCAGATGTGCAGATGATACCACTCTAATGGCATAAAGTGAAGAAGAATTAAAGAGCCTCTTGATGAGGCTGAAAAGAACAGAGTGAAAAAGCTGGCTTAAAACTCAACATTCAAAAAACTAAGATTGTGGTATCTGGTCCCATCACTTCATGGCAAATAGAAGGGGAAAAAGTGGAAACAGTGGCAGATTTTATTTTCTTGGGCTCCAAAATCATGGTGGATTGTGACTGTAGTCATGAAATTAAGATGCTTGCTCCCTGGAAGGAATGCTATGACAAACCTAGATAACATATTAAAAAGCACAGGCATCACTTTGCTGACAAAAGTCCATATACTCAAAGCTATGGTTTTTCCAGTAGTCATGTATGGATGTGAAAGTTGGGCCATAAAGAAGGCTGAGTGCTGAAGGAATGCTTTCAAATTGTGGTGCTTGAGAAGATTTGGGAGTCCCTTGGACAGCAAGGAGATCAAATCAGTCAATCCTAAAGGAAATCAACACTGAATATTCATTGGAAGAACTGATGCTGAAGCTGAAGCTCCAATACTTTGTCCATCTGATGCAAACAGCCAACTCACTGGAAAAGACTCTGATGCTGGGAATGATTGAGGGCAGGAGGAGGAGGGGGCAGCAGAAGGTGAGATGGTTGGAGAGTATTACCAACTCAATGGACATGAGTTCAAGCATATTCAAGGAGATAATGAAGGACAGGGAAGCCTGGCGTGCTACAGGCCATGGGGTCTCAAACAGTCAGACATGACTAAGTGACTGAACAACAACAAATTGCCTCTCCATGCTATGCTATGCTAAGTCATTTCAGTCGTGTCCGACTCTGTGTGACCCCATAGATGGCAGCCACCAGGCTCCCCTGTCCCTGGGATTCTCTAGGCAAGAACACTGGAGTGGGTTGCCATTTCCTTCTCCAATGCATGAAGGTGAAAAGTGAAAGCGAAGTCGCTCAGTTGTGTCCGACTCTTAGCGACCCCAGGGACTACAGCCTACCAGGCTCCTCCATCCATGGGATTCTCCAGGCAAAAGTACTGGAGTGGGGTGCCATTGCCTTCTCCGGCCTCTCCATATAAACGTTAATCAGTTTACTAATACCTACAAAATAACTTGCTAGAATTTTGATCAGGATTGCATTGAATCTATAGATAAGGTTCATAAGAACTGACATTTAACAATATTGTTTTCCTTTCCATGAACATGGAATCAGTTCAGTTCAGTCACTTAGTCATGTCTGACTCTTTGCAACTCCATGAACTGCAGCACACCAGGCTTTCTTATCCATCACCAACTCCCAGAGCTAGCTCAAACTCACCGTCCATCAAGTTGGTGATGCATCCAACCATCTTATCTTCTGCTGTCTCCTTCTCCTCCTGCCTGCAATCTTTCCCAGCATCAAAGTCTTTTACAGTGAGTCAGTTCTTCTCATCAGGTGGCCAAAGTATTGGAGTTTCAGCTTCCATATCAGTCCTTCCAATGAATATTCAGGACTGATTTCCTTTAGGATTGACTGGTTTGATCTCCTTGCAGTCCAGGGGACTTTCAAGAGTCTTTTCCAACACCACAGTTCAAAAGCATCAATTCTTCAGCACTCAGCTTTCTTTATGATCCAACTCTCACATCCATATATGACTACTGGAAAAACCATAGATTTGACAAAATAGATCTTTGTTGGCAAAGTAACGTTTCTGCTTTTTAATATGCTGTCTAGGTTGGTCATAGCTTTTCTTCCAAGGAGCAAGAGTCTTTTAATTTCTTGGCTGCAGTCACCATCTGCAGTGATTTTGGAGCCCAAGAAAATAAAGTCTGTCACTGTTTCTATTGTTTCCCCATCTATCTGGTATGAAGTGATGGGACTGGATGCAATGATCTTAGTTTTTTGAATGTTGAGTTTTAAGCATCACTCTCCTCTTTCACTTTCATCAAGAGGCTCTTCAGTTCCTCTTTGCTTTCTGCATAAGGGTGGTGTCATCTGCATATCTGAGGTTATTGATATTTCTCCCAGCAATCTTGATTCCAGCTTGTGCTTCATCCAGCCCAGCATTTCACATGATGTACTCTGCATATAAGTTAAATAAGCAGGATGACAATATACAGCCTTGACGTACTCCTTTCCCAATCTGGAACCAGTCTGTTGTTCCATGTCCAGTTCTAACTGTTGCTTCTTGACCTGCATACAGATTTCTCAGGAGGCAGGTCAGGTGGTCTGGTATTCCCATCTCTTTCAGAATTTTCCAGTTTGTTGTGATCCGGTCAAAGGGTTTGGCATAGTCAATAAAGCAGATGTTTTTCTAGAACATGGAATATATCTCCATTTATTTATTTCTTCTTTGATATATTTTATCAGTTTTATAATTCTCCTCATATAGATCTCTCTTGTAGATGTTTTATGAGATTTGCATTTCATTTTTACAGTTTTGATGTAAATGGTATTATGTTTTTAATTTCAAATTCCCCTTGTTCATTGCTGGTATATGGGAAAGTGATGACTTTTGTAAAGTGACCTTGCATCCTACAATGTTGCTATTATTACTTATTAGTAATTTTTTTTTTGGTTGCTAATTCTTTTGGATTTTTTCTACATAGGCAACAATGACATCTTTGAGTAAAAATTTTATTTCTTCTTTCCTAATGTGTATACTTTTTCTTGCCTAATAACATCAGCAAGGACTTCCAGTACAATGCTGAAAAGCATTGGTGAGAGAGGATGTCCTTGACTTGTTCCTGGTCTTTTTATTGTTTTTCACAGTTCTGGAGGCTCAGAAGTTCAAAATTAAGGTATCTGCAGGAAACGCTCTCTTAAATGCTGTCGAGAGAAACTGTTCTGTGCCCTTCTCTTACCTTCTGGTGTTCATTGATTTGCAATTGCATAACTCCCATGGTCTCACAGTGTTCTTACTCTGTCTTCACATCTTATAAAGATATTACTTATATCAGACTAAGGGTCCACCTTACTTTCTATGATCTCATCTTCACTGATTACATCTGCAATGACTTGATTTTCAAATAAAGTCACATTCTGTAGTGGCAGCGGGGGCTTCAACACATCTTTTTGGAGGACCCAATCCAATCTATAAAAAGTCTTTACTATGTAAGTAAAACTATGCTAATTTGCTTCAGTCATATCTAACTCTACTGATTGCAGCCTGCCAGGCTCCTCTGTCCATGGGATTCTCCAGACAAGAATATGGGAGTGGGTTGCTATTTCCTTCTCCAGGGATCTTCCCAACCCAGGGATTGAACCCACGTCTCTTTTGTCTCTTTACCACTAGTGCCACCTGAGAAGTCCAAGTAAAACTGACAAATTAGTAAAAACAAAAACAAAAAAATCCACAAAAAATCCACCAGGACAAGAACAGGCAATTAACTCACATAAACTATACACACACACACATTCACACATATATAGCACACTACATTTAAGAATTCATGAATCCTTCCTCTAACCCTGTTCCTCCTCAAGACATCCTCATGTCAGTGACTGACACCAACCTGCATCCAGTTGCTAGGGACAAACCAAGGCATCATTCAGGAATCCCCCCTTCCCCTCATTAACCACAACCAAGGATCAGGACTGTAACCAAAAGCAGGGTCTGGCTGCTTGTCGTTCAAAAAGTCAATAAAGGGGCAAGGTTGTTGGAAAGGGAAGTTTGCTTTATTTTGGATGCCAGCAGCTAGGGTATGGGGGGTGTAGAGGGTGGACACCTGTCCAAAGGCCAACTCCGCCCCCTGAAAATCAGTGGACAAGAGCTTTTATAGGCTGAGGGAAGGGGCTACATGCAGAAACTGTACAGTCAACTCTGACAATCATCTTGAAATTGGTCATCAGTGGTCTGATCAGTGTCACCTTGATTATTTTAAGTACAGTTAGTCTTCAGTTCCAGTGTTGGTTTGTTCTCACTTCTTTGAAGCCAATTCTTGGAATTGTGGCAGCTTATGTCATGGTTACAGTCTGGTCATTATGTGGTTAACTTCTACCTGGTTGGGGTTTCAGTAACCATAAGACAGCTCACAGGATTTGGCTCAGAATATTATCTATAGTGCCTGTGAAGGAAGGAAAGGTCCTTGACTTTGTTTACAGACTAAATTATCATTACTTGGTCTCCTTGACTGCTTTCCTTTGTTTCTGCATGTTCTCACTTCTCTGATTAAACTTACTATGTAGCTAGAGTTTTTCCACAGACAAAAGGCAGGCAGAGGACGTACAAGGCAATGACCACAGGGTCCTGCTGTTTTACGACCAGTTGATTTTACTTCATTGGTACCTTCCATAACCCTCCAGTTATCTAGTCGCACCACCTACAAAGCTACGATGATCTCTGGTCTGGACTACTGCTGCAACCTCCAAGACAAATCTCTTTGATTCCACTTTTGTCCCCTTACAGTAAGGTGAAACTGGTTTGTATGGGACAGTTTCAGCTTTTACCTGTTGTTTGACACCCTGTCCAGTTAGCAACCTCTTTCATTTGCAAAAGGATCCCCATCTGGATGATAAATTACATGGTCACCCTACCTTACAGTCTTTTCTTCTCACAGTAGCTAAAGTCACTTTTTAAAAATGTAAATTAGATCATGTTATTCCCCTGCTTAAGACCCTTCAAAGATTTCTTGTTACATAAGAATAAAATCCAAATTCCTTATCATGATCTACAGGCTTTATATAGTCTAGTCCACCTATTTCTCATCACTTCCAACTCTGTCCGTCTCTTACATTCTAGCCCCACTGGCCTTTTGATTCCTCCAGTTAGTCATGCTCCTTCTTATTTCTAATCTTTGCTTTTGCTACACCCTTTGCTGTTACTTTATTCCCCAAGATCTTCTCATAACAAATCTGTCATTTTGTTCTCAGATCAAATATTAACTCTTCAGAGAGGCCTTCTTTGAAGACACAATCTAACGTTCCCAAATCCACCCAAGTTGTTCTCTATTATATTGTTCACTTAGTTCTTAGTTTATTGCTATTTCCCCACTAGAACACAGGTTCACTGTCACCTTGTTCACCTTTGGTACCCAGGGGCAGAGCATGTGCTCAAAAAGTATTTAATGAGAGAATGAATCACTACCCACAACCAAAGAAAAAAAATTAAACCATGAAAGTTCACAGAATCTAGCTATCAAACCAGCAAATACTGAAAAACCAAAAATGCCTTACTTTTCTTTCTAAAACTCTGTGTATCATCTGACAGGACACCTATGTGATTGTTTACTCTTTGTTTCCCTCTGACTAAAATGAAATCTCCACAAAAACAGGGACTTGGTTTTGTATTTTTAGCTGTACTCTTAGCAACTGTATGCCAACAAGAGTGTCTGGCATATACTAAGTGTTCCATAATTATTTACATATTCGGTAAATTGACAGTATCTAAGGCAATGGCACCCCACTCCAGTACTCTTGCCTGGAAAATCCCATGGACGGAGGGGCCTGGTAGGCTGCAGTCCATGGGGTCGCTAGGAGTCGGACGTGACTGAGCAACTTCACTTTCACTTTTCACTTTCATGCATTGGAGAAGGAAATGGCAACCCACTCCAGTGTTCTTGCCTGGAGAATCCCAGGGATGGAGGAGCCTGGTGGGCTGCCGTCTATGGGGTCGCACAGAGTCGGACACGACTGAAGCGACTTAGCAGCAGTAGCAGCAGCAGGGGTGAGTAAATAGTAGAGAAAGGGGTACTGTGAGAATATAATTGGTGTACAATTTCCGTAGGAAATTTGACAATATATATCAAAAGTTCCTGAAGAGGGCATACCTTTAGACTCAGCAATCTCACTTCTAAGAGGAACTTATCCTAAACAAACAAATGAACAAAGGTACAAAGATTATTTATGAGGAAATTTCTGACTTGTTTTATAATAGAGAAAATTTAGAAATGGCAGCATAATACCCATTTATAGGAAAAGGTACATGTAATTATAAATCTGTACAATGGAATACATTATAAATATTGGTGAAAATGTATATTTGTTGATGTAGAAAAGTATATTAAGACAAAAAGGCGAACAAAAAAAAAGTATAGCAAGATTTCATTTTTGCAAAAACACATGTGTCTCCCATGTGGGAGACACATGGGTATGTATGAGCACACACTGGCACTCACAAAGAAATGTTTAAGCAGGCATACTTCAAAATGTTAGCATTGGTTATCTTTGCATGGTGAGATTAATGGCAATTTAAATTTTCTTTTGTATACATTTCTCAATCTTTGTAACTAGGCCAACCAAAATTAGCTGAACATGTTCTGCTTTTATAAGTGTGTGTGGGGCGGGGGGGGGGAGAGGAGGAAGCAATAAATATAAAAAACACAGACACATTTCATCACCTTACTGAAGTCTAAAGCCCAGGTTAAGAGCCAGAAGTTCAGAAACATCAACTTCAGCATAGGAGGTGGCTTTTTGATTTCCTGAATTCAAGCAAGTTGTTTCCCCTCAGTCAATATTTGCAAAAAAGGGAAAAAAAATCACAAAACTTGTTTCTTTTGTTTCATTGCTTGCCAAGCTTGAGAAAACAGCATAAAGTGTAGCAAAAGCTATCATTTATGCTGGGCACTATCCTTGCATTGTTTCATTAAAAACCTTCTAATGATCCTGCCAGGTGGGTATTAATGTTCTCAAATGCAGAAGCTGAAAGAGACAACAGAACTTGCCAAAGCTTCTAGAGCTGTTGGGTGGATTGGGAAGTAGAGTTAGGGGAGTTCTTGATTCAAACAGGTTTCTCTGACCTCAGGGCCTTGAGGAAAAGCTGGACAAAGGTGCTTGAGAGTCTCTTAATGTCTCTGATATTTTGTGTGGTTATCCTACCACCCTTATAACTTGCAAGAAGGATAAAAGGAGAACCAGCCAGGAGATCTGAGAAAGCTGGAGTAAGTATGTGGAGAAGCGAGATTTACAATGGGTGCTACTCTGGAACATGCCTTTCACTTCTCTTCAGTTCTAAACGGCTCCAACTCAAAATGCTTGATTGAGTGGTCACAGAGGAGGAGGGGAATTTTGTGAGCACCCCTATGTATGTGCAAGAAGGGTTATAGCACATACCACAGACTTGGTTAAGGATGACATTTGGACACTTGAAGAAGGAAGCTGGCTCAGGATGACCGGAGGTGGACACCCCTTGGGAGGAAAAAGCAAAGTTGGTAGGAAGTACAAAGTTAAAGGGGGACTGAGAGAAGGAGGAGGAGGGAAGAGGAAAAACTAGGAGAGGCAGTTGAGGGTTATTCTGCAGTACTTTTTTCTTCCACCTTTTTTCTTTTTACATACTTTCCCTTGATTATCTCAATCTTAATTAGACCTTCAGTGCTTCTTTCTATTTAGATGATTACCAAATCCCTCCAATCCTGACTGTTCTCCAGAGTTCAAGTCCTCTGAGGTCCAAACTGAATGCAGCTTTTCTGCCACCTCAAGTCTGCTTCTGTTACATTCACTCTCACCATCAAACGACTGTCTGAACTGCTCTCTTCCCCATTCCGTCAACCATTCTTTCATCCAACAAATATATCTAGTATGTCCCCCACACTGTACTAGGGACATCCAGTCACTTTTACCTTGCAAATCTCTTGTCTGTCCATCTCTTCTAAATTCTTTACTGAAAGTTATAGGGAATTCCTCTTGCTTGAACCATGGCAAAACAGCAGTATAAGTTAATTGGTTTTACATGCCATTCATTCTTATAGTGACCTCCTAGATTTAACACTATACCTGAGACACAGAAGTGGCTCACAGTGGAGGCTTAGGGACTAAAAACGCTGGGAAGGGGACTGGAGGAGCAGAAGCTGAACTTGTCTTGATTAAGTACTTACATAGGAAGAAAGGCGTTTACAAATAACATTACAAATAACAATTCTTTTATTTCTGGGGTGTGGCTAATTAGGAGGCTAGGAAGATTGTTGGAAGTCTGATGTTGAGAGTCTCCTGATACCGAAAAAGCCCCGCCCACCTTCCATCCTTTGAGTATTCTATAACTACTTGTTGATTCTATCACCTTCTATGACAAGCCAGGAATGTTGTGTTCTTCATCGTATCCCCAGCTCTTAGTACACCTGGCCCATAGTAGGGGCTCAATAAATATCTGTGGAGGATTCTAGAAAGGCAGGAACCATAGATGTTTTATTCACCACTTTAGGCAGAAGGACAAAGACTAACGAGCCCAAGGGGTAAAGAAATCGTGGATGTTTCCCTCCCTATTCCTTTAGAGCTTGGTAAATGTTTGCGAAGCGCCATAAACTGCCCTCCCGCACAACTCCAAAATCCTGCCCCTCGCTCGACTGCCAGGCCCTGGAGCTTGGCCACCGTCGGGCCCAGGCCCCAGCTTCCCTCCCTCCCCGCCCGGGCTCCTGTTACCTCCCTGCACACATCTGTACACACCACAGGCCAAACAATTACGCGCTCCCGCACGCCCTCCTCGAGGTCCGGGTCTCTCCAGAGGACCCCGTGTGTCCCTGGCCCCCGCCCAAGGCTCAGGGCAGCCAGCGGCCTGGCCTGAGGACCGCCGCGGCTGTGGGCTCCAGCGACCCCCGCACCTGGCGCGCCAGGACCTCGTCCATGTGCCCGGCGGCCACTCTCCAGCCTCAGCCGCTCTCGGGCTTGAGCGCGGAGCCCGGGAGGCCCAGCGTCTCAACCCGGGGCCCGCCGCGCTCCTTCGGGCGGGACCCATCGGGAAGGCGGGAAGCGGCTGCAGCTGTAAGGCGCCCGGGGGCGGGCGGCGGAGCCGCGGAAAGCAGCGGGCTGGGCCGAGGGATGTACGAGCGGCAGACGGCTCCGGCCGCAGCGGGGCTCGGCGAGCGGCGGCTCGCTCACTCACCACAGTCCGGCGGGGCAGCGCGCCGGGGGTCCGGGACAGGGCCCGGCGGAGCCTCCGCGCCCGGCTCGGGCGGGTCCCCCCGGAGCTCTCGGAGCCGCTGTCGTCCGAGATCACAATGAAGTCCTCCATGGCTGCGGGACCGGCCGAGACAGCGCGCGGGCGACCAGTGAGCCAAGCTGCAGCGACTTCGGTTCCTGCTGCTGAGGTAGGGCCGACGACGACGGGAGCTATCAGCCTATCGGCCCCGCCCCTTCCCTCCCCGCCGGCCCCGCCCCCTGCCCTCCGGGGGCCCGCCCCCTGGCGGCGGGCGGCCGGCGGCAGCCGGAGGGCCGCAGTCACGGTACTTGGCAGTGGCCCTGGCCCTCCCTTCCTGAGGAGAAAACGGAGAAGGGGAAAAGATCAAGTCGCAGCAGGCTTGGGCTGGTGTTGGGGCCGGTCGTGCGGGACGCTGAGGCTGTGAGGGCTTTCCCCGCTGCTTCCAACTGATTCCAGTGTGAAGTGAGGTGTGAATAAGCCTTTCTGATCACCGTAAAGGGCTTCAACGGACTCACCCGGAGAGGCCCTTTGAGGATGGGACCCAGGCTTGGACTGGCGGGGTGCGGTTAGGTAGAGGGGAGTGGCTGAGGGTGGGTCAGCTGGCCTTTGGTTGAGTAGGGGGACAAAGGCCCCTTTCTTTGTGCACACGTGCAGGCCCCTCTCTAGGATCACTTCCCAGAAGTGGAAATACTGAGTCGAAGGCGCTTTTGCTGTTTCGATAAGTGAGGCAGAATACTAAACTGTACCAATTTGCAGGTTTCACCAACAATCCATGTCACTCAGGATTTTAAACTGAGATTTAGAGATTTGTTCAGTTGATAGCAGGATCAGAGATTGTAAAAAAAAAATGCACCAAGGGAAAAAAAAATGCACCAAGAGAAGCAGTGAAGGAGCAGACATTGTGAATAATTAGTTGTGATGAAGAGCAAAAAAGATAACCCAGTGGAAGGAGAAGTGGTCCGTCCGTAGTTGGTATAGGATAGGAATTGTGTTACAATAAATGTGGACTATTGACCCAATCTTGCTGCTCAGGCTCTAGCAGTTTGGCAACATGGTATTAACAGATCCAAAGGAAAATGAGTTTATCAGAAAGGGGATTGGTTCCTAAAGGAATGGCTATCAGGTGCTATCTAAGCACCTTCTAGAGCAGCGATTCTCAAGCCTTAGTGAGGATCAGAATCACCCAAGAGGCCTGTAAAAACAGACTCCTGGACCCCACCCCAGACTTCCTGATTTAGTAGGTATGAGGTGGGGCCGCCCAAATTCATTTTTAACAAGATCCTAGATGATGTCAATGCTGCTATTGTGGGGTCCACTGCATCGAAAACCCACAGGCCAGTGGCCAACAGATTTCGGATGTTCTGATGGTATGTTTGAAATCATCCTTGTGAAGGGATTCATTAAGTTTTTTATCTTCACCAAATGCCATCAAACATTTAGTTTAACTTCTTTTCTGGGTTTCTGTGACTTGCACCTCTGTTACAACTTCTTTTCATTCTCCTTAGCTGACTTACTTAGTAAGTCCTCTAACTTACTCCTTAAATCATAGAGTTCCTCATGACCTTCGCATACTCTCCCTACACAATCTCAACCATTTGCATGCTTTAATGACACTTTTTATGGTGGTGGCTCCCATATGTTTATCTTCAGTCCAGCCCTGTCTTCAGAGTTCCGGATTTATATATCCAAATGTCTGCTGAGCCCCACGGGCATCTCAAGTTGAGTCTGCCCAAAAGTGAACTCAAAAATACGTGTCCCCTACCCTGTTCTCCAGAAATAAAGCCTGTTTCTTCTCTGTGTTCCCTCCTTCAGTGACCAGCCAGTAATTGCTCAAGTCAGAAATCTGAGCTTTATGCTCTCAATAAATCCTGTCTCTTTTACCCCCTAAATAATTCTTGCACTCACTTGCATCTTTAGGTTTCTCGCCTTAGCTCTTGCTCCTGCTAAGTAAGGATGAGGAGAAGGGAGAAAGAATGTTCTCTGCAAGACTGTGTATGAAGAGTTGTGGGCTCATTTTCTTCTGGTTTTTGCTACTTTAGTAACAGTTCTCCCAATGTGTCAGGAGTCCAGATGCCAGCTCTCTTACTTGGACTGGGAACATCCTTGCTTTCTGAAGCCTCCCCTGTGCACTCTCTAATGTAGGAGGGGTCAGTCTCAACTCTTTCTCCCAGGACATCCCCATCAGTCCCTGCCAGGGGTAGTCTAACATATAGCCTTTTGTTGTTGGGAGATCCTTGTCTAGAGGAGCTTTTTGGGGAGCGATAGCAAGGGACTGAAGTCTCGGCCATCCCCTGTGCTCTACAATTGACTCATGCATGGAGAATTTACATGGGTAACTCAAGGAGGAAAGGAATGCAGGCAACTCCCATCTTGGTGCCCTTCTGTCAGCATCAACTAGCTCTCTCCCTCCTTCCTTCACCACAAAGGTTATCAGGGGCTTGTGGAGGCAATAGTTCAGTCACTTTGAGACTCTCTACTCTTGGGGAGTAGAGAGAGTAGTTTATTGCATTTTAAACTTGTGCGAAGGGATTTGAGAACAAGATGAATGGCTTGCATCTTCTTTAGCTAGGGAAAAGCAAATGGATGGTTGCTATCTACAATAAGTGATGTTCATTCATGGATATATGAACTAATTGGAAAAAATTCAAATATCTACCTCTGTTGCAGAAAATATGATAAAGTGATTAATATTAGTAGCTGACTTTCAAGCATATAAATAGTGATAAGACTTTAGGGGTACAGCAGTTTTCTGATTGTATGTATCTTTCTCATCAGCCATCCTGCCTGAAACTCAAGAAATATAGAATCCCTGGGAATGTAATGTGAGCACACTTGCAAAGTTCCTTGTCCTTAGCTGGCAACCTAAATGGAGGAATACTGGCCCTGAAGTTGCCTTTCTTAAAGCCATAAGTAGTGTCACTTATGTTTTCTTGGCCATCCTGGATCTTTCTTGAAGTAGGCTGTTTACTCAAGACTTCCAAATTTATGATGATGTCTTTTTCAGAAATTAGTATGTATGTGTATTTTTCTTTTTCTTCTGAGTGACTTATTTTTTCCAGATTTAATGAGATACAATTGACATATAACATTGTGTAAGTTTTAAATGTGTGATGTTTTGATGTATGTATATGTTGAGAAGTGTTTGCCACAATAAGGTTAGTTAACATATCTTTTCCCAGGTAGCACTAGTGATAAAGAACCCACTTGCCAGTGCAGGAGACGTAAGAGATTTGGGTTCAACCTCTGGGTCAGGAAGATTCCCTGGAGGAGGGCATGGCAAATCCACCCCATGCCCCACTCCATGTATTCTTGCTTGAAGAAACCCATGGAGAGAGGAGGCTGGCAGTCTATGGTCCATTGAGTCACAAAGAGTCAGGGACAACTGACTTTTTATTTAACACATAGCACAGCACATCTTTTATGTCACATAATAACCATTTTGTTTTTGTTTTTATGGTGAGAACAGTAAAGAAATGTTCAAGTATATTATACAGTATTGTTATCTGTAGTCATCATGCTATGCATTAGATCCCTGGAACTTATTCATCTTATAATTGAAAGGTTGTAATTTTAACCAACATCTTCCCTAGCCCCCAGACACCAGCAGCCCCCATTCTACTCTTATTTTCTGTAAGTTTGGTGTTTTTAGATTTCACGTGTAAGTGAGATCATAGAGTATTTATCTTCCTCTGTACAACTATTTCACTTAGCATAGTGCCCTCAAGATCTATCCATATGGTCCCAAATGGTAGGATTTTCTTCTTTTTTTATGGCTGAATAATATTTGTGTGTCTGTTTTTCAAGGTGACACTTCTTCATGACTTATTCCCCTCTATCATACATAAATTGGGAGGATAATGCAGCCATTTATTCCTCAAGTGTATACTCTAATAAATGAGTTCCCACTAGGTGCCAGGCACCTTGTTAGGGGTTAGGAATGCAACAGTGAGCAAGACAGCCCTGGCCTCAATCTCCACAGTGTTTTGTTGTTATTCAGTCACTCAGTTGAATCCAGATCTTTGGAACCCTATGGACTGCAGCACGCCAGGCGTCCCTGTCCTTCACCATCTCTTGGAGCTTGCTCAAACTCATGTGTGTTACGTTGGTGATACCATCCAACCATCTCATCCTCTGTCGTCCCCTTTTCCTCCTGCCTTCAGTCTTTCCCAGCATCAAGGTATTTTCTAATGATTCAACTCTTCACATCAAGCAGCCAAAGTATTGGAGTTTCAATATCAGCATCAGTCCTTCCAATGAATATTTAGAACTAATTTCCTTTAGGATTGACTGCTTTGATCTCCTTGAAGTCCAAAGGACACTCAAGAGTCTTCTCCAACACCACAGTTCAAAAGCATCAGTTCTTTGGTGCTCAGCCTTCTTTATGATCCAACTCTCACACCCATACATGACTACTGGAAAAACCATAGCTTTGACTAGACAGACCTTTGTTGGCAAAGTAATGTCTCTGCTTTTTAATACATTGTCTAGGTTTGTCATAGCTTTTATTCCAAGGAGCAAGCATTGCCACAGAGTTTAGCAATGAAGAAAAAATATCTCTTGTCTATGAATCAAGAAAAGAAATCCTGATCCCTTACTTTCTTTTTCTGAAATAATTTTTAATTAAAAATTTATAGTACATGAAAAAATAATATGTAAAAATTCAAATCAAAATCACAGTGAGATACCATTTCACACCCATTACAGTGGCTTATTATTTTAGGAAAGAAGGTGGGGTGGGAAACAAGTTTTGGCAAGGATGTGGAGAAATTGGAACCCTCAATCATGGGAATTTAAAATGATGCAGCTGCTGTGGAGAACAGTTTGGCAGTTCCTCAAAAAGGTAGACTTACCATATGAACCAGCAATTCTACTCCTAGATATTTTCCCAAAAGCATTGAAAGCAGAAACTCAAACAGATACTTATCCACCAATCTTTATAGCATTATTCATAATAGCCAAAAGTAGAAATCAAGTGTTCATCAACAGATAAATGGATAAACAAAATGTGGCATATCCACATAATGGAATTCTACTCAGCCTTAAAAAGGGTGGAAAATATGACATATGCTATACCATGGATGAAAGTTGAGAAACCTATGCTAAATATAATAAGCCTGTTAAAAGGAACAAATATTTTATGATTCTACTAATATGAGTTACCTTTAATAGGTAAATTCATAGACAGAAAAATATTGGTTATCAGAGGTAGGGGGAAGGGAAATGGGGAGTTATTGAATGGGTGCAGAGTTTCTATTTCGGATGAAATGAAGAGTGGTGAAGTTTGTGTAATACTGCGACTTTAATATACTACTGAATTGTGCATTTAAAAATGGCTACAATGTGAATTTTATGTGTATTTTAATCACAACATGTGAATACTTTCCTTTTACTAGAAAATTGAAACATTATAGACAAGGTTAGAGCCCTCTTTGACCACTTTCTTCATCCTGATTCTAGTCACCCCTGTTCAGTGCTTCTGTGCTTACTTTTCTAGAGTTTTTTTTTTTTTAAATATTTATCTGTATTCATATGTACTTACCAAAATGCTATGTATTTTCAGCTTTATCCAAAAAACATACCTGCTTTAGTATGGAGATGTGAATCCATGGTTTGCAGTGAAAATGTTCTAAGCAGCAAGGCTACCTGGCTTATTAATGGAGGGTTCTTTTTTTTGTTTTTTTGATGGATGTACATCTTTAAAAGTTTTTTTTTTTTTTTTCCAGTTTTCTTTTTTTTATTGTTGTTGTGGCAGGGTTAGTGCCTGCAGACCCAGTTTTGTTTATGCTAAAGCTAACCAGCTCAGGTTTCACTCCTGCCCTAGGGAACACTTTGTTCTCCTTGCTGAATTCCAGGTATAGACTCCCAGTTTCGGGTCACTGCTCTCTTTTGCACAGGGCTGCTTTAGTAGGCAGTCTCTTAGTGTGCATAACTTTATTTAAATCATTTTCTTTTCCTTTTCCCATTTCCATTACAGCTTCCAGTTTGCAGAAATATCAAGTAGATGTCAGAATTTATATTAAAAAATTGTTATCTTCTGTGTTCAAAGATGATGCATCCTCATTCTGAGAAAATTAAGGCAATTTAGAATGGTTGCAAAGCAGAATGTATATGCACTTTGATAATCTTTCCAGACATTTCTTAATGTAATTACCCATAGGTGCCAACACATAATTTTACATAAGTAGGATCATACTATGCACGTTGTATTGCAATTTGTTTTTTTAAATTAAAAAAGGAAATATGTGTAGTTTTCTGTGTCAGTGGATATAGATATACAAACCCATTTTTGACTCACCACAATATTTTTAAAAATAGAATGGGATTTGCTCTTATTCTATAGAAAAGCACAGAGAAGCAAACATTTTCCCAACCTTGAATGTCTACATGGAACAGTTTGTTGAATTAAAAGAAACACATCTATGAGATTAGAAAATTCATGCTACAAAAAGTTCCCTTTTTGGGGGGCTGGCTTCCCTTGTGGTTCAGCTAGTAAAGAGTCCTCCTGCAACACGGGAAACCTGTGTTTTATCCCTGGGTTGGGAAGATCTCCTGGAGAAGGGAAAGGCTACCCACTCCAGTATTCTGGCCTGGCGAATTCCATGGACTATCCAGTCCATGGGGTTGCAAAGAGTCGGACACTACTGAGCAACTTTCACTTTCAAAAAGTTATAAAATAAAAAGTGAATATTGAGAGCCACCCTCCTTTTCTTAGTTCATTTACCCAAGGCTAAAATGCCTTTCTTAGTTTCTTGTGAATCCTTCAAAACATACAAAATTATTTACATATACTTATTTCTGTCTCTTTTTTGCCTGTTTTTAACACAAAAGATCATAGTATACAGTTACTTACTTTGCTTTTACATTTAATATATTATGGGGTTAGTTCCCTAAAAGGAAGATATAAAATATAATATAGTGTAATATAATATGCATGCATGCTACGTCACTTCAGTTGTGTCCAACTCTGCAACCGTATGAACTGTAGCCTGCCAGGCTCCTCTGTCCATGGGATTCTCCAGGCAAGAATACTGGAGTGGGTTGCCATGCCTTCCTCCAGACCTTCCTGACCCAGGGATCAAACCTGCATCTCTTATGTCTCCTATACTTGCAGGTGGTATTTGCAGGTGGGTTCTTTACCACTGCTGCCACCTGGGAAGCCCATAATATAATATATAATATATTTCTGGGCTGCTAAAAATGTCATTTGTTAGAATGTGCCACAATTTATTTAATCAGTTTCCTATCATGGTAATTTTGACTGTTGCTAGAGTTTTCCTTGTTTGTTTATTGTAGGTTTTGATTTTACTGTTACAAATAATATTACAAGAATACCTATGTACTTATGTTACTGAGTCCAGGCTTGTTTTGCTGGCCACACAACAGGCCAATGAATCGGAGATGAGGTGCTAAGGCTTTTTTGCATTCGCAATGAAAAGCAAGTCAAAGAAATGATTACAACATAAAGTCAGAATTGGTTCTTCTCGTCAACATTTATCTTAAGAAGTCTTGCCAGCATATCCACAGAGAGAATCCTAAGCAGTGAGGACTGGGTTAAAGGATATATGTGTCTTATATTTTGAATGAAATTACCAAATTATTTTCCAGAAAGCTTGTACATATTATGCCAATAAAAGTGTCTGAGGACTTGTTTTCTAAAATTCCACAAGCACTGGTTATCAAAAGTTTTAGTTGTTGCCAATCAAATACATTAAAATTAGTATCTTGTTCTGATTTGCATTTATTATATTATGAATGAAGTTGGGATACTTTAAAAATGTTCATTGGCCATTTGTAGTTTTTTCCCTTGAAATGTTTATTCATTGTGTTTTTCTCCTGGGCTGTTTATCTTTTTCAATAGTTACCAGTAGAAGATGGCGGAAGAATAGGATGGGGAGACCACTTTCTCCCCCACAAATTCATCGAAAGAACATTTGAACGCTGAGCAACTTCCACAAAACAACTTCTGAACGCTGGCAGAGGACATCAGGCACCCAGAAAGTCAGTCCATTGTCTTCCAAAGGAGTTAGGACAAAATATAAAAGATGAAAAGAGAGACAAAAGAATTAGGGACAGAGACCCATCCTGGGAAGGGAGTCTTAAAAGAGAAGTTTCCAAACACTAGGAAACTCTCTCACCGGCGGGTCTGTGGGGAGTTTTGGAATCTCAGAGGGCAACATAACTGGGAGGAAAAATAAATATATAAATAAAACCCACAGATTATGTGCCTAACAGCAACTCCTAGCAGAGAAAGTAGCCCAGACGCTCGCATCCACCACCAGCAAGTGGGGGCTGAACAGGGAGGCGTGGGCTGCAGTTGCTTAGGGTAAGGACCGGGGCTGAATGCCCTGAGGTTCAATCTGAGGGAGCTAACGTGAGACAGCAACCCAAACTGTGGGATAGCCAGAGAGAGAGAGAAAAAAAAAAAAAAGAGGAAAGAGAGAGAGACAGAACTTTCCCATGAAAATCTCTAACCTAAGGCACTGCCGGTGGCTCACAGAACAAAGGACTGAGCGAATACCAGAGGAGAGTTAGCCGGCTGCAGACCGGCTCATCCCCCACTGGAGGCAGGGAGGCAGGCAGGCAGGCAGGCAGGTGGGAGGCAGCCAGAGCCGGAAAGGGGCAATCTCGCCCCTGAGACGGCATCCTCTACCAAACTGTGAGCAGGCTCCCAGTTGCTAACGAAGACTTCCTGGGATTCTGGACTCTTGACATCCGCTGGGAGGGTTGCAGCCAGAGATCAGCGCACCAGAGGAGACAGATGGCACACCTGAGACGACGCTCCTGCTATGCACCTAGGAAACCAAGCGGCTGGGACAGGAGAGGTGATAAGATGCACCACCCCACCTGGGGAGAGTGTGCTTGCCAAGCACCTGGTCGCCTGAGCTGCTCGGACGTGGGACGGGCACAAAATGCAGGCCCAGCCGAGTCTGTGCCTTTGTGGAGTACCTGAGAACCTGAACCTGAGCAGCTTAGACCTGGGAAGTACATGCACCCAGGGCCCACTTTAGACAGTTCCCCTGCAGAGCAGCCTGGAGCCTGAGCAGTGTAGATTTGGAAAGCACACTCGCTGTGAGCAGGGGCAAACCCAGTGTGGCCCAGACACTGGGAGCACTCCCCTCATACACCAGTGATATTTGTTTGCAGTGTTCCTCCCTCCCCACAGCACGATTGAACAAGTGAGCCTAAATAAGTGACCACCTTCACCCCCTTGTGTCAGGGCAGAAATTAGACACTGAAGGGACTGGAAAACAGAAGCCAAAATAGAGGGAACCGCTTTGGAAGTGACAGGTGCAACAGATTAAAACCCTGGAGTTAGCACCAACTACATTGGAAGGGGCCTATAGATCTTGAGAAGTATAAGCTGGAACAAGGAACTATCTGAAACTGAATTGACCCCACACTGCCCACAACAGCTCCAGAGAAATTCCTAGATAGATTTTTACTATTATCATTTTTTAAATTAAAAATTTTTTTTAAATTTTAAGCCCTCTATTACTCCTTTAATTTTCATTTTTATAACCTACTATTACCTTGCAAAAAAAAAAAGACCCTATTTTTAAAGCAAACTTCATATATATTTTTTATAATTTTGTGATTTTGTTTTGTTTTTTTTAATATTGTATTTTTGAGAGTCTGACCTCTACTCTAGATTTTTAATCTTTGCTTTTTGGTATTTGTTATCAATTTTGTACCTTTAATAATTCAATCTTCAATACCTATCTTTACTTAAGGGTGTGATTACTGGCTTGATTACTCTCTCCCCCTTTTCACTCTCCTATTTCTAAATAGAGGGACACCTCTCTGGGTGTCCCTCACTGTGGAGAAACTTTTCATCATTAACCTAGATGTTTTATCATTGGTGCTGTATAAATGGAGAAGTCTTGAGACTACTCTAAGAATAAGACTGAAAACCAGAAGCAGGAGGCTTAAGTCCAAATCCTGAGAACACCAGAAAACTCCTGACTCCAGGGAACATTAATCGACAGGAGCTCATCAAAAAGCCTCCATACCTACACTGAAACCAAGCACCACCCAAGGGCCAACAAGTTCCAGAGCAAGACATGCCATGCAAGTTCTCCAGCAGCACAGGAACACAGCCCTGAACTTCAATATACAGGCTGCCCAAAGTCACACCAAACCCATAGACATCTCAAAACTCACTACTGGACACTTCATTGCACTCCAGAGTGAAGAAATATAGCTGCACCCACCAGAACACTGACACAAGCTTCCCTAACCAGGAAACCTTGACAAGCCACTCGTCCAACCCCATTCATGGGGAGGAACCTCCACAGTAAAGAGGAACCACAAACTGCCAGAATACAGAAAGGCCACCCCAAACACAGCAATCTAAACAAGATGAAAAGGCAGAGAAATACTCGGCAGCTGAGTAAATGCCCACCAAACCAAACAAAAGAGGAGGAAATAGGGAGTCTGCCTGAAAAAGAATTCAGAATAATGATAGTAAAAATGATCCAAAATCTTGAAAACAAAATGGAGTTACAGATAAATAGCCTGGATACAAGGATTGAGAAGATGCAAGAAATGTTTAACAAAGACCTAGAAGAAATAAAAAAAGAGCCAATCAATAATGAATAATGCAATAACTGAGATCAAAAACATTCTGGAGGGAATCAACAGTAGGATAACGGAGGCAGAAGATAGGATAAGTGAGGTAGAAAATAGAATGGTAGAAATAAATGAAGCAGAGAGGAAAAAAGAAAAAAGAATCGAAAGAAATGAGGACAACCTCAGAGACCTCTGGGACAATGTTAAACGTCCCAACATTCGAATCATAGAAGTCCCAGAAGAAGACAAAAAGAAAGGCCATGAGAAAATACTTGAGGATATAATAATTGAAAACTTTCCTAAAATGGGGAAGGAAATAGTCACCCAAGTCCAAGAAACCCAGAGAGTCCCAAACAGGATAAACCCAAGGCAAAATACCCCAAGACACATATTAATCAAATTAACAAAGATCAAACACAAAGAACAAATATTCAAAGCAGCAAGGGAAAAACAACAACACACAATGGGATTCCCATAAGGATAACAGCTGATCTTTCAATAGAAAGTCTTCAAGCCAGAAGGGAATGGCAGGACATACTTAAAGTGATGAAAGAGAAAAACCTAAAACCAGATTACTGTACCCAGCAAGGATCTCATTCAAATATGAAGGAGAAATCAAAAGCTGTACAGACAAGCAAGAGCTGAGAGAATTTAGCATCACCAAACCAGCTCTTCAACAAACACTAAAGGATCTTCTCTAGACAGGAAACACAGAAAGGGTGTAAACTCTGACCCAAAACAACAAAGTAAATGGCAACGGGATCATACTTATCATAATTACCTTAAATGTAAATGGGTTGAATCCCCCAACCAAAAGACAAAGACTGGCTGAATGGATACAAAAATAAGACCCCTATATATGCTGTCTAGAAGAGACCCACCTCAAAACAAGGGACACATACAGACTGAAAGTGAAGGGCTGGAAAAAGATATTTCACACAAGTGGAGACCAAAAGAAAGCAGGAGTGGCAATAGTCATATCAGACAAAATAGACTTTGAAACAAAGGCTGTGAAAAGAGACAAAGAAGGACACTACATAATGATCAAAGGATCAATCCAAGAAGATATAATAATTATATATGCACCCAACATAGGAGCACCGCAATATGTAAGGCAACTGCTAACAAGTATGAAAGGGGAAATTAACAATAACACAATAATAGTGGGAGACTTTAATACCCCACTCACACCTATGGATAGATCAACTAAACAGAAAATTCACAAGGAAACACAAACTTTAAATGATACAATGGGCCAGTTAGACCTAATTGATATCTATAGGACATTTCACCCCAAAATAATGAATTTCACCTTTTTCTCAAGTGCACACGGAACCTTCTCCAGGATAGATCACATCCTGGGCCATAAATCTAGCCTTGGTAAATTCAAAAAAATTGAAATCATTCCAAGTATCTTTTCTGACCACAATGCAGTAAGATTAGATGTCAATTACAGGAAAAAAAAAAAAAAACTATTAAAAATTCCAACATATGGAGGCTAAACAACACGCTTCTGAATAACCAACAAATCACAGAAGAAATTTTTAAAAAAATCAAAATATGCATAGAAATGAATGAAAATGAAAACACAACTCAAAACCTGTGGGACACTGTAAAAGCAGTGCTAAGGGGAAGGCTCATACAAATACAGGCTTACCTCAAGAAATAAGAGAAGTCAAGTAAGTAACCTAACTCTACACCAGAGCAACTAGAAAAGGAAGAAATGAAGAACCCCATGATTAGTAGAAGGAAAGAAATCTTAAAAATTAGGGCAGAAATAAATGCAAAAGAAACAAAAGAGACCATAGCAAAAATCAGCAAAGCTAAAAGCTGGTTCTTTGAGAAGATAAATAAAAATGACAAACCATTAGCCAGACTCATCAAGAAACAAAGGGAGAGGAATCAAATCAACAAAATTAGAAATGAAAATGGAGAAATCAAAACAGACAACACAGAAATACAAAGGATCATAAGAGACTACTATCAGCAACTATACGCCAATAAAATGGACAACTTGGAAGAAATGGACAAATTCTTAGAAAAGTATAACTTTTGAAAACTGAACCAAGAAGTAGAAAATCTTAACAGACCCATCACAAGCACGGAAATCGAAGCTGTAATCAGAAATCTTCCAGCAAGCAAAAATCTAGGACCAGCCGGTTTCACAGCTGAATTCTACCAAAAATTTAGAGAAGAGCTAACACCTATCCTACTCAAACTCTTCCAGAAAATTGCAGAGAAAGGTAAACTTCTAAACTCATTCTATGAGGCCACCATCACCCTAATACCAAAACCTGACAAAGACGCCACAAAAAAAGAAAACTACAGGCCAATATCACTGATGAACATACATGCAAAAATCCTTAACAAATTCTAGCAAACAGAATCCAACAACATATTAAAAAGATCATACATCATGACCAAGTGGGCTTTATCCCAGGGATGCAAGGATTCTTTAATATCCACAAATCAATGTAATACACCACATTAACAAATTGAAAAATAAAAACCATATGATTATCTCAATAGATGCAGAGAAAGCCTTTGACAAAATTCGACATCCATTTATGATTAAAAAAAAAACCTCCAGAAAGCAGGAATAGAAGGAATATACCTCAACATAATAAAAGCTATATATGACAAACCCACAGCAAACACTATCCTCAATGGTGAAAAATTCAAAGCATTTCCCCTAAAGTCAGGAACAAGATAAGGGTGCCCACTCTCACCACTACTATTCAACATAGTTTTGAAAGTTTTAGCCACATCAATCAGAGAAGAAAAAGAAATAAAAGGAATCCAGATTGGAAAGGAAGAAATAAAACTCTCACTGTTTGCAGATGACATGATCCTCTATATAAAAAACCCTAAAGACTCCACCAGAAAGTTGCTAGAGCTAATCAATGAATATAGTAAAATGGCAGGATATAAAATCAACACACAGAAATCCCTTGCATTCCTATGTACTAACAATGAGAAAACAGAGAAATTAAGGAAACAATTCCATTCACCATTGCAGTGAAAAGAATAAAATACTTAAGAATATATCTACCTAAAGAACAAAAGGCCTATATATAGAAAACTATAAAACACTGATGAAAGAAATCAAAGAGGACACAAATAGATGGAGAAATATATCATGTTCATGGATTGGAAGAATCAATATAGTGAAAATGAGTATATTACCCAAAGCAATCTATAGATTCAATACAATCCTATCAAGCCACCAACGGTATTTTTCACAGAACTAGAACAAATAATTTCACAATTTGTATGGAAATACAAAAAACCTAGAACAGCCAAAGCAATCTTGAGAAAGAAAAATGGAACTGGAGGAATCAACCTGCCTGACTTCAGGCTATAGTACAAAGTTACAGTCATTAAGACAGTATGGTACTGGCACAAAGAAATATAGATCAATGGAACAAAATAGAAAGCCCAGAGATAAATCTACGCACCTTATCTTTGAACATCTTATCTTTGACAACGGAGGCAAGAATATACAACGGAGAAAAGACAATCTCTTTAAGAAGTGGTGGTGGGAAAACTGGTCAACCACCTGTAAAAGAATGAATAGAACACTTTCTAACACCATACACAAAAATAAACTCAAAATGGATTAAAGATCTACACATAAGAACAGAAACTATAAAACTCCTAGAAGAAAACAAAGGCAAAACACTCTCTGACATAAATCACAGCAAGATCCTCTATGACCCACCCCCCAGAGTAATGGAAATAAAAGCAAAAATACACGGGATCTAATTAAACTTAAAAGCTTTTGCACAACGAAGGAAACTATAGCAAGGTGAAAAGATAGCCTTTAGAATGGGAGAAAATAATAGCAAATGAAGCAACTGACAAAGAATTAATCTCAAAAATATATAAGCAACTCCTGCAGCTCAATTCCAGAAAAATAAACAACCCAATCAAAAAATGGGCCAAATAACTAAACAGACATTTCTCCAAGGAAGACATAGAGATGGCTAACAAACACATGAAAAGATGCTCAACATCACTCGTTATCAGAGAAATGGAAATCAAAATCACAATGAGGTACCATCTCACACCGGTGAGAGTGGCTGCTATCCAAAAGTCTACAAGGAATAAATGCTGGAAAGGGTGTGGAGAAAAGTGAACCTGCTTACACTGTTGGTGGGAATGCAAACTAGTACAGCCACTATGGAGAACAGTGTAGAGATTCCTTTAAAAACTAGAAATAGAACTGCCATATGACCCAGCAATCCCACTGCTGGGCATACACACCAAGGAAACCAGAATTGAAAGAGACATGTGTACCCCAGTGTTCATCGCAGCACTGTTTATAATAGCCAGGACATGGAAGCAACCTAGGTGTCCATCAGCAGATGAATGGATAAGAAAGCTCTGGTATATATACACAACGGAATATTACTCAGCCATTAAAAAGAATACATTTGAATCAGTTCCAATGAGGGGGATGAAACTGGAGCTTATTATTCAGAGTGAAGTAAGTCAGAAAGAAAAACACCAATACAGTATACTAATGCATATATATGGAATTTATAAAGATGGTAACAATGACCCTATATGTGAGACAGCAAGAGACACAGATGTAAAGAACAGACTTTTGGATTCCATGGGAGAAGGCAAGGGTGGGATGATTTGAGAGAATAGCATTGAAACATGCATATTATCATATGTGAAACAGATCACCAGTCCAGGTTCAATGCATGAGACAGGGTGCTCAGGGCTGGTGCACTGGGATGACCCAGAGGGATGGGATGGGGAGGGAGGTGGGAGGGGGAGTTCAGTATGGGGAGCACATGTACACTCATGGCTGATTCATGTCAATGTATGGCAAAACCCACAATATTGTAAAGTACAGTTTACAGTACTTTTAAGTACAGTTTAAAGTACAGTACTTTACAATATTGTAATTAGCCTTCAATTAAAATAAATAAATTAAAAAAAGAAATGCTGCTAATATATACACACACATATATATATATATATATATATATATATATATATATATATAAAATAGTTACCAGTAGAATTTGTATGAATAAGGCAAAGCATTACATTATTTTATAATTTATTCAACTACCTAATAATGAACACTTAGGGCATTTACAACATTATACTGCAGTTTCAAGTATTCTTATACTGACATACTTATCTGTACCAAATATCCCTTTAAGTTAGATTTTTAGAAATGGAATTCCTTATTTACAGCCAAACTATTTGTCAAAAATTTCAAAACACCATTTTTTGATGGGGGAAAGGTGCATGCAGGAGAAAAGAAGAGGAATGAAATAGTTTCTCCTAAGTGTAAGGCTAATTAGCTGTAAATTAGAGTTGAACTGTTAGTCTAATTGATGATGTTATCATCCTCATTGCTTTCATTAGTAAGCTTCTAAAAAATCCCAAATCTCCTTCTCTGTTTGTGTTTCTCTATTTACAGACCTCCTGGGAGTTGATAAATCCTATGGAGAAAAAATGAAAAAAGCTATAATAGCTTTGCAACTTTAAATTGAATAATAGTGTTCAAAAATTGTAAGCACATTCTGAACCATTTTATGGCCATGCAGTTTTTATGTTGGCCTTAAATTTCTGTTTACAATTATCTGAGTTGGTACATACTGTTTGAAGGAACATTTAACATTGTGGTAGTTCATGGATTTAAACTGAACAGAGAGAAGTAGTGGGAGAGTTAAGTCCGTTACCTATGGCACTAGTGGACTCCTGGGGAAGCAGAGTTCAAAAGAAACTGCACAAAGCAACCCAGTAAATCAGAAAAATGCAGGAGACTATTTGGTGGAGGATGAATTACTTAAATCCTGTCTTTGTACCTAACATGTTAATTAGTGATAAGTGTGGTAGAAAATATAGAGTGAAGAAACTTTCAGTTCAGTTCAATTCAGTCGCTCAGTCATGTCTGACTCTTTGCAACCCCATGAATCGCAGCACGCCAGGCCTCCCTGTCCATCACCAACTCCCGGAGTTCACTCAGATTCATATCCATCGAGTCAGTGATGCCATCCAGCCATCTCATCCTCTGTTGTCCCCTTCTCCTCCTGCCCCCAATCCCTCCCAGCATCAGGGTCTTTTCCAATGAGTCAACTCTTCGCATGAGGTGGCCAAAGTACTGGAGTTTCAGCTTTAGCATCATTCCTTCCAAAGAAATCCCAGGGCTGATCTCCTTCAGAATGGACTGGTTGGATCTCCTTGCAGTCCAAGGGACTCTCAAGAGTCTTCTCCAACACCACAGTTCAAAAGCATCAATTCTTTGGTGCTCAGCCTTCTTCACAGTCCAACTGTCACATCCATACATGACCACTGGAAAAACCATAGCCTTGACTAGACAGACCTTTGTTGGCAAAGTAATGTCTCTGCTTTTCAATATGCACATACATACATATAAAACAATCTGTTTTTCTTTTTTCCAGTGTTACTTACTTGACAAAAACTCCGAGATGAAAATCTATGACATCACATAAGTTTTCCTTTGTCCTCATTACCACTACATTCAGTTTTACATACTCATTTGTAATGTTATTATTACTAGAATTATGATTTCTACATTTCATTTAACATGTACCATAGTTTTCCATGTTTTAATCTGATTTTATTCTTATTTTCTTTTGCCTATGCACTCTTTCTTGACGATCATCATGTAACTTATGTCATTTGCCCAGGTATATGAGCCCACACATTTTTCTCCATAACCATGTAAACATCTAATATAGATATAGATATATACAAATAAATACATAAAATATATGGAAGATTGTGAGTTTATCATTTGGTTTTACAAAAGTGAGATAATAAAATCATAAACTATATATATTTCTTAGTTATATCCTTTCTTACTTAATTTATCAGGGTAGTCCACCAGAATAGGAGCTGTAGATTCAACTTGATTTTTAAAAATAGCAACATAGTTATCCATACTCCACATGGATACATTAATTTACTCTTCTTCCATTGGTGGAAATTAAAGTTGTTTTCAAGTTTTTTGTCATTATAAATAATGCCACAATAGATATTCTCATAGGTTCATCCTTAGATGGTTAGAACTGGAACTATTAGATCAAAGGATATGTATATTTTTTGTGTATGGACAAAAAGCTGTCCATACACAAAAAGCTGTGTATGGACCTTATTTGGATCTCAATTCACACAAACTATGAAAATATGACATTTGTAAGACAATTGGAAATTCAAACACTGACTATATATTTCATTAAATTGAGGAATTTTTGTTATTTTTTAGATTTGATAATGGTATAGATACAAAATGAAATATTTATGGATGAAATACTTCAGAAAATTGCCAGAGAGAGAGAAGTGAGTGAAAGGATGGATGAAATAAGAGTGGTCGTGACTTGATAGTTGTTGAAGCTGGTATAATGGGAGATTATTATACCATGATCTTCTTTTTTATATGTTTGAAATTCTCCACAATAATAATTTTCAAAAAATTAACAAGTCATACTGTATCTAGTGGGAAAACATTTCCGTACATTTCCCTTAAAACTGAGCGTTACTGCTTTCTATTTTTGAAAATCTGATGTGTGAAAAAAAGGTGTTAGTTGCGGTAATTTGCATTTCCTTTATTGTTAGTGAGGTTTATCATCTTGAGAGAGTGTAAATCTTCCTCACTGGCAGTTAGCATCTAGGCCATGGTGTTCCCAAAGGAACTTACATAATACTTTCTAGAATCTAAATAAGCTGTACACAAGGCCACTCTGACATATCTGGAACGAGAGAGACAAGACCACTTTGCAACCATAGAAACAATAAAACATCCCCCCACTCTGCCTAGCCTGAGTGACAGCTGCTCTTTTACCAACGACAACTTTAGCCTTGCTTTAATGCTACTTACTAGATAAAAATTATGAATCTATCCAGCTACTAAATTGCCCCAGTTTCTTGACAACCTTCAGTCCATAACTGGTCTCCACTTTAACTTTTCTGGAATAATCCAGCACAAGTGCAAGTTCTGTGAGAAGCCCCTTGCAATCCTCTTGTTGAGGCCTATAGTTCCACTGGAGAACTTTCTCCCTTGTGGCAGCAAGGTAAAGAAACCTTTTCTTTTTTTTTTAACTACAGATATGATGGTAAACAATCCACCTGCAATGTGGGAGACCTGGCTTCGATCCCTGGGTTGGGAAGATTCCCTGGCGGAGGGCATGGTGGCAGCCCACTCCAGTATTCTTGCCTGGAGAATCCCCATGGACAGAGGAACCTGGCGGGCTATAGTCCATGGAGTCTCAAAGAGTTGGACATGACTGAGCAACTAACCACAGTGCAGCACATGTTCCTGACGGTCTTTGGTCAGATTGTTTTAAAGAAACAATCTTTGCAAAGTTTATCGTCCATTTGAATTTCCTCTTCTCTGGGACATTTTCCCAGTTTAGTGGGTAGTTCTGAAATTTTCCCTTTTGTTTTAGAGTCAGTCCCATTGATAACTCTAGGACCTGTATGTACTACTTCTTAGTCAGAAGGGGCAAAAGACAAGGATTCTTACTCAGGTTGGATCATTCCAGGCTTGATGGCATTAGCAAGAATTTTCAGGATCTTATTAACTCATCAGTAAGGCTGCTGAGAGATGAGGTTGAAAGTAGGAGCTCAGCTAAGTTGGACTTCTCTATTTGCTGCAGACAATTCTGGTTATTTTCTTGGCCACCAATCTTATTTGGCCAGTGTTGATGGAGTGTGTGTGTAAGTGTGTATGTGTGTTTGTGTGTGTATACCATTTATTACTTGTTGCATTAGGTACTGAAAGAGAAAATTTATGATCGTAACTGAGAAGTCTAATGTTTCTATTAGATTTTGTTTTATATTTTTACAAGGTCTAATGTGAGATAAATAAAAATTCAATGCTACTTTGTTCTTTGTTAATTGTTCTTGTATTGACATGAAATATTACTGTTTGTCCCTTTTAGTGCTTTTCATCTTGAATTCTACCATTTGTTACATTAACGTTGTAACATACATAACACAGTCTTTGTTTGGTATGCTGGGAAAATATTTTGATATTCAAAGCCCTGTGTTTTTATCCAGTATGTAACTGTTTTTCCATTTAGATGACTAAACCCTTAGTCATCCTTTGCCATAAGGGAGATTGTCACAATAGAATCAGAGTAAAAGAGAGGGAAATTCTTGGCTAGTGAAGTTCCTGGCTGAGGCTCGGGTATAGCTATAGGACGTTCAGAGCCAGGCTCTTCCCCTTCAGTTAGCGGAGAGAAGAGACATGTCCTGTTCTGTCTGCCTATTAGTTCTGTTCCCTTACGTGTTTATGTCTGTCTTTTGTGAGATGTAGTGTTTATCAGTTTTGATGTTAGAATGTTTCTCAAATGTTTTGTAATTCTTGGGTTAGGTGTTCATTTTGATTTTTCAAGTTCCCTGTTAGTCCACATGTGAGTGCTAGATCTGCCAGGAATTTCAGGAGAGTTTGAATTTGCTGCTGGACGTATTAGTGAGGCAGATATGATAAACTCTACACTATGGAAACCAGCCTGGATGGTCTATATTAGTGTCCAGTCTTCTGGGACCAGGGACGACCACATTACTGCCATAGGCACTGCAGTGCCCTGCCTCTGTGGCTCAGTTACTTAAACTCACTCCCCTTACTGGAAGCCAAGGTCTCTACTGCTAGTTGCTTTGCAAAATCTGGGGAAGATTATTTTAGTAGTTGCCTCAGCAAAGTCTCATTCCTATTTCCCTGCATTCTCCGTCTCTGAGGTTGGAGAAACTTCAAGTTGCTGTCCACATTTGCTTCAATTTTTTCCTCTGAATATTTTCGGTTATAATGTTCTCTTCCCAGTAGTCATGTATGGATGTGAGAATTGGACTATAAAAAAAGCTGAGCACCAAAGAATTGATGCTTTTGATCTGTGGTGTTGGAGAAGACTCTTGAGAGTCTCTTGGACTGCAAGGAGATCCAACCAGTCCATCCTAAAGGAGATCAGTCCTGCATACTCATTGGAAGGACTGATGCTGAAGCTGAAACTCCAATACTTTGGCCACCTGATGCAAAGAGTCAGCTCATTAGAAAAGACCTGTTGCTGGGAGAGATTGAAAGGCAAAAGGAGAAGAGGATAACAGAGGATAGGATGTTTGGATGGCATCATCAATGACTCGATGGACATGAGTTTGTGCATACTCCGGGAGTTGATGATGGACAGGGAATCCTGGTGTGTAGTCCATGGGGTCACAAAGAGTCAGATACGACTGAGTGACTGAACTGAACTGAATGTTCTCTTTCAACCTGATACCATTTGCTTTCTATTTTCCAAAGATTTCCTTATCATTCCAGCAGATTAATGTCATTATCAACATCGTATCAGCCCTCAACATTTCTGGATAATGCTCCACTTTTAAAAGCAGTTGGATTTTCTGCTCCATATTTATTCTATACTGCTTAAACTTTTGACTATTCTAAGTCAGAAGGCCTTGCCATTTACTGCATTACCCCTATATACTCTACAGAAATGGTGCTTACTCAGTAAATCTGACTTCTGTGGCGGTTTTAAAATGTGGGTACAAATTCTTTAATCTTCCTTCTTCAAAATGTAGAGTCTTATTCCCCTACCCTTAAGTGTAGGTTGTACTACCTGACTTGCTGCTGATGAATAGAATGTGCCAGAAGTGGTGGTATTTGACTTCCAAGACTGGGTCACAGTGTAGCTTCAACTGCTCTGTCCTGGGTTGTTTGCTCTGTGGAACCTAGCTGTGAAGGGGCCCTGCTGGGAGGGGGTCCTCCCATCCTGGAAGGGGGTCCTCCCATCCTGGAGGGGGGGTCCCCCAGCCTGCAAGGGGGTCCTCCCAGCCTGGAGGGGGGTCCTCCCAGCCTGGAAGGAGGTCCTCCTGTCCTGTACACTCTGCAGAGGACCACAGCCTGCCTGGTGTCCTGACTGTAGTCTTGCGGGAGGCTGAGCCAGAACCATAGCTCAGTAGCTCCTGGACCTTCCTTTTTGAAATCATATTCCATTGCATGCATATAAAGACTTCTCTGGTGGCCCAGACGGTAAAGCGTCTGTCTGCAATGCGGGAGACCTGGGTTTGATCCCTGGGTTGGGAAGATCGGCTGGAGAAGGAAAAGGCAATCCACTCCAGTACTATATTGCCTGGAAAGTCCCATGGACAGAGGAGCCTGGTAAGCTACAGTCCATGGGGTCGCAAAGAGTCAAACATGACTGAGCGACTTCACTTACTTACTATATACTACATTGTGCTTATCTGTTCACTCACTGATGGACACCTGAGTTTGTGCTGCTATGAACATGGGTGTAAAAATATCTTTTGGGGACCCTGCTTTCAGTTCTTCTGGATATATACCCACAAGTGGAATTGCTGTGTCATGTAGTACACTATTTTTAATTTTTTGAGGAACTGCCACTTGAACCACCTGGGAAGCCTATGTTGATGCAGAAGATAAGATAAATGGTTTTCAGGTCAAACCTCATTACACATTTTTGCCCTTCTACTTAAAAGATTTTACACTTTGGTTAGTCTCTCTTATCTTCCATATTGCTGTCTATGAAATGGGGTTAAAATGTATTTTAGTTGCTCTGGATCCCAGCTCTCAGAGCTTCAGGAGACTCTGCCCTTTGAGGGTATTCCCCTCATAGGGTCACCATGGCCAACAGGAAAGGGTGCTGGAAGTGGGCCATTGTTGGCGGCATCAGTACAGTTCTAGTGTTTGCCATTGCAATGATCATGGGCTTCTCACTGCAGAAGCGCACCGTCCTGCCAGGCCATGCACAGGATGGGACCTGCTGCTCTGACGCAGACATGCTGGGCTGCCTGCTAAGTTTGGGTCAGATTATCCAAAGGACGGCCTGCTGGTCACCTGGTACCATGCTGCCAACAGCAAAGAGCAGATGAAGGCTGCCCTCAGCAACAGCATCACGGTCCTGGAATCAGACGTCACAATAGAAGGGCTTGACACAGTCAACGAGACAGGGGTCCCCATCACGGTGCACCCCCCAGCCATCTACAGTGACAACACCTGAGAGCAGTGGCTGGAGGCTGTGCTGACCTCTTCCGAGAAGGGCATCAAACTGGACTTCAAGAGCATCAAGGCTGTGGGCCCCACCCTGGACCTCCTGAGGCAGCTGACAGAGGAGGGGAAAGTTCAAAGGCCTGTGTGGATCAATGCCAACATCCTGAGGGGTCCCAACATGGTCAAACCAATAGAGATCAATGCCCCCACAGTTCCTGGCCTTGGTCCAGGAGAAGTATCTTGAGATAACCCTGTCTCCAGGCTGGACTACCGTCTACCTGCCCTTGTTCCCAAATGGGACATACACCCAGACCATGGTGGAGAAGATGCAGGAGCTGGTGGGAGCAGTGCCACAGAAGGTGACCTTCTCCATGTGGGTTGTCATGGCCAGGGCCGCCCGGCCCCACTTCAGCCGGCTGCTGGGCCAATCTGACAGGTACAGCCTGACAATGAGGCAGTCCACCTCGGACCCCGTGACAGTGGATGACTTCCTCTATATCCAGGACAACACCACCACCCACCAAGTCTGCTATGACTTCTTTGAGCCTCTCCTGTCTCAATTCAAGTAGCTTGCCGTACCTCATGGAAGCAAAGGTACTACACCAGGGGCAGCCTGACCCCTGCTCTCCAAACCCTGGAGGCCAGGGTCTGAGCGTGGAGTGACTGGTTCCTGACATCCAGGGCAGAGGAAGCAGAGCCACAGTGCGTCTCCCAGACTGAGAAGGCATGATCCTGCTGGACGTGGGCCTTCAGGAGCCTGCAGCTGGGGATCCCGTGCCCATCATCCACGCCCCAGATGGCCATGCCCTGATGCCTGAGTCCTGCCTGCAGCAGCTGGCCATGCGCCCTGGATGCTGGGGCCTGCATTTGCACATAACAGAGCTCACCACTCTGCAGCCATCCCTGGCCACACTGACCACCCTGTGCGCCCTTGGCCACCTGTCTAGGGGTTGGGGCCACAGTCTCCCACAGGAGTTTCATGCTCCCTGGCTCTGTGACTGGCAGGGAGTTGCTTATAGCTGTGGCCGAGGTGTTCCCCCACGTGACAGTGGCACCAGGCTGGCCCGAGGAAGTGCTGGGCAGTGGCTATAGGGAACAGCTGCTCACAGATATGCTGGAGCTGTGCCAGGGCCTCTGGCAACCCATGTCCTTCCAGCTGCAGGTTGGGCCTCTGGGCCAGAGTCCCGCTGGAGTCGTGATCCAGCTGCTGGCAGCCTCCCCCCAGGCCATGGTCACAATGGAACACAGCCCTGGCCAGGGCCACTATGTGTCTATGTGGGCAGTGCTGCTGGCAGCCAGGGCCGTGGAGAAGACCCTAGTCTACTACAGGCTACCCCAGAGCTACTGCCAAGACTTGCAGGCAGATATTGGCAGACACTGAGCACCCAGGGGCGCTCTCCTGGTGGACCCCAGCTTCCCACGGGGGAGGCAGGAAGGAATAAATGCCTCTGCTTCCTAAAAAAAAAAAAAAAAAAAAGTGTTTTAGTCCTTTTGTTGTAAGGACTAAAGGGGAATTTGTAGGTAAATGTGAAGGAATCAAAATTGTGATCCTTAACTGACAGTTCCCTCCACTGAACAGGATCCTCTAAAATGAACCTTTGAAGGAGAGTGCTCTGGTCCTTTCCCCCAGGATAGTAAAATCAACTCCTTTTATTTATTTATTTTTTTTTTGGTTGTGCAGTGTGGCATGTGGAATCTTAGTTCCCTGACCCGGGATCGAACTCATATTTCATGCAGTATAAGTGTGGAGTCTTAACCACTCAACTGCCAAGGAAGTCCTTAAAATTGGCTTCTTTTAATTAACAGGTTCTCTATCACTTCATTTCTCTTACAATTTATCCTTTGAAAACCCATGACCCATGGAAAATAGTATTCCCATGACTCATAGAGATTCTCCAAGTCTGAAATTTGCTGATTCCATACTTTTGACACAACTGGGCATGCTCCTCTATCTTATATTCTTCCTGCACGTTGGCTGTTGTATCTAGAGGCTTGATCAGATTAGTTTTAATGCCCTTGGCAAACTGTAGATGTTGTGTGCTTTCATCAGAGGCTCGTAATGTCTGACTGTCCCTTTTTTTCTGTGTGAGTGTTGCTTGCAGCTGTTGGTGCTCATTGCCAAGGATATTAATTTATGATTGCAAAATAGTGCTATTCTAATTCTATTATTTCTTTTTAATTTATTTGTTAAATGTTTTTGTAAAGAGATATTTACCTTTATATGGTTACTTAGTGATTCATTTCTTTTCAAAAGGTTGGACAAATGTTTGATTTTTTCCTTTGTTTACCAGTTCTCAAAACAAAAAATTTTCTATCCTTTACTTCAAAATGTGGTTAGTTTTTTAAAAAATATTATTGTGACTTTATGTCCTTAAACATATTTGATATGTTTCACTGTATTCTAATTACTATTCTTATTGAAGCACAAATTAAGCTCCAGATAATATTCCTTAGGAAGTGCTCATGCAAATATTCCCTGACTTCTCGCTTATTACTAATAAAGTTGATTTGTGTCCTTTACACTTGAAATTTAGTTTTGCTGGATATAAAAATCCTTCACTTGAATTTTCTATTTTGTTTATGTTAAATGTTTTCCCCCTTTTTTATCTGTACAGATATGTGGCATAAAGCGTGGCTTTCAAAAAGACTGATGATTTTTAACTTATTTTCCTTCAAGAAACATCAGCTTTTTGTGTAGATGCCCAGAGACTTTTTCCAGTAATTTATTATAGTATGTGCCTTGATATTGGTTGTTCTGGGTTCAGATTTTCAGGTTCAGTTCAGTTCAGTTCAGTCACTCAGTCGTGTCCGACTCTTTGCGACCCCATGAACTGCAGCATGCCAGGCCTCCCTGTCCATCACCAACTCCCAGAGTCCACCCAAACCCATGTCCATTGAGTCGGTGATGACATTCAACCATCTCATCCTCTGTCATCCCCTTCTCCTCCTGCCCTTAATCTTTCCCAGCATCAGGGTCTTTCCAAATGAGTCAGCTCTTTGCATAACGTGGCCAAAGTATTGGAGTTTCAGCTTCAACATCAATCCTACCAATGAACACCCAGGACTGATCTCCTTTAGGATGGACTCCTTGGATCTCCTTGCAGTCCAAGGGACTCTCAAGAGTCTTCTCCAACACTACAGTTCAAAAGCATCAATTCTTCGGCACTCAGCTTTCTTTTGTAGTCCAACTGTCACATCCATACATGACCACTGGAAAAACCATAGCCTTGACTAGACGGACCTTTGTTGACAAAGTGATGCCTCTGCTTTTTAATATGCTCTCTAGGTTGGTCATAACTTTCCTTCCAAGGAGTAAGCATCTTTTAATTTCATGGCTGCAATCACCATCTGCAGTGATTTTGAGTCCAGAAAAATAAAGTCAGCCATTGTTTCCACTATTTCCCCATCTATTTCTCATGAAGTGATGAGACCAGATGCCATGATCTTAGTTTTCTGAATGTTAAGCTTTAAGCTAACTTTTACACTTTCTGCTTTCACTTTCATCAAGAGGCTCTTTAGTTCCTCTTCACTATCTGTCATAAGGGTGGTGTCATCTGCATATCTGAGGTTATTGATATTTCTCCTGGCAATCTTGATTCCAGCTTGTGCTTCTTCCAGCCCAGCGTTTCTCATGATGTACTCTGCATATAAGTTAAATAAGCAGGGTGACAAGATACAGCCTTGATGTACTCCTTTTCCTATTTGGAACCAGTCTGTTGTTCCATGTCCACTTCTAACTGTTGTTTCCTGACCTACATACAGGTTTCTCAAGAGGCAGGTCAGGTGGTCTGGTATTCCCATCTCTTTCAGAATTTTCCAGTTTATTGTGATCCACACAGTTATATGATGTATTCTTTCAGTATGTCCCTTGAAATGGTTTTTTATTTCAGGAAGGCTTTCTTGAATTAGTTTTGGATATTTGTTGTGTTGTTTTACTTTGGTTTTCTTCAGGTTCTCTTATTATCTTCTTAGGATTCCAGTCCGCTTACCAGTCTATCTTGTTTCTCAGCCACCCAGAGCTCAAGCCTGTGTGCTCATCCTTCTAACTGTGTCCATATCAGGTTTGACCCATGGAGAAGTACTTTGTTTCCTGAAGTGCAGGTGCTTTGGTCAGCATTGAGGGTATGGATGAGTTAGTTTGGTGCAATTGCTTTTTCCAGGTAAGCTGTTCTGCTACTACTTTCCTTATTGGATAGTTTTATTTCATCCTGGGTGAAATTGTGCCCTCCCCTTATTCTTTATACATGGGAAATTCTCTTTCTATCCTATATTATAGCCTCATTGGTCTGTGAGGACCCTCAATTTTAGCAATCATAGGCAGATGCTAGCTTCAATATTAGAGGATCATTTTACTGACACTGCATAAGTAGAGACAGGTAACTAAAACCCCCATTTCCATAGTGAGAATCATATCTTTCATCTTCAGCCATCAGAACTTCTTGAATATCATATGTTTTTAATTTCTGCACATTGCTACTTCACCAGTATTAGCATAAATGAATTTACCTCCTTAAGACAAGTTTGTTTATGTCATGACAATCACTGCCAGGTAACAAGGGAGCAAAAGGTTTGAAAAGAAAGTGGCAAGTCACAAGGAAAATTATTTGTAAAAATATTTTACATTTTACTAAATTAAAATTTTTCCTAAAAACTACTTATTTTTTGCACTGGGTCTTATTTGCAGCACACAGGATCTTTAATCTTTTTGTGACATGTGGGATTTTTTGCTTTATTGCGGCATGTGGGATCTTTATTTTTTTAATATTTATTTATTTTTAGTTGATTGATGATTGCTTTACAATATTGGTTTGAGTTCTGTCATACATTGACATGAATTAACCATATATATACATATGTCCCCTCCCTCTTGAATCTCCCTCCCACCTCCCCCCCATTCCTACCCCTCTGAGTTATTAGAGAGCCCAGTTTGAGTCCCCTGTGTCATTCAGCAATTCCCATTGGCTATGTATTTACATATGTTAGTGTATATGCATCCATGCTACTTTCTCCATTTATTTCGCCCTCTCCCTCTTCTCCCCTACCCTTGTCTGTAAGTTTGTTCTCTATATCTGTGTCTCCAATGCTGCTCTGCAAACAGATTCGTCAGTACCATCCTTCTAGATTCCATATATATGTGTTAATATACAATATTTGTTTTTCTCTTTCCGACTTACTTCACTCTGTATAATAGGCTCTAGGTTCATCCACCTCGTTAGAACTGACTCAGATGTATTCCTTTTTATGGCTGAGTAGTATTTCATTGTATATGTATGCTACAACTTCTTTATCCATTCATCTGTCAGTGGACATCTAGGTTGCTTCCATGTCCTAGCTATTGTAAATAGTGCTGCGGTAAACACTGGGGTACATGCACCTTTTTCAGTTTTGGTTTCTTCAGGGTATATGCCCAGAAGTGGTATTGCTGGGTCATATGGTGGTTTTATTCCTAGGTTTTTAAGGACTCTCCATACTGTCTTCCATAGTGGCTGTATCAATGTACATTCCCATGTGGGATCTTTAGTTGTGGCATGCAAACTCTTAGTTGTGGAGTCTGGAATCCAGTTCCCTGACCAGGGACCAAACCTGGGGCCTCTGCATTGCAGATGTGGACTCTTAACCAAGGAAGTTCCCCAACTTTTTCATTATAAACACAAATTTTAAATACAGAAAGTAGGTGAAAGAAAGAAGAGTAACCTGTGGTGTCGTCACCTAGAGACTAGCTGTAGTAATGTGCATTTCTTGTTCTTTTTTAATATATAAAATGTGTTAGTCGCTTAGTCATGTCCAACTCTTTGCAAACCCATGGCTTCTTTGTCCATGGAATTCTCCAAGCAAGAATACTGGAGTGGGTAGCCACTCCATTCTCCAGGGGATCTTCCCAACCCAGGAATCAAACCCGGGTCTCCTGTGTTGCAGGCAGATTTTGTACCATCTGAGCACGAGGGGACTTAAATATATTTGTCATGAATTACCAAAATAATTTTGCTTTGCTTTTAATAACGCTCCCCCAAAAAACAAAGCAGAACTTGAAAATGGAAAAATGGAGAAGAGTATTCATATTACAACAGAAATTCCCTCAGACTTATTTTTAAATGTGATTCTATTGTTTTTGGAAATATCATACCCTTAAACAATTTCAAATTACACAAAAGAATAAGAGAAAGTAAAAAGGTTGACATTCTCCTATTTAGAATGAACTACTGTTGGGTTACAGCTAACCAATTGTTTTCCGCTTCCCAGGTGGCACAGTGGTAAAGAATCTGCCTGCAGTGCAGAAGATGCAAGAGATGTGAGTTTGATCCCTGAGTCAGGAAGACCCCCCTAGAGTACGAAATGACAACCCACTCCAGTATTCTTGCCTGAAAAATTCACACAGGGTTGCAAAGAGTCAGACACAACTGAGCACACACATACATACAACCTATTGTTTAGAGATGAACTCATGGCTATGGGTTTTTATGTTGAAAAGAAGAAAGAACTCAAATTAATAACTTAATCTTCTATTTTAAATAACTAGAATAAGAGTACACTAAACCCAAAGCAAGCAGAAGGAAATATTAATGAACAGAGTAGGAGTAAATGAAATAGTAGAAAAACAGTAGAGTAAATCAAGGAACACCAAAAATTTTCAGCAAAATTGGCCAACTATTAGCTAGACTGACCAAATGTAAAACAGGGAAGATTCAAGTTATTAAAATCAGGAATAAGAGTAGGGACATTACCACCAACATTATAAATGAAAAGAATTATAAGGGAATGCTATGAACAGCTATATGCCAAAAAGTTAGATTATGTAGATAAAATGGACAAATTCCTAGAAATACAGAAATTACCAAAATTAACTTGAAGAAATAAAAAACCTGACTAGATCTGTGACAACAAAAGATACTGAATTAGTTATCAAAACCTTTTCACAAAGAGATACCTAGGACCATACAGCTTCACTAGTGATTTCTACCAAACATTTGAAGAAGAGTTAAAATCAATTCTTCATAAATTACTCCAAAAAAAATGGAAACAGAGTGATATCTCCCAGCTCTTTCCAAGAGACTAGTATTACCCTGTTGCCAAAGTCAGAGACAAATGGCATAAGAAAACTATAGACCAATATCTATTATGACTCTAGATACAAAAATGCTCAGCAAAATACTAGCAAACTAAATACAGTAGCATGTAGAAAGATTGTACACCAAGACTAAATAGGATTTACCTGAGGAATGCAAGGTTTGTTCCACATATGAAAATCAATCAATGTGTATTCAGTTCAGTTCAGTTCAGTCACTCAGTCGTGTCCGACTCTTTGCGACCCCATGAATCTCAGCACACCAGGCCTCCCTGTCCATCACCAACTCCCAGAGTTCAGTCAAACTCAGGTCCATCGAGTTGGTGATGCCATCCAGCCATCTCATCCTCTGTCGTCCCCTTCTCCTCCTGCCCCCAAGCCCTCCCAGCATGAGTCTTTTCCAATGAGTCAACTCTTCGCATGAGGTGGCCAAAGTACTGGAGTTTCAGCTTTAGCATCATTCCTTCCAAAGAACACCCAGGACTGATCTCCTTTAGAATGGACTGGTTGGATCTCCTTGCAATGCAAGGGACTCTCAAGAGTCTTCTCCAACACCACAGTTCAAAGGCATCAATTCTTCAGTGCTCAGCTTTCTTCACAGTCCAACTCTCACATCCATCCATACATGACCACTGGAAAAACCATAGCCTAGACTAGACGGACCTTTGTTGGCAAAGTAATGTTTCTGGTTTTGAATATGCTATCTAGGTCGTTCATAATTTTTCCTTCCAAAGAGTAAGCGTCTTTTAATTTCATGGCTGCAATACATTGTAATAGAATAAGGGAGAAAATCCACATGATTATATCAATAACTTCAGTTAAAGCTTTTGATAAAATTCAATACCCTTTTAAGACAAAGACAATAAACTAGGAATAGAAGGTAATTTTCCTAGCCCATAAATAATATCATACTGTATGGTGGAAGATGGAGAGCTTTTCCTCTAAGATCAGGAACAGGATAAGGATGTTTGTTCTATTCAACACTGCACTGGAAATTTTCGCCAGAGCAATAAGGCAAGAATGTAATAAAAAAAAAACATCCAGATTGGAAAGGAAAAAATAAAATTATGTGCATGTGTGCTAAGTTGCTTCCAACTCTTTGTGACCCTGTGGATGAAGTCCACCAGGCTTCACTGCCCATGGATTTCCCTAGGCAAGAATACTGGAGTGGGTTGCCGTGCTCTTCTGCAGGGGATCTTCTCCACCCAGGGATCAAATCCACATTTCTTAACGCTGCTACACTGGTAAGAGAGGTCTTTCCCACTAGCACCACCTGCAGATGATACCATCTTTTCTATAGGAAATCCTAAGGCATCAAGTAATTCAGTAAAGGCTGCAGGATACTAAGAAACAAAAATCAGTTCTATTTCTATATGCCAGCAATGAACAATCCAAAAATGAAAACAATTCTATTTACCCGTAGCATCGAAAATAATAAAATACTTGGGAATAAATAAAATAAAAAATAAAAAAGTGTAAGACTTGTACACTGGAAGCTACAAAACATTTTAAAAAGAAATTAACGTACCAAATAAAAGGAAAGACATCCGGTATCCATAGATTTGTAAGACTTCATATTTTTAAGATGGCAGTGCTCGTCAAATTGATCTATACAGATTCAATGCAATCCCTATCAAAATCCTAACTACCTCTCTCTCTTTTTTTTTTTGCAAAAATTGACAAGTGGATTTTAAAATTTATATGGAAATGCAAGGAACCCATTATAGCCAAAACTATTGAAAAAGAAAGAACACAGAAAAAAATATTTCAAATTTATGATATGTGAATTTTATCTCAATTAAAAAAAATACAAAGGTAAATGTTAGCTACTGTTAAGAGTACCATTGTGGTGAGTACTGTCCAGCCATCTAGATTCATTATATAACCCTGTGTTCATGTGACACAAGGATGCATTCCTGCTGCTCTCTGACCTGTTCCTCTCTGCATACAATAAAGAACACAGTGATGATTATCCTTTATGAATTTTTTTTTCATTATGTTATCATCCTTTGGATACATCACTGAATTCCTAGATTGAGAAGTAGTCATATTTTGTAGAGGACCAAACAAAGAGTCAGACATGGCTGAGCAACTGACACTTTCACTTTACAAAAACCGCCTTGTAGAAAGTTTATTTCAGTGTATGCTTTTAGCACCAGGTCATGCCATATTTGTGCAAGTTTCTTTTAATTATCTACTTCACCTACTACATGTAAAATGTAATTTAATTTACATACAACCCTTCAAGAATATATCAAATATGGATGCATTACTTTTTCTAAATAGTTCAGCATAATACCATTTTGTATATGATTTTTTCCCTATAACCGAGGTTAAGAGACAAACATAAGATTCTCAGAGAAGTAGAATAAATGAATACCAATTTCAACCTTGATGAATAGCATAAATAGGAGATAGTCTAAGTTCTCATTAGAATAGTAATAGGTAAATAAGTTATAGTACATCCTGTGAGGACAGCAAAAGAATGAGGAAGAGTTATATGTATTGAAGTGTAAGGTCTGCAAAACATACAGCTAAATGAGAAGAGCAAACAGCAAATCAGTGTATATGATGTGTTCTAATATAGACCAAATAATACTAAAGCTAAGTATATAGGAAAAGTTCTTGAAAAATATACATCAAACAATACATTAGGAGAATGAAGTAGAATGGAGGATGAAAGGTAAGTATAATATCTTACTCTCGTGTGAATTTTATGCAGTAAGCATGTCTTCATGTGTTACTTTAGGTAACAGAAGTAATATTTGCTCTTTGTAGAATATTTAGATATGCTGATAGATATAAAAATGAAGTGAAAGTCGCTCAGTCGTGTCCAACTCTTTGTGACCCCATGGACTATACAGTCCATAGAATTTTCCAGGCCAGAATACTGGAGTGAGTAGCCCTTCCCTTCTCCAGGGCATCTTCCCAACCCAGGGTCTCCCGTATTGCAGGTGGATTCTTTACCAGCTGAGTCACAAGGGAAGCCCAAGAATACTGGAGTGGGTAGCCTATCCCTTCTCAAGCAGATCTTCCTGACCCAAGGTCTCCTGCATTGCAGGCAGATTCTTTACCAACTGAGCTATGAGGGAAGCCTGATAGATAGAGAAGATTAATAATAAACTATAGGTCCATAAGTCAGTATCATTAAACATTCTAATATGTTTTAATATAGTCTTTCTATATATGTATTTTATCATATAGTAGATACAATTTTGATGTTTTTTTTACTTAACATCATACTATTAGTATTTTCCTACCTTAATCTTAATCATGGTCAAAATATTGAAAATCAAAAGCTAAATAAATATTATCTTGGGGGAAAGTTGTATATTTTTAAAATGAGCCAAAGAAGTACAATTTTGGTTAAAAAAATGTCTGTGAGACTGTATGGCTTAGTGGAAAGAATCAGGGCTCTGGAGGCAGATAAAACTTCGTTCAGAATGCTAACTCTACTACAAGGTGTGACCTTAGTTAAGTAACCAACCTATTTATGTAGTGACATTAAAATTTTTGCCTTCTCAAAGCACGAATTGAAGAGATCAAAGAAGACCTAAATAAATGTAGAGACATATTGTATTCATGGATTGGAAGACTCGATATTGTTTAATTCTCCCTAAATTGACTTATTAGAGATTTAATGCAACTCCCATCCAAATCCCAGAAGGCTTCTGTGATAGACTGAATGTTTTTGTTCCCCTCCCGCCCCCGCGCCCCCCGCGCCCCGCCCCCCGCCCCGGAAATTCCTAAGCTGAAACTTGATCCCTAAAGTGATGGTATTTACAGGTGGAGCCTTTGGAAGGTGATTGGGTCATGAGGCAGGGCTGTCATGAATGGGATTACTGTTCTTATAAAAGAGACTCTGGAGAGAAACCTTGCCCCATTTACCGAATGAAGACTCAGCAAGAAGACAGCTTGTCTATCAACCAGGAAGCAGACTCTCATCAGACACCAAATCTGCTGGTACTTTGATTTTGAACTTCTTGCCTCCACCACTGTAGGAAATAAATTTCTCTTATTTATAAACCAGTCTGTGCTACTCTGTTACAGCAGCCTGAACAGACTAATACAGAGTCTTTGTATATAGTATATTCTGATGTTGTATGGAAAGGAACTTGTAAGCCAAAACAATTTTGAGAAAGAACAGAACTGAAGGACTTTTACTAACTGATTTTAAGACACAATGTAAAGCTATAGTGAGTAAGACAGCATAAAATCAGTGAAAGGATATACATATTGACAAATGAAATATATACACAATATAAAATATAGAAAATATACTGTCATAAATAGTGTCAACTGATTTTTGGCAAATGTGAAATGGCAATTTTTAACAGTGCTGGAACACCCTAATGCAAAAAAGTAATGTTTATCTATACTTCATGTTGTATACACACTCCTCCCCCTACCCCCAGCCCTGGCCAAAACTCCAATTGGTTGGTAGACCTAAGTATAAAACATAAAATTATAAAGCTTTTAGAAGAAAACATAGGAGAAAAAATTTTCCTATTGGCTTAGACAAGTACTTCTTAGATCTGACACCACAAGCATGATGCATAAAGAAAAGGTTGGTTTGTTGAAACTAGTCAAAAGTAAAAACTTTTGCTCTACGAAGGACTCTGTTAAGAGAGTAGAAAGCCAGCTCCATATTGGAGCACATTACAAGAAAAAAGCACTGTATTTAAGATATATCAGAATCTCTCAAAACTTAGCAACATTTACCCAAACATTTAAAAAAATGGGTAAAAGATTTGAACAGACTTCACCATAGGGAATATGGTTGGATCTAAGGATGGCAAACAAGCAACTGAAAACATCCTTAGTAATAATTGAAACCATAATGAAATATTATTGCATACCCATTAGAATGGCTAAATTAACAAAACACAATACGGAGTGCTGATGAGCATGCAGAATAACCAGAGTCCTGGTTGGGCTGCAAAATGGTATTGCCACTTTGGTAAACAGCTTCGTGGTTTCTTAAAGTAAACATATATTGACCATATATGACTTAGCAATTCCATTTCTAAGGCTTTATCCCAGAGAAGTAAACGTTTATGTTTATAGATTTGTATACATATGCATATGTGTTTATAGCAGTATAACTCATAAAAGAATGGAAACCACTCAAATGTCGGTCTGTAGGTGAATGGATAAACGAATTGTGGAGTGATGGCACCCCACTCCAGTACTCTTGCCTGGAGAATCCCATGGACGGAGGGGCCTGGTAGGACTGAGCGACTTCACTTTCACTTTTCTCTTTCACGCATTGGAGAAGGAAATGGCAATCCACTCCAGTGTTCTTGCCTGGAGAATCCCAGGGACAGAGGAGCCTGATGGGCTTCCGTCTATGGGGTCGCCCAGAGTCGGACACGACTGAAGTGATTTAGCAGCAGCAGCAGCAACTGAACAACTGAGGAATGAACTATTAATGCACGCAACAACAGGAATGCAGTTCAGATTTGTTACTGTAACTGAAAGAACCCTGTCTCAAAAGGTTATAGAATATTCCATTTATATGACAGTCTGGAAAAAAAATGTAGAAACAGAGACCAGAGCAGTGACTGCCAGGAGTTAGGGTTGGGAATTTGAACACAAAGGGTAAAGGGAATTCTTTTTCAAGTTGGAATTATTTTATGTCCTGTCTGGTGGTGGTTACAATATTGCACACATGTTTAAAATCTCATAGAACAGGACATGGGAAAAAACAAATTTTACTTTTTTGTGATAAAAAACAAAACACCCGTGCCTTGCTGGGTTGTCATTGGCATTCAATAAAGTATAATCCATCTGATTCATAAAGGATTCTCATCAAATAGTAACAGCTATTACTGTTTTGCCAGGAGAGTCAGGATAGGCTTGTAAGTTACCTGGCCTGTGTTGAGACCCTGCTCTGCCACCTACTGGCCTGTGACCTCACTGCACCTCAGTGTTCTCTGTAAAATGGGGTTTTGATTGTATTAATACCTATCCTAAAGGGTTGTTAAGCAGAAAATAAGTTAATATAGACAAATACTTAACGAATTATTGGTTTCTCTCTACTGATTTCTAAAGGAGATAAGCTGGGGAAGTATAGTGGGACCCCCTTAACTTCTTGTGGGTTGGCACTCCACAGTCTTCTGATGTCATTTCCCTTTGCTGGTAAAGATAGCAAATATGACAGCAGTCAGAAAGCAGGAACTGTGAAGCCGTTTGGGTATCCTGATGATTCCTGGTGGGAACACCTGGCGTTGGGAAAAGGCCCTGGCAGAGAGACACCTTCCTTTTGTCAGGGGAGGGTTCTGTCTCGTCACAACAAAATTTGACGCGACGGACATTAAAGCCTTCGGCGGGTCACAGCTCTCGGACAGTGTTACAGCTCAGTTTTATTTAGAAAATAAAGGAAAATACATCCTCGAGGCATGAGGGCATGCCGACCCAAAAGACTGAACAGAAGAGAGAGAGAGAGAGAGACACAGAGAGAGAGAGAGAGAGAAAGAGAGAGAGCGAGAGCAAGCACGCGCGTGAGAGAGACGCCCGGCCCTTTGGCTCCTCTTTTTTTATGTTTTTTTCCTCCCCCTGGGCCAGCCATATGTAAATTAGGCTAGCCAGGAGTGATGTTTTTTCTACCTGAGGTCCTCACTCCTGTCCTCGGACCCTCCTTTGTTCTATTTCCCCGGGCTTTTCCTTTCCTTGTCTTTTAGCCACCCCCATTCTGGACTTCTTTTTCCTTTTCTACCGACCTAACACTTTGTATAGTTAGCTTGTTCTGTTCTCTTGAATCTGATAGGCATCTTAAATGTGTGAACTTCCTGAGCATCTTTTTCAGCAGCAGAAAATTAAGGACTTCCTGTTTCCCTTGCCTGAAGGAGGCCTCTCTTTGGAGAATGGTGGTGTAGAGTTACTGGGGGCTGATTGGCTGGCTGCAACATTAGCCCATTGAGGACCTCTTTGAAATTCTGTCCCAGGTCTTTGACAGAATGGTTTATTAGTGCTTCTAGCCTTTCCTTAGGAGCAGCTTTGTTGGGTTTGCTACTGCTTGAATATACCAGAATTAAGTGGCCTGGGTAGGGAAGGGTGGGACGAAAGTGGAGTTCTTAAAACTGAATTTTAACTTTAAAATTAACAAAGATTTGCACATAAAAATCTAAATTTATATGTTATATACATTTTGCAAATACAGCATTTTTAATAAAAGTAACTGAATTCTAAGAGTTTGAAAATTATGTTTCTCAGGGAGATTTTGTGGTTTTGCATTTTTTAAAAAAAATCTTCAGAAATAAAGTTTAAAGACTATATAATTTTGTCTTTCATGTTGTAACCAAGATCTCTGTGAGATATAAGAAATGTGAGGGTGAAAGAGGAGAGTGAAAAAGCTGGCTTAAAGCTCAACATTCAAAAAAAGAAGATCATGGCATCCGGCCCCATCACTTCATGGCAAACAGATGGGGAAAAAGTGAAAACAGTGACAGATTTTATTTTCTTGGGCTCCAAAATCACTGCAGACGGTGACTACAGCCTCAATATTAAAAGACACTTACTCCATGGAAGGAAAACTATGATAAACTTAGACAGCATGTTAAAAAGCAGAGATGTCACTTTCACAACAAAGGTACATTTGGTCAAAGCTATGGTTTTTCTATTAGTCATGTACGAATGTAAAGGTTGGACCATAAAGAAAGCTGGGTGCTGAAGAATTGATGCTTTCAAACTGTGGTACAGAAGAAGACTTGAGAGTCCCTTGGACAGCAAGGAGATCAAACCAGTTAATCCTAAAGGAAATCAACCCTGAATATTCATTGGAAGGACTGATGCTGAAGCTGAAGCTCCAATACTTTGGCCACCTGATGCAAAGAGCCGACTCACTGGCAAAGTCCCTGATGCTGGGAAAAATTGAGGGCAGGAGGAGGAGGGGATGGCAAATGGCTGGAAGGCATCACTGACTCAATGGACATGAATTTGAGCAAACTCTGGGAGATAGTGAAGAACAGGGAAGCCTGATGTGCTGGAGTCCATGGGGTCACAAAGAGTCAGACGTGACTTAGCAACTGCACAACAATGAAGTGCATGGTCTACAGCAAGCCTGAAAAATCATTAGTTGTTTGTATGTTATTAGTATTTGTATGTATGTATGTTATTTCTTTTTAATAGCATATTGAAAAGCAGAGACATTACTTTGCCAACAAAGGTCCATCTAGTCAAGGCTATGGTTTTTCCTGTGGTCATGTATGGATGTGAGAGTTGGACTGTGAAGAAGGCTGAGCACCGAAGAATTGATGCTTTCGAACTGTGGTGTTGGAGAAGACTCTTGAGAGTCCCTTGGACTGCAAGGAGATCCAACCAGTCAATTCTGAAGGAGATCAGCCCTGGGATTTCTTTGGAAGGACTGATGCTAAAGCTGAAACTCCAGTACTTTGGCCACCTCATGCGAAGAGTTGACTCATTGGAAAAGACCCTGATGCTGGGAGGGCTTGGGGGCAAGAGGAAAAGGGGATGACAGAGGATGAGATGGCTGGGTGGCATCACTGACTCGATGGACGTGAGTTTGAGTGAACTCCGGGAGTTGGTGATGGACAGGGAGGCCTGGCGTGCTGTGATTCATGGGGTCGCAAAGAGTTGGACACGACTGAGCTGAACTGAACTGATGTATGTTATTAGTATTTGTATATGTAGTATTAGTATTCATATGTTATTGTACAGTTATTAGTATTTGTATGTATACCTGGCCTCAGTCTAGCAGTGGCCACAGGACTGGAAAAGGTCAGTTTTCATTCCAATCCCAAAGAAAGGCAATTCCAAAGAATGCTCAAACTACTGCACAATTGCACTCATTTCACACGCTAGTAAAGTAATGCTCAAAATTCTCCAAGCCAGGCTTCAGCAGTATGTGAATCCTGAACTTCCTGATGTTCAAGCTGGTTTTAGAAAAGGCAGAGGAACCAGAGATCAAATTGCCAACATCCGCTGGATCATAGAAAAAGCAAGAGAGTCCCAGAAAAACATCTATTTCTGCTTTATTGACTATGCCAAAGCCTGTGACTGTGTGGATCACAATAAACTGTGGAACATTCTGAAAGAGATGGGAATACCAGACCACCTGATCTGCCTCTTGAGAAATTTGTATGCAGGTCAGGAAGCAACAGTTAGAACTGGACATGGAACAACAGACTGGTTCCAAATAGGAAAAGTAGTTCGTCAAGGCTGTATATTGTCACCCTGTTTATTTAACTAACTTCTGGGTCTATCCCCTTGGAATTGTGACCAACTGCAAAGGGTTTGTTCCAGGTATTATTTGTCCTATTAACATGCCTTTCCTAACAGTATGGATTCTTTTATTTTCTCCTCTAGATGAGTGAAAAGCAAATGTAGCAAATTTCACACTTACTACTTAAACAAGAGATTCATTACTTTTAACCAAAAGAGCAACCATAGCAATGGGAAAATTAATACACACATCCAAGAAGGCCCAGCCTGTGGCCTCCTTGTCTGACTATCAAGGTCATGCTCCATCACCTTCTTTCCTTGGCTACACCTGGTCTTGCTGTCCAGCCCTAGAGACCAGCTAAGAAAGAGGGTTTCCAACTTAGTGACTCAGACACAGAATTCTATGGTTTGGCTAGTTCTCTAGTTTTTCCAGTCACGTCTGGCCATTTATTCATTGATCAGTCCAGGCATATCCTTCAGTTAGTTTCTTCCCTACATACCAGTGAGTTGGGAGGATGATGAGGTCAGCAAGGGGCCAGACTGGAGTTGGCTTAGAAAAGCTGAGGCTGGCTGTGCTGATGCCGTGCAGCTGTGTTGACTGGCACTGCAAATGGGGCTGAGAAGCAGTTACGATTAGAGTATCATCCAAAGAACAGAGTGGTCTCATGCGACCTGATCTTTTTCTGTTGTTTTTGTTCCTAATCTTTTGCTGATTCCCAAAGTATCTTGGTAGCTTTAGATCATGGAAGGATGAACTTGTTTATCACGCCAAATATTAAATTGTGAGATGTATGTGTGTGCCTTGTGGGTTGTTTCCCTCACCCTAACCTGTGCGGCATTAAGGGTGTGCAGTAGAGGTCCTGGCAGGGAGCCTCGAGTGGGTGAACAGGAGGCTGCAGGAGAGCATCCTAGCCCGAGGCAGTGAACATCTAATAAGCCAGAAGCAGTTAGTTCCAAGGAACAGGACTGGCCCAAAGCAGGTTGAATTCTCTGCATTAGAGGACTGGAGTAGGGAGTACAGAAGAAGAATCAGGACCTGGCCAATTCTGGAGTCTCCATAGGAGTGTGTGTGTGTGTGTGTGTGTGTGTGTGTGTGTGTGTTTGTGCATGTGTGTGTATGTGTATGTGCATGCACATGTGTGTGCAAGGAATAAGCTGAGCTGTTTGGGGTGTGATGCATCAGTGGGCTTAGTTTAGAATGACTAAATGGGGTATCCCATCAGATCTTTTCTGTTCAAAAATGTTAGTTTTCTACTCTTGAAAAGTTCTAGTCACAAAAGGGACCATGAGATGTCAGCCTTCATTGGAAGGAGAAAAGCACACAGGTGGAATTAAGAGGTAAACCTGTCTTTAGAAGGCATGGAGGGTGTACCTGTGGAGGTGCAGCACACCCTCAGAAGCCCCACGTGTGGGTAACACAGCACCTCCTTTCTTCCCCCGACTGCTGCTCTGCAAATCAGGTGACTTCGCACTTGAGCAGAACGAGGTCTGAATCCCGGCCCCAGCAGGGACTGATCTGAACCACGCCCCTCATCCCTGAAGTGGGGACCATCAATCCCTTCTCCTTGGGGTGTTAGGAGAGTGAGAGGAGGTGAAGGGTTTGTGAAGTGCCTAGCACAGCACCGGGCCCATGGAGGTGCTTCATACAGCCCTGCCCTGTGAGGAGGAGCAGCTCCTAACGAGAACACGGGCCACCTGGCTGCCGGAGAGAGGCCATCAGTCTGTCGGCTTTCTCGGCTCTAAATGCCGGCGCTGCACAAGTCAGTTCATCCTTCCAGGAGTAGGTGCTGGGCAGGGAGGAGGCTTATCCATCACACCCTGGGCCTGGTGGGAGGTCCAGAGGAGAAATGTTAGATCTGCTTCCTGCGGCATCCGTTGGGGCTCATGATGGATGTGTGTGCCTGTGAACAAGTGGAGCAGAAGTGACGACTGTGTGTGTGACAGTGAAGGAAGAGCAGGGGAGGGTAAAGCTCTGTTAGCTGAGGTTTCTGGGAAGGGATTGGATGGGAGGAGGTGGACACAGTGCGAGTCTTTACTATGGGGGTGTGAATATTGGGCAGAGGATGTGGGAGATGGGGTGCTGTGGGCTGGAGGTGCTGGCAGGGTCCTGGGATGTAGGATAGGTCAAGTGGAATATGAGATGGGCTTGGGGAGAAAGGGGAGGGAGGGTGGATAACATCAGTTTGGACTGGTTGGCAGAATGGCCTGGTGACTAGGGCAAAGTCTTATAGCCCTGGGTTGAAATCCTGGTTCTGGAAGAATTTGGCCAAATTGCTTGACCATCATTATTTTTATGTTTAAAACGTACATAATTAATAGTGCAACTTGTGATGGCTGAGTTGACAAACATGTAAAGGACCTGGCACATTGTGGATATTCAATAAATAGCAAGTATTATTGCTATGTAGGTGCTATATAAACCTCTTGGGGCTCCCCTGGTGGCTCAGACAGGAAAGAATCCACCTGCAATGCAAGAGACCTAGGTTCAACTCCTGGATCGGGAAGATCCCCTGGAGAACGGAATGGCAACCCACTCCAGTATTCTTGACTGGGGAATCCCATGGACAGAGGAGCCTGGTGGGCTACAGTCTATCAGGTTGCAAAGAGTCATGACTGAGTGACTTATCACTTCACTTAAACCTCTTAGTTTATGAGGTTTTCATTGTCCCCTGGGCTAATCACATTGTGTACAAAAGGGAGGGTTAAAGAGTTGTTAATATGTTAGAGTAGCCTACAAAAATATATGGGAATTGGACAAAAGAATATTTAAAACTTATTTTTTAGTACTCATTTGTGGGTGTAAGACCCATTGTTAGCATTTAAGGACACTAATTTGAAAAAAATTCAATGGTTACAAATTTAGTAAGTTCATGTGTTTAAATTTTTGCTCAAATGGAGCCATAAGCTATTAAACTTAACAGCACCCACCACTTGAGTCTTTCATCCTGTGGGAAAAGCAGGAAGAGTGTGAAAAATGCCCATCTGACCGGCAGTGTCATAGCAACAAAGTCACCAGGTAGAATCTGCCTGGCTGAAATGTCACCAAGTCCCTCTTCTGGTCTTTAGTTATCCTTGGAAGGTGTTGCCTCTGGAGCCACCTTGGGTTTGCTAAGAACAAGTTGCTAAACTTTGTTTCCCGTTCCCTTCTTGAGGAAGTTACTGGGATACAGGACAGGCAGTGGTGTGGTTATAGCACAGGATCTGTCAGAGCATCTCCTGGAGGACCAAAGGAGATCTGGTGGGGCACAGGCCCATTTGTCCCTGGTCATCACTGTACCCAGAGTGGGGATTAAAGTCAACTTGGCGGAAAGGTTCTCTCTGAAATGAGATCTCACCATGGAGTTCCAGTGGATGGTGACCAGGCCTGTGAAGATTTATTGGACATTTCTGATGCATTGCCTCTCTGCAGTGGCAGCTGAGGTGCTGTGATGAACACGGAGCAGAGGGAGGCCCCCTTGTTCTCTGTGTAGAAAGAAATCTTCATCGGTTGACCAAACGTCAGAGCTTCCTCTGAGTGCTGAGCCTGGTACAAGACAGAAGGGACTATCGGACAGCTGTACCTTGGACCTATGTTTCAGATGAAAACCGAGGTGCAGGGAGGGGAGGGAGCTCACCCAGGGTCCCGGGTCGGCACGCTAGTTTGAAGTCTCTGCTTTCCATTCCTATGCCCTGCCTGTGGGCCCATGGTCTCAGGGGTTGAGGGTCAGTCCAGGCTAGGTGTGCCTGCACAGACACTCCTATGTGATGGCGTGGGGACCTTTGAGGACTCGCCATCCACACTGGGGTCCGTTTGGAGCTCTGTGCAAAGTTGTCATGATGCTGAAACCAGAGAAGAGAAGGTTTGGCTTAGTGAGCTGAGATGACACACGAAGGGCAAAAAACCCATTCACTGAGTACCCAACCCTGTGCCAGGTCTGGGCTGGGTGCTGAGGGTACAGATGTGAAGATCAGCCAGTCTCTGCCCCCAGGCACCCACAGCCTGGTATGGAGATGGCGACAATATAACGTGAGTGGTTTCATAGAAGAACTTTCCCCAGATCTGATCTTCCTAGACCATGTCCTTCTCAGCATTTACATGCCTTCTTTTAAAAAATAGCAGCTTTATTGAGCATATACCATGAGAGGCTAAATAATGACCCCTAAAGACGTCTGCATTCAAATCCCTGGAACTTGTGAATATGTTACCCTGCCTGGTAAATTGACTTTGAATACTTGATTAAACTAATAATTTGGCGATAGAGAGATTATCCTATATTATTCAGGTGGGTCCAGTAGGGTCCTCATAAGAGGAAAGCAAGAAGGTGAGAGAGAGAAAAAGGAAATGTGATGTGGAACTAGGAGTTTAAGTGACTTGGAAGATGCAGTAAGGGGCCAAGAGCCAGGGAATACTGTTGGACTCCAGAAGCTAGAAAGAGCAAGGAAACAGATTCCTCCCTGGGCTTCCAGAAGGAACACAGTCCTGCTAACACATTGATTTTAGCTTTTGACCTCCAGACTATCAAATAACACACTGGTGTTATTTAAAGCCACCTGATGGTGGTGGCTTGTCACAATGGTGATAGGAAATTAACGTACGTGCTACGCAATTCATTGGATGTTCATATATTTACAGACTTGTACAACCGTTACCACAATCAATTTTAGGACATTTTATTACTCTCTCTCTTAAAAAGTTTATCCCCATCAGTGGTCACTCCTTTTTATTACTTATAGTTAGTCATGTGACTTAGGGGTAAGTTTCCTTACTTGCACAAACCTCAGTTGACTCATCTGTAAATGGGATAGTTCATAATTCCAGAGGTGGTTGTAAAAGTTCAGTGAGACATTGGGAATAAGCATTTGGCACAGTGCCTGCAGAGTCAGCCTTCAGTAGGTTATTTTACTATTTTTATTAGTACCCATGAGGAGGCTGTTGTAGAAGTGCAAGGGAGAGATGAAGGAGGGCCTTAATGAGGCCAGTGACTGAAGAGTGGAGGGTACGGGATCTGGTTTCTTGCAGATGCTCCAAGCTCTGTGTTCTCCCTTCCTTGGAGAACAGTTTTACTTTTCTGCTAGCATTTTAATTCCATTAAAACTAGCCGGCTGGTCCCTGTGTGATCACTAGAGGGCAATAGAACAAAGGCCACATATAGAAGGTGGCAATGGCCCTGATCTGTGCATTCAGCCTTTATTCCTGTTCTGAAGCTTAATTATATTGTATATGCATTGGACTATCTCCTCCCTCCCTCCTTGCTCTGTGTATGTGCTGACATTTTTTTCCCCAAACACTTCACTTCTCAGGGAACCCCTGAGTTCCTATTCCATCTGTGCCCTGGGATTAGTCATGGCTAAATCCTCTAACTTTCTGACAGCTGTGTTTATTTCTCAAGGGCACAACATGTTTATTTCTCAAAGGCTGCAGAACATGGGGGCCTGCACCCCATAGCTCAGCAGAGCCTAGGATGAACCACAGTTGCTCTTCTGCCAGTTCAGGACTTGAGGTCTCTTTCATCTTGCGTTTGTCCTCCGCTCCTCAGGGAATATCAATTTCACCCAAATCACTTGGATTGAGATGGTGATGGTGGGCTGTGGTGGGTGTGATCCCCCAAAAGATTCAGATGAGGTCCCTAGAGAGAGGAAGAATGGATATTTATGCAAAACGCACAGATATCCACTATGACTATCACATGGAAAAAGAATAATCCACCAATTAGGAGTCCTGACTTGGCACTCCAGTTCCTAGGGATGGAATCCCAGTTCCAGCATTTACAAGTTGTGTGACCATGGCTGGGTCACTTCACTTGTCAGTCCGAGTCTCAGTGTGTCCATTTACTAGAAGGGAGTAATGGCCCAGCATGGTGGGCTTGAATCAGTGTGAAAGCACACTGCAACAGCACCAGGAGGCACGAGCGTGTGTCACTGCAACTGGTGTGGCTTGAAATCTGAAGTCTCTGATCCAGCAAATCAATTTCTATATATTTAATTAAAGTAAATGAAAAAGCTAACTCAAAAAAGTACCTGTAACCCCATGTGCATCACAGCATTATTTACACTAACCAGGATGGAAAACACCTAACTGTTCATTGATGGATGAATGGATAAAGAAATGCGGTGTATATATACACTATGTATACAATATAATTCAGCCATAGAAAAGAATGAAATCTTGCCATTTGCCACAGCATGGATGGACCTTGACGGCATTGTGTGTGTGTGTATGTGTATGTGTGTGCATGCATGTGCTCATGCTTAGTCATATATGACTCTTTCTCAACCCCATGTACTGCAGGCCACCAGGCTTCTCTGTCCATGGGATTTCCCAGGAAAGAATGCTGGAGTGGTCAGCTCCTTCTCCAGGGGATCTTCTCAACATAGGATCGAACCTACATCTCTTACATCTCCTGCATTGGCAGGCAGGTCCTTTACCACTTGAGGGTGTTATGCTAAATGAAATAAGTCAGGCAGAGAAAGACAATACCATATGATCTCACTTATATTTGGAATCTAAAAAGTAACACCCAAACCAAGCTCATAGATACAGAGAATAGATTGGTGGCTGCCAGAGGTAGAGGGTGGGGGAGTGGGTAAGATGGTTGAAGGGGGTCAAATGTATAAACTTTCAGTTATGAAGTAAGTCCTGGGATGTAATGTACAGAATGGTGAAAGGAAGTGAAGTGAAAATGAGTCACTCAGTTGTGTCTGACTCTTTGCGACTCAGAATACTGGAGTGGGTAGCCATTCCCTTCTCCAGGGAATCTTCCCAGCCCAGGGATCAAACCCAGGTCTCCCACACTGCAGGCAGATTTCTTACTAGCTGAGCCATCAGGGAAGCCCAAGAATACTGGAGTGGGTAGTCTATCCCTTCTCCAGTGGATCTTCCAAACCCAGGAATTGAACCGGGATCTCCTGCATTGCTGGTGGATTCTTCACCAGCTGAACTACCAGGGAAGCCTGCAGAATGGTAACTATAGTTAACAAGAGTGTATGACATATTTGAATACCCATCACAAGAAAAAATTGTAACTATGTATGGTGGCAGATGTTAATAAGACTTATTGTAGAGATTATTTTGCAATGTATGCAAATATTGAATCATTATGTTGTACACCTTAAATCAATATAATGTTATATGTCAATTATACCTAAATAAATGAAATCTGAAGTCTCTGATTTTTTACCTGACCAGTTCCAGGGCACCTGTCCACCGGTAGCCAAAGCTCCCTGGGTTCAAGTCCTCAATCAACCCCTTACTAGCTACATTTTTCTCCTCGATGAAGTGAAGGTCATCATTCCTGCCTGCCAGCATTATTGGGAGAAGTGATGAGGTGATGTGTAGACACTGCCTAGCACATATTGTTCTGTAACTAATGATAGACGCCTTCTCAGTACAATTATTACTCCAGAGTATACCAGGAGTCCAGGTGCGTCTCTGGCAGGGCAGACCACGTGCTCTGAGAACAAACAGCCATCCTTCTGGATAAAGGGTGCCTTTGGCCAGCAGCCAAGAGCCCTGGGAGGCTTTGTACAGGAGGCTTTGTAGCCTGGCCCTTCTCGCCTTCCTTTCAACTTGGGCTGGGTACAGCCTCACAGAGGTTCATGTTTCTCTCTTAATTACCCCTCAGGCTCTCCTCTCAGCCTGTCTTTCATTTCCACCACAGGCTTTCACCTAGGCAATTTGAACAGAATCTCATCTGGAGTGTGTTAACTCTTCTCCCTCTGTTGCTGGCAGAGATCTGGGATCAGCTCTGCATTAGGACAGGTTGTAAGTAAACACATATTTGCTCTAATGTGGCCCCTCCTCCCATTACATAGCCTTATCTTAGATTTGCATGGCTTCAAATCAGGGAACACAAGAGTGTTGGAAAAGACCTTTGTAGTTTTTCAGTTGCTAAGTGCTAAGTCGAGTCTGACTCTTTATGACTCCATGGACTGCACCATGACAGGCTCCACTGTTTTCCACTGTCTCCTGGAGTTTGCACAAATTCATGTCCATTGAGTCGGTGATATTATCTAACTATCTCATCCTTCTCCTTTTGCTTTCAATCTCTCCCAGCATCAGGGTCTTTTCCAATGAGTTGACTTTTTGCATCAGGTGACTAAAGTATTGGACCTTCAGCTTCAGCAACAGTTCTTCCAATGAATATTCAGGGTTGATTTCCTTTAGGATTGACTGCTTGGATCTCCTTGCTGTCCAAGGGACTCTCGTGAGTCTTCTCCAACATCACAATTTGAAAGACCTTAGAAAGCATTTAATCCACTCTATCCGTTTTCAGTTCAGTTCAGTTCAGTTCAGTCGCTTAGTCGTGTCCGACTCTTTGCGACCCCATGAATCACAGCATGCCAGGCCTCCCTGTCCATCACCAACTCCCAGAGTTCACTCAAACTCATGTCCATCAAGTCAGTGATGCCATCCAGCCATCTCATCCTCTGTCGTCCCCTTCTCCTCCTGCCCCCAATCCCTCCCAGCATCAGGGTCTTTTCCAATGAGTCAACTCTTCACATGAGGTGGCCAAAGTACTGGTGTTTCAGCTTTAGCATCATTCCTTGCAAAGAAATCCCAGGGCTGATCTCCTTCAGAATGGACTGGTTGGATCTCCTTGCAGTCCAAGGGACTCTCAAGAGTCTTCTCCAACACCACAGTTCAAAAGCATCAATTCTTCAGTGCTCAGCTTTCTTCACAGTCCAACTCTCACATCCATACATGACCACTGGAAAAACCATAGCCTTGACTAGATGAACCTTTGTTAGCAAAGTAATGTCTCTGCCTTTCAATATGCTATTTATGTTGGTCATAACTTTTCTTCCAAGGAGTAAGTGTCTTTTAATTTCATGGCTGCAGTCACCATATGCAGTGATTTTGGAGCCAGAAAAATAAATTCTGACACTGTTTCCACTGTTTTCCCATCTATTTCCCATGAAATGATGGGACCAGATGCCATGATCTTAGTTTTCTGAATGTTGAGCTTTAAGCCAACTTTTTCACTCTCCACTTTCACTTTCATCAAGAGGCTTTTTAGTTCCTCTTCACTTTCTGCCATAAGGGTGGTGTCATCTGCATATCTGAGGTTATTGATATTTCTCCCGGCAATCTTGATTCCAGCTTGTGCTTCTTCCAGCCCAGCGTTTCTCATGATGTACTCTGCATATAAGTTAAATAAGCAGGGTGACAGTATATAGCCTTGACGTACTCCTTTTCCTATTTGGAACCAGTCTGTTGTTCCATGTCCAGTTCTAACTGTTGCTTCCTGACCTGCATACAGGTTTCTTAAGAGGCAGGTCAGGTGGTCTGGTATTCCCATCTCATTCAGAATTTTCCACAGTTTATTGTGATCCACACAGTCAAAGGCTTTGGCATAGTCAATAAAGCAGAAATAGATGTTTTTCTGGAACTCTCTTGCTTTTTGATGATCCAGCAGATGTTGGCAATTTGATCTCTGGTTCCTCTGCCTTTTCTAAAACCAGCTTGAGCATCTGGAAGTTCATGGTTCACATATTGCTGAAGCCTGGCCTGGAGAATTTTGAGCATTACTTTGCTAGCATGTGAGATGAGTGCAATTATGCGGTAGTTTGAGCATTCTTTGGAATTGCCTTTCTTTGGGATTGGAATGAAAACTGACCTTTTCCATTCCTGTGGCCACTGCTGAGTTTTCCAAATTTGCTAGCATATTGAGTGCAGCACTTTCACAGCATCATCTTTCAGTATTTGTAAGAGCTCAGCTGGAATTCCATCACCTCTACTACCTTTGTTTGTAGGGATGCTTTCTAAGGCCCACTTGACTTCACATTCCAGGATGTCTGGCTCTAGGTGAGTGATCATACCATCGTGATTATCTTGGTTGTGAAGATCTCTTTTCTATAGTTCTTCTGTGTATTCTTGCCACCTCTTCTTAATATCTTCTGCTTCTGTTAGGTCCATACCATTTCTGTCCTTTATCGAGCCCATCTCTGCATGAAATGTTCCCTTGGTATCTCTAATTTTCTTGAAGAGATTTCTGGTCTTTCTCATTCCTCTATTTCTTCGCATTGATTGCTGAGGAAGGCTTTCTTATCTCTCCTTGCTATTCTTTGGAACTCTGCATTCAGATGCTAATATCTTTCCTTTTCTCCTTTGCTTTTTGCTTCTCTTTCACAGCTATTTTTAAGGCCTCCCCAGACAGCCATTTTGTTTTTTTTGCATTTCTTTTCCATGGGGATGGTCTTGATCCCTGTCTCCTGTACAATGTCACGAACCTCCATCCATAGTTCGTCAGGCACTCTATCTATCAGATGTAGTCCTTTAAATCTATTTCTCACTTCCACTGTATAATCATAAGGGATTTGATTTAGGTCATACCTGAATGGTCTAGTGGTTTTCCCTACTTTCTTCACTTTAAGTCTGAATTTGGCAATAAGGAGCTCATGATCTGAGCCACAGTCAGCTCCCGGTCTTGTTTTTGCTGACTGTAGAGAGCTTCTCCGTCTTTGGCTGCAAAGCATATAATCAATCTGATTTCGGTTTTTACTGCAGGGCAAATGGAAGATGTTAAGTTGCTCATGTTCACATAGATAACTTGAAGCTACAAATGGAGATGGAAATTAGGTCATCTGAATCTTAGTTCAAAACTCTACAAAAACTAAGTACCTTAATCTTTCACTTATTCCTTCAAAAGTATGTATTGAGCAACTAACACCTTATGCCTAGTCCTTTTGTGGACACTGGAGAAAGAAAGATAAATAAGAAATGGTCTGCTCTCAAAGTGCTTGTAAACTGTTTATCTATTTGTCTGTTGGTCATCCATCCATTAATGCATCTATTTATTCATTCATCTATCCATCTCCTTTTTTCCCCTATCCATCTTTCATTCATCCCTTCATCTTCATCCTTTTGTACATTTGTTCTGTCCATTCATTTTACCACTAATCTTACCATCAATTTGTTGGCACATCTATTCATCTGTTCCTTTATCCTCCTACCCATCTATCATCTGTTCCTGTTTCTATCAGTCTATTTCTCTTTCGGTATACACATTGGTCTTGTCATCATTCACAATTTCTTGTATTATGTGGCTCTAGGTTTTTGGCTTGAGCTCAGTACTTAGATAAGTGAGAAGGATTTGTATTTCAGTCTTTGTGTGAACATATACTTTCTTGTCTCTTGGTTAAATACCTAGGAGTAGAATGGCTAGATCATACAGTAGACATTGGTTTAATTTATAAGAAATTGCTAAAATTTTTTTCAATTAACTTTTACTCTTTTACATTTCTACCAGTTCCTACACACCTTTCCCAACTTTTTGCATGGTCATACTTCTAAATTTTGTCCACTGGGCTTCTGGTTCAAGATGGCAGAGTAGAAGGACATTCACTCATCTCCTGTGAAAGCACCAAAATCGCAACTAGCTGTTGAACAACTATCAACAGGAGAATGCTGGAACTCACCAGAAAAGGATACCCCACATCCAAAGACAAAAAAGCAGCCTCAATGAGATAGTAGGAGGTTTGCAATCATGATAAATTCAAATCCCATAACCGAGGGATGGGCAACCACAAACTAGATAACAATAATACCAAAGGAGTTCTCCCACTGTTGTGAAGGTTCTGAACCCTACATGAGGCTCTCCAGCCTGGATTTCCAACTGGGAATCCCCAGGCAATCTGACCTTGAAGGCTAGCAGGATTTGATTTATAGGACTTCCACAGGACTGGGGGAAAGAGACTCCACACTTGGAGGGCACAAACAAAATCTTGTGCATGCCAAGACCTAGGGGGAAAGGAGCAGTGACCCTGCAGGAGATTAAACCAGACCTACGTGCTAGTTTTGGAGGGTGAACTGTGGAGGCGTGGGTTGGCAGAGGCTCACCACAAGGATGGGAGCACTGGCAGCAGCAGTCCTGGAAGGTCCTCCTTGGTGTAAGTTAACCCTAATCATTAACCCTACTGTAGAGTCCATAGACCCCAGGGATGTTTCACCTCAGGCCAAACAATTAACAGGGAGGGAGGGCAATCCCACCCAGCAGCAGATAATTGGATTAAAGCTTTACTGAGTAAGACCCTGCCCACCAGAGCAAGACCCAGTTTTTCCCACCTGTCTCTCCCATCAGGAAGCTTACACAAGCCTCTTAGCCTCATCCACCAGAAGGCAGACAGAAGAAGCAAGAAGAATCACAGTCCCACAGCAGCTAAAACAAAAACCACATTGCAGGAAGTTAATCAGGATGATAAAAAAATAAAAAGTTACATCCCAGTTGAAGGGATAATATAAAACCCCAGAAAAACAAATAAATGAAGTGGAGATGGGCAACCTTTCAGGAAAAGAATTCAGAATAATGATAGTAAGGATGATCCAGGATCTCAGAACAGAATGGAAAAGATGCAAGAAAGGCTTACCAAAGACCTAGAAGAACTAAAGAACAAACAAACAGAGATGAACAATACACTAAAAGGAATCAATGGCAGAATAACTGAGGCAGAAGGACAGATAAGTGACCTGGAGGACAGAATGGTGGAAATCACTGCTGTAGAACAGAATATAAAAAAAAAGAATGAAAAAAAAATGAAGACAGCCTAGGAGATCTCTGGGATATGAGATGAGAGACACACTAATATTTGCATTATAAGGATCCCAGAAAAAGAAGAGAAAGAGAAAGGACCTGAGAAAATATTTAAAGAGATAATAGCTGAAAACTTCCCTGACATGGGAAAGTAAATAGTCAGCCAAGTCCAGGAATCACAGAGAGTCCCAGGCAGGATAAACTCAAGGAGGAACACACCAAGATACATAGTAATCAAGCTGACAAAAATTAAAGAAAGAGATAAAATATTAAAAGCAACAAGGGAAAAATGATAATATACAAGGGATCTCCCATCAGGCTATTGGATAATTTCTCAACAGAAACTCTACAAGCCAGAAGGGTATGGCACGATATATTTAAGTGATGAAATGAAAGAACCTACCACCAAGAATACTCTACCCAGCAAGATTCTCATTCAGATTTCTCTTTTATTTAATTAATTTATTTTAATTGTAGGCTAATTACTTTACAATATTGTGGTGATTTTTGCCATACACCGACATGAATCATCCATAGGTGTACATGTGTTCCCCCATCCCAAATCCCCTCCCACCTCCCTCCTAATCCCATCCCATCCCTCTGGGTTGTCCAGTGCACCAGCTTTGAGTTCCCTGTTTCATGTATTGAATCTGGACTGGTCATCTATTTCACATATGGTAATATACTTGTTTCAATGCTATTCTCTCAAATCATCCCACCCTTACCTTCTCCTACAGAGGCAAAAAGTCTGTTCTTTATATCTATGTCTCTTTTGCTATCTTGCATATAGGGTTGTCATTACCATCTTTCAAAATTCCATGTATATGCATTAGTATACTGTATTGGTGTTTTTCTTTATGACTTACTTCACTCTGTATAATAGGCTCCAGTTTCTTCCACCTCATTAGAACTGATTCAAATGTGTTCTTTTTAATAGCTGAGTAATATTTCATTGTGTATATGTACCACAACTTTCTTATTGATTCATCTGCCAGTGGACATCTAGGTTGCTTCCATGTCCTAGCTATTCTAAACAGTGCTGCAATGAACACTGGGGTACTCGTGTTTCTTTCAATTCTGGTTTCCTCAGTGTGTATGCCCAGCAGTGGGATTTCTGGGTCGTATAGCAGTTCTACTTGCAGTTTTTTAAGGAATCTCCACCCTGTTCTCCATAGTGGCTGTACTAGTTTGCATTCCCACCAACAGTGTAAGCAAGCTCCCTTTTCTCCACACTCTGTCCAGCATTTATTGCTGTAGACTTTTTTATGGCAGCCATTCTGGCCAGCATGAGATGGTACCTCATTGTGGTTTTGATTTGCATTTCTCTGATAATGAGTGATGTTGAGCATCTTTTCATGTGTTTGTTAGCCATCAGTGTGTCTTCTTTAGAGAAATGTCTATTTAGTTCTTTGGCCCATTTTTTGATTGGGTCATTAATTTTTATGGTATTGAGCTGCATGACCTACTTGTATATTTTGGATATTAACTCTTTGTCAGTTGTTTTGTTTGCTATAATTTTATTCCATTCTGAAGGCTGTCTTTCACCTTACTTATAGTTTCCTTAGTTGTGCAAAAGCTTTTAAGCTTAATTAGATCCCATTTGTTTATTGTTGCTTTTATTTCCATTACTCTGGGAGGTGGGTCATAGAGGATCTTGCTATGATTTATGTCAGTGAGTGTTATGCCTATGTTTTCCGCTAGGAGTTTTATAGTTTCTGGTCTTACATGTAGATCTTTAATCCATTTTGAATTTATTTTTGTGTATGGTGTTAGAAAGTGTTCTAGTTTCATTCTTTTACAGGTGGTTAACCAGTTTTCCAGCACTACTTGTTAAAGAGATTGTCTTTTCTCCATTATATATTTTTGTTTCCTTTGTCAAAGATAAGGTGTCCAGAGGTGTGTGGATTTATCTCTGGGCTTTCTATTTAGTTCCATTGATCTATATTTCTGTTTTGTACCAATACCATACTGTCTTGATGACTGTACTTTGTAGTATTGAAGTCAGGCAGTTTGATCCTCCAGCTCCATTCTTTTTTTCTCAAGATTGCTTTGGCTATTCTAGGTTTTTTGTGTTTCCATACAAATTGTGAAATTATTTGTTCTAGTTCTGTGAAAAATACTGTTGGTAACTTGATAGGGATTGCATTGAATCTATAGATTGCTTTGGGTAATATACTCATTTTAACTATATTGATTCTTCCAATCCATGAACATGGTTTCTTTCTCCATCTATTGGTGTCCTCTTTGACTTCTTTCATCAGTGTTTTATAGTTTTCTACATATAGGTCTTTTGTTTCTTTAGGTAAATTTATTCCTAAGTATTTTATTCTTTTCACTGAGATGGTGAATGGAATTGTTTCCTTAATTTCTCTTTCTTTTTTCTCATTGTTATTATATAGGAATGCAAGGATTTCTGTGTATTAATTTTATATCCTGAAACTTTACTATATTCATTAATTAGCTTTACTAATTTTCTGGTGGTGTCTTTAGGGTTTTCTATGTAGAGGATTATGTCATCTGCAAATAGTGAGAGTTTTACTTCTTCTTTTCCAATTTGGATTCCTTTTATTTCTTTTTCTTCCCTGATTGCTGTGGCAAAAACTTTCAAAACTATGTTGAATAGTAGTTTGAATAGGTGAAGGTGGGCACACTTGTCTTGTTCCTGACTTTAGAGGAAATGCTTTCAATTTTTCACCATTTCGGATAATGTTTGCTGTGGTTTTATCATAGATGGCTTTTATTCAACATGCCTGCTTTCTATGCCTGCTTTCTGGAGAGTTTTTATCATAAATGGGTGTTGAATTTTGTCAAAGGCTTTCTCTGCATCTATAACCTGCTCTGATTTTTATGATTTCTTTTCCTCTGCTAACTTTGGGGTTCTTCATTTCTTCTTTTTCTAGTTGTTTTCAGTGTAAAGTTAGGTTATTTATTTGATGCTTCTCTTGTTTCTTGAAGTAAGCTTGTATTGCTATGAACCTTCCTCTTAGCACTGGTTTTACTGAATCCCATTGGTTTTGGGTTGTCCTGTTTTCATTTTCATTTGTTTCTATGCATATTTTCATTTCTGCTTTGATTTCTTCTGTGATGTTGGTTATTCAGAAGTGTGTTGTTTAGCCTCCGTATGTTTGTAATAGTTTTTTTTTTTCCTGTGGTTGACATCTAATCTTACTGCACTGTGGTCAGAAAAGATGCTTGAAATGATTTCAGTTTTTTTGAATTTACCAAGGCTAGATTTATGGCCCAGGATGTGATCTATCCTAGAGAATGTTCCGTGTGCAATTGAGAAAAAGGTGAAATTCATTGTTTTAGGGTGAAATGTCCTATAGATATCAATTAGGACTAACTGGTCCATTGTATCATTTAAAGCTTGTGTTTCCTTGCTAATTTTCTGTTTGATTGATCTATCCATAGGTGTGAGTGGGGTATTAAAGTCTCCCACTATTATTGTGTTACTGATAATTTCTACTTTCATACTTGTTAGCATTTGTCTTATGTATTGAGGTGTTCCTATGTTGGGTGCATATATATTTATAATTGTTATATCTTCTTCTTGGATTGATCCTTTGATCATTATGTAGTGTCCTTCTTTGTCTCTTTTCACAGTCTTTGTTTCAAAGTCTATTTTGTCTGATATGAGTATTGCTACTCCTGATTTCTTTTGGTCTCCATTTGCATAAAATATCTTTTTCCAGCCCTTCACTTTCAGTCTGTATGTGTCCCTTGTTTTGAGGTGGGTCTCTTGTAGACAGCATATATAGTCTTATATAGCATATATAGTCTTGTTTTTGTATCCATTCAGCCAGTCTTTGTCTTTTGGTTGGGCATTCAACCCATTTACTTTTAAGGTAATTCTTGATAAGTATGATCCCATTGCCATTTACTTTGTTGTTTAGGGTTAGAGTTTACACCCTTTCTGTGTTTCCTGTCTAGAGAAGATCCTTTAGCATTTGTTGAAGAGCTGGTTTGGTGGTGCTGAATTCTCTCAGCTTTTGCTTATCTGTAAAGCTTTTGATTTCTCCTTCATATGTGAATGAGATCCTTGCTCGATATAGTAATCTTGGTTGTTGGTTTTTCTCCTTCATCACTTTAAGTATGTCCTGCCATTCCCTTCTGGCTGAAGAGTTTCTATTAAAAGATCAGTTATTATCCTTATGAGGATCCCCTTGTGTGTCATTTGTTACTTTTCCCTTGCTGCTATTAATATTTGCTCTTTGTGTTTGATCTTCGTTAGTTTGATTAATATGTGTCTTGGGGTGTTTGCCTTGGGTTTATCCTATTTGGGACTCTCTGGGTTTCTTGGACTTGGGTAGCTATTTCCTGTCCCATTTTAGGAAAGTTTTGAACCATTATCTTCTCAAATATTTTCTCATTCCCTTTCTTTTCATCATCTTCTTCTGGAACACCTATGATTGGAATTTTGGGGCATTTAACATTGTCCCAGAGGTCTCTGAGGTTGTCCTCATTTCTTTTAATTCTTTTTTCTTTTTTCCTCTCTGCTTCATTTATTTCCACCATTCTATCTTCCACCTCATTTATCTTCTTTTCTGCCTCAGTGATTCTACTGTTGGTTCCCTCCAGAGTGCTTTTGATCTCAGTTATTGCATTATTCATTATTGATCCACTCTTCTTTATTTTTTCTAGGTCCTTGTTAAACGTTTCTTGCATCTTCTCAATCCTTGTCTCTAGTCTATTTGTCTGTAACTCCATTTTGTTTTCAAGATTTTGGATCATCTTTACTATCATTATTCTGAATTCTTTTTCAGTTAGACTCCCTATCTCCTCTTCTTTTGTTTGGTTTGGTGGATATTTATCAAGTTCCTTTACCTGCTGAATATTTCTTGCCTTTTCATTTTGTTCAGATTGCTGTGTTTGGGGAACGCTTTCTGTAGGCTGGATGTTCATCAGTTCAGTTCAGTTGCTCAGTCGTGTCCGACTCTTTGCGACCCCATGAACCGAAGCATACTAGGCCTCCCTGTCCATCACCAACTCCCGGAGTTTACTCAAACTCATGTCCATTGAGTCGGGGATGCCATCCAACCATCTCATCCTCTGTTGTCCCCTTCTCCTGCCTTCAATCTTTCCCAGCATTAGGGTCTTTTCCAGTGAGTCAGTTTTTCGCATTAGGTGGCCAAAGTATTGGAGTTTCATCTTCAGCATCAGTCCTTCCAATGAATATTCAAGACTGATTTCCTTTAGGATGAACTGGTTGGATTTCCTTGCAGTCCAAGGGACTCTCAAGAGTCTTCTCCCACACTGCAGTTCAAAAGCATCAATTCTTCAATGCTCAATTTTCTTTATAGTTCAACTCATCCATACATGACTATTGGAAAAACCATAGCTTTGACCAGATAGACCTTTGTTGGCAAAGTAATGTCTCTGCTTTTTAATATTCTTTCTAGGTTTGTCATAACTTTTCTTCCAAGGAGCAAGTGTCTTTTAATTGCATGGGCTGCAGTCACCATCTGCTGTGGTTCCTCTTTATTGTAGAGTCTGCTCCCTGTGGGTGGGATTGGAGTAGAGGCTTGTCAAGGTTTCCTGGTTGGGGGAGCTTGTGTCTATGTTCTGGTAGGTAGAGCTGGATCTCTTCTCCCTGGAGTGCAATGAAGTGTCCAGTATTTTGTTTCATTTTTTCTATCTAATATTCAGTGCTCCCATTTCATTTAGTTTATATTTTCCAGTTTCTCCATCTCTTTTTTTTTAAATATATATTCTTTCTCAAGCCTTTATCAAACGTAGTAGAAAAGCTTTTGTATACATATATATATAAATAGTATGTATATTATATATAGTTTAGAAAACATGAATTTTTGCCTAACTAAAAAATTTATGATATTTTGATTCCATTTGTTTGACTTAGTATGAATAGAATGCTAGATTTCTAATTTAAAGAAAATAGCAAGCAACAAAGGTTTACTGTATAGCACAGGAAACTATAGTCAATATCTTGTAATAACCTATAATGGAAAATAATTTGACAAATAATATATGTGTATATGTATAACTGAATCATCTTGCTCTGCACCTGAAGCATTGTAAGTCAACTATACTTCAGGAAAAATATATATATTACAAAAAATGAAAAAACTCAAAATTATCCATTGTAATAGATATGATTTTAATTTTATTGTTCCCTTAATGACAAATGCTGGTGAGCTCCTTTTCATGTGCTTCTTTACTATCCATTTATCATTTTGGCAAAGTGTGTGCAAATATTTTGCCCATTAAAAAATTGAATCACTTATATTATTATTGAGTGATATTTTTAAAATGTACATATATTCTGCACTGAAGTCATTTATCAGACATATACTTTGCAGATACTTTTTTTCCATCTGTGATTTGTCTTTTCATTCTCTTAATAGTATTTTTTAAAGAGCAGAGTACATTAATTTTGGTGAACTCCAGTTTATTATTTTGTTCTTAAATGAATCTTTGCTTATGTGCCATATAATAAACTTTTGCCTAGCACAAGGTCACAAAAATGTTCTATTTTTTTCCCTATATGTCTTATTGTTTCAGGTTTTACATTTAGGTCTATGATAGATTTTGAGGTAATTATTGTGTATGGTGCAAGGATCCAACATTATTTTTTTCCATATGAATATCCAGTTATTTTACCACCATTTGCTGAAAGATTGCTTTCTCCACTGTACTGCCTTTCTACTTTTGAGAGCTGACACTTCAGAAAAGACCCTGATGCTGAGAAAGATTGAGGGCAGGAGAAGGGGACAGAAAAGGATGAGATGATTGGATGGCATCACTGACTCAATGGACATGAATTTGAACAAACTCTGAGAGATAGTGAAGTACAGGGAAGCTTGGCATGCTGCAGTCCATGGGGTCACAAAGAGTCGGACATGACCTAATGGCTGAACGACAACAAAAAGACTATTTACATTTAATGTGATTGTTCGTGTGGTTAAGGTTGAGTTTATCATCTTGCTACTTTTTTCCTTATTTGTTCCATCTGTTGTTATTTAAATGGTTGTTTTAGGGTTTATAATATATATTTTTAGCTTATCACAGTCTACCTACAAGTGACATTATAACATTCATATATATAAGAATCTTGCTGTATTATAGTTTCATTTCTTCCTTCTCAGACTATATGCTATTATTGTTATATATTTTACTTTTATGCATATTATAAACCCCACAGTATATTGTTATTTTTGTTTACATAAACTAGGTTTTAAAAATATTTAAATAATAAGAAAGCAATCATACATACCTATGTAGTTATCACTTCTGGGGCTTTTCATTCCTTTGTGTGGATTTGCATTTCATATAGTGTCATTTTGCTTTTGCCTGAAGGACTTCCTTTAGCATTTCTTATAGTACAGACCAGTTGGTACTAAATTATTTCAGCATTTCTTTGTATGATAAAGTATTTCTCATTGGGTTTGGGAAAGGTATTTATAGTGGATATAGAATTCTACACTGACAGTTTTTGTTTCTTTCAGTACTTTAGGAATAAGTGTCATTCTCTCCTCACCTGTGTTGTTTATGATGGTCAATCTGCTGTCATCTTTTTCTTTGTTTCTCTGTATATGTCTTTTCCCCCCTCTGGTTACTTTAACATTTTTCTCTTAATTATTGATTTTGTACTTTTATTATCATGTACCTTGGTTTAGTTTTCTTCATTATTTGTGCTTGGGTTTTATTGATCTTCCTGGATCTATGAGTTTATAAATTTCATCAAATCTGAAAAATTTTTAGTAATTTTTCTGTCCTCCTTGGTGCTATGTTTACACATATACAGTTGGCCTCCATATCTTCAGGTTCTGTGGCTATGGATTCAACCAACCATGGATTGAAATTACTATTCAACTGAGGTTGGTTGAATCCACAGATGATAAATCTGTGGAAGTGGAGGGCTGACTGGAAGGGACCCAAGCATCCTGCCGGTGGTCCTGGAACTAATCCCCTGAAGAAACTAAAGGGTGATTCTATTAGGCTCCTTAAAGTTGTTGCACAGCTTACTGGTGCTCTTAAACATTTTTTTTTTCCTCTTTCTGTTTTATTTTAGATAATAAATATTGCTATGTCTTCAAGTTTACTTTTTCTTCTGCAGTGTCTAATCTGCCCTTAATCTTCTCTATTGCATTTTATGTCTTTGACATTGTAGTTTTCATTTCTAGAAGTTTAGTTTGGGTCTTTTAAAAATATCACCAAATCATCCATGTCTTGTGTTAACTTTTTGGGTTTATGGAGTATAGTTACAGTTATCATAGCTATTTGATGTTTTTTTCAGCTTTTTCTGTCATTTCAGGGTCTGTTTAGATTGACCAATTTTTCTCTTGATTATTGGTTATCTTTTCCTCCTGCTTTCTTATAGTACAGACCAGTTGGTACTAAATTATTTCAGCATTTCTTTGTATGATAAACTATTTCTCATTGGGTTGGAAAGGTATTTATAGTGGATATAGAATTCTACACTGACAGTTTTTGTCAGTGTTAATCAGATTAGATGCCAGATGTGAATTTTACCTTGCTCTTTGCAAGATATTTAAGTACTTCCATAAATATTCTAAAGCTTTGTTTAGGGGTGAAGTTAAGTTACTTAGAAAAACATTGATTCTTTCAGGTCTTACTCTCAAGATTTGTTAGGTGTGATAGGAGTAGTATTTTTTCTAGAGCTAATCAGTCTCCATTACTGAGGCAAGACCTTTCTACTTATACTACCCAGGGCCCCATGAATTGTTAGGTTTTCTAATCTGACTGGTAGGACCAGGTACTCTTCTCAGCCCTCTGTGAACTCAGGTACTATTCTCACTCTTCCTTTTAGACAATTTCTCTTTCATCTCTGGTAGTTTCCTTATACGTGTGCAACTGATCAGTTCTCTGCCTTATTCCCAAGACAGGCACTCCACAGATGTCTGGAGATTTCTTTCCAACTTTGTCCTGTCTGTTATTCTGTCTTGTGAACACTAGCTGCTTTTGTCTCCCCAGCTGCTCAACTCTGTCTCCCCAACTCCAAGAGTCCAACTATTTCTTCTTGTTTCCTTCTCCCTGTGCCTGGACAGTGCTCAAGGCAGTAAGCTAGGGCAGTCATAGAGCTCACCTTGACTGTTTTCTGTCTTACCTGGTTCATTACCATTATTGCCTGAGGTCTACTCTCTTGAAAACTGTTGTTTCATACTTTTTCTGTTTTTCTTTTCTATTGTGTCAGATGGGAGGTTGAATCTGTTCCATTACTTCATCTGGCTGGAAGCAGAAGTGTCCATTACCTTTTTATTCTGTTATTCCTCTTTTAAAACTCACCATAGTAGCAATCTTTCTCCATAAAAACCAACAGCCTGACAAAGTGTATTCCATAACCCTTTGATTACTTTGCTTCTCAAAGCAAAGCATTGCTTTGCTTCTCAAAGCAGGTTCTTCTCAAAGAACTGATCAGTTGCACATGTATAAGGAAACTACCAGAGATGAAAGAGAAATTGTCTAAAAGGAAGAGTGAGAACAGAACCTCAGTTCACAGAGCGCTGAGAAGAGTACCTGATCCTACCTGATGATCTGAGGTGTTGTCAGACCATCCCCATTTTGCAGATATGGGAACCAAGCCTCAGAGAGGTTAGGGACTTGTCCAAAGTCACATGGTCTATAAATGAGTAAGCCTATGTCCCCACTACACTGTGTTGCCCTTGTAGTTCCCAGGAGGGTCAATAGAGCCACATGAAGTAAGGCTTGCCTTTGTTATATTTTTTTAAAGTGTTTGGTGGGAGAGATAAATATGTGGACTCAGAATAACATTTTCCAAATCACAGAGCTAATGAGCCTGGTACTTAGAGAGTGTTAAGGGTCTCAGTGAGTCATCTTCTAACTCCACATAACCTTGACTCACTTCCAAGGAAGGCAGTATGTCTTCTAGCCAGATAGGAGAATTGGGCTTTTTTAAAGAGCTGTAGAATTGGGGGTCTAAAACCTCTAGAAAAAGAGAGTGTTTCTGACTTCTCAGTAGTAGGGTGTGTGTGGGTGAAGGGGAGGCAGGAGCACCAGATGGCCAAGCGTGGACTTGTGAAAGCTGTGGGTTGAGGGTGCTGAAGTGGGGCTTATAGGTGCAGCTGGCTCCCTATCCCTTTCCACCCATCTCCTGGCTTGTATGATTCTCCCTGCTTCTCCCCCTTCTTCTGAGTGAAAAAGGTAGGGAATAAAATAATGAAACCATGAGTAGGTGAGGTGTTAGGGAGACAGCTTGCTAGGGTGGGCAGCACAAATGCCTGGAGGGTGGGGAGGGAGGTGATAGGAGCAAATGTGCAGATCTGAGCTCTGAGAAGCTGGGTGATGGGGGTCAGCCTGGGTGTGCAGGGTTGCAGGTGGGGACACTGGATGGTGATATCCCAGGGACAAATGCTCCTTGGGAATAAGGCTATATAACCTTTTCCTGGTCATAGGAGAGACTTTGGAACATTATCATGTTGTTTCTTTAAAGTGAGGTTCTTCTTAGAATCTTTTAAAGTATGGAATGGAGTGGAACCTGATAATTTTCATTTATTCAGTGCCTATTATATGCTCAGAATCCGTTTCACATGCATCAACCCATTTCATATCACATTATACTAGCTGCTATTATTTATTCCATTTCACAGGTACAGAATTTGAGGGTCAAGCAGGTGATGGCTCACTCAAGCATCCTATGCTCTGTTTTTGTTTTAATGAGAGAGATGTAAGGAGCTGGAGCCTCATTGAATTGCACTCATGTTGGGGGCGGCGGTGTGTGTCTGTCCTCAGCTTGGCAGATTTGGAGAAGGATTAGAGAAGAGAACAAAGTATTGAAGACTGACATCAAACACAATATTGGATATTATATCTTGTGTATTATGCTTGTTTTGACTATGCAATAGCAACTCCCCTTCCCCATGGGAAGCTGGAGCTTTGATTTGCATGTGAACATGCCCAATTTATTTATTTACTTTTTTTTTTTTTTTTGCCTGTTCTAATATTTTATTTTATTTTTTATTTTTTTTATTTTTAAAAGAAAATCCATCCTGAACCCTCCTCCCTCCTCCCTCCCCATACCATCCCTCTGGGTCGTCCCAGTGCACCAGTCCCAAGCATCCAGCATCGTGCATTGAACCTGGACTGGCATCTCGTTTCATACTTTTTATTTTAAAATTGGAGTATAATTGCTTTACAATGTTGTGTTAGTTTCCGCTGTTACAACAACATGAATCAGCTATATGTATAAATATATCCCCTCCTTCTTAAGCTTCCCTCCCATTTCTGCGCCTGGCCCCAGCCCCCGCCCCCTCCATCCCTCTAGGTCATCACATCAGAGCTGAGCTCCCTGTGCTTTACAGCAGCTTCCCACTAGCTATCTATTTTGCATATGGTGGTGTATATATGTCAACGCTACTCTCTCAATTCTTCCCAACCTCTCCTTTGCCACATTGTCCACAAATCTATTCTCTACATCCCTGTCTCTATCCTGCCCTGCAAATAGGTTCATCAGTACTGTTTTTCTAGATTCCACATATACGCATTAATACACGATATTTGGTTTTCTTTCTGACTTACTTTATTCTGTATCACAGAGTCTAGGTTCATCCAACAGTGTTCCCTTTTGTGGTTGAGTAATCATCTTCTTTATCCATTCATCTGTTGATGGACATTTATGTTGCTTCCATGTCCTGGCTATTGTTATTTACAATAAACTAAGATGAACACTGGGGTATATGTGTCTTTTTTTTTAAGCTTTATTGAACTTGTTACAATATTGCTTCTGTTGTTTATGTTTTGGTATTTTGGCCATTTGGCATGTGGGCTCTTAGTTCCTGAACCATGGATCAAACTTGCACTTCCTCCATTGGAAGGCAAGTCTTAACCACTGGGTGCCAAGGAAGCCCCACATGTGTCTTTTTGCATTATGGTTTTCTCAGGGTATATGCCCAGTAGTGGGATTGCTGGATCATATGGTAGTTTTATCTTTAGTTTTTTAAGGAATATCCATATTGTTCTCCATAGTGGTGTTATCAATTTACATTTCCAACAGCAGTGCAAGAGGGATTCCTTTTCTCCACATCCTCTCCAGCATTTATTTTTTGTAGATTTTTTGATGATGGCCATTCTGATCAATGTGAGGTGATACCTCATTGTGGTTTTGATTTTGATTTTCATTTCTCTAATAATGAGCAATGTTGAGCATCTTTTCATGTGTTTGTTGGCCATTTATATGTCTTCTTTGGATAAATATGTCTTCTGCCTGTTAAAAAAAAATTATATATCTGGCTATGCTGGGTCTTTGTTGAGGCATACAGGATCTTTAGTTGCAGCATGTGGGATCTAGTTCTCTGACCAGGGATAAAACCCAAGCCCTTAGCACTGGGGGCTTGGAGTCTTACCCACTGGACTACCAGGGAAGTCCCTGTCCATTTTTTTTTTTTAGATTGAGCTACATGAGCTGCTTGTATATTTTGGAGATTAATCTTTTGTCAATTGCTCTGTTTGCAAATATTTTCTCTAATATAACGTCCTTCTTTATCTCTTATGACCTTTTCAAAAAATTTAAAGTCTATTTTCTCTGATATTAATATAGCTACCCTTACTTTCTTTTGGTTATTTGCATGGGATATCTTTACCAATCCTTTCACTTTCAATCTATTTTGGTCTTTGGCTGTAAAGTATCTAACAGATGGCATAGAGTTGGCACATGTGTTTGATCCATTTTGCTAGTCTTTGTCTTTTGCTTGGAGAGTTTAGTCCATTTGCATTTGAAGTAATTATTTAGAAGAAGGGATTACTTGTATCATTGTGCTATTTATTTTCTATATGTGCTTTCCCCTTTTAACCCCTTGTTTCCTGCATTACTGTCTTCTTTTGTGTGTAGACGATTTTTGCAGTAAAATGTTTAAATTCCTTTCTAATTTTCTTTCTTTTACTTTTTTGGTATCAGTTCAGTTCAGTCACTCAGTTGTGTCTGACTCTTTGCGACCCCAGGAACCACAGCACGCCAGGCCTCTTTTTCCATCACCAACTGCCAGAGTTCAACCAAACCCATGTCCATTGAGTCGGTGATGCCATCCAACCATCTCATCCTCTGTCATCCCCTTCTCCTCCTGCCCTCAATCTTTCCCAGCATCAGGGTCTTTTCCAATGAGTCAGCTCTTCACATCAGGTGGCCAAAGTATTTGAGTTTCAGCTTCAACATCAGTCCTTCCAGTGAACACCCAGGACTGATCTCCTTTAGGATGGACTGGTTAGATCTCCCTGCAGTCCAAGGGACTCTCAGGAGTCTTCTCCAACACCACAGTTCAAAAGTATCAATTCTTTTGCACTCAGTTTTGTTTATAGTCCAACTCTCACATCCATACGTGACTATTGGAAAAACCATAGCCTTGACTAGATGGACTTTTGTTGGCAAAGTAATGTCTCTGCTTTTCAATATGCTGTCTAGGTTGGTCATTACTTTCCTTCCAAGGAGTAAGTGTCTTTTAATTTCATGGCTGCAATCACCATCTGCAGTGATTTTGGAGCGCCCCCCGCCCCCCGCCACCAAATAAAGTCTGACACTGTTTCCACTGTTTCCCCATCTATTTGCCATGAAGTGATGAGATCAGATGCCATGATCTTAGTTTTCTGAATGTTGAGCTTTAAGCCAACTTTTTCACTCTCCTCTTTCACTTTCGTCAAGAGGCTCTTTAGTTCTTCTTCACTTTCTGCCATAAGGGTGGTGTCATCTGCATATCTGAAGTTATTGATATTTCTCCTGGCAATCTTGATTCCAGCTTGTGTTTCATCCAACCCAGCGTTTCTCATGATGTACTCTGCATATAAATTAACTAAGCAGGGTGACAATATACAGCCTTGATGTACTCCTTTTCCTATTTGGAACCAGTTCTAACTGTTGTTTCCTGACCTGCGTACAGGTTTCTCAAGAGGCAGGTCAGGTGGTCTGGTATTCCCATCTCTTTCAGAATTTCCCACAGTTTATTGTGATCCACACAGTCAAAAGCTTTGGCATAGTCAATAAAGCAGAAATAGATGTTTTTCTGGAACTCTCTTGCTTTTTCTATGATCCAGCAGATGTTGGCAATTTGATCTCTGGTTCCTCTGCCTTTTCTAAAACCAGCTTGAACATCTGGAAGTTCCCAGTTCACGTATTGCTGAAGCCTGGCTTGGAGAATTTTGAGCATTACTTTACTAGCGTGTGAGATGAGTCAAGGCTATGGTTTTTCCTGTGGTCATGTATGGATGTAAGAGTTGGACTGTGAAAAAGGCTGAACGCCGAAGAATTGATGCCTTTGAACTGTGGTGTTGGAGAAGACTCTTGAGAGTCCCTGGGACTGCAAGGAGATCCAACCAGTCCATTCTGAAGGAGATCAGCCCTGGGATTTCTTTGGAAGGACTGATGCTAAAGCTGAAACTCCAGTACTTTGGCCACCTCATGAGAAGAGTTGACTCATTGGAAAAGACTCTGATGCTGGGAGGGATTGGGGGCAGGAGGAGAAGGGGACGACAGAGGATGAGATGGCTGGATGGCATCACTGACTCAATGGACGTCAGTCTGGGTGAACTCCGGGAGTTGGCGATGGACAGGGAGGCCTGGTGTGCTGAGATTCATGGGGTCGCAAAGAGTTGGACACGACTGAGCGGCTGAACTGAACTGAACTGAACTGAGATGAGTACAATTGTGCCGTAGTTTGAGCATTCTTTGGCATTGCTTTTCTTTGGAACTGGAATAAAAACTGACCTTTTCCAGTCCTGTGGCCACTGCTGAGTTTTCCACATTTGCTGGCATATTGAGTTCAGCACTTTCACAGCATCATCTTTCAGGATTTGAAATAGCTCAACTGGAATTCCATCACCTCCACTAGCTTTGTTTGTAGGGATGCTTTCTAAGGCCCACTTGACTTCACATTCCAGGATGTCTGGCTCCAGGTGAGTGATCACACCATCGTGATTATCCAGGTTGTGAAGATCTTTTTTGTACAGTTCTTCTGTGCATTCTTGCCACCTCTTCTTAATATCTTCTGCTTCTGTTAGGTCCATACCATTTCTGTCCTTTATCGAGCCCATCTTTGCATGAAATGTTCCTTTGGTATGTCTAATTTTCTTGAAGAGATCTCTAGTCTTTCTCATTCTATTATTTTCCTCTATTTCTTCGCATTGGTTGCTGAGGAAGGCTTTCTTATCTCTCCTTGCTATTCTTTAGAACTCTGCATTCAGATGCTTATGTCTTTCCTTTTCTCCTTTGCTTTTTGCTTCTCTTCTTTCACAGCTATGTGTAAGGCCTCCTCAGACGGCCATTTTGCTTTTTTGCATTTCTTTTCCATGGGGATGGTCTTGATCCCTGTCTCCTGTACAATGTCACGAACCTCTGTCCATTGTTCATCAGGCACTCTATCTATCAGATCTAGGCCCTTAAATCTATTTCTTACTTCCACTGTATAATCGTAAGGGATTTGATTTAGGTCAAACCTGAATAGTCTAGTGGTTTTCCCTACTTTCTTCCATTTAAGTCTGAATTTGGCAATAAGGAGCTCATGATCTGAGCCACAGTCAGCTCTTGGTCTTGTTTTTGTTGACTGTATAGAGCTTCTCCATCTTTGGCTGCAAAGAATATAATCAATCTGATTTCAGTGTTGGCCATCTGGTGATGTGCATGTGTAGAGTCTTCTCTTGTGTTGTTGGAAGAAGGTGTTTGCTATGACCAGTGCATTCTCTTGGCAAAACTCTATTAGCTTTTGCCCTGCTTCATTCTGTACTCCAAGGCTGAATTTGCCTGTTACTCCAGGTGTTTCTTGACTTCCTACTTTTGCATTCCAGTCCCCTATAATGAAAAGGACATCTTTTTTGGGTATTCGTTCTAAAAGGTCTTGTAGGTCTTCATAGAACTGTTCGACTTCAGCTTCTTCAGCGTTTCTGGTCAGGACATAGGCTTGGATTACCATGATATTGAATGGTTTGCCTTGGAAATGAACAGAGATCATTCTGTCATTTTTGAGATTGCATCCAAGTACTGCATTTCGGACTCTTTTGTTGACCATGATGGCCACTCCATTTCCTCTAAGGGATTCTTGCCCACAGTAGTAGATATAATGGTCATCTGAGTTAAATTCACCCATTACAGTCCATTTTAGTTCTCTGATTGCTAGCATGTCGATGTACTCTTGCCATCTCCTGTTTGACCACTTCCAATTTGCCTTGATTCATGGACCTAACATTCCAGGTTCCTATGCAATATTACTCATTACAGCATCAGACCTTGCTTCTATCACCAGTCACATCCACACCTGGGTGTTGTTTTTACTTTGGCTCCATCCCTTCATTCTTTCTGGAGTTATTTCTCCACTGATCTCCAGTAGCATATGGGGTACCTACTGACCTGGGGAGTTCATCTTTCAGTGTCTTATCTTTTTGCCTTTCATACTGTTTATGGGGTTCTCAAGGCAAGAATACTGAAGTGGTTTGCCATTCCCTTCTCCAGTGGACCACATTCTGTCAGACCTCTCCACCATGACCCATCCATCTTGGGTGGCCCCACATGGCATGGCTTAGTTTCACTGAGTTAGACAAGGCTGTGGTCCGTGTGATCAGATTAGCTAGTTTTCTGTGAATGTGATTTCAGTCTGTCTGCCCTCTGATGCCCTCTCTCAGCTCCTACCATCTTACTTGGGTTTCTTTTACCTTGGACATGGGGTATGTCTTCACGCTGCTCCAGGAAAGTGCAGCCACTGCTCCTGACCTTGGACTTGGGGCAGCTCCTCTCTGCTACTCCTGTGTCATGCAGCTGCTTCTCTTGCACTGTTCTGTAGCTATTTTCTTTGTGAGTACTGTGGGAATTACATTTAAAATCCTAAAATTATAACATTAATTGGAATTTATACCAATTTATCCTCAGTAACATATAAAAAACTTCTCCTTTAGTATTAATAGCTTTGTTCTCATCCCTTTTAGTTGTTGATGTTACAAAATTACATCATTATACATTATATGCCCCAAAACATAAACTTATAATTCTTTTGAATACATTACACTCTTAAATTATGTAGAAACTAAATGTGGAGTTACAAAAACATTACAATTCTATCTTTTAGATTATAACTTTTAAAAGTGTCAGTCAGTCAGTCAGTTCAGTCGCTCAGTCGTGTCTGACTCTTTGTGACTCCATGAATTGCAGCACGCCAGGCCTCCCTGTCCATCGCCAACTCCCAGAGTTCACTCAAACTCATGTCCATCGAGTCGGTGATGCCATCCAGCCATCTCATCCTCTGTTGTCCCCTTCTCCTCCTGCCCCCAATCCCTCCCAGCATCAGAGTCTTTTCCAATGAGTCAACTCTTCTCATGAGCTGGCCAAAGTACTGGAGTTTCAGCTTTAACATCATTCCTTCCAAAGAAATCCCAGGGCTGCTTCAGAATGGACTGGTTGGATCTCCTTGCAGTCCAAGGCACTCTCAAGAGTCTTCTCCAACACCACAGTTCAAAAGCATCAATTCTTCAGCGCTTTAAAAGTTTACTAGTCTCAAATCATGTAGAAAAGAAAATATAGAGTTGCAAACTCTTGTTACAGTAATAGCTCTTATAGTTGTCCATGTATTTTCCTTTACTGATATCTTTATTTCTTCATATGGTTATGTGCAGGTTGTTCGAGGAACACATGGCACGGCTATATGCCATAGGGCTGGAGGTGGAGATGCATAACTGGTACTGGGCTAAGAGCTGAAATTGAAATCAACTGGAATTTTACTGTCCAAGCCTTCTCCTGGAAGTTGCAAGCCTTCATTTATCTCCAGAGTTCCAAAACAGTTAACATCAGACAGATTCTTCTAGTGCAACTGTTGTCTATGTGGGAAGAGAGTTTCCTAGTTCTTTCTAATCTGCCATCTTCTTACAATAATAGCAAGGTCAACTTTTTCTAAGGGAGGGGAAATCTTCTTTAGTTCCCAATAATACCTAGGTGTAATACACCTAGAACTGTAATACTATCAGTTTTATAATTAAAATACTAAGCTGCTAAAATCAACCTCTGTACCCTTTCCTTAGTTTGCTTTCCTCACTTGTCTGACCATTGTCATGAGTCTACCTTGCCCAGGAGACTCAAAGCTCCCCCACCCTGTAATGATCTCTTTGATGTGTCAGCTTGGCTAGGCTATAGTCCCCAGTTAGCCAATCAGACATTAATCTAGATATTTCCTGTGAAGGTATTTTATAGATGAGCTCCACAATTAGTTAACTTTAAATAAAGGAGTTGAAACAACTTTAAGGCTGTACAGGGTTGACACGACTGAAACAACTTTGCACACACACGTGTGACTTCCCTGAGAGAACAATTCTGCCTTTGGAAATTACCTTCAGCCAGTGCCTGAGAGTTCCAGCCTACCCAGTCTGACAGCCTGCTCAGGATTTCAGAGTTGCTTAGTAACCCCCACAGTGGTGTAAATCAATTCCTTGAAATCAATCTTTCTAACATATATCTTTCACTAGTTTGCTTCTCTGGTTGAACTGATACACAACTATAAGTCGAGGATTTGCCAGAAGTAAGTGGCTCCTTCTTGTTTTCTTTTGCAACAACAGCTTCTCCAAAGCCCCCACCAAAATCGGACTTATATTTCAAGCCCCCTCCTTCCTTATCTACTCTTCTTTCATTGTAGCTTGTTTGCCTCAGCTCCTGAAAATTCCCTCTACACATCCTGGCATCTCTGGCCTTACTGTGTTTGACCTGATTCTTCCCTGAATGACCCTTAAATTCCTAAGACTCCCATATATAAGAACATCCTGCAGAGTTGGAACAAAGGTCAGCTCCCAAAGAGAATTTCTGGGTAGCAGAAATGACTATAAAAATGGTCCATCTAGGGGCTTCCTTGGTGGCTCAGTGGTAAAGAATCCACCTGCCAATTCAGGAGGCAAGTTTTGACCGCGTACCTGGGAAGATCCCACTTGTCGTGGAGCAACTAAGCCTGTGCACCACAACTGTTGAGCCTGTGCTCTAGAGCCCAGGAGCTGCAGCTACTGAGCCTACGTGCTGTGACTACTGAAGCCCGAGTGCCCAAGAGCCTGTGCTCCACAAGAGAAGTCACAGCAATGAGAAGCCCACACACTGCAACCGGTAACTAGAGAACCCTGCTCACTATAACTAGAAAAAAGCCCACACAGCGATGAAGACCCAGCACAGCCAAATAAATAAATTTAAAAATTTTTAATTAAAAAAATGATCCATTAATGGTAGTTTCTTAAAAAAATATGAAGGTCATAGAAGCACAGAAATGCTGGGGAATTTTTATAGATTCAAGGAGACTAAAGAGACATGATAACTAAATACAGTATAAAATTCTAGACTAGATCTTGTACTGGAGGAAGAATGCACTAAGGATATTAGTGGCTAAATTGACACAATTGAAATAGTAGATTAAATTTTATGTTATGGTTCAAATTACTAATGTTTATAACTATGCCAGGAATAGGAAACAGAATATCCTATTCTTAGGAAATATTCACTGAAATATTGAGGTGTAACAAACAACTTAAACTTACTCAAATAGGCAAAATAGTGATATGTATAAGTATAAACAGAGAAAATAGAACAAAATGCTAAAACTAGGCAAATCTGGGCCATAGGAATAGCGGCACTGTTACTATTCTTGGAGCTTTTCTCTGAATTTGTCAGTTTTTTCCAAAATGAAGATTTTTTTTTTTTTAAATAACAGCCTGTGCCTCTGTTCCCCTGAATTTTCTCTCTCCTTTGGTACTCTGACTTCAGTCTCATAGCCCCCAGAAATGTGCTATTACAACTGTCTCATTGAAGAGCAGAGGGAAACACTTACCACAACCGAGGTTCTATACAGAATATAGAACAAGGACACAAGGGAGAATGAAATAAAAAGCATAATATATACCAAAAACACAGAATTAATACAGAAATATAAAGAATTACATTTATAACAGTTTCAGATGCTAAGAATCAGAGTGAAGAATTTAAAGTCAGTAACACCAGAGTGCTAATCAATATCAGCCATGTGACCTGGAGCGGGACATTTTACCTCTTTGTTCTTAGTGTCCTTATCTGGCACCAGGAGATATATTCTCAGTGCATGTAGGGAAAGAAGTGTTAGCAAAATTGTTGCTGGCCAAAATCTTGGCTTTCTCTACCCACTGGCGCTGAATAAAAACTACAGAGGCAGAGTTCAGAGGAAATAGAAAGGTGGCTTTAATTCTCAGCAAGCAGAGAGGGGAACACAGTAGGCTCACTCCCCAAGAACTGTGCCTCTCGCCCCCATGAGAAGTCTAGGGGCTTATATAAGATGAGAGCTCATAGTCAGGAGCCAGTGATGAGGACAAAGGTGTTAGGGTCTTGATTTCTTCCTTTTGCACTGTTTCAAAGACAGTCCTAGGCTGGCATCAGTAACCCAGTAATTGAGTCTGGCAGTTCGGTGGCCCTGAGGCCTTCTTTCTGATATGTAACAACAGGGGGAAACGTGTTGTTAGGGTAAACTCCAGATCCAGGATGTATTTAGTGTACAGTCAAAAGAAAATAGGTGTGAAGTATAGCTCCTGCAGAGTTAGGGGGCAGAAAAGCAAACTTAGTTACAGACATGCAGAGTTAGGAGCAGCACCGGTGGCTCAGTGATAAAGAGTCTGCCTGCAACTCAGGAGACACAAAAGACACGAGTTTGATTCCTGGGTCAGGAAGATCCCCTGGAGAAGGAAAGGGCAACACACTCCAGTATTCTTGCCTGGGAAATACCATGGACAGAAAAGTCTGGCAGCCTATAGTCCATGGGGTCACAAAGAGTCGAACACGACTGAGCCACTGAGCAAAGTAAAAAGAACTAGATGTGTTCAGGTTTATCTTCTTCTCAGGAAAGGAAAAGAAAAAAATTGATTCATCTTTTTTCCCTTTTAACTGCAATAATATGAAGAAGATTCCTGAAAATGAAAGGTAAGGCGGAAAAACTAAATAGCAAATAATCTCCCACCCCCAAGATCTTAGTAATCTCATCAGTATTTTTTGCAGTCTGAAAAGCTTTGAGGTCTCCAAGAATTTCTAGCTTTAAATGGGTAGGGAAGTGAATGGGGAAAGAAAAGAGCCATATTTCCTAAGGCTCCTCTCAGAACCGTGTGCATTATATGTGGACTCACTTAGTATTTAAGACCTCATGGCACTCTCCCATGCTGCTCGTAGAAATGTAGATGTTAGAACTTCAGGTGTTTTGACAATACTTATTCAAATAAAAAGTGCATATGTGCACAATGAAATTTGTATGGGGATGTTCACAGTAGTATTGTCCTAAAAGCAAATTCATGGACATGAAATGTCCACCAAAGTGATCAGTTGAATAAACTATTATATAATACATCTATATTAAATACCGACTCTTTGCGACCCCACGGACTGTAGCCTACTGGGCTCCTCCATCCATAGGATTTTCCAGGCAAGAATACTGGAGTGGGTTGCCATTTCCTTCTCCAGGGGAACTTCCCGACCCAGGGATCTAACCCGGGTCTCCCACATTGTAGGCAGACGCTTTACCACCTGAGCCACAAGGGAAGCCTCATATTAAAGACTGTATCCATTAAAAGAATGAGACTTATGCATATACTTATGATTTCTTATATGTGTTTACAATAGAAAGCAAGTTATGTAAGGAATGCTACCATTTTGGGGGGTTGGGAGAGGGTAGGATATACACATACCTGTCTACCTCTCCCAAGGCAATCAATTTACACTTAAACTACTGTGTGGATCACAACAAACTGGAAAATTCTTAAAGAGATGGCAATACCAAACCACCTTACCTGCCTCCTGAGTAATTAGTATGCAGGTCAAGAAGCAACAGTTAGAAGGAGACATGGAACAACGGACTGGCTTAAAATTGGGAAAGGAGTATATCAAGGGTGTATATTGTCATCCTGATTATTTAACTGATATGCAGAGTACATCATGTGAAATGCCAGGCAGGATGAATCACAAACTGGAATCAAGATTGCTGGGAGAAATATCAACAACCTCAGATACATAGATAATACCATCCTAATGGCAGAAAGCAAAGAGGAACTAAAGAGCCTCTTGATGAGGGTGAAAATGGAGAGTGAAAAAGCTGGCTTAAAACTCAACATTCAAAAAACTAAAATCATAGCAGCCAGTCTTATTACTTCATGGCAAATATAAGGGGATAAAGTGGAAACAGTGACAGATTTTATTTTCTTGGGCTCCAAAATCACTGTGGATGGTGACTGCCATGAAATTAAAAGATGCTTGCTCCTTGGAAGAAAAGCTATGACAAATCTAGACAGCATATGAAAAAGCAGAGACATCGCTTTGCTGGCAAAGATCTGTATAGTCAAAGCTATGATTTTTCCAATAGTCATGTATGGATGTGGCAGCTGGACCATAAAGAAGACTGAGTGCCAAAGAATTGATGCTTTCAAACCATGGTGCTGGAGAAGATTCTTGAGTCCCTTGGAGTCAAGCAAGGAGATCAAACCAGTCAATCCTAAAGGAAATCAACCTTGAATAATCTTTGGAAGGACTGACTAATGCTGAAGCTGAAGCTCCAATACTTTGGCCACTTGATGCAAAGAACTGACTCACTGGAAAAGACCCTGATGCTGGGAAAGATTGAAGGGAGGAGGAGAAGGGGTGACAGGACGAGATGGTTGGATGGCATCACCGACTTGATGGACATGAGTTTGAGGATGCTCCAGGAGTTGGTGATGGACAGGGAAGCCTGGCGTGCTGTGGTTCATGGGGTCACAAAGAATCAGACGTGACTGAGCAACCAAACAACAACTAACAGAGCAGAATGAGGATAGCCCTTAGCAGGCAGCCATTGCTGAGCGTCATTACTCTGCAACCTGTAACTAGGCAACAGGTCTCGCTCAACCATTGGTCAGTGCCTTAGTGGGTCCCCCTCCCCGACAAGCAACCAACTGTCAATGAGTGACCATTAGGGAAGTGATTCAGCCAAGGGTGAGTAGTCATTAGGTGGAGAGTGAGGTAAGAGGCAGATTCAGGCCTTCTCTGAGGGCCCAGGGAACAGACTGGGGACTATGTCCTGCAGGGCTCTGAAGCCTTGACTAAGGCCCTCCACTAGCCTTGGCCCAGGTCTTGAGACAGTGGTGAATCTCTCCCCCTTTCCTGTCTCTGTGACCTAATAGCAGTAACTGTCTGCCTGGGTCGTAGTCTGCCTGGGCCAGTTTGATTCAGTGCCTGGCTCCCTCAGAGATGACAGCTGGGCAAAGTGTATAAACCTGACCCTGCAGGAGCTGCCAACTGAGATCTGCCTCCTCTTAGCCAGGACTGAGACCTTGGAGAGTGAAAGTTGTGCCTTGGGACCTTGCTTTTTCTTGTCAAGACAGAGAATAACATCTTTTGGTAGGAGATTATAGGAACACTGTTACCTGATCATGACCTGACTTCAAGAGCAAAGGCTCTGGCACCAAGAAGTTAGCAACAACTTACCACGCCCCTCCCTCACTTTTTGCTTTTAAAGGGGCTTGCTGAAAGCTTTTAGTAACTTCGGGGTTCTTAGGGCATGAGCCACTCATCTCCTTGTAGGAACCTATAATAAGCCTTTCTCTGTTCCAAACTCTTAATGTTGTAGTATTGATTGGCCTCGCTCTGCCGTTGCACACATGGACTTGTGATTTGGTACCAAAGCCACCTTTGGAAGGCCTCACAAGAAATTTTACAGTATTTTTTTGTAAGGGGAATTTGGGTAGATCAGAGAAAAGTAATCTCACTCTCCCACTTTATTCCCTTTCATTTTTTCTACATTTATTATTAAATGCACGTGTTACCTTTTTTAAAAGTCTTGTTTTTATGCAAATTTTCAGCCAATTTTTCATCACCAAAACACAGCCCCCAGTTCACTGGCCCTTCTCAAGCGACTTGTCTGGCGCTGGCAACTCACCACCCCTTTCTTCAGTAAGAAAATGCTGGATATGTGGTTTGAGGTATGGGTGTGAGGTATGGGGACCAGTCCAAGGGGCATGAAAAGGCATTTACTCTTCAGAGACATTACTTTGCCAACAAAGGTCCATCTAGTCAAGGCTATGGTTTTTCCAGTGGTCATGTATGGATGTGAGAGTTGGACTGTGGAGAAAGCTGAGCGCTGAAGAATTGATGCTTTTGAACTGTGGTGTTGAAGAAGACTCTTGAAAGTCCCTTGGACTGCAAGGAGATCCAACCAGTCCATTTTGAAGATCAGCCCTGGGATTTCTTTGGAAGGAATGATGCTAAAGCTGAAACTCCAGTACTTTGGCCAGCTCATGAGAAGAGTTGACTCACTGGAAAAGACTCTGATGCTGGGAGGGATTGGGGGCAGGAGGAGAAGGGGATGACAGAGGATGAGATGGCTGGATGGCATCACTGACTCGATGTACGTGAGTCTGAGTGAACTCCGGGAGTTGGTGATGGACAGGGAGGCCTGGCGTGCTGCGATTCATGGAGTCGCAAAGAGTCGGACACGACTGAGCAACTGAACTGAACTGAACTGGGTATTTTATGTATTTTTTGCATATATAATAATGCGCATATAGAACAGCCTTCTAAACACAAGGAATTTGTCTGAAAATCATGTATTTTTGCATATATAATAATGCGCATATAGAACAGCCTTCTAAACACAAGGAATTTATCTGAAAATCGTCCGAACAGCCTTCGGCAGCTCTCACCCTTGCTTCAGCCTCCTCTCCTTTTCGCCTCCCCGCCGCCCCAAAGAAGTGAAAACGAGAGTCGCTCAGTAGTATCCCATGGACTATACGGTCCACGGAATTCTCCAGGCCAGAATAGTGGAGTGGGTAGCCGGTTCCTCCTCCATGAGATTTTCCCAACCCAGGAATCGAACCCAGGTCTCCCGCATTAGCAGGCGGATTCTTTACCAATTGAGCCACCAGGGAAAACTCAAACCTCTACTATGTTTCCCCAGGGAAGTTCACCAGCTCCTCCTGCAGTAGGAAGTAGAGAGCCTTCGGCTCCAAGTGAGTGGGCTGAAAGGTGGGAGTAACCCAGAAAAAAAGGTGTTTTTAACTGACAGCGAACTGAGGTTTAGAAGAATTGCGTTATTTCTTCGATTAAACAGGTATACAAATATATCTACCAAACAATAGGTAAGGAGAAAATAAGGACCCTAAAAACCTCCTAATGGTTAATAGTGAAGGAAATTCCAAGCTGAACCGCGACCACTGGGAAAGGGAAAGGCGGGAGCGCGCTGCATGCTGGGACTTGTAGTCTCTTCCGGGAGTGGGCCACAGTGCGGGTGCGCGGAAGCGCGGGTGGTCTCTGCCGCGCATGCGTGCGGCGGCGGCGGCAGGGCTGATTGCCGCTGAGAAGAATATTACCGAGCCAGCGTCCGGGAATTCGGTATGGCGATTCCCCAGGCGTCCATGGGACCCTCATCGCTGGGCCAGAGCGGTCCCGGCTCGATGGCTCCTTGGTGCTCAGTGTCAAGCGGCCCGACGCGCTACGTGCTCGGGATGCAGGAGCTGTTCCGCGGCCACAGTAAGACGCGCGAGTTCCCGGCGCACAGCGCCAAGGTGCATTCCGTGGCCTGGAGCTGCGACGGACGTCGCCTGGCCTCGGGGTCCTTCGACAAGACGGCCAGCGTCTTCTTGCTGGAGAAGGACCGGTTGGTGAGCCGCTGGGACCCGGCCCAGGCTAGGGAGAGAGGGGGTGTGGTAAGGCGAGGTTGAAGAATGGCGTGAGGAGAGTGGGGGTGAGGAGAAGGGTGGAGAAAGGAGGGGTGTGGAGGTGAGCGGCATGTATAATGCGCGAAAGAGAAGTGTGGGGGGTGAGGCGGGGGGAACGGACTGATGAGAGGTGAAGATGGGGGTGGTGGAGAGGAGGTGGTTGGGGTGGGGGGACGGTGTATAGGGAGTGTAATAGTAAGGAGGCGTGAAGATGAGCGGGGTGGGTTGAAGGTGAGTGTGGAGAGTATAGGCCGGTGGAGAGGATGGCGGGGAGACTCGTGTGGTGGTGAGGAGCGGCTGGGACAGTGGTGGTGGGCTCCTGTGATGATGAGGAGAGTCATTCTGAAAATGACAGGGCCCCCGTGGAATTGAGTAAGCGGGTTGGGACCCTTGGTGGAAGAGTAAGGGTAGAAAACCAGAAAGGAGGAAGGCCAGGGAGGGATAAAGAGTAAGGGCATTGGTGTGGACCCCGTCCTCAGAACTGTTCACACTGACTGGGGAGGAAGGGAGGGTAGGGTATTGGGAAGGGTTTAGGGGAAGTGACTTAGAAGGACTGGACTCCTTACTCATCCTAACTTTTATGTTGGTAGCCAGATACCTCGTTTTGAATAAGCTTAAGAAGTTACATGGGTAGGCAGGTGCATATGGGTGAAGTGGTATCTGGATTTTGTTCTTTCAGGTCAAAGAAAACAATTATAGGGGACATGGGGATAGCGTGGACCAGCTCTGTTGGCATCCAAGTAACCCTGATCTCTTTGTCACTGCGTCTGGAGACAAAACCATTCGCATCTGGGATGTGAGGACTACGAAATGCATTGCCACTGTGAACACTAAAGGTAACTGTTCAGAGGGCAGTAGGAAGATGAGCTACTGATAGTCATTCATTTTAAATATCTTCTGTGTGCCTGGCCCTGTTGGTATGGGACATCCTGAGCTGAATAAGGACCTGAGAGTTTAGTGCAGGGAGAGACATATGTATTGAAAAAACTAACATAATATAACATGGTCATCTTGTAATGGATAGGTCTACAAGGTGGATACTGAGAATGGAAACACTTAAGTATGCCTGGAGAAGATAGGGAAGGCTTCACAGAATTTGAGCAAACCCTTAAGATAGCCATATAGATTTAGTGGTCATCTTGTAGTGGGTAGGCAGCTCTAGCAGGGAACAGCATGTACCAAGGAGTGGAGAATTTAGGAAACTGCTGATAGGCTAGAATGACTTTAGAATAAATGACTGACAGTTGGGGAGAAAATGACCTGGAAGTTGTGTAGTACATTTATAGACTGTTCTTCCCCAGATATTGCCTTATAAACCTTGAGGCCATTTATTAAGTTATGTTGGCTAAGATGTTATTGATTATAAGATGCATCAATATTTTGTTTCATTAGGAAAGAAAATAAAGTTTTATTAGATAATCATGATATACCAAAAATTTTGAAATACATCCTGGTGCATTCTAAGATACATTACAAGTAATAAAGTGTGAAAAAATATGCATCTTAGAATCAATAAAGTTGATGAAATTTGTGGGCTACTGGACTTTGTTGGCAAGACTTGTACCTGGAGGTGGAATGGTATGGTTTCCCCAACTAGACAACTGGTGATATGTACGTGATTTAAGTATTTAGATGAACATTAAAAACTGATTGTATATATATTTTAATGGCTACTAGAAAAAAAGAACTAGCTTATAGAATTTATTGCCAAAGTGAAGCTATTTAAAAAATTTGGAGGGGTCAGTTTTAATAAAAGTCTTAAAGGAAGAAGTATAGCTATTACATGGATAGTTCAAAAATTGTGAAAATGGCATGTGAATGACTGGAGTTTGGGAAGTGCAAGTATAAGAGAGAATTAGAGGCTCTGGTGTTAAGTATGCATTTAGATCTTGGCTCTGTTACTTCATAGCTTTGATATTTTGGCCCATCTCTCTTTCAGTTTTTCGTCTATAAAATGGGGAGGAAAAATGTCCCTTAGAGACATGTGAGCACTAAAGGGGGAAATGTGTAGATGAGTGTGCTGGACTTCTGGTTGGTCCTACTGATGAGGACCTTAGTGAATGAACTCTGGGCAATAGCTCTAGTCTTTCTTTGATAACAAGATAAACTTCTGGAGGGTTGTAGGCTAACAGTATCTTGCTGATCGTATCTGGGTTCCCAGGAGAGAACATTAATATCTGCTGGAGTCCTGACGGGCAGACCATCGCTGTAGGCAACAAGGATGATGTGGTGACGTTCATTGACGCCAAGACACACCGCTCCAAAGCGGAGGAGCAGTTCAAGTTTGAGGTCAATGAAATCTCCTGGAACAATGACAATAACATGTTCTTCCTGACAAATGGCAACGGTTGTATCAACATACTCAGGTGAGGGGGTTCTAAGTTTAGGGAACTGTCATGTCTTTGCACTGGGTGCTCTAGTGGATCCCGAGATGAATTAGATGTGAGTCTATCCTGAAGGAGCCAGAAGGACAAACAATTGACTGCTGAACAACATAGATTTAAACTACCCAGGTCCCCTTACATGTGGATTTTTTCAGTAGTAAATACTACAGTACCATATGATCTGAGATTGGTTGAATATGGGATGCAAAGCCACAGATACAGAGGAACCGTGGATACAGAGGACCAATTGTTAAGTTATACATGAATTTTTAATTGTGTTTGTTCAACCCCTGTCAGATCGACCCCTGACTTTGTTCAAAGATCGACTGTAGTAATAAGGAATTCTAACTTCTCTTGAGCACCTTCTAGCTAGGTACCTTATATTTTACTGTGTCCAGAGAGAAATCCTAGGGAGCTGATGATGGTATGCTTCCCATTTCACAGATGAAGATCAGGGATCTCAGAGGGTAAGTGACTAGTTAGCTAGTGAGTACTTGAACTGGATGTACCTTGAAGTATACCTAATTCGTACTTTCAAAGTCTCAGTTTAAATATCACTTTCCCTCCGGGGAGGCCCTCTTCATCCCCAAGGTTAGAAGCTTATATTATGTACTTCTGTTGGAAGCATTTCTCATTCTACATTATAAATGCATATTTATTTCTTTGTGTCTTCTAGTTACTAAATTCTGTGAATTAGGAGCTGTATTTAACTTGTTTACTGTTGAATCCCTAGTGCCTAGCCCAGTACCTGCTACACACAGTCAGGATCTTAGTAAATATTCTCTAAATGAATGAAATTGTGGAATTGAAGTTGAGATCTATCTGATTCTGTTCTTTCTGCTGTCTTGGGTGGACACTGCAAGGCAGAGTGTGGTAGGCTGTGTGTTAGAGAGATTGGGAGTTTGCTGTAGAATCCCAAGGATTGACTGTGGGACTTGGGAGTTGAAGGAGGCAGTTTCTGAGCTTGACCTTGAAAGATTAATAGAATTTTAAGAATCAGCAAAAGGGAACTGCTCAATGGACAAAACAAGTATGACTGAACATGACTTATTTGGAAAGTAGTCAGTAGATCAGAATTGCTGGGAGTGGTGGTAGATAAAAGTATCTGAAGAGAGGTCCTGAAATAGGGAGATAAAGTTGAAGTGTAATTTGGTACCAGATTATTTGGCTCTGGAATGCTATGCTTAGTAACTTGAATTTTACTCTGTAGGCAGTGTTTTTTTTTAAGCTTTTGTATTAGAAAATAAAATAGATGTAGAAAACCACAAAAGGCAAGTATGTAGCTTAATGAACTATTGTATGCATAACACCTGTGTAATCCCACCAAGTCAAGAAATATTACTTTGCTTGCCATCTCAGAAGTGTTTCCATGGGCTTTGTCCTAATCAAAACTCCCTCCTCGAAAAGCACTGTCTTGATTTTTATCTTATTTCTTTATAGTTTTGCTACCAAATGTGAATTTCTGGATACTCTAATTCTGCCCATTTAAAAAAGTGTGATATGCCTTTTAAGTCAGTTAAACTGTGGAGGAGTCTCCTTCCTTCCTTTTGTTTTACTTAGAACTTAACTGTTAAAAAACAGGCTGTTAACCTGGGGAGCTTGTCCCAGTCTGGATTTTGCTGATTCTGACTGCTTGCTTATTTAAGAGTCACTTTGTCTTATCAGTTTGGTTACCCAGTTTAGAGAAGGCATGATATATGCTTGATAATTTCCCTTTGTCATTAGGTACTGAATTAGTTCTCTATCGATTCCAAAGATGATCTGCTGCTTTTTTTTTTTTTAAAGGATTGTTATGGACCTGTGTATTTAAGCATAGTAGATATGTTTCAATCTGTCATAATCGTTATCCTTATTGAAGCTGAATTTATCTTTGGCACACAGAATTCTCTTCAAGTTGGTTCCTGAGTCATATTTTTTTAACATAATTCTCATAGTCTTCAGTTTCTTGCTCTCTGGTATAACAAGATATGCCAAGTTCATCCTGTGTATTTCCTGCCTCAAATCTTTAATTAGTATATTCCCAGAGAATCCCTGGATTCTTTCACTAGAAAATAATATTAGAACTCAGAACGTCCATATTGTTGAGTTGATGATTTCTAGACCTTTCTAGTAGACAGAGCTAGGAAGTATATATATATACTTAAAGACAAAATAATTTGTAAATTCATACATATAACTTCTAGTTAAAATCGCTTTGCTTCCAAGCTAAGAATTCTGATTCTCAGAGATGCAGGGGATTATAGAATTTGAGTTTCCCATGTTTACCTACGGGGCTTCCCTGGTGGCTCAGAGGTTAAAGCGTCTGCTTGCAATGCGGGAGACCTGGGTTCAATCCCTGGGTCGGGACGATCCCCTGGAGAAGGAAATGGCAACCTGCTCCAGTATTCTTGCCTGGAGAATCCCATGGACAGAGGAGCCTGGCGGGCTACAGTCCATGGGGCCCCTGTTACACACACAGATATTTAACAATAGTACTACCACCACCAGTGTGATTACTTAAAATTGTAAATTTTGCTTTTAGAATATGTCTTCCTCCATTAAAAAAAAGTTAATACTACTACATGTTGTCAGATTACAGTTATTACATTACTTTGAACATATATAATTTCTACAAGAAACTATATGTATTTAATGTTCATCACCAACCTTGGGCTGATAAGTCTTCAGTCACTGATTGTCACAGCTTACTCTCCTATATTGATTCCTCAAAAAGTGTTCAAGGGGAGCAATGTTTCCTGAGTTCATACTTATCTTAACTTATAAAACTTAAGAGATACTTATGTTGTGCTGCTTCTTTGAACACTTTATAATTGATAGCTTTGCTAGATATAAAAACTTTGATTCATATTTTCTTACTTGTTTATCTTTTTACTCCATTTTCTTTTGACATAAAGTGTTACTGTCAGAAGTCTGCCAATAATCTAATTTTTTGAAAGTCCATTATTTTCAGCTCCTTATTGCAAAATTCAAACTTAAATTGAAGAAAGTAGGGAGAATCACTAGGCCATTCAGGTATGACCTAAATCAAATCCTTTATGATTATACAGTGGAAGTGACAAATAGATTCAAGGGATTAGATGCAACAGAGTGCCTGAAAATCCATGGACAGAGGTTCATAACATTGTACAGGAGGCAGTGACCAAAACCATCTCAAAGAAAAAGAAATGCAAGACAGCAAAATGGTTGTCCGAGGAGGACTTCCAAATAGCTGAGAAAAGAAGAGAAATGAAAGGCAAAGGAGAAAGGGAAAGATACCCAACTGAGTGCAAGGAGAGATTAGAAAGCCTTCTTAAGTGAACATGCAAACAAAAAGAGGAAAATAATAGAATGGGAAAGACTAGAGACTCTTCAAGAACATTGGAAATACGAAAGAAACAATTTCGTGAAAAGATGGGCACAATAAAGGACAGAAATGGCAAGGACTAAACAGAAGCAGAAGAGATTAAGAAGTGGCAAGAATACACAGAACTGCACAAAAGAGACCTTAATGACCTGGATAACTATGATGATGTGGTCACTCACCTAGAGTAAGACATCCTAGAGCGTGAAGTCAGGTAGGACTTAGGAAGCATTACAATGAACAAAGCTAGTGTAGGTGATGGAATTCCAGCTGAACTATTTCAAATCCTAAAAGATGATGCTGTTAAAGTACTGCACTCAATATATCAGCAAATTTGGAAAACTCAGCAGTGGCTGCTGCTGCTGCTGCTGTGTCGCTCCAGTCATGTCTGATTCTGTGCGACCCCATAGACTGCAGCCCACCAGGCTCTGCCATCCCTGGGATTCTCCAGGCAAGAACACTGGAGTTGGTTGCCATTTCCTTCTCCAGTGCATGAAAGTGAAAAGTGAAAATGAAGTCGCTCAGTTGTGTGTGAACCTTAGCGACCCCATGGACTGCAGCCTTCCAGGCTCCTCCGTCCATGGGAGTTTCCAGGCAAGAGTACTGGAGTGGGTTGCCATACAGGACTGGAAAAGGTCAGTTTTCATTTCAGTCCCAAAGAAGGGCAATACCAAAGAATGTTTAAAACTACCACACAGTTGCATTCATTTCACATGCCAGCAAGGTCATGCTCAAAATCCTTCAAGCTAGGCTTCAATAGTATGTGAACCGAGAACTTTCTGATATATGAGCTGAATATAGGAAAAGCAGAAGAACCAGAGATAAAATTGCCATCATCTGTTGAATTATAGGAAAAGCAAGAGAATTCCAGAAAAACATCTACTTCTGCTTCATTGACTGTGCCAAAGCTTTTGACTGTGTGGATCACAACAAACTGGAAAATTCTTAAAGAGATGGGAATACCAGAACACCTTACCTGTCTCCGTGTAGTCAAAGCTATGGTTTTTCCAGTAGTCAAGTATGGATGTGAGAGGTGGACTATAAAGAAAGCTGAGTGCCAAAGAGTTGATGCTTTTGAATTGTGATGTTGGAGAAGACTCTTGAGAGTCCCTTGGACTGCAAGGAGACCGAACCAGTCAATCCTAAAGAAAATCAGTCCTGAATATTCATTGGAAGGACTGATGCTGAAGCTGAAACTCCAATACTTTGGCTGCCTCATGCAAAGAATGTACTCATTGGAAAAGACCCTGATGCTGGGAAAGATTGAAGGCAGGAGGAGAAGGGGATGACAGAGGATGAGATGGTTGCTTGGCATCACTGACTCAATGGACATGAGTTTGAGCAAGCTCCGGGACTTGGTGATAGACAGGCCTGTGCGGCAGTCCCTGGGGTCGCAAAGAGTTGGACACGACTGAGTGACTGAACTGAACTTACCTGACTCCTGAGAACCTGTATGCAGGTCAAGAAGCAACAGTTAGAACTGGACATGGAACAAAGGAGTGGCTCAAAATTGGAAAAGGAGTATATCAGGGCTATATATTGTCACCCTGCTTGTTTATTTTATATGCTTAGTACATCATGTGAAATGCTGTGCTGGATGAATCACAAGCTGGAATCAAGATTGCTGGGAGATGTATAATATCATATATGAAACGAGTCACCAGTCCAGGTTCGATGCACGATACTGGATGCTTGGGGCTGGTGCACTGGGACGACCCAGAGGGATGGTATGGGGAGGGAGGAGGGAGGAGGGTTCAGGATGGGGAACACATGTATACCTGTGGCAGATTCATTTTGATATATGGCAAAACCAATACAATATTGTAAAGTTAAAAAAGATTGCTGGGAGAAATATCAACAGCCTTAGGTTTGCAGATGATACCATCCTAATGGCAGAGAGTGAAGAGGAACCAAAAAGTCTCTTGATGAAGGTGAAAGAGGAGAAAAAAAGCTGGCTTAAAACTCAGCATTCAAAAATCTAAGATTATGGTATCCTTCCCATCACTTCATGGCAAATAGATGGAGAAAAATGGAAACAGTGACAGATTTTCTTTTCTCGGACTCTCAAATCACTGTGGATGGTGACCGCAGCGATGAAATTAGAAGACACTTGCTCCTTGGAAGAAAAGCTATGACAAACCAAGACAGCATGTTAAAAAGCAGAGATATCACTTTACCAACAAAGGTCCATATAGTCAAAGCTATGGTTTTTCCAGCAGTCATGTATGGATGGGTGAGTTGGACCATAAAGAAGGCTGAGGGCTGAAGAATTGATTCTTTTGAACTGTGGTGCTGGAGGAGACTCTTGGACAGCAAAGAGGTCAAACTAGTCAAAAGGAAATCAACCCTGAATATTTGGAAGGACTGATGCTGAAGCTGAAGCTCCAATACTTTGGCCACCTGATGGAAAATGCCCTGATGCTGGGAAAGATTGAGGGCAGGAGGAGAAGGAGACAACAGAGGATAAGATGGTTGGATGGCATCACCAACTCAGTGGACATGAGTTTAAGCAAATTCCAGGAGATAGTGAAGGACAGGGAAGCCTGGTGTGCTGCAGTCCATGGGGTCGCAAAGAGTTGGACACTGCTTTGCTACTGAACAACAACAAAATGTCTTTGTGTTAGTCTGGGTTCATATTCTTAAGTATATAGTGTGTTGTTTCAGTATATTTTTGAAATCTTTTTATTTCAGGAAAGCCTTGATTTACAGTCTTTGATACTTATTCTGTTGTCTTTGGTTTTCTTCTTCAGCATCTCCTATTTCTATCTTAGTACCAGGGTCATTTCCCTCAGTTTGATTGATGTCTGTTTTGTTTTTCAGCTACCCAGAGCTGAAGCCTGTGCAGTCCATCAACGCCCATCCTTCCAACTGTATCTGTATCAAGTTTGATCCCATGGGGAAGTACTTTGCAACAGGAAGTGCAGATGCTTTGGTCAGCCTTTGGGATGTAGATGAGTTAGTGTGTGTTCGATGCTTTTCCAGGTAAGCAACTCTGCCAGCACTTTGCTTGTTGGATAAGTTAGTTTTATTTCATTTTGAGTGAAGTTGAGCCCTCCTCTTTGGATTATTCTAATGTCTCCTCTGTCTGGTCTCTGCTATAGGCTGGATTGGCCTGTGAGGACCCTCAGTTTTAGCCATGATGGGAAAATGCTGGCATCAGCATCAGAAGATCACTTCATTGACATTGCTGAAGTAGAGACAGGTAACCAAACCCTCACTATCTTAACGAGACTCCTCTGTCATTCATCCTTGGCCATGAGAACTCCTATCATGTGTTTTCATCTCTGTTCCTTACTACTTTGCTAGTATTAGCAAAAATGCATTTGCCTCCTTAAGGCAAGTGTGTTTATTATGACTGTTATCAGGTAATGAGGGAGCAAAGATTTAGGAAAGAGGGGCAGGTCTGAAAGAAAGTGATTAAAGAAAACAGTTTGCTTTTTATTTACTTTTAATTTTTCCATTATAATAATTTTTTTCCAAAATTTTTAAAATACAGAAAGGAAGAATGGATGGATGGATGGATGAGTGATCTCACCATTTAAATACAGCCTCTTTTAGCAATATGGTATATTTCTTTTTGTCTTTTGCCTGTATGTTGATTTATATATTTTACAATTTAAGAAATTATCAAAGCACATGTGATTTGTTTTAAAAAGCAACAAGACAGAACTTGAAAATAGAAAAATGAGAGGCAAGTATTCATTCTATAAAAGTATTTCTTCAGGTTTATTTTTAATGTAACTTTATTATTTTTGGAAATACATGATACTTTAGTAAAAGAATTCAAACTATATAGAAAACTTCAAAGAAAGTATGTGTGTGTATGTAGAAACAATATATATATATAAACAGCTTTATCAAAAAATTCACATACCATCTAATTAACCAATTTAAAGTGTATAATTCTGTGTATCCTGCATTTTTAAATCAACACCACACTATGAACACTTTACTACATTAATCCAGGTTAAAAAAAAAGTGGCTTTGAAAAAACCATGTTTAATTTCAACAAGCAGGCAGGATAAAAATTTTGAAAAAAGAATTTTATTTGCAAGGCAAGTGTGATTGAGTAGAAAGATCTGTGGCTTCGGACAGACTGACTTTCTGTGCTGACTCTGTTCTTTTTCTGCCTTTTTTTTCCCCCTGCTGCTTCTTTGAGGTGTGACTTAACTGTTCAGTTACCCATTTCTTTATAAAATGGGGTTTAAAACCATTACTTGCGTTGATGGATAGCGTTGTCATACTTTATGAGGATAAGTATAGTGCATCTGATTCATAAGAAGTACTCAACAAAGAGCTGACATTGCAGTTTTTTTAGGAAGTGTAGGCTAGGGCTCAGAGCATGGGCTGTTAGGTTCAGATCCTGCTCTGCCACCCGACTGCCTTGTGACCCCTCTGTACCTCAGTGTTCTCTGTAAAACAGGGTAGAATTGTTCGTATCCTATAGGACTATTATGCAGATTAAATGAGTTAACATAGGTAAGTACTTAATGAGTGTGGTCTACTGTTAACATACTGATTGGTATCCCTATATTGATTTTTATAGGAGACAAGCTGTGGGAGGTTCAATGTGAGTCCCCGACCTTCACCGTGGCTTGGCACCCCAAAAGGCCTCTGCTGGCGTTTGCCTGTGATGACAAAGATGGCAAATATGACAGCAGTCGGGAAGCTGGAACTGTGAAGCTGTTTGGGCTTCCCAATGATTCCTGATAGGAGGACCCAGCATATGGCAGCGGCTTCAGTTGTATAGTTAGTTTGGTCTGTTCTCTTGGGGTTGGTGGGCGCCTAAAGTATTTATGAATTGGTATAAATTGTATCAGTGTTTTGTTAGGCTGCCCATTCCGGTTTCTTTTGTGTTTGATTTGGCTCTTGTTCCCTGTCCCTTGCAGTGCCGACACCAGCATACCTTGTCCTCTGGGGACTTCCTGTCTTCCTGCTGTTGGGCGTGTGGTGGGATTTGTTGGGCTTGGTTCTGCTTGGACAGTACGTAGTTTGGAGGGGTAGGTGAGGAAGGGTGAGATGGAGTTGGAGATTTTTTATAATAAAGTACATATTAATAATTTTGAGAATTGAACATTTAATAAAACTGACTTTTTAATTATGGGACTTCTAGGACTTTAAAAATTATGGTAATATTATCCTTATTATTTTCTTATGTCATTATAGGGAGGTGTTGTAGTACTGTATTTAAAAAAAGTTTCAGATAGGATTTAAAGGTTGTAATCCTGTCATTTAATGTCATAAGCAAGAACTCGATGGTTTGTGGCGTGAGATGCATGGACAGTGGCACTCTGATAACATGTTGAGTCATTGCTTGTTTATGTCTATGTGTACCTGGCCTCATTCTGCAAGATTTGTAGGCCACAGATTTATGATAAACATTGAGGAAAAATAGTAAAATATATAATTTTTATATATTAAAAATATAAGAAATAAAAAATTATGATATGACCTATAAATTAGAATAGGAAGTCAAGACTATGGGGAATTAAAATAGAAACCTGCAGAGAATAAGAACCTAATTGAATGATTGAACTAAAATTTGGCTCTGTACTCCCCGGTGGCAAAGTGAAGAAGGGGCTAAGTCAGCTAATTCTTATTAAAATAAGCACATGCCAGCTCCCTCAGGGAAGGCACAGCTTTTAATAGCTCTTACCACCAGAAGAAATGGCTCATGTAGGGGGTTGTTATCTGTGAGCAGCATCTTGATTTCATTGTGTTTTAATGGATTTCAGCTTTAAAAAGAAAAACCAAATCAAATATACCTCAGAAAGTGATGTTTGTGGAAAAATTTGGAAAAAGCCGGTAAGCAAAAAGAAAACTTATTTCTAACACCAAGAGATAACCATTTTTCTGCTAATAAGCATTTTTATATATACCCTTGTAGGAGTTTTCTTGTACTCATGTTTTTTGTATAAAAACATGTTTATAAAAATCTTGAGGGGTAGACAAATCAAGTATGACCAGATAAAGGCATACAAGGTGCTCAGCACCGTGTTTGGCAGTATATAAATCACCAAGTCTTAATAGGCATTGTTAATTATTGGACATACCCTGTGTGTCTGGTATTGTGATGATCACTTCACTCAATTTTTGCAACAACCTTCAGAGGTTGGGTGTTATCACCATTTTACTACCTCAGGGAGTTCAACTCAGTATTACTTATTAAGTGACAGTATTCAGATCTAGGTTTGCTTAAAGGCCCATATACCTTCTGTTGCAATGGCTATTCTGGTTCCATTTGCACTTCCCATTTGACAGACGAATAGACCTTGGCTCTGAGCTGTTAAGTCTTGGCGCAGGTTAGCAGGTGATCAATTGAGCTCCATCTGCAGGCTCCGTAATATTTCCTGCAGCCTGGAACAAGCTCTTCCTCTACCTTCCCTGGAGAATGGTTTCTTTAGTTGCAAACCAACCAGCCACCTCATTGTGTAAGAAGTTCAGATTTGCTGTGTTGATGACCCATTGCTAAATTGACTAGAATTACAAGTCAGATTGAGATTATGGTGTCTCTTGCTGAGATCTTGGGTTTTCTGTGGCATGAGAGCCGGCGAAGGATGGAACTTACCAAGTGTTAAGCTTGTGTGAGGTGTACATGTGTGCCTTGAGGATTGTTCCCTCCACCCTAATATGTGGAGGCGCAGGGTTGTGCAAGGAGCTGTGTGTAGGGGAGCGATGGGAGCGGGAAGGTTCCTGGCAGAGTGTTGGGAGGCTAGAGCAGGGTTAGTTCCAAGGAGCAGACAGGCAGGAGCAGGCTGTGCTCTCCAGTCAGGAGACTGAGATGTGGAGGACGAGAGGGTGGGTCAGAAGAGGCCAACTCTGGGAGTTCCCACAGGGGGTGTGGGGGTGGGGGTGGTATATGTAGCTGGTTGGGGTGTGATGTGTGGGTGAGCTCAGTGTGTGTGTGTAGCTGGTTGGGGTGTGGTGTGTGTGTGTGTAGCTGGTTGGGGTGTGGTGTGTGTGTGTGTAGCTGGTTGGGGTGTGGTGTGTGTGTGTATCTGGTTGGGATGTGATATGTGGCTGAACTCAGGGTGTGTGTGTGTGTGTGTGTGTGCGCGCGTGTATGTAGCTGGTTGGTGTGTGATGTGTGGGTGAACTCAGTTGAGAAAGACCAGGAATGACTTCCTAGCTGTTCCCCTTACACACTTAAGCTCTTCATTGTCAGAGGTGTGTTTTCTACTCTCAGAGAGTTCTAGTCACAAAAGGGACCATGAGATGTCAGCCTTCATTGGAAGGAGAAAAGCACACAGATGGAATTAAGAGGTAAACCTGTCTTTGAAGGCGTGGAGGTGCAGCACACTCTCAGAAGTCCCACGTGTTGGTAACAGAGCCCCTCCTTTCCTCCCCCGACTGCTGCTCTGCAAATCAGGCGACTTCACACTTGAGCAGAACGAGGTCTGAATCCCGGCCCCAGCAGGGACTGATTTGAACCACGGCCCTCATCCCTGAAGTGGGGACCATCAATCCCTTCTCCTTGGGGTGTTAGGAGAGTGAGAGGAGGTGAAGGGTTTGTGAAGTGCCTAGCACAGCACTGGGCCCACAGAGGTGCTTCATACAGCCCTGCCCTGTGAGGAGGAGCAGCTCCTAACGAGAACACGGGCCACCTGGCTGCCGGAGAGAGGCCATCAGTCTGTCGGCTTTCTCGGCTCTAAATGCCGGCGCTGCACAAGCCAGTTCATCCTTCCAGGAGTAGGTGCTGGGCAGGGAGGAGGCTTATCCATCACACCCTGGGCCTGGTGGGAGGTCCAGAGGAGAAATGTTAGATCTGCTTCCTGCGGCATCCGTTGGGGCTCATGATGGATGTGTGTGCCTGTGAACAAGTGGAGCAGAAGTGACGACTGTGTGTGTGACAGTGAAGGAAGAGCAGGGGAGGGTAAAGCTCTGTTAGCTGAGGTTTCTGGGAAGGGATTGGATGGGAGGAGGTGGACACAGTGTGAGTCTTTACTATGGGGGTGTGAATATTGGGCAGAGGATGTGGGAGATGGGGTGCTGTGGGCTGGAGGTGCTGGCAGGGTCCTGGGATATAGGGTGGGTTGGTGGGATGTGAGATGAGCTTGGGCTTCCCTGGCAGCTCAGTTGGTAAAGAATCCACCTGCAGTGCAGGAGACCCTGCTTCGATTCCTGGATTGGGAAGATCCACTGGAGAAGGGATAAGCTCCCACTCCAGTATTCTTGGGCTTCCCTGGTGGCTCAGCTGATAAAGAATCTGCCTGCAATGTGGGAGACCTGGGTTCAGTCCCTGGGTTGGGAAGATCCCCTGGAGAAGGGAAAGGCTACCCACTCCAGTATTCTGGCATGGAGAATTCCGTGGGCTCTATAGTCCATGGGGTCCCAAAGAGTCAGACACGACTGAGCGACTTTCCCTTTCCCTTTAGGGAGGAGAGAGGGAGGGTGAATAACTTCAGTTTGGACTGGTTGGTAGTGTGGCCTGGTGAGTAGGGCAGAGTCTGATGGGTGTTGGGGGAAGTTCTTGTTCTGTTACGGCTAACTGGGAGACTGATGAAATTGCTTCACCTCCATAGCTGCAGTTTGCTTACATTTGTATATCTGTAATGGCTGTACAGCTTCTAAGAGTTAAATGAACTGGCCTGTGTCAAATGCCTGGCACACTGTAGGTGTTTAGTAAGTAGCTACTGTTGTTACGTAGGTATTAATACCACATCTGTATAAACCCTTGTACCATACAGAGCTTTCTTGCCTCCTAAGCCCATCACATTTTGTACAAAAAAGGGTGGGGGTTGGATGGGCAGGGATTTGGAGAAAATGAATATTTAACGCACCTTAAAATACCCACTTTTGAACTAAGGCCCTTTGTTAACGTTTAGGGACACTAAACTGAGACGTGCTCAGCCAGTGACTGCAAATTTACTAGCAGTGCACATGTTTGAAATTGTTGCTGACATGGAACCACAAGCTGTTGAACTTCACAAGGCGTCCAGCATCTGATGTCTCATCCCTTAGGAGCAGCAGGCAGAGTGTGAAAGCATGCTCACCCGACTGGCAGTGTCACAGCACAGAGTCACCGGCTGGAGCTCACCTTGGCTGGAGTGGCAGAAACATCCCTGGGGTCCCTGTGCATTTGCTGGGAACAAGTTGCTAAACTTTGTTTCCTGTTCCCTTCTTGAGGAAGTTACTGGGATATAGGACAGGCAGTGGTGTGGGTACAGCACAGGATCTGTCAGAACATCTCCTGGAGGACCAAAGGAGATCTGGCGGGGCACAGGCCAATTTGTCCCTGGTCATCACTGTACCCAGAATGGGGATTAACGTCAACTTGGAGGAAAGGTTCTCTCTGAAATGAGATCTCACCATGGAGTTCTGGTGGACGGTGACCAGGCCTGTGAAGATTTATTGGACATTTCTGATGCATTGCCTCTCTGCAGTGGCAGCTGAGGTGCTGTGATCAACACGGAGCAGAGGAAGGCCCCCTTGTTCTCTGTGTAGAAAGAAATCTTCATCGGTTGACCAAACGTCAGAGCTTCCTCTGAGTGCTGAGCCTGGTACAAGACAGAAGGGACTATCGGACAGCTGTACCTTGGACCTATGTTTCAGATGAAAACCGAGGTGCAGGGAGGGGAGGGAGCTCACCCAGGGTCCCGGGTCGGCACGCTAGTTTGAAGTCTCTGCTTTCCGCTGCTATGCCCTGCGTGTGTGCCCACGGTCCCAGGGGTTGAGGGTCAGCCCAGGCTAGGTGTGCCTGCACAGCCACTCTGACGTGACGGCATGGGGGCCTTCGAGGACTCGCCATCCACACTGGGGTCCGTCTGGAACTTTGTGCAAAGTTGTCATGATGCTGAGACCAGAGAAGAGAAGGTTTGGCTTAATGAGCTGAAATGACACACGAAGGGCAAAAAACCCATTCACTGAGTCAGCCAATCCTGTCCCAGGCCTGGCCTGGGTGCTGCTGAGGGTACAGCCTATTAAAACACATTCCTAGCTCCCATCCTCGGAGTTTTTAGTTCCCTTACAAAGGATCAGGGTCCTAGGGTTTCTAGGATATTCCTGAGGGATGCTACTGCTGATGCTTTTCAAGCTGGCAGGTATATGTATGTGGGGCCTGACCCAGGGTGCTGCTGGGTGTAAACTTTAGATCTTCCACATGTGGCTGGCCACGTGGCCTTGGCCAAGTTCTCTAACCTGTGTGAGCCTGTTTCCTTATCTGTAAATGTGATCCTACCTGATTTCAAGGTGGCTTTAAGAATGCAGTCAGACATTGTGTGTAAGCACTTAGCACAGTGCCTGTGGTCAGCGTTCAGTAGGTTGTTTTTATTGTTTTTATTAATACCAGTGAGGCTGCTGTAGAAGCACAAGGGAGAGCTGAAGGAGGGGCTGGACCAGGCCATTGGTTGAGGGGTGGAGAGGAGGGAATCTAGGCTCTTTGAGAGGCTCCAAGCCCTGTGAGTTATGAGTTGTTTAATTGCTAAGTCAGGACTGACTCTTGCAACCCCATGGACTGTAACCAACCAGGCTTCTCTGTCTGTGGTATTTCTCAGGTGAGAATACTGAAGTGGGTTGCCATTTCCTTCTCCAGGGAATATTCTCGACCCAGAGATCGAACCGAGGTCTCCTGCATTGCATGTGAATTCTTGACCATCTCCACGGGATTTTCTTGACCCAGAGATCTAACCAAGGTCTCCTGCATTGCATGTGGCGATTGAACTGGGAATCCCTGAGCTAGAACTTGGCTCCAAGTTAAAACCTGCCTGCTAGTCCCTGTCTGGCCACTAGAGGGCAGTAGAGCCAAGGCTGCGAAAGGAAGGCAGTGAGCCAGGAAGGCTGGCGTGGATCTGTGCATTCTGCCTTTATTCCTATCCTGAAGCCTAATTGTGTATTTGCATTGCACTGTCTCCTCTCTCCTTGCTCTGTGTACTTGCTGACGTTTTTGAAAAACACTTCGCATTGCAGGGCACCTCTCATTGCCTGCTCATCTTGTGGCCCGGGATTAGCTATGGCTGAAGCATCCCCCTTTCTGGCAGCTGTGTTTATTTCTCAAGGGCGAAGGCAGAGCAGAACATGGGGGCCTGCGCCCTGCAGCTCAGCAGAGCCTAGTTTGAACCGTAGTTGCTCTTCTGCCAGTTCAGAACTTGGGGTCTGTTCCATCTTACTTTCCTCCCCCGCTCCCCAGCCCTTGCCTGCACCCTTTGATCCTGTGGGTGGAGAAATAAAGGGAATTCCAAATCTTTAATCCATTTTTGAAGGCTGGTAAACAGCACTGGTTGAATCATTTCAGAGAAGTGTGGGTGCTCTTTCAAGGTCACAGAATATAGTGAGGAAAGGAAAAATACTGGAAGCGCATTTATAATATTTGATGGTGTACCTTGTACCAAGCCCTATCCATCGACGAATTGCTTTATTCCTTTAGAATGACAGAAGGTACCAGTGACAGCAGCCTGGGCCTGTGCTGGTTTTCATGCATCAGTTCTCTCAACCCTCATAACTGCCCACAGGGTATTCATTCTGAAGAAACTGAGACTTGGAGAGGTTACAAAAGGATACGTAGAGCCAAAGATCAGTGCTGGTGGAAATTGAAACCAGTGTATCTCACTCCAAAATCCAAACTCTATTTTGTCAGCAGTATTGCTAAGTAAATTTAGTCATGTCCGACTCTGCGACTCCATGGACTGTAGCCTTCCAGGCTCCTCTGTCCATAGGGGTCTCCAGGCAAGAATACTGGAGTGGGTTGCCATTTCCTTCTCCAGTCAGCAGTATTGGACCTGGCCAATTCTACTTTTAACAAAGCTCTTTCTAGAAGTGAGGTATATAGATCTTAGGAAGGAGAAGGTTAGGCTTACAACAAAACAGCTTATAACCCCACATGACCTGCTGCTGCTGCTGCTAAGTCACTTCAGTCGTGTCCGACTCTGTGCGACCCCTTAGACGGCAGCCCACCAGGCTCCCCCGTCCCTGGGATTCTCCAGGCAAGAACACTGGAGTGGGCTGCCATTTCCTTCTCCAATGCATGAAAGTGAAAAGTGAAAGTGAAGTTGCTCAGTCATGTCCGACTCTTTGCAACCCCATGGACTGCAGCCCACCAGGCTCCTCCATCCATGGGATTTTCCAGGCGAGAGTACTGGAGTAGCCACATGACCTAGTGGACTAGTTAGAAACATGGTATGAAACCAGATTGCCTGAGTTTAGATCCTGACTCTGCTGCCTACCATATCTATGACCTTGCTTGGGCAAATTCTTTGACATCTGAGTATTTGTAAAATGGGAAGAATAATAATAGCTCCCTTACTAGCTTGCTCTGAGGGTTAAATGAATTAATTCATGTAAGTGCTTAGACTGGGCTTCCCTGGTGGCTCAGATGGTAAAGAATCTGTCTGCAATGCAGGAGACTTGGGTTCGATCCCTGGGTTGAGAAAGTCCCCTGGAGAAGGGAACGGCTAACCACTCCAGTGTTCTTGCCAGAAGAATTCCATGGGCAGAGGAGCCTGGCGGGCTGCAGTCCATGGGGTTGCAAACAGTCAGATGGAATTGAGTGCCTAACGTGTGTGCACGTGGACACACACACACACACACGTGCTTAGATTTTTGCCTGGTACCATGTAAAAGCTCAGTAAATGTTAGCTCTTATTCTCATCATTTTTAGCCATCATGTCATAGTCACCTCTCTATTTCTCACTGCCTGGCATATAGGGGTTGGCAAATGTTTATTGAGTGAAACGAGCCCTTGGATTCAGAAAAATATTTTCTGAACCCTGGAGGATGCCAGGTGCTGGCTTGATACATAAATGACTCCATTTTGAACCCTGTCCTCAGGCCTTCTCAGTGGAATAGGAGAAGTCACACAGCATGCTAATTTATTTCACAAGGAAGAAATATTCCATGGATGCCCTGATAGGGGTGAGAGCACTTTTGGAGTGGGGATGGGGCTAGGGGCTAGTTTCAGAGGAGACAGGCTTTGAATTAGGCCTTGAAAGATGGTGGAGGAGAAGGACGGACAGATGGACTGGGGCAGAGAATTCAGATTTCTTGAACCCAATATGCTTCCAACTTCAACAAAGGACTATTGGATCAAGTTGGAGTTTTATTCATCCAACAACTATTCATCTGGGATGGTTGAAATTAGGCACAGTGATGGCTTTCAGCCAGTCTCTGCTGCCCTCACATGACCTGGGCCTAACGGGTGAGCAGGAAACAACTGATGAAAATTCAGTCTCATGATGGACCAGTACTGACTTGGAGCCCCTTAGGTGCAGGTGAAAGACACAGCTCTGACTGCTTTAAGTAGAAAGGAAATTGTCATGGACAGCCTTGGTCATGTGTGTTCTCTGTGACCACGGAGGTCATCTGTCCACCCTGCACAGGATGGGGAGAGTACAGGGCATATCAGTGTTGCCTAAATCACATGGGTTGTGGTGGTGATGGTGGGCTGTGGGGGGTGTGATTCCCCCAAGAAAATTCAGACGGGGTCACCAGAGGGAGGAAGAATCAATGTTTACATGAAATACACAGATGACCACTATGACTGCCACATGGGAACAGAATAATGCACCAGCTAAGAGTCCTGGCTTGGCACTCCAGTTCCCAGAGAATCCCACTTCCACCATTTATAGACTGGGTGACCATGGCTGGGTCACTTCACCTGTCAGTCTGTGACACAGCGTCCCCATCTACAAATTGGGGGTGATGGTCCAGCGCTGTAGGCTTGAACCAGTGTGAGAGCATGCGGCGGAGGTACCAGCACATGTAGCTGCAACTTGGTGTGGCATGAAGTCTGAAGTCTCTGATCCAGCAAATCAACTTCTGGGTATTTAATCAGAGGAAACGAAAATGCTGACTCAAAAAGGTATCTGTACCCCATGTTCACTGCAGCATTGTTTACAATAGTCAGGATATGGAAACAGTCTAAATGTCCCCTGATGGATGAATGGGTAAAGAAATGTGGTATATATGTATACACACACACTATATATGCAGTGAAATTAAGCCACAGTGAAGAACGAAATCTTGGTATTTGCCACAACATGGATGAAACTTAAGGGCATTATGCTAAATGAAATAAGTCAGAGAAACACAAATATTGTTCCATCTCACTTACACGTGGAATCAAAAAATAAACCCCAAACCAAGCTCATAGATACAGAGAACAGATTGGTGGTTATCAGAGGTGGAGGCTGGGTGAAGTGGGCCAGATGGTTGAAGGGGGTCCAAGGTATAAACTTTCAGTTATAAAATAAATAAGCTCTGAAATGTGATGCACACCATGGTGACTGTACTTAACAACACTGTGTTATATATTTGAATGTTTCTAACAGAGTAGATCTTCAAAGTTCATCACAAGGAAAAAAAATTGTAACTATGTTTGGTGACAGATGTTAACTAGACTTATTGTGATGATCATTTTGCAATGTATACAAATATTGAATCATTATGTAGCACACCTTAAGTCAACGTAATATTATATGCCAATTATGTTGTTGTTCAGTTGCTAAGTCATGTCTGACTCTTTGTGACCCCATGGACTGCAGCACACCAGGCTTCTCCGTCCTTCACCATGTCCCAAAGTTTGTTCAGATTGATGTCCATTGAGTTGGTGATGCCATCCCACCATCTCATCTTCTCCTACTCCCTTCTCCTCTGGCCTTCAGTCTTCCCCAGCATCAGGGGCTTTTCCAGTGAGTTGGCTCTTCGCATCAGGTGGCGAAAGTATTGGAGCTTCAGCTTCAGCATTAGTTCCTCCAATGAATATTTAGGGTTGATTTCCTTTAGGATTGACTGGTTTGATCTCCTTGCTGTCCAAGGGACTCTCAAGAGGCTTCTTCAACACCACAGTCTGAAGGCATCAGTTCTTCAGCCTTCTTTATGGTCCAATTCTCACAACCATACATGACTACTGGAAAAACCATAGTTGTGACTATACAGACCTTTGTCAGCAAAGTGATGTCTCTGCTTTTTAATATGCTGTCTAGGTTTGTCATAGCTTTCCTTCCAAAGGGCAAGTGTCTTTTAATTTTATGGCTGAAGTCACTATCCACAGTGATTTTGGAGCTCAAGAAAATAAAATCTGTCACTGCTTCTACTTTTCCCCCTTCTATTTACCATGATGTGGTGATACCAGATGCCATGATCTTAGTTTTTTTGAATATTGAGTTTTAAGCCAGGCTTTTCACTCTCCTCTTTCACCATCATCAAGAGACACTTTAGTTCCTCTTCTCTTTCTACCATTAGAATGGTATTATCTGCATATCTGAGGTTGTTGATATTTCTCCTGGCAATCTTGATTCCAGCTTGTGATTCATCCAGCCTGGCATTTTGTATGATGTACTACATTACTTTGCCAACAAAGGTCCATCTAGTCAAAGCTATGGTTTTTCCAGTAGTCATGTATGGATGTGAGAGTTGGACTATAAAGAAAGCTGAACACTGAAGAATTGATGTTTTTGAACTGTGGTGTTGGAGAAGAGTCTTGAGAGTCCCTTGGACTGCAAGGAGATCAAACCAGTCAATCCTAAAGGAAAACAGTCCGGAATATTCATTGGAAGGACTGATGCTGAGGCTGAAACTCCAACGGTTTGGCCACCTGATGTGAAGAACTGACTCACTGGAAAAGACCCTGATGCTGGGAAAGATTGAAGGCAGGAGAAGGGGATAACAGAGGATGAGATGGTTGGATGGTATCACCAACTGGATGGACATGAGTTTGAGCAAGCTCTGGGAGTTGGTGATGGACAGGGAAGTCTGGCATGCTGCAGTCCATGGGGTCACAAAGAGTCGGACATGACTGAGTGATTGAACTGAACTGAATTCTACATATAAGTTTAATAAGCAGGGTGACAATATAAAACATTGTACTTCTTTCCCATTTTGAAACCAGTCAATTGTTCCATGTCCATTCCCAACTGATGCTTCATGTCCTGCAAACGGGTTTCTCAGGAGACAGGCAAGATGGTCTGGTACTCCCATCTCTTTAAGAATTTTTCACAGTTTGTTGTGATCCATAAAATCAAAGGCTTTCATGTAGTTGTCAGTGAAGCCAAATTAGATGTTTTTCTGGAATTCCCTTGCTTTCTCTATGTTCCAACGAATGTTGGCAATTTGATCTCTGGTGAAAATAAAGTCCAATGCTGTAAAGAGCAATACTGCATAGGAACCTAGTCAATCAAGGTTGGACATGGTCAAGCAGGAGATGGCAAGAGTGAACATCGACATCTTAAGAATCAGTAAACTGAAATGGACTGGAATGGGTGAATTTAATTCAGATGACCTTTGTATATACTATTGTGGTCAAGAATCCCTTAGAAGAAATGGAGGGGCCCTCATAGTCAACAGAAAAGCCTGAAATGCAGTACTTGGGTGCAATCTCAAAAATGACAGAATGATCTCGGTTCATTTCCAAGGCAAACCATTCAATATTGCAGTAATCCAAGTCTGTGCTCCAACCACTGATGCCAAAAAGCTGAAGTTGACTTGTTCTATGAAGACCTACAGCTCCTTCTAGAGCTAACACCAAAAATGATGTCCTTTTCACCATAGGGGATTGGAATGCAAAAATAGGAAGTCAAGAGATTACTAGAGTAACAGGCAAGTTTGGTCTTGGAGTACAAAATGAAGCAGGACAAAGGCTAACAGAGTTTTGTTAAAAGAACACATTGGCCATGTCAAACACCATTTTCCAAGAACACAAGAGATGACTCTACACATCGATATCACCAGATGGTCAATACTGAAATCAGATTGATTCTATTATTTGCAGCTGAAGATGGAGAAGCTGTATACAGTCAGCAGAAATAAGACTGGGAGCTGACTGTGGCTCAGACCATGAGTTAGTTATTGCCAAATTCAGACTTAAATTGAAGAAAGTAGGGAAAACCACTAGACCATTCAGGTGTGACCTAAATCAAATCCCTTATGATCATACAGTGGAGGTGACAAATAGATTTAAGGGATTAGATCTGTTAGAGTGCCCGAAGAACCTGTGGACAGAGGTTTATAACATTGTACAGAAGGCAGTGACCAAAAGCATCCCAAAGAAAAAGAAGTTCAAGAAGGCAAAGTGGTTGTCTGAGGAGGCTTTACAAATAGCTGAGAAGAGAAGTGAAAAGCAAGGGAGAAAGGGAAAGATGCACCCAACTGAATGCAGAGTTCCAGAGAATAGCAAGGAGAGATAAGAAGGCCTTCAATGAACAATGTGAAGAGATACAGGAAAACAACAGAATGGGAAAGACTAGAGATCTCTTCAAGAATCTTGGAGACATCAAGGGAACATTTCATGCAAGGGTGGGCATAAAATGGTATGGACCTAACAGGCAGAAGAGATTAAGAAGAGGTGGCAGGAATATACAGAACTATACAAAAATGGTCTTAAGAATTGGGATGAGCAGGATGGTGTGGTCACTCACCTAAAGCCAGACATCCTGGAGTGTGAAGTCAAGTGGGCCTTAAGAAGCATTACTACAAACAAAACTAGTGGAGGTGATGGAATTACAAGCTGAGCTATTTCAAATCCCAAATAGATATTGCTGTTAAAGTGCTGCACTTAATGTGCCAGCAAATTTGGAAAACTGCAGTGGCCATGGGACTGCAAAAGGTCAGTTTTCATTCTAATCCCAAAGAAACGCAATGCCATACTATTCAAACTACCACACAGTTGGGCTCATTTCACATGTTAGTAAGGTTCTGCTCAAAATCCTTCAAGCTAGACTTCGTCAGTATATGAACTGAGAACTTCCAGATGTACAAGTTGGGTTTTAAAAAGGCAGAAAAACCACTGGCAAATATACCTAAATTTTGACTATGCCAAAGCCTTTGACTGTGTGGATCACAATAAACTGTGGAAAATTCTGAAAGAGATGGGAATACCAGACCACCTGGCCTGCCTCTTCAGAAACCTGTATGCAGGTCAGGAAGCAACAGTTAGAACTGGACATGAAACAACAGACTGGTTCCAAATAGGAAAAGGAGTATATATCAAGGCTGTATACTGTCACCCTGCTTATTTAACTTCTATGCAGAGTACATCATGAGAAACGCTGGGCTGGAAGAAGTACAAGCTGGAATCAAGATTGCCAGGAGAAATATCAATAACCTCAGATATGCAGATGACACCACCCTTATGGCAGAAAGTGAAGAAGAACTGAAGAGCCTCTTGATGAAAGTAAAACAGGAGAGTGAAAGAGTTGGCTTAAAGCTCAACATTCAGAAAATGAAGATCTTAGCATCTGGTCCCATCACATCATGGCAAATAGATGGGGAAACAGTGGAAACAGTGTCAGAGTTTATTTTGGGGGGCTCCAGAATCACTGCAGATGGTGACTGCAGTCATGAAATTAAAAGACGCTTACTCCTTAGAAGGAAAGTAATGACCAACCTAGACAGCATATTAAAAAGCAGAGACATTACTTTGTCAACAAAGGTCCATCTAGTCAAGGCTATGGTTTTTCCAGTGGTCGTATATGGATGTGAGAGTTGGACTATAAAAAAAACTGAGCACCGAAGAATTGATGCTTTTGAACTGTGGTGTTGGAGAAGACTCTGAGACTCCCTTGGACTGCAGGGCAATCCAACCAGTCCATCCTAAAGATCAGTCCAGAGTGTTCATTGAAAGGACTGATGTTCAAGCTGAAACTCCAATACTTTGGCCACCTGATGTGAAGAGCTGACTCATTGGAAAAGACCCTGATGCTGGGAAAGATTGAGGGCAGGAGGAGAAGGGGACGACAGAGGATGACATGGTTGGATGGCATCACTGACTCAATGGACATGAGTTTGGGTGAACTCTGGGAATTGGTGGTGGACAGGGAGGCCTGGCATGCTGCGGTTCATGGGGTCGCAAAGAGTTGGACATGACTAACTGAACTGAATTGAAAAAGTAAATGAAATCTGAAGTCTCTGAATTATTACTTGACCAGTTCCAGGGCACCTGTCCACAGGTAGCCAAAGCCCCCTGGGTTCAATTCCTCAATCAGCCCCTTACTAGCTACATTTTTCTCCTCGATGAAGTGAAGGTCATCATTCCTGCCTGCCAGCATTATTGGGAGAAGTGATGAGGTGATGTGTAGACACTGCCTGGCACATATTGTTCTGTAACTAATGATAGACGCCTTCTCAGTACAATTATTACTCCAGAGCACACTAGGAGTCCAGGTGCGTCTCTGGCAGGGCAGACCACGTGCTCTGAGAACAAACAACCATTCTTTTGGATAAAGGGTGCCTTTGGCCAGCAGCCAAGAGCCCTGGGAGGCTTTGTACAGGAGGCTTTGTAGCCTGGCCCTTCCTGCCTTCCTTTCAACTTGGGCTGGGTACAGCCTCACAGAGGTTCATGTTTCTCTCTTAATTACCCCTCAGGCTCTCCTCTCAGCCTGTCTTTCATTTCCACCACAGGCTTTCAGCCAGACAATTTGAACAGAATCTCATCTGGAGTGTGTTAACTCTTCTCCCCCGTTGCTGGCAGAGATCGAGTATCAGCTCTGTATTAGGACAAGTTGTAAGTAAACACACATTTGCTCTAATGTGGCCCCTCCTCCCATGCCATAGCCTTATCTTAGATTTGCATGGTTTTAAATCGGGGAACACAAGAGTGTTTGGAGAAGACCTCAGAAATAATTTAACCCAGTCTACTCATTTTACAGGAGAGTAATTTGTAGATATTTTGTTAAGTTGCTCGTGTTCACATAGATAACTTGAGAATAAGAATAGAACTGAAAATCAGGTCTTCTGACTCTCAGTCTGAAACTTTTACCACAATAACCTGGTCCTTAATCATTCATCCTCTCCTTCAATAATATATATTGAATATCTATTACTGTAATTCTAGACCCTATGTACTGAGCATGTGAAAATAAGTTGAGTAAGAAAAATTGCTTGCCCTTGAACTGATTATGATCTCTTCATCCATCCATCCATCCATCCATCCATCATTCGTTCATCTTTTCATCAGTCTACTTCTCTTTCCACGTATCCATGAATACATCTTCTTATTTCTTTATCTATTCATCCAGTCATCAATGCCTCTATAAAGCCCCAAGTCCTAGGCTGGGCTGGGGGCCAAGATAAGTAAAAATTTTGCTTTTTAGGTTTTCACCTGTTGTGGAGGAAGGCACACAGAAAGCTGCCTCTAAGGTATGTACACAGGGCTCTGTACACAAAAGGAGACTTTCTCTTCTGCCTCTTATTTTTGAGAAGGCTTCATTCTGGGTGAAAACAGAGCTGCGCTTTGTATAGGAGTCTCCAGTGGGAGAGATGGGAAAGGACTTTCTAGGCTGAGACAGCAACAGGGGAAAGGCATGAGGATGTCTGGTGGGTTCAGAAGGGAGCGGAGTTCCATTGCACTTGATAACTCCTAGGAGTGAGCTGATGGTTATTAGTGAGGAGCATGTGTGCTAAATCGCTTCAGTCATGTCTGACTCTTCACGACCCTATGGACAGGGTCCTTTGTCCATGGGATTCTCCAGGAAAGAATACTGGAGTGGGTTGCCATGCCCTCCTCCAGGGGATCTTCCTGATCTGGGATTGAACCCGCTTCTCTAACGTCTCCTGTGTTGGCAGGCAGGTTCTTTACCACCTGGGAAGAGGATGTTAAAGGTTCTTTTAAAAGGACCCTGGATACAATACCTGGAGCTAGAATGTCACCCTTTGGGCATTTGGAAACCATTGCTGAGTTGGTGGTGGTGTTGTTTTTAGCAGGAAGTGATTTTGGCCAGTGTACATTTTAGAAAGATCACTCAGGGCAATTGGGTTGGAAGCAGGAGACTAGAAGTACAGGAATGTTTAAAACCCGTCCTAACAGCCCTAACATCATGGCCTAAATCAAGGTGTTGACTGTGGACATGGGACCTGTGGGTGGGGTTTGAGCAACAAGTGGAGGAACAATAAAAAGAACTTGAGTGGTGACTTATCATATGTAGACCTTCAGAGAGAGGTGAATCAGAGGAGACTTTGAGATGTCTGACTGAGTGCCAGGTGACAATGCCATTTTCTGAGTTCAAGATCATGGGAGGAAGGGGATTTTGAGAAAATAATACATTCAGTTTTGGACATGTAGGGTGCAGTTAGTTTAAGATCTCATATAAACTGTGAACTTCCACATGTTCAAGCTGGTTTTAGAAAAGGCAGAGGAACCAGAGATCAAATTGCCAACATCCGCTGGATCATCGAAAAAGCAAGAGAGTTCCAGAAAAACATCTATTTCTGCTTTATTGACTATGCCAAAGCCTTTGACTGTGTGGACCACAATAAACTGTGGAAAATTCTGAAAGAGATGGGAATACCAGACCACCTGATCTGACTCCTGGGAAACCTATATGCAGGTCAGTAAACAACAGAACTGGACATGGAACAACAGACTGGTTCCAAATAGGAAAAGGAGTACGTCAAGGCTGTATATTGTCACCCTGCTTATTTAACTTCTATGCAGAGTACATCATGAGAAACGTTGGGCTGGAAGAAGCATAAGCTGGAATCAAGATTGCCAGGAGAAATATCAATCACCTCAGATATTCAGATGACACCACCCTTATGGCAGAAAGTGAAGAGGAACTCAAAAGCCTCTTGATGAAAGAGGAGAGAGCAAAAGTTGGCTTAAAGCTCAACATTCAGAAAACTAAGATCATGGCATCTGGTCCTATCACTTCATGGCAGATAGATGGGGAAACAGTGGGAAGTGTCAGAGGTTATTTTCTTGGGCTCCAAAATCACTGCAGATGGTGACTGCAGTCATGAAATTAAAAGACGCTTACTCCTTGGAAGGAAAGTTATGACCAGCCTAGATAGCATATTGAAAAGCAGAGATATACTTTGCCAACAAAGGTCTGTCTAGTCAAGACTATGGTTTTTCCAGTGGTCATGTATGGATGTGAGAGTTGGACTGTGAAGAAAGCTGAGTGCCGAAGAATTGATGCTTTTGAACTGTGGTGTTGGAGAAGACTCTTGAGAGTCCCTTGGACTGCAAGGAGATCCAACCAGTCCATCCTAAAGGAGATCAGTCCTGGGTGTTCACTGGAAGGACTGATGCTAAAGCTGAAACTCCAATACTTTGGCCACCTCATGCGAAGAGTTGACTCACTGGAGGAGACCCTGATGCTTGGAGGGATTGGGGGCAGGAGGAGAAGGGGACAACAGAGGATGAGATGGTTGGATGGCATCACGGACTCAATGGACAAGAGTTTGGGTGAACTCCAGGAGTTGGTAATAGACAGGGAGGCCTGGCGTGCTGTGATTCATGGGGTCGCAAAGACACCACTGAGCAACTGAACTGAACTGAACTGAACTGAACTGATGCGTTACATGAGAGATGGGGCTGGGGGTGGACATGGTGAGCAGTCCCGAGTGTGGAGTGTCAGTTGCACACAGAGCAGCAGACATAACGCCCGAAGAGAGGCTGGGGCTTAGATCTTCTTACTGGAGGGGACAAGGCTGCCAGACTGCAGCTAACTGTCCCAGAGAGCGAGGAGGGGAGGATTTAGACTGCAGGTTTTGGTAATTGTATCAAGGCTATTCAAGTTCTTAACTTTAGGGGGAGCTGGGTGAAGTGGAGGGTGTTTGGAAACTATCTGTGCTGTCTTTGCAACCGTTCCAAAGTGTAAAATGATTTCAAAATAAAAGTTAAGAAAAAGACCTAAAGTGGGTTGTACCAGTTGCATCATGATATAAACAATACCTTTTGTTTTAGGCATGAAAATGAACATTTATTTAGAATGGAAAAAGCAATAGTTACAAACATAACACAATTCAGAAAATAACATAATAGTGTATTAATTGCCTGTCTGGCACATCTGTGTAGTATCGCAGACTCACTTTTGGCCTCTCTTCATCAAACCCTGTTTTTCTAGGACTGCCTAAGTACCTCATTTGGAGGACAGAGGTTCATAGACTAGATTCCTGTCACATTTAAGCTATATCTTTATTATTAATATTATTTATTAATTTGTTTTTTTATTGAAGAGTCAGAGAAGGCAATGGCACCCCATTCCAGTACTCTTGCCTGGAAAATCCCATGGATGGAGGAGCCTGGTAGGCTGCAGTCCATGGGGTCGCTAAGAGTCGGACACGACTGAGTGACTTCACTTTCTCTTAACTTTCATGCATTGGAGAAGGAAATGGCAACCCACTCCAGTGTTCTTGCCTGGAGAATCCCAGGGACGGGGGAGCCTGGTGGGCTGCCGTCTCTGGGGTTGCACAGAGTCGGACACGACTGAAGTGACTTAGCATAGCATTGAAGGATAATTGCTTTTTTGTTGTTTTCTGTCAAACCTCAATGTGAATCAGCCATAGGTATATATATATCCCCTCCCTTTTGAACCCCCTTCCCCTCTCCCTCCCCATCCCTCCCCTCTAGGTTGATACAGAGCCCCTGTTTGAGTTTCCTGAGCCTTACGGCAAATTCCCGTTGGCTATCTATTTTACATATGGTAATGTAAGTTTCCATGATACTCTCTCCATACATCTCACCCTCTCCTCCCCTATCCCCATGTCCATAAGTCTGTTCTCTATGTCTGTTTCTCTATTGCTGCCCTGTAAATAAATTCTTCAGTACCATTTTTTTAGATTCCATATATGCGTTAGAATATGATCTTTATCTTTCTCTTTCTGGCTCACTTCACTCTGTATAATAGGTTCTAGCTTCATCCACCTTTTAAAAATAGCTTTTTTGATGTTCATATTGACATATAATAAACTACACATATTTAAGGTCTGTGGGTTTGTAGGTTTTGGCATATGCAGTCTGTCATGAGGTCCATCACCACAGTCCGAGTAGTGAACACACTCACCTCTTACAACCATTTCTTCATGTCTCTTTATCTCCTTTCTCCCCCCCACCCCCCAAACCAGGTGATCACTGATCTATTCTGTGTCACTATAGATTAGACTGCGTTTTCCAGAGTTTCATATACATAGAATCATACAGCATATACTCTTTTTGTCTTACTTCATTCAAAAAGCATTCTTATTTTGGGATTCATCCGTGATATTGCTTGTATAAATAGTTATTTTCCTTTTCGTTGCTAAATAGTACTTCATCAGATGAATATACCATGGGTTGTATATCCATTTCCTGTAGATGGCCATTTGCATCATTTCCAGGTTTTGGCTATTAGAAGCAAAGTTGCTAGGAACATTTGTATATAAGTCTTCGTATGGATATATATATTTCCTTTTCTCTTGGAAAAAACACCTAGAGGCAGAATGACTGGATCATATGTAAATGTATGTTTAAGTATACGTTTACCTTCATCGGCCTTAGAGTTCTGGTTCCTCCATATTTCCAGCGACAGTTGCTGTGGTCAACCTTTACTTTCAGCCCCTCTAAAGGGTGTGTCGTGGTACCTCATTGTGGTTTTACTGAGCATTGCTTTAACGACTAATGATGTAGAGCATCTTGGCCTGCTGTGTACAGTTCATGGAGTCGCAAAACGTTGTATACCACTTAGCGACCGAAAAACATCTTTGCAAGTGCTTTTTTGCCATCTTGATATCATCTTTGGTTAAAAGCCCGTTCAGATGTTCTCCCTATGTTGTAAAATATTGGATTGTTTGTTTCCTTGATGTTGAGTTTTGAGAGTTCTTTATTCTGGATGTGTCCTTTATCAGAAATATGTTTCACAAATGTTTTTTACTTGTTGTTTGTTAGTTTTATTTTCTTAAAAGTGTCATTCAAAGAGCAGAAGTGTTTGCTTATGATGAAATCCAACTTGTCAATTTGTTCTTTTACAAGTCATGCTTTTGGTGTCAGCTCTAAGAAATCTTTGATATGCTGTCAACCCAAGGCCACAAAGTTTCTTTTCCTATGTTATCTTCTGGTAGTTTTGTAGTTTCAGCCATTACATTTTGATTTTTAATACATTTGTGAGTTAACTTTTATAGATGTGACAAGTATGGATCCAAAGGTTTTTTGTTATTGTTGTTTGTTTGTTTTTGCATACAACTTTCCAGTTGTCCCAGAACCACTTGTCGAGAAGGCTATCTTTTTCTCCTCTGCATTTCCTTTACACTTTTGTCAAAACCTGTATATGTGTGGGCCAATTTTTCAGCTCTCTCTTCTGTTCCTCTGATCTGTATGGTTACTCTGACGCTGATACTACACTGTCCTGATTAATATGCGTGCATGCTAAGTCACTTCAGTCATGTCCGACTCTTTGTGACCCCATGGACTGTACCCCATCAGGCTCCTCTGTCCATGGGATTTCTCAGGCAAGAATACTGGAGTGGGTTGCCACTCCCTTCTCCAGGGGATCTTCCTGACCCAGGGATTGAGCTTGTGTCTCTTAGGTCTCCTGCATTGGCAGACAGGTTCTTTACCATTAGCGCCACCTGGGAAGCCTCCTGATTAATGTAGTTTTATAATAATTCTTGAAATCAGGTGGTCTTAGCCCTTCACCTTTGTTCTTCTTTCTTCAGAGTTGTGTGTGTGGATTTCCTTTGCATTTCCATATGAAGTTTAGAATCAGGTAGCCTGCTTATACAAAAAGCTTTCTGACATTTTTGATTTAGCTTGTGTTGAATATATGGATCAATTTGGGGAGTACTGACATGTTAATAATATTAAGTATTCCGACCCAACAACAAAGTGTATTTTTAGGTTTGATAGTGGTGGTTTAGTTGCTCAGTTGTGTCTGATTCTTTGCAACCCCTGGGAAATCCCATGTACTGTATCGCATCACTCTCCTCTGTCCATGTGATTCTCCAGGCAAGAATACTGGCGTGGGTTGCCATTTCTTTTTCCAGGGGATCCTCCTGACTCTGGGATAGAATCAGGGTCTCCTGCATTACAGGACAATTCTTTACCAACTGAGACACCACTTTCAGGTTTACTATTTTACTTTAAATGTATTGCCCCACAGTCTTTCTCCTTGCCTGCATTATTCCTGATGAGAAGGCTGTGTTATTCTTATCTTTGTTCTTCCATATGTGACATGCTTTTCCCCTCCTCTGTTAGATTTTGTCTTGTTTACTGGTTTTGAGCAATTTTATTATGTGTCCTGGTGTAGTTTTCTTGCTGTTTCTTATTCTTGGCATTTGTTGAGCTTCTTGAATCTGTTGAGCTTATCTTCTCATCAAATTTAGAACATTTTGGATGTCATTAACTATTTTTCTCTCTACCTCCTTCTTCTTCAGAAACTCCAACTGCATATACATTAGGGCCTTTTCAGTTGTTCTATAGTTTACTGGTACTCCTTTAATTCTCAAAATTTATTTCTTTTTCTGTGTGTTTAATTTTAGGCAGTTGCTATGTCAAGTTCACTAATGTTTGCTTCTGCAATAACTAATTTGCTGTTAATTCCACCAGTATATTTTTAATCTTAGACATTGTAATTTTTATCTCTAAAAATTGGGGTTTCTTTAAAAAATATATCTTACATGGCTCCAGTTAACTTTTTAAAATATGGAATATTTTAAATATATAGTATATTGTAATGTGGTATTATATTAAAATATATTCTAATGTGATACATTAGTTGTTTTAATGTCCTTCTTTGCTAATTTTAACAGCTGTGTCAATTCTAGATTGGTTTTAATTGATTTTTCTTCTTTTTATGGGTCATATTGTCCCGCCTCTTTTCATGCCTATTAACCCTCTTGCTGGATGCCAAACACTGTGAATTTTACCTTGTTGGTTTCTGGCTATTTTAATCTATTTTAATAATAAAAAAATATTCTTCAACTTTACTTTGGAAAGCAGCTAAATTATTAGTTTCTTTTGTGTGTCTTGCTTTCCAGGTTTGCTTCTTGGGACTAGAGCATGGAGAGTGAAGGGCTAAGCGTTCCTCATTGTAAAGGCAAGCTGTGCGGTCTGGCTGTAGGAACAGCCCTGTTTCCAGCCCTGTGACCCCATTTGTGGCGGGGGCTGTGCCTCTCACCCCTGGACGTTCTCTCCCTGGCCTCACGTAGTTTCGTCACGTGCTTGCAGGCACTGCTCTGCGGTCTGCTGAACGCTCCAGAGGCCTCGAGCGTTCTCTTTCTGGTGCTGTCTGTCCTCACGGGTATTCTGCGCTGGGTACTGAAGACACCCCAGTCTCTCTCAACTCTCAGCTTGGTCTTTCAGCTGAAGCTGTTTGCCAGCCTCTGCCTTCCTTCCCATTCCTCACACGGCAGCCTGGACTCTCTCTCCAGGCCGTGAGGTAGGGCAGTTGTAGGGCTCACTCCGTTTTGTTTTCTGTCGCTCGTGGGGGTCGTTATCCTTTGTTGCCTTACGCCCTTGCTCTCTTGAAAACTGTTGTTCCATGTTTTGGGGGTTTTATTTTTCAGTTGTGTCAGATGAGAGAGTAAATCTGTTCCATTACCTCATCTGGCTGGAAGCAGAAGTGTCCATTACGGTTTTATTCTGTTATGTTTCTTTCAAAACCCTCCTTTGAAGCAATCTTCTTTTGTCACAGCAAACAGCGTGACCAGACTGTGTTCTCCTCATCCTGCGATTGTTTTGACCCTCAAAGCAAGCCCGTGAGATGGGTGTCAGATCATCCCTATTTCATGGATAAGGGAACCGAGCCTCAGAGAGGTGAAGAGACTTGTCCAAGGTCACCCAGTCTATAAAAGATTAAGCCACATTCCTCTACACTGCTGCCCTTGTAGTTCCCGGGAGGTGAAGCAGAGCCACATGAAGTAAGGGTTGGTATCGTTATATTTTTTAAAGTATTTTGGGGAAAGAGGAGAAAAAAAAGATGGGATCAAGGTCACAGGGCTAATGAGCCAGGAGCAGGAGAGGGTCAGGGATTCTGTGAGTGGTTTTCCTACTGCACCTCTCCTTGACCCACCTCAGAGAAGGGGACTGTGTCTCCCAGCTAACGCACCCTGCCAGAGAGGGTGACTGAGAGGGATGGGGGGAAGAAGGGAGTGTCAGAGGGCCAGAGGGTGTCTGTGGAGGGCGTGGCACCAGAGGGCAGGGGAGCATTCCAGCCAGTGCCCAGGGCCTCCTGCCTTGTGTGATCATCCCTGCTTCCACCTTCCTCTGTGTGAGAAATAAAGGTAGAGGAATAAAATAATGAAGACATGAGTAGGTGAGGTGTTAGGGAGACAGCTTGTCAGGGTGGGCAGCACAGATGATTGGAGGGTGGGGATGGAGGTGGTGGGAGGCAAACGTGGAGATCGGAGCTCTGAGAAACTGGGGGAAGGGGGAACAGCGTGGGTGTGCAGAGGGGCAGGTGGGGACAGCAGAGGGTAACATCCCGGGGCAGGTGCTTCTTGGGAAAAAAAGTGATGTGGTCTTTTCCTGGCCCCGGGGAAGACTTTGGAATGTTCTTGGGCAATTTATTTTTAGTGAGATTCTCTTTTGACAATTTTTTAAAAGTGTGGAATGGAACATAATAGTTAGCATTTGTTAAGTGCCTATTGTATGCTCAGAATCTGTTTCACATGCATTGACTCAGTTCATATCATGCACAATTACTTTCCGAGTTGAGGACTATCACTAACCCTATCTGACAGGTGAGGAATCTGAGTCTCAGGGATGTGGTGGCTCACCTAAGCACTTTCTGATCCGATTTCTTTATTTTAAATGAGAGAGATGAGCGACATAAAGAGGGAATCAGAACCCGCTTACACAGAAGTCACCCAAGGTTTTTGTTTTATTTTTTTTTCCAAGGTCTGCCCTTCAGTTTGGGAAACTTGGAGCAAGATAGGGGTGGGAGGTTGGGAAAGAAATTAGGTATTACAGACACACTGCTAAAGAAGAGACTTCGTGTACGTTGTCTCAACAACTGGACTCCTATTATCTTGTCTACCCAAGCAGGTGCTGTAAATCTAGCACCTTTCCTGGCTCAGGGTAGGTATCTGGTGCTAGCTGTGCCAGGCACGTATCCCATCTCCCTGGCAATATTGCTTGTGCCGGGCATGAGCATGTGACCCAAACCAGGGCAATCACCCCTTTTCTTGGGATTGAAAAAAACTGTAGCTAACAACTCTGTTTATCTTCTTAGCATAATATCTGACTATAATCTGAAAGACATATTCTTTCAGCCCGAGACACTGAAAGAATTAAACAGATGGTGGCTCAGACGGTAAAGCGTCTGTCTGCAATGCAGGAGACCCAGGTTTGATCCCTGGGTTGGATAGATCCCCTTGAGAAGGAAATGGCAGCCCACTCCAGTATTCTTGCCTGGAAAATCTCATGGACTGTGGAGCCTTGTAGGCTACCATCCATGGGGTTGCAAAGAGTCGGACACAACTGAGTGACTTTACTTTCACTTTATGGCTCCCTGGTGGCTCAGAGGTTAAAGCATCTGCCTGGAATGTGGGAGAAGACCTGAGTTTGATCCCTGGGTCGGGAAGATCCCCTGGAGAAGGAAATGGCAACCCATTCCACGAATCTTGCCTGGAGAATCCTATGGAGGGAGGAACCTGGTAGGCTACAGTCAAGGGGTTGCAAAGAGTCAAACACGACTGAACGACTTCACTCATGCAGATAGAAGCAAAGGAAAATAGGAGATTCTAATGACATCTCTCCCTTTCTCCCTTCCCAAAGCCCTGATTTTCATTTAGAGAGCTATGTGACTGTAGAAACACTGCCTACCCCTACAGCCTGACTCCAGAGGGGAACACTTGGCCTGGGCCAGGCCACTCAGCACATCCATTCCTCCATTAAAGAAATTGCCAGAGATGGGTGGTACCAAGCTGTCTCAGTGAGAATTAATTAAGGACCTTAACTGAATGTTGAGGCACAGTTTTTCTGTTTGTTAATATTGGGAGTTACATTGATTGGCTTTTTAAACATTAAACCCACCTTGAATTCCTGGCATAAAATCCATTTGGTCATAATATATTATCCATTTAGTATACTCTTAGATTCAAATTGTTAAAATTTGTTTAGGCTTTTTAAAAAATTTGTGCTTATTGAAAGTTATCAGTCTGTAGTTTCCTCGTAATGTCTTTTTTTGGTTTTGGTGTCATGGAATGAATTGGAAAAATATTACTCTTCTTCAAGTTTTTGGAAAAGTTCATATAGAACTGGCATTTTTTTACCCTGTAAATGTTTGATAACATTCACAAATGAAGCCCTGTAGACCTAGAGTATTCTTTGTGGGAAGGTTTTAACTAAAATTTCAATTTCTAAACTATATTGGAAGCTATTCTCTTAACTGTTTCTTCTTGAGATTTTGTGTTTGTGTCCTTCAATTAATTTGTTTGTTTCACCTAAGTTTTCAGATTTATTGCTATAAAATTATTCTCCTCTCCTTTCTATACCTGTAGAATCTATAATAACTCTCTCTTTTGTAACTTTGGTAATTTTTGTTTTATTTATTTTTTCCCCAATTCATCTGGCTAGAAGGTATCAATTTTATTGATTTCAAACAACTAGTTTTTTCTTTTATTTTTTCTGTTCTTTTTCCATTTTGTAGTTCATTGGTTTCCACTCTTTGTTGTTTCATTTCTTCTGCTTATTTTGGATTTAACTACTCTTCTTATTCTAGTTTCATACCAGGGAAAGTTGAACTCACTAATTTAAAATCTTTATTATGTCCAAACAAAGGCATTTAGTGCTATAAATTTCCCGCCAAATAGTGCTTTACCAGCCTTGCACGGATTTTGATATGTTGTATTTTCATTTTAATTCAGTTCAAAATACTTTCTAATGTCTTTCTGATTTCTTCTTTGATTCATGGGTTACCTAGAAATGGAATATTTAGTTTCCAAATATTTGGGGTCTTTTTTTCCCAGAGATCTTTCTATAACTGATTTTTAATTTAATTCTATTTCGGTGAGAAAGCACACCTTTTACAGCTTGGCTCCTTTTAAGTTTATTAAGACTTGCATCACGGCCCAGCGTGCGCTCTGTCTTGGTGAGAGTTCCGTGTGCACTTCAGAAGATGCATGTTCTGTGGCTTTTGGATGGCACGCTCAATAAATGCTAATCAGGTCAGGTTGTTAAGTGTTGCTCAAGTCCTCTATATTCTTGCTGATTTTCAGTCTCACTGTTCCATTAATTATTGATGGATTTACAGTTTCTGACTAAGATTGTACATTTGTTTATTTCTCCTTGCAGTGCTATCAGTTTTCATTTTATGTATTTTAAAACTGTGGTATTAAGTGCATAACTGTTTGAGGTGGTTATGTTCTTTTGATTAATTGGCCCCTTCACTTTAAATGGTCTTTTTCTCTTTAATATCCTTTGCTATGAAGTCTACTTTGCCTAATATTAATATAGCCACTTCAGGTATCTTTTAACCTGTGTTAGCATATGCAGAGTATATCATGAGAAATGCTGGGCTGGAAGAAGCACAAGCTGGAATCAAGAGTGCAGGGAGAAATGTCAATAACCTCAGATATGCAGATGACATCACCCTTATGGCAGAAAGTGAAGAGGAAGTAAAAAGCCTCTTGATGAAAGTGAAAGTGGAGAGTGAAAAAGTTGGCTTAAAGCTCAACATTCAGAAAACGAAGATCATGGCATCGGTCCCATCACTTCATGGGAAATAGATGGGGAAACAGTGGAAACAATGTCAGACTTTATTTTTGGGGGCTCCAAAATCACTGCAGATGGTGACTGCAGCCATGAAATTAAAAGATGCTTACTCCTTGGAAGGAAAGTTATGACCAACCTAGATAGCATATTAAAAAGCAGAGACATTACTTTGCCATCAAAGGTCCATCTAGTCAAGGCTATGGTTTTTCCAGTGGTCATGTATGGATGTGAGAGTTGGACTGTGAAGAAGGCTGAACGCTGAAGAATTGATGCTTTTGAACTGTGGTGTTGGAGAAGACTCTTGAGAGTCCCTTGGACTGCAAGGCGATCCAACCAATCCACTCTAAAGGAGATCAGTCCTGGGTGTTCATTGAAAGGACTGATGTTGAAGCTGAAACTCCAATGCTTTGGCCACCTCATGTGAAGAGTTGACTCACTGGACAAGACCCTGATGCTCAGAGGGCTTGGGGGCAGGAGGAGAAGGGGATGACAGAGGATGGGATGGCTGGATGGCATCACCAACTCGATGGATGTGAGTCTGAGTGAACTCCGGGAGTTGCTGATGGACAGGGAGGCCTGGCATGCTGCAATTCATGGGGTCGCAAAGAGTCGGACACGACTGAGTGACTGAACTGAACTGAACTGAGCATACTGTATCTTTTCTATCTTTTTACTCTTAACCTATTGGTGTCTTCATATTTAAAGTGTGTTATTTGTAGATAACATGTAGTCTAGACTGCCTTTTTTAAAAATGTAATCTGATAATCCCTGCATTTTAATTTTAGACCACTTACACTTTAGTGTGATTATTAATATGGTTATATGTGAGTTCATCATCTTGCTATTTGCTTTCTGTTTTTTATCTGTTCTTTTATCAATTTTTTCCCCCTGACTTCTTTTGGACAAATTTTAAAATAATTCACAAATGTGAATGAATGAATGAATTATATAATTCACATTACTGGGCTATTAGCTATACTTTTTGTTTTATTACTTTAGTGATTATTTCAGTGTATATAATACACATCTTTAACTTATCACGGTCTGTCTTCAGGTACTAATATACCACTTCATGTATAGTATAAAAAGTTTACATTAGTGTTCTTCCACTTTTCCTTTCATATTCTTTATGGTATTATTGTCATGTATCTTACTTTTGCTTATGTTTTAAACTCCAGAATATGTTATTATTACTGTATAAATAGTAAAATATCTATTCAGGATATTAAAAAAATAAGAAAACAATATTTTGTACTTACCCATATATTTATCATTTCTGTTGCTCTTCATTCCTTTGTGTAGATTCAGATTTCCATCTGGTCTTATTTCTCTCTGTCTAAAAGTCTTCCTTTAACTTTTCCTGTAGTGTGGGTCTGCCGGGATGAATTCCTTCAGCTATTGTCTTTAATGCATCTTCATTTTTGCAAAATATTTTCACTGGGTATAGACTTTGTTGACAAGATCCCTGGGTGCTTTAATGATGTTGCTCTGCTGTCTTCTTAGTTGCCATAATTTTGATTAGAAATCTGTGTCATCTTATCTTTGTTCCTCGCAATATGATATGCCTTTTATCTCTAGTTGCTTTAAATAGTTCTCTTATTTACTGGTTTTGATCAATTTTATTATAGTGTACATTGGTGCAATTTTCTTCAAAAGTATGGTGTGTGTGTGTGTATGTGTGTGTGTGTATGAGCTCTTTGAACTTCTTGAATCTGTGGTTTTACAGGTTTTACCAAATTTGGAAAAAATTGGTTTTTATTCTGCAAAATTATTTTTGTTTCCTCACAGCCTCCAGTCCTTTGGTGACTTAAATTATATGTGTGTTAGTCTTCTGGACTTATTCAGATGATCTATTTCTGTTTGAGTGAGTTAGTATAGATTGTGTCTTTCAAGAAACTGATGCATTTCATATGAGTTATCAATTTTGTCAGCACAGATTTGTTGATACTCTTAATGTTTTCCTTCTTTTCTTTCTGTGTTTTATTTTGAATAGTTCCTATTGCAATATCTTCAAGTTTACTAATCTTTATTTCTGCAATATTTTATTTGCTGTTAATCCTATCCTGTGTGTTTTAAAATAGCCTTTAATGTATTTCTTTGAATTAGTGTCAGTTAATGGTCAGATTTGATTTATTAATTATTCTCCTCTGTATGGTTTGTGTTTTCCTACCTCTTTGAATGTCTAATAATCTTTCATTAGATCCTAGATGTTTTGAATTTTACCTGGTGGGTGCTGGATGTTTTTGTATACCTATACATCTTCTTAATCTTTGATCTGGAATGTAGTTAAGTTACTCAGAAACAGTTTGATCTTTTTGGTTCTTGCTTTTGTGATTTGTTAGGAAGGTCTAACAAGGTCTAACAATGCCCTAAGCATTGTTAGGGCAGTGCTTAATCTAGGATGAGTTATTCTCCATAAGTAAAGGAAGACCCTTATGATTGCTCTACCTAATGCTGTATGACATTTTAGGCAAGAGGCATTTCTTCAGCCTTATGTGAGTGCAGGTTCTATTCCTTCCCACACTTTTAGATAGTTCTTTCCATAGCCTCAGGTATTTTTCTTGTGGGTATGAGTTGATCCTTACTCTGAAGCAGGGAAAAGTCTAACAGAGGTTTGACAAGAGAACATGCTGGTTATAGCAAACACCATTTTCCAGCAACCCAAGAGATGATTCTATACATGGGCATCACCAGATGGTCAATACAGAAATCAGATAATGTTCTTTGCAGCCAAAGATGGAGAAGCTCTATATAGTCAGTAAAAATAAGACCTGAAGCTGACTGTGGCTCAGATCATGAGCTCCTTATTGCCAAATTCAGACTTAAATTGAAGAAGGTAGGGAAGACCTCTAGGCCATTCAGGTATGACCTAAATCCAATTCCTCATGATTTTACAGTGGAAGTGATGAATAGATTCAAGAGATTAAATGGAGTACCTGAAGAACTGTGGATGGAGGTTTGTAACACTGTTCAGGAGGCAGTGACCAAAACCATCCCAAAGAAAAAGAAATGCAAAAAGGCAAAGTGGTTGTCTGAGGAGGCTTTACCAATAGCTGAGGAAAGAAGAGAAGCAAAAGGCAAGGGAGAGAGGGAAAGATATACCCAACTGAATGCAGAGTTGCAGAGAATAGCAAGGAGAGATAAGAAGGCCTTCTTCAAAGAACGATGCAAAGAAAAACAGGAAAACCATAGAATGGGAAAGACTAGAGATCTCTTCAAGAAAATCAGAGATCTGAAGGGAACATTTCATTCAACGATGAGCACGATAAAGGACAGACATGATAAGGACCTAACAGAGGCAGAGGAGATTAACAAGAGGTGGCAAGAATACACAGAACTAGAAAAGTCTTAATGACCTGGATAACCATGATGATGTGGTTACTCACCTAGAATCAGGGGGCCTCAGGAAGCATTACTATGAACAAAGCTAGTGGAAGTGACAGAATTCCAGCGGAGCTATTTAAAATCGTAAAAGGTGATGCTGTTAAAGTGGACCTATGCACTTCAAGCCTGTGTTGTTCAAAGGTCAATTGTTTTAATATGCTCAGACTGCCATAACAAAATATCACAGACGGGGTGGTTTAAACAACAGAAATTTATTTTCTCATGGTTCTGGAAGCTGGAAGTCCAAGATCAAAGTGCTAGAAAATTCAGTTTTTGATAAAGACTCTGTTCTTGACTTGTATATAGTCACCTTCTCACTATGTCCTCGCATACCTTCTCCTCTGCGTGTGATACCAGTTGCATTGTATCAAGGCTCCACTTTATGACCTCATTTAAGCCTTAATTATTTTCTTTAAAAACCCATTTCCATATACAATCACACTGGAAGTTAGGACTTCACATACAAATTTTGGATGGGACACAATTCAGTCCATAACAAAGTTTTTTGTTCATTTTTAAAGTGGGTTGTTGTATTTGTTGTTGTTGACATATTTTCTTTATATATTGACATATGTTCTTTATATATTCTGGATATTAATGTCTTGTAATGTATATGATTTACAAACATTTCCTCTGAATCCGTAGGTTGCTTTTCAGTCTGCTCACTGTGTCTTTTGATGCATGGAAGTTTTAACTTTTGGTGTCATTCATTTTACCTATTTTTATTTTTGTTGCCTGTGCTTTAGGTAATGTATCCAAGAAATCAGACAAATCCAGTGTCATTAAGATTTCCCTCTATGTTTTCTTCTAAGAGTTTCTTCATTTTTCTTTTTCTTTTTTTTTGCACCTAGCTATCCAACTTTACCAACATTTTTTTAAAAAAAGACTTTTCCCATTGAATGATCTTGGTTCCCTTGTCAAAAATTATTTGACCATATATGTGAGGATTTATTCTGGGTACTCTATTCTATTCCATTGGAACAGAATATGTCTGTATTTATGCCAATACCACAGTGACATTCCTGGTGGCTCAGATGGTAAAGCGTCTGCCTACAATGTGGGAGACCTGGGTTTGATCCCTGGGTCGGGAAGATCCTCTGGAGAAGGAAATGGCAACCCACTCCAGTATTCTGGCCTGGAAAATCCCATGGACGGAGGAGCCTGGTAGGATACAGTCCATGGGGTTGCAAAGATTCGGACACGACTGAGTGACTTCACACACACATACACACACATGCCAGTACCACACTATTTTAATTCATTTATATTTGTAGTGAGTTTTAAAATCAGAAAGTGTGAATTCTCCACCTTTGTTTTTATTTTTCAAGATTCTTTTGAATATTTGGAGCTCCCTGAGAGTCTATATGGATTTTAGGACAGATTTTTCTACTTCTATAAAAAAGGCTTTGGGATTTTGATAGAGAAACATTGACTCTACAGATCACCATTGGTAGTACTCTTAACAATATTATCTTTTAATCCATGAGCATGGCATGTCTTTACATTTATTTGTGTCTTCTTTTGTTTTTTGAGCAACATTTAATAGTTTTTAGTGTACGAGTCTTTTCCCTTCTTGGTTAAATTTATTCCTATGTATTTTATTCTTGATGCAATTATAAATGGAATTGTTTTCTAAATTTAGGAATTTGAGAGTAGCTTAGCTGGGTGGTTCTGGTTCTGGTCTCTCATGAGGTTGCTGTAAACCTGTTGGTTGAAGCTGCAGTTATCTCAAGACTTGAATAATGCTGAAGAATCCACATTTAAGCTCATTGCACAGTCTGGGTGCCTCGGGTCTTTGCTTCATTGCCCCATCCGTAGCCTACCTAAGTGTCCTCATGGCATGGCGGTTAGCTTTGCCCAAAACAGGGGATCTTAGAGCCAGAGAGTGCTAGACAGCGCCCAGGATGGAAGCTGTAACCTTTTATAACCTAACTGTGGCAATGACTTACGTCCCTTCTGCAATATAGTGTTAAGACACCAGACCAACCCTGGCATAATACAAAAGGGGACTTCATTGCTAAGTTGCTTCAGTCGTGTCCGACTCTGTGTGACCCCATTGATGGCAGCCCATCAGGCTCCCCCGTCCCTAGAATTCTCCAGGCAAGAACACTGGAGTGGGTTGCCATTTCCTTCTCCAATGCATGAAAGTGAAAAGTGAAAGTGAAGACGCCCAGTCGTGTCTGACTCTTAGCGACCCCATGAACTGCAGCCCACAAGGCTCCTCCATCCATGGGATTTGCCAGGCAAGAGTACTGGAGTGGGGTACCATTGCCTTCTCCGGGGACTTCATTAGGGCCCCCTAATTAGGGTACGGAGAAAGTGATCATTGTGATCTGTCTTGGAGGCTGGCTGCCTCATCATCTAATATTCAATCTGTATCCAGACTTCTCCATACAGCCTATTATTAAAAACTTTTTATTTGGTGTTCGGGTATAGCCAGTTAACAATGTTGTGATAGCTTCAGGTGAACACTGAGGGGACTCAGCCATACATGTACATGTAACCATTCTCCCCCAAGCTCCTATCCCATCCAGGCTGCCACATAACATTGAGAAGAGTTCTGTGTATACAATAGGCCCTTGTTGGTTATTCATCTTAAATATAGCAGTGTGTGCATGTCCATCCCAAGCTCCCTAAATATCCCTTCCCCTTGGCAACCATAGGTTCATTTTCTAAGTCTATGAATCTCTTTCTGTTTTGTAAGTTCATTTATATAATTTCTTTTTAAATTCCACATATAAGGGACGTCGTACAATATTTATCCTTCTCGGACTTAACTTCATTCAGTATGACAATCTTCAGGTCCATCCATGTTGCTGTGAATGGGATTATTTCATTCTTTTTAATTACAGCCTATTTTTAAAAAACTAAGATCCACGATATTTGGTTGTCATATTTGTTTATATGTCATCTAGTTTTTAAAATCTAGAACATTGACTTTCCGAAGAGGCCAGGCCAGTTGTCTGTCTTGCAAAATATCCCACAGTCTAGGTTTGCTGATTATTCTTACTTGACTTGAACCTCCTTCTCCTGAATTCCCTGTGGACTGAAAGCTCAGTCTCAAGGTTTGTTCAATTCATGTTAAATATAATGGCAAGAAGACTTGGTACCTCTTTTGAAAGTCCTATTATTATAATAATCTGAGGAAGTCCTACTATTAGTGGGACTAAGTTTCCTCATTTGATTCCATCTTTGTCTCAAGCAGACTTTCCCCCAGTACTCTGTTGTGGGTGCCGCCTTCACACCCTTGTCTGAGGCACTTGGTGCCTTCGATTCATGAGCTTTTCTAGAGATTTATGGTGCTAACTGAACGCATTCCCCCACAACTGAGGATAAGCTGTTTCTTCTGGACTGCTAAGACAGTTATCATCAATATCATCAATTCACTTTCTTTCCAGCATCCATGATTTTGTTGCTGTTATTTCCTTTCCTGTTCTCTTAGTCATTCTGAGTGAATGCTCCTTAAAGCCTTATTTGTCAACCTACCAAAGACCAGAAATTTATCTTTGCTCAAGCTCATAAGCTTAGGATTCTGTCACTTTAACTAAAGCTCTAACCAATGAAACTACTCTTTCCCTTTGCAGATGAAGGACATGAGGCCCAGAGAGGGTTTTGCATGTACCCACACTCACACAGCTCGTGGTTGGGGTGATGTCAGGACTGGACCTCAAATCTGCCTGATTCCACAGCTGTTGTTGTTCCCCAGCCCCTTGTACATGCTTCAGACCCAATCTTACTGCTTCTAACTGTTAGACATTTTAGTAAATCAAAAGTTAATAACATTTGGGAGAACTGAATCTTGGTGGCTAAACATTTATACAAAAGTCTGACAAAAATCAGAAGTCAGTGTATTTTGTTTGGCATGGGTTCAGTTCAGTTCAGTTCAGTTGCTCAGTCGTGTCCTACTCTTTGTGACCCCATGAATTGCAGCACACCAGGCCTCTCTGTCCATCACCAACTCCTGGAGTTCACTCAAATTCACGTCCATCAAGTCGGTGATGTCATCCAGCCATCTCATCCTCTGTCGTCCCCTTCTCCTCCTGCCCCTAATCCCTCCCAGCATCAGAGTCTTTTCCAATGAGTCAACTCCTCACATGAGGTGACCAAAGTATTGGAGTTTCAGCTTCAGCATCAGTCCTTCCAAAGAACATCCAGGACTGATCTCCTTTAGAATGGACTGGTTGGATCTCCTTGCAATCCAAGGGACTCTCAAGAGTCTTCTCCAACACCACAGTTCAAAAGCATCAATTCTTCAGCCCTCAGCTTTCTTTACAGTCCAACTCTCACATCCATACATGACCACTGGAAAAACCATAGCCTTAACTAGACGGACCTTTGTTGGCAAAGTAATGTCTCTGCTTTTGAATATGCTATCTAGGTTGGTCATAACTTTCCTTCCAAGGAGTAAGCGTCTTTTAATTTCATGGCTGCAATTACCATCTGCAGTGATTTTGGAGCCCCAAAAAATACGGTAGGAGAATAGTCCTTTATACTGACTGGAAGGCTAGTGTCTACATCTGAGGCCTCCCCTTTACTAGAATGACACAGTAAGTAAGCCGTGGAGAATCATAGTGAAGTGTCTTAGTATCCAAAAATTCAGCCTGGGAGGTTTTTATGGGCTGAATTGTGATATCCTCAAATTCATGTGTTGAAGCCCTAAACCCTGGTGCCTCAGGATGGAGATAGGGCCTTTAAAGAGGTAATTAAGGTGAAACAAGGTCATATGAGTGGCCCTGACCCAGTGTGGCTGGTATTGTTTTAATAAAAGGCAGTGAGGATGCGGACAGTGGGAAATACCAGAAACATGTGCACACAGGGAAGACGCGCACTGAGCAGACCGTGAGGCTGCCGTCTGCAAGCCAAGGAGAGAGGCTCAGAGGAGACCGAACCCACTGGCACCTGATCTTGAACTTCTACCTTCTAGAACTAAGAGGAAATAAATTCCTATTGTTTAAGCCACACAGTCTGTGGTCTAACCCAGAGGGACAGTTGTTGACTTCTTTCCTTCCTCATTTCATAACAGAAATATTGGTTTTGTATTAGTCTGGGTCAACACTATCTTCTGTAGCAAACACACCTCCCTCCCATATAAAATGGGTCATATAAAAACAGTTTATTTTTGTTCAGAATAGATATTTCTGATGGGTGCACATTTCTCCTTCATCTGCTGATGCAGGGACTTCGGTTCCTGCCATTTAGTGGCTCCACCATCCAGCAGCTTCAAAGCCTGACCGCCCAGATGCTTGCCTGCAGCAGGCCACAGGAAAGCATGGAGGCCTCAGGGGACAGTGCATGGAAGGGCTCTGTGGGCAGTCCTAGCAGTGATGCGCATCACTTCTGCTCACATTCCTCTGGCCTGAACTCGGTCACTGGGCCGTACAGAGCTGTCTGGGACCTGCAGCCTAGCCATGGGGCCAGGAGGAAGGAGACGAGGCTTGGGGAAACCCAATGAGTTTTGGCCACCAGTATAAGTCCCAGAGAATTACCGTTCCCTCATCATATTATTCCAATCAGATAGGATACTCCAAATAACTTCTTTAGGCCTCATTTTCAACTATGACTGCCTGGCTCCAAGATTTTTAAGAAACTGCCTTTTGTTCTACAGCTCCTCCGAGAGGCTGTATAGAACCAAAGCAAGCCAAAACCTTATGCTGACTCTCATTGCATTCTTGGGTCGGGGTGGCATTTTCTGGATTCATTGACCAAGATCATGAAGGCTTAGGGAAGAACCCTGAAAGGAAGTTCTTCCAGGCTCCATTTGAGAGACACGAGATAGAGGAAGTGAAGTCTTGTGGTTGCATACAGCAGAGTTCAGATTCGAAACCAGGTCTGGTTGGCTCAGAGTTTTAGGGCAGAGTGTAGTTGCAGTGACTTTTGCTTTCAATAAGTAGGACCATTGTTATAGGTTACTCTATCCTCAGTTAATAGGAATTCATGGTTGAGTCTCAATTCTGTCTGTAAATATCTATCTTATTGTCTCTCATCTCTTATCAAAGCTTTGTGGTCTTGGGTGGGTTTCTTTGTCTTTTGGAGCCTTTTAGGAAAATCCCATGGACAGAGGAGCCTGGTAGGCTGCAGTCCATGGGGTCGCTAAGAGTCAGACACGACTTAGGGACTTCACTTTCACTTTTCACTTTTATGCATTGGAGAAGGAAATGGCAACCCACTCCAGTGTTCTTGCCTGGAGAATCCCAGGGACAGAGGAGCCTGGTGGGCTGCCTTCTATGGGGTCACACAGAGTCGGACATGACTGAAGCAACTTAGCAGCAGCAGCAGCATCTATGATATGGAGTTGTTAGTAGTTAGCTCATGGAACTTTCTTATGGGCTATAGAAGTTGGTTCGTGGGATGAGCTTTCTACAGTGCTCCTAGGATATAGAATAGGGGACCTGGCTGGCATGTCTGTTGACGTGAGGCTGGAGTTAGACATACATGCTGTGTATGCATAGGAACTGTGGGGACTGCAAGGACTAGAGGACACATGACAGGAGCCATTGGAAGAGACAAGGAGCAGCTGCAATTCATCCCCAGCTGACTGTCTCCACATGTGGAAACCAGACCTCAGGGTATAAAGCATCAATTTTCCAAGAGAAGCCAAAAACCTCAATTTGTTTATGAACTCTCTCAACTATTAAATGTTGGCATCTTATTAAAACAGAAATCCTGTGAACCAAACAACAAGTTCTTGACTGCAGGGAGAGGAGATTTTTGTCATGGAGCTCCCACAATGTGCCAGGCTCTGTGCCGGCTTGGCAGGAGACAAGGCAAGTTGGCCTGACCTCCCCAGAGGGGCCATAAGCCTGCTAGCGGTGAGAGAAGCCTTCTACATTCGAGGGTGGCACTCTAATAGGATTTGGTGTAATGGGATTTGACCTGCATTGTCTTTGAGCTCCTTAGGCCTGGGTCTGCAGAATGTTCTTTGTAGCTGAAATTGAAACAGTAAAGCAGTTTATGGCACTCAGAGATGTCTTGGGAAACATTTCCAGGGCTTTAGTGTTTCCTGAGGATTTTCACTATCTCACTTGATCCATTCTGTTAAATGAGCAATAATACATCTTCCCTGGTGGGGCAACCAGGGCTTATAGAAAATAAGGGTCTGAGAGTCACATGAGCTGGCTGGGAACCCCAGCCACAGGGTGGCTCAGGTAGAGATGGGGATGTGACTGACGGGATTTGAACACTGGGTGTTTGTGCTGAGCTGGTTGGATCTTCTCTCAACCCTGTGAGATCAGCCTCATTATCTCCACTTTAGAGCAGTGACTGAGGCTCAGAAGGCTGAGGTGACTTGTCTAGAGACACAAGCCAGGACACTCATCAAAGACACCAGAGAGTGTCCGTGAGCTCCTTGAAGTCACCTGCAAAATGTTTCATGTTTGCCCTTTTGTCTGTTTCTAAGAGAAAATATTAAATCTTCAACAGATTCTCAAAGGGATCAGTGATTCCAAAATGATAAAAAGTCACTAATTTAAGCCAAGGTCTTTCTTACTCCACAGCCTAGACCCTGAGATCCGTTCGTGGGATCCTGGTTAAAAGAACATTCTTTCAACCAACTGATATAATCTCTGGGTCTGGGTCCCAGCTCTACCACTTACTAGCTGCAAAGACCTCATTTCCTGATCTGTAAAATTTGGATTCATTTATTCTATAAATATTTTATCAAACTTCCGTACTGACTCAGATACTGTTGTGGGCCCAGAGGACACAGCAGTGAACAGTGTTCCTGCTGTCACTGATCTTATGTTGTAGTGAGGCGATGAAGACAGTGAACAGAAAGATATGTGTGAGGTGGTGCTAAGTGTTATGGAAACAAGAGTAGTGGGGTAAGGGTATCAGGTGTGCTGCTGGGTGAGACTGAGCACTGTGTTATAGAGTGAGGGCAGGGAAGCTCCTCTGATGACCATCTAAGCAGAGACCTGAATGAAGAGAGTATCACGTGGCTGTTGAGGGGACAGCCTTCCATGCAGAGGGGGAAAAGAATAATTTGCCACATGTGGGGGAAGATGAAGAACTGTTTGTGGCCCACAGGATAAAGGCTGGAATTCTTACACTGGCATTAAAAGCTTTCCTCAGTCAGGTCCCAAATTATTTTCTGATCCTCTTCTAAGTTTCCTTCCTCATCCCTTATGGGTTGCTTGAGAGTTTTTTTTTTTTTTTTTTTTTTAAATTCTGATTGGAGGATAATTACAACATTGTGATGGTTTTTGCCATACATCTACATGAGTTGGCTGCAGGTATACATGTGTCCCTCCCATCCTGACCCCCCACCCCCACCCCACCCCATCCCTGTGGGTTGTCTCAGAGCACTGGCTTGGGGTGCCGTCCTTCATGCTTTGAACTTGCACAGGTTGTCTACCTTACTTATGTACATGTTTCAATACTGTTCTTTCAGATCATTCCACCCTCGCCTTCTCCCACTGAGTACAGAATTCTGTTCTTTATGTCTGTGTCTCCTTTGCTGCCCTGAAAGTAGGATCATTAGTACCATCTCTCGAAATTCCATATATATGTGTATTAACGTACAGTATTTATCTTTCTCTTTCTGACCTACGTTACTCTGTGTAATAGGCTCCAGGTTTACCCACCTCATTAGAACTGACTTAAATGCGTTCCTTCTTATAGCTGAGTAATATTTCATTGTATATGTGTACCACAACCTCCTTATCCATTTGTCTGCCAATGGACACCTAGGTTGCTTCCATGTCCTACCTATTGTAAATAGTGCTGCAATGAACATTGGGGTGCATGCGTCTGCTCAGTTTTGGTTTCCTTGGGGTATATGCCCAGTAGTGGGATTGGTGGGTCATATGGCAGTTTTATTTCTAGTTTTTTAAAGGAACCTCCACACTGTTCTCCATAGTGGCCATACCAGTTTGTGTTACCACTAACAGTGTTAAGACACCCTCTCCAGCATTTATTTATTGTTTGTAGACTTTTTGATGATGGCCATTCTGACCAGTGTGAGATGATACCTCACTGCAGTTTTGATTTGCATTTCTTTAATAGTGAGGGATGTTGAGCATTTTTTCATATGTTTTTGGCCACCTGTATGTCTTCTTTGGAGAAATGTCTGTTTAGGTATTTTGCCTACTTTTTGATTGGGTTGTTCATTTTTCTGGTATTAAGCTGCATGAGCTGCTTGTGTATTTTAGAGATTAATTCTTTGTCAGTTACTTCATTTGCTATTATTTTCTCCCATTCTGAGGGCTGTCTTTTCACCTGGCTTATAGTTTCCTTAGCTGTGCAAAGCTTTTAAGTTTAATTAGGTCCCACTTGTTTATTTTTGTTTTTATGTTTTACTCACCTCTAGGAGGTGAGTCATAGAGGATCTTGCTGTGATTTAGGTCAAAGAGTGTTCTGCCTAAGTTTTCCTCTAAGAGTTCTACAGTTTCTCATCTTACATTTAGGTCTTTAATTCATTTTGAGTTTATTTTTGTGAACAGTGTTAGTATGTGTTCTAATTCTATTTTTTCACATGTCCAGTTTTCCCAGCATCACTTGCTGAAGAGACTGTCTTTTCTCCATTGTATATTTCTGCCTCCTTTGTCAAAGATAAGGTGTCCATAGGTGCATGGATTTATCTCTGGGCTTTCTATTTTGTTCCGTTGATCTATATTTCTGTCCTTGTGCCAGTACCATACTGTCTTGATGTCTGTAGCTTTGTAGTATAGTCTGAAGTCTGAAAGGTTGATTCCTCCAGCTCCTCCTTCTTTCTCAAAATTGCTTTGGCTACTTGGAATCTTTGTGTTTCCATACAAATTGTGACTTCTTTTGCTCTATTAATAGTTCTGTGAAAAATGCCATTGATAGTTTGATAGGGAATTGCACTGAACCTGTAGATTGCTTTGGGTAGTATAGTCATTTCACAGTATTGATTCTTTCAGTCCAAGAACATGGTACATCTCTCCATCTGTTCATGTCATCTTTGATTTCTTTCATCAGTGTCTTATAGTTTTCTGCATATAGGTCTTCTGTCTCTTTAGGTAGGTGTATTCATAGGTATTTTATTCTTTTTGTTGTAATGGTGAATGGGATTGTTTGCTTAATATCTTTCTAATAGAAAGCACAGAGATAAACCCACACATATATGGGCACTTTATCTTTGACAAAGGAGGCAGAAATATACAATGGAGAAAAGACAGTCTCTTCAGCAAGTGATGCTGGGAAAACTGGACATGTGAAAAAAACAGAATTAGAACACATACTAACACTGTTCACAAAAATAAACTCAAAATGAATTAAAGACCTAAATGTAAGACGAGAAACTGTAGAACTCTTAGAGGAAAACATAGGCAGAACACTCTTTGACCTAAATCACAGCAAGATCCTCTATGACTCACCTCCTAGAGTAATGGAAATAAAAACAAAAATAAACAAGTGGGACCTAATTAAACTTAAAAGCTTTGCACAGCTAAGGAAACTATAAGCCAGGTGAAAAGACAGCCCACAGAATGGGAGAAAATAATAGCAAATGAAATAACTGACAAAGAATTAATCTCTAAAATATACAAGCAGCTCATGCAGCTTAATACCAGAAAAATGAACAACCCAATCAAAAAGTAGGCAAAATACCTAAACAGACATTTCTCCAAAGAAGACAAACAGGTTGCTAATAAACATATGAAAAAATGCTCAACATCCCTCACTATTAAAGAAATGCAAATCAAAACTGCAGTGAGGTATCATCTCACACTGGTCAGAATGGCCATCATCAAAAAAATCTACAGACAATAAATGCTGGAGAGTGTGTGGAGAAAAGGGAACTCTGTTGCTCCGTTCGTAGGAATGTAAATTGATACAACTTCTATGGAGAACAACATGGAGATTCCTTTAAAAACTAGGAATAAAACTACCATATGACCCACCAATCCCACTACTGGGCATATACCCCAAGGAAACCAGAATGAAACAGACACATGTACCCCAATGTTCATTGCAGCACTATTTACAATAAGTAGTACATGGAGAAGGAAATGGCAACCCACTCCAGTGTTTTGCCTGGAGAACCCCAGGGACGGGGGAGCCTGGTGGGCTGCCGTCTGTGGGGTCACACAGAGTTGTACACTACTGAAGCGACTTAGCAGTAGCAGTACATGGAAGCAACCTAGATATCCATCAACAAATGAATGGATAAAGAAATTGTGGTGTATATATATACACAATGGCATGTTACTCAGCTATAAAAAGGAATGCAGTTGAGTCAGTTTTAATGAGGTTGATGAACCTAGAGCCTATTATATACAATGAAGTAAGTCAGAAAGAGAAAAACAAATATCATACATTAGTGCATGTACATGGAACCTAAAAAGATGGTGTTGATTAAACTATTTGCAGGGCAGAAATGGAGACGCGGATATAAAGAATAGACTTGTGGACACAGTGGGGAAGGAGCGGGTGGGACGAAGTGGGAGGGCAGCGCTGAAACACACACATCAGCACGTGGAAAATAGCCAGCCAGCGGGCATTTGCTCCCTGACGCAGGGAGCTCAGACCTGCGGCTCTGTCACGAATCAGACAGGTGGGACGTGGCGGGAGGCGGGAGGGAGGTCCAAGAGGGAGGGGACATATGTATAACTATGGCAGATTCATGTTGATGTACAGCAGAAACCAACACAATATTTGTTGTAAAGCAATTATCCTCCAATTAAAAATAAAGTATACAATTCAATGATTTTTAGTATTTTCAAACAATTGTGTAACCATCACCACAGTCAACTTTAAGACTTTATCACCTCAAAAAGAAATCTCATACCTTTTATCCATCACCCCCAACTCCCATCACCAATTCCCCCTCCCTCTTTCTCTGTGGATTTTCCTATTCTGGACATTTCATATAAATAGAATCTTATCTATTTATATGATAGATAAAAAAGATTTATGGCCTCAAACATTTCAGGGTTCTCTGTATGTCAAGATACAGATTGTTCTAAGTCAAATATTTGATTTCCAAACACGTTCTCTCAAGTATGAAATATTTTCATTTTCCTAACATTGTCTTTGAAGAGAAAAAATTCTTAATTTTAATGGTGTCCAGTTTATCAACTTTTTCTTGTGCTGTATTGGTCATTCTTTTACGGTTGTGTAGCAAAGACGTCTTTGCCCAACCCACAATCACAACGATTTTCTCATATGTGTTTGGGTAGGAATTTTTTCTTCTAAAGAGAGACTCGAAATCTGTTTGGCATGTGAAATATCTCAGTTTGTGTTTTTAAAATAAAATATGTCTGTGGGCTAGAAAAGAACCGCAAACCACCAGTTTTCATATATTAGGACCCTCCACACAGTTGAGAATCAGCTTATAACTTCCAGCTGGCCCTCTATTTCTACAGTTCCTCCGTACCTGCCGTTTTGCATCCATGGATCCACTCATTGTGGATCATGTGGTACTGTAGTATTTACTACTGAAAAAAAGTCTACACTAAGTGGACTTTCACAGTTCAAATCCATGTTGTTCAGGGATCAACTGTATTGTATGCAAAATTGCCTTTATTTGGCTGTTTTGATCTGTTAAAACTGGAGCTTCTTGCTTAATGCTCTTTGCTGATTGTTAAATTAAAGGCCACCAATGGAGTCACTGATGTCTGCATGTTACAATGACATATTTTGGTCTGTCCTTTTGTTTTTAAAAATTTTTCCTTCTCTGTTCGATTTCCTTGGGTTTGCAAGGGATTCCATGACACATGAGGAAACCAAAGCCTACTGAAGTGAAGGATCTTGCGGGAGGACGCCCAGCAGGACTCCACTTAGGTGCACACATTGGAAAGCTCACAGGTCACCTGGCACTGTGCTCTCCAAAGCAGAGGCCTCCATAAATGTCATACTTGAACTTCACATTTTAAATATGTTTAATTATTTAAACATTGTAACCAATGCAACAAAACCCCTCAGATATCTTGCATGCTAAATATTAATACTGCAGAGACAACCAGCACAGCTTCTTACATGTTCGGTTACCTGGACTGAGTGCAGCCTGCCCACTCAGTCCCTCAGTCAAATCAGACTCTTTGCAACCCCACGGACTGTAGCCTGCCAAGCACCACTGTCCATGGAATTTTCCAGGCAAGAATCCTGGAGTGCGCTGGTATTTTCTCCTCCATGTTGAGTGCAGGCTTGACACTAAAGTTTCTCCTCTGTCTCTGTTTGTGTAATTACAGAGAATACTGAAATTGCAAAGCAAACTTTTAAATGCCACGAGCATTTCCACCTCGTATTCCTTGCAACTTGGGATTTTCTTGATATTTACAATTTATAAAGGACAGGACTTTAAAAAGTCAGTGCTGAGGTTGAACCATGATTGTATCTGTCAACCATATCAAATATCTAATTTCCTATTCTTCTTGATCCTTTAAAACAACATCATTGTTCTAAGTGATTGACCTTATAATAAGTAAATGTTACAGAGCTTGCGACAGAGGTACCAAAAATTTTATCATTTTCCCTTTATTGGTAAAGAAAGATTGCATTTCCTGGAGTCCCTTTTGTCTGAATTGAGGCAGGTTAACTGGATACTGTCATAAGATAGTAGGAAGAAGGATGTAAGTCACTGATTCAGAGAGATGGAATGTGCCAAGAGACAGATTTTTGATCTGTAAAAGATCAAAATCAGTGACTGAATTTAATGTCCAAGTTTTACAGGTGAGGAACTCAAGGGCCAGAGAGAAGCAATGACTTGTCCAGGGGTACACAGACAAGGCAGGGCCAGAATCCAGTGTAGAGACAGCTGTAATTTTAGCCTGTTTTTTCTTTTAGTAATGGCAGTCAAAATTTCCCATTCTCATATTCCAGCTATATGCTTCATACAGGACTCACTCTTATCCCTCATCTTATATAATCTATCACTCTGACCTGAATGATTAGCTTGGTGACAGACCTATGACCCTGTCAGGACCAATCAAAACTGGTCTCTGGATTTTTGCTGGAGCTGCTGGAAAATAGTTACTCTTCATGGGCTATTGAACCAAAAAGATATGCGTTGATCTGCTGAGGGCCATCTTAGTGCATTTAGGTTGAGACTACTTGGGAAAGCAGAGCTGCAAGATGAAGAGAGACAGATGAGGCTTGGGGATGTTGTTTGAGCACCTAGATCCAACCATTCCTGAAACCCACGCTTTTCACAAGTCAATACATTTCCTTTTTGTGTTTTTACCAGTTTTGATTGGTTTTCTGTCAATTGCTTCTGAATTATTCTGATTTATACAAACAATTTTGTGCTTTTTTCACTAATGAACAGGAATTACTGTATTTTTCTGCTTTACTGACAAGAAAATGGAGACCCAGTCCACTTGTAATCAGGTGCTTCGAGTTTCTTAAGATTCAAAGCTTGTTGGCTATCTTTTGTCTTGGGACTGCCTCCATCCCTTGCCGGGGTGTGGACATACTTTTTCCTATTTCTTGAGAGGTTGGTGTATACAATATCCACCACAGATTAGGTGCCAAAACACTGTTGATATGAAACAAAGAAATAAAAGCTCTACCCAAAAGCTGTTCAAAGTGTATGAAGTTCACAGTTCACGGAAAAAGAAATACAAATAACAAGCACACGCCTGAAAGATGTCTAACCTCACTAATAATTAAGAGATAGAAATAAAAATGAGGTACCATTTTTCACCCATAAGTTTAACAAAGAGCTAAAGGTTGTCTTATACCTGGGGATGGGAAAATGAGCACTTTCATGAGGACAGCACAGGCATTATAGAGGGTAATTTGGCAATTCTGAATGTGAACATGAGCAAGCCACTAGGCCTCCAGCTTGAAATTTATTCCACAAATCAACTTCAGCAAATATGCAAGGATACAGGTAAAAGGACATTTGGTACAGTAATATTTGTAATGGCAACAAACTAGAAACAAATGCCCATCAAAAGGGGACTGTGTCATGAATCACAGTACATCCAAACTACAGAACAAATTCAGTGAATGAGAAGCAGGAGGTGACCCCGGATGTGTGAGCATGGCAGGGAGTCCTGGGCGTACATGTAGGTAGAAAGCAGAATGTACCACGTGATGCTATTTATAACAAAAATGAAATCTCACCCAAGTTCAGATGAGGTTCCGTTGGAAAGCAAGATCAGGGGGTCAGGGAACTTTCATTTGCAACTCATACACTCTTCTTTACAATTTTTAAAAAAAAATTATGAACATCTAAAAAAAATGATACACGTGAACTTATTTACAAAACAGAAACAGACTCACAGACTTAGATAATGAATTTATGGTTACCAGCAGGGGAAGGCTGGAGGGGACGGGTAGATTGGGAATTTGGGATTAATGTGTACACACTTCTGTATTTCAAACAGGTAACCAACAGGGACCTACTGTAAAATAAATAACCAAAATTATGAACGCATATTACCTTACAGTTTACTCATTTGAATACTCATTTGAATAATGCACAAGGTAAATCATTCAAAAGGCACAGAGAGGAGGAGTACAGTTTTCCAGTTCCCATCTCCCCTGCCAGATGTAGAATGTACTGTATTCAGAAGGAGCAGGAGGAGGGGAAGTGAGTGAGAGAGGCAGAGGGCACTGGCTGCTCCTCTGGGGCCGGGTGTGGCAGTGGCCTGTCCTTCTCCAGCTCACTCTCTGTTCTTGGCTTTCCAGCTGGCATGAGGTTTCCCCGAGATCCCACTGAAACACAGGCAGAGACCTTCAAGGGTGCCCTGGTTGGGGGTCTTCCAGGTCTGGGTCCTGCACCCCAGCACCCCAGAGAGTGAGACACGGGGGTCCCCTGAGGCTGATCCCTTTCCTGCCAGCTCCCCTTGGGTCAGGTCTGCCTGGCAGATGCCCCAACACTTATTAGGAGACATGGGGCTCTAGGCAAATATTGATCCCCGTGCAGCTGTGGGCTGAGCTGAGGCAGCAGTTGCAGGGCAGAGTCCTGTTTACCCAGCGCTGAGCCGGGCGGGTGCTGCCTATTTGCTGAGCTGCCTTCCTGGCCTGGTTCAGGTACCCAGGAGGAAGCTGGGCACAGAGGATGTGCCAGGTGGGCAGTCAGCTGAGCCTTTGGCCACCAAGCCTTGCACGGGCCTCGGTATCAAGGCCTGACTCCTGAGCTCATCCCCAGGGTCGTGTGAGGCTGGCCTCTTTCTCTCCCGTCTCCTCTGGTTGTTCTCCAGGAGTGGGTTCTTCCTCCCTACTTCTGCCCTGGGCTGACTGCTGCTCATTCTTGGGTCATCCTGACCGCCCCCCAGCCCAGAGTCGGGGCCCTGTTAGCCGTTGCCATGGCCCCACAGCTCTGGGACTCACACACTCGTTTGCCCACACTTTCCTGGTTTGTCCTCTCTGCTAGAGGCCAGAAGAACAGGAACAGCGGGCAGATGTTTCCGTTTCCCCCGATACCTCCCGCAGGGCCTGGCACCTAATGGGTGCTCACCATATATTTGTTAAGTGTGAGCCTGAGTGAAGCCAGTCAGAGGGAACTGCATGGGTGAAGGCATAGAGGTGGGTGTAGGGGTTGAGAGCCGGGCGTGGGAAACCAAGAGACTAGAGGCTGGAAAGTTACATGGGGGCCAGGACTCTGAAAGGCCTTGAGTGCCATGTCAATGATTTTGGTTTGATCCAGTCAGAAATGGGGAATTATTGGAAGGAAAAGGCAATGTAAATAATACACCAAATGAGAAAATGGTAAAGTAAATCCTTGAGTTGAGCCATATAAATCCTGAAGCTCTTACATTGGCCTACAAGGCTCTACATTCTCTGCATCCCTGCTGAACCCCCTTTCTTATCATTCTCCCCTCACTCACTCCCCTCACGCCTTGGCGTTTCTTGAACATCAAAGGTATACTCCTGCCTCAGGGCCTTTGTACTTGCTGCTGCTCCCTTGAACTAGAATGCATTTGCTTTTGATATCATCATTTACCTTCATACTTTAACAAAACAAAGCACTTAGCCTCCAAGTCACCTTACCAGAGAAGCCCTCCGTGACACTATAGACAAAGAACCTCACTCCCTAGTGCCCTTATCTTGCTTTCTTCTCTGTAACACTTGTGTCTGTTTATCTGTGGTCTGTCTCCTTCACAAGGATGTCAGCTTTTGTTCACTGTTCTATCTTCTAAGCCTAGAACATGTTCAGTTCAGTTGCTCAGTTGTGTCTGACTCTTTGTGACCCCATGGACTGAAGCACACCAGGCTTCCTTGTCCATCACTAACTTCTGGAGCTTGCTCAAACTCATGTCCATCCAGTCAGTGATGCCATCCAAACATTTCATCCTGTTTTCCCCTTCTCCTCTTGCCTTCAATCTTTCCCAGCATTAGGGTCTTTTCCAGTGAGTTGGCTCTTCGCATCAGGTGGCCAAAGTATTGGAGCTTCAGCTTCAGCATCAGTCCTTCCAATGAATATTCAGGACTGATTTCCTTTAGGATTGACTGGTTTGATCTTCTTGCTGTCCAAGGGACTCTCAAGAGTCTTCTCCAACACCACAGTTCAAAAGCATCAGTTCTTTGGTGCTCAGCCTTCTTTATGATTCAATTCTCACATCCATCCATGACTACTGGAAAAACCATAGCTTTGACTAGATGGACCTTTGTTGGCAAAGTAATGTCTCTGCTTTTTAATATGCTGTCTAGGTTGGTCATAGCTTTTCTTCTAAGGAGCAAGCATCTTTTAATTTCATGGCTGAAGTCACACTCTGCAGTGATTTGGAGCCCCCCAAGATAAAATCTGCCACTGTTTGCATTGTTTCCCCATCTATTTGCCATGAAGTGATAGGACTGTATGCCATGATCTTAATTTTTTGAATGTTCAGTTTTAAGACAGCTTTTTCACACTCCTGTTTCACTTTCATCAAGAGGCTCTTTAGTTCCTCTTCACTTTCTGCCATAAGCCTAGAACATGTACCTTTAGACATTATGCATGCTTGCTGAATGAATGAATGGATGTGTAACATTAAGCTCAGTCACCCGGGTCCTGTAATGATGCTGACCATTGCTCCCCGGGGCCCAGCCATTTCCTATTTCCAATACCCTCCCACAGCCATTAGCTCCTTTGATCAGCATGTCAGCCAAGTGGGGAACATGGGATGGGGATTATTATCTGCCTTAAAAAATGATTATCTATGGCACAAAAATATCACAGTCACATGGACAGGAACCAGAATGAAATGTCTGCAGGCTCATGACTTTAATAAATCAATTTTTAAAATTTGATGTGTAGGGATCATGGCAAAGAGGAAAGAGATTTCATTGTGAGGCTGATCTTCCTTGTCTTTGACTCCCAGCTCAGCTGTGTGCTTCCCCAGGGGCCTGGGACAAATCAAGTCCTTTCTCTAAGGCTTGGCTACCCCTGCTGTGAAAGGGAGATGAGATTCTCTCAAATAGGTATATTGCAGTCATTCGAACAGGGACATTTCCTGGGCCATCCTGTAAACTTCTGTGTATCCTTTTTGGTAGTTGTGTAATATGCCACAGTCATTTGAACAGGGACATTTCCTGGGCCACCCTGTAAACTGCTGTGCATCCTTTTTGGTAGCTGTCTAATACCACTGAGTGGAGTCACAAGGCTCTGCTTCATCAGTTGGCTGTGGGTGGTGACAGTCAGCTGCTGATCATTTAGCACCGGGTCCTGCTGAGCGCCGGGCTGAGCACTGCACTTCTATGAGCTTGTTCAATCCCTGCAGCTCAGGTGGCTGCTGTTCACTGTCCCGTTATACAGGTTAAGTGGTTTGCCCAAGGCCACCTGGCCCCAAATAGGGGAGTTGGAAATGGAAGCCGAGTCGACAAATCTGAGTTCAAACTGTGCTCTACTGGGATCTTTGCTCCTATTTCTCTGATGAGGAAAACAAGGCTCAGGGAGGACAACGCCTGCCCTCAGGCAACACTGGGCTGGGCTGGCATGAGCCAGAAGTCTGCTCTTCCAGTCCTTGCTGAGGGCTCTCCTCTAGCCCACGCTTTTGCAGCCTGGAGAAAGCACACATCTCACACTTCTCCTCCCCCTGAACTGGGACAGCAAGTACCCGGGGAGGGAGGGGCCTCCTCATTTCTGTGCCCATCACTGGCGGAGGAGGGCTTAAGAACCTGGGGAAAATCACTGGTGAGCAGAGGAAACCTGTTTCTACTCTGGAAGCCTCGCAGCTCTCCCTCTCCCTCCCTTCTCTTCCTTTCCCCCTTCCCCCTTACCTCCCTCCATGAGCGAGCTCTGTGCAAATTAATCAGCAGACATCCAAGGCTCCAGCTGGGATGAAGTGGGCTGGACTCATTAGTCCAGAATGATATTAATATCAAAAAAATGTTGAGACAAATGCTATGATTCCGGGCAGGCACCTACATCGGCCTGACTCTGAAGCTAGTGTGGGCCCAGGAACCGTGGTAAGAGGCAGAAGGGAACAGTATAGACGCGGGAGGAGAGCCAGGCTGGGTCCCCTGTACAGCCAGTGGGAAGACTGGAGCAAAGCCACAGGGGCTGTTCTCTTGTGCAGTCTGACTTGTCCCACCTTCCTGCGCAGGGGGCCTCCCTGAACTGTGCAAAAGAGCATCCAGGGAACAGAGTGCCCTTTCCGCCATGGTCATCGTAACCTAGGGCGAGGCAGCTCGGCCGTGGCTGAGACCCAGCCGCATCTCCTCTCACCACTCACAGTGTGACCTTCTGCAAACGGCTGTGTCTCCTTGGGGCTCAGTCTCTCCATCTGGACCAGGTCACAATAGCTGCCTTTCAGGGCTGCTGAGAGGATGCTAACATGGATGTGCTTGATGGGATGTGGGCTAGAGGGAGGACTGGTCCCTCTTCCTTCATCCTTCTTTCCTCAGCAGAGCTGAACACCCAGACTCTTTACCTTTAGGGATGAGGGGGTCTCAAACTAGCCCCTCTGAAAGCCTTAGACTAGAACTCTCTCTGTTTCCTAAGCTATTTAATTCTTTACTCACTCACATATGCACTTCGCTCATTCCTTCACATTTCCTGAGCACCTCCCATCGATCAGGCACTGGGGATAAATGGGAATGGGACACGATTCCCACTTGGTGGGGCCCCTAGACGAGTGGGGATGCCTGTAAAGGGTGAGAGAATGGCTCTAATGCAGGTTAAGGAGAGCTGTTGATTTCAGACTCTGCAGCCTGGATTTTCTCCAGCTATTTTAAGTCTACTGTCTCACACACCATCCTCATTAACACGTGGCTCATCCCTGTCACGGTTTTGGTTTTTTTTTTTTTTTTTTTGGCCTTGCCATGTAGCATGAGGGATCTTACTTCCCCGACCAGGGATTGAACCCCCGTCCCCGAAATTGGGAGCACAGATTCTTAAGTGGACCCCCAGGGAAGTTCCACATTTCTTTCTTTCTTTTTTTTTTTTTTTTAATTTAGGAAATGCGGCCAGCACACCTGCGTTCTTTGGAGCTGTGGGAGTGTATCAACCAGGATAGGCTGGATTGTGCTGTGTCTGGGGGCAGCCCCGGCGAGGGGTGGGTGATGCTTCCTTCCTGGTGCGCCCCGAGTATGGTCAGGAGAGGCCGGGCAGCGGTCCCTGCAGTTTGAGGAGGCGTTGCCAGGCAACGTGGGGGCGGGACAGCAGAGACGTCATTTATTCCACAAATAGTTACTGACGATGATGTGCCAGGCACAGTGCTAAGTGTAGGGATACAGTTGTGAACAAAACAGACAAATCTCTGCCTTCGAGGAGACGAGGAGACGAGACGACTTGCTGGTGGGCGGGGACACGGGCTGTGGAGAAAGAGGAAGCAAAGCAGCAAGGGCGCTCGCAGTTGGGTCAGGGCAGGCCTTGGTGGCAGGTTCCGTCCGAGCAGAGACTGGAGCGCGCGAGGGGGCAGGTCAAAAGTGATGCAGAGGAAAATTCTGTAGGCCGAGGAAACTGTAAGGGATGTGGGAGAATCGCTTGAGGGGCCCTGGGGAAAGCCAGCCGGGGCTGCCAGGGAGGGTGGGGCTGACGAGAGCGTGGGGGAGGGGAGCGTGGGGGCGGGCCTGGCTGCTGGAAAAATACAGAACACCTCGTTAAATGGGAATTTCAGTTAAACAATAAATGACTTTTTAATATAAGCATGTCCCAGTTTAATTTGCCTATCTCTGAAATTCAAATTTCAGAGGTCCTGTATTTCCGGTGTCCTGTATTTTCACTTGCTATATTTGGCTACCTTCCCTGACTTGGCTTGACTCTGAGATGGGGAACCTGCAGGAGGGTTTGGAGAGGAGGAGGGAGTTTGTGAGCAGTTTTAAAAGGACCCCCTGGGGGCTGTGTGGCGGGCTGAGGCAGAGGCCAGAGGTGGAGGCTGGAGGACAGTGCTGGGATGAGTCTGATGGGTTTGGAAGATGGACCTGGTCCGTTGGCTGAAGGGTTGCTTAGGGGCTGGAAGAGGAAGAGAGGAGTCAAAGGCAGCTCTAGGACTTCTGGCCTGAGCAACTGGAAGGGTTGAGGTGATAGCAGGAGGAATGGGAGTGCGTGTGTGTGCCTGTGTGTTTGTACATGCATGAGTGTGCATATGTGTATGTGTGTGTGTGTGTATACGTGTGTGTGTTTGGACACACTGTTGAGATGCATCTTGACAACCAAGATGAGACATCGAGTAAGTGGTTGGACTCATGGGCCTACAGTTTGGGAGAAGACTCCCTTCATCTGTCACCACCGGAGCCAGCATTCTGGTCTCTGTGCTCCTGGCGGAGAGCACTGAGGGGTACTGTAGATGGAAGCGGCCCTGCTCCTGGCATCTTCAGAGGCCTGGAGACTTGAGAGTCTGGGTGTGCTCAGGGCACCAGGAGGGTTGAGTGCTGATGGCTGAGCCAAGCTGAGGAAAACCAGGATGGCATGGTCTTGAGGGCCAGAAGCCAGGGAGGGTTGTAGGCAGTGGTCAGACCTGTGTGTTATCGGAGGCCCGTCCTGGGCAGGACAGAGCCATGAGGAGACTGGGGTACCAGCCCTGGCAAGTAAGTGGTGAGGCCTGGCCTAGGAGTGCAGCTGGGGGGCCACGGCTGGGGCGGCAGAAGGGAGGGCCAGCTTCTTGGGGCTGGAGGGACTGGGTGACGGCTGGACGTGCAGAATAGGAAGCTGGGTGTCCAGAGCCTTCGGGTACTCTCGCAGGGCTGTGGAGGGCAGGGAAGGGAGCACAGAGCTTCCCCCCCGACCCAGCACCCTACAGCCCCTGTGCTTGTTAGCAAGGAACACTCCTCAGAGGGAACATATGTGCTGTTATTTTTAGGTGATTAGCCACACGGCGTGGAGCGTTTGTTTGCCAGTCATGGGTAAACAAAAGCCATTTGTCAAAATGAGATGTTCTAGCCTCTCCTCCCCTCCGAAGGCCAGTTGCCGCTGAGTGTTCCTGTTGCATCAGCAGCGAGGCTAATTAGCTCCACGGCTCCTGAATGATAATGGCTGCATTCTCAGAGGTGTCTGCCTGCCAGGAGCCCCACAGGCGTGCAAACATGCACGTGGACAGCCGTACTGGTCCCATTTTGGAGTTGAGGAAACCGAAGCTGAGCGTCTGCCCTCCCCGGCCCTGGATGGGACTCAGCGATACTGCCCATCACCGTGCAGCAGCTTAGGGAATCAGATGGACATTCCTAATATGGAGCCCAAATCTGGCTGCTGTGAATTCCATGAAGAGGCCTGCTCGGCATCTCCTCTTCTGGGTCCTGCACGTGCTGACCTCTCGGGTCTCTGGGTAAAGAAGACCTGATGCTCTAGAGGAACGTGTATGGGCTTTGGGCCAGAAGAGTTCTGCAGCGTAGTCTCTGCTGCTAGGACTCAGGGAATGACTTAGGGCTGGTCTTTGTGATGCAGCAGCAGGAAGATTATTAGGGAATGCTCTGCAGATCGATGTCTTTGGAAGGGAGAGGACAGACACGGGACTGGGCCAGAGGGGATGCCCACCTATGACGCTGTCTCGATGGAAGCTCAGCTGTTCCTGCAGGGAGTTCTGAGGACAGGATGGCACTTCAGGGAGTCCTGAGTTGTGGTGAAAGGGTTGGGCCTTGGTGCCTGCGTGTTGGTCTATCATGGCATGTAGGTCTCCCGGATCGGGGAATGAAGTGGGAGGGGCTGACAACCACTTGCCAATGGCTGCCCAGCAGCCAGGGCAGTAAGTCCTCTATTGGTTCAGGGAGACCTGGGCAGTGCCTGACAGAGCCTTCTTCTGAGAGATGCCCCTCTCCAGGGAATTGGAAGGGAGAGGCCAGTGGGTGAACGATTGCTCCCTCGCTGAGCCTGTGGTCTCAGGGCTGCAAGGACGCTCCTCTGCAGCCCTCTTCACCAACCCCCCTTCTCAGGTTTCATCTCTACGGGGATGGAGACTCTGGTCACCACGTCCTTTTCAGGCCAGGGTGGCTGCACTGGTCAGTCTACTGTCCACATGGTCACAGAAGCACCAAGAGGCGCCAAGGGCACCACCAAGGTGTCAGCGCGTTCTTCCTTGTCCCCAGGGGTGACCTCTTTCTGGTGTCCAGGGACAGTTGCTCCGTCCAGAATGGTGACTGTTCTTGCTTGCCGGTCCCCTGACACAGGAGCCTGAAGTGCCAGGGGGCAACTGTAATTTATAGTTTAAGGGATTCTTGCTGTGTTCACTGGCAGGAGTGTTCTTTCTTTGGAGACAAGGGTGTCTAAACCCACAGAGCCTGGAGCTGAGGGACGGAGACCACAGAATCCCTAGCGGGGAGGGGTCCGTGGAATGACAGGGAGAAGGCCACAGTGGCCCCTTGACTGTTCGACCCATGCGTCCTACCCACTGCGGACACAGTGCAGTACAAGGTGTTTGATTTAAGGTGATCCTGCCTCCCGGAGGATGGTGCCAAAGCCTCACGAGGTATTGTCTCTGAGCTGGCTTTTCCACTGTCTCGGCTCCGCACCGTCACACTGCTCCATGTGGCTGCAGATTTTGGGTGGTGGGCTGTGTGGTGTTACCAGTGGATCCTACGATTGCGGGCCAGCCCATCCCCACACTTCCTGGATTATAGCCCTTAAGGTGGGTTTTTCAGTCTGAGGTGATATTATGGGGCGGTCATGTGCCACTGAATCAAATGCTTCATAAGCCCTTGGGTAGAGAACCATGGGCAGGAAAGGCGAGTCCCTGCTGAAACGTGTCTCTACTCCTGGTCTTTCAGGGGCGGCGGCGGCAGTCCTGTATAGTCATTTGCCACATACTGACCCAACCCAATCCAGAGGTTTGTCTTCCTCTCCAGCTAGATGGCACAGGACCCTGATGTGGCTGTCGGTACGAGCTGGTGCTGGTGCAGTAGTGGCGGTGCCAGGGGTCTTTCTACCTGTGGTGTAGCTTGCTATGAACTCAAGTCCTGTTCGTGTTCCACTCAAGATGCGCCCACCTTCTGAGGTGGTGGGTCTGACTGACCCGTCCCGTGTCAGGCAGTCCCCGTGACAGGATTGCTCAGCATCTTGTGATCGGTGCTCTGTTTTCAGGAGCACACCACAACCTGTTTTTCAGAAGGTGTGTGATTCTTGGCTGTAAATGATCTTGCTTAGAAGTCCCTGGGACCGTGGTTGTGATTCTCTCCTTAGAGTCTGCCACGCGTCATGTGGCAGCCTTCCTATGACTGGAAAAGAAAGAAAGATAGCACTTAGGTGTATCCAACTCTTGCGACCCCATGGACTGTAGCCCGCCAGGCTCCTCTGTCCATGGGATTCTGCAGGCAGGAGTACTGGAGTGGGTTGCCATTTCCTTCTCCAGGGGATCTTCCTGACCCAGGAATCGAACCCAGGTTCCCAGCATTGCAGGCAGATTCTTTACCCTCTGAGCCATGCGGAAAGTGTGCCCTATCACTACCTGATTCTGTGTATGTCACTGTCCTTTATGTCTGACACCACAGGGGCTGCGGGGCTACACGGCCCAATCCATAAGGCTAACAGTAGCAGCAGCCGGAACCTTCTGTGGAGCCCTTCCTTGCTCTGGGCCGTGGTGGTTCTTCATGTCACCTGCCTGGGGAGTTGGAGCAGGAGTCCCAGCTAATGGAGTATGTCGCCTCCAGACTCATCAGTCAGGTGTTGTGTTTTCTTCTTCATGATGGGAAGTGAAAGATGAAATAATTTGCCTTTACGTTGGAGACATACTCCAGTATTTACCAGACCACTAGAGTCTCAGAAATTTTACTGATGCGGTGGGCCCCTGGGTCTCTATTAGTTTTCTCTCTTGCCTGCTGGCCTCCAGCTCCCTGGTACCTCTTGTTCCTCAGTCTCACTGGCACAATGTGGGCAGTGTGCTGGACCAGTGGGGCACGTCGAATGGTGGTGCAGCAGCCGAATGGTGCTCAGCTCCGTGGGCCACCCAGGTGGTGCCCTGTAAGAGTGGTGGACGCATGCTGGCATCTGATCCTTGTGAGTGTGGGCTCTTTTTGATTCTCTTTCTTGACTGGGATGGTTTGTTGTCGAGTTGCTAAGTGGTGTCCAACTCTTTGTGACCCCACAGACTGTAGCTCACCAGGCTCCTCTCTGCCCATGGGATTCTCCAGGCAAGAGTACAGAAGTGGGTTGCCCTTTCCTTCTCCAGGGAATCATCCTGACCCAGGGATGGAACTTGCGTCTCCTGAGTCTCCTGCATTATTAGCAGGCAGATTCTTTACCACTGAGCCCCCAGGGAAGCCTGAGGAAAATACATTCAGCAAATGAATGGCGTCATAACGTGTTCCAGAGTTCATGTTAACCTCTGCAGCAGCCGTGTCATTCCTGGTAAGGCACGTGCTACAAGGCTGCCACTTTTCACATTCCTGGGTCGTCTGCAGTTCCCATGGGGGCCAAACCCAGGAGTTCAAAAGAGCAAAGAATTACCATCCTGCACCCTTTGGATCTTTGAAACAGCACTAATCTTTGTCATCCCTTGGGGATGTAACACTGTTTTTGATTTACTATTTTAGCCAGAAGCAGCAGTTTCAAAACCTCCATCCATCCTTCCAATCATGACAGCTCTAACCTCATAGGATTAGGAGGAGTGTGTGTGTATGTGTGTGTGTCTTTAGCACTCAGTCATGTCTGAATCTATGTGACCCCAGGCAAGAATACTGGAGTCGGTTGCCATGCCCTCCTCCAGGGGATCTTCCCGAACCAGGGATCGAACCCAGGTCTCCTGCATTGAAGGCAGACGCTTTACCATCTGAGCCACCAGGGAAGTCTTAAGGAGGAGTACATGCCAGTTACTAAGCATGTCAGTTCTGATTATCCATTTGGAGACCATGGGGTGGGGTGTAGCTGGAACCAGTGTGAGATGGTCCTGGGCTAGAGCTCCATATATCAATCCCCCCATCTTAGCAGGGACCATGAGGATGCTTAGCTTTCCAAGTATCAATGTGAGTTTCAGTTTTTTGTCCAGCTTCTCTAGAATTGCTTGGCTAACCCCTTTCCACAGCCTTCAGTTATCTGAGTAACTCTGGGGAAGGACTGGGGTCCTTCTTCCTTTTAGCTAATGAGCTCCAGGTCCAAAAACCTGCTCAAGTATGAAACTGGGGAAGGGATTATTATTTTATATTAGGGTGACTATTGTCAGCCTCCTGACCATCCATCCCTGATCTCTTTTGATTTTGCAGATGGAGTCGTACCCTTGTTAGCTGCCCATCTATGTTACCCTAGGGATGCCGCATTCAGGTAACTCCATCGCTCTTTGCAGGGCTTCCTGGTGCCCCTCCACCTTAACACGCATCACAAAATTGCATCTTTCTGCCTTCGGATGGCTTCTGGTTTTTTTTGTTTTTGTTTTTGTTTTGGTTCATATCTTCCCCATTGCTGTGAATGAGTCCACTTCTGTAACAGCATCTATCTATCTCCAGCCCCAGCCTACAGGGAAGAGCCATCATTGGACTTCCAAGTGATGGGGGCTGCTTCCAAGTGATGCTCACCTGCACTCTCCCGACAGCCTGGCTGAGTGGGGTGTCCTCTGGGCACTGGGTGTAACACTGGCCTTTGGAGGTGGGGTGGGGTTTCCAGCCTTACAGAGTACATCTCCTCTGGCATGCCCACTTCTCTGAGCCTTTCCCTCCCCTCTTCTCCTGTGCGCCAGGCCGCTTCTCACTTCATGTGGGCCATCACAGGAATGAGTGTGCATCGTCTCTTGGGGTGCTTGTCAGAGTGTTAAATCCTGCATCCTGGAAGAATGCTCCCAAATTGATAAGCTTGCCTTGTGGCTCAGCTGGTAAAGACTCTGCCTGTAATGCAGGAGACCTGGGTTTGATCCCTGGGTTGGGAAGATCCCCTGGTGAAGGGAAAGGGTACCCACTCCAGTATTCTGGCCTGGAAGATTCCATGGACTATAGTCCGTGGGGTCACAAAGAGTCGGACATGACTGAGTGACTCACTTTTCACTTTACTTTCACCCTTTATCCAACTTTATGATCTGGGGCTCTTGACCAAATACTCTCTGTCCAAATCTAGTCCCACATTGACTCTGTACTGCAGTTCCTTTGGGATATAACCCCCCTCTTTCCATATCAGGACCAACATGCACACAGCTAGTTTCTGTTGTGACTTAAGCCTAGTTGTTGGCCCAATGGCAGCAGGAGAAATGGAGCAGATCCTGTGTCTGCATGGGCTCTGCAGTCTTCCAGTGAAGAGGCAGCGCCAGCCCCCAGCAGGAAGGGGCGGGTCCTCTGCAAGCTTGGAGGGCTCAGGAGAATCTGGAGAGTCAATCCAGAGGTCTCCATCCCGGGCGTCAGGGCTCCACTCTTGCCCAGCTTGGGCTTTGACTGTGGCAGAGTGGACCAGCCTTGGTTGGAGTCAAGCCTTCTTTGGAGCCTGGGATGAGTTTTCATTTCTCTGCCCTGCCATGGAGGGAGATGACAGCTTCTCTAAATGCCAACAGCAGGGCCTCTGGCTTTCCCATTTAGCTTTTAATTGCTGATTAACCACACTCTACCCTTTGTTATGTTTTTCCAGATCAGTTGGGTTTAACAATAGCCACCCAATTCAATTGTCCTGCTAGTTACTGTTCCCACCATATTTCTCAAATGTATCACACCAGTTAATGAATTCTCTTTTCCAGGCTGCCATCCTAATTTATCACCTGTGCCGGGGGCTATCTGTTGGGGGAGGTGAGGGATGGCCAGCTGGTTAGCAGGTATTTCAGCTCCAAGCTCTCATCCCAGTGTCTGTTTTCCTGACCCACTTTCGGTACCAGCTGTATGTAACAGGTTGGGCTCTCAAAAAGCAGATTCTGTGACAGAATTCAATGTGTAGGATATTTATTAAGAATTATTCTTAGAATCAACACCTGTGGAGGGAAAGGGAAAGAAGCAGGATGGGGCAGAGAGGGAAGTTGCGTTGCCCTGCTCTGCCAGTTGAAGCCTTAGCTGACCCTGGGGTGAGTTCTGTAGGTGGCATATCCTTAGTACGTTAAGAGGTGTCCTGAGTTGGGGCAAATGGGCCTGGCCTTTATATCCCCATTTTGATCAGTCACAGGATGTGTGAAGTCCTGTGAACAGGAAGTCACCTTAGGTAAGAAGGCCCTCTTCTTGTGAGGCAATCCCGGAAGGAGCTGATAGCTGAGGACTGTCTGATAGAGGCAATTTTCTGCAGTTGGGATAAAAAGTTCATTATTCTTGAAAGGGTACCTGAGTGGAATATCACAGTATCCATGCAAGGAATGTACTTATTTGTAAAAGAAAGATGAAAAAGTTTTTAGCTGGTGTTTGGCTAATCAATAAGGACTCCATAAACTATTGTATACTCGATAGGTAGTTACTTGAGGATATTTACAAGTGATAGAGCATTATTTGGCATTGGTTTTCTTTGGGATTGGAATGAAAACTGACCTTTTCCAGTCCTGTGGCCACTGTTGAGTTCTCCAAATTTGGCAGCACTTTCACAGCATCATCTTTCAGGATTTGAAAAAGCTCAACTGGAATTCCATCACCTCCACTAGCTTTGTTCATAGTGATGCTTTTTAAGGCCCACTTGGCTTCACATACCAGTATGTCTGGCTCTAGGTGAGTGATCACACCATTGTGATTATCTGGGTCGTGAAGCTCTTCTTTGTACAGTTCTTCTGTGTATTCTTGCCACCTCTTCTTAATATCTTCTGCTTCTGTTAGGTCCAGACCATTTCTGTCCTTTATTGAGCCCATCTCTGCATGAAATGTCCCCTTGGTATCTCTAATTTTAATGAAGAGATCTCTAGTCTTTCTCATTCTGTTGTTTTCCTCTGTTTCTTTGCATTGATCGCTGAGGAAGACTTTCTTATCTCTCCTTGCTATTTGGAACTCTGCATTCAGATGCTTATATCTTTCCTTTTCTCCTTTGCTTTTCACTTCTCTTCTTTTCACAGCTATTTGTAAGGCCTCCTCAGACAGCCATTTTGCTTTTTTGCGTTTCTTTTCCATGGGGATGGTCTTTATCCCTGTCTCCTGTACAATGTCATGAACCTTAGTCCATAGTTCATCAGGCACTCTATCAGATCTAGTCCCTTAAATCTATTTCACACTTCCACTGTATAATCATAAGGGATTTGATTTAGGTCATACCTGAATGGTCTAGTGGTTTTCCCTACTTTCTTCGATTTAAGTCTGAATTTGGCAATAAGAAGTTCATGATCTGAGCCACCGTCAGCTCCCGGTCTTGTTTTTGCTGACTGTATAGAGCTTCTCCATCTTTGGCTGCAAAGAATATAATCTATCTGATTTTGGTGTTGACCATCTGGTGATGTCCATGTGTAGAGTCTTCTCTTGTGTTGTTGGAAGAGGGTGTTTGCTATGACAAGTGCATTCTCTTGGCAAAACTCTATTAGCCTTTGCCCTGCTTCATTCCGTACTCCAAGGCCAAATTTGCCTGTTACTCCAGTTGTTTCTTGACTTCCTACTTTTGCATTCCAGTCCCCTATAATGAAAAGAACATCTTTTTTGGGTGTTAGTTCTAAAAGGTCTTGTAGGTCTTCATAGAACCAGTCAATGCACAATTGCACTCATCTCACATGTTAGTAAAGTAATGCTCAAAATTCTCCAAGCCAGGCTTCAGCAATACGTGAGCCATGAACTTCCAGATGTTCAAGCTGGTTTTAGAAAAGGCAGAGGAACCAGAGTTCAAATTGCCAACATCTGCTGGATCATCGAAAGAGCAAGAGAGTTCCAGAAAAACATCTATTTCTGCTTTATTGACTATGCCAAAGCCTTTGACTGTGTGGATCACAATAAACTGTGGAAAATTCTGAAAGAGATAGGAATACCAGACTACCTGACCTGCCTCTTGAGAAATTTGTATGCAGGTCAGGAAGCAACAGTTAGAACTGGACATGGAACAACAGACTGGTTCCAAATAGGAAAAGGAGTACGTCAAGGCTGTATATTGTCACCCTGCTTATTTCACTTATATGCAGAGTACATCATGAGAAACGCTGGGCTAGAAGAAGCACAAGCTGGAATCAAGATTGCTGGGAGAAATATCAATAACCTCAGATATGCAGATGACACCACCCTTATGGCAGAAAGTGAAGAGGAACTAAAAAGCCTCTGGATGAAAGTGAAAGAAGAGAGTAAAAAAGTTGGCTTAAAACTCAACATTCAGAAAACTAAGATCATGGAATCTGGTCGTATCGCTTCATGGGAAATAGATGGGGAAACAGTGGAAACAGTGTCAGACTTTATTTTTGGGGGCTCCAAAATCACTGCAGATGATGACTGCAGCCATGAAATTAAAAGACACTTACTCCTTGGAAGGAAAGTTATGACCAACCTAGATAGCATATTCAAAAGCAGAGATGTTACTTTGTCAACAAAGGTCCATCTAGTCAAGGCTATGAGTTTTCCTGTGATCATGTATGTATATGAGAGTTGGACTGTGAAGAAAGCTAAGCACCGAAGAGTTGATGCTTTTGAACTGTGGTGTTGGAGAAGACTCTTGAGCGTCCCTTAGACTGCAAGGAGATCCAACCAGTCCATTCTAAAGGAGATCTGTCCAGAGTGTTCATTGGAAGGACTGATGCTAAAGCTGAACCTCCAATGCTTTGGCCACCTCATGAAGAGTTGACTCATTGGAAAAGACCCTGATCCTGGGAGGGATTGCGGGCAGGAGGAGAAAGGGTGAGACAGAAGATGAGATGGCTGGATGGCATCACCAACTCAATGGACGTGAGTTTAAGTGAACTCTGGGAGTTGGTGATGGACAGGGAGGCCTGGCGTGCTGCGATTCATGGGGTTACAAAGAGTCAGGCACGACTGAGCAACTGAACTGAACTGAACTGAACAAATGATAGGACTTCAACTCAAAATAATTTAAGTAATACAAGAAATGTACTGTTTACATAATTAAGAAGATGGCATGGACTTCAGGAATGGATTGGTCTAGGAGCTCAAAAGATGTCATCAGGATGGGTCTCAGTCTCTCGCCACGTTCACACACCTGTCTCTCCGTCTCTTAAGTCTCGATCTCCTCTGCATCAGCTGGAGTCTGAGGCAGTCTGGCCTTGTGGACCAGAAGATGGCCACCAACAGCTCCAAGCCCACGTCCTGTCGGCTCAGCAACAGAGGGAGCCAGCCCTCACCCCTCATCCCACCCAGGGATGAGTAGTCTAGGGTAAATCTCAGAGCTGACACTCATTGGCCAGGCCTGGGTAATGTGCCCATCCTTAGAGCTGGTGGGGGTCGGGGGGTCGGGGATGAGATTAGCCCCTCTTGATGGGAAGTTGGGAAGAAGAGGTTCCCAAAGGAAAACTGAGAAACTCTGAGCAAAACAAAAGGGAGATGCTAGTTAAAAAACAGAAGCAAACAACCTAAAGACAAGTATCCATGCCCTCTACATCTGGGAAGACCTCTTTCATTCTACCTAGAGGATGAAGGGCATCAGACTGGTCTTGTCTATTTGGGGGTATGTGAAGGGTGTGTTCGGAGAAGGCGATGGCACCCCACTCCAGTGCTCTTGCCTGGAAAGTCCCATGGACGGAGGAGCCTGGCAGGCTGCAGTCCATCGGGTCGCTAAGAGTCAGACACTACTGAGCGACTTCACTTTCACTTTTCACTTTTCACTTTCATGCATTGGAGAAGGAAATGGCAACCCACTCCAGTGTTCTTGCCTGGAAAATCCCAGGGATGGGGGAGCCTGATGGCCTGCCGTCTATGGGGTTGCACAGAGTCAGACATGACTGAAGCGACTTAGCAGCAGCAGCAGCAGCAGCAGAAGGGTGTGTCTCATATGTCTACACAGGAAGCATCTCTGTGGCTTCCTGGCCCACTGGACCTGACTCTGGGGAATGTCAGGCTGGGTCCTGGGACGGAGGCTAAATGCAGGTGGATTGAGAGGCCACCTCCCACTCCAGTTTGTCCTTAAATCATTCCTTCTGCAGTTTTGCATCCACTCAGTACACATTTTTCAGCCTCTGCTTTTCCTGGCCCCAGTGCTAAGCCGGGGGGGGGGGGGTGGGCAGGGCAGGGGCAGCTGATGGCCCCTTTCCAGTGAGAGGCTGGGGGTGGCTGAGGGCCTGGCCATGTCGTGTTTATGGGACAAGGCAGCTCAGAGCTCATAGTTGAAGGGAGTCGGACCCAGAAGCCCCCAGCCTATCTGACCCCTGGGTGTGCTCTCTTTGCCTGGGCAGTGTTTTCAAGCATTTATTTACATTGGTGGTGGTTTAGTTGCTCAGTCGTGTCCGACTCTTGTGACCCCATGGACTGTAGCCTGCCAGGCTCCTCTGTCCATGGGATTCTCCAGGCAAGAATACTGGAGTGGGTTGTTGTTTCCTCCTCCAGGGAATCTTCCCAACCCAGGAATTGAACCTAGGTCTCCTGCATTGCAGGAGATTCTTTACCGACTGAGCTACAAGGGAAGTCCTTTATTTACATTACCATTACTGTATTATTTCATCATACCTCCTGTGAGACTGATTGAAGGTGTGTCTCCATTTTATATACCATTAAGGAAGAAAAGCTCACAAACCCTGACATGCCATCAGTTGCAAGATGAACCCCAAATTCAGTGATTTTCAAATGTGAAAACGTCATTCCTGACATTTAAAAATGGGGCTAGTTCACATTAAAATCCTGTATTCTGTTTTCTTCTGGACTGCAAACTCTGGCAATGCAGGACCCACATCTTTGCATGGAAACAGTCAGCTGGAGATAAGTGGGGCTTTCTTCTTCTGTTATTTAACATTTTTTACTTGTTTTATTTTAAATAGATAATACATTCTTAGAGTTGTAAATCAAAACAAAACAGAATAAAAAGAAAATCTGAACTCCCACACTTGTTGCCATCCAGTCTGTTCTCAACCCCTCACCACAAATAAACCCTTGTATTAGATTCTTGTGTATCCTCCCAGTTTTGGTTAAGGAAAACAAACACTAAGAATAGATATTCCTTTGAGTTTGATTTATAATGGTGGTGGTTTTAGCTTCTAAGTCGTGGCTGACTCTTGCGACCCCATGGACTGTAGCCCACCAGGCTCCTCTGCCCATGGGATTCTCCAGACAAGAATACTGGAGTGGGTTGCCATTTCCCTTCTCCAGGGGATCTTCCTGACCCAGGAATCCTGCATTGCAGGCAGATGATTTACTAACTGAGCTATTAATGATGTATCTGGCAGATATTTCCAAATCTGTAGAGAGTCGCTGGCCACCCAGAGAAGTCAGTTCTCCTTTAACTGAAGTCTCCTTGCCACCCACTTTCTTCTTTACGGACCCACTGGGTCCCTGAGGCATTGATACTGTGCAAGGACCTTGTCGGTGCCCCCTTGTGCCCCCTTGGGCTCCAGAGCACAAGGCCTTTCTGTGTCCCCCATTTCTTTGATTATAGGAAGCAGCTTTCATTTAGCCTCCATGACCTTCCCTGAGTTCTGATCAGCGGACTCAAGCAGTTGTTAATTAGGGAAGGGAGGGGATGCGAGACCAGGGAGAAACAAGCAGTCAACAGCAGCCTTGGGGCAAGGTTCTGTTTCCCCATCAACAGGTACACACGACCATATCTCTGAGCCGTTCTGCAGATATTCAAACCCCCTCCAGGTGGGAACATTAACGATTAGTCATATGCTGCCCACACGCATGTAGACCTCTGACCAGCTGGACCTGAAGGTTATGATGCAGACTCCCACTTACCTCACCACCAACCCATCAGAGGAATGTCCACAAGCTGATCACACCCTCTTTGAACAATTACTATAAAACTTCTCACTGTCTTCCACAAGTTGGGGCACATGGTTTTGAGGGTGTTAGCCTGCTGTGGCCCCCTTTGCCTGGCAAAAATAAAGCTCTCCTTTTCTACTTCACCCAAACTCTGTCTCTGAGACTTTATTCAGCATTGATGTATGGAGAAGCTGAGCTTTTGGCATCAACATTAGAGGGCACCCTCCTCATCTGTCCTGGGGACACTTGGTGAATGTCAGGGCAACGCAGGTGAGGAGAAAGATGGCTAGATAAATAGGAAGGAATATTTATGAGTCTTTCTTGGTGGTCAGCCTGTGTGTGAATGCTTCCAACTGATAGTAAAGGCTCTCTGGTGAGTGGATAAGAATGCAGGGCTGCACAAGGTCAAGGAGTTCAGAATCTTGCTAGGGGTGGGGAGGGGAGAATAACATGAAACAAAATGGACCATGATACCACCAGAGAGGAAGGTATGATCCTGGGTAAGTTAATTAAATTCTTTGAATTTCTGATGCCTTATTTGCAAAATAGGGATATTTTAGTTCCCATCTTTTAGGGTTATTGTGTACCTTAATGCAATAGTACAATGCCTGGCATATAGTAAGCTCTCAATATGTAATATCTCCGTAGGGGCAGGGTTGGGAGGAATAATAAGACTGCTTGGAGGTTACGATGAGTGGGGTTTTGAAGGTTAAGTAGGAGTTCACAAGATGGAGAAGTGGAAGTAGTACACTCTAACCAAGGAAATAGTATGGGGTCTTCTAGCTTGCCTTCAGGTGTTAACTCCATTTCAAAAAGAATGTAACTGCATCTCATACAAAAGATGTAGCCTGCCTGAGGTTAAGCATGCAGGGATGCAGAGCCGGGGCCCATAACCAATTCTGTCTGACCCTGAACCTGATGGTCAATGCTCACTTCAGCACTTGGGAGTGCTATCACTCCCTAGATTCAGTCACGTGGCAACTCAGAGTTTATAAGTTTGGTTGCTGTGGGATGTGGGCAACTTTGCTTTTTGAAGGAGGGGAGATCACCTGGTGCTCAAGAGCTCAAATCAGTGTCTTTCACCATAGCTTAGCTTTGAGCTCCTCTGTATAAGCTGCCCTCACAGATGAGTTTTCCACATAAGGAGTAAAATGACTGTGGGAAGCTCAAAGCTCTTACTGGGCCAACTCAGCCACTGTACAGGAGAGATGGAGCCTCTTTCCTGGTGGTTTCAGGTAAAGTCACAGGTAGGACTCTCTCACTGGTCAGACTTGGGTCACAGGCCATTGCCAAATCAATCACTGCACCTAGGAGCCTGGGGCCCTCTCATTGGTCACACCTGGGTCATGTGACCATCCCTGAACCAATCAATTGGCTAAAAGAATGTGGCCTTCTCACAGGTCAGACCTAGTCACATGGCTACTCCTGAACCAATCAAATGGCTAGAAGGTGTGACCCTCTCACAGATCAGACCTGGGCCACATGACCACACCTAAAGCCTTGGCATCCTGTGCTACAGGAGCTGAGAGTGTGGGAGAAGTGGTTCTGCAAGGTAATATGGGGTCCCACATCTAGAAGAAGAGGAGATGACATGTAAGCAGACTAAGTGGGTATTCGTCACAGGACCCCAGAGGAGCCCAGAGAAGTGGTTTGTGGAGACAGACCTGTCCATGGGTCTCCTTAGACCCAGGCTGAGGGAAATCAGGGGGTCAGGAAAGCCCTCATGCAGTCCTTTAGGGAAGGTAATCAGGGCCCCAGACAGCAGCACACCTGGGAGTACCATAGCCCTTGCTAGTGACTGGCCTGGTCACAGGCAGCCCCGTGGGTGGGGAGGTGGCATCCTGTTTCCTCCCCACACTTTGTGGATTATAGTTTGGAGTAAGGAGGTTTAAAGGGACTTCCCAGGTGGTGCAGTGGTAAAGAACCTGCCTGCCAATGCAGGAGACATAAAAGATGCGGGTTCAATCCCTGGGTTGGGAAGATCTTCTGGAGGAGGGCACGGTAACCCACTCCAGTATTCTTGCTGGAAGAATCCTATGGACGGAGAAGCCTGGAGGGGTCGGTGCAAAGGGTCGCAAAGAGTAGAACATGATTGAAGCGACTATGCACTCATGCACGAAGGAGGTTTAATGGAAAGATCTGAGCTTCTGTGATCCGTGGGCCCAACCCTGGAATCCATCTGACAAATCACTCCAGGGGTTCGAGGTGATTAAGCAAGAGGAGGAAAAGGCTTTTCCAAATTAGTACCAACCCCTGGAGGGACAGAAACCGGCCTAGGGGAAGCCAGAGAGGGGAGGCCAGTCCAGCAGCATCCACTCACCCTTTGTACAGAGAAACCTGTGTTTCCAGGGCAACAGCCACATCCTGATTGGACACCTCACCTTGCCAGGGAGTGCAATTTGAAACATTCTGGCGTATAATTTATTGCGAACATTCTGTGCCCCAGGCCTTGTGTCAAGTGCTTTACATACATGACCTCCTTTTATCTGTTCTGCGTGAGGGGGTATCATCGTCCCTGTTTTAAGTAGGAGAGATCCAAGGCTCCAAGAAGTTAGGCTCCCAAGGTCACACATTGTGAGGCAGAGACATTCGTTTAATATCCAAACCCTGGTTCTTCCAAACCAGGACCCCTTTGATGCTGGGGGATGGAGACCCATGTGCAGCCTGATGCCCTTAGAAGAGAGGCGGGTGGGTCTGCTGGCTGTTTCCTGCAGCCACTCAGCAGACGTTCTGAGAACACTCAGATGTAAGACCTAGGAAGGGACGTTCTGGCCCCAGGATCCCCTGCCCCAGACAGGTGCCTCCTTTTGTGGCCTCTCCTGGAGCCTGGAGCTCCCTTTGTCATCTAAAGCCTGGCAATTTAGGGCCCAGATGGAGGCCCCCAGGCCTGAGCGCTTCAAAGGGGAGAGTGGGAGGTTTGACAGGAGGGGTGGGAGTAGGCGGGGAGGGGCAGGGCTCAGAGCCCCAAGGGCTGCAGGAGGCGGAAGGCAGCTTCATTAGTCTGTCCCCAGGAGACCTGGCAGCCAGTTATTAAATGCTCCCTAGGATGGTGAGCTTGGCAGAGGGGGGAAGAAAGCAATTGTGGAAGTTGCGGGAGGTTGTCTGCCTCTGTCCAGACCAGGGAACCCCTTCTCATTATACGAGGGCACGGCTGAGACTGGGGTTCTCCAGGCTCTAAACCTGTGACCATGGTACCAGGACTTTCTTGGCAGTAGGGTTGGTGTCCTAAGCATCCTCGGATGCAGTCATGGAGGTGGATTGACCCCAGAGCCATCCCTAGGCCTCTCCAAGATGCACTGCCGTCCTGGAGTCTCCTTGGCTGCCGTGGGAGCTGTGGGGTCTAGCGGACCCTCAGTCCTTGCCTTGTCTGTCTCTGAGTATCCTGACAATTCTCTTCGTAGTCTTGAAGTGTCTTCCTGCTCCCAGTTGTGGAGAAATCTGTTAAGTGACTGAATTGTCTGGCCTCTCCTCTTCTCCCTTCCCAACACTCCGTTGGGCCATCAGCTTCCAGAGCCTCGAAGCTCATCTGTGCTAACTCACATTCCTCCCCTGGGGCTCAGACTCACTGCTGAACAGTTGCCTCCTGGACGTCTCCTGGGGCTGCTTCCAGGTTAAGTCTGCTCTGCCTCTGTGGCGCCACCACCTTGTAGAAGGGCTCCCACTAGAGCAGACCAGGAAATGCAGTTATTCCCAACTCCCTCCCTTCCTGGATGCACCATGGGCAGGCCACACCTAGCCTGTTCCATTCTTCATTAGCTCTTCAGTGTCTTCTTCTCTGCGCCCTTCTCCATGGGTGTGCCCTAGTTCATCTACCCTTCCTTCTTTCCTGGAATCTCCATGTGGGTCTCTGAACCTCTGCTTGACCCTCCTTGCTCCCTGTTCATATCTCTCTCCTGCTTAAAATTCTCCATGGCTCCCCACACCTGTGAGCTTCCCTGATGGCTCAACAGGTAAAGAACCCGCCTGTAATGCAGGAGACAAGGAGACATGGGTTCAATCCATGGGGTTGGGAAGATCCCCTGGAGGAGGATATGGCAACCCATGCCAATATTCTTTCCTGGAGAATCCCACAGACTGAGAAGACTGGTGGGCTACAGTCCAAAGTGTCACAAAGAGTCAGACACGAGTGAGTGACTATGGGCTTCCCTTGTGGCTCAGTTGGTAAAGAATCTGCCTGCAATGCAGGAACCAGGTACTGACTACACATGCATGCATGCCCCATGCCTGTGGATGATGTCTATATTCATCCTGGCATTCTGCACTCTACATGGCCCAGCCCCTGCTGGAGCCTCTGCTTCCATACCCCTTCCCAACCTCTGCATGCTCCACGTCCCACAATGTGCCATGTTTCTTGACACTCCGAGCCTTCGTTTCTGCTGTTCCATCTTCCAAGAACAACTTTCCCTGCTTTTGGTTGTGATCTCAGCTTTTGACTCCTCCAGGAAATGTTCCCTGAATATGTCCCTTCTCCCTGCCTTTGGTAGGTTTAGGTGCCTCTCCTGTGGGCTCTCATAGCATCCCATATGCTTCTGCATCATGGTACTTAGCACTGTCCATTCAAATTGACTACAGATCCTGTCCTCTGCTCCGAGCTGGCTGTGGGAGCCCAGAAGGCCAGGGTCAGGTGTCTGGTTGGTGTTCCCAGTATCCAGCTTAGGCATATGGTAAATGCTCAACCAGAACTGCAGAAAGAAATGAGATGTTGACCAATCTCTCTAATGTAACATCAGGGTCCTTTAATGTGTATATTACTCAGTAGTCATGTATGGATCTGAAAATTGGACCATAAAGAAGGCTGAGTACCAAAGAATTGATGCTTTTGAACTGTGCTGTTGGAGAAGACTCTTGAGAGTCCCTTGGACTGCAGGGCAATCAAACCAGTCAATCCTAAAGGAAATCAATCCTAAATATTCATGTGAAGGACTGATGCTGAAGCTGAAGCTCCAATACTTTGGCCACCTGATGCAAAGAACTGACTTGTTGGAAAAGACCCTGATGCTGGGAAAGATTGAAGGCAGGAGGGGAAGGGGATGACAGAGGATGAGACGGTTAGATGGCATCACTGACTGGATGGACATGAGTTTGAGCAAGCTCTGGGAAATGGTGAAGGACAGGGAAGCCTGGCATGCTGCCGTCAATGAGGTTGCAAAGAGTCAGCCACAACTGAGCAATTGAACAACAACAGCGTCACTATTGTGGCAAATCACCCCAAATTCAGTGGTTTAAACAGCACATTCATTCTTCTACAGTTCTGGAGATCAGAGATCCAATGGGAGTCAATCTCACTGGACCAGCCTCAAACGGTGGACAGGGCTAGGTTCCTATTGGAGGTTCTAGGGGAGAATCCATTTCCTTGCTTTTTCCAGCTTATGGGCCCTTTTCCACTTTCCTTGGCTTGTGGGCACTTTCCTCACTTTCAAGGTCTGGAATGTTGGCTTGAGTCTTTTTCATGTTGCCTTTCTCTGGTTCTCCCTTCTGGCTTCCTCTTCTTTAAGGACCCTGGTGATTACACTGAGCCCAACTGTATTCAGTTCAGTTCAGTTCAGTCACTCAGTCATGTCCGACTCTTTGCGACGCCATGGACTGCAGCATGCCAGGTCTTCCTGTCCATCACCAATTCCTGGAGTTTCTAGGATTATCTCCCATTTTCAGGTCAGATGATTAGCAACCTTAAATTCATCTGCAGGATTAATTCCTCTTTGCTGTGTATAGTAACAACATATTCACAGGTTCCAAAGATTAGGACGTGTACATTTTTGCAGGGGAACCCTGTTCTGCCCAACACAATGTGGAAGAAGGGCAAAGTAGTACTGTGTGAATTTACAGGCCAAACCCTGTGAAACTCTAAGAGTTGGGGAGACCAAGAGCAAAAGTGGTGGGGTGGGGTCAGAGAGTAGGTGATTTGATGCAGGTGAGAGAGTTTCTGAGAGAGCTGGAAAGGGATTCCTGTCTGCAGTGGTCAGATCTTCAGGTAACAGAAACCCACTCCAAACTGGCTTTAAGCACAAGGCAGATTTATTGACTCATGAAGCTAAAAAAGAACCACAGGTGAGAATTCCTCTCAGTATGGCTTGGTTGGGGTCAGAGGATGTCCCTGCAACTCCATTTCTCTTCATTTCCCAAATGGGCTCTCCATCCCAGGCTGGCTTAGTCCTCAATCCACACGAAATAACAATATGGCAGCAGCCATTCCTGCCCCATAGCTCAAGGTTCCAGAGCAGCTGCTGGGTCTCTGCTTTGCCTCCCCTGGCTCCTGAGTCTTGCCCACAACTGATAACAGGACCATGGGAATACTTGGTGCTGGGTGGATTGGATTTGACCCAATCCTGGGTAGAGAATAGGGGAAGAGTGGGTTCCCAAAGGAAATTCTGGGAGCTGTTTTACCACACGGGCAATGCTCCCTACACTGTCTTAGGACAGAGGGTAGCAGAGAGAGCACTGAATTAAGAGGAGACCCAGGTTCCCATTCTGGTTCTGCTGTGGGCTTGCTGTGTGACCTTGAGCAAGTTACTTATTGACTTCTCTGGGCCTGGCTGTAAAATGAGGGGGAGAGGTGGGATGCTTTCTAAAGGACCTTCCAGCATCAACAACCCTACCACTTGGGGGCATTTCCCATCTGTTTAGTCCATCTGTTTTCTTGTGCCTCTAGATACTAGTAGTAAGAATTCTTAGAAAACCCAGTAGTTTCTCTGTGGGGGAAGTTTCGGAGAGTAGGGCTAAGTTTGGGATCTGCAGTAGGGCTAGAGAGGCTTGATCTTCCAGATGAAGTGCTGGGTTCATGTGAGAATTTGGGGCCTGAGCAGGTGGTCAGGGACTACCACGACTTAGGGCTTGTCTGCCCCTGGGGCTAAACCTCACCCTGTGCCTGGTGTCAGGGCTTAGAGTGTGACCAGGTGGGGGTCTTTGTGAGAGTTGGGTTCATATACGGCTGAAGGGGAGACTCAGCCTAGGTTTGGTCGGCAGTCGGGGGCAGCTCCAGCTGGTGTGTGGGTAACTCTGGTGTCATGTAAAGGTGGCTCTGGCCACATGTGACCTTTCAGGCATTTATTCTCATCTAGCATATTATGTATTTTCCTTATAATTTTGAATCTCATCTGCCTCTCTGATCAGAATGTCAGCTCCATGAGCTCAGGCGGTGACTTGGTCCTCTGTGGACTCTCCAGCTCCTAGAATAGTGCCTGGCACGTTGTCCATGTTCAGTAAACAACTGTCAAGTACTAAATGAATGTGGAGGACATGCATCTAGGTAAAGCTACTGCTGTGTGCGCCAGACTAGCAGTTCCCCAACCCTGCTGCCCATACGAACCTCCAGAACTGACAAGAACCCCAGTGCCCAGGGGGCACCCCTTACCAATTGTATCAGAATGCCTGGAGGCCTGAGCCAGACATTGGTATTTTTTAAGGACCCCAGGTCATTGCACTTTCTGCAAAATTTGCCAACTGCTCACTACATTAGACCATGTGAAGTGTGGATGTGTGTGTGCCAGGGCTGGGGTGGGGGTGCATGTTCCACCTCGTGGGGACACACGAAGTGGGCCACACACCGGCAGGAGAAGGGGGACCGGTGACGAGCTGCAATGAGCTCAGGTTCTGGGTGCAGGATGGAGACTTTTGTCCGAGATCTCTATCACAGTCTCCGCACACCCGCCACGGAGGTGATTACTTTGCTATCACAGAATAGATTTTGGCTGTGAGTCAAGAAGAGCTCTTGCTTCCCAGCTAAACGATGGCAAGTCAATTTGAGGTCTCGGCTGGAGCTTCTGATTAGGGCTGGCAGCCAGGAGCCTCAGGCTGTGAGAGTCACTGCAGGGCTCAGCTAGGCCTTTGGGAGGAGGTGATAGGCAGGACCCAGGGGGCAGCCTTGGGGTCAGAGAGCCCCAATTTTCTCTTGCGGGGCAGGGGAAGCCTAGATGGGGCCACTGTCCAGATTTGGGAGTGCAATCTCCGTTTACTTAAAGTAATAATACTGAAAGTATTGGTCATCATTTATTGAGAACTTGCTATGTGCTAGGTATTTTAATACACTTGTTGCAAATTGCTGGGGAGTGCCGATACTATTATCCTTTTATATGGAGGCTCTGAGGGGTAAAATAATTTGCTCAAGGTCATTCCATTACAAGCTGGATTTGGGGCCAGAACTGATGGGAAAAATCCAAATGTTTGCTCATGGTGACTTACCATGTGTTGGTGTGTATGTCTGAATTTTCAGCTCCTATGACTATGTCATTCAGATTGGAGGGTCAGTGCCTAGCCCAGCATTTGGTCATGAGGAGGCCCTTGGGAAGAGTTTGCCATGTGGATGGATGAATGAAGGAATGTGAAGGACTACTTCACGATCCATGAAGTAGTCTGCCTCCAGGATGCCCCCCGACCTCCAATGCCCTTTCCTCCTGGTGCCCATGTCCTGTGCAGTATCCTCCCACACTGAATCAGAGCTAGTTTATGTGACAAACAGAAAATTGCAGAAATGATGATGGGTGACTTCTGAACCTGGGTCATGGAAGATGTTGCAGCTTCTACCTTGCTCTCATGGATTACTCACTCCAGGGGAGGCCAGCTGCCATATTGTGAGGACATTCAAGAAGCCCTCAGGAGAGGCCCTCCTGAAAAGGTAGCCTCCTGCCAGCAGCCAGCACCAGCTTGCCAGCAATGTGTCTGGGCCATCTTGGCCGGGGGTCCTGTAGCCCCAGTCAAGCCTTCAGATGAGACTGCGGCCCCAGCCTCACCAGAGATCTCAGTGCAGGACCACCAAGTCCAGTCACTCCAGAATCCTAGCAGCTGTGAGAGACAAGAGATGTTCATTGCTTGAAGCCACTAAGCTTTGGGGTAATTTGCTATGCAGTGACAGATAACTAATACATATTCCTAAGTTTCTTTTGAGCTGAAGAGAGCTTCCTGGAAAAGACAGTTACTCCCTTCTGCCTCCCTTCTCACTTGTGGCCCTTGTCTCCCAGCTTGTCTTGTGTTACAGGGAAAAGACATGAAATACATTTGGCTTTAAATCCAGGCTTCTCAATTTACTATGGAAATTAATTCTTTTCCTTCTCATTTCCATATCTTCTCCCTCCTCTCCTGTCCTCCTCTTCTTATTTGTCTTCATCAGTCTGCCCTTGGTAGAAGTAGCGTTTTGTAGTAATGGCTGTCACTTTTTAGGTACCTGCTCCATGCCGGGTACTGTGCCAGTAGACCTATAGACATTATTTTCTTTAATTCCTTAAGAGACCCTGGTGGTGTTAGTTAGGTTGGGCATTATTGCACTCAATACTTTTTTTTAAAGATAAAGAAACCAAGGTTCAGAGAAATTGAATCATCTGCCCAAGACCAGACAGAAAGAATCAGGATTCAAAGCCAGGATTGTCTGAAAACCAAAGCCTGTGCCTATTCCCATTATAAACCTCTACTTCTGAGCATTGGTGTTCTCCTGAGGAAAGTGAACACAAACCTGACCTCAGAGATTCCTGTAAGGATGAGCAGAGGTGATGCCTTTAAAGCAATCAACCCTGTGGATGCCATTTAGCAGGGGCTTAGTAAGTGGAAGCTTCCATCCCTTGCCCCATGTACTTTAAGATGCACTGCCTTGACCCTCTTGTAGACAAGCTCATGCCAAGTGCCTCTTACTATGAGAGTTAATGTGAGTCAATGTGGCCAAGAGCTGGAGTCCATGGGCCTGTCCCAGGATGGAGTGGGTGCCTGGCCCTGGGGCCCAAGGAGGTGGTAATATCAGCCCCTGGCCCCACCCATTCAGCCTGTACCCTGAGTCTGAACCATTCGGTGCTGGCCTGGAATGGGGAAGAGCCCTGCAGGAGCCTGCAGTCACAGTCAGTGCACCGTGGAGAGGCCAGTGTGCAGAGACAGCTCCAGCTGGAGAATCCCAGCTAAGAAAACATTGTCCTTGGGGGGTATCAAATCATCTCTCAGATAAGGCAGAACACCCCAATTAATTACAGGCACTAAGTGAGTGGTCTGAAAGCAGAGTTTTGCAGCCAATTAAAGGGATGCTGGAGGAGGCTTCATTAACTCCCTGTCTCCTGGCAGCTCTTGGTTTAGGACCTGTCCACTTCTTTCTGAAAGGATCTCTTCCACACTCTGGGGGACGGGAAACGTGCAAGCAGAGTGCCCTTCACTAGAGATGGCACAGGAGTAGCCTGAGTAGCATAGGAGGATGCATTTAGCTAAATCCTCTTCCCAGTCCAGGTTTCTTGATGTCCTGTGCTTTGATGCCTGTGGTGAACTAAATGGTCAAGACATCACTCCATTGGAGGGCTAGCCCAGCAATCACATGGTTTGTGCTTTTTCTGCCCTCCAGACTCCCTACTGGACTCTTTCTCAGGTGCCTCAAACCCAGAAACCCAGATCAAACTCATTATCTTCCTCCACACCTGTCTCCTAGCACCATTCTAGATCTTGGGGAATGGAACTATTAATACTTAAGATGGAGACACAGGCATTGGCCTGCACCCTCCCTCTCCATACCCCTCACAGCCAATCCTCATGTCCTGCCAATCTTCCCTCCTGTATGGCCTTCTGGTCTACCCACTTCTCCCCACTCACTTGCCACTGCCTGAGGTCAGGTATTGCCATCTCTGATCTTGATATTGCCCCAATTCCTCCCTAGGCTCCTAGTTCATCCTCTTCACCACCCTAATGGTCTTCCTCAATCTGATCAGGTCACACTCTTCTAAGGACCCTGCAAGGGCTCCCCACCACCTGCAGGAAGAGCCCAAGCTCCACTGTGTGATATCCCACCTTGGTTGATGTCCCCAGACTCTCAGCTTTTCACCAAGAACTCAAGTTCCTGTAGACATCTCTCACCTCTTCCTACCCTACTCCACCACCCATGTCAGACAATGCCAGCTCGTTTGCCTGCAGTGTCCTCCTCTACCAGCTTGACTCTTCCTAGTTTAAAATTCATTTCAGATGCTGCCTCTTCCAGGGACCCTTCCTCAAGTGCCTGGAGTTTGCCTGTATCATTGCAAATATTTAGGTGGGTAATAGGTCTGTTTATCTGCCCGTTTCTTCCACTAATGAGTAGATTTCTGGATGGAAGGGCTGTTAGTTGATGTTCTTGGTACCTAGAACTACCTAATGCTGCCTGGCAGGTGGTGGGAGCACAGTAAGTACTGTTTAACTGACTCTTTAGGACAAGACATTCAAGGCCCAGAATCAGAGGATGCTGGCATTTCCCACCAGGGCACTTTGGGGTGCATCTGAGGTAAAGGAGAGGAGAGGGAGGCAGAGAATAAACATCTGAACACCTGGAGCTGTTAGTTTACTGAGGAGGGACCTGGGCCTTGGAGGGACACTGGCTGGCCTACTTGTGGAGCACACAGGTGGGCTCCCAGGGGAGCAAGAAGCCTTCACGGACCACTTTTCTCCAACTCCCAGGCTAGAAAAGGGTTTTGGAACCTCGACCCCAGCTCTGAGAATGGCCTCAGTCTTGCAGAAGCCCCAAGAGAGCATACCATTGGCCCCTGCCCTGCTATGAGACACTTCCCCCACCACCCAGGGCGGAAGTTTGTGGCTTGGCTCCACTGAAGCTCTGCTCAACTCCTGCTCCTCTGTGGGGAAGGGGCTGCCTCGGGCTCTGTGGGAGCAGACTCTAAGATGACCCGAGGGATCCCTGTCCCAGTGTTTGTACCCTTGTGCAGTCCTTTCCCTGCAACTGTGGTTGGATCCTGTGACTCCTAACCAATCAGTTCAATTCAGTTCAGTCACTCAGTTACATCTGACTCTTTGTGACCCCATGGACTGCAGCACGCCAGGCTCCCCTGTCCATCACCAACTCCCAGAGCTTGCTCAAACTCATGTCCATTGAGCTGGTGATGCCATCCAACCATCTCATCCTCTGTCGTCCCCTTCTTCTCCCGCCTTCAATCTTTCCCAGCATCAGGGGCTTGTCCAGCGTCCTGCAGGAGGTGACAGTGGAACTGGGTCTTGAGAAGCTAGGGAGGGGACAGGTACTGTTCATTTTAGGCAGAGGGGACCGAATAGGCAAACATGAAACAGCATGAGACATGTGGGAACTACTCGGGGGTGGTTGTTTGAAGCACAGTTAGGTGGGGTCAGACCTGGCCAGCGGGGGTCATATCACACATGGCCATTTTGACAATGATGATTTTGCCCTGTAAACCACTGAAGGATGTTGGGCAGCAGAGTGACATGGCTAAGTCTGGGTTTTAGATGAGTTTAGGTGGGATGGGGTGGTGCGGAGAGGGTGGGTAGGAGGGAAGAGATACAGTTTAGGAGACTAGGGTGTGAGGAATGAGTGTCTATCCAAGCAGAGAGAAGAGGCTTAGCTTAAGGAAGGGTTATGCGGGGGAAGGGTAGCCAAAGGTGGTCTAGTCCTGACCCTCAACAAGGCCTGGCATGTGTCTGTGTCCAGAAGCAATGCTGAATGACATCCTTTCTCTGGGTCCCCGGCCTCCTGCACACAGCCTAGCAGAGGTAGAAACTCTATCAATGTTGGTGAGACAGCCAGTGACAGACTTAGTTGGACTATAAGAAGGCTGAGCACTGAAGAACTGATGCTTTTGAGCTGTGGTGTTGGAGAAGACTCTTGAGAATACCTTGGACTGCAAGGAGATCCAACCAGTCCATCCTAAAGGAGGTCAGTCCTGGGTGTTCATTGGAAGGACTAATGTTGAAGCTGAAACTCCAATACTTTGGCCACCTGATGCGAAGAGCTGACTCATTTGAAAAGATCCTGATGCTGGGAAAGATTGAGGGCAGGAGGAGATGGGGATGACAGAGGGTGAGATGGTTGGATGGCATCACCGACTCAATGGACATGGGTTTGGGTGGGTTCCAGGAGTTGGTGATGGACAGGGAGGCCTGGCATGCTGCGGTTCATGGGGTCGCAAAGAGTCGTACACCACTGAGCGACTGAACTGAACTGAACTGATGTGACTTGTCTCTGTGTCAGGATGCCACACCCAAGAAACTTGTGAGAAAGGGTGGCAAGAGATGGGGTGTGGGGCTTACAGTCAGGCTGAACCACCAGCTCCTGGGGTTGCCAGCTGACTTTGAAGGGCAGGATGTGAATGGCCCTGAATCTCTGGAGCCAGCCTTCACTCTGGCCTCAGTGGTTTCTGGGGGTCATTCATTGCCACAAGGTCCTGGCCAGAAGTGAAGGTAAAAGGGAAGGTTTTCTGGGGCCGCTCCAGCTCTGTGGGTTGGCCCCTCACTTCAGCTGGTGTCGCAAGTCACCCAGGCGGTGCCGATGGACAGAAGAGGACAGACAGACCGAGAGCTACTGTACAAGGTCTTTTCTTTGTGTCATGGTTGGTTTGGTACATCTTAGCATCTGCGTCATACAAAGGGGGAGCAACAGCCATGGCTTTTGGTCAGGTTCAGGGGGCATGAAGGGGTGCCCCTCCCCTCCCCCCAGGCACTGACACATTTAAAGGAAGCAGAGCAACAAGGACACAGCACAGAGGTGGGGAAGGGGCTCCCCCACATGGGTAGGATGGCCGTCCTCGCCCAGGCCTCACTGGGACCCCCAGCCCCCACTGCCCCAAGGGCCAGCAGGAGTGCCTCTTACTCTCTTTCCATGAAGATAGGGGACACCGGGGTGGGGAGGAGAGCAGGGGCTGTTTGTGGGGGGCACGTCCTCAGTGCCAGTCTGACCCCCAGCCCCTGTGCTGGCCCCCACATCCCAGCCGGATGGAGCAGTGGCGTGGCGGTGGTGGGCAGCCCTGCCAGCTGGGCTCAGGGGCTCGTGGGGCTGCTGCTTTGCCCCCCTTTTACTCTAGCCAGGAGCCTGTGGGGAGGCTGTTTTGCTCACCAGCTGTCTCATCTGAAAGGGACCTGAGCTGGAGTTATTCTGTACCCTTCTCTCTCTCTGGCTCTCGCCCTCTCTCACAGCCAGAAAGGTCTCTTGACCTTGCATTTGGAGGAGACTGCTTCCTAGTTAAGGACACCTTCTGGCCCTGGATTGGAGGATGTACCTGTGTGGAAACCCTAGCCCTCACCAGTGCCCAGCACAGGGGACCTGGAGAAGCCCGTTCTCTGGTCTCTGGCGGTCAGCTCCCAGGCACATTGAGGAGGAGGCCTTCCCTGGCAACTTGACCTCTTGTTCTGTTTTCACTCACGGGTGCTGATCACTCCTTCCTTTCTCCTAGCTAGGGGATGCCTCCCTTGTGTGCTGTGTGTGTGCGTGTGAATTGTGGGGTCACTCCCTCCCTGCCCCGCCTCCTGAGTGTGTCGCATGCACACTGCCCCATTTGGGTGTGATACACTCTGCGTCCTCCCATCAGCGGGCCTCACGTCCCTCTCACCCCATGTACTTCATGGGACCATCCATTCCCAACTAGAGTGCCCCACAAATATTCTGTGCCCCCACAAGTGTGTTGCCCATGACATCCTCTCTGGTCACATGTTAGCCTCTCTCCACAGTGAGGTCTGTGTCAGGAACGATGGTCATTGTGTTTCTCTGGACCCAGGAGTCATCCCCTGGAAGTGGGATTTCCCCTCAGCAGAAATTCTTCCCCTGTCTCCTCCTCTGGAAAGATGGCTAGTCCTGTAGCTCAGAAGCAGGCTGGAGGAGTCTGGGATGTGCACCAGCCTGAAGCCAGACAGCTTGGAAGGCACTCTCCTCTGGGAAAAGCCCTGAGCCCACTCTGGGCGTGCAGAGGGGCTGTGAAGACTGTGAGAGACACCCTCTGAGGGTCTGGTGCTCCTCGGGCCTGCCTGGGATGTCCTGCATGTATGAGTAGGTTCCCCTGTGCATCTGAAGCGCCCTGGGCCTTGGTCTCCACTGCCCATCTCGCATTCTCTGTGCCTTGGTACCACCTCTGAGGTCTGTGGGCCCTTGTCAAGAGGGAGACCTCTCTAAACACGTGGGGTCCATCCCTCTGTCTAGGTGGAACCTACACACAGGGTTGGGGAGGTCTGGGGCCCCAAGATTGGACCCCGTCTGTTTCTGCCTCAGGCCCCTGGGGCCCCTGAGAATGACCATCCTGCCCAGGATAACAGACACAAATAGACAAGCAGACAACAGGGGTGCAAGGTGGCTCCCCATCACAGACACAGGCACAGACACGGGCCCCTGGGGCAGGACACAGGGGCACAGCAGCGGTGGTAGGGGCGGGGGAGAAGGGCAAGTCCAGGGGACTGCAGCTGCTGAGGCCCTGCTCCCCAGAGAAGGGACAGACCAGGGGACTTTTCTGGTTCCCTAAACATATGGATTGTTTTGTCTTGTCTTTAAAGTATTGCAGTCTAACTGATATGGCTTTAACTATTGGAAACAGACAGAGAAGACACATGTCTGTCTCTGAAATAAAAGCATAAATTCACTAAAATGGAAAACCTGCAGAATGCAAACTGGGGCCAATGGGGCAGGGGCTTCGGGGCAGGCAAGTCGCCCCCTCCCTGGCCCCTGCTTTTGGGGTAGGCCCTGGTGGGGGCCAGCATGGCTTCTTGGGGCACTGCCTGGGTCTGTCTCAGTGGACTTCTAGGACTTCAGGCAGGAACCCCCCAAGGGCAGGAGGACTCCAGGCCAAGGACAAGGTCTCCTGTTGGATGTGGCCACCCGTGACTAGTGGTTTTGGGTCCAAGAGCAGCCATCTTACCTATCTTCCTTTTCCCCAAGCACACATCCAGCACACAACTGCTTTTTCAGAGCCCACACACATGCATACAATAGTCTCAGCATATCTGACAGCTCTCTCAAACATGTACTTTTACAACATTTAACACATTCTTATCACTCCTGATGTATACACTATTTTTGAAAACAATTGCAGACATGAGCTAACTCATGCAAGCTGTAACACACATACGAGATGGTTAGTTTGCACCTATGACACAATCTCAACTCATACATACCACCTCAAACAAGCATACATATACAAGGCTGCCTAACATACATGGATCTCTGACACAGGGATGATGACTAACACACACACAAAATCTCAAGACACTGTAATCACAGGGCTATATGTATAACCTCAGGACACACAATTGCTGGTACAGTCTCTGCCATGCACATTCATGCATGGCTGGACACACACCTTCCTCTCTCACGTGCTCCACGACTCCCTCGTTCTCACACAACTGACTGAGAAGGAGGCCTTGAAAATTTGGGGTGGGGGGAACAAATGTCCATCTCACATCCCAGAGGAGAGATTGTTCTTGGCCAGTGAGATGAATGAACAGACACCTTCTGTCAAGTGGGAACTGGCTTTTCCCCAAAAGCTTGGGGCTTTGGCCAGGAAGGTCAAAAGTGGTCTTCCTGGGGTCTGTGGAGCCCTGGAAGCCCATGAACAGGACAACGTGAAGAGGGGTGGGTAAGAATGGGGGCAGCGAGGCTGCGCCAGGGGGGGAGTCCCATGGCATAGGCCATCGCTGCCCAATGGCTCCAAGTGTTTTCCGGGGGCCTGGGCAGCCCCTTGGCTGGGCAAGCTGGGCCCAGCCTGGCAGTGGGGCTCCAGACCTAAGTGGAGTGGGGGGAGGGACAAGGGGCTGCCCTACCCTGGGGTCCCTCCATAGATGAGTCAAAGTCCACAGAGGATCCGTGTGGAGGGACTGGCTTGGCAGGGGCTGTGCCTCTTCGGGTGGGGGTGGTAGAGGGGTGCTCCTGGACCGGGTGTCTTTAGAGGGAGGCAGGAAGGAGAGCCCCAGCCTCCTGCCCAGCCCCGGGCCTGGCCACAACAGAGCAGGCCAGCCTCAGGCTAGGCCCTGACAGGCCAGACTTACCCTGACTCCCTTTCTCAGAGCCAGGCCACTCAACCCCTGCCCTGACCTGGAGGCCCACGGGGATTTAGAGGCCAAAGGTCAGCATGCTGGGCAGGGCTGGAATGTGTCATTACTTTGGCTGGCTGGGGACAGTGGTCCTCCTGGCAGTGGGGCGCATGAAGGAATGTATGGGCATCACCACACCAGCACAGACTTCAGGCTTCCGGAGGGGGCCTCCAGTGCCTCCCGCCTTGGGCTTAACACCTCCTGTTGGAGAGAAGCTGTCTTCTTCTTTTCAAGCAACTTGGGAGTGAGGTGATGGAGGCGGGATACCCTGGATGAAGGAGGGCATGAAGGAGTGCTGAGGGGGAGGAGCCCCTGGCCGGGGAAGTGGGGCAGAGGCCAACTGAGGTTTTCCCCTTCAGAACTGAGACTTAACAGAATAAAAAGAAAAGAAAGAACCAAAAAGAAAAGAAAAGTAACAAGTGGATGGGCCGGGGGTCGGGGCGGGGGGGCTGGTTACTTCTTGAACATGTCCTGCAGCGGCCCGGGCAGGTATTTGAGCACCGTGTCCAGGATGCTCTCCTCTTCCTCCTCCTCCTCGTCCCCGCAGCCTGCTGGGATGGCCTTCTTGGGCCGGGTCAGGCTCCCCTCGCAGGGCTGCTCCAGGGCCGCCTTCTCCTCGGCCTCCTTCTCCTCCTTTTTCTTCAGCCCATACTGGGGAGAGGAAGGGTGGAGAGGAGCGTGAACGGGGCAAGGAGAGAGAGCTGAGTCTCACGGTCATGCACGTGCAGCTGGGGCAGCCCATGGGAACTTGCTAAGCCTCGGGCCTCCCATCTGTAAAATGGGCATAAGGGCATCTTCCTTGTGGGACTGTGCCTGTCTTCTGTGGGTTTTTAACAAGAGAGACGATGCACGGGGTTTCTTTTAAAATAAATACCTGCCCTGTTAATTTCTCTGCTTTTGTTTGAAATCTTTCAAGATCTGAAAACTGAAGGGTCTCCCACATGCTTGGGGCCCAATTTTGGTGACAAAACTTGTCTTGAGCTTATGGAAGGCTACTTAGAGCCTTGATTTTTCTGCAGGGCAAGCAGACAAGTATTGAACTGGCACAGGGCGGCAGCTGCAAACCCACCGGAAGTGATGCATGACCGTGCTCGGGACACTATAGTCCTTCCCCCAAACATCTAAATTCTGGATTCCAAACTTGTATGGTCTCCAGGATTTTGGACACAAGGTCATGGACCTATAGCAGCAAACATTCAGGACTGTGTGCACTATCTTAGTTAATCTCCAAAACGGTCCTTGAGGGAGGGTGTTCTGTGACATGCATTTTTCTGATGAAAAGAGTGAGGCTCAGAGAGAACCAGGTCTAAGGCAAGCACCAAGATTCAGGGAAACCTGAGGTTGTGGGGCACCTCTTTTACACCCTACACTCTAGGATGGGCAGGAGGGCGGCGCTGACCTTGTCTCGTATCTGCTGCCGGACCTTCTCACGCTCGGCCTCCATGCGGGCGTGCTTGGCCTTGCGTTCCTCCTCTTGCTGCCGAAGTGCCTCCTGCCGCTCCTCTTCCTTCTTCTGCGCGTCAGGGTCCTTCTCCTCCTCTCCGCCCAGCATCTTCCCCATGTCCTTGGTGGCCCCTGTGGGGGAGGGTTGGGGAGGAAGAGGGCGGCGTGGTGGCAAGGCTGGCATAGGGAGGCCCGGGGCACTGAGGCCCCTGGGTTGGGAGTGGGGAGCGGGTGCGGGGGGCGGGGAGAAGGGGGTGCAGGACTAGGGCCTCACCTCCAAGGGCCTGCTTCATGACGAAGTCCATGCCTACAACGTGCGTTAGTGTGCCCTAGCCAGCAGCTGAATTTGCATGCAGCGCTCCAGGCAGGCCTGGCTTGGGGGCGATGCGGCTACCTGCAAAAAGAGGAGTTGGAGGTCAGATGGGCGAGGCCTCTGCATAGGCAGGATGGTGGAGTCAGACAGAGGAACGCCTCACTCTAGTTCGGCATCAGGCACCATCAGTCAGACCCTAAAATCCAGTGCTTGGTACTTCAGGGAAAGGGGATGGAAAGGAGCTGTTTCCTGAGCACTATGCTTCATGCAAGGCATGAGTGCGTGAGCATGCTCAGTCCTGCAGTCCTGTCCGGTTACTCTTTGCAACCCCATGGACTGCAGCCCACCAGGCTCCTCTGTCCATGGGATTTCCAAGGCAAGGATCCTGGAGTGGGTTGTCATTTCTTCCTCCAGGGGATCTTTCTGACCCAGGGATCCAACCCATGGTTCCTATGTCTCCTGCATTGCAGGTGGATTTTTTTTTTTTACCGCTGAGCTATCGGGAAGCCCTGTGCCAGGCACATATATGCTGTCAAATGACTTCTGATCCATATTTTAAAGCCTTCATCTTGTCTGTATTGTTTTAATTTGATTAAGTCCAGGAAAGCTGGAGAAAGTGCAGAATCTGGATGCAGGTGGAGCTGGGTTCTAATTGCCACCCTAACTCCTTATTTACTGTGTGACTGCCACACAAGTAGTCCAATCTCTTTGAGCCCCCGTTTCCTCCTCTGTAAGACAGAGATGGCAGTGCCTCCTTTCTCAGGGCTGCTGTGGAGACTGGAGAGAATTCCAGCCTGGGTTGCTGCATCAAGCCCTAGAAGGAGTGAGCTTGCATTTGGGGTCCCAGCAAATCAGAGGTGGGTGGAAAAATGAGAACAGCCCGCTTATATTGAACATATCCAGGCTTCTGAAATTAGACAAATGGAGAAATAAGTTATTTTCATTGCATCATACATGTAAGTTTTCTGTTTTATAGCTTAATACTGATTTTTATTTTGAATTATGCATAGGGAGTTAGAGAAATGGTAATATTCTTGGGGCTTAGGCCTTTAAAGTATCAAGCACTGGGTGTTGTAAGCACTCAGCTTATGTTAGTCCTCCTTTCCTTCTCCCTAAATCACCAACTTTCAGTTTCTATTATATTTTTTATTGTTATTTTTTTGCCTCAGAAGATTTTCTCCAAATAAACTCTTAATGGGAATCTCATTATGCAAAACATAAATATGGAACTATTCCAGCAGTGGTGGAGTGGAGGGGTAGCCTAGAGCCTTTCTCTACCCTTGGCCTCCTTCTTATGCTGATCTTCCTGCATCCCTGAGAATTTGAACCCAGATGCTCTAACTCTCAGACTCTTTCTTTTTATTTTAATCATTCAATTTCACTGGTGCCTTTGTAGGCAAATGCACCACAAATTCTTTCTCGGGTGTGGGGGGGACATCCATGAGCTAATCAAAGTGTGCCCTGATGGTCAACTGAAGCCAGACCTACTCCCCGAGGCTTGGGGGTCTTTATGCTTGGCGAGGAGGATAAAGGGGTCCTAGGAAATGGTGGCAGAGGAGTCAGGCCGGATATTACAACCAGGCTGAGTTCAAGGTCACTGGCTGTTTTCTGATCTTGGATTTTCCTCATTTCTTTCAAAATGAGGAGACGTATCGGCAGACTGAGATCTTTTAATACAATGGTCCTGGAAGTTCATCTGAGGACTTCTACGTGAACACATCACCTGATTATGGGTTGTTTTGTGGGGAGAAAGTCATGATGGAGTTGAAATCCATCCCCAGCGACTTTGGTATCAGACACACCTGGTTTGAAATCCTGCCCCCACCCCCAGTCCTCACTGGCTGTGGCTCCCTGGGAAAGCTTCAGCTTGTTCCCTGCAAAATGAAGGAGTGTTAAAGGCTAACCCTGCACTGATGTTAGAAGGGGAAGATAAGATACCGGTCAGGTGCCTGGTGTGTGGCTGGTCCTCCTTAATGTCAGCCATCGCTGACTGCATGTTTATGAAGACACTCCAGAAAGGAACAGGATTTCCAGGAAATGCAGGAGAACCCACCCTGATCCAGAATTCTGAGTTTGAAGGCGGCTCAGCTCAGTCAAGATGTTTTCATTTGACTAAAAATATTGTAAAGAGACTGCATTTCTAAGAACAGGAAACGAATAATAATCAAATGATTTCAGGAACTCTTGGGTTCCTTCTCTGTGTTTACATGCAGCTCAAGGAATTGCCAGGTGGTGGTGGAGGACGCAGGAGTCTAATTTGAGATGTTTCAAATTGGTCCACAGGGCACCTGGGCTTTAGTGCCTGCCTCATCCCTAACTTGCTGATCTGGCGAGTCTCTCTCCAAAGTCAGATGATCTACTGGGCCCTTTTCCCAGCTCTTCTGTTGAAGCAGTTCTGAAACATTTGAACTGCTCCCTACCCCACTGTATCCCCAAACCCCTCTCCTTTCTTGCTTCTGTGACTCAGTTCTTTCCTCGCCTCCTGCTCCTTCTTCCCTCCCTTCATTTGCTGCTTCTTTTCTTCCTCTTGTCTCTTCAAAGTGAGTTCTCCAGGACTCTGACCTCAGTCCTTATCTCTTTTTCATCTCTAATCTTTCCCTGGGGGAACTCATCCTTTCCAGGGGCTTTGATGGGCACCAACACTGATGACATCTAGGCATCTTTTCTGGGCACCAGATACTCATTCATCCAATAAGCATTAGTTGAGCCCCACCTACTGCATGTCAGGCAGTGTGTTAGGCACTGGGGAGATAACAGTGAACAAGACAAAGTCCTGCCCTCATGCAGATTACATTTTGGGGTGCATGTGAGTGAGTGTGTGTGTGTGCACGCACGTATGTGTGAAATAGGCAAATTAGTCCAGAAATACACTTGCCTCCCTCTTGAACGCCTCCCCCTGAATGTCCCCTGGCACCACACTCGACATGCCACCTCTCTATCACCAAACCATCTCCTTCTCCAGACTCCTCTGTTTCCTGCATTCATTCAGAAAACTTCGATTGCCACCATCCACGCCCCTGCATGCAAAGCAGTCAACTCAAGGACTCGAGTCTTCTCCATGCTACACCCCTGTCACTCCAGGGGCCTCTTACTCCCAGCTTGCCAGGATCATGGAGCCCAGCTTCTTGGGTCCACCACCAAGGTCCTGCGGCTGACTCCCAGCATGGCCCTTTCAGCTGCTGAGCCATTTGTTCACCCTAGTGAGACTCCCCCTAACCAGTTTCTTAAGGCCCAACCTACTCCTTCCTCATCCCTCTCAGCAGGTGATTTCCTTCTCACTCTGTATGATGTGGTTCAGCTGAAGGTTCAGGAGGCCTGGAGTCAGGCACATCTGACTCAGATCCCAGATCTGCCACTTTTTAGCTGTGTGATAGTGAGTAATCGACCTAACCTCTCTGAGTCTCAGTCTTCTTTATAAAGTAAGGATTGTAATAGCCTTTTGAAGGCTTAGAAATAATCTATGGAGTGCAGTTGGCATAGGATGGAAGTTCAGTAAATGGTGGCTGTCATCATTATCAAAACAATTAATGTTTTGGTAGTGTAAGCTCCCGGAGAAGGCGATGGCACCCCACTCCAGTACTCTTGCCTGGAAAATCCCATGGATGGAGGAGCCCGGTGGGCTGCAGTCCATGGGGTTGCTCAGAGTCGGACAGACCTGAGCGCCTTCACTTTCACTTTTCACTTTCATGCATTGGAGAAGGAGGTGGCACCCCACTCCAGTGTTCTTGCCTGGAGAATCCCAGGGACAGGGCAGCCTGGTGGGCTGCTGTCTATGGGATCTCACAGCGTCGGACACGACTGAAGTGACTTAGCAGTAGCAGTAGCAGCAGTGTAAGCTCCTGCACGCCGCAACCCCCCTCCATCCAACTCCCAAGGGAGAAAAGTCTCCCTCCTCCCCCCCGAAGCCTATCCATCTGCCTTAGCTTCAGAGTTTCTCTCTTTGCATCTTCTCCTTGATCCGTTTACTACTCCCATTCCCTCACATCGTCAATCTCTTCCCCTTAGGTGCCTCTCATCCCCTTCCTTCTCCAGCCCCTGCTCTGACGCCCATCTTTCTCTTAATCTCTGCCTCCTAGCTTCATGATCAAGTGGTTTCCCCTTGGTGTTACCACTTTTCCACCTCCCAGTCAAACGCTTTGTCTCTGTGAGATCAGAGACATGGAACTGCTGTCCTTGCTGTCGAAGCTGCCCTGGCTGGAGTTGCCAGAGTCCTCCTAATACCAGACCCAGGAGTGTTTCCATGGCCCTCCTCCTCCACCACCTCCATCCCTCTGCAGCATCAAGGCCGATGAAGACCCCTCACCACCCTTTCACTGGCTCCGCTGTTTTCAACCTTCTTCCTAAATCTCCTGAATTCCATGACACAGCCCTCCTGTGGTCATCATCCTACTTTTCAGATGGTCTTCCTCTATCTTTTGCTGACTCCCCTCCATGGCCCCTCACTCTCCCACTGTTTAAGGGGAAATTTCACCTCCCCTTAATGGTTTATGCCCTTCTTCAACCCTCTGTCTCTCCCCAAACCTGCACATTTAACTCTCTGCTAGATAGTCTCATTTTGGATCTATCCAAAGCTCCATCTCATCCTCATCTCTTTTTCCCCTTACCCTTACCAACCACCTTTTCCTTAGCATGCCTTGTTCCCATGGCCTCAGTGAAAAACACCAGAGTCGGTGAATGCTTCATTCATTCCTTCACTCACTCACACTACAAATGTTCTTTGAGCATCTTCTGTCTGCCAGGCATTGTTCTGGGTGCTGGGCTGCGGCAGGGAACAAGGGAGTCATTGCATTTGGTCTCACAGCATTCAGTCAGCTGCGGAGGTAGACGCTGAACAAAAACCGCAAAGGGAATTGGCAAGTTATAATTGGGATGGGCTTCTGAGGGAGAAGCCCAGGGATTATAGCTTCATAGTGTTTCCTGCATCCACACACCCCCTCTCCTGAGGCTGCTAATGCCATGGTTCAGGGCCTCCGTGTTCTGAATTTGCACATAACCGCTAACTCTATCCCTCCGCTACCTTTCATCCATCCTCCATAAGGCTGTCCGATTAATCTTCCCAAAGGGCAGATGTGCTCCTGCAAACATACCCTGCAATGGCTCCCCATGGCCTGGTTAAACCAGCTAGAGTCCTTGTGGTGACCTTCAGGTCCTGCACAGTCTAGCATCTGCCTGCCTCACCATTCATTTCCCATTCCTTGCATGTGGCTCGGTATCAGCTATACCTCCACATATATCCTTTCCAAAAACTCCTGGGCATCTGTTCAAGCTATTTCCACAGCCCTGGAACCTCTTAACCTCATCTCTGCCAGTTCAAGCCCTGGCCTCTCAACTTAGAGTGACCTTGAGCAAATGACTTTATCTTTTCTCATCTGTAAGATGGGGACAATAAAACTTATGCCCAATTCATGTTGTAAGCATTCAATTAAATAATGCAAATAAAGTGATCAGTCCAGCATTTGGCACATAGTAGGTTCTCAGTACATGTTAGCTGTCATCATCATCACCATCAGCAGCAGCATTAATTTTCAAAGGTTCCCTTCATACATCATTTTTGCCATAAAATTTCCCAGATATCTTTGGTGACATGTGATGGAGTCTTCCTCTTTTGAGACCCATGGCACGTTCTAGGGCAACCCTGCCTGCCTCCAGCTCATGCACCCTGTCCACCTATGCGTCTTTCCCTTTCCAGCCACTCTGAAATCTTCCCAGGGCAGGGTTTGTATCTTGTGCTTTTTTTTTTTTTTTCCTTTCCCAGAATCTACAATCTCTCCTAGCTAATGGTAGAGCCTCAGGACATGTTTGCTGGATCGAATTGAATGCTGTGTTTAGCGAGTATGTGGGAGTGTACTCGTTCAAGGTATGCTCCTGTGTGTTTGAACTTAGGCATCATTGTGATTCTTCGTGAGCGTGAGTGCAGGCGTTTGTGTAGATATGCCTGGAGGAGTGCTGAGGTCCGGCCGGGTTGCCTGCAGTTGATTTTGGCCAGACCGCCAGGAGGCGCTCCTCAGCGGGTCTGCGGGAAGCTTGGTCGATCCCTGCGCTGGAAGGGCGATGGTGGTGGTGGTAGTGGGGACGGAAGGCTGGGGGAGGGGATGCAACGAGGGGTGGGGGAGGGATGCTGCTGCAGCACCAGGTTTCCTTGCCCTTAGCGCGCCCGGGATGCAGCACGCGCCTTCAGCTTCCGCTCCCAGACTCTCCCAACTCATCCCAGCCCGAAGGCAGCTGAGGCACCTCCTCAGGCTCGACCATCTGAGCCCCGGGCAGGTTTTAGGACTGGGCCCCGCCACCCGACAAGCAGACTCGAGCACCTGCAGTGTTTGTTCTTGTGACTGTTTATCCGTTTTTGTTTCTTTTCTTTCTTTCTTTCTTTTTTCTTTAATAGCTCATGTCCGGGCCATGTTCGCTGCAACTCAATTCAACACTCATTTGCTTTTTGCGGGGAACTCTATGCAAATGCGGTACAATGACAGGGGATGTCCCCCCATCCCCCTCCCCACCCCCACCCCATGCTAGAAGGGAGAGCGCTGGGGGAGAGAAAGGAGCAGTGGAGGGTGGGAATGGGTAAGGAACTGGCTTCTGGAGAAAAGCGGAAGAGGCGGGGGCTTCGTAATTCTCCCAGCAGAAGAGGGGGACAGAAATCCTGGCGCCCCTCGATCGGTCCCCCGCGGAGATCAACGTAGCCGGCTGCTCAACCTGGAGCTCGTGGTTGGCCACTGAAAGCGCCCCTCCCCACCGCCCCCCAACACTCAGAGCTCCAACCTCAAGACCTGGCCGGGTCTCAAACTTTGCTGAGGGAGGGGGCAGAGTAGGGCCGGCGACTGTCCTAACTGACCCCAGGCAGCGAACAGGGGCAGCCTCAACCCCGGCCCCTCCTCCTCCACGACAAATAGAGTCCTCTAGATTCCCCACCCCCAGTCGACGTGTGGGCTCTCCTCCCCACCACCTTCGGTCTGTCCGCCCCACTCCCGCCGCCCTCTGACTCACTCCGATACCCGAACCGTACCCCTTGGCGGGTGTGTGTGTGTGGGGGGGTGTAGTCCCTCTTCCTGGGCGAAGAGGGCCTTGGCTGTCTCCAGGTTAACCACAAACCTAAAGTAGCTTAGATTGACGTGCCCCCATCCCTCCGCCAAGAGCTCGAAGTTGTTCTCTAGGTTCAGACTTGAGTCGCCCGCCGCCTTCGGGGCGGTCCTGGCTCCCCGGGAGCCGGGCAGTTTTGGGCTTCTGCCCGAGGGTCTCTGGCTCAGGGACCCACCCCTCCTTCCCAGTTGGCTAGCGCTTCACTGCCTTTCCCTTCCGCCTGCAGGCGTCCCCTTCTCGCGGGGAGCTGTCCTTTCAGCACCACCGCGAGCGCGCCCGGAGGGTCCCTGCAGCGGCCGCGCAGCCTCCGTTTCCAGCGCCCGGGTAGTCGCGGGGAGCTGTCCCTCCGAAAGCGGTACTCCGCAGCTTCCCGGGCTGCGCTGCGGCCTCGAGGCGAGAGCCCAGACCCTGTTGCCCACAGCCCGGCTCCGCCCTCCCGGCCCGCGGCCAGCACCGACCTGGCGGTCCTCGCAACCGTCTGAGCCACTGCAGGGCTCCGGCCGAACTCAGCGAGGCAGTTCCTTCTGCGATTCCAGCTCCCACTGCCGCCTCGTGCAACTCCGCCCGGTGAGCTGGGGCCGCGGCTACTGCCGCGGGCGGCTGCCGGAGGCGCCCTCCAATCACGCCCGTCAGCCAGGCCCTGACGTGCTACCGCTCCCCTTCCAGATGGGAAATTCAAATCTCTCTCTCTCCCCTCTCTCCCCCCCTCTTCTTCCTCCGGCTCTCTCCCCCTCTCTCCCTCTCTCTCCGTTTCTCCGTCTCTCCCTCCCTCTTCCTCCTCCCCCTCCGTTTCCCTTTCCCATTCTCCCTCCTTTCCCCTCTCCTAAAATAGAGATATCTCCCCTCTCCTTCCTTCTCCACCTCCCCTTCCACCTTCTCCTCCAGATACCCCAGCAATCCCTCCCGCAGGGATTTAGGATAGAGCTGCCTATCCCGGCCAGGCTCTCCGGACGGCAAGCTTGCTCCTTCAATATTCCAAGCGGTAGTGCGAGTCAGGAGACGGAGGGAGGGTGTTTTTTTTTTTTTTTTTTTTTTAAAAAGCAGAAATCCAAGATCCATTGCTCAGGAAAGCCCACCTTGAGCCGCTTTTTTTGGGGGGTGGGGCGGTGGCGGCAAGAATACTGGAGTAGGTAGGAGATCCTCCCGACCCAGGGATTGAACCCGAGTCTCCTGCATTGTAGGCAGACGCGTTACCGATGAACCACCAGGGAAGTTAGGAAAGCCCACCTTGATTCCTCCAGGCAGAACTGATCACACTTGCCTCAGCACTCGCTCAACCCCCGCTCAACCCCCAAGCACACCCCTGTTTCTCTGTTTGCTTGTCTCTTGCCTGTGAGCTCCTACAGGGTGACAGGACCACCGTCAGATCATCTTTGCAGCCCCTCCACATCCTGTCCTGTTATGGGAGCACTCAGGAAACGGATGGATCATATGGGCAAGGCCTCCATAGGCAGTAAGGAACATTCCACGTGGACCCAGAGGGAGAACACTGCTGCAAAACTGCTGTGGACCTTGGGCAAAGTGAAAGTGAAGTCGCTCAGTCGTGTCCGACTCTTTGTGACCCCGTGGACTGTAGCCCACCAGGCTCCTCCATTCTTGGGATTCTCCAGGCAAGAATACTGGAGTGGGTTGCCATTTCCTTCTCCAGGGGATCTTCCCAACCCAGGGATCAAACTCAGGTCTCCCGCATTGCAGGCAGATGCTTTAACCTCTGAGCCACCAGGGAAACCATTGCTAAGACGTTCTAGATCTGATATTCTGTGAAGAATAAGAATAAGGAATTCTTTGGCAAAGTTTATTCTGGAAGGCCATATTTTCTCTCCTTTGCCCAGGGAAGAAAAGGAACTACCAAGAGGCAGGACAACATATGCCCCCCCACCACCCCAGTCTTTCTTTCCTCCTCTCCTCACACTCATCTTTTCACTTTATGACTCTCTCCTTATGAGCCTCTCTATTCTGCTTGCATCTTTTGGCTCTAAAACGCTTCCTTTAATCCAGCCCCATGTGTAGGAAAATGGCTTCAGAGAGGAGGGGCCATGCACCAGGCCTTTGAAAGATTTGCTGGAGTTTATGCATCAATCAGGGTTATGTCAGAGTGGAGATGACTCCTGCTTCTGTAGGGGATGGCTTCCTTCCAAGAAGGGAGCAGTAAGAGCGGCAGAAGGGCAGGATCTGGGAAAGGCAGGAGGCCTGATTTTATTCCAATAAACGGGGACTATTCCTTTATTTATGTCAACAGCAAAGACCTCAAAATGCAGGACCCACCCCACCACCACCCCCAACCCCCCGCCGCACACACACACACACACACACACACACACACCAGAAGGCATTGGAAGACCTACCTTCCTCACCTATGGAGTCACTTTCTAAAGCTTATCTCAGGTTGTGAGACTGGGAGTAGGGGAGTCCCTTCCTTTATGGCTGAGTTTTCCATTCCATGCTGTGTTGGCCCATCAGCAGGCTCATTTAAGATTTTTCTTCCTTTTTTAGAGGCAGACACTAATGGAGGGGGCAGAGGGGAGGTTGTTTGATTAGAGTGACTTAGACTTGCCACTAATGCCTGGAGGGGAGTTCTGGGCAGAGAGATCTGACATCCTGTCATTTCAAGAGTCATAGTCCTCCTCTCTCCGCTCCCCTCTTTTTCCCTGTTCTCCTAGAACAGAAGCTCAGCGAGTGGATCTGGCTGGCAGCACTCTAGTTGCAATTTGGCTTTTTCCACAGTGGGCATCGCCTTTGACATGGATGTTGACTAAGCTGGGCTAAAAATCCAACTTAGCCTTCAGAAAAATACTAAGCTCAATTTTGGTCACAACACTTTAAGATAGATTTTAGTAGGCTCAAATATGATTAGAAAAGAAGCAGAGTGGTTAAGTGGTGGGTGTCTGGAAATCAGGTTAAATGAGAGATGGTTGAGGGATTTGAGGATGCATTTTACCTGGAGGAGAGGGTTCTTAAGTGGGATTAGCCCTTCAAGGACTGGCAAGTTTTGCTCAATTTGTAATTCCAGCACTTAGCATGCCCCTGGCAAAGCAGGCGCTAAAGAATGGCTGTTGAATGAATAAGTGACCATTGCAAGGGAAAAAAGGAACTATCATTTTTACCAGTGCTAATGACAGAATGGGGGCAATGGGGGAAAGGTAAAGGAAGGCCAACAGAAGCTCTAGGAGGAAGAACCTTCTGCCAGCTGGAGCTGTACAGCTATAGTATGGACTGCCCATGTGAGGTGCTGAGTTCCCTATCCCCAGAAGATAGCAGGTGGGCGGTAAGTGACAGCTAAAACCCCCTTTGAGCCCAAGTTTCTATGAGCCTATTAAAACTGCATGAGCTGACATGAGTCATGTCTAGCTGCAGAAAATCTTACTGGCGAATAAAAGGGCAGCTCAATCAAGTTTTGGTGGCTTTGTCCTTTGAACGACTAAGACATGATATTAGCCACTTCCTGTCAAAAAAAGATGGTAAAAAGATGAACACTTGCTCCTGTTACCACTGTACCAGTGGACAACGTTCAGTGTCACCACTGAACCAGTAGACATGGTTCCCAAACACTCTTTTATAATTGCCAAAATGTTGCTAAATATTGTGAACATTTCCTACTGATTATATTATTGCTAATCATATGACCATCAGGCCCCAGTTATGTCTTAGGTGCTCACTTTGGTGCTTTGCATAAAGTATGCTCTCTCCTCTAGTTCACACAGACCCCTATTTTCAAGATACAGAGGGCAAGGTCCAGGGAGATACGGTGAGTTTGGGGCAGATCCAAGACTCCAGCCCATGATGGCATGACACTGAGCTCCAGGGGCCTTCCACCAAGCTGGGCTGCTTCTCTTCTGACACATCCCACAGCCTATGGAAATGTAACTTTTGCTCTGCCGATATATTTTTTTTACATTGACATTTATCGTCTTCCCTGTTCTCCAGTTTCTCGCTTGAAAAAAGAAAAACCTGCTATGAGTTCACACTCGGATTGAGGTCCTCATGTCATGTGGGTTGTCAGCGTGTCCTTCATCTACTGCATCTCTAACCCAGCCTGCTGAAGTCCCCACCCCACCCTGAGTCTTGGACCTTGCAGAGCCTGCTCTGTAGACAGCTTCTAAGACACCTGCTAAAATATGAATATGGCTCTGCTTAAGGTGTCTAACCCTGGCTAGTGTTGGATTTCTACTCTTATTTATGAGCCCTGTGGGCTGGGGCAGGGGGCCAGGTTTGAACAGATTTTAAAAAATGATCATGTGCATGTCTCGAATGCTCACTAAGAAGCCAGTCAAGAGAGCGAATGTCAGTACTTTGTGTGAGGAGTGAGGGACAGTGTGTGAGGAGTGACAGCTGTCAGAGACTATAAATGTGATCAGTGAGAATGGCTCTTGTCCAAAGGTCAGCCCGTCTCTTCCCTGCAGCTGCCTCTGTCCAAAGGACACCCTGGCTGCCATGTGGGAGATGAGGAGGGTCTTGCTGAGCTGGCCCTGACCTCCGCTAGGAGATGAGCTGGTCAGTGCAGGGAGACATTTGAATGCTCCAGATGCTGACTCTACATCCTGCCATTCCTAACTGGAGCCTGGAGGGGCAGAGTTGGTCTTGGTTTGAGGGCATGGCTGCATGCCAGAGGAGGACCAGAGCTGTGGGGGTGGTGCACAGGGAAGGGCTCTAGGCCACCTTACTCCTCTGGTGAGTGCCTCCCCCCTTGTCCCTGATAAGGCTAGGGTGCCATCATTGTCGGGCTATGAGGTCAGGGGCCCAGTTTCTCTCCTTCAACATGGAGTGACACAGACAAAGGCAAACCCGCGGATGTTCAAAGCTGCGTGTGTGTGTGTGTGTGTGCCCACTTCTGGACGCCGTGCAGGTGGGAGTGGGCAGCATCCCTGTGGGGGCATACAGGGGCTAGCAGGGCAGGTGTGGGTCTGTCTCCACGTGTGGTGGTGTACCCCTTCTGACCTGAAGTGACTCTGGTGTGAGCGTGTGATTTTGTGTAGAGCTTAGTGGGTTGTTGTTACAGTAGAATGTGATAATGGCATGGGGTGATGGTTTGGGTGTAAGGCACAGGTATTATATGCAGCTAGACTCTTGAGTTATGACCAACCCAAAGAGCATATTAAAAAGCAGAGACATTACTTTGCCAACAAAGTTCCATCTAGTCAAAGCTATGGTTTTTCCAGTAGTCATGTATGGATCTGAGAGTTGGACTATAAAGAAAGCTGAGCGCTGAAGAATTGATGCTTTTGAACTGTGGTGTTGGAGAAGACTCTTGAGAGTCCCTTGGACTGCAAGGAGAGCCAACCAGTCCATCCTAAAGGAGATCAGTCCTGAATATTCATTGGAAGGACTGATGCTGAAGCTGAAACTTCAATACTTTGGCCACCTGATGCGAAGAACTGACTTATTTGAAAATACCCTGATGATGAGAAAGATTGAAGGCAGGAGGAGAAGGGGACGACAGAGGATGAGATGGTTGGATGGCACCACCGACTCAATGGACATGAGTTTGAGTGAACTCTGGGAGTTGGTGATAGACAGGGAGGCCTGGCGTGCTGCAGTCCATGGGGTTGCAAAGAGTTGGATACGACTGAGCGACTGAACTGAACTGAATGCAGGGTGTGCTCTGTGCAGCGACAGAGGGTGCCCTTTATGTAGACCGTGCCAGGTGCAAAAGTTCTGGGGCATGTCACCATGTCTGTGTGATGATGGATGTCCTGTGTGTTCCTGCCCATGAGGGATGACACCGTGTGTCAGCGTCAGTGTGGAGTGGTGCTGTCACTGATGGTAAGGGTGCAGGGGTAAGTGTGTCACAGTGAGTTGGCACACATGCCACTGTCCCTGTGTGGGACAGAGGGGCTTGCACGTGCAGCCAGGAGTGTGTCATCACCACCGTGCAGGCAGACAGCCTAAATGTGTCACCAAGGATGAGCGATACTTTCTTTTCCATTCCCCCACTCCCAGAGAAACCCCTGGTAACCCAGCCTGTCCCGTCTGGGAAGCCGGAAACTTTTGCCTCCCTTCTCCATCCTCTGCTTTTGTTTCTCAGGAAAAGAATCCCAGGTTCCTCAGCTGAATCCTGACCCTTTGGTGGCAAGTGGAATGTGTGTGGGAACATTCTGAGGAAACCCTCTCTATTCCAGACTCTGCTCCCCAACTCAAAGCTCCTCCCCAGCCCAGCATCTGCCTACCAGCTCCTCAGAGGTCCTCCCTACCATCCTCCCGTCCCCACCCTCCCAGATCCAGGCACTCATTAGCATGTCAGACAGTCCTCTTTCAGCCCACACGTTGTACCCTGGGATATCCCCACACAGTTGGCTTCCTCTCGTCCTGGGTTTTCCTAAAGCCTTACATTTTCATGTCTGCCAAACCAGTCTGCACATCCCCCCCCATCCAGCACAGGCACAGGGAGGATGTTTTGGGGTGAATCCTTCCTCTCTTGCCACAGGTTCTTTTTTGAGCTCTCTGCTTGGCTACTGCCTCCACTCCTCAAGCCTCAGCCCTTCCAGCTCTCTGGGACATGGTTGGATCTCTCTGTCCATCAGGAATCCCCCCGATGGTCCCGCATGCATGTGTCATCCCAGAACCAGCCAACGCACCCCACCAAGTTTCTTCATTTGAGTCCTAGTGCTGGACTTGCTCAGGCATATCAGTAGAGCATCAGCCTTTGGGCTGTGCCCTCAGGAAGTTCCCCTTCCAGAATGTCCCTCTAACCCCATGACACTGGGTCCCTTTTCCCCTCCCCCAAGTAAAAACCTTTACTCAGAAAGATAATCTTTAGACTTTGGAATCTTGTCCTTAGGCATATGGAAACAGAATAAGAGTTGCAGAATACTAGAATCATGAGCACGGAGAAGGCAATGGCATCCCACTCCAGTACTCTTGCCTGGAAAATCCCATGGACGGAGGAGTCTGGTGGGCTGCTGTCTATGGGGTCGCACAGAGTCGAACACGACTGAAGCAACTTAGCAGCAGCAGCAGCAGCAGAATCATGAGCAAAGGGCCATTTTAGAATCACATTTAGAATCACAGACTCTAGAATGACAGGCTCTCTAAGTGGTCGCCTCCTACTCAGATCCCATGCGATGGGGGGAAGTGTTAAAAAGATTGCAGACTTTTGGGGCTCATCCCATGTGAACAGGTAACAATCTTAGAGATGGGAGCCCAGGAATTTGCATTGGTTACCAAGACCCCAATATACCCTCTAGTTCTCAATACACCCACTAGTTCCCTGGTGGCTCAGACAGTAAAGAATCCACCTGCAGTTCGGGAGACCTGGGTTCGAGACCTGGGTTGGAAAGATCCCCTGGAGGAGGGCATGGCAACTCCCTCCAGTACTCTTGTCTGGAGAATCCCCATGGACAGAGGAGACTGATGGGCTACAGCCCATGGGATCATAAAGAGTCAGACACGACTGAGTGACTAAGTACGCACACTAGTTGAAACAGCCTTGTCTTGGGTCAGTAGAATCTGACTACCATATGATCCTGGGTCTTATAGGAAAAAAAAAGACTGGATCAAGGAATCATAGAATATTTTACAAGCTAAGTTTCAACTAATCACACACACGCACTCACACTTTGACAATGTCTTGAACTGCGGATTGGAAAGCCATCCTACAGTGTGATTTTGTTCCTGTTCTAGGAGGAATTTTTCTTTTGCAGCCTCGCCGCTCCTTTTGGAGTGGAAGGCTTTCCCCCCGTCTCTGCCTCCATGGTCTTGCCTCCATTTGTGGAGTTAAATGTTCTTTCCATCTGGGTGCAAAGGCGGCCGACAGAACCCCTGTGTTTACGGAGCAAGTGAGCTGGAAATGACTTCTACTTTCCATTTAGGACCAGCACACCCTGGCCCACAAAACAGATTTTGCTGCTTGATAAAATGAATCTGAGGGGACATTATCGCTGTTTTACTAAAGCAGTCGTAGCTGACGAACATGGACAACAACGGTTAGTAACCTCACGGAGCTTCTTCTGGTCAAGGAAATGAAAGACAGAAAATGCCGAGGGGCAGCAGAAGGCTATTTTGGAGACTGACGGGAATGCATGTGGGGGGTGTGTGTGTGTGTGTGTGTTTGGGGAGGGGGAGTGAAGGGAGGCGATTAAACATGCATGAAAAAGCACATGTATTTCAGCAGCACTGAAAAGGTACATTTCTGGCCATCTCACCCAATGTGTTCAACTCACAGATGAAGAAACCGAAACCCCCAAAGCGGGGGGACTTTCTAAGGCCACACGGCAAGTTACTGAAACCCCTAACTCCTGGATAAGTGTTCTTTCCCAGTTGCAGCTCAGCATCACGTTCTTAAAACACCTCCAGCATGCCAAGCACTGTTCTAGGGATGTTATAGACATCAACCCTTTCAGCTCATGACAATGCTATGTGGTAGGTCTTTTTCACTCAATTATTCTTTTATCAAGCATGTGTGGAAGGCCTCTGACACCAGGCAGTCTCCTAGGCAGACAAAGATAAGAACTTTCAGAGTTTCTCTTCTCCTCTTGATTCTGCAGCGAGAGATGCAAATATTCCCCAGAGAGATAACGCAGGACCAATTCACACGTTCAAGATCTTTTCAGATCGGAAGCTCTGATTTGAAGCACTCAGGAGTGAGCGGGGAGAGGTGCCCACCAACAGTCAATGATAAGACAACATACCAAGTGCTATCCTAGTGAAGAGGCAGCTCTGAGGAGGAGAATCAAAAACACAGCTTGCAAGACAGATGGGACTGGAAGCCCAGAGCAGGGAAGGACAGGGAGGCTGGCTCCAGGGCTGCGCGAGTCATCTCAGAGGCACCATGGAGGGGACAGCAAGGGCTCTGCTCACACAGAGAGATGGGTGAAATCTCAGCAGCTCTCTGCCCTTTCCGGAGACAGTGGCTTTTCTCTGAGACTCAGTTTCCTCTCAGTGAAATGGGTTAACAATCCCGAGCTCCCAGGGCAATTGTTAGACTCAGACAAGACAGTGCCTAGGGAATCACAGCACAGTCTCAGCAACCTCTTTCTCTCCAACAGCTGAGGAAGGTGGGAATTTCTTCTGGTGTCTGGGGCAGGGTGATCATTAGACAAAGCCTCCTTTTATGAACTTCTTGGTCAGAGGACTCTGCATCATGAGTCCTCTGAGTTTGGTTAAGTTGGGGTGAGAAAGGAGAATTGGAAGCTTAGAGGAAGCTGGGTTTGGGGAGGGGGATGTTTCTTCTCCGTCTTTACCCCTCCTTGGGCTTCCTCTCCAGCACAAGTGGGGTTGGAGCATCATGTCCTCTCATGTGAATTGCCTGGTAGAAGTCCAGAGGGGGCTTAAATTCGGGCCTGAGAACATGAAGAATTTTCCACCCACAAATCTAAAAATGGCTGCTCTGTGCCACTCAACCTCCAGTTGTTTCTTTCTGGCAGGAAAAAAAAAAACCACCTTTTATTTGGCAAACAAGCAAGGGGTTGGAAAGGTCTTGGGAACATGAAACCAGGGAGAAGCTGAAGGGTTTGAAGAGGAAGGAATTTTCATATCCTGAACCTCTCACTGGGCTAGGTGATTCATATCTTTATCCGCTTTAATCCCCACACAGACGCCTCCCATACCTTAAATGTCACCATGTCCACTTTATATTCAGGTAGTGATATTCACACTCAGAGAGGTTAAGGGCCTTGCGTGGGGTAGCACAGCTGAGAAGTGGCAGCAGCAGCAGCATTGGAACTTGGTAAGTCTGTACAGGTGGCCACATTTTCAGAGGGGGACCAGGTGGGTTTCTGGCAACCAAGCTAGGATCTGCAGCTTTGGGGCAACTGGTCCCAGAGTGTAGGTGATCCTGCTAGGGCACCTATATGGGGATCATGCCACAGGCTGGTCCTTTATGGGGCTGGGTGTTCCAAATCTGAGGTGATTATAGGTGATGGGGGCTGTAGGTCAGGGCCCTGAGGATTTAAATGAAAAAAATCCCCCCTCTGCCACACTTGGCTCACTTCTGCTCAGGCTGGCTCAACCTGACTCTTCACACTGGCATCTCACCATTGCTTCTGCCTCTGGTCTTCCTGCACGTTGACTTTCTAACTGGCTTCCAGATCTGTAGGAGAACCATAGCTTTCTAAAACACGGCCTGATTGCATCAGTCTCCTCCTCAAAACACATGGTGGTCACAGCTTATTTTGCCACCTCGCACCCACTCCTCCCGCGCGTGCCATCAGCTCTGGAGGAGCCAGCCTATGTATCTCATCTGGAGCCACGGATGGATCACATGACCTGGGCTAAACCAATCAGCATCTCGTTCTCCTTGGTTCCCCAGGTCAATTCAGGGATAGTCCCAGGACCCAAGTCAGACCAGTTGGGGCTACAGAGACACTCGATTCTGGAATTACTGCTTGAGCTAAAGGACGTGGACTCTCTCTCGCTTCACTGATCTCTATGAATCGAGTTTCCCAAGAGCTACCGTGAGGAGCTTCAGAATGGGGACCAGCTCAGAGTCAAAAAAAGGAGAATGGAAAAACCCTAGCCTGGTGACCTTCTTTTCCCCCTTGGCTCAAGCTGTACCTAGAGCTCTCCTAGATCTTATCATTTTTATGAGCCGATAACCACCCCTTCCCTTTTCGTTCTCCTTAAAGCTGCTTTAGTTTTTTCTCTTCTTGCAAAGAAAAGGATCTTAACTGACACAAAAAGTCCTTTAATGTCTTCTGATTGCCTTCAGGAGAAAGTGCCAACCTTTTAGACTGGTCCTTCAGGCCCTCCCAGACCAAACGGTCTCTCCAGCTCCATGAATGCCATCTGTGCTGCCCGACCCCGGTGCCTCTGCACCTCTGCCCACACTGGCTGCTCCCAGCAGAGGCCTGCCTGCCCTATTCCGCTTTGACTGGCATGGCTCAACTGAGGTAGAAAGGAACCCTTCTGGAAAGTGAGGCTGAGTCCGGGGTGTCCTATGTGTTCCCACGTCGACCTCTGCATTGTAGCACCCTTGAGATTTTACATTGGATGTTGATTTCCTTGTCTTTCTCCTGAGATTTTGAGCCCTTTGAGGAGGGGGGACTCACTGAGCATGAGGGATTCAGTCAGTCAGCAAATATGGACTAAGCGCCTACAACAGGCCAGGGACTCCTGTAGCTCCTGGAGATACCATGGAGAGAAGAAAACAACTCACAAACTTCTGTCTTGTCTGAGGGGGGAAGCAAACGCTGCTCCAGTAAACAGACACAGCACTGGGTTCATTTCAGAAGGCGCTCAGGCTGTGAGGTAATAGGGGAAGCCTGCCCCTGTCTCTGGGCTCAGAGGCTAGAGGAGAGCCAGGCTCAAAGCAGGCCCTCAGGAGCAGTTTTTTTCATGAATGAATATTGAACATCCCCAGACACCCGGGTGCCCCTCAGCCTTCCTTTATGACGACTGCTCAGAACTCTACCAGGACGTCTTTGTTAGTGATTTATTCCCCACTTCCAGCCTATGCCCCCTCTTGTGGGGATGGGGGGGGGGTCCCAGTGACATAAATGACATTTTTTGTTTGTGTGACACTCACCTGTCCCCATAGGGGTTAAACAAAGCCACCTTCTCTGTGACTTCGTGATGTGGCTCCACCTGCAGCTCGGTCCCGTGTCAGAAAGCAGGGTGCGCCTCTGCCTGACTTGGATCAAATCTCGGCCTGGCCTTTCTCTTTCCAGTCCTCGCTCTGTCGTCTCCCTCCACAGACCTGTCGCCAGCCCTTTGATCCCCTCTGTGACGCTCCTTTGGACTGTATCTGGCTCCATAAAGCCGATGAAACCTCTTCCTGCTTGTGTCACTCCCGGGCTCCGAAACCTTCGGTGACTCACTACTGCCTACAGCAAGCCCAGACCCACGAGGGGTTCCCTTGATCTGCCTCCTGCCTCCTCCGCCAGCCGCTCCCTGCTGCAGTCCACTCCACACTCTGAAGTTCACTTCGTTCCTCTATTAGTTCATATATCCTTGGTTGTCTTCTCCTACTGGGGTGTAAGCTGCTTGAGGGCAAGGAATGTGTCTTGCTCATTCCCGAATCCCCAACATCAAACAGTGAACTTCCTCGCTGTGAACGCTCCATGCCTGTCTCCAGAGGCAGCATCTGTGCATTGCATCGCCCTGCCACTTGCGGTTGAAATGGCTTGTGGGCCTTAAGACCTTCATCTTAGGTGCGGGAACTTGGAGACCTAGGCTCCTTGCTGGGCCACAGACCACAATAATAGTGCTAGCATCCTCATTTAAATCTTGTACTGCTCCCCTCTGTCCCCTTCTTTTTTTTTTTTTTTTGGCATTTCGTAGTCCATACACATAACCCCCGGGAGTCCCTTCCATGCCTTGGTCCCATCACTATGGTGTTTTGTCATTGGGATGTTTTTGGTGCCATTTGCTGTGGTGACCACATTTTGGCCTGTTTGGCATCTCTTTGACATCTTTTTGTTCCCTGCTTTTAGACTTTATGATCCCGGTGGGCATTAGACCCACAGCCAGCCAGTGAGCACTATGAGCTCACGCAGCTCTGGCCACTGTGATTGGCTCAGGGTTGGCAAGTGACGCAAGTTAAGCCAATGAGAGTCAGCTCTGGGACTTTAGTAAGAACCAATGAGAAAGAAGCTTTCTATTTCTAAGGGATTTGCAAGGTTGGCAGAATGTGGGCCTGAGCAGCTGGACCTTTTTGTCACCACCCAGAGAGAGCCTGCCTGAGGGTGATGCCAACACAGAGAAGAGGAGAGCCAAGAGAAGGGAAGGAGACAAATTCCTGATGGCAGCGTTTGAGTGTCCAGATCTCGATGTGCCTTTAAGCATCATCTGCTCGTGTACTTTTCCATTATGGGATCAGTAAATGCCATCTTTCTGCTTAAATTGTTTGGAATGAGGCTTCTATCTTCGCCACCTGTGAGGGACTTGCTGGAATCTGTGATGTTGGAGCTGTATGTCCCCTCCTTCCGAAAACTTCTAATCAAGCAGGCTCTGACCCTGGAAGGACCCTCTGTTTAATGTTCTCACATCCCAGGAAAGAAAGAGCTGCTCGTCCTGGTCCCAGTTTTCTCTCTGTCACCAGTGCGATGGTTCCCACGGTCATGTTGATTTCAGCGAGAGAAGGACCTCACATTGCCAAAGCCCCAAACTTTACATCCACAATTCCAGTTCACATATCCACATCCCCTCAAAAATGCACATATTTTTGGCCAAGAGCTATGCAATTTCACCCTTGAGTGGCATCAGCTTTCTTGGGCGGGTGCCATCTCTTTCTGGCGATTTGTCTGCATCTCATTTGTCAGTTGGAGTTGGAACATTTGCCCGTCAGAACAGTGCCTTTGGTGTCCCCACTTCCAAAAAGCAATTTGGGAGCAAGAATTTCCCTGAGGTCCTCCGCAGTCAAGGCTGACGCCGAGGCTCCCTCAGATAGTCCAGACTTCTCCTTTTCGTCTCTGAGCTCTCTCCCAGAACTGGGATCAGAAAGCATCTTGCTGGTCCTTTATCTGACCTCTTTCCATCTGATGGATGTGAAAGACTTAGGATTCTTGTCCCCACATTCCTTCTCAAGGTGACTTTTGGGGTGTCTTTGGACTACATCATTTCAAGGTCTCACTGTCCTGGGTAAGCTTCTTGAGCCTAAGTCATTAGTTTGTAAAGGTTTTTCAAAAGTTGCCTTTCTCCTTGCAATGCCTCTGAGGCACCTCTGTTTAGCTTATTGTTTTATCTTGTTTTGTTTCTGACTATAGTAGTCAGACCATGATGAGCTGTGGCTGGGAGAAGGAGGTTCTATGCAAGGTTGATGAGGCTCAAGGAAAGTTCTACCATCTTGATGATGCTGCCAACTCGATATGTGGCTTCCAGGGTCACTGTGGCAGGAAGGGAGAGCTGGAGTGTCACAGAGGTTCCCACAGCCTCAGCTGGGAGGCGATCTTGTGGGCTTGCTTCTGTTTGCAGCTCGAGATCCATGCTCCCACTTCCTGCCCAGCTCTGGGCCCACAAGCCTCATCCATATGGACCAATCACCAGGCTCCCTTTGCCCCTGAGCTTCTTTGTCTGTGTGTGTGTGTGTGTGTGTGTGTTTATGGGAGTTACTGGCAGGGATTAGAGGATGTTTAGAGCAAAATGAGAGCGGCCCTTGTCTGAAGGCCACTGCTCCTGTCAAGTGGTCCTTTCCGCATAGGTACCTGCTCCAGGTTTGGCAACTACTCCCTCCTTGCCCTTCAGCCTTGGAGGTGGTGATGGCTCCCCACCAATGCTGGCCCAGGGGAACCGCACTGTCCCCATGGGACATGCCTGTCCTGCCTATGTTTCCTCATCAGCAAAAAGGGGCATTGCCACTTTCTTTAAGATGCACTGGAGAGCTGAGATGGTGCATGTACAGGTGCTGGCACATGGAGGCATCCAGGGAATGGCAGCTAGAATTAGCCATCACATCCCTGCCTTGGAAAGAGTGGCATCCAGGTAACACGTTTCCCCATGCACCTGCTCAGGGTTGGGTGTGTCTCGGTGCTGGAAGAGGGGTGGGCAAGAGAGAAGAGGTATCTGCCTCGTGGAGTGTTTCTGGTAGGCGTGGTCAGGCAATTAACAAGTAAATGGAAAGACAGATTATTTCAGAGTGGTGAGTGCGCTGCCGGAACAGAAAGGGGAGATTTGCGAAAGAAAGATGGGGTAGGGGTGTCTGGGAAAGGCTTCTGGGGATGACACTGGAGCTTGGCCTGAATATGGGATGATGTGGGGCAGCAGATTTGGGCTGAAGGACCCCTCCCCTCCCCGAGCTGAGTGTGAGAGTGGCCTATTCCTGGAACAGAAAGGAGCCTGGGTGGGAGGAAGTGTAGGGAGCCAGGGGTACAGAGCTGGCATCCTCTGAGTCCTTGTCAGCCACACTGAGAGTCCAGGGTGTTACTCAGCTGGGATGGGGTCATTTGCTAGGAGGTCAAGGGTCAGGTCAAACTCATGCAAAGTCTCTGGTTGAATTTTGCTATCCCCAACCCCAAGTGCTCTGATCTCATCAGCTGGGGTAATTTCTTTCTCAAATTGCCATTTGGGGAGAACTGAGGGCCTCCGTTGCAGGGAATCTGGGGCCTGCAGTCCCTCGGGTCAGGCCATAGTCCCCTTGGATCCCCTCTGAGGGAGAGCACAGCTGCTGAAGCCCCTCTGTCCTCCAGGCACAGTGCGAGCCCTGCATGCATGCTCTCTCCTTTCCTGGCTCCACCTCCCAGAGAAACTGGCGTGATCCCCTCAGCTCTCTAGATGTGGAAACTGAGGACCCAGCACCTCCTGTTCCCTCCTCACCTCAGGACGGCTCCCTCTCTCCTGCAGCAACCCACACGGCATCCTGTAAATAACTGCATGTTCCCAACACCTCTCCTCCTTCTCCTTGGAAACCTGCTCTCTCTTTGGATTAGGGCTGCCTGGTTGTTAGATTCCCCTCTGTGGTTCAGAGCTGAGCATGGTGGAAGCGGGAGCTGAAACGCTGTATCTAAAGGCCTGGCCTCTTTCCCTCATTAGCTGGGTGACCTTGGGCAGGTCACTTCACGTCTCTGAGCCTCAGTTTCCTCACCTGAAGCTTGAGTAGTGGATGGTAACTAACGTTCATGATGGAGATCAAATGGGAATCTGTAAACAAGGGCCCAGCTGAGTGTGGGACAGGCTCAGGGTGATTCATGAACGTGATTTACTGCTTTTCTTGCTGCTCTCATCAGTTCTGCCTCCTAGATGTTTGGGTCGGGGAGGGGTAGATCAGGGTGCACACACTAGGGCACTGGTAGGATCAGACAGATGACAGACAGGGAACACAGCTGAGCTCCTTGGGAATGTCCTGTGAAGCAGCTGGTTCTCTGAGCAGACCTGCACAGAGCCTGTAACAGGGAAGGGAGTCTGGTCCCCGGGAGGAGGTAGCCAGAGTAGTCCAGGTTCTGATGCCCCCTCCTGGGAGTTCACTTTAACTCAGGGCTGGCTACAGACTCCCCCAGATTACAGGATCCACTCACTTAGGTTTCCTGTTGCCCCAGAGTTTCATATTTCCATCTAATTTCACCAAGTGGAAGGTCAAATATGGCCTTTTGTTGGCTTTTGGTGGATGTTCTGGAAGCAGGGGGAAGGGGCTTTATCTGCGGGGAGGGATGAACCAACACGACCCCTGAAGTTCAGAACCTGTGGACTGATGGTAGTGACAGGAGCCAACCTGACTGAGCGGCTGTGTGCTTCATACCTGCTACCCTGTTTATGCTGCGCGACCGCCTTAGGAGGTATTACCGCTGTGCCCATTTCACAGATGAGGGAACAGGCAGAGACAGGACAGGAAAGTTGTCAAGGTCACACAGCCAGAAGCTGCCCTTAAGGATTTGCATCCAGCCTGTCTGGTCCTGGAGTAGGTGCTCACCCCTCTGGGACCAGGGAATCTACCTGGGGGTGGGACTCACGCCATGACCAGGCTCAGGCTGAGGCGACTCTGAGAGATTTTTGAGCACGGTTAGTGTGTCCCCGACTGCCGTAGCCCAGGTCCCTGTGTTTCTGTGTGTTTGCTATGGCAGACACAGCTGTCTTATCTTATCCTGTAGCTTTTATTCTGCTCAGCAGCTTAGTACTCCCTTGAGGACCCACCCTCCCCTTGTTCTCTGGCCGTGTGGTTTGCATGGAGTCCTCTGGTCCTCTTTCCCTCAAGCTCTAAGGGACTGGTACATAACCCAGGCCTAGGGATGGATATGTGACTCAAGATGGCCCAGGGACACTCAGTCCTGAAGCTTGTTTTGGAAACATTAGAAAAATTCTCTTTCTGTTGGAGTTACTGAGCTGAAAAAGTGTGTACCTAGAGCTGCAGGGTCATGGTGTGGAGAGAGCCTGCCTAAGGGGGAAGCCGTGCCAGAGAGAAACTGAACTGATAGAGAGGGAGAGAGACTGACCCCTCACGATTTTGCATGACTCCTGGATCAAGCCTTTCCTGAAATCCAATACACTTGAATTTTTCAGTTACACGAACCAGTACAATCCTTTTTGCCCTTAAATCACTTTGTTTGATTTTTCTACTATTTTCTATTTCTAAAATAGGATTGACTGGCATTGTGCTAACTATTCCATGTATGTTATTACCTTTAATCCAGTGAGAATATTGGCGTGGTGCCCATTATGCAGCTGAGGGAACTGAGGCTCAGAGAGATTTGTTATACTGGCGAAGGTGTCACAGCTAGTACATGGCAGAGCTGGGATTAGACCTCAGGCATTTTGACTCTAGACACCTTGATCACTTTGCCTTATGATAGAAGGCTGGTTTTACCCCCTAAATATCTCTTATAATCTCTACTCTCCGATCTCATCCAGCTGCTCTCCCTGCTTCTCCTCTGATCCCCTTTAATCCCCACTTCCTATGAGAAAGAAGCCTTCACCATCTACACCCTCAGACTAAGCTCTGTTTCCTAGCAGACATTTTTATGGCACAATGTACTTTTTCTTCTTAGCTCCACTGGACTTCAACAATGATTTGTTCCAGGTTTATCTCTTCTGCTGGGTGGGAGTCCCACGGGGGCAGAGATGACGTCTGTTTGGCCATTCTGCAGTGCTGACGCCTGGCACAGTGCCTGGCCTGTGGTGGGTGCCTGGTAAATGTTTGCTGAATAAATGAATTGTGCAGTTTTTTCGCTCCCACGGTGGCCCTGGATCACTGTGCACCTGTTTGACTGCAGTTTTGTATCATTCTGACACTGCAAAATTTGCTTGCGCTCTATTCTAGTTCACTCTAGTGTAGGGTACCTATGACCTTGGATGCTTACTTATCTTAGTGTATATACCAGAGAGTGCATTCTTTGGAGACTGGGGCAGAGTCTCCAACCATCATCCCTCAAGTAGTAGGAATAATAATAACAACAACAATACAAGGAATAATACTAACAATGAGCACTTACTATTTGCTGGGCTCAGCTCTGAAGCTTTAACATGCATTGCTTCATTTAATCCTTATGCCAAATGTATGTGTGTATACTATGATGACCCCTTATACTTAAGGGCAAACTCAAGCTCAGAGAGGTTATATGGTCTCCTTTGTGTCTCTAGTTTAGAGCTCAGATTCTGTTGCATGCACTCAAGAGAACTTGCTCCCCTAGTGACTTTAATGCAGGAAGGCGAGCTGGGTTGGAAGGCAGGAGGAGTAGCAGAACGGCTGAAGGGGGGCTAAAAGGGCCTCTTGGAAGGAAAAGCATCTTCACTGTGAAGGTCAGTGGAGGGTTGAGCAGTGAGGCGGGAGGGGAACCCTGAGGGCATGGGGGTGGGGTAGGAAGAGAGCTCAGGGGTGCCATAGAAAGGGCACCGGATTAAGCTGGAGAGCCTGGGTTCCTGCCCTGGCCCAGTGCTTGCTGGCTGTGTGACCTGGGGTAAGGGGCTGCATGTCTCCAAGCCCACGTTGCAGAGCAGATATCAGCCTCGAGATAACACCTGGCAATTGCCTAGCCGGGGTCTGACACCAAGTAACAGGCACCATGCCAGGGGTGGGGTGCAAGCCACTTGCTGGGGCTGCTGTGAATTCCTCCGCTGCCTGAACTCAGGTGTCCCTCTCCAGACCCCTAGGAAGTGGGCCCTGTGACGGCCCCACCCTGCAGAGCAGGGGCCTGGCGGGCCACGTGGCCTCTTGGCTCAGCATCTCCCAGCATATGCGAGGCAGCTGGACCGTGCTCTGGCTGGGTGGGTCCACACCTCCCTTTACCCTTGCACTCTTCTCAAGAAGGTTGAACTTGGATTTCAGTGGGAGAAGGGGCCAGGTGGACAGTTACTCGCTTGGTACTGTCGCTTCTTTGAGGCTCCAAGTTTCTCTTTTCATGATTCTGCCTCTAGGGCCATGCCCTTTCTCCCTGGTGATCTCAGGGGGCAGCAGACAGGTATGTGTCAGCCCACGTGTGGGGGCCTGCGCTGGCACGGGGCCCAGGAAAAACAAGACCCCGAGCCCAGCCTGCTCTGTGAGCAGGGAAGCGCTGGAGCCGGCTTCTCAGGGGCCCCACCAGTCAGCTCCAGGGACGCCGCGTGGGGCTGGTGCCAGCCCCGGCCTAGAGGTGAGGCGCCCGCTGTGGCAGCCTCACTCCCTGGAGTAGCACCTTCACGGGTCTGTCACATCTGTACAGCACCTCTGCTCTTTACTTAACGTCACCCTCTAATTCCACTCACTTGCAAAAATAAAACCCTTCACTGCGTTCACTTAAAAAGGAAACCTCGACTTCCCGCTTCACACCGGAAAACCAGTGTCACTTGCTGTAACGGGGTAACGGTGTGCACACACACAAGGAAAAGGAGCTGCGTGTGTGTGTACAGCTCTGTGCTCGGGGGCGGGTGCGCCCCGCGCCTGAGGGCAGTGAAGGGGAGGGGCTTGTATTGGAGAGTGGTGAGGACTCGGCCTGAGCCTGTCTCCCAGGCGCGATGAAACCCTGAAAGAGAACTGAAAAGGAGGCGTAAACCCAGCCAACGACTTTGTCTCTAAAGAGGCACCTCCCAAAGGACCTGCAGTCATCGGGGGACCCAGGCTTCTGGGCCCCGGCAAATACCCGCAGACACCTCACTGCTCACCTCGCTTCCCCTCTGTCCAGAGGCCTCCTTGGCCTCAGCTCCTCCAGCACCGAGGAAGCCACGACCTTGCAGACTGGTTGCTGGAGGAAAGGCCCCAGGTCGAAACAGCTTTCCCTGTAGCCAAGCGGGAGGGCACTTTGTCTCTCTGACCCTCAGTTTCCCCATCTAGAAACTGGGGATGACAGTTCCTATTTCCAGGACTGTTTGAAAAATTAAAATGAGATGCTGTGTGTCAGAGTGACTTTGTATGGTGCCTGGCACAGTGAGCGGGACTCAGGCGGCGTGCCTTCCTGCCTTTTTATCCCAATCCAATCTAATTTAAAATTCTGCCGCCACCTTTGCTGCAATTCCATTTCCTATCTCACAGGCTCTTTTTTTTTTTTTTTTTTTTGTCTAGAGACTCTGACAGCCTTGAACTCAGATCTTCTCTCCTTCATGTCCTCCAGGGTCAGGTCACTTCTCTGATCTTCAATTTGCTCATCTTTAAAATGGGAACAACAGGGAATTCCCAGGTTAGGGTTTGGTGCTTTCACTGGCAGGCCCGGGGAGGAAATCCCTGGTCAGGGAATGGAGATCCCTCAAGTTGCAAGCATAGCCCCCAAACCCCCCAAACAAAAGGGAGCAATAGCAGCCACCTCATCAAGTTGCTGTGTGGGCAAGAAAACACATCATTGGCAAAGTTTGGTACACATGGACTGACTTATTTTTATGGTTTGTGACCCTCTGGGATGCGAAGATTGCTGAAGTGTTTCTGAGGTTGGACTGCCCATATCCTCGGGGGAAATTATCTGAGTTTGAGCCCACGTGAAAGACTTCTGAGTTCACGACAGGCGCGAGCTGGTAGCTCTGCAGAGGGGGATGTCGTGGGCTCCAGCTGAGGCAGCTTCTGTTTTTAGCTGGAACCATTGCTGCTGAGTCCTGCCCACCCCCAACCCCCCACTGCACCCCTCCCCCATGTGGGAAAACGGAACGTGGTGCAGAAATAGCCTGGTCCCAGGGGCTGCCCATGAGAAGGGCTTATTTTGACTCAGGATGCTGTAGAAGCTGTGGCAGGCTTGTCAAAATACATCTGCCTCTTCCCGAGCGGCCCACGGAACCTCAGACTGGCGCCAGGACCAAAGCACCGCTGCCAGACGTGCACATGTGGAACCGGGCCCCTGGGAGCCGAGGACAGGCCCTGCTTTGTTTCCAACAATAACCACCTCCCAAGCACTGGAGGGCAAAAAATAGATACCCTCTGACAGCGGCGTGGAGGAGCCCACCTGGGTCCCGAGGCTTGTTCATCGCAGTGACTCCCCCACCCTCTGCCTCATTCATCTCCGCACAGGGCCTGGCAGGGCCTGGGAAGTGGATGAGAGGGCATCACAGCCCTTCCTCTGTGGTCCTTACAGAGGAGCCTACCATGAGGGTTGTTATACCCATTTCACAGGTAGGAAATCTAAGGCCCAGGCCATGCAGTGACTTCTTGTGATGAGGCCTCTTCTCCAAGCCCTTCTTTGCACCTTGAGCTGCCGTCGCTTTCCCCCTGGGGTGCCCTTCCTCCTCTTAGGATGGCTCGTGACTCAGGACACACGTCTTCTTCTCTGCGCAGAGCTGGTCCCCGCCTCCTTGGGACTTGTGCCTGTTCCCAGATGGCTCTTGTTTGCCTGCCTGGTGACTTGGCATAGTGGCTCGTCTCAGAGATGGCAGCGTCTCTGCACTGCTGGGCTGAGCCTGGCCGGCCCAGGGTGGACCTGACAAATTTACTGTAGGAACGAATGGCTCTGGAGTATTTTCATCCAGGGGCTCCCCACTTAAACCCAGGGATTGACTGAGTGCTCAGTTAGGGAGCAGAGGAGGGCAGGCCTGCATGGGGCTCCCTAACCCGAGGGTAGCTTCAGGATGACAAGAAAACAGGCTCATGGCTTTAGAGGGTGCAGCCACCTGACCATGGGCTCTTCCCGTGCGAGGTGCCTCAAACTGGACTCCTGCATCTACCATCAGGACCGTTGTTAAGTAGCGGCTCTGTCATCTCCCTGTTTCCTCAAGCCCAAAGCCCCGGGCAGTGTGAATGCCCAGCTCTGAGTCTGGACTACCCACCCCATGCCATCTCTGCCCTTTCTCCTCCCCGTGGACTCCTCAGGCCTTACCAGCTCCCCCTGCACTGTGGCCCAGCCACCTGGTGTGTTTCCCCACCTCTGCCTGGCTCCCTCAGCCCCACCTCCCTCCATATCCCTTGCATGAGGCTGACTCACAGCTCCTCTGTGCGCTGAGCTCTGACCACGCAGTGCTGACCCTGCTCAAAACACTTGGCAGCTCACTCCTTTCTCCACCGGCATTTTTCCAGTGGGTCGTGCAGGTGTCCACAGGGATTCTGTGAGGAAGGGAGCCCTCCGTCAGGTGAGCGGGGATTGCTGGGCTAAGTGAAGTCAAACAGATTGTTCCCTGCAGGAATTTTCAGGGCCTTTGATGTGCTGTTTGGATTACGATTCTCTGAGAGACGACACAGCGCCTGGCATTTCTAGAGCTTATTTGAGCACAGGACTTTCCGGTATGGAAGGAACATCAAGGCGAGGGGTGTTCTGAGGCGTGCACTTGGGAAATGCTGCAGTGTTGGCTGGAGCCTGAGTGCCTTGCCCTGGAGGTCAAGGTCCTTCACAGCACAGCCCTAGCCTGCCTTTCCAGCTGCCAGTCCACAAACATCCAGAAATTTCCACCCAGAAAGCGACCCTTCAGATGCTCCCTGTGCCGGCTGCGGCTGTCTGCCGCCCCCTCACCCACCTGCCAGCTCACTCTTTCCGTCTGTCCAGAGCTGCCTTTGCTAAGAGTGAAGATGGAGTCGCTCAGTTGTGTCTGCCTCCTTGCTACCCCATGGCCTGTAGCCCACCAGGCTCCTCTGTCCATGGGATTCTCCAGGCAAGAATACTGGAGTAGGGTGCCATGTCCTCCTCCAGGGGATTTTCCTGACCCAGGGACTGAACCTGGGTCTCCCGCATTGCAGGCAGATTCTTTACCATCTGAGCTGCCAGGGAAGCCCCCAGCCCAAATGGCAGCGACTCTCCTGAGCGATGGCATGGGAGTTCTCCCGTCTTCCTCTGGCTCCATGGGTCCCAAATCTTGCTGCCCTCAGGTCATTCTGAACATGACTTTATTATGGGGAACTCTTTGGATCCCCTCTAATTTGCTTTTAAAAATTTGCAAACTTGAGTATTTTAACCCATATCAGTGCAAGCCCCTCACTTACGATGCATGTCTGGTGTATCTAGCTGCTGAGGGTGAGGCTGCTACGCAGACAGTGCCTCCCGTGTGTGTGTGTGGTGGTGGGGCATTAAGAACTCCTGATTCACTAGGCAAACAGGACGTGTGCAAAGCCGTGCTTCTGATGCTCAGCTCACAAGTTTATTCCCCCTAAAGGAATGATCTTATTAATATTCTGGGAGAGGCTAGCATTTACTGAGAGCTCTCATGGTGCACGATACTGTCTTGATGCTGTACACCTGGCACATTACCTATTGGCCAGAAAGGTGCCAGGAGGGGAGCTCCCAGGAGTGGAGCCATGGAGCGCTTGAGGGAACAACGTGGAAACGTGACCCCAGCCCAGGGTGGTACCAGAGCTGGGCTTCTGCTCTAAGGTCCCCAAGCAGGACTCACGTCACAGGACTCCTCTTCCAGGAGCCTTCCCTCACCCCACGGACCAGGCTGCCTACACTCAGCCAGAGCCTCTGCTCCTGTGTTTGAATCCCCCACTGGGCTGGGAGCTCCTCAAGGTCAAGGCTTACTTGTCTTTACACCTCCAGTCTCTAGCATGGGGTTTGGCTGCATGCATGGAGTCGTGTGCCTGAGGGAGGGATAAATGTGTCCAGGCCTAAGGAAGATTCCGGGCTTTTGTGGGAACAGTCCTGGGAAGATACAGGCTGAGGTCCAGCGCCCTGAATCTCACATCACACATTCCTATGAGTTTCCCTCTCCTTTGGCTCCAGGGTAGCTGGCCTGCCTGATGACTAAGAACATCACTTCTAGCTGCAAACAGCCACCTGGAGGTGGCTGGTGGCAACAGGTAGGCCAGCCCCACCCAAACAAGAGGACTGACTAACTTTTGTTCTCTGTTGGTACCTGCTGAAATGTGGACACGGTTCAGCATGCTCTACAGCACTGATTGGCATCAAAACACACCAACACAGTCTTCCTGGCATGCGGAGGAATCCTGAGAAAATGCAAATTAGATCATTGCATGCTTTTGATTAAAACCCTCCATTAGCTTTGGAAAAACAACAACAACTACACTTAAAATGAAATACGACATCCTGGGACTTTCCTGGCTCTTCAAGGCCCCCGCGGGAGCTGGGCCCTCTTGCCCACCATTTGCCCTTCATTAGCTCCACTCCAGTCATACGAATTCTTTGTCTTCCTTGCGCTGCCAAGCTTATTGCTGCCCCGGGACTTTTGCACCTGCTGTTCCTTCTGCCTAGGACACCTTTCTGCCATATCCTCACCTGGCTGGCTCCTTCTTGATATTCATATTTGCCTCAAACATCCTCTCTTCAGAGGCTGCCCCTCTTTTACTCTATCTAAATTCTATTTAAATGAGACCATCACTTCTTATCTCCATTTAATGGTCTTCATGTCACTTGCCGCTGTCTGAAATCGCTTTATCTTTTTTGGATGTGTTTGTTTACATGCTTATTGCTCATCTCTCCAGCTAGAATACCGTCTCCACGCAGGCAGGAACCTCCTCTGCTGTGTTCACTGCTGTGTCCCACCGCCTGTTTCACCCATTGCCAACAAGAGGGCAGCTGGGAGACAGTGGGGTGGTTTGGAATGTGGGCTTGGGCTGATGGCCAGGGTTCAAATCCTAGCCTGCCATTCACTGGGAGGTGACATTCTCACTGTACAGATGATGAAACTGAGGCACGAGGAGGTTTACCCTGCACACAAAGCACCCTGGTGGCCCTGGGGAGGAGTCATGGTCCCATTAGCTGTGGGGCTGGGGACAGGAGTGTGGGAGTAGAAGCTGGCGGTCCGCGGGCTTTGGACCTGTGTCCTTAAGCCTGCTGCCTGCACCTCCACTGAGTCGCTGCCTCTTTAACCAGCCTTCCCTCTTGTCACCAGGCCACCCCCATGTGGCCAGGCCCTCTGCACCAGCTGGACTGTCATTCTGGCTCTCTAGCTGGACTTGGGTTCCCTGAGTACCCCCACCCCCCTGTCCCAGATCTGACCAGTGTCACCCCCCTACACAGAAGCTCTCAAGAGCTCCTGCCTGCTTTCCAGACGCAATCCTGCCTCCCCCACGTGGTGAATAAGGATCTCTGCCATCTAGTCCCTGTGAGCCTCTAGGGCCTTAATCCACCTGCACCCAGCCCCCTGCCCCGGCATCTCTCCTTTAGTTGCTCTGAACTACCTGCGATTTCCTGAAAACATCCCGTCTGTTCTCGCCTCTGTATCTGGGCCCCTGGCTCCTCCCTTTGCCTGGGACACCCTGTTTGTCAACCTGGCTCATTTACCTCCCCAGCAGGCTCAGCTCCGCACCACTTCATCCGGACACATTTCCTGACCACCGAGTCTGTGAGCCCCATCAGCAGCAGTCCTGTCCCTGGATTCTCACCGTGCCTCAGCCTTGGTCGCTCGTCCGTCTTCCCCGCCCTTCTCTGTACCTGGCTCCCCGTGCCCCCAGCTCTGTAAGCAGGTGTGGTGGGCCCTGGGAGCCTTCCTGAGTTCCTTGGCTGGGTGAGGCACCCCTGTCTCTGGAAGCTGGCTGTGCACCCCTATCACACACTTACCATCCTGCAACTTCCCACCTTCCCCTCCAGCCTATGGGCTGTATGAGGGTAGGGATCTGTCTAAACGTTCTCCAGGGCCATGGCCAGGACCTGGTGTCCAGCAAGCACTGCAGACAGCTTACTGAATGAACAAGCAATGATTGTCAGCCCCGCGAGGCTGCTGCCAGGTGGTGGCTGGGAGCCACGCTGACAGCATCACTGACTGGAAACCTCACTGATTACAAGAAGACCTGAGCCTCACAGGGCACTGGCCAGCACAGCGTTTGGGGAGGGGCCCAGGCTGGGCCAGAAGCGCAACCTGCTGGGGGACCTGGGGAACCATGGTGCTCGGCTGTAGGCAGCTCTTTCTGCTACTGACTAGTCAGGCCTGGGGAAGCCGGGGTTAACTCCGTCGTGATTGGTACCAAGAAATGGAGCCTGTGTGGATCCAGGCATGTTTTGTATAGGCTGGCTGGTGCCTCTCTTGGAGTGGAGGGCCCTGGGCTGAGCAAGGCTTTCCACTCTATCTAATCCTGTCCTGGACTGAGATGAGGGCAGAGAATGCCTATCGGAGACTCAGGGTTCCAGGGACTGGCCCATTCCCACCCCCACCTACTTCGAGTTTCTGTGACTGCATGGAGGGGCATTGAATTCGATGTCCTTATAGACCTGAGTTCAAATCCCAGCTCCCCAGCTTCAGCCACAGCTCTGAGATGGACTGGCTGGCCAAAGGCGATGCGCAGGAAAGTGCTTTATCATGGTGCTAAGTCGTTCAGTCGTGTCCGACTCTTTGCAACCCTATGGACTGTAGCCCGCCAGGCTCCTCTGGCCATGGGATTCTCCAGGCAAGAGTACTGGAGTGGGTTGCCATTTCCTTCTCCAGGCTGCCATTTCCTTTGTCATTGCCAAGGGGCTAATGCAGCTCAGGAGGGGAGCTAGCTGGAGAGTTTCCATGGAGCAGACCTTCAGCCTGGGGCCATAAATGCAAGCTGGGTGGGGGAAGAAGAAGCCCCCAGCCCCAACCTGCTTCTCAAACTGCCTCGGATGCTGGAGTGCTGGGGAAGGGTAGGGGGGCTCACTTATAAGCGTTTTCCAGGCACAAATCCTGCTCACACTCCTCCACACAGCTCTTCCAACCCAACCTGTGCTGTGTTGCCAGAAGAATCTTCCTAAAATACTCCCATCATATCACTCCCTTGCTCAGAAGCTTCCTGTGGTGGCCCCATGTTGCCTGGGACGAGCCCACCTCCTCTGCCAGCACCCACAGCCTCGTGTCTCTCTGTCTCTGTACTCAGGGTCCCATCTGGAACCTCCTTTGTGTCCCTGGCACCACGGTCTCCTTGAGTCATCTCAGTGTCCCCGAAGATCAGAGGTGCCCCCTACCCATGTTGTATATGAGGAAGCTGAGGCTCATAGAGGTGGCCTGACTGGCTTTGCTCTTCCTCTTTGGAGCCGCAAGATTTCTCAAAAATCACTGCATCCAAGCTGCTTTCCTTTTGCAGATGAGGGAACTGAGCTTCAGAGGAGGGACTGATCTGCCCAAGGTCACTCTGCTACAAGTGGGTGGAGAAGCCTGGAGCCTGGGTCCCCAGCTTCCCACCCAGCCCTGTGGTCACGTCACCCCACCGCTGGGCTGACCACGTGCTCCCTTGAGCTGCCGGGGACACACAGGCGTGGAGCACTGGTGTGTCGTGCTTGCCCTGTGGAGTCACAGGTCGGCATTCTGGGGGTCCCGAATGGCTAGTGCTGGAACTGTGCCCACCCCTGGGGAGGACTGGCCTGGCACCAGGCTGAGGGGTGTGTGGGACACGGTCAGCAGTGAGTAACTGTAAGGCAAGCCTCAAAGGGAAGGGAGGAAAGAGCCAGGGGTGGCAGGAGGGTTGCTGTCCCCACTGAGGTCGGGTCCCAGTGATTCAGGAGGGGGAGGTGTGAGCCAGGAGACTGGTCGTTTGTATCACTCAGGCTGCAGAGGTTGAAGTCACAGGTGACTCCCCTTTCCTGCAACCAAGACCACCCATCCTGAGTTCCCTCCCAGTCCTGGGCCCCTGAGACCATCTCTGGCCTTAGAGGGTCAAGGGCTTGGGTGACCTTGGACACAGGTCTGTCCATCCATTCCAATAATCTCCCCTGGGCTCTTGCTCTGGGCCAGGCAGTGTGTCAGGCCCTACCAATGAGAGCCCTGCCCTTAGGAGGCTCTCCATCTAGCAGGGGCATCAGACAACACCTAAACAAACAAAAGACAAGGTAATGTCAGACAGTGATGAGTGCTCTGAAGACAGTGAGCATGGGATGGGGGGGAAGGGGCCATGGGAGGGCTTTCTCTCAGAGAGCAAGCCCTCCCGAGGAGGTAACATTTACACTGCAGGCTGATCTGCCAAGGGAAGGAAGTGGCAAGTGCAAGGGCCCTGGGGCAAGAATGACCTAGAGCTTTGCAGCAATGGACAGGAGACCAGTGTGGCTGGATCTTCAGCAGCAGGAATTTGGGGAACTGAGCCATGAGAAGCCACACGGGGCCATGAGGGTCCCAGAGAAGACTGGATTTTAGCGTAAGTGTAGTGGATCCTTGTAGAGTTACAAGCAGGGGAGGGACAGGTCCAAATGCCTTTTAAGAAAACCTCGCTGGGTGGTGTGTAGAGAACAGATTAGGGCAGGGACCTGAAACGGGGTTGATGGGATAGAAGCGGGTAGGTGGGTGGCTTCCTGGGAGAGGCAGACAGTGAAGGTGTTATGTGTTTGGCCTCTTAACATCTTAGAGCTTAAATTTTATGTTCCAGAAAAGGGATCTGCTAGTGACTCTTGCGCAGGATTGCTGAGAAGTTAACATGAGAAGCCTTCAGGAGAGTGAGCAGTTGGCCATGGCATCTGCAGCCATACGCTGTCCAGGGCGTTGGGAAGGCCTTCCGGAATCACAGGTCAGGTCCGTCTAGGGTTGCTGTCTCTAAGAACTTATCACTTTTGGAGATATTCTAGGCGGAGGGGGAGTCTGGAAGCCCACCAAGCCATGTCTCTAAGTCTATGCCAGCCTCTTCTGTCTCTCCCAGGGGCTACTGCATTGAAACAATATTTTCCAAAAATACAACCTAGCTCCCAAACAGAGATGCCTCTTTCCAGCCTCTGCAATTCACAAACACTCCATTTGTAGGACTCAATGTCCTACAGAATCTTGTAGGAGTTTTGTCCTACAGAATGTGTCTATAGAATGCCCTCCTCTGGAAATGCACTTTTCTACTCCCCCCTTCTCTACTCACTCAGTCTCAGAGGGTCTCAGTCTGCTCCTCTGGGTGTGACAAGTTATTCCTACCTCAGGGCCTTTGCATTTGCTATTCCCTCTGCTTGGGTTCCAAGGGAACATTTCATGAAAAGATGGGGACAGTAAAGGACAGAAACAGTATGGACCTAACAGAAGCAGAAGATATTAAGAAGAGGTGGCAAGAATACACAAAAGAACTATACAGAAAAGATCTTAATAGATCTTTTAAGATAACCAGATAGCCATGATGGTGTGATCACTCACTTAGAACCAGACATCCTGGAGTTTGAAGTCAAGTGGGCCTTAGGAAGCATCACAACGAACAAAGCTAGTGGAGGTGATGGAGTTCCAGCTGAGCTATTTCAAGTCCTAAAAGATGATGCTGTGAAAATGCTGCACTCAAGATGCCAGCAAATTTGGAAAACTCAGCAGTGGCCACAAGACTGGAAAAGGTCAGTTTTCATCCAATCCCAAAGAAAGGTAATACCAAAGAATGCTCAAACTACTGTGCAATTGCATTCATCTCACATGCTGGTAAAGTAATGCTCAAAATTCTCCAAGCAAGTCTTCAGCAGTATATGAACTGAGAGCTTCCAGATGTTCAAACTGGATTTAGAAAAGGCAGAGGAACCAAAGATCAAATTGCCAACATCTGTTGGATCATCAAAAAAGCAAGAGAGTTCCAGAAAAACATCTGCTTCTGCTTCATTGACTACACCAAAGCCTTTGACTGTGTAGATCACAACAAACTGTAGAAAATTCTTCAAGAGATGGGAATACCAGACCTCCTTACCTGCCTCCTGAGAAATCTGCATAATGTCAAGAAGCAACAGTTAGAACTGGACATGGAACAGTGGACTGGTTCAAAATTGGAAAAAGAGTACGTCAAGGCTGTATATTGTCGCCTTGCTTATCTAACTTATATATCATGTGAAATGCCAGGCTGGATAAAGCACAAGCTGGAATCAAGATTGCAAGGAGAAAATCAATTACCTCAGATATGCAGATGACACCACTCTTATGGCAGGAAGCGAAGAGGAACTAAAGAACCTCTTGATGAGAGTGAAAGAGGAGAGTGAAAAAGCTGGCTTAAAACTCAACATTCAAAAAGCTAAGATCATGGCATTCAGTCCCATCACTTCATGGCAAATAGATGGGGAAACAATGGAAACAGTGACAGACTTTATTTTTTTGGTCTTCAAAATCACTGCAGATGGTGACTACAACCATAAAATTAAAAGACGCTTGCTCCTTGGAAGAAAAGTTATGACCAACCTAGACAACATATTAAAAAACAGAGACACTACTTTACTGATAAAGGTCTGTCTAGTCAAAGCTATTGGTTTTCCAGTAGTCATGTATGGTTGTGAGAGTTGGACCATAAAGAAAGCTGAGCGCCAAAGAATTGATGCTTTTGAACTGTGGTGTTGGAGAAGACTCTTTAGAGTTCCTTGGACTACAAGGAGATCCAACCCGTCCATCCTAAAGGAAATCAGTCCTGAATATTCATTGGAAGGGCTGATGCTGAAGCTGAAACTCCAATACTTTGGCCACCTGATGTGAAGAGCCAACTCATTTGAAAAGACCCTGGTGCTGGGAAAGATTGAAGGCAGGAGGAGAAGGGGATGACAGAGGATGAGATGGTTGGATGGCATCACCAACTCGACGGACATGAGTTTGAGCAAGCTCTGGGAGTTGGTGATGGACAGGGAGACCTGGTGTGCTGCAGTCCATGGGGTCCAAAGAGTCAGACATAACTGAGCGACTGAACTGACTGACTACTTGGGCTGCTTTTCTCCTTTACCTTCACACGGCTGGTAGCTTCCCATTCAGATGGCAAGACAATTTCAGGCCACCCCCTCAGAAGCCTTCTCTGATTTTTTCTTACCCACAAGCTACCTTCCTAGTCACTGGGGATAATTGCTGTATTTTATTTTTCCCAGCAATTATTGTCAGTGGGGCCATTATCTGTGTGCTTGTGGGCTGTCTTCTCCCGCTAGACAGAAGACCCTTGAGGCAGGCCCTTGTCTGGCCCTGTTGGTTTCCATAAACCCAGCACCCAGTCCACAGTAGCAGCTCAATAAAGGTTGCTGAATGAATAAATGACCAATTCTTTTACATAGACACTCATTTTCCTGATGAAGAAAACAGAAGATGCTTGCCTTCTGGCACCTCCATTTCTCTCTCTCTCTCTCTCTTTTTTTAGTAGCAAATACTTTATTTCATGTTAAAGAAATTTCAGAATAAAAAATGTTTTTAATTTGACCCAGGATTATCTGCAATGGCAACCCACTCCAGTACTCTTGCCTGGAAAATCCCATGGACTGGCTGCAGTCCATGGGGTTGCGAAGAGTCGACCGAGTGACTTCCCTTTCACTTTTCACTTTAACGCATTGGAGAAGGAAACGGCAACCCACTCCAGTGTTCTTGCCTGGAGAATCCCAGGGACGGTGGGCTGCCGTCTATGGGGTCGCACAGAGTCGGACTCGACTGAAGCGACTTAGCAGCAGCAGCAGCAGCAGGATTATCTGCGTGCCATTTATCTGACTTTTTAATAAACATTTACAGGAATGTTTTGTCTGGTTATTACTAATTCACTATTCTCCTTTTTTGAAAATGGAAGTGTATCCACCGCGTTGTGTTAGTTTCTGGTGATGAGCAAAGGGATGAGTTATACACACGTACATGCATTCTTTTTCATACTTTTCCATCATGGTTTATTAGAATATATCAAATATAGTTCCCTGTGCTAAGACCTTGCTATTTATCTTGGGGGCCCCGTTTCTGTTGGTGGTCCCCACCCTCTCCCCACTGCCTTCCCACTGCCATTCAAAATTGCGACACAACCATTGGCTGTTCCTCCTTGCCCCGCCCCCAAATCCTGCGGGCCACTAATAGCTCCACTTGGACACTGCTTTCAGTCTGCAAAACTCTCCGGAGACAGCCTCTTTTTATTAATAACAAGGCTCATTAACCTCGTCCTACAGACAAGGAAACTGAGGTCAAGAGTGAGGCTGAACGTGCCACCCCAGGCTAGCCCCTGGAGGAGAACACAGTGAAGCAGACCTTTTGGGCGGAGGAGTTGTGAATGGCTGTCTCGGTGGTGGAGGGTGGGGTGGGGCCTCCCCAGGGCTCCGTGGCTCCTGCGAACCCTCTCATTGCTGGTTTGCCCAGTGCCCTCCTCCCCATAATTTTGAAGGGTCATCAATAGGGCCTGAAGAGCCAACCATCCCGTCTTGCTCTCTTGATCTCTTGTTAGCCTCTTGCTGGTGAGAAGTGACAGCCTTCTTCCCCTGAAAGGTCTCTTCAATCCTTTAGGTGATGGATTTAGGCAGAGACACTTGAGTGCCTCCATTACAAAAATGCGAGGAGACAGGAGGTGGTGTGTGCGCTCTGGTGAGGGGGTGTGTGTACACACGTGTGTGTTGAAGGTGTGTGTACCTGGATGTGGCGTGTGTGGATGCACATGACTCTGTGAGTGTGTGTGTGTGTGTGTGTGTGTGTGTGATATTGCACAGTGTGCATGAACCCGTGTATGTGGGCGGGCGGGGAGGGAGAGAGGGACCGAGATCATAGTATATGCTCCTGAGCTCCACTGTTTACAGCTCAGGGCTTTCTGGCTGGTGCTCCAAGGCTTCATCAGGAGCTGAGGAAGGTCAGGCTGCCACAGTGATACAGCTGAGCTTGGCCAGTCCTCTCAAGACTCTTGAGGAAGGCAGAGATGAGAGGGAGCCTTGGAGGAGGGTGTGAGCCAGGGCTGGCTTGTCTTTGCTGTCTGACCAGCCGCCCCTGCCCGGCTGACTCAGACACTGCCTGCCAGATAGTGACGCTGTCCCCCCGGCCCGCTGACCTCCCCGGCCACCGGCTGGCTGACCCTGCTGGCTGGGAGATGCGCCTCTCTCAGGAGCCTATTCCCCGGGAAGCCCGCCTCAGTCCTAGCTCAGCCTGAGGGCTGGCTGCTGTTCGGAGATATGAATTCTGATTCCCTTGGTAAATTAAGAAGGGTCTTTATGCCTTCCGACCCACTGTTTCCCCAAGGCCTCTGGACCTCATCTCTAGGGCTTCTGGTTGTACGTTCCCCAGTTTCCTCCTCTGTGAAATGGCCACAAGTCAAATGTGCTGTGAGAGTCGTGGAAAGGCAGAGCCAGCAGATCCCGGGCTCGGGAAGGCTGCCTCAAGTCCCAAAGGCCAGGCCCTTTGCCTGGGCCACGGCAGAACAGCCTGGCAACTTCAGGGGGGCAAGAAGGGCCACTGAGGTCGCGGGCCAGGCAGGGCCAGAGGAGCAGGGCTGAGAAGCTGGGAGCACAACCCCGTGGCCATGCCTCCATAGGCTCGAAGTGCTCAAAGAGATGTCAGGTTGGGAGGATGCCATGTGACTTCCTGTGAACGGGGAGGAAGACAGTCAGGTCGTGGGGGGACCTTTGTGGCAGCAGCTGAGAGCGGGAAATGGAGGGGGAGAGCATAGGTTTTGGAGTCAGGCTTGGCCCAGATCTCAGTGACCTCGAGAAGTTCACACCCCTTCTCCTGGTTTCCTCTTCTGTAGGATGAGATAATAATAGCTGTCTGGCTGTATCGTTGGGAGCGTTGGTTCACTGAACAGGAGCATGTGTGTGAAGTACCCAGCCACGCTGGGGGTCGTCAAGGAAATGATTATGAGGGGGCCCTAGTGGACCAGCTGCTCCTGACTGTACGTGGCCCTGTGGTACCACCCTGCAAGGCAGCCCCAGAATCGCCCCGCTAGGCAGCCTGGCTGCCATGTCCTCCTCTCAGCTCCCAGAATGCCCTGTATCCCCTCCTTCCCAGCGCTTCCTGTCAGACAATTATTATCAATTATTTGGATCTCTGTCTTCTCCATAATTCTTCAGCTCCTGGCAAAGGGGACTAGGGGAGAAATGCTTGTGACTGATTGAATGGTGTCTGTCTGTCTGTCTGCTGCATTGAGCAGTGAGCAATGGAAGGGCAAGGTCAGGGAAAGGTAAACAGATTTATTCAACTCCTTCTAGCTGTTCTACATACTTCACATCATTTCTCACTAAAACTTTGCAAGGTAGGTGTCATACTCCCATTTTGCTGATGGGAAAATTGAGGCTCAGAGAGAGGGGGGACTGGTCTGAGATCACTCACAGCAGGAGAGGAGGGGACCTGGATTCCCTCTCAGTCTGTGTTTCTAATCACCACGCCATTCTGACCTCAGGTGTAGAAGGCAGGCCCCTCACCTGTCCACCCCAGGCCCGCTGAGCAACACATATCCAAGAGCCAGCTCTGCAGTAGAGGTGCCTGTGTGTCCCTGTGAGCCAGGACCTCTGTCCTCTGGCGCTGCAGGGGGCAGGGGTGGGGTGAGGAGGAGGAGGCGGCTTGGGGTCCCAGGACCCTAAGGATCAGATCAGGGCTTTGTCCACAGCAGGCACAGGCACACAGCAGTTCCACGCTCCAGCTGTCTCCACCTGTAAGTTCAGGCTGTGTGTTCTGGCGTGTGTCTCCTGTGTGTCTGGGTTATCTCCATGTGTGTGACTGCTCCCTGGGTGGGCCTCTGTGTGTCACTGTGTTTGAACTCAGGTGAGCACATGGGTAAGCCTATGGTGCATCCGTTGGGGGTTTGTGCAAAATAAGCACCCGTGCGCCATGGTTTCCGACTGGGCCTCTGAAGTGTTTGTATCCAGGCGCAGGTTTGCAGTTTGGGGGGGATGTTTGATCACGTGCAAGTCTAGGGTGTAGGGTGAGAAGCAGCCACTGTCCTGAGTCTCACCTTCCCCTTCAAACTCTCTGCTTCTGGAATCATTCAGGTGACCAAATGTAACACTTTCCTTGTCTCTACTTTCAAGCAGTTCTGGCACCGCCTTTCCAGTTAGAGAGTTCTCAGTTCGAATCCCAGCTCCACCACCTGCTGTGCGGGAGGCTGGTGGGTTACTCACTCTCCCAGGCCCTGGTTTCCTCCGTCAAATTGTAGTGACGACCCGAGATGACACCCCTGTGCCCAGCACAGAGGAGATGCTTGGAGCTCAATGTGCTCAGAAAGTTTTGTCACACCGCGAGTAGTTCCTCTTGCTTCCCCACGTGTGTGGAAACCAGATATTTCCCAGATGTCATTACCAGACAGTCGCCTTGCTGTCTGGCCACGCTCATCGCTTTCTCGGACACCAACTAGTGCAGAAGAGGCGAGACCCTGTCAGACCTGCTGTATCTGAGAATAAGTGCATACTTGGCGATGGGGCCATGTGGCTGGTGTGATTGACTTAGCCCTGCCATGAATTGTGCGGACTTTTCACCTCTGTGGAAGGCCAGATATGAAGCTCTTAAACTAAAGACAGGTGTTTCCTATTTTTAAATGAATGGGTAACCAAAATTTTTGGAGCTACAGGCTTGATAAATGAACGTGTGAATTTGTTTTGAGGATCTTATGACCTTTTCGTCGGAGAAGGCAATGGCACCCCACTCCAGTACTCTTGCCTGGAAAATCCCATGGACGGAGGAGCCTGGTAGGCTGCAGTCCATGGGGTCACGAAGAGTCGGACACTTACTGAGAGACTTCACTTTCACTTTTCACTTTCATGCACTGGAGAAGGAAATGGCAACCCACTCCAGTGTTCTTGCCTGGAGAATCCCAGGGACGGGGGAGCCTGGAGGGCTGCTGTCTATGGGGTCGCACAGAGTCGGACACGACTGAAGTGACTTAGCAGCGTGACCTTTTCGAGCAGGGTCCACCTAGTGGTGAAGTCAGACATTGCAACTCAGCTCTATTCGGGCTTGTTAAATACCCAGGGGAAAACAAATTCAGGTTTAAATAAGCTTTTTGAGAGCTTCCACTGAGCCAAGCTTTGCACTGGGTTTGTCTCCATGTGGTCTCATTCTTTTGATTAGATGGCAAGCTCATTTTATAGGCGAAGCATCCAGCCTGCTAGGGGTCATTTGCTATTAAGTGATACGTCTGAATTTAAATCCTGGTCTCCTGACTCTGGGTCACCTCCACAAAGACGGCTGTTTTTTCAACCTCTTTCACAGAAATGGAATTCTCTTTTTAGAGAAATTTGAAAATAGATAAGAACGTTAGAATAACTTTGCTATCTGGGGTGGTTGTGGGCCTGGAGACCCCTGCATGGGTTCCTTCTCATCCCAGAGGTAGACCTCAAGTCCTCTTGTTGAATATTGGTGTTTCAAAAAACACAGCTGGCAAACCACATGCCCCCGCCAACCCCGACTCTACCAGAAAGGCCTGGCTTTGGAAACTCTGGGAAAGTGTAAAGGTGATTGATACAAGAGGGGAGATATGGAAAATGCTAGAAACAGCTGACTCCTACCTGGGAATGTACAAGTGGGAAGCTGCTGTTGCCCTGGATCTGCCAGGATATGTTAGGGTGCCCCCAGCTTCAACAAGATTCTTAAGCCCATGACTCTGTCCACTGTGACCCCTCCCTCCGGTTTGGGAAAAAGTGAAAGTGTTAGTCACTCAGTTGTGTCTGACTCTTTGCAGCTCCATGGACTGTAGTCTGGCAGGCTCGTCTGTCCATGAAATTCTCCAGGCAGGAATATTGGAGTGGGTTGCCGTGCCCTCCTCCAGGGCATCTTCCTGACCTAGGGATGGAACCCAGGTCTCTTGCATTGCAGACTGATTCTTTACCATCTGAGCCACCAGGGAAGCCTAATTTCTAGATGAACATTACAATAAAAATAAGTCATTTTGGAACAGGAGGGGGAAAAAATGAGGAGGGAAGGGGGCAAGGCACAACGTTTAAAAGAATGACATAGCCCTTGAGGATAGGGCATAAACTGATTAGAACCAACTAGACCAAAGATGTCAGAAGATTTGACTTCCAGCGGACCTTAAACCTCATTATATGCTCATTGTAATTTGGACTGCAAGGAGATCCAACCAGTCCATCCTAAAGGAGATCAGTCCTGGGTGTTCATTGGAAAGACTGATGCTGAAGCTGAAACTCCAATATTTTGGCCACCTCATGCCAAGAGTTGACTCATCGGAAAAGACTCTGATGCTGGGAGGGATTGTGGGCAGGAAGAGAAGGGGACAACAGAGGATGAGATGGCTGGATGGCATCACCGACTCAATAGACATGAGTTTGAGTGAACTCCGGGAATTGGTGATGGACAGGGAGGCCTGGCCTGCTGCAATTCATGGGATTGCAAAGAGTCGGACACGACTGAAGGACTGAACTGAACTGAACTGAATACATTAACATCTAAAGACATGCCCACTAGCGCCGTGACAGTTCTGAGGCTGACTATCAAAGGCCCAAAAGCGGGCAGTAGCCCAATTCCTACATATCTCTTCCCCTTCTCCAAACCAGTTGGAACAATCCTCCCACTCATTAGCCTATGGAAGTACCCACCCCACAAAACGAACCACCCCTTATCTCAGGGCCCTTCTCATCTTTTGAGAGGACAGAATTCTGTTTACAGGATGTGTGTCTCTCTAAATAAATCCACTTCTTACCTATCTCTTTGCCTCTGAATTCCTTCTGCTCTGAGATGTTAAAACTTGAGCTTCGGTAAGTCCTGATACAGATGAGCAATTTCAACTAAAAGACAGTTGGGTTCAACTCCCAATCTGAGTTTTGGCTGGGTTCAAATTCCATCTGAAGTGTGGTTTCAACTTTATTACCCAGAAGAATTTAGAGGTGTGTTGTGGTTTAAAAAAATACATTTATGAATTTGTTTTCTAACAACTTCACTGTCAGCAGCTGTGATTATCTTGCTTGCTCTGTCTCTCCAGTGAGACACGGACCAGCTGCAAGAGAGCAGGAACCTTGTCTATCACATTCTGCGGGCTCCCAGGGCCTGGCCTTGGGCCAGCAAGTTGGGTGCTCAGCCAGCAGTGGTGAATGACTAACTGAAACAAAGGGGAAGACTATTCCCATTTCACAGATGAAGAAACCGAGGCTCAGAGAGGCTCAGGGGCTGCCCATGATCAGGCAGCTGGTAGACAGCCAAGTCAATTTGCATCCAGCTACAGCTTTACTGTTCGCTGTGGAGCAACAATGAATTGGATGAATTTATTCACCCACCCCCGTCCTGCTGAGCAGAGATGGAGATTGACTAGACTCTTGCCCAGTAAGCCCCCAATTCGCCCTCCAGCCTCCTGGTCTGGGTCCCATTAACCTGTCTGCCGAATGGGGATATAAAGACAGAATCTCTCTGGGGCCTGGGGAGGATTAATCAGCAATTAGTGTGCAAAACATTTTCCAGACAAATGTTAAGTATTATTAGTATTTAAATTTAGTTTCATCTTCCCCTGCATCCAGACAAAAGGGAACAGATGGCCCTGGCTCCAGGTGGAGAGGGGGAGGGCGGGGCCGCGCCACACCAAGCGGGAAGTTTCAGCGCTCTGCCTTCCAATTAGCCCCTGCCTGATGTGGGAGCCCAGGGTGTCGCGCTGCAGTTGCAGGGAGATCTTAATAAAAGCCACGTGAAGGTCATGGGATAGCAGGGTTTGGGGTCTGAATTTCCCTTCCTAGCTGCCTGACCTTGGCCAGGTCAGTGCTCCTCTGCAAGCCTCAGAACAATGATATGTGCTTTGCAGGTTTGGAGTCGGGGGTGAATGAGACCCAGTGTGAGAAAACGCTGGCTGTGGCCCCCGAGCCGTGAACCAGGGTCTCCTTCTCATCCACGCCTTCAGGATGCCAAGCTTGGATCTGCTTTCCTCTGGAGAGGCTTTCTGGGAACTGAAAAACCCTGGGACGTGGAATCCTGGAGATGTGAACGCAAGCTCTGGCTCCACCACTTTTGGGTTCTCTTCTCGCCGTGACCACGAGCCTTACCTGTAAAATGGGCGTGATGCTGGTACCTGCTCTGTTGCCTTGCAGCATAGAGATTGGCTGAGACGCTGGCTTTGTAGACTTTAAAGGAAGGTATAGACGGCAGTGTTTGCTTCCTGTTTTTTGCTCCAGGCCTCTGTCCTTCGGGCTGTGGAGGACAGTAGTAGCAGGTAGGAGGCTTGGACAAAATCCGCATGTATCTCACTCTGGCTGAACCCCACTTCTGGGCCCCATCTCTCCACCTGCCCTCTTCAGTTAGGAGACCAGAACCCAGAACACAAGTGTTCACAAGTGGGCTCTGGATTCCAGAGTTGCAGGGAATGACCTGAGCAGGAAAACCAGCGTAGCCAAGATGGCTATGCCGTTCACGTTTTCCTTGGGGCCAGAAAATATGCCTGAAGTATATGGGCAGCAGAGGGACTGTGGGCAGCCTGATATGCAAGAAAAATGGGCTGCAGAGACATCAGAGCTCAAATCTAGAATCTGCCCCTTCTAATATCTGGGCCCCTGGGTATGCAGTTTTATCTCTCCAAGCCTTCATTTTCTGATCTGTAAAGTGGGAATGCTAACACCCTCAGAAGGGCCACTGCTGCTGCTGCTGCTGGTAAGCCACTTCAGTCGTGCCTGACTCTGTGCGACCCCATAGACAGCAGCCCACCAGGCTTCCCCGTCCCTGGGATTCTCCAGGCAAGAATACTGGATTGGGTTGCCATTTCCTTCTCCAATGCATGAAAGTGAAAAGTGAAAGTGAAGTAGCTCAGTCGTGTCTGACTCCTAGTGATCCCTTGGACTGCAGCCTACCAGGCTCCTCCGTCCATACGGATCAAATTAACAGAAAATATGGAACCCAAAGCTGGAGTGCCTCCTGGGATGACTCTGAGTTTTCTTAAAGCAGAATAGAAAGGGGAAGAACTTCCAGTTGGGTACACTGCCTTGACATTGCCATTATCCTTATTTTCTGTGCCTCCTTATTTTCTGCGCCCCTTCTGATAACAGCGCCTTGCTGTATTATCTGGGAAGCTACCATAGTTCTGTTGTCCATCCGCGTCTAGTTCATCAGATCACTGCACCCCTCTAGTTTAGGGAGGCCACGTGACCTAAGCCAGCAGTCCGCAACCTTTTTGGCACCAGGGTCTGGTTTTCTGGAAGATCACTTTTTCACAGTGGGAAGGGATGGTTTGGGGATCATTCAAGTGCGTTACATTTATTGTGCATTGTGTTTCTATTATTATTATTATTGTATCAGCCCCACCTCAGATCATCAGGCATTAGATCCTGGAGGCTGGGGATCTCTGACCTAAACAAGCCAATTTGAATGAAACCTAGGACTTCTGTCGGCATTACAAGGAAAGGGGTCCTGCCCTTCCAGCTGGCTAGGAGCTGAGGGACAAACACTTGATGCTCACGGCAATATTTTGTGACCTGAATTCTTATTTTGGGCTGCACACAGGCGCTGACAGTTGTTATATCATCTGAATTTATGTGTCATGGTTTTCTGTTTTTACTTAAAAAAAAAATCTAATTGTTTACAACCTGCTTAAAAGATATTAACATAATATAGTTAACTTTGATCTTATCTCAAAGCAGATATGCTCTGCTTAATTTTCAACTTCTTTCACTCTGCGATGTCCCAAATTGACCCCTTGGTCCTCCCTTCTGGCCTTTGCCCATGTTGTTGCCTCTGTCTGCAACTCTCTTCCCTGACCCTGCCCCAGCTTACACCACTGGGATCTTGCTTTTGCCAAGTTTTTTTTTTTTTTTTTTTTACTTCCCATGCTGAGCTGGCTGACTCTCCTGGCTATCCGTAACCCCTGTGCCTCTCCACAACCAAGCACAAATCATGTTATATTGAACTTGTCTATGGCTATCTCTGTCCCAGATACTGAAGTCTTTGAGGGCAGACCCTGCATCTACTCAGTTCATTGCGGGGTGCCAGCTCTGAGCACAGCGGCTGGCACATTGGTCCTGGATAAATGCTTGTTGAATGAATGAGCATTTATCACTATTCATGCCACAATCACAGCAATAATAACACCTACATGTGCACGTGCCCACGCTCAGTCGCTCAGTCGTGTCCAACTCTTTGTGACCCCATGGACTGTAGCCCGCCAGGCTCCTCTGTCACTGGGATTTCTCAGGCGAGAATACTGGAGTGGGGTGCCATTTCCTCTTTCAGGGGATCTTCCTGACCCAGAGATCTAACCTGTGTCTCCTGAACTGGCAGGTGGATTCTTTACCATTGAGCCACTTGGGAAGCCCCTATGTACGCATATCTCTGAACAGTCTATGAGCGGTATTCACATGCATCATCTCATCTGACTCTTCACAGAATTCTGTGCAGCTGGTGTTATTGCCTGATTTTATATTTGTGTGGACACTGAGGCCCAGAGCCGTGTGATGACTTCCCAAGCTGTGTAAGTGGCAAAACTACCTTTCAAAGGTGAGTCTTCCTGTCTCTAGATCCAGTGATTCCCCCTCCATTTCCATTTCATGCCAAGACGCTATTGGTTTGGAAAATACGGTAGGATTCACCCCGAAGTGAAATCGTGTGTTGAAACTGTGGCCAGCTGGAGGGGTGGTGCTCCAGGAAGGAGCACTGGTTTGTGATGGGGGCTGGAGCCAGGCTGCACTTCCAGGTTTGAGAAGTTCACAGCTCACAAGGAAAGGAGATGTGATGCAGGAGAACTGGAACAGGGAGCAGGAGGCTGGCAGTAGCTTAGCCCAGGGCCCGGGTGGGGTTTCCAAAAAGGGGCCAGTTATGACAGGAAGGAGAGTCCTCTCCAGTCTGGGGACCAGCTGACTCTGGAGATGAGATCTACTATCCTTTCTCTGGTCTCCCATCCCTACCTCAGACTCTTGTTGCCAAAGCTTTCAGACCACACCCATCTGAGGACTGTTGAATTAAGACTTCTCAGAGGGGGTAGAACCTGGGCTTTGGACTAGAAGCTTTGTTCTATTGTTTATCATTTCTTCCTGTCCATATTTTCCTGTTTAACTTTGACTCACCCTCAGGTCTCAGTTTAGAGGTCTCCTCCTCCAGGAAGCCTTCCCTAGTTCTCCCTGTTGGAAAAGGAGTCTTTCCTGTGCCCCTATCTTCCCCCTCCACACTTCTATCACAGCCATAAGTACCCTCAATCTATCACAGATAGATTACCCAAGTGGTGCCAGTGGTAAAGAATCTGCCTGCCCATGCAGGAGATGCAAGAGCCATGCGTTCAGTCCCTGGAGAAGGACATGGCAACCCACTCCAGTATTCTTGCTTGGGAAATCCTGTGGACAGAGAAGCCTGGCGGGCTACAATCCGTGGGGTTGCAAAAGAGTCAGACACAACTGAGAACACACTGCCACTGAGTACCCTAGAGGCCCCTTGTGGGTTTGTATTTCTTGACTGTGATTCTTTGAGGGTGAGGGCCGTGGTTTGTTCATTTCCACAGAGACAGTGCTTGTCATCTGTGAATGGATGTAGCCATACCTAATCACAGGGGGGCGGATTGTGAAGATTCAGTCATAAATAAGATTTTGAAAACCTACAAAATGTTATGGCTGACATGCGATGTGGACTAGTCACTTTCTTCTTAGCTAATGTTATGGAGAGCTTACTCCCAGCAAGCAGAATGCTGAGAGTCTCACGTGCGTGGTCTTGCTGGGTCCTCTCTGTGTGCACTTCCTTTCTTAGTCTGAGTAGTGAAGGGTTCTGGGCAGGGATGCTTTTTTATTAATAGAAGGCATGGAAAACTAGGAGGTCCAGCCGTGTCCCCTGAGGCCTCCCCATGTACTCTGACCTCAAGTCTTCTGGGCCTACATTGGCTCCTTAGAGGTGGACGTTTGATCCCATTTTCTTTGAACCCAAGGGCAAAGAAGCCCCCTACTGCCTAGGGCCTTGCTACTGACTTGACTGGCATTTCCAAAAGGAACATAGCTGAAAGCTTAGAGGACTCAGTGAAGAGATGGGTACAGACAAAAGAACAGCAGAAGCAGCAGTTTCCAAAGCCTATGTTCCCGGTCATGCAGACAGCCAGCTGGGCCTGGCAGAAAGGACCCAGACTCCAGAGTCCCACAGACATGGCTTGCCTCTGCACACTGTGCTCAGTCTCAAATAAGTCAGTTCATCTCTCTGAGCCTCAACTTTCTTTTCCAGAAATGGGGCCATCAGGACTTAAGTTTCTATGCTCTAGTAGGGACTCATGCCTGGCATGGCAAGGTCGTCACTGAGCTTCCTTCCTCTCCCCCATGGTCCTCTCATCCCTCACTGTGCTGAGCACAGGCTGAACACATGGAAAACAAGGAGATGCCACTGGCGGGCTGAGTCTCCTGCTCTGAGTCTGGGACTGCGCTCGAGTCCTGTCTCTAGCTCCTGCACCACTTTCAGGGCCAGGCACCTATTTGGGGCCCAGGACACGTTTGCTGAAGGAGAGTAGGTTCTACGTGGTGGAGATACAGGAGCACAGGAGAGAGAGGTGGAGGGTAGACTAAGGTGAGGGTGAAGGTATATCAGGAAGGAGCTGGATCCAGCTAGAATAAAGTGTGAGGATGTAAATAAGACCCCTTTGTATAGGCTGTGCCCCAGGCTTGGAATGCCCAACTTCAGTGTCTGACGTACTTACTGACATGCCACATTGCCTCTCTTCAATCCAAACTCAGATGTCACCTCCTCACTAGCTTTGCTCAATCTTCTGGGCAGGCTCACGTGCCCAGGCCTCTGTGCAGAAAAGCAGGTGCTTTTACCCCCAGGTCATAGTTTTTGGTTTACTTGCCTGACCTCCTGCAGCCTCCTTGGGGCGGGCACCATCGAGCTTCTCTTAGGATCTCTGTGGGCCCAGGGTTCAGTAGCCAGTCAGCTCAGCTCATGCTCTTTCCCTGAATCAAGGCTGTGTTATACTCGTGAATGTTCTGCTCGGAGCCCAGAACAGATGCGCATGTGCCTGGACACCTCTCCTTTCTCAGTCACCAGTTCAAAGCCCAGTGGGGATGAAGGGCTCAACTGACCCTTATTTGTATGGGAGCAGCTGTTGACCTTGGAAATGCAGCTTGTATGGTGTGATTGGGTAGACAGGCTTTTTTAATGGGGAGGAAGGGAACCGGATTCCAGTCCTTTCTTCTGCTGCCTGACGTCAGGCAAATCCCTTTCCTTCTCTGTGCTTTGAATTCTCCTTCTGTGACTTAAGCCGTGGAGATAGCAGGGGCTGAGCTCAAGAGATAGCTTATGTTCCTCCAGCATCTAAAATTACATCATTTACCTTCTGGGCTTCCCAGACACACATAAACACTTATGTGTATACACACCTACACACAGAAATAAACAGATAGAGCCTACCCAGACACACACACACACGCACACACATAGATTCACATCAACATACTGACCTTCAGAAGCAGAAACACCCAGTCACATGTCACACTTGCGCGAGACACAGAGACACTCGGGCTGCCATGGACACACACCACCCCCAGATACACAAGACTCCACTTTACGGTACTCAACAGATGCAAAGTCTCTGATACCCACGAGTGTTGGCGCACAGGCACACACACATCGCCTTTGAGGAATCGGAGGCCCCGTCCAGCTGGTAGGGTGGGGATGCTTTGAATGAGAAACACGGCCCTTCCCCTGGCACGTGACATGTCCCCCTGCCCTGTCTCCCAGGCCTGGGCCAGGTGGGGGCCCTGTGGTCCTCTAGGCTGAGCAGTGAGCGGGATAAGCGTCGCTTCCCACCAACAGGGGTGAAGACTGGGCAGGGGACCCATCTCCCAGGTTACTGCCTACGGATGAGCTTTTTAAAATAGCTTCCTGCTGTTTCCAGGAAAGCCCTGTGGAATAAAGACTCCAGAGACTGGATTTTACTTGTTCCTTGCTGTCTGTGTTGCTATGTGCAAAGTACCCCAGAGAGACCTCCAGCACGCCTGCCCAGCCTCCCTGGTCGTGGCTGTGGGCTGCAGCCAAGAGGCAGAGGCTGAGTGTATCTGATGGTGAGGGCTGGGGTGTGCTTCACCACTAAACCGGTCCCTCCTGGAGGAAGGCCACTGGCTCAGCAACCCTGGGTGGGGGCTTTCCGCACCTCCTGGGGGTGGCATGACATAGTGGTTTACACCTGGGTTCTGCCACTCCCTGGCTATGACCTGGAATCCCTTAACGTCTCCGAGCATCAGTGTTTTCACCTGAAAAATGGTACAAATCATCTCTCTCCCACGAATTGTGAAAATTAAACCACAGACTGTAGGTCCCATCCTCTCTCCCCCTGCATGCTGCCCTGCCTTGCTCCCCTTGCTGAGGCCCTGAGCTCTGTGTCTGTGGGCTCTGGGCAGTCGCCATCATGCTAAGGGTCTGGGCCTCATCCCCAGCTCTGTGACTCCTGACTGTGTGTCCTTGGGCACAAGACGCAGCCTCTCGTTTCTTCATCTATACTGCGGGACCTCTATTGTCCGTGTCTCAGGGTCATTTCTGGGTCGACAGGCCATGGAAAATACTCTGTCAGCCTGGATGTGGCCAGAAGACATCATCCCCACCCAGATGGAGACCTGGGAATGAGAAGACTTTGGACGGTGGAATTCTAGACCTTAGTGTTGAAGGGACTAGGTCAGTCCAGAGAGGGCAACAGCCTTTCTGAAAGGCCCAGTAGAATTCAGAGGGCAGGTATTGCTCCAGGCCCGCTGTTCCTCCTGATGCTTTGGCAAATGCTGACAGAGGGACTTGAGGTGCTGGTCTGTCTCTCACCCACTATCCTGGCAAAGGGGCACATTCCTAGGAGGAACTGATACTTCCTTCTGGCAGGTGAGCTGGTGAGCATCCTTGGGAAGGGAGCATGGTGCAAGGCATGTGGACCTCCTCCAGGGCCCTTTCCACTGCTTATTTGCTGGCTGATCTCCAAGAATTGGCAGCTTCTCTGAGCTTCAAATCTCCAAGAAATTGGGGATGCCTGCCTTGCAGGGAGAAGAAGAGAAGTGAGAAAAGCCTAAGACCACTCATGAAAAGGTAGAAGGAACGTTCTACCTCCATGACACTGGTTTCTGCATCAGCCTCTTCTGCCCTTTGCCTGACCTGGGGGGATGAGGCCAATTCGCAAGATGATTTGTGGGTGGAGGGCCCATCCTGGGTAAGAGAGATGATGCATGCTGGAGGCCAAGTCAGGAGTGTGGGGTATATTCTGCCCCAGGGGCTGCTTTCCCTCCACAGACCTGCCTGTCCCCCTGGCTATGAATCACAGCATCTCTACAAACAGAAGGTGCTTCACACCTGTAGGTTTGCTGGCCTGCTTTTCTTAGGCATTAGGAGCCTTGGGGTATACATAAGACAAAAGTTGCCTGAGTATACAGAGACATGTATGAATACCTGAGGCAAGACATTTAGATGAAGAAGAAGATAGAGTTATCTAGCTCACTGAGGCTCAGAGAAGGGCAGGACCTCACCCAAGGCCACATTGTAAGACAATGACTGAGGTAGAACTCAACCCTTGGTTCAGGAATCTCCCAGTTGGAAGAGTCTGAATCTTTTGGTACAACTTTCTATCCAAAAGTTCCTGCTTACGTGCCTCCAGGGGTGAGGAGCTCACTACCTTATACAGCAGCTTATTCATTTTGTGATAGCTCTGTCCTTGGATATTTCTCATTCACACTGAGCTAAAATTTTATCCCCAATGACTTGAACCTCTGCCCTGAAGACCAACATTGCATTGCTTCCGCAGGTAGATATTTGACAATAGGCATCACATGCCACCAGTATTGTGTTGTCTGGTCTCCAATTTTCCCCTGATCTAACAGATCTTTCGGAGAAGGCAATGGCACCCCACTCCAGTACTCTTGCCTGGAGAATCCCATGGATGGAGGAGCCTGGTAGGTTGCAGTCCATGGGGTCGCAAAGAGTCGGATATGACTGAGCGACTTCACTTTCACTTTTCACTTTCCTGCATTGGAGAAGGAAATGGCAACCCACTCCAGTGTTCCTGCCTGGAGAATCCCAGGGACGGGGGAGCCTCATGGGCTGCCCTCTATGGTGTCACACAGAGTCGGACACGACTGAAGTGACTTAGCAGCAGCAGCAGCAGCAGCAGCAGCAGCAGCAGCAGCAGCAACAGATCTTTACCATCTTAGTCTGTGGAGAGACCACCACACCTTGTCATATCTAGATTTCCAAAGAATAAATCATGAAAACATCAGAGGCTGCCTCAATGAGAATGTTCAATAAATGCAATAACAACTAGATTTTTTTTTATTAGTAAAGGCAAAATTGACTCAGAAGTAAAAAGGGAATTTTAAAGGCCTTTTCAATTTGTGATTCTCATGTGAGGCAGTTAATCTAAAAGTAAATAAAAGCATCCAAGTGCCAGAAAAAAATATGCAGTGAAATGTAATTTTTTGCGGGTAAATCTGACTCTACTAAATTATCAGAGAATTATACTTAAAATAGACTGTGAATTACTTGGGGAAGAGTCTGAGTCTTTCCATCATCACCCACAACAGCCAGAGCTGGCCAGGGCACACAGACTACGTGAACGGATAGTTTCAGTTGGTTGTTACTTTGAAAGTGCAAAAGGCCAAGCACATCTCCTTGCTCTAGACCTTAAAGATGTATTGAGCAGGCCTGGGTGCAAGATCTAATATAGATGCCAAACTCCGGAAGGCATAGTGGTCCTTCTGTATAGCTCCAGGCTGCAATGGAAAGGAGGTCAATAGCTGGTAGTTTTGCATACTAAGCACCCATTTCCCTTTCTTTTAGTAAGGCACCCCCATTTCCTTTGGGGGAACAGCTCCTCTCCCAGACTCCTTTCATGCATTAACTAGAATGAGCCTGGCAACCTGAAGCGCCAATAGATGTCACATGGCCAGGGTTTGGCCAATCAGCGCCGCCCATTCATCTGGGCTACAGTGATTGGCTCGAGGATGGGCATGTGACCCATGAGAAGCCAATGAGGCTCAGCGCTGGAAATACTGTTGAAGCTGTTGGGAAGCCTCTTTCTGTGGTGGGTTGCTAAGCTAGCGGGCTCTAAGTCTAGAACTGCAGGGACCCGAAGCTGACTGAACATGAAGCAAACACCAAAGGAAAGAAGAGCCAAGACCTGGAAAGAAGCTGAGATCTACTCTTATCATTCTAGTTGCCTGATTCAGCTAGGGAGGAAGCCAATCATCCTTTGAATTTCTCATCACATATGCCAATAAATTGTGTTTTTGCTAAATTTACTTTCAACTGAGTTTCTTTCACTTGCAACTGGGGGATGTGTTGACCAGTAGGAGAGTACAAGAGTTAAACTTCCTCTTCAATTTTGGAAGATAGCTGATAGGAAGTCATCCTTCTCCAAGCTTCCTTGGGAACCTGAGTTGGCCTGGACATTGGTAGGTCAGGTAGAGTAGAGGGGCAGGTAGGAGCCAAAAAGCAAGGTGCCATCTTGAGAGATTTCTTGCTGTCTCTCATCCCCACATCCAATCAACCATAAAATTCAATACATTCACCCTCCACAAAATCTCTCTAGCCTAGTTCAAGGCCCCTCTGATTTTTACATGAATTATCACTCATGTTTCCAAACATCTGCCTCTAGTTTCATCCTTGTGAATCTTTTTTCTACAAATAGAGAGCTCTTTCTAAAGTGCTAGTCTGATCACAGACACTCTTGTGCCATGGCTTTCCATGGCCAAAGCCTAGAATCCATTACCACTAGCAACGGCATTCAAGACCTTTCACTCTCTAACCTAACCCAACACAGTTTTCCTTTTGTCCACCCTCTTCCATTCATACAACCTAGAATCATCCTGAAAATGTTCTCCCATGGCCCTGTCTTTCCATCTGTCCCACTGTCTGAAATTGCCTTTTATACCAGGTTCAGCATAAACATCAACCTTTTGTGAAGTTTCCCCATGTTTCTCTCCCCACTCAGTCAGCCCCACCTATCCCTGGGCTCCCACACCTGCACAGAGTTCTAGCATAATCTCTAAACTGCCTGGTGGTCCTAGCTTGTCTTTGCATCCATCTCTCCCTCTAGTCTGGGAGCTCCTGCAGGGCAGAGCCAGACCCACTCATCCATCAGTCCTCAGCACCCAGCTCACAGCTGGCCCTGGGAGGAGCCTCACAAATCTCTGATATACTGCATATTGCCCAAGCAATTCTTAGTGTTCCATCCTACTTACCATGTCTATTGAACTTAATCATTTAAAACCATTTCGGGGTGGGAAGGACCAGGGAGTCAATTGCTCAACCTCCCCTTTGTCCAGGGCAACAACCATGGCAGGTCGAGGAGGTCGCCCTCTCCAGCTGCTGGGAGCTAAGATTTCCACTTAGGGAAATAAATGGGATTTTCAGGAGGGTGGGGATGAGGTGTAGAATTTTCAAGACATCTGACCTGATACCAACAAAACCAGACATAAGATGGTGATGGCCAGGAGAGCATTCACACTGGAGGGATAGGGCCTCGTCCCACACTTGGCTCCAGTCTTAGAATTATTGGACCAGAGGAGGACAGTCCATTTAATTGATAACAGAGGGAGAACAGAGCAATACTTTTCTTATCCCAAGTCTAGGAGATGCCCCCGAACATAAACAATCAGATCTCTCATGCTGACTTCTGTCAGTTTGGATTTTTAATAAATAAAGGAGAAGCCAATTCCAAATGCTGTACCCCAAGATCTGTGCTGGACTCTTAAACATCCATTGTCTCTTTTGACCTTCCACAATCACTCAAGGAACAAGATATTACCCCAGTTCCCCAGGTGAAAGAATGGAATCTCAGAGAGATAGGATCATTAACCAAATCACATGGTTGGTAAGAGGTGGGCAGAACTTGAGATCCAGTCTGAATGGCTGCCTTGTTTCCTCCCAGCTAAACCAGTGAGGTAGAATGAGTATGAATTTCACAGTCAATGGGAGAACCTGCTGGAATCCTGATCTTTCACTTTCCAGCCAAGGGGATTATGTAACCCACAGAGCTTCTTTGATGCCCAATTTCCTCCCATGCATCATGAGGCACAGTAACCTCTCCTCTCAGGGCCATTGTGTGAGAACAAAGTAGAAGAATATATCTCCTGAGTCAGGTGCATAGTAGGGTTCCAATGAAGGTGCTGGCTATGAGGCTTTTCCCCCCTGCCATCCTCTTACTTCCATATCCCTATCTCACTGCCAAGTTCTAGATCAACTGAAGCTGGAGAGGTCAGACCTCAGCCTTCAGTTCGCACTGATTCTGAGACTGCAGGCAAGTCCATTCATCTTTCTGGGTCTCAGTTTTTTACTCTGTGAAGTGAGCATGCTGCCAGAAGCCCTGTACCCCAGTTGCGTGTGTGTATGTGCTCAGTCGCTTCCATTGCGTCTGACTCTTTGCGACCCCGTGGATTTTAGCCTGCCAGGCTCCTCTGTCTATGGAGATTCTCCAGGCAAGAATACTGGAGTGGGTCGCCACGCTCTTCTCCAGGGGATCTTCCCAACCCAGGGATGGAACCACCATCTCTTGCATTACAAGCAGATTCTTTACCCAGCAAGCCACCTAGGAAGCTCCTGTTTTCCAAAGCAAGCCACCTAGGAAGCTCTTGTTTTCCAAAAACAGTAATGAATGGGGGTTGGGGAGAGAAAGTGGGTTTTTTCCCTAACAGCAAGGTGGGTTTGTCTAAAAATGTTGTCAAATTTCTCACTTTTGGGTTGGAGTGATATCCTTGTGACTTACTTCTTGCTGAACAAAGCTCTGACTGGCAGTTAAGTGTCTTTGATTAATAAAAAATGGGAAAAATGAATTAATCATGACTTAAATGCAGTGTGTTTGGGAAACAATCTTTAAAAGCTCAAATCTCCTGGGATCAGGAGAGGGGAAAAAAGTGTCCTTGATGGTGAAAGGCTGAGGACCCCCGACGTCCATGGACCCTCCAGCTGTGGACAGAGGACTGTGTGACTGGGGTGTGTGGGGCTGCCCCTAGGGACCAGAGGCTTGGTCCCTTTAAGGCTCTTCTCCCCTCCACCAAGCCCCGGCCTCTGCGGAGGAGGACATGCATTATTGAAAGCGCATTTCAATACCTATTCACTCTCCTTCTCCTCCTCCTCCTGTGGGTGGCAATCACAGTTTACATAATCTGTCTCTCTGTCCTCCCCGGCAGCTGCTCCCTTCTGGCTGAGAGGTTTGAGGAGGGGGAGGGAGGGGAGGAGGGAGACACATTAACTGTGCTGCCCCCGTCAAGGAGTGGCCAGGTTCCCTCGGAGTGAAACAGTGAGAGCAGACCTTGACACCGCACAGCCCTGAGTGCAAGTGTCACTGATGTGATGGGTGTGACCTTGCATGCATCACTCACCCACTCCTGCCCCCTCCCTGGTGATCTTGATCAACTCTCAAGGCCTCCACAATTGCCTCCGGGCTGATAGCTCTCAAATCTCTATTTCTACCCCAGACCTGCCTCCTGAATTCCAAGTTCATCTGTCAACAGCTTAAGGGACATCTCTGTACTCACAGGCAGCCTATGCTTAGCACATCCCAAACTTGTCCTGCTGGTTTTCTTCCAGACCATTCATTCGTCTATCTAGCCAATCATCCATCTCTTCATTCTTCCATCCATCTCCATCCATCCATCCCTCCACCCACCCAGCCACTCATCTATTCATCCAACCACTCATTCATTTATTCATTTCAACCACCCATCCGTTATCCATTCCTCTAACCATCTATCCATCATCCCTACATTCAAGCACTCATCCATCCATCCATCCACTAAGTGTCTAGCATTTGTCAATATGAAGGCTACCATAACACATAAGACAGGCACTGTGGTTTTCTTCCCAGCACTGTGAAGGAAACAGACAAGTAAATAGAAAGTTATAATGAATGTGATGAGTATGACGGTAAGGGAAGCATAAGGTGCTGTACCATGAGGGTGGTGGTCGTGATGGTACCCTATACAGCCTTGAGAGGTCCGAGAAGAATTTTGGAGGTGCTGACAACTAGGCTGAGACCTGAGAGACAAGGAGTACATCTTCTTTTCCTCTGTGTTCTTTGTCTGCATTACCCAGGTGAATTGACCCCCAGTACCCATTACCCCACAAAGAAGGCTGAGTGCCAAAGAATTGATGCTTTCTAACTGTGCTGGAAAAGACTCATGAGAGTCCCTTGGACAGCAAGGAGATCAAACCAGTCAATCCTAAATGAAATCAACCCTGAATATTCATTGAAGGACTGATGCTGAAGCTGAAGCTCTAATTCTTTGGCCACCTGATGCGAAGACCCAAGTCATTGGAAAACACCCTGATTCTGGGGAAGACTGAGGGCAGGAGAAGAAGGGGGCAACAGAGGATGAATGGCTGGATGGCATCACTGACTCGATGGACATGAGTTTGAGTGAACTCTGGGAGTTGGTGATGGACAGCGAGGCCTGGCGTGCTGTGATTCATGGGGTCGTAAAAAGTCTGACACGACTGAGCAACTGAACTGAACTGAACTGATGCAAAAACCCAAGTCATTGGAAAAGACCCTGATTCTGGGAAAGACTGAGGGCAGGAGAAGGGGGCAACAGAGGATGAGATGCTTGGATGGCATCACCAACTCTTTGGACATGAATTTGAGCAAACTCTGGGAGATAGTGAAGGACAGGGAAGTCTGGCGTGCTTCAATCCATGGGGTCACAGAGTCGGACACAACTTAGGATAAGTCATAAGTCACAACAACAACAACAACCTGTTAAGTAAATAAATAGGATATCCATTGTCCCTACTTGTAACAGTGTAACAGTGCCTCTCTGGGAGGACCTCGCCCTTTCCCACTCATAGTCATGGGTTCGGTAGGAGGATCACGTCATCACCAGCTCCGGGGTGAGTGTGTGACCCAGGTCTGGCTATAGGGATGGACTAGGAATCAGTTCCCTGAGATTCAGTCCCCACTGGGAATTTGGTAACCTATTTCCACTGGATTGACTCAGCTAGTGGAAGGTGGTTGCTGTGTTGCCACTCAGAGTGGGAATGCATGCCTAAGAATGATGCCAATGTGTGGAGGAGCAGACCCAAGAGCTGCAGAAAGAGATGCTTGAGGTTATCATTTGAGTCTCTGGGTCCAAGAGTGCGTGACACAAGCCATGTCAGACTTTTCTTTTTTACTTTAAGCCATTCTGAGTTGCATTTCTGTCCTTTGCAGTCAGAAGAGCCCTCATTAACGGTAAAGAGCCTCATTAACAGTAGGAAAGCATTTTCAGATCCTTTGTCTTATTTGATTTTCACAACAGCCCTAGGAGGCTGTTTACAGATGATGAAATGAAAGCTCAGAATGTTGAGTCAGTGAGACTCAGACCCAGGTCCTTCAGACACAAAGTCCACGCTTTATTCAGGATTTCTTGGAGGTTAAATAAGGAGGACACTGAGCAAGACTTCCACGTGAGAGGAGTGCACTGAGCAGCTAGCCCATAGGAGGCAATCTTCCTCCCCGTAGTCAGCCCACATTCCACGACACGACCGTGTTCTAATGTCTGACTAAAAGTCACCTCCTCCATGAAGTCCCCAGGAACCCCTCTCCTTGATTCCCTTCAGCCCCTATCTGTGTCTCCTTTATCACATCAGTCACTTACAGCCTCCCCATCTCACTTATTCAAGTGCATGACTCATCTCCATTCCAGGGAATTGCATGCTTTACTCATCTTTGATTAGACCCAAGCTCCTTGCCCCATGTCTGGCACCCAGTAGGGGCTCAATCCATTAAAAAAAAAAAAAAATCAGTATTTGAAGTAAATTAATGTCTGAAAAAGACATACATTTAGGATGTGAATTAGAGTGACAGGGGAAAAAAAAATAGAGTGACAGGGAGATGGTGGGGGGTGGGGGTGGTGATCAAAATGAGACACAGAGACAGACACACAGCGAATGAGTCAGCAAGAAGGTAAAAGGCAGAAAGAAGAGGGGGTCTGAGAAGAGAGAGTCCTGGGTGTAGGGAGCCAGGAGGGGCTGCTGGCCTTGACTGGGGCTCAGTTGGCCTTGTCCTATGTTGGGGCAACCAACTAGAAAAGACTGTTTTCTCCGAATCCAGTAAGATTGGAGGGTTCAACCTATGGGATGGGTAGGGAAAAGCTGGGGGATCGAGAAAGAATTCCCAGGACCCTCTCCCTGCCACTAGGGCCCAGAGTAGGCAGACTTTGAAGGAGCTGGTTCGAGAGGAGGGGGCAAAGCAGTTGGGAGTCAACAGCAGCTATGACCTTCTGTTGCAATGTCTTGGGATCTCCCCACAGCGGTGGCTGCGGTGACCCTTCCCTCCAGGAGTTGAGATTGGAACCCAAACCAGAGAAGGATATAGCCTTGCAGGCAATGGGCCTATGACTCTCCCACTCTGCTCTGGGACTGAGTGGTTGCCCACGTGTCCCCCTCCATCAAATCTTCCCCTTTCCCCATGTCACGGCTCTAAGGGAGGTAGAATAGGGAAAAGGAGTCCAAAATGGCGGTGGCTAAAAGACAGGGAAGGGAAAAGCCCACGAAAATAGAACAAAAGAAGGTCTGAGGACCAAAGAAGGTCTGAGGACCGGAGTGCGGATCTCAGGTAAAACAAACAACACTCCTGGCTGGCCCAATTTACATAGGACAGGCCCAGGGAGAGATAAACATATAAATAGAGGAGCCAAAGCTAGCTCTCTCTCTCTCTCTCTCTCCCACGTGCTGGGGTGCTCTTCTCCTTGTGTCTTTGGATCGACGTGTGCTCACGCCTCGAAGATGGATTTTCCTGCTATCTTCTAAATAAAATAGAGCTGTAACACTGATTTGTCTAAGAGCTATAACATGGTCCATTCGAGACCTGAGAGCTATAACATGGTCTATCCAAGACCCGAGAGCTGTGACACGCCAAGGGGGCTTTAATGTCCGTCACTCCAAATCTTTGTTGTGATGAGACAAAGAGCCGAAGAACATACACTCGTGTGACAGTACCATCCAAAGTGATCCTATTTACAGTAGCCATCTGCTTGTTTATTATCCATCTCTTCCCCGAAGGGGAAACTCCATGATGACAGAGACCTTGTGGGTGTCCCAGTGCCTAGCAGTGCTTGGGATGCTCACTAGATGCTGAGTGGATTAATGAATGGGAGGACAGGCAGGATGGCACTGTGGGGTGTGTGTGTGTGTGTGTGTGTGTGTGGTAGGAGTGGGAGGGTTGCTTGGAGGTGGCGTTGACAAAGCACTTCGCAAAGCGAGGCTCCCAAAATAAAGACGTCTGGGCTGAGAGCTGAGAGCCCTTGAGAAGAGAAAGGCCCTTCTGGGGTTAACTGTGTGGCTGTCAACCTGCATGTGGGCAGCTGTGGGGAAATGGAGCTCCTGGTGGGAGGGGAGGGGCGGCCTTCCTGCCCCTGCCACACCTGCGCTTGAGCAGTGAGGAACCCTCCAGGGCCTGTTGTGGCTGCCGGAGACAAAAGGATGCTGCTCCTGCCACTCAGGAAGGCAGGAGGCAAAGAACAGGGCAGTGGGCAGGATGGGGAGCCTTGTCCCCAGTCCTGGAAGGCTCAAGGGAGGGAATGGGAGTGTGTCACCTAGACTGGTGCTACCTCACGCCAGGCAGGGAGCTGGCTTGCTGGGTCCCCTCCACAGGCTCTGAGGAAGGCGGTATTGAAACGGATGAAGAGCGTAAAGGCCCAGGGAGGTAGTGACAGGTCGAGGGCCCACAGTGGGTGGTGGAAGGCGGGGATCTGACTTGGGTGGGCCTCGCTCCTCCTTTCACGTCACTGGGCATCCAACACAATATTGGGGTTGGTAGGCACGTGGCTTCTGATGGCTGCCCACCTTTGCTAGACTTCTGGGGAGAAGGAGGAAGGGAGAGGGGAAAGGGAGAGAGAATCTTTTCTGGTGTAAAATAAGAGAGATAAGTGTCTTTGTAGTTGTTTTTTTACTTTTCTTTCTTTTTTTTTTTTTTTCCTATTCTTTTTTTCCTCCCACAATGTCCCACTCTAGTCTGAGACTGATGAGGAAATGAATTGAGGGTCTGAGGCCCCCATCCGTGGGCTTCACTCTCAGCCCCAACTGTGAAACCTTGGGCAAGTCATTCCTCCCTGTTACCCCAGTCACCTCATCTGTGAGAGGTCGATAAGGAGGCATTTGAAGAAGCAGAGGAAGTAGATGAAGTCCAGCACCTACATGAGACGCCATTGGTATCAGCCAGAAATTTCAGAGAACCTACTTCTACCATCTCCACCATGCTACTTGGCCACCCAAGGTGACTTTCTGAAGTGCAACGTAGACCTTGTCTGTCCCCTTCCAAGGACTTGAATAAGTACTTCAGGAAAGATGATGGTCAAATGGCCAGCAAGCCTACACGTCAGTTTTCAACTTTACTAGTCCTCAGGGAAGTGCAAATTACAATCAGTGCATTCTCACAAGAATGGCTTAAATGGAAAAGTCAGAAAATGCCAAGTGTTCGTGAGAATATGGAGCCACTGGAATGTTCATGCAGTACAGCAGGGACTGTAAGTTGGGTCTACCATTTTGGACCAAAAAATGTTTGTTCTCCACAGGGAACCTGTATCCTCTTGGATGCATTGATTCTACTTCTTGGCATAAACGCAACAGAAATGTACATAAATGTTGATCCAAAGCCACGTAGAAGAATCTACATGGCAGAACTTTTCATAAGAGCCCGAGGTGAACACAACCTGAATGCCCCTTGGCACGAGAGCGGTGGACAGACTTTGGTACAGTTGCACAATGGAATGAAATTTAGCAATGAGGATGAACACCGTGAAAGAGTGCAACATGATGCAACAACACAAAAGACATAATATTGATTGAAAGAAGCCAGACACAAACACTGCATGATTTCATTTACATGAAGTTCAAAAGCAAGCGAGCTAATCAATGGGGTTAGAAGTTGAGACAGGGGTTCCTCTGCAGGGGATGGCGTCTGGGAAGGTGAGTGAAGGGGGCTTTGTGCACTGCTTTTAACTTTCTGTTTCTTGGTTGGTTACAGGGGTATGTTCATTTCGTGAAAATACATTGAGCTGTAAATATATGATATGACCACTTTTATGAATGTAGGTTGTGTTGCAATAACAATTTCCCACAAAGCCTCACACCTTTCCAAGCCTCCTCCTAGTCTGGGGCAGGGTCTCAGCTCTGCGCTGTCATTCCAGGCCCTCTGCTGCCTGCTCCGGCCACCCGACCATCACTCCCTGCCCTAAGCAGCGGGACAGTGCGTAGGTCTCTCCACAGGCCAGGATATTTCTTATCCTTGTGTCTTTTCCTACGTTGGCCCTCTGCCTAGCATCCCCATTTTTGCCCACCTCCTCATCCTTTCCTAAATCCCCCATCCTCAGGTGGGCCTGGGGCCCCTCTTCTGAGCTCTCACAGTCCCCATACTTCCCTTTATCTCAGCAACTCCCATCATATGGGTTTAATATTATTATCACATGGTCTTCCCCAGTATCAGGGCCTATGGCTGATTCATGACTCCAGTGCTCAGCATGGAACCTGGCATAGAGGACTGTGAATGCTTGCGAAATGAATAAAGGAATGTTCATTCTTATTCTGAACTCCTGTTGGCGCCCTTGTAGCTTCCCTTACTCCCAGGCTAGGCCCCCATCATTGTCCTGTGACAGTCTTCCAGATATTTCTCTTCTCTGTGATCTTGTCTCCCATGTGATGAGTTTCTCTGTCCTCTCTCTGTAAGCTGGAAATGGACTCATATTCCCCTTCTCTGAAACCCTCACCTCCTTCATTCTCACTACACTTACTTTCTCCTAGGGGCAGAGGTAGTGATCAGTCATCTAGAGAGGAGAGTTGGGCCAGGCACCTTTCCCTCCAACTCCAGTCCCCAGGGACATCAGATCCTCTCATTACAGATACCATGGGAGTGGTTCAAAAATGGAGCAGGATGCTTGGGGGTTGGGGGCCAGATATATAGTGGACTTCTTATCAACAGAGGCATGCAAATGGGAACTCGCTGACTGCACTCAGGAGTGCTATTGATAGGTTAGAGTCAGTCCTTTCAACCCAGTGGGGAAAAAGAAAGAAAGTGAATTCGCTCAGTTGTGTCTGACTCTTTGGGACCCCATGGACTGTAGCCTACCAGGCTCCTCTGTCTATGGGATTTTCCAGGCAATAGTACTGGAGTGGATTGCCATTTCCTTCTCCAGGGGATCTTCCCAACCCAGGGATTGAACCCGGGCCTCTCGCATTGTAGACAGGCTCTTTACCGTCTGAGCCACCAGGGAAGTGGGGAAAAAGAAATGATGTCACTTGAGGTACTACTGTGTGCCAACTAGGCCCTTTACATGTACCTCACAGACTTTGCACAATTGTTCTGGGAGGAAGGTGTTACCATTGTCCACATTTCCAAGATGATGAAACTGAGGTTCGGAGAAGTGAAGAGTCTTGCTTAGAATTTGACTTATTAGGAAAGAACTAGAATTTGAACCTAGGCGTTTCTGGCTCCCAAAGCTTGCCCTCTTTCTAGAGCATATCTACCATCCTGGGATTCCATTTCATGGAAACATCTGTGATTGCATTGTGCCCAGCCTGTAGAAGGCATGATGTGTGTCTCTGAGCTTCTGGGGGGCCCACTGACCCCCCCACCTGCCCTTGGCTGAGTTTCTGGCCAAGGGTGGCTGCAAGGGTCAGGATCCCTGAATGCATCGGCATTTGATCACAGAAGAGAGACCCTCTGAGTAGTGGCAATCATTCCCAGGCCATCATGGACCTCAGATGAGATGCCAAGGGCCCAGACGTGATTTCACTATAAATGGTTTGCTCATTGGTGTTTGACCTCTACTTTCCATCGATTTGATTTCCAGTTCCTAGTGTTTACTGATTGGGGAAAAAAAAGCTCAAGCTAATGAAATCTCTCCCTACTTCTTTCCTACTTTTCTGGATGTCATAAATGAAGAGGTGTTTCCATGCGGTGACCTTAAGAGTCCCATTGTTTCCTGTGAATGATGGGCCCTGGCTGCCTTCCACCCATATTTCCAGGCCTTTAGAGTGAGACTGGTCATGGGCCTCCTTCTGGCCAATGGCTGTGAAGAAAGCAGGTAAGTGTCGCTTCTAGGCTGAGGCTTGTAAGAGTGGGTGTGAGTTCTCCTGTGGCGCTCTCCCCCTGCTCCCTGATGATGGAGGTAGTCTGGTTCCCCAAGTCACTGCTCGGAAAGAAGCTGCCTGGAGAGCTGCAGGTCCCACAGCAGACTTCACAGGAGAGAGAAACAAGCCTTTGTTGTATTAAGTCACAGAGATTGCAGGATTAATTTGTTACCACCGTATAACCTAGCCACCTTGACAAACGCAGTCCCCACAGCCCCCCTTCAGCAACACCACAGCACCTCGTACATGTCAGGCACTGTGCTAGGAAGAGACATGAGACACAGTGGGTGTCCTCACCCTTGACGAGGCAGCAGATGAAAACAAATGAGTTTTTATAAAGCAGAGTGTCAGTACTGTGACAAGAAGAAGTGCAGCATCCACAAGGAATCCAAAGAAAGGGTGGACAAGGTGGAGGGACGAACAAGTCACAGAAGGCTTCCCAGCTGGGAAGTCCCTTCTCAGCTGGGTTGTAGTGGATGAATAGAAGTCAGTCCGATGGCTGCAAACTGGTGGTTTGTACCATTTGGTCAGCACGGTATTTTAAATGTTAATAATATTTAAAAATGAGGAGTCTTGTAAAATTCTGGATTTGGGGCTTCACTTTAAAAACTCAGGATAAAGGGATTTCCCTGGTGGTGCAATAGTTAAGAATCCACCTTCCAATGCAGGAGATGAGGGTTCGATCCCTGGTCAGGGAGGTAAGATCCCACAGGATGCAGGGCAACTAAGCTGGCCTGCCACAACCATTGAAACCTACATGATCTAGGGCCAGTGCTTCACAGCCAGCGAGAAGCCTCCACACACGCAGCTAGGCAAAGTCTTCATGCTGCAGTGAAGAGCCCATGCACCACAGCAAAGACGCAGCTCAGCCCCTCACCCCCAAAAGAATCCAGCTCCAACAACTGGCTGGAGCCGGCAGAGGCGTCCCCTCTAGACAGGCACGGCTATTCCAGGTCATCTCAGTTACCTTCATGCATTTGCTCCCTGCCAGCCAGCAGACAGTTGGGTTTGCAACCCCTGAGTGAGCAATTCTCATTAGACTTTGTCAACCCAGCAGATCCTTTTCAGCCATGAAAAGTCTGAAGAACCACGAGCCAGGCTTGTCCAGCCACCTTCGTCTCCCAGACCATCAGAGGCTCCAGGAGATCTTCATGGGAAGCACAAGAGGCCCTGCCTCGGCTGACCATGTCCCCAGAGTGGGAGGAACCCTGGTCCAGCCAGGGTGGGAGAAAGGAAGCCCCGTTATGGTCCCAGAGAGGCAGGCCTGCGCCTCCCACACACACCCCTTGTAGAAGACATGCGCTACTGGGCTTTGGCTGCCCAGAATCCATTTCTCCTCCTTTTAGTAATAGTCCTTCTATTTTCTTTTCAGGAACAACCCCTTCCTCAGTGTTCAAACTTGGAGTGAGTCTAATCAAACCTCCATGCTGTCTGTTGGCCAAGAGGAGGACACAGGACACACGGCAGGCCCGCTTGTGCCCCTCCTGGGGCTGTGAATCACATGAAGACTGAGGCGAAGAAGAAACAGCTGTTGTGGCTGATGCAACCCAAAGGGGAACTTAGGGAAAAATGACTTCAGTTCCTGCTCCCGAACTCCTAGTCTGCCCCAGCCCCTATCCTTTCCTGGGTCTGACAACAAGCCTGGCCTTTGATTCTGGGAGCTATCTGATACTGTCTTCATAATCCCTGCTTCTGGTTGAGTGAGGCTGAATGGTTTTCTTCCTACCAACACACCCTAACTCATACCCAGCCCCTCTCAAAGGCTGGTATGAATGGCCTGGGTTCACACCAGATTTACCCTGAGCACCTAGCTGTGGAGGCAGGCCTTGCCTGTCCCCAGTCCTCAGCTCCTTCCTCCCCTCTGTCAGAGCCACCTTCTGCAGGCCCAGCCTCACTAGGAACTGGGATCCCTCCCGGGCCCACCCTCTGGGGTCACCCCTAGCTGTCCTGACTACTGTGTGGCTGCTGCCCTGGTCAGCCTGGCAGCTCAGGGTCATCTGCCCAGCAATCTGACTACTCAGGATGCGGCCTCCTCTGCCCTCCCCAGGACAACGCTTGCCCCAAAGCTTGTGGCCAAGTCAGAAGACATCCTGCTTGTGGGCCGGCCTGGACTCTGGGGCCGTGCCTCTGCCAGCCTGAGTTTTTTCTTGGTCGAGGACTACCTTTATGTGTTTCTATGTCTCTATCCTACTTGTACTTTTATTATCTTTATACTGAACAAAAGTAACACTCCCTTTTTAACCTTTAAAACATGTACTTGAAAAGGGAACAGGAGATCCTTCTCATAAACAGAATACCTGTATTGTGTTCTATACATAGAAAGTAATAGTAAAAAAAAAATACATGGAAAAGACAACATTGTTATTCATTTTCAGCCAGATACTCTTGGCAGCTGAAGACTGGGTCTCTGTCTTGGAAATGAAGATCAACAAGCATTAGAGAGGCCTCAAGGAGATGCTCCCCTACAACTGAGACTTCCTCCTTGATGGAATCAGCTGAAGAGGAAGTAACTCTCTCCCGGGGGTATTTGACTTGTGTCTGAATAACTCTCCAAGTAATCTCATAGACCACTTGTGGTTGGCACCCGTGGATGCTGCCTCAGCAGCCTCTGTCTGCTTCAAGATCCTGTGGCCAGCTGACTGCCAGGACCCGCTCACTGCTGCCCTCTGGGGCTGGCCCACTGCTGCCTGCCTGAAATTGACCACTGCTGCCTGCCCCACCGGAGAAGGCAATGACACCCCATTCCAGTACTCTTGCCTGGAAAATTCCATGGATGGAGGAGCCTGGTAGGCTGCAGTCCATGGGATCACTGAGAGTCGGACATGACTGAGTGACTTCACTTTCACTTTTCACTTTCATGCATTGGAGAAGGAAATGACAACCCACTCCAGTGTTCTTGCCTGGAGAATCCCAGGGGTGGCAGAGCCTGGTGGGCTGCTGCCTATGGGGTCACACAGAGTCGGACACGACTGAAGCGACTTAGCAGCAGCAGCAGCCTGCCCCACGCCCATCAAACACTGGATTCCAGACTGACCAGGCCTGGACAATTGCTTTGCCCGAGTGGAGAGCTTGGTTCTAGGCTGAGCCATCCCAGCAAGGTACAGAAAGTTATAAGAATTCACCATCTTGAGCCCGCCTTAAATGACAGGCACTATGGTAGCTGTTTTATACACATCATTTCAAATTTTGCCACCTTACAGTCATTCATGTATCACCTTCATGATTTCTGCTGTTATCAGTGCTGTTCATTTACTTAGTGTTTTTCTTTAAATCGATTTGCCTTTCAAAAAGCAGAGAATTTTATTTTAAAAGGAAATGCTGTATTATTTTCATAAATCATGAAGTCTAATATGCTGCTTATATTTTTCTAACATGCATCAATCGTGAGCTATTAAAATAATAAATGTTTATCCCTAACCACCTAAAACCATCACACACACCATCAATCACAGGCGCACCAGCCTTTGGGAAATACGACAGCATCTTAGCTAATGCTCAAACATCCTTGGAAGAAGGATGGTTTACAGACAAGAATGTGGAGGCTCAGAAGGGCCCCATCTCATGTCCATAGGCGGAAAGTCTAGGGGCTGAGATTTGCATCCAGACAGCCTAACGCAGATGCCTAGACTATTTCAACACTGGTGCTTTCCAAATGATTTTTTTCAATCCAAAGAATCCTTTAAAAATGAAAATGTGTGGATACCCAATATACATGTGTGCGAAGTCACTTCAGTTCTGTCCAGCGCTTTGCGACCCCATGGACTGTAGCCCACCAGGCTCCTCTGTCCATGGGATTCTCCAGGCAGGAATACTGGAGTGGGTTGCCATGACCTCCTCCAGGGGATCATCCCAGCCCAGGGATCGAACCCACGTCTTACGTCTCCTGCAGTGGCAGTTGGATTCTCTTTACCACTAGCACCACTTGGGGAGCCCAATCCAATGTATAAAATAGATAAAATTGCAGGTTTAAAAATCTGAATGGCATGGTCTAGGGTGGGTCAGGGGAATTTCCCTGGCTCAAACTCATCCTCTGGTGGCCCCTGAGAGTCTGCCTTCAAAGCCTGGTACTCTGAGGAACATTATTTTAAACCTGCACTGTACCACTCTTTCTTGACTCTCCTTAGTCCAATTTTCCCTATAGGCCACACTTCTGAGGGACAGCTTTTGAATCTGTGCTATCCTTTCTGGCTGGACGTCTTCACCCTGGGCTTTTGCCATCTTGAAATCTTGACATTTTCCATCTTTCCCTCTGGAAATCTTCTACTGGCATTGCAAGCCTTACTCTGCTCTCATAATTCATTCATTGAACACTGGCATCTAACCTGTGCCCAGCTTTTTAGACGGCATGGGGGACTGAGGAGAGCAGATGCCGTGCCTCTGATGGGTTCTGAAGCCAGCGTGGGAGAGGGACTCACAGACACAGCTGCGCAGACTCACATCGCAGCCGCGCTTCACCAGAATCCCATTCATTTCCTCAGTTCCCTCTCCCTCAGATGCCTGGTCACATCCTGTGATGGGTGGTGACTGAGACGGAGCCAGCAGAGGGGACCCCAGCAGTGCTGGCTGGCCTCAATGTTGGGACTCCAGAGGTCTTGTCTGATTACTCACTAATGTTCCTGCATTGCTGCTCCTTTAGTAACCACTGCCGGATGGAAACCTTGAATTAGACTCATACTCCCTAAGAACCCCAAACCTCCCCTCCAGCAGGAAGACCAGTTTATGACTCTGCCAGCATCTGCAGTATGGGAGCTCTGCCTAACTGTGGGCTACCACAGGCCTTCTCCCCTCATGGTGGAGCTGATTTGGCCCCTCAAAGCTAGAGTCCATCTCCCACTGAAGTGGGTATCCCCCCAAGTCCTCTGTCTCCCAGGAAGAGAAGACTCTGTTGCCCTAAAATATGGAAAGATCCTCACAGAGTGCCAATAAGTTTTAAAGATTCCTGAAGGACACTCAGCCTTGCGGTGCCCCCACTGCTGCTACTTTTTGGCAATGGCCCTGTCCTCTCTGAAATGCCTGCATCTTTGGAAGGCTCTGAATGCCCAGAACAGCACACTAGGGGTCTCCCCTGTGGGACCATGTCTAAGTCAGGCTCAAGTTCTAGGAAGCTTCTCCCTTGGTAGTCCTTAATTTGAGTCCATTAACAAATGCAAAACAAGTCAGTTCAAGCCAAGTCAACTCAAGTCAATTCTACTCAACTCAACCCAACAACCCATTTGTTGTTGTTCAGCTGCTCAGTCTGAACTCTTTGTGATCTCATGGACTGCAGCACACCAGACTTTCCTGTCCTTCACTATCTCGGGAATTTTCTCAAACTCATGTCCCTTTAGTCAGTGATGCCATCCAACCATCTCATCCTCTGTTATCCCCTTCTTCTCCTGCCCTCAGTCTTTCCCAGCATCAGGGGCTTTTCCACTGAGTCAGCTCTTTGCATCAGGTGGCCAAAGTACTGGAGCTTCAGCTTCAGCATCAGTTCTTCCAATGAATATTCAGGGTTGACTTCCTTTTGTATCGATCTCCTTGCAGTCCAGTGCATAATTACTGCATACTCATACCTCAATGCATACTTACTGCACATCTCTTTGTCTTACTACCCTGAATCCAGCTCTTGTTTGGGGAAAGTTAGAATCTGACAACAAGACACAATCTTTACTCTCAAGGAGTTTTCTATTTTGAACCTAGATTCAGCACAAAATTTCCTGAGGGAATGGATACCTTCCAAAGGGGCCACAGAAAGAATGTCCCTTTCTGGCTTGGAGACAGTCCAACTGGTAGCTTAATCCCTGTGGTTGGCACCATAAGACTTTTCAAACCGCCCTTGGACTTGTCTGACCTCAAGACTTCAGACTGCAGAGTCAGTTGGCCTCTCACACTTCAGAGTAGGATAGTTTATTCATAAGAGTCCTGAGTAATTCATTCATTCATTTATTCATTCACAAACACGTATTGAGCATTTTATGTGCTAGGTACTTTACAGTCATTATACCATTTAATTCTCACAGCAATCAGTTTGGATGCAGAACCATTAAGTGGTCAGCTAGGAGGTAACTCAGCCCTAATTCCAAAGCCTGTTCTCTTTCTGTCTCATCCCACTGTCTCTTAGAACAATTGAGTAGAATTCATAATAAAGCATAGAGATCCCCGAATGCTTAAACAAACACATTCTATATGGAGGGAAAGAGTGGATTAATGAATGTTTTATGTGAGGCAAAATCCCACCTGACCAGTTTAGTAGAATGCTTTGAGAAGTGAACTATATACGGAGATAAAGGGTGACTTTTACAAAAAGCCTTTGTCAAGTTTTCATCCCAAAGCCTATTAATAAAATTGATTCATTATAGAACTGGGCAGAGGTGGGTGGTGAGTGGGAGGGAGTCTATTTTTGCATGGATAGAGAACTGGCTTAGAGACAAGAAAGAGAGGGTGGAGATAAATGGGTGCTTTTTCAAACAGGGAACTAGGATTCCCCAGGAATCGGCGCCGAGTTTGGTCTTATATAACACCAGCACACTAGCATCGAACCCCTAGTGTGCACAGGCCCTGTGTTAAGCATGGGGGTATCCAAACAAGCCAGGCTCAGTTCCCCTCTTGGAAGAGTCCACGAAAGGGGATGCTCAGGGACAGCTCCAGGTTTACAGAGAAGCTCCTGTGAAATGGCATGACCTCGGAGAGCAACTGGAGAAGGCTGCTGGGGGATGGAAGGGAGTGCCAGACAGCAATCAGAAAATCTGAGCTCTGGGACCAGCTGCACTACCAACTTTCTGTGTGACTCTGGGCGAGCCCCTTCCCTCTCTGGCTCCCAGTTTCTGCTCCTATACAATGAAGAAGTTGGATGAGATGAAGGGCTGTGGTGTCCTGGATGGGGGACAAGGATTTGGAATAGGGCTTGGTTATGAGACAGTCTGCATATATTGTGGCCAACACGTCTCTTTCTGTCCCTGAGCTGTGGTGGGAGAGACCACTCTGTCTCTGTCTCTCATTTGTGAAAAGTGAGGATGAGGCAAAGAGCCACGAGGTCTGTGATGCTGGGGCTCAGAGCCCAGCCTGGAATCCCTCAGTGGCATTCTCTGCGAGTGACTCAGCATCATAAATAGCTCCCATCTGGATGAGCAATGATATCTATAGCGATCAAGCGATCTCTATATCCACACACACTCTCTCTGTGCAAATATGTGGCTCAGTGTATGCTAAATACGAGGTGGCCTGGAGACGTTCCTCCTCTTAAAAGACTATTTGGTATGAAACTCAAGACTGTTTATTTAAAGAAACAAGTTTACAACTATGCACGTTGGATTACTGGTAGTGGGTGGTGAGGAAGAGGCGAGGTGGATGGATGAAGGGATGCTGGGTGTGATCCAAGCTTGGGGGCCACCTGGAAGAGGAACCAAGGCTGACAGGTCCACCTGCGGGGGTGGGGGTAATGAACATCCACATGAGACGCTTGGGATCCCGGGGTGGGGGTGCAGAGGGGAGTGTTAAGCTCATCAACGCAGAAGCTCAACAAAAGGCATAGGAACTGGGAGTGAGAGGAGAGTAAGCTGCCAGCTCTGCTCTGCCCTGCCATTGATCTTAGGCAATTCATTAGTTCACTCATTCATTTGTCAAACAAACACCAACCACATAAAAGGTATGTAGACCACTTGGGGATACAGACAGGAAAAAGAGGGTAGGAGCTCAGGCTTAGCCACCTGCAGCTGTCCGTCTTCAGGCAAGTCCTTCCCTTGCTCTGTGCTTCAGTTTCCTCATTTGTAACCTGGGATAATACCTCAAGGTGTTTTTGGGGAAGGGAGGGTCTTCACAGAATAAGGTAGCACACACAAAGATGTTCTTCTCTGTTGTAAGCTAGCGCCATTCTAACACGTTGCCAGGTTGACCCATCTCATTCCCACTGGGGAGTGCTCTTGGTGACCGCCAAGGGGAAGTGACGTCACGACCACCTTCCCCAGGAGCGGGGGTGGGGGGCGGGCGGTGCGCTCTGAACACCGCGTATGGGCGTGAGCCTGGGCAGTACCCTCACCTTTGCTTCCTGGCTGAGCTGAGATGCAGGAGCCTTCAGTTACCAGGCAGAGCAGGTAGCATGCCAGAGACCCACAGACTTCCTGGAACCGGGGAGAGGGTGGTAAGGGCGGGGCGGGGAGAGGGCTGCAGGGGGTGGAGCAGCCTCCTGAATGGGCATGCCTCCCCAGCCCCCTCTGACAGATGAGCCCTTGCCCGTGTTGAGGCCACACTGATCCTCTGGATCCTGGCAAAGGGCTGGGCAGTTCAGAATGGGGTCCTGCTTGGCAGGAGACCGAACCCTGACCCCACCTCACCTGCTCCTGACAGCAGTCGTCCGTCTTAGTCACCAGTTCAGGCAATGATGCTGCGGTACCACTGACCACACTGCTTTCTGGCTTCATTGTGATTTCTGACTGGTGTCAATGGGTGGGATTTACGGTCGGTCAGATATGGCTTTGAGTTCTGGCTTTGGGGAAATCCATTCCATTTCTCTGAGCCTCAGCTTCCTCCTGTATAGAATGCGGCTACTAATAGCACCAACCTCATGTATTGTGCCATATAGTTGCTTGTTATTATTTTTGGTTAGTTAATATTAGTGTTAGTCACTCAGTCGCGTCCAATCCTTTGTGATGCTGTGGACTGTAGTCCCCCCAGGCTCCTCTGACCATGGGATTCTCCTGGCAAGAATACTGGAGTGGGTTGTCATGCCCCTCTCCAGGGGATCTTCCCCACCCAGAGATTGAACCCGGGTCTCCTGCATTGCTGGCAGAGTCTTTACTGTTTGAGCCACCAGGGAAGCCTCTATTATTATTGGTGGTGGTGTTACATAAGATAATGCCTGTGAAGATTTCTATTTCATGGTAGCCCCTGAAATCCTAGTTACCTTCCTCTGCTCTCTTCTAGGAGGTACCAGATATACCTAAAAAGGCAAAGGGTACCCAGTAAGTATTTGTCGATCGAGCAATGCTCAGCAAATTCGCTAGATTTGCCTCCACATGGCTCAGAAGAACGAGGTCGATGCTCCGCTCCCAGATAGGTGCTCACACAGGGGCTGGAAGGGGGCATGATCCGCTCGGTTTGTGCAGGGGTGAGCATGGAGCCGGGCGAGACCCGGCAGCCTTCGCTCTTTCTCTCCCGCTGCAGTCCGCTCTGCTCTGGGCTGGACGCCAAGGCCTCAGCCACTGCAGGGACCTGAGCACAACCTGTCACCTCCTCCTCGAATATTTTCTCTTCCTGCCGCCACCAGCATCCTGCTTGCTGTGACACACGACGTGCAGATTCCCGTCTCGGCAACAGAGCTGGGGATGGGGGCTTGGCCCCAGGTCAGGGGTTCCAATACATCAGCCGACTCAAGGCCCTTTACGTCATTGGCGGTCTTCTGGGACCACCCTGGGTAGCACAGCCCTAAGCTGCTGGGTCTCAACAGCTCCCGGCACTATCACCTCCTCACAGAATCCCCTCTGCCCCCTCAGCCCCTCCACTGAGACAGGACAGGAGTGAGGAAGGGCCCTGCTGCCAGCTCCCCAGAGCCTGGCACTTAGCAGGGCTCAATAAATATCTGCTGACTGAGTGAATGAACAAGTAAATAAGAGGCTGGACGACTGTGCCAGGCCCTGTTCTAAACGCTGGTAACAGCACAGTGAACAGGGCAGGCAGGCTGCCTGCTCTGGGGAGGCTGACAGTGTTTGAATTTAAAGCTAGCAGCTGGATGGGCCAAAGGGCAGAGTAGCTTCTTCCTCGCTGGTGAGGTGGCGTGGGGGAGGGGGTCTCTGGTTGGGGCTGCTGGCTGCCGGGAGCATCTCTGAGCAGGGTCTGCGTGTAGAGTTGGGAGGCTGACCCTGCTAGGCAGATTGGGGTCAGTAGGTGTGAACTGTTACATTTGGAATGGATAAACAAGGTCCTACTGCACAGCACAGGGAACTATATCCAATCTCCTGGAATAAACCAGAATGGAAAGCAATAAAAAAACAATACGTGTATAACTGAATCATTTTGTTGTATAGCAGAAATTAACAAAACATTGTAAATCAACTGTACTTCAAAAAAACGGTGGGGGGTTGCCAAGGAGAGGAATGTAGGTGTTGTAGTCAAGTGCTTCGTGTCTACCTACTGCTGAGTCCCAAAGAGGTAGCATGTTGCCTGGCACATAGTAGGTACTTAGTACATTTTGTTTAGTGAGTGAAGGGTAGGCAGAGAGTGTGTTGGGACTACACAGGTCTAGGGACTTGTGGGAATCAAGGGTGTTAACTACTGGAGTTCTTATGACTCACACTTGAATGGGGCTTTGCTCTTTCTAGAGCTTTCATGCAATGGTGATTATGCTCACTGAGCAGGTGAGGGGCCCACTTGGCACAGGTTTACAAGTGAGCCCACTATGCTGGGTTTTAGTGTTATTGACATAAGCAGCAGCATGGTGACAGCAGTTTCAACGTAACTGAGTTGTCTCAAGTCCTTCACATCCACAATCTCTAATACTCTCATTAGAGTAGCCAAGGTCATACTCGTCATCACAGAGGAGGGCTCAGATGCTCTGAGAAGTGTTAATCTTGCACAGTTGGAACCCGGGTTTACTCTAGAGTGAGGTGTTAAAAAGCTCACAACCTAATTGGGACCCAAAGAGGAAAGTGGAGAGTTAAAATACGATGTGACATCCACCTGAGCGGGGGTTGGTCAGAGGAGACTCCCTGCCAGGAGGCGGTGGGAGGGCTTCCCTGAGATGAAGAGTCTGGAGCTGAGGCTTAGGGACAGTAGGGTTGGAAGGGTTTCCCAGGCAGAGGGAAGAGCATCTGAAGAGGCATCAAGAGAGCATGGTCTTCCCAGGCACTTGGAGGAGTGAGGTTTGGCCAGAGCCTTGGGGAGAAAGAAAGATGAGGCTGGGAGATTGTTGGTGCCAGGTTTGGGGGCTCAGTTTAGCAGGGTGTGGGCTTCACCCCGAGGATCCTGGAGGGCCCTGCCGGGCTTAGCTTTGTGCTCTAGAGAGCTCCTCTGGGAGACAGCTGATGAGTTGGGGGCCGGGAGGACTCAGCAGCAAGGCTTGTGTTTGATGAGGCGCAGGGCACAGGAAAGAGCCTCTCAGCCTCCAGGCTTGGGTGATGTGTCGAGTACAGAGATGTGGGTTCTCTGTGAGTCAGCCCTTCGGTTGGCTGACCCACCCTGCAGAGTTGGAAGCCCTCCTGCAACTCCAAGAAGACCAGTGGGTCAGGTCCTTATCTCTGCCCCAGCCTCAGCCCAGCCGAGCCCTCCTCTGCCACCTGACTGCTCCCAAAATCTGTCCTAGCAACCTCACAGGCTTCACCTTGGCAACTGCAGCCTCTGCACTCCCCTATTCTGGCTGGGCTGGAGTGGAAGGAGGAGTTGGGGTCCCTCCCATCCACCAGACTTGCCTTGCAACCCTGGCTGCCAGCACCCTTGGGCTGATCAGGTGGAGGCTGGCCTATGTGATGAGGCATGTGGGTCTGGACACTGGACAAGGCTCTGGACTGAGAACCTCGTGAGCTGTGTTCTGACTGCAGGGCTGGTGTGTCTGAGTAACCTTGGTCCAGGATCTCCAACTCCCAGGGCCTCAGTTTACCCTTCAGTAAATAAGGAGAGTGGACAAGACCATCTCTAGTGTATAATATTGTCTTATTCCAGTTATCCCCGTGTTTAATCTTTTCTGTGGTTATTGGTTGGATGCTCTGATGATGGCATGGATTTTAGTGTTGGACTGCAGACATTTAAATCCTGGTTTGCTTGGACAAGTCACTGCACATTTCTGAGCCTAGAGTACTTTCCTCTATAAAGTAAATAAACTGCATGCTATCTCACCCAAAGGATTGAGAGTCAGGTGATGGTATGTAGGAAAGTGCTTTGTAAATGACAAAGAGCTACACGAATGTTACCTATTTCATCACATGGACAGTGCTCAGTAATGATGTATTAAATGCCACCCACCCCAACAGCAACAAGAGCAAGCATTCAGTGATCTTTAGCACAACAATTTCATATTCACAACAACCAGTAAAGTAGCTATTATTATTTCCATTTTCCAGGTGAACAAATGGGGGGCCTCCATAATTAAGTATAGAAGGAGCTCAGCCAGACTCCCTGGCTTCAAAACTTGACTGTTCAAAATTTAATGAGGTGGCCACACCAGCATCTCGTCTCTCCATCTTTGGTTTTTCCTCTTGCCTCAAGTCAGGATGTAACTCAGGGTCTGGTGGGTACAGGGGCAACCTTGTCATTTTTTGTGCATCTTCCAAGTGCCAAGAATTGACCACTTTCTCAGGCGTTCACAAGCATGCCACCCCCTCCCAGGGAGTCCCGTTAAAATGCAGATTCTGATTCCATGGGTCTGGGAAGCAGCTGCACTTCTTCATTTCTAATAAGTTCCCAGAAGATACTGACTTTCCTGGTTTATGATCACACTTGGAGTAGCTGGGTCCCATGCGTGAGTGTGTGCTCCGTCACTTCAGTCATGTTCAACTCTTTGCAACCCTATGGACTGTAGCCCCCCAGGCTCCTCAGTCCATGGGATTCTCCAGGCAAGAATACTGGAGTGGGTTGCCTTACCCTCCTCCAGGGGATCTTCCTGGCCCAGGGATCAAACTCGTCTTCTGCATTGCAGGTGAATTCTTTACCACTGAGCCACCGAGAAGGCCCAGCTAGGTCCTAGAAGACTTTAAAGTGAAAGTGAAAGTGAAATCGTGTCCGACTCCTTGCAACCCCATGGGTTGTAGCCTACCAGGCTCCTCCATCCATGGGATTTTTCCAGGCAAGAATACTTGATTTTCCCTTCTCCAGGGAAATCTTCCCGACCCATGGATTGAACCCGGGTCTCCTGCATTGCAGGTAGATGCTTTACCCTCTGAGCTACCAGGGGACTTTATCTTATTAAATCCTGGGGATCAGGTTTAATTGGCCCCAGGGTCACAGATGGGGAACTGAGGCTTGAGATGCAATTTGCCTTACTCAGGATCCCACCATGTACAAGACGTGGGTTTGAACTGCTTGACTAATGCAGTGCCCTGGGGGTTGTGGGCCTAGCAGTGCCTCCAAGATGTGTGGTCCCTGCTTGAGCTCTCTCTCCACAACTGAAGCAAGCAGTGATCTCCGAGTCCCTGTTTGGAGATGTTTGTTTCTTTCAGTTCATCAAGAACAGACTAGTTTTAGATGCTGGCTCCCTGTGGGAACAGGGCCCTGGCCCAGGAAGTGTCCCTGCAGGGGAGTGAGCATCTGAGGGTCAGGATTACATCCTGCACATGAATGACTCATCTTTCAACCTCTTTTGGAATCCTGTCTTTATTTGAAAATATTTTGTATTTTAATCATCATAGATTTTTTGCATTAACCTTATTAAAAAATACTGCACAAAATGATATTTATGTTGATGGCTGAGCTTTTTAGCATCCCCTTACATTTTGCACCTAAGACAGGCACCTCTCCACCTGCCACCCCCCAGCCTGGGCCGGCCCCGTGTCTTCTCCCTCCCTCTCCTGCCTCGTGGCATTAGGATGCTGCCTTCGAGGCACTGCGGTGCCCACCCGGCAGCCAGCCAGCTGATGGATTTATTTCCCAGCAGGAGAATCCATCACTTTGCTTGCCTTTTGGCTGACCTGCTCTGGCGATGGCAGTGGGGACTATGGGTCTGAAGAGGTCCCAGGGATCTCTCTGATGTGGGCTTTGTCACATCATGTCCCTTATGGCTAGGGTAATAGAGGTAAATGACTCAGAACTTAGATTCTGTCACCTCTCTCCTTCAACCAGAGCCCTGCCAGCTCTGCCCTCTTCTCTCCCGCCTTCCCCTTTGCTCAGTAGGTTTCTGTCCTGTGGTCTCATCAGGCTTATTCCTACCCCAGAACCTTTGCACTTTCTGCCTGGACAGCTGCTTCTCCCTATCCAGATGTTGGTTTCAATGCCTCTTCCATCAAGCCTCCCCAGCCTGCCTTACCTAAGCAGCCCCACTCTCCTTAGCACACCCCCTCTTTTATTTCCTTCCTAGCACTTACATAACTTGGTGGACTTATATTTGTTTACTCGCTTATTTCCTCTGTCTCCACTAGAATGTGTTTTTATTTCATTCTTCACTGACTCTCCAGCTCCCGCAAGAGTTACTGGCCTGTCACAGGTGCTCAGTAAGTACTGAGGGACCAATGAGCCATATCCTGAGTTTCAGTTTCCACATTTGTGAAATGAAATACAACTCTAAGCCCACACTGTCAGAATCAGAGGCCAAACGGCCTGGGCGGACTGGCTGTAGTGTTCCCATTTCACAGTTGATGAACCTGAAGCTCAGGGAGGTGCAATGACTTGCCCAAGTTCACCCAGCTGAGAAGGGCTAGGGCTGGGGTTCTCCCCAGTTTGGAGAAGCACCCACTTCCATGCCTTGCTCAGAGGAGGCAGTCAGCAATGTGAAAACTGGATCTGAGTGCTCTGAGTATCTTGCCATCTGCTGCTTGAACTGCAAGACCCTACTTGCCCGCCCGGCTGTCACAGCTATCTGACAAGTCAGAGACAGGAATTCTAATGGCTGGTTTTTGTGGAACACAAAGTCCTGCTTCTTGCCAATGGAGAGATACATTTTCTCTGCATTGGCAATTACCACACTGAATGTCTGGGGAACGGTTCTCATCTTCCAGGCACTTTACCAAGATTAACTTCTGAACCCCATGCAGCACTGCTTGCTGCAGTTAGAGGGGGTCCCTGGGGGACTGTGGGCAGCAGTGTCTCTGTCACAGGGGAAGCTGGGGTTTGGAGGGGCTTGAGGCTCCCAAGTCAACATCTCCAGGAGTTTATTTTCCTAAGAGCAGTTTCTCCACTGTCCAAAATGCCCTGACCTTCTCAAGGATTCAAGGATTCTGACTTTCCCTGCCCCATTTGTTCATTGGCTCAGCAGTGTATCTACAAATATTTACTGAGACTATCCTAGGCATTCTTATAACCCTGAGGCTGCAATGGAGAACAAAATAAAATATATACTGTCCTGGCCCTCCTACAATAATGAATCTGTAGGGAGACAAATGACAGTGTCTAGTAACTGGCTGTGTGACTCTGGGTAGGTTCCTTTCTATTTCTCGGCCTTTGGGTTTCAGTTTATTCTCCACCCCTAATCCCCCCTGCTTAAGAGACTTTGATGACTTCTCACTGCAAAAAAAAAAAAAAAAAAGGAAAAGGAAAAAAAAAAGCAAGATGGGAAACTTCCCTGGTGGTCCAGTGGTAAAGAATCACCTTCCAAAGTAGGGGACCTGAGTTGATCCCTGGCCAGGGAACTAAGATTCACATGCCTGAGGGCACCTAAGGCCATGCGCCACAACTACTGCACCCACATGCTCTAGAGTTCATGCCCTGCACCCGGAGAAGCCCACACACCTTGACTAGAGAAAGTCCGAGTGCCTCAACAGAGACCCAGCGCAGCCATAACAGCCATTGGCTTGCAGACAAAAAACACGCAAACCAAGATGGGCCTCCCTGGCCTGATCTTCAAAATCAGGCCCCTCAGTGTTGGGCTCTAGTTGAACTTTCCCAGCACGTGTTCCCTGCCTTTCCACCCCCATTTTGCCACATTTTTATTTAACCAACACTCATTTGTCACTTTCTAAGTGCCAGGCATTGTCTAAATGCTTCACAAAATGTAACCTGTTTAATCCTAACAGAAACACCTTGAAATGTGTTGTAATTCTCATCTCCATCTTAAAGATGAGGACCCTGAGACACAGAGAGGTAGGTAATTTGCTTGAGGGCACACAGCTGCTAAATGGACCAGGCAGGCAGATGCCCTCTCCCTGCATCCACTGGCTCTGTGTTCCGTCTCTGCCTGTTTCGGAGACCAATCCTACCATCTCCTCTTCTAGATACAACTCAACAGACACTGCCCACCTCCAGGAAGCCTCCCCTGATGTCTTCTTGTCTCTGGGTTCCCGCGACGCCTTGCACATCTCCCCACAGTAGCCCTGCCCGCGGAATACTGTTGTTCTGGTTTGTGTATTGTCTTCTCTATTGGATGCTGAGCATCTCAACGGGGGAGGCTGTGTTTCACCCTCTCTACTCCCTCTTGCCCAGCCCAGCATTCCCAGATCATCCACTCTCCATGCTGCAACCAGAGGCAGCTTTTAAAAACAAAACTAGTTTTTATCACTCCACTGCTTGAACCATGCAGTGACAATCCATTGCACTTAGCAGGCTTTGCATGGCCTGGTCCCTGCCCTCCCCTCCTTATCGGCTGCCACTCTCCTTCTTACTCACTTGGCTCCTAGCCACTTTGGTTCCTGTCTGTCTGCAGACAGTCCAGGCTCACAATAAACGCTCTGTTGAGCTATTTCTTCTGCCTGGAACGTTTTGCCCCACATCCACACATGACTGACTTTTTTTGTAATTTGGGCTTCACTCCCATGTCTCCATTGCAGACAGACCTCCCCTATTGTTTGTTTGTTTGTTTGCTTAACTACTGTTTTCATATTTACCTTTTACTTATTGTTAATGACTGTGTCTATTGCAAGTCTGTAAGCCCCATGAGAGCAGGGGTTTGGAGGGTCTTGCTCAGCACATGGAACAGTGCCTGATATAATAGCCACTCAATGAGTTCATGTTGAAGGAAGAGTAGATGCTCTCCAGGGTCTCTTTGGGGAGCAACAATTCAACTAAGCCCGGATAATATAATATAACTTATCTAATTTGGTCTCATCTCAGGCTAAAAGCTGGGATAATTTCACAAGCTGAAATTCATGATCTTCATTACCCTCCTACGTCTTACCTGCAATCATACTCCTAGAAATAAGGCCACTTTATTGACTATTCTCTGCTGACTTCTCTTCATCAGGGATGCTTAAACTTCTTATACATGTTTTAATTTGTCCAACTAAGACTCAAGGAAACTTGTGAGATATTGCCCTCCCCATTTTGCAGGCAGGGACATCCCTGAAAAGCAAAACTGCTGACTTGAGAAGTGCCCAGAGCCCAATGGGAACACACACACTCGTCACAGCCATCACATTTCATCAACAACAGGAGAGACATCATGCTCCGGGAAGGCACAAGAGCTGAGCCCTGCCAACGCCTGGGCCAAACGCTACTCATTTAATGTCCCAAAGGAGTGGCTATCTGTAGCCAAGAGGGATGTGCAGCCAAAGTCAGGGCAAATGGGAAGTCTTCACATGCTTCTGGTTAAAGCAGGCAGGATGGACACACATGCACAGAATTAAGGTCTAGGTGTCCGATTGCAGAGCTATTGCTAATGTGCAGCAGTCAGAACAGAGGTACCATCGTCCTCAACTTTCTCCAAAAGATATGAGAGGGAGCTGTGTCAGGGTACCTCAGAGACCAATTGTCACACATTGTCATCCTCTTGAGAACCAGAAAGGACCCTTCTTGCCCTACTTCTGCCTCTTCCTTCCAGCTTCTTTGAGATGGGGAAGGAAATGGCATCTCACGTGGAGGGGCTGAGAAACTCTAAGGCCTAATCTTTTGGGCAAAATGGAGAACTCTTGAATTTTAAGTTCAAAGGTCTTGGCTCTGGTCTCAGCCCTGTAGGAACTTGGATACATTCCTCCCCATCTGTGTCCCTTGTCTTCTTCATCTGTAAAATATGGCTGTTGGGTTGGATGATTTCCATGACTTCATACCTTCTATATTTATGAGCTTATGATTCAGATGACTTTGAAAGGGAATCTCAGTTTTTTCTTCTTCTTTATGGGGCTCTATTTGTCTTTTGATCAGTTTTGCCAATAGTCACTGGCCCCTGGTCACAGTTTAGGTAGTAGAGAGTATTCTGGCTTGGTAAAATTTGTAAAGAGTTGATGTACCTTTTGCTTTTCCTAAAATAGTTTCTCTAAAGCATGTGGCTTATCACCATGGTGTGGGCTTCTCTCAAAACTTTTTACTAAGGAACAGGAATGTTCAGAACACATTAAGAAGAGAAAGTCATGGTTTGAGTTAGTGACTTCTAAGGTGGAATGGCATTTGAATGGCAGAGATTGTTGCTGATGTTAAAAATCCTTCTGTATGAAATGACAGGATGTCTTAGCTTTGCTTCAAAATAAGTCTGTGTTTGTGTGTGTTTGTACATGTATGTGTGATGAGAGTAGGTGTGGGTACAGATGAAATAAATTGCCCAACTGTTGAAGCTAGATGATGGGTATGTGGGGGATTTATTATACTATTCTTTCTATTTAAAAAAATATGTTTGAAATATTTCATCACAAAAGGGCCTTTGGAGACTGACTCCAGCTTTCTCTACACTCTCATTTCCTACTCCCCGTCCTGAGGACCCTGTGTCACAGTGACATCACCCTGGTGGCTGTGATTGCACACATGAGGCCCCTACTCACAGTTCCATCTGTTCAAGGTAGTTTTCCTCCTTTCCTCACAGTTCATCACTCCTGCCTCTGTGATCTCACAGCCTCGCATACTCACCTTAATTACAGCACAATCATATCATATTGCAGTTGTTTACTTTTCTGCTTCTTGTGCTGGTCTGTGCCCTTTTCAGGACACTTCTCTGTCTCCCTAGTTCACAGCCAGGGCACATAAGAGTCCTCAGCACAAGTTTACAGAGGGAATAATATCAGGAATAGTAGTTATTATTTTTTGAGCACTTATTATGTGCCAGGCACTGCCCTAATCTCATTATATAGGTATTTCATTAAAGCCTCACTACAAGTGGGTACTATTAACCTGTCTTCTCAGAAGGTCATTTCTAAGGTCACAGACTTGTAAGTGACAGAGCTGAGATTTGGACTCAACTGAAACTACTTGGCCGTTCTCTGAACATCTGGTATTTTAAGACTTCTCGATCAATCTTATACAACAAGTCCAGGATTTGGGGAGCATGAATTTTAGGCTCAATTTTGCTACAAAATTGCTAAGTGACCTTGGGCAAATTACCTTTGCCCCCTAAGCTCAGTCTTTCCATCTCCCAGTGAGACTCTCAGTAAGCGAGGATCACGTGATTCCAGGGCCCTCCCTGCTTCAGCAGAGGAAAGGTTTCCTCTTCCACATTTGATCTCCTGTCGCCGAACTGGCCTCCCTGTTTGGGAACCTCCCAGCTTCTCATCCTCTTTTCTGGCCACTTGCAACCTCCCAGAGTCAAGCCATTTTCACAACCTGCTGCCCAGGTCCCCTGCTTCCCCCTTCTTTACTTGCGGGCTTCACTCTGGAGGTGGGGGCGGAACCCCAGGCAGGAGGGAGGGGGAGCGTGTAGCCGCCGGCTTCGTGAGGCTTCCCCACGGTTTCTCGGCCCCCTTCCCCCCACGGAAACTCAGCCTCACACTTTCTAGGGATGTTCCGGGGACAGTCGGAGTCAGTGATTGCAGCTGCCAGCCTTGGGCATCTGTGTTAGGCTCTCCGATGGAGCCCGCGGTCCCGAGCTAGCGTGGAGGTGGGGATTTGGAAGAAAGAGGGGGCGGCGCACGCCTTCCTCTTAGCCTAGGCCCAACCTGCCCAACTGTAGCCCGGGACCTTTCTGTGCCGTCGCCCCTCCCATCCTCTTTCCGACTTCCAGCTGGGACCCGCCATTGCACCGCCAGGCCTTGGCGAACTGCAGACCCAAGCCAAGAAACGCGCGAATATGACTAGGCCCCCTCCCCTGCTCGCCTCTGGCACTGCTCTGGGGGAAGTCGAAAGACCCCCACGGAGGTAACCACCCACTCCCAAGGAACGCGGGAGGCCCCAGCCAGCCCCCTGTCTTTGTTCGCGGCTCGCTAGGAAGCTGGCGCCCGGCGAGAGCTGTCCGCCGCTACGGTGCTGACGCGGGGAACGGAGCCCGCGGGGGCGGAGGACTGTCCTCTGCGACCGTGGTACTGAACCCAGACAGAACCATTAGAGGAGCCGGCCGGGCGGGCGCGGTCCGCCCGTGCGAGAGCTGACCCCAGGGAGAGGACGCGGCGGGGCGCGGGAGCTCTCCCCGAGGTGGTGCTGAAGCGAGTTGGAGCCCGTGGCGCCCTCCGCCTCGCCCCGGAAGAGCCGGCGGCAGCGCAGAGCTACCCGGAGAAGGAAGGAGGGCGGAGGAAGCCGCCCTCAGGGAGCTCAGCAGCGCGGGGCCTATGGCTAGGGTCTCTCCCGCGAACCTGCTCCAGCGGAGGAGGTGGCGGCTCCGCAACGGAGAGCGAGCGCGAGTTCTACGAACCTGTTGGAAGCTGCAGCTCCACCGCGGCCGACCAGGGCGCCCGGGACCGAGGTTCTGGAGCGCCTCTCCCTGCCCCCTCTTCCTGGACTCCTCCGCGGAGGCGCTCCCTCCTGCCCGGGCTAGCACATGTGCACGCAGGGGGCGCCGAGCCCCTCTTCGATCCGCCCCGAATGTCCGTCGGGCTGCAGGGCGCCGAGTCGACAGGCCTCCCCCAAGGGCAGACCCGCTCCCAGGGAGACCCAAGCTTCCTGAGAAAGGAGGCGGGGGCTGGCGACGGGGACGAGAGAGGGCGCCAGCAGAGGTGTCTGTAACCCAGAGGGAGGCATGGGGGAGCTCCCTAGAGTCATTTCTGTCCTGAAGTTTAGAGACAACAGGGTCCTGTTGCTTAAGGGACAAAGGGCATCCTGCTTTGGAAACATCCCCCACCGCCCCACTTCATTTCTGGGATCAACGACCAAATGCAGATCTTGTACCTGCTCTGCTGCAAACTCCACTCACTGGTCCAACTGCCTTTCGTACCCAACTCCAGTCCATCATCTACCATTCCCTAGAGAGAGCTTTCTAAACCTGCCCTATTTATCGTGCATCTGTAATAAAACACAAGCTTCCCTGGTGGCTCAGACGGTGAAACCGCCTGCAATGCGGGAGACCTGGGTTCGATCTCTCGGTCGGGAAGATCCCCTGGAGAAGAGCATGGCAACCCACTCCAGTATTCTGGAGAATCCCCATGGACAGAGATGCCTGCAGTCCATGGGGTCACAGAGAGTGGGACACGACTGAGCAACTAAACACTAGCACCAGTAATAAAATATAAGTTCTTTGGTGTGGAATTTAAAGATCTTTTACCAGGAAGACCAAGGGCCTCCTCTCCAGCTGTGTTCTTGTCAGGACAAATGAGCATACCTCCTGAACAGGATCACTGCAGTGCCCTAGCACCTGCCGCTCCTTTTGACTGGAACGTTCTTCCCCCTTACTACTTATGCTTTGTCTGTGAGTCAAAGTGTCTTCATTTTTAATGAAAATTTCCCTAATCTCTAAGGCACAATCAGCTCTCTTTTCTAAGCTCCCTCAGCCTCTACATTCCTTTACTAGACTTCTTGTCACACTGTTTTGTAATTACTTATGTATCTATATCCTCTGTTACCAGGCTCATAAAAACTGGTTTCATATTTTGTCTTCCTCTGTATCTCTGTCTCCTAGCATGGTGATTGAGACACAATAGAATAGCTGAATTATATATGCTGAATGAATGCACACAGGAGAAACAGAGGTCAAAGGAACTTCCCTTTCTTCATGTGATTGCTCATTTGAATATATATCCATATATATTGACTATTTCAACATATAATTCATCCAACATATGAATATATACTCAAGTGAGCAATCTTATAAAGGAAAGGAATATATACATATATGTATATATTAAATATATATATCAAATCACAGCCTGCAAAGTCCCATGTGGCAGCATTCCTCCCTAGCCTTCCTGCGTCATCACCATCAACTCTCCCCTGACTCAGTAATTTCACCTACAGCAACTTCTGCTTTGTACCAAGCTGCTCTTTGTGTGTGTGTGTGTGTGTGTGTGTGTGTGTGTGTGTGTGTGTGTAGCAGAGTTTTATTAAAGTAAGAAAAGGGGCAGAGAAAGCTTCTGACATAGACATCAGAAGAGGGACGGAGCGTGCCCCCCTCGCTAGTGTTAGCAAGGCAGGTATAACTTTTTAAATTAGTTATTGCAATAAATCAAAAGAATGTCTCAAGGTTGTAAAGATCTTACTAGACCCACTCCCATAATTTACATTTTAAGATAACAGGATTAGCCAGAAGGTTTTCAGGAAGGAGAAACTGTCCTCAAGAAGGATACATTGTTGTTATATAATCTTAGTACAGAGTTTAAACTGAGTTGTTCCTTGTGTAATCATAACTTCTGGGCTTAAAGAAAAAAATGTTTTATGTTACTAAGACTAAGGAATGTAGAGAAAAAAAAGATGCTTGTCCTTTCCTCCTCCGTGAGAACCCCAGACCCCTCTCTCCTTGGGGACCCCCGGACTTCTTATCAATCTGCCTAGGAATTGACTCTCTTATCCCCCCCTTTTCTTTTAGGAGAATTATGCTGCCAAGGGAAAGGGGTGTCGTTTCATTCCATAACTACTTCCTGCTGTGATGGGGTGCTGTCCCTAAATTGTTGAGGCAACATATTCTCCTAACCCTTATATTGAGGGTCTCTGATCCAGGGGCCCCAAGTAATAGTTGGAGGAAGTTGTGGCACTTGTAGGAGCTTGGACAACCATTTGTAACCTAAAAGCTTTCAGACGGTTAGAAACAAACCCTGTTTTACAGTTACAGATGTAAGGCAAACAGCAAAAACAGAAAAATTAGAATTATTACGATTAAGAGAGTTTTCCACCATGGGGAGCTAGTTAACATTTCTCAAAGTGAGGTGACTGAGGCTTCAGGAGAATCCATAGTCTGAATCATCTTGCTCATGTGTTTAGTAAAGTGAGTAACATTAGCACTATGTTGGGTATGAATAATGGCATAAGTTCCTCCTTGTGCAGCTGTTAGAATATCTAAGGCCAATCTGTTTTGTAAAACCACCTTTCTAATTTGTATTTGTTCAGCATTAAGGGCTGAAAGTTAGTCAGAGCATCAACTCATAGGATAATATCTGATCTGTGGTTTCCAGAGAGGGAACAAATATTGTAGCCAGATAATCATACCAGTGAAATATAGATCTTGCCCTACGAGTTTTAGGGTGTAGCAGATTAGTGGGTGTCTCTGGAAGCTCTACCAGCTCCAAGTAAATATAATATGCCTTGCCACTGTTAATGGAGAAGGCAATGGCACCCCACTCCAGTACTCTTGCCTGGAAAATCCTATGGACAGAGGGCCTGGTGGGCTGTAGTCCATGGGGTCGCTAAGAGTCGGACACGACTGAACGACTTCACTTTCACTTTCACTGGAAGCTCTGAAAATATGAAGCCATGAGTAAAATTTAGACCTAGGGTGCATCTTCCTATCCAGCCAGGGGGAAGCCAAACCCACAGGTAAGAGCCACATATCCAGTAGGTCCTGTTTGGAGCAGACCAGCGTGACTTCACTTTCACTTTTCACTTGCATGCATTGGAGAAGGAAATGGCAACGCACTCCAGAGTTCTTGCCTGGAAAATCCCAGGGACAGGGGAGCCTGGTGGGCTGCTGTCTATGGGGTTGCACAAAGTCGGACACGACTGAAGCGACTTAGCAGCAGCAGCAGCGTGACTGAAGGATCCAGTCCCACCAAGCTGCTTTTTAAAACTTAAAAAAAAAAAAAAAATCTTTTTTTCTTTTTTCTCTATTTTGGACCCTTGTAACCTTGATCTGAGTCCTTCTTGTCTTTTGGGTTTCAGCTCAAATGTCTGCTCCTAAAGAGGCCCTTACTGGCCACACTAATGTTTGCTTTCGAATTATTCTTTGACATTGTCTGCTTCATTTTTCTTAGTAATTATTATTCTGACATTATTTTATTTGTAGGTTTTCTTGCTGATCACTGGCTTTCCTTCAACTGGAAGAGACTAGGGCAAGTATCATGAATGTCTTACTCCATGCAGTATTTTTAGTGATTAGCAATCCGAGGGGCACTTACCTCATACCAATGCATCTGTAGTCTGTTTCTCCCTGGGAAGATTTTAGCTATTGTGCAGGTCATTACGCAATCTTTTACTAGGTGTAAATTAACCGAGAATATTAAGGAAAGAAGATCATACTGACATTCCGTGGGATGGGGAAGAAGAGGAAGTGGAGGGCCACAGATATGTGGCTGTGAGATGACAGGCCCGAATCACAGTCTCTTTTCACCATGCTGGCTCCCTTTTCCATTCCATAGAAAGCACTTTCACACCCACAATCCCATTTGATATTCATAGCAACCTGATCTGGTAGATATTGTTCTCCCCAACATAAAAAATAGCTGAGGCCAAAAGAGCAAGACTCACTTAACCGAGATCACACAGCTTGTAAGTGGTGATGCCATTCCTGGCACTGTGCTGTGTGCTGGGGATCTAGAACTAAGACATGGACCCTGGAGAAGGAAAAGACAACCCACTCCAGTCCTCTTGCCTGGAAAAGCCCACGGATGGAGGAGCCAGGTGGGCTGCAGTCCATGGGGTCTCAAAGAGTTAGACACGACTGAACAACTAACACTTTCAACAACTTTCAATGCAGTTCTGTGAATAACAGTAGTGGTTCTCAACCTGGAGATGGAAAAGAAATGAATAGGCTTCCAGCTGCAGAATAAACAAATTCTTTTCAATAACAATTTCAATTTGTCCAGTCCTTCCCAGGTGTCAGGTACTATACTAAGTGTCTTACACATGTTGTCTCCATTTATCATTCTTACCTATTTCTATCCTCATTTTTTCAGAGCTAATAGAACCTTTGGGCCAGGAAGGTCCCCTGGAAGAGGGCATGGCAACCCACTCCAGTATTCTTGCCTGGAGAATCCAATGGACAGAGCAGCCTGGCGAGCTACAGTCCATGGGGTTGCAATAATGGGACACGACTGAGTGACTTAGCATGCAATAGAACATTAGGGAGGTTGACTAACTTGGCTAAGGTTGTGAGGCTGGTAAACAGCTCAGCTGGGACTTAACTTGTTTGTTTGACTCAAAGCCTGAATTCTTAACCATTATGCACCCCAGACCTACTGAATCTGAATGTCTGGTGAGCAGGGATGGCCTAGAATTTGAAGATGATCTTTAGGTCATTCTATTGTATCTTAACCCCTTTGAGAAGCACTCCTGTAGAGAGTGTGGCAGAAGGAGAGGAAGAAGGGATGAAAGCTATCCATGGGGAGGGGAGGTTGAGATTTGGTCTTGAAGGATTAAGAGTTTCTAGGCAGAAAAAAGGTAAAGTATATCAGTCAGAGGGAATGGAATGTACAAGATCCTTGAAGTATGGAAATGAAGGGACTTGGTTTGGTGTGAATGGAGACTAAGGCTGATGGAAGGGATGAGAGATGAGAAAGGAGTCTGGAATGCAGTTTGGACTTGACTGTATGCCTTTATCCTACAGGCAGCAGAGAGTCATTGAAAGGCAAGAGCACTTCTTTAATAACTGCCATCATCACCTTGATCATCTCGCAAGAACAACATTGGATAAGTCCTTTATAATTTGCAAAGTGCTTTCTATAATACGAACAGAAATACTGCTCTAGAGTGATGTGGACCTGAAGCTCCATGAGGGCCCCATATCCTTGGGCTTTTCTTATTGTTCCTAGTACCTAGCAGAGAAGCTGGTACAACATAGGAGCTCAGTAAGTATCTGTTGAAGAGGAAAAAATTGGAGGAATCTAGTTTAGAGGCTGCTGCAATAATTCAAGTAAGAGAGAAGTGATGAGAAGCATCACTTAATCCAAGAGTGTATAATTCTTTGAACTACTGACTCTGGAAAGGAAAAACCTATGGCTGCCTACCTCCAAGCACCTTCAAGAGGTTGGAATTTAGTTATCCAAAATGGTTGCTGAATAATTGCAACAATTTTCCTCTCCAACATACCAAAAATAAAAATGGCACCTGGGTGGCCAACACCCAGTCAAGCCAGGATTTCCTCTGTTGTATGCTCTTTATGTTTTTTGGCTCCTGAATTTTGTCCCAATGGTCTCTATTATGTGGCAATAACATTCCATGCCATTGTTTGCTTCAGTGTTTTAAAGGGCAATCACCATGCTAATGAAACTCAGTCTTGGCTCAAGAACTAAAATCTACCTTCTGTTTCTCCACCCCTCTGGGAAGTCCACATGGACCCTGATAATAGCTAACCTACAGATGACTGACTTATATTAGGCTCCTTTATAGCACTCGGGGCTTCTCTGGTGGCTCAGATGGTAAAGAATCTGTCTGCAATGTGGGATACCAGGGTTTGATCCCTGGTTTGGTCTTGCCTGGAGAATCCCATGGACAGAGGAGCCTGCCAGGTTGCAGTCCATGGGATCATAGAGAGTCAGGTGACTGAGCAACTAACACTTTCACTTTTTTTTCACTTTATAGCCCTTGACATATATTAACCCTGTGAGGTAGGTATGACTCAGATGAGGAAAAAAAGAAGTCATGAGATTTGCTTGACAGAGGCAGACCTCAAACTTTGGCTATTTGACTTGAGTCTACTGTTTCCAACAATATACCTGACTGTCTCCCAGATACAAAATTTCCTATTTTGTTTCCTCCCAGACTGCCTGTGTAAGCCTGGAAAATAATTTAATCTCTGAGAGCCCCAGTTTCCGCTTCTGGAAAATGGGGATAAAAGTAGCCACTCAGGCAGGTTGGTGGGGGAATAAGTGAGGTAATATACGAAGACAACTAAATGGTGCTGTTTCCTTTCCTGGTCTTCCTCATCTGGGTCAGCGGTTCCACATCTGCTCAGCTGCTTGGGCCACTATTAAATTCTTCCTTCTCCTCAGCATCCAGTCCATCAGCAGATCATTCAAGCTTTCCCACCAAAATAGTTCATGTATAAGTTCACCTCTTTCCCTATTCACCACATCCCATCTTGTCCACACCATCATCTTCTTCATGGACTACTGCAAGAGCTTTTAAACTGATCTCTCTGGTTCCACTCATTCTCCCAAATGTGATTTTTAAAATGCTTATCCCATACAAAAAAGAACAAAAATTGTGAAAACGGTTGTTCAGTTAATCACCACAGAGTGATCACAACTGTGCAACCAGCACCCAGACAGTACAGTCCCTTTCATGGGATCTCAGTTATTACTCGCTTACTCTGCCTCAAAGGTAGCTGCATGTCTGACTTCTGACACTACAGATGAGTGTTGCTGACTTTTAAAATCATATACCAACGTGTTTTGTGTTTGGCATCTTTTGCTCAATACCATGTTTGACATTGTTGCTTTTGCCAGCAACATCCCACTACACAGTGGGAAAGATATACCCATCTGAATGAAGAGTTCCAAAGAATAGCAAGGAGAGAAAAGAAAGCCTTCTTAAGCGAAAGATGCAAAGAAATAGAGTGAGACAATAGAATGGGAAGGACTAGAAATCTCTTCAAGAAAATCAGAGATACCAAGGGAACATTTCATGCAAAGATGGGCTTGATAAAGGACAGAAGTCGCAAGGACTTAACAGAAGCAGAAGAGATTAAGAGGAGGTGGCAAGAATACACAGAAGAACTGTACAAAAAAGGTCTTAATGATCTGGATAACCACAATGGTGTGTGTGGTTACTCAACTAGAGCCAGACATCCTGGAATTGTGAAGTCAAGTGGGCCTTAGGAAGCATTACTAAGAACAAAGCTAGTGGAGGGATGGAATTCCAGTTGAGATATTTCAAATTCTAAAAGACGATGCTGTGAAAGTGCTGCACTCAATATGCCAGCAAACTTGGAAAAGTCAGCAGTGGCCACAGGACTGGAAAAGGTCAGTTTTCATTCCAATCCCAAAGTGCAATGCCGAAGAATGTTCAAACTACCAAACAATTGCACTCATTTCACATGCTAGCAAGGTAATTCTCAAGCTACGCTTCAACAGCATGTGAACTGAGAATTTCTAGATGTACAAGCTGGATTTAGAAAAGGCAGAGGAATCAGAGATCAAATTGCCAACATCTGTTGGATCATAGAAAAAGCAAGGGAATTCCAGAAAAACTTCTGCTTCATTGACTATTCTAAAACCTTTGACTGTGTGGAACACAACAAACTGTGGAAAAATTCTTCAAGAGATGGCAATACCAGGCCACCTTACCTGCTCCTGAGATACCTGTATTCAGGTCAAGAAGAAACAGTTAGGATCAAACATGGAACAACAGACTTGTTCCAAATTGAGAAAGAAGTAAGTCAAGGCTGTATATTGTCTCCCTTCTTATTTAACTTCTAGGTAGAGTACATATGTGAAATGCCAAGCTGGTTGAAGTACAAGCCAGAACCAAGATTGCAGGGAGAAATAGTAATAACCTCAGATATGCAGATGACACCATCCCAATGGTAGAAAGCAAATAGGAACTAAAGAGCCTCTTGATAAGAGTGAAAAGGGAGAGTAAAAAAGTTGACTTAAAACTCAGCATTCAAAAAAACTTAGATCACGGCGTCTGGTCCCATCACTTCATGCCAAATAGATGTGGAAAAAGTGGAAACAGTGACAGACTTTATTTTCTTGGGCTCCAAAATCACTGTGGATGATGACACCACCATAAAATTAAAAGACTCTTCCTCCTTGGAAGAAAAGCTGTGACAAACCTAGACAGCATATTAAAAAACAGAGGCATCAATTTTCTGTCAAATGTCCAGATAGTCAAAGTTATGATTTTTTCAGTAGGCATGTACGGACATGAGAGTTGGACCATAAAGAAGGCTGAGTGCTGAAGAATTGATGCTTTCAAAATGTGGTGCTGGAGAAGACTCTTGAGAGTCCCTTGGACAGCCAAGAGATCAAACCAGTCAATCCTAAAGGAAATCAACCCTAAATATTCTTTTGAAGGACTAATGCTGAAGCTGGAACTCCAATACTTTGACCAGCTGATGCAAAGAGCTGATTCATTGAAAAAGACCCTGATGTTGGGAAAGATTGAAGTCAGGAGGAGAAGGGGACATCAGAGGATGAGATGGTTGGATGGCATCACCGACTCAATGGACATGAGTTTGAGCAAACTCTGGGAGATGGTGAAGGACAGGGAAGCCTGGCGTGCTGCAGTCTATGGGGGTCACAAAGAGTTGTAAATGAGTTAGGGACTGAATAACAGCAAGTATATGACAATATCTCAATTTGTTGATGGATTTTTCAGTTGTTTTCAAATTTTGTGTAGATCTTTTGATATATATATGTAAGGGTTTTTTTAATATTCCCATGAATGAAATAAATGTGTGAGGTGTGTGTATATATTCAACTTTAGTAGTTATTTCCAAAAAGTTCTCCAAAATGGGGATACCAATTTACACTCTTAAAAGCTATGTTTGAGAGTTCTGCTTGCTCCACATCCTTGACAACACTCTGCATTGTCAACCTATTTTCACTTTCGACCGTTTTATGTATGCAGTGAATATGTAGTGGTTTCAATTTGAATGGCTGATCAAGTACATGTTTAATGATTATTTAGAAAATTTCTTTTGTGAAATGGTTGTTCATTTCTTTTATCAGCTTTTCTATTGTGTTATCTGTCATTTCCTTATTGATTTATGGGAATTCTTTACGTATTCTGGGTCAGAATCCTTTCAGGTTATATATATTGTAAATATCTTCTCCCAGCCTGTGACTTGCCTTTTTCCTCTCTTGATGGTATCTTTTGAGCAACAAAAGTTGCTAGCTTTATTTTTATCAAATTTTCCTTTATAGTTAGTGCTTTTTGTGTTCTGTTTAAGAAATTTTTGTCCATGCAAGATGACAAAAACATTCTTCTTGTTATCTTTTAGAATCTTTATTGCTTTATCTTTTATATTTAGATTTACAACCTGCAGAGAACTGATTTTAGTCATGGTATGAAGTAGGGGTTAAGATCAATTTTTCTGACTGTATGGCTACGCCATTGACACAGCACCATTAATTGAAAGACCATTTTCTCTTGCACTGTTCTATATGCTATTTTTGTCATAAATCAAGTGTTCATATTTGTTTGGGTCCAATGTGGCTTTTAAAAGTGTGAAACAGGTCAAGTCATTAGCGTCTTACATCTCTGATAAATCTTTCCTGTTGAATCCAGAATAAAATGCAAACTTCCTATCATACCCTTAACGATTTCACGTGGTCCGGTCCCTGTTAGTCCTTTTATTCCACCACTTTCCCTCTTGCTCACTCCACACCAGGTGAGCAGTTTCTTTTCCGTCCTTGAATATATACGTCTCATTCACAGCTCAGGACCTCAGCTCTTTCCATTGTTGAGTATTCCTCGACATGCAGACATTTTTACAAATGTCTTCTCTGGGAAGTTTTAGCTGCCTATGTTCTCCAAACAGCCCCTTCTCATCCCAAGTGACATTCCATAGGATTACCTTGTTTCGCTTTCAATAACGCTGATTGCCCTTTGAAACATTTGTTTTCTGTTTCTCTTACCAGAACATAATCTCCATGAGAGCAAGTCAATTGCTTTTATCTCTGAGCTCACGGTGCTGGAAAAGGTGGCTCAAGGAATGTTTTTTGACTCGGTGAGAGTGACAGCTTCTCCACTCTGTTTTCCATTTCATCCAACTCTTGAGTTAGTGCAGTGCACAGCATCTCAAAAGTTGTAGTGTTGTGTGACATGAAAATTTCCAACATTATCAATTTCATGCTTGACTTATTTGCCTATTTTTATTGATATTCTTAAAATCCCAGCTGTCATTATTTCATCAAATCAATTTATGAGGGGAATTCTCCTAATTTTTGAGGGGAATTCTAATTTTTGAGAGGAAAAGGAGAAACATTGTTATTTTTTGAGCACTTATCTCATTCAACCCCAAACAGCCATTTGAAGGAAAGTGTTCTCACCCTCAGTTTACAGATGAGGAAATAGGGACTCAGAGAGGCTCATAGTGCAGTCAGTCCTCATAAAAATAGTTTAATCAGATTGCACACAGATTTCACAATGAAGCCAGTTCAAGCCCATGTCAGAACAATTCCACAGAATTTGTGGCATATGAAAATGAGGCATTTAGCAGAGGATTTAAATTTGGTTTAGGGGAATAGAACTTGGGTTCTAGACTTGGTCTTATCCCTTAAGAAATTTGTGACATTGAAAAAACCACATGAAACCAAATTTCCTCATACCTAAAGTGAGAATAAAATAGAATCTATTTTTTAAGATTATCTAGGGGATTAAATGGTAATATGCCTGTAAAGTGCTTGTATATAAAAAGAGTTCAGTAAATGTTGGTTGCTATTATTATTGCTGTCTTGAATAGTAACCCAGCTTGCTCTTTCAAGATTTGCTGAGGAGTTGCAATAGGAGATAAGATGATTAGAAGTAATTAATGTAGAACTTTAGAGTTGTATGTAAAATCCTGCAAAACAGAACTTTGAGAGTCATCTTCTTCTGGTGGAGAAGAACATTCTGAATATGTTTCCACTTGCCTGTACAGAGAAAGGGAATAGGCTAGAGAGGTGAACTGACTTATTCAAAGTCACGGAGCTTGGATCCAAACCCAAACCCCCTTCACCCTCAAGCTGGTACAATTCAAGGTACTTAGTCCCCTCCCCTGGCTCCTGAAATCACAGCCCCTCCCCTCTCCATTGTGTCTGCCATAGGGATAGAGAAAATCCAGAGATAATCCCTAAGCCTCATTTGAGCTAATAATCACATCCATTTATCTCCCCACCAAGCTGCTTATTGCAGCAATGGACAACAGTCCAGCTGATCGGGGTCAGCAACTCCTCTGGCACTGCCTGGTTGGGGGTGGGGGTGGGGCGGGTAGAGAATGTTCTAGTGACATGGTGGGAGGCAGAGTCCTACAGAGAAAACAGCAGACAGACCTGGACTCACTGGTTGGGGGTGGCATCCAGGACCTGAAGACAGCGTTACCCATAGCTCTTTAGGGCAAATGAGAGACAAGTACTTCATGAGCATTTATTCGGGTTCAGAGACCAGAGAGGGTAGACTCTCTGAGCTTCAGTTTCCCTATCCACAAAATAGAGATAAATACATCTGTGTTGCAGGGTCCTTGTGAAAATTCAATGATATGTTGAATCTCAGGGTGTTGACATGTTGCGATGTGTTGAGATGGCCTGTTTCTAGCTAAGTGTCAGTTGACACCACAAAAGCCAGAAGTAAAATATAGGTGCCAAGCACCCTAGGCAATGTGAGGTGCCAGTCCACCCATGAAAGACATACTAATTGATTCTGAAGCAAGCTTGTCATCATCGTTGTTGTTCGGATGCTCAGTCGTGTCCGGCTCTTTGCGACCCCATGGACTGCAGCATGCCAGGCTTCCCTGTCCTTCACCATCTCCCAGTGCTTGCTCAAACTCATGTCCATTGAGTCAGTGATACCATACAACCATCTCATCCTCTATTGTCCCCTTCTTCTATTATCTTCAATCTTTCCCAGCATCAGGCCCTTCACATCTGGTGGCTAAAGCATTGGAAGCAAGTTTGGCCAAACTTAAGGGCATAAAAAGATTGAAGTTAAAAGAGAGAAAGAGAGAAGGTACCTTTGGAGTTAGTGTCTTTCTGGGTACCACCCTACCCTCCCTCTGTGATGGGGATGAAAGAGGAACACCTTAAGAGCAAGAAGGGCTCCAAGGAGATTTCCCTGGAGAGCCTCATCTGTATCTTCTGATGTCAGAAGACACGAGGCTGGTATCATCTATGTCTAGAGAACCCTAAAGAGTATGATTAGGAGGCTATATTGATAGAATTCATTATTTCAACAAATATTTACTGAACATCTACTATGTGTCAAGAATAGTTTCAGATACTTAAAATTCATCCATGAACAAAACAATCCCTGACTTTGAAGTGCTCACCTCCTCATGGGAAGGGAGATACACAATAAACATATATATGAGTAAGACATTTGCTGTGAACATTGTAATGGGAAATTATTGAGCAGGGATGGAGCTAGGAAGTGCTGGGGATTTTAGTATTTTTTCTGGTGGGTCAGAGAAGTTCTCACTAATAAGGTGCTATTTAAGCAACGGCTTGAAGAAAGCAAGGGAACAAGCCACGTGGGCATTGAACAGGGACTGCAAAGGCCCTAGGGTGGGAGTGTGCTTGGCACATCTGAAGAATCCAGCTAGAGATTCAGTTGGCCCGACTGGGGTGAGCAAAGGGGAAGTGGTTAGAAGGGGAGTCAGAGAAATAGAAGTGGGGGAGCTTGATTGTTATGGTGAGGACTTTGGGTCTAGGTAGATACTCGATAAACACTGAATGAATAAAGGCAAGAGCAGAAGAAAGGACTGGAGTCCAGGGCAGTTGGTTTGGATCCTGGCAGTGAATCTGCCCAATGGGAAACAGCACTGTCAGGGGGCCTTAAGGCAGGACAAATCATCCCCTAGACTCACAGATGGTGGAATGCAGGGTTTTCAGAATCATAGACATAAAACTGGCTGTCATAGGGCATATATTTGTGTACTGAGCGGAGGGCAGGGACCAAGAACTTAGGCCTGGACCAGGTTTTGCCATTTAGGGGCAGGTTTGAATTTGGTTTTCTAGAAACTTATCTTGTAAGAAGTCAGTGGCACTTTCATGGAAAAAAAATAGAATTTAGGAGTTCAAGTCCATCTCCACTGCTGACCTGTCATGTATTCTTGGCTTGAATGTCAGTTTGCTCATCTGGACAACTGGGTTACTAGTATTTACCTTTCAGAGGAAGTGTGAGGCTCCAAGAATGTAGTGGGTGGAAAGGAACGTGGTAAAATGTAAAAAGGTGTGAGACTTAAATTGTTATCGCCACCTTGGGGGCGGTTAACACAACCTCCATTCAGGAAGTATGTAGGACTTGTGGTCTCGAGTCAATTTCTAGTCATCCAACATCTCTTTTCCCCTTCGTAAGAGTAGCTTTCATCTCTCATCTCATATCTCATCAGTATCTTTCATCTCCGTCGTCATGGAAATGACATGAGGATCAGCCAGTGACATAATCAAAGTCAGCCAACCAGGGCCAGTAAGACTCACCACTTTTTCTCTTGTTCAGCAACCTCCATCTCCTGTCCCCCTCACTTTTATTTTTCCTGGAGTATTTTAAAGCAAGTCCTAGAATCTTACTGTTTGACTTAGTTTGTGCCTCTTACCAATAAGAACTTTTTCTTCCTTTTTTACGAGTAACCATAATGCCATTATCACAGCTCATAAAATTAACAATAATTTTATAAAGGTTTTTGACAATAGCAAACTGAAGCATTAGCTCAAAATTCTAAATAAAAACACTGGTGATTAGGAAGCTTGCAAAGATGTACTGATCCAGGGACAGAATTAGATGGTACTATTAGAAATTATATTGTAAAAGAATATTAACATGGGGAAAAGTTCAAAATGAGTGTATATAGTAAACATTTTGTAAAGTATGAAGTAGGTATAACATTTTTATTGTGTACAAATGTATATGTGTATATATAAATATACATATATATACATAATCTGCAGATGGTGACTGTAGCCATGAAATTAAAAGATGCTTTCTCCTTGAAAGGAAAGCTATGACAAACCTAGACAGCACATTAAAAAGCAAAGATATCACTTTGCCAACACAGGTCCATATAGTCAAAGCTATGGTTTTTCCAGTCATGTATAGATGTGAGACTTGAACCATAAAGAAGGCTAAGTGCCAAGAATTGAAGCTTTAGAGTTGTGGTGCTGGAGAAGACCCTTAGGAGTCCCTTGGACTGCAAGAGATCAAATCAGTCAATCCTAAAGGAAATTAATCCTGAATATTCATTGGAAGGACTCATGCTGAAGCCAAAACTCCAATACTTTGGCCACCTGATGCAAAGAGCCAACTCATTGGAAAAGCCCCTGATGCTGGGAAAGATTGAAGGTGGGAGGAGAAGGGGATGACAGAGGATGAGATGGTTGGATGGCATCACCAACTCAATGGACATGAGTTTGAGCTAACTCTGGGTGATGGTGAAGGACAGGGAAGGTGTGGTGAAGGACAGGTGTGCTGCAGTCCATAGGGTCCCAAAGAGTTGAACATGACTTAGTGACTGAACAATAGCAACAACAACATATATTTTAAGAAGCTGAAAAAGCACATACTGATATCTCCAGGACTATCTGAGAGGTGAGACAAGTGTTTATTTTTTTCCTTTGCATCCTTTTATGCTTCTGTGTGTGTGTGTGTGTGTGTGTGTGTGTGTGCACGCACACATGTGTGTACTGGGGACCAGGGACAGGAAGAATGTTGGGGAAGGATTATGGTCACTCTGATGGAACTGAATTAATGTAATGATAAAGACTCATTTCTGAGACTTATATAGAGTTGTTGGCAAGTGAACTTCAGTAATCTTTGGAGATACTGACAGATGTCCTCTGACAAGGGATTAGCTAGCTTTAAAATGAAGATATTGTTGTAGTAGGCAGAGAGGAAAGATGGAATGAAATTGGATTTTTGGTGGCATCATTTGAGAGCCTGAACCAAGCCTTACCTGAAACTAAGCCAACATCTGCCCTTTTCATTCATGTGAGGCAACAACCTTGTTTTATTGTTTAAACCAGTTTAAGTTGGATGTTCTGATACTTTCAACATAAAGAATTCTAACCACTATATAGTTGGTTCTGATCCCAAAGTTTGATGAAAAAAGACTGGATTTGGAATTTCCTGATGTGAAGTCCCATTCACAGACCTCCTGCCCCAAGGCAGTGTAGCTTGTCAATCTCAGTGAACGCATGGTTAACTGCTACCTCTTTCCCTTGGTGATAAATGGGGCCAATCCAACAGAATGTAATTGTTGTGAACTGGTGTTGGGGACTGGCTGGAACTGGTCTGGGTTATTTCCTGGAAGAGGCTGGTATCGTCTGAGCAGACATCTGGAATGAAGAGGAAAACTGAGGACTGCACAGAGAAGAGGGGAAAGAAAGACAAAGAGCCAAGGAGGCAGAGACACACGGAAAAGCAGGATGGGAGGCGGGAGATGAGCTGTGGCAGGGCGTGGTGGGGTTGTGGAAAGGGACAGCTGTCCCTGATGCCCCTCTCAGTGCGTGCGAGGAAGGCCTGGGGCATATACTGAAGGATGGGCAGGCTGGCAGCGGGAGGATATCCTGAAAGATCGGGGAACATCCTCCTTTGATGGGGCAAGTCTGGTAGCCAAGGAACACAGCAATAACATGGTGGTCAAGGTCATTGAAGAGGATCTTGATTTCTCAAGATTAATTGGGGACAAGAAAAATACTCCACTTAACATGAACCACCTCAGGTAGGGGCTACCACTTAGTAGTAAATGCAGGCTAATAGATTTGATTTGGACTTGGTCAAGGGTTTAAAAATGAAATAAAATGAATGATAGCCTATATTTAACAAAACAGAGGTCATAATGAAAACGATATGTTGGTTTTAAGGACAAATAAGAATTGAATCAGGTGTTGAATTTAAGGGTGTTTTTTTTTTTTTCAGTAAAATTGGACAGCTCATTACAACCTTCTTTATTTTTCACTTGACTTTTGTAGTACATTTATCAAGAGGCTCATTTTTGAACAAATATTCATGGATTAAAAAAAAATTCCCAAGGGTGTCTCATAATACTTTGATATCAAAATTATGCTCCTTTGAAGTGCCTTTGCATCCATTTGCATGGCGTTTCAGTTACTTTGCTACATAATAAGCCACTTCAAAAGTTAGTGGTTTGATAAGAAACAATCATCTATTTAGGTCACTAATCCAGAGTTTGGGCAGGGTTTGTGGGGAAGGCTGGTCTCGGCTCCACGAAGCATCATCTGGGGATACTTGGCTGGGGCTGATGACTTCAGCCCTGAGGTTGCTGACTCACATGGTTGGCAAGTTGGTGCTGATGGTAAGCTGGGATTGAGGATTGGAGAAGGCAATGGCACCCCACTCCAGTATTCTTGCCTGGAAAATCCCATGGACAGAGGAAGCTGGTGGGCTGCAGTCCATGGGGTTGCTAGGAGTCGGACACAACTGAAGCAACTTAGCAGCAGCAGCAGCAGTGCCCCGATAGCTCTCCACCTGACCTTGTCACAGCTGGTCAGCCTTCCTCATGTCTGGATTCCAGAAGCTGCACGCCTTGTCTAATCTAGCTTTAAAAATCAAATAGTGTCCATCTTTCCATACTCTGTTGGTCAACCAATTGCTAAGTTTGGCTTTGATCCAAGAATAGACATAGACCCAAGCTCTTGATGGAAGGGATGTCAAAGAATTGTGGAGTCATGTTTGAAAACCACCATGACCTACTCCCTAATCAGAAATCATTTGTTTTTCCCATATGCAAAATATATTCACTTCTACTAGTACTTTCCCCAAATCTCATCTGTTCTGTGGTCAGGTGCAAGCTCAAGGTCTAGAATCACACCATCTGAATCAGGTTCGGTTGTCGGTGACGCTTCTCAGCTGCAGGATCTGGGTACGTGGCCAGAGTGTCACTCCTCTTAATCGAAGAGCTGGGGAACTAAACAGGTCAGTTATAGGCCTCCTCCTTCAACCTAAGTGATGAGGCAAGCACAGCATATCTGCTACAAACACTTTCACTGGGAAAGGGGCGAAACAAGCCAGCCCCTTTTCATCAATCCCATATTAAGCAGTGGGGTAACTGAGGCAGGAGATGTGGCCCTGATAAAGAAGGTGTTTATTTTTGAGGTTCCATATCTTAATCTTTGTTTGGAAGGCTTTGATTTTTTGTAGTTGTTGTTGTTCCTTTATGCACAGCCAGCCAACCAAAGCTTAGAAGTTTCTTTCCAGTGCTCCCAATATTCTGAACAGCTTTGCTGAATACTTCCCCCTTTTCTATTATTCCCTCAGCAAAGATAAAGCAGATATCAAGATTATATGACCTTAACCTATGGGGGCAAAACATGGATAATTCACTATAGATATTTTTAAAGTTTTATTTGGAAATGATTTCAAACTTACAGAGAAATAGCAAGAGGAGTAAAAAGAAACTCAAAATGTTTTTTATTCAGACTGAAGATAAAGAATCTCAACTAATTGGCTCCCAACTCCAAAAGAGAGTGTAAAGTGAAAAGAGAGGGCAGGATGTCTCTGAGAATATAGGCAAAGCCTGGGCTCACCTCCAGGTGCAATTTGAGCACAAGTCTTTAAAATATCCAGTAATGGACATCATTTGACTGCTGGCCAGCAACCTTCCCCCTTCCTCAATGTTAATAGGATACAAAATTTCCAGATATGTGCTTTGCTTGGGACTGACCCCACCATGGGTCTCTTACAACAATCAAGCATGGGCTTTGGTCCTAAGCTGGACCAATCAGAATTAATTTGCTAGAATTATCCTAAGAATTCTGTGACAAAGAGCTGTTCTTCCCTGTTGGTCATAAAAGTAGAAACATATAGCCTAGGGAGCTACTTGAATCTATCTTGGAAATACTAGAGTAACAGCTTTGGGATGAAGGCAACACTGTAGATGATAGAAACCAGATCTTTGGTAATGTCACTGAGCTACTGGATCTAGCTTTGCCTGAAGCCTGAAATCCTTCTAAAATTTTTAATGTCCATCAGCCGATAAATTCCTTTTATTTTTAAAAGTCCATCTGAATGAGGTTTCCTGTTATTTGCAACCAAAGGTTTGTTGATGTACTCACCCAATGCAGATAGTCAGTTAGGGACTGAGGATATTGGGCCAAGGATAAATTCCAGTGAAGGAAAGAGATCCCAAAGTTGGAGGGATAAGCGTGGTATTGTGTGATATGCTTTAGAGAGTGCAGCTGGGTTTCTTTCAAACTTCCTGATTTGTCCAGAATTGGAACAGAACTGGGTCTGTAGAATGGTGGTCAGTGGGCCTCAACTATGAGGATATGATGACAGTAAAAGCTGGTACCTGATGCTGGGCAAGAGCTCACCAGCTCTGGAGCAGATCTGCCTCAGAACCTGGAGAAAGATGAGGGCAGGGGCTGGACAGTTTCAGGGGGCAGGCAAGCAGGGGAAGCCTCGGGCTCTCAGAAACTCTGAGTGCAAAGAGCCTTCTTCTTGAATAGTAGAAGGGGCTACACAGGGGGCAGTGGCTCACAGGAGCACACAAGTATGACTTATCATGTGCCTATGAGGGTGAAAGTGACGGTAATGATGTTAGTGATGGCAGTGGTAGTAACAATAATGATTTCGATGATGAAAATTAACCGTTTGTTGAAAATTAACAAACCCTATGCATGCTTATGGATGTCTATATTTTGACATGTCCAGTACAATTATCTTATCTATAATAGCCTCCTTACTTTCCTTTGGATACTTTTTTCTCCACCATCAGTCCTTGTTGGAACTGGGTGGGATTGAGCCCGCCTGGAATCCAGGGTTTCAAACACGGCCGCTGCTTAAGCTTGGCCAACAGGAATATGGTACTTCCCTGGTTATAGTGATTGCTTGAGGAGTAGACATTTAGCCTAAAGTGTGCCAAGCAAAGCCCTTTCCAATCTTTCCAATCTAAAGAAACACTCTCTGCTGGTAGAATATAAGTCTAGGGCTGCTTCAAGGGAACATTTATTTGAAAATAAAGCAATTTTGGAGAACAGCAGAAGAAAGAGGCAGCAACAGAGAGAGATTTCTGATGATGTCACTTGACGGCCTGGCTTTTGAAGTTAGATGTACTCTTGACTCTTCACAGTTACACCTTGAACCAGTAAATGCCTCCTCATTTTTTTCCCCTTGAGTTGCATTCAATGAATGTTGGTCATTTCTAATCAAAATAGTTTGAATAGTGTATCTCTCATACGACCCTTATAGTAACCCTATGAAGTAGACATGTAGTATGTCTCTTTTCCAGATAAGGAAACAAGCTTAGAGTGAAAAGTGCCTGCCTCCACCTGCAGAGCTGGTAGAGGGCCGAGTTTGCTGAGAATCAAGACTTTTTCTGGCTCCAGGGTCAGTGAGATGCACACTCTATGGCCTGGATGAGTTCCACATTCCTTCCCGGCACTCAGATTCTATTTCTCTGTCCTCACTGCCTCTGAGTTGGACCCGTGCCGGGTCGGGGGTAGCAGGTAGTGGACCAGCTGCTGCCTGGGTCAGGAGCCCAGCATGTTCTCAAGGACACAGATGGGTTGGCAGCCTTATGCATGGGCAGGGAGCCTGAGGCGGGGGTGGACACTGGCTCCTGGAGAAAAAGCTCATTCAAGACTCACTGATACCCAGCATTGGGCTCTAAGCCCCCAGGGTGCAGGCTTGGCACGATTATTCTCTATGTGCCCAGTGCCCAGCATGCAATGTCTGTTTAACTCAGCCCTTGAGAGCTCTTACACAATCGGGGGGAACCCCCCTTGGCGATGGTGATTGTCTGCTTGGATGTGTGTGCAGTGGGGAGAAACATGGAAAACTCTGGAAGCACATCCTAGATTTTTAGCATCCAGGGGAGCCCCAGAAAAATCTTGTTGAACCGAGAGGAATAAATATCTTAAATCCCTTGGAGTTGCTAGACCCATCAGTCTGGAATTACAACTCTCGGATTTCTGTAAGATTAATAAAGGAATAGATGACATTTTCTAGATTACAAACTACTAATGACTAGTTAGCACCATTTATTGAACAACTATTATGTGCTCGGTACTAGTTTGGAACTTTACATTCGCGATCTCATTTGATTCTCAGTATAGTCCATAAAGAAAAGAATCTGCCTGCAATGCGGGAAACCTGGATTTGATCCCTGGATGGGGAAGATCCCCTGGAGGAGGGCATGGCAACCCACTCCAGCATTCTTGCCTGGAGAATCCCCATGGACAGAGGAGCCTGGCGGGCTACAGTCCATGGGGTCGCAAAGAGTCAGACACGACTGAAGCGACTAAGCACAACACAGCGCAGCTCAAAGTCCATGAAGATGTATTTTTATTTCCACTTGATAGATGAAGAAACAGAGGCTTGGAGACATGAAATCGTATATTGAAAGCCCCATGGAATGCATATTAGCAGAGATAGGAATTTCTACCCAGATCTGGATGTTCTCAAAACCGTGTTTTTTTCCACTGTACCTGTTCTGCTGCCAATTATTGAATCAAGCAAGAGCAATCAAATATCCTCAAGGCCGAGTGGCTTTCACTTGATTTAAGCATCTAGAACAGCTCTGCTTCTGAGAGGCATCTCCTCAGTAGGTCTGAGCATCTCTGGAAATCTCCTGGCTGCCTCTCAAGCGTATTAAATGGCCAACACAGAGGCCTTCATCTTCCATACCCTAAACCTGTCCCCAACCCTGCCTTCCCCATCTTACTGGGGGCAGGGTGGGGACACTTGATCAAGACAGAAACCTGGACATGACCAGAGACTTTTCATTCCTGTGTCTAATCCATTGTTAGTCTGGTGTGGGCCCCCCTCCCCATCCCCACCTTGCTCCCATGTTAGTTTAAACCTCTTCATCTCTTGCCCAGGTGGCTGCAGCAGCCTACTCAGTGGTCCCTGCTTCCTTTCTCCTCCCATTCTTCCTCTCTATGTCAACTGTTCAAGCGACCTTCTTGAGCACAGATTTGTGTTCAATCACTTCTTGTTGCCTGGAGGATAAAGTCCAAATGCTTTAGCCTGGTAGCCAGGACCTTCACAGACAGATGCCTGCCTACTTCCTCCTTCCCAGCCTCATCTTCTACCAGATCCACTTGTCACTTCAGCATCTCACACGATACGCCCTGATGACTTCCTATCGCCTATGTGAGGCAGGAGACAAGAGCTGAGAGCCCCAGAAGCAAGAAGAGAGATGGCTGTGACAGCGAGCTGCCTTTTCCTGGCATGTGGACCCTATTCATAGGCTGTTCAGAGTTGTAGGGTCCTGCTGGTTCTTTCCTCCCTTTTGGGAGAAAAAGTGACAGAAGGATCAGGCCAGAGCATGGACAGATCCCCGCCCAACATGGGCACCATGGGGAGGGGGTCAGAAGTATAAAGTAGTCCCTATCTGGCTTTCACTAACTATCTCCCTCAATAAACGACTCGACTCTAATCCCAGAAGATGGTGGCAGGCAAAAACCAAGGCCAGTCGCTTATTGTCCAGTTGAGTTGACACAGTCTTTATGCTCTGCCAGGTGAGCTGCAGTGTAGCAGGAGCCATTTGTATTTTTTACCTTGAAATAACTCATTTTTATGGAGTGTTTCCTAAGTATTTAACCTAGCTTTCACAGAAACAGCCACATTGTCTTTTTTGCATTTGTATTTTATCAGTTCATGTTATGTTCAACTAAAGAATGTAATTACAAGAAGGAGTTCAATACGAGTGAAATATAGGGAAGAAAGTCCTATTTCTTTGAGAACTAAGTGGAATGCTTTTGGAAACACTCCATAAAGGTCAGTTGCAAAAATTTCTTTTTTGTCAAATTATGTGTGGGTGAGATAGCTGTAAAATATTAGGGAAATAAGCATAGAAATTCAGAAAGATTCTGCACTCAGGTTGCTTTTTCTAGTTTCATTTTGAGGGTGCCTGAAGTGTAAATGTTAGACATATTATGGCTACAGTTTATGGAGAAAAGAGAGGCAGGATTCTATTAACAGGGCTATTCTTCAAAGCCTCAGAGGCTTCCATCTAAATATTGTTCTGATACATGTACATTTTACATGTTTTAAGTTAGAACAAGATGTTTAGCAGTAGTATGGGTCTGAGTATTTGAGTACCCCCCTCCACCCACTAAATTTGTATGTTGAAATTCTAGTGCCCAGTGTGATATTATTAGAAGGTGGGGGTCATGAGGGCAGAGTCCTTATGAATGGGATTAGTGTTCTCATAACAGAGACCCCAGAGAGCTTGCAGCCCCTTCTACCACGTGAGGACACAGCCAGAAGGTGCTGCATCCAGGCAGGGAGCCTTCGCGAGAACACGGCTGTGCTGACACCTTGATCTTGGACTTCCCAGCGTCCACAACTGTGAGAAATTCCTTTTGTTTGTAAGCTATCCTATTTAGGGTATGTGGTCATATCAACCTGATTGGACTAAGACAGGCTGCATATATTATCTAAATGATTTTCCTGCTTTAATGGACTTTTGTGATTAACCAGTCAACTCCCAGCCCCAGCTATGTGCATTCAGTTACAGTCACCATACATAGTGCAGAGGGAGATGACATTTTTGTTCGGGGAGCTTAGGAGTTGGGAGACCAGACGGTAGATACAGACATGCAGAGATAGAAGAGGAGAAACCCAGACACGGGGATGCTGCTGCTGCTGCTGCTGAGTCGCTTCAGTCGTGTCTGACTCTGTGCGACCCCAGAGATGGCAGCCCACCAGGCTCCCCCGTCCCTGGGGTTCTCCAGGCAAGAACACTGGAGTGGGTTGCCATGTCCTTCTCCAATGCATGAAAGTGGAAAGTGAAAGTGAAGTCGCTCAGTCGTGTCTGACTCTTAGCGACCCCATGGACTGCAGCCCATCAGGCTCCTCCGTCCATGGGATTTTCCAGGCAAGAGTACTGGAGTGGGGTGCCATTGCCTTCTCTGAGACACAGGTATAGAGAGATCCATATACAGTCACCATTCTTCCACCATTCCCAGTTCACGAGGATGCTCTGTGAACTGTTTCCCACCCCCTCCCCAGGCAAAGTCATGCACTGTTACCTGCATTCTGCTTCACTTTCCACATTGCACACTAACTCTTTTGTGTTTTGGACATCCAGAGATAAGTTTGCAGCAGCAGGAGCCCGCGTTTTGAGACCAGACAGACTTGAGTTGGAATTTCAGTTCTGTCCCTTGCTGGCTGTGTGACCTGGGGCAATACTCACAAACCCTCTGAACCTGAGCTGTGGCCTTCAACAGGAGCACATACAAACAGCCTCATAAATAAATGACAGGTGTTATAATTCTTGTTATGGGACATCCTCTTGTTTTGTACAATTCTGTTGATGCATCGTTTTTCTCTGGAGCTCCCCAAGTGCATGGCAGTGTCCTATTCTACTTTGTATTCTCGGCGTCCCTTGATTAGAATGAGAATCCCCTGAATTTGTAGAATTAAATCATCTTGTTCCTCTTTGATGTTAATAATTTTTGAATCATCATCAGGGGCCCTAGGGTGCTTCCTTGAAAATTTCAAGGGGGATGAGGGGAAGGAGAGAGGAGTCAGAGTTGGGAGGAAGGCAGAGGGAGAAAAAGAGAAAGGCAGGACCTGGGGCGTCGGGCTGGCTCTTCCACCCTCTCATGGCCTCATTAGTGGCCGGTGACCAGGTGGAAGGACGCTGCTGAGGAAGATGCCTGAGATGGGGGCAGGCTGATGGAGATGGAGCTGCTCTGTCAGCCAGAATGTCAGTTTCCGTCAGTCACTCTGGTCCCTCTGGCTGGGAGCGAAGCTGGTGCCAGGAGCCCCAGGGGAGGCAATAACAGATGTACGGATGGGGACAGGGGAGGGAGTGATGGCATTCTCTGAGGCCTTGCTGTGACTTTGGCACGGTGCTAGTCCTTTTTACCCCATCCTCATTTCCTGCTCATGTTGACCCCAAAGAGGAAGGCAGTAATTGTACTGCCAAGTTAAATATGAGAAGCTGAAGACTAGAGAGGCTAAGTGTACCATACCACAGTCACACAGCTGCAAAGAGGGTTTGAAACCAGATTAGCCTGAAGCTGGGTACTAGGCTTTTTTTTTTTTTTTAAGCAAGATGTCATCCAGTCTTCTGCTCTGGCAGAGCCGACCAAGAGCCAACCAAGAACACAGGATCCTGTGAAATAAATTACCTTAGGACTCTTATCATGGATTGTTACTGACTTAGGGTCAGGAGCCCAGTGCAGAGTGCCAACCCTGCCATTTCCTGGCTTTGTGACCTTGAGCAAACCATTCCACCTCCTTGAGCCTCACTTCCATCACCTGCAAAAAGGGGCAATAATATGCATCCTGACTAACAAGGGGACATGTTGGAAAGTTGGAAAATATTAATAACAGTTACGGAGTGCTTGTCCTGTGTCAGGTACTGTGACAAGCCCCTAAGAGTTTTATTGCATGTAAACTTCACACAAACCTGGGATAGAGGTTACTGTTAGTGCCATCTGAAGAACGTGGAGAATGAGGCTTTGAAATGTTATATAAACTTCTCCCTGGTCACACATTTAGAGTTGGAGGCAGGCTGCCTCATAGACCATATGAGGCAGAGCCTGGATGCTCACCTTCCCTAAAATGTGGGTAAAAGAGCTTTTTAGAATGTAAAAGAAGCACAGAAATCTATTACCTAGTGAGGCTACCATGGAGCAGGTCTTTTGCTTATGGCTTCATCTGCATCATTTCACATACTCCCCAACTGCCCTGGAAAGCAAGGTCCAGCAACCGCGCCTCAGAGAGGCTGATTCATCTGCCCAAGGTCACACAGCCAAAAGTGGGATACAAATCAGGGGTGCCTGATCCCACAACTCTAGGGTTGATGCTCCCATTGTAGACAATGATGGCGGTTAACTTGGTCCTGGGGTGACGAATCCAGAACGTGGCCCCAAAGTGAAGCCGTCACCTCCTGAGTGCCTGGATGAGGTCATGTTCTCAGTGGCTCTCTTGCGCTTCCGCCTGGAGACAGCCCTGTGGATGCTGCTGTTTTGTTTTCCTTTTAATGTTTTCACTCATGTTTCAGCTCGGCTTCTCTGTCCCGAGGCGCTTTAATCACCAGGGGCCCTGTTCCAAACGTGCCATGCATAAATAATGAAGGAAATAAAGAATGCCTGCTGCTTCCACTACCAAGCTGAGCGGGGGTGGGGGTGGGTGCAGGGGGGCAGGTGCAGTGGGGGATGCGGTATGCTGGGGAGTGGCAGGAATCTCCCAGGGTTTGCGCCCCACCCTGCCTCTGTCCTGCGGTGTGACCTCTGCCAGCCCTCGGAAGCTCTCTCTGCTTCAGTTTCCTCACTTGCCAAATGGGGAGGAAAGCGCCCCTGCAATCCTCACAAGGATGGCCCAATCAAACCGTCCTCAGGTCGTTTGGGGAGATGTGAGCAGGTGAACAAGGCAGGCGGAGGGTGTGTGGGTGTGACTGCTAACTACCCGTGCAGTTTAGGTGGGTGACCTCCCGTCTGCTTCTCTCTGTAGCCCAGCCAGGAGGCACCAGGAGCCCAGGTTTACAGCGCTCAGAGGGGAAGCCTCCAGCAGACACCCCAGATCTGGGATCACGTGTCTCCTAGGCTGGTACTTTTTACCTCCAGGATCCAACCCTGTGGGGAGCGGGTGTCCCAGGCTGCTCTTCCCCGGGGAGGAGGTTTTTCCTTTGAGCAGAAACCCAAAGCTCCTGCTTGCACAAGACATACACAAGGGCTTGTCAGCTGGAGTGGAAGGGGCCCAGTGCCTCTCTGCGCCCCGCACGTGCAAGCCAGATGTCCTTAGAGACACTCAGGATGGTCGGGGTAGCGAGCGGCTTCAGAGGGAAGCATGCTGAAGCTAGGCCCACTGTTTAAAGAGCAAGGGCCACCCAGGGCCTGGAGGTAGGGGACAGGCATGGCACAGAAGAGGCCCCGGGAGACCATCCCTGGGACAGTGGTGGACCTCGGGGTCCTGGAGGAGTCATCCAGCCATATCCCTTTGCTCTCAGGATTGCAGGCTCTGAGGCTGGTGGGATTGAATCCTATGGTCTGTCACCTCTCAGCTGTGCCCTTGAGCAAGCGACCTAACCCTTCCAAACTTCACTTTCCTCATGTTGATACTCTCGTCTCATAGGCTGGTCATGAGGTTGAGTGAAGATACATAAAAGTGTGTGATGCCTGGCAAGCTGTGAGTATTCAAGAATTTCTGTTGGTTATTCATGTTTGCAAAAGTAGAGTTTGAATATCCTCCCATTCCATACACTAATCCATCTGGTCATTTGTCCTTCCACCCATTGGTAAATCCATCTATCCACCTATTCTTCATTCTTTCATCCATTTATTCAATGAACTTTCATTGAGCCCTACCCACATTCTAGCTCTTATCAGTGCTGACCCCTGGAGTCCTGCGATTTAAAACAAAACCAAGCAGAATGGAAACACACAGTTTTCATGCGCTGGGAGCTCATAGTTGAGCTGCAGGGTTAGCTATGTGTGTCAGATCAGGGCCTTGTCAGGAAGAATGTGAGTCCAACTGCGAAAGGCTCAGTGGAGGAAATATTCACAGGACAGGGACCAGGTTAAAGGGCTAACAAGAGATGGTGTACTACCTGGGAAGCTGTTACCACACTCAGGGGACAGAGGACAAGAGGAAGAAATGGTTACTTGAGCTCTACCAGAGCTGTGGCACAAGCTGGAATGAAGCAAAGCTGGAATCAAGATTGCCGGGAGAAATATCAATAGCCTCAGATGCGCAGCTGACACCACCCTTATGGCAGAAAGTGAAGAAGAACTAAAGAGCTTTTTGATGAAAATGAAAGAGGAGGGTGAAAAATCTGGCTTAAAACTCAACATTCAAAAAACAAAGATCATGGCATTTGGTCCCATCATTGCATGGCAAATAGATGGGGAAACAATGAAAACAGTGACAGACTTTATTTTCTTGGTCTCCAAAATCACTGCAGATGGTGACTGAAGCCATGAAATTAAAAGATGCTTGCTCCTTGGAAGAAAAGCTATGATCAACCTAGAAAGCATATTAAAAAGCAGAGACATTATTCTGCCGACAAAGTTCTGTCTAGTCAAAGCTATGGTTTTTCCAGTAGTCATATATGGATGTGAGAGTTGGACCATAAAGAAAGCTGAGTGCTGAAGAATTGATGCTTTTGAACTGTGGCATTAGAGAAGACTCTTGAGAGACCCTTGGACTGCAAGGAGATCCAACCAGTCCATCCTAAAGGGAATCAGTCCTGAATATTCATTGGAAGGACTGATGCTGAAGCTGAAGCTCCAATACTTTGGTCACCTGATGTGAAGAGCTGATTCACTGGAAAAGACCCTGATTGAAGGCAGAGGAGAAGGGGACGACAGGGGATGAGATGGTTGGATGACATCACTGACTCAATGGACATGAGTTTGGGTAAACTCTGGAAGTTGGTGATGGACAAGGAGGACTGGCATGCTGCAGTCCGTGTGGTGGCAAAGAATCGGAAACAACTGGGCGACTGAACTGAACCGAACCAGACCAGAGCTGTGACTCTAGGAGGAGCATTGCCTAAGGGTGGGATAGGGTGGGGTGCAGCTGGAAGGAAGCCAGAGATTCAACCCCCACCCAGTCTCCTCCTCACTCCATCCTTTACTGGGGCCTCCCATTTGCTAAGCCAACCAGATTAAGGGGTTGAAGGAGCCCAGCTGCGAGGAAGGTGCAGAGGTAGAGGGCGAGCAGCAGTCAGTGTGGGATCTCCACTCTGTTCTGCAAACAGCCAGGAATGATGCTTGCATCTTGCATGGGGAGACGGTTCTGTGGCATCACAGCAGAGGACTCTAAATGCTGGTGGGAGTGATGAGGGCTTCTTGGATGACAGGACCCTGGGGTCTAGGGATGAGTACGTGTTAGATTGCATTCCTGACCAAGAGCTGCCTGAGCATGGAGATCTGGGTGCAAAGCAGGGCAGCATGGCATGCATATGCAAGAGGAGGGGCAGACAGAGAGGCTCCCCTGGGGCAGGGCGGTGGGGGGGCAGAGTGGGGCGCAAGTGCTTACTGGTGGTCCTAGAGCAAGGAGGGGAAGGACTGGGATTGGATCCAGGTCCAAGGGCTTCTCTGGTCTTTTCCTCCCTCTAGGACTGCATTTCCCAGTTAGAGTCATTTTTGAAAAATTAATTTTTAATGACACAAGTAAGCCCTGAATATATTCTCCTTGTCAAAAATGAAAGTGCTGTGGATCCATCACTCCTGCTGCACTGCCTGCCACGTGGCTGGGGTTTGGTCTGCGACTTCCTTTATTTAGTAGTTCTCCACCAGGGGCAACTGTGCCTTCCAGGGACATTTCTGATTGTCACAGTGGGCTTTGGTACTACCTGCATTGAGTAGGTAGAAGCCAGGGAGGCTGCCAAACACTCTGGGATGACAGGACAGCCTTATACAATGAAGACTTCTCTAGCATATCAGTAGGGCTGAGACTGAGAAATACTGGCCTAGGCTAGGAATTCTTAACTTGTTTTTTTCACTATTGCCCCCCTAAAGAGTCTCTCTCTTTTTTCCTAAATACTAAAAAAAAAAAATACTAAACATATCTCCTCTCACCCATGATGTATTTTTATTATATCATTTATCTGCTATGTAGTCTATGCATATCTGTGCTTTATATACAAGGAGGGTAAGACTTAGCCTCCCTCAAATTGATTTTTGACCCTTGGTAATTTTGAACTCTGGTGTTGGAGAGGACTCTTGAGAGTCCCTTGGACTGCAAGGGGATCCAACCAGTCCATTCTGAAGGAGATCAGCCCTGGGATTTCTTTGGAAGGAATGATGCTAAAGCTGAAACTCCAGTACTTTGGCCACCTCATGCGAAGAGTTGACTCATTGGAAAAGACTCTGATGCTGGGAGGGATTGGGGGCAAGAGGAGAAGGGGACGACAGAGGATGAGATGGCTGGATGGCATCACTGACTCGATGGACGTGAGTCTGGGTGAACTCCGGGAGTTGGTGATGGACAGGGAGGCCTGGTGTGCTGCGATTCATGGGGTTGCAAAGAGTCAGACACGACTGAGCAACTGAGCTGAACTGAACTGAACTGAATATTGCTGTCATTGAGAATGTAGGGTGTGGGTATTTACACAGTAACCACGCTCTGTGTGTGTGTGAATTTTAATGTAAATGGTTCCATGCTACATAAAGAGTTCTGTGACATAGCTTTTCAGGTCAGAGAGAGGTTTTTTTCTTTTTCCTTTAGGTTCTACACAATATTCCGTTTTATGAAGCTGATGTTATAGACAACCATTCCCCTTCTTGAAAGTGAAAGTGAAGTTGCTCAGTCGTGTCCTTCTCTTTGCGATCCCATGGACTGTAATCTAGCAGGCTTCTCTGTCCATGGGATTTTCCAGGCAAGAGTACTGGAGTGGGTTGCCATTTCCTTCTCCAGGGGATCTTCCTGACCCAGGGATCGAACCCAGGTCTCCTGCATTGCAGGCAGACGCTTTACCCCCTGAGCCACAGACAACCATTCCCCTTCTTAATCTGTTTCCAGTTTTTTTCCCCTGAATACAAGCAATATTACAATTATTTTTTAAATAAACGGTCTATTTTGAGGTAATTGTAGATTGACATGCACTTGTAAGAAATGATACACACAGACCCCATATACCTTTCAATCAGTTTCTCCGATGGGAACACCTTGCAAAATTATAGTACAATATCAAAACCAGGATATTAATAATAATAGAGCTGAGATATAGAACAATTATAACAGTGAAATGTGTATATATATGACATTATATTATATGGTATATATAATGTTATTATATATAAATTACATACTCTTAGAACTTCTCAAATATATATATAATAAATATATTCTTCATTTACCCTAGATACTCGTCCTTGTTGGATACGTAGTTTGCGATATTTTCTCCTAGTGTGTAGCTTGTCTTTTCATTCTATTAACAGGATCTTTCACAGAGAAACATTTTTTTAAAAAATTTTAATGAGATCCATCCAACTTATCAATTTTTCCTTTTATTGATTTGACTTTTCACATCAAATCTAAGAAACTCTCTGCCTGGCTCTAGGCCCTGTAGATTTTCTCCTATGCTTTTTTTTTTTCCCAGAAAGTTTTATAGTTTTACATTGAACACAGAAATTCATTTTTAAGTTAATTTTTATATAAGCAATGAGATTAAGGTTGAGTTTTTTTCTCCTATGGATGTCCAATTACTTTAGCATTGTTTGTTGAAATCCAATGAAATGCTTTTGCACCTCTGTCAAAAATTGGTTGAGTGTATTTATGTGGATGTGTTCCTCGGTTCTCTATTCTCCTCTTTTGTTTCCTGAATATTTATTGTAAGGTGTGATGCTGAAGATGAAACTCCAATACTTTGACCACCTGATGAGAAGGACTGACTCATTGGAAAAGACCCTGATGCTGGGAAAGGTTGAGGGCAGGAGGAGAAGGGGACAACAGAGGATGAGATGGCTGGATGGCATCACCAACTCGATGGACATGGGCTTGAGTAAACCCCAGGAGATGGTGATGGACAGGGAGGCCTGGCATGCTGTGGTTCATGGGGTCGCAGAGTTGGACACGACTGAGCAACTGAACTGAACTGAAGTGAATACCTCCATCAATACCATACAATCCTGATTACTATAGTTAAATAATAAGTCTTCAAATCAGCTAGAATGCTTTTCCCACTCTGTTTATTTATTGAGGCCTCACTGCATGGCGTTCAGGATCCTAGACCCCTGCCCAGGAATGAAACTGAGACGGAAGCATAGCATCGAAACCACTGGGCCGCCAGGGAAGTCTAGTCTTCTTTTCAAAACTTGCATTAACTATTTCAGCTCCTTCACCTTTCCACATAAATTTTAGAATAATCTAATCTATATCCACAAAAATATTACTTAGATTTTGATGATAATTTTTTAAAAAACTTAAATATTAATTTGGAAAAAATTGACCTATTAAGTCTTCTACTTCATGAACAGAGTATGCCTTTCCACTTATTTAGATCTTCAGTTTCTTTCATCAGCATTTTATAATTTTCAGTGCACAAGTCTTATACATGTTTTATTAGATTTATGCCTAAATATTTCTTTTTCCAAGTGTTTCTAACTGGCATTGTAATTTTAATTCTGGCATCCATGTGTGCATTGCTAGTATATAAAAACACAATTGATTTTTGTATGATTATCTCATATCCTGTGACCTTGCCAAACTCATTTATACTCAATATGGTATAGGTTTGCTTTTGGGTTTTTTTGTTTGTTTTAAATTCCTTGGAAATATTTGTGTGCTTGTGTGTGCTCAGTCATGTCCGACTCTTTGCAGCCCCATGGGTTGCAGCCTGCCAGGCTCTTCTGTCCCTGGAAGAATACTGGTGTGCAGTCCTGCTTCCTACTTCAAGGGATCTTCCAATCCCGGGATCAAACTCGTGTCTCTTGTGTCTCCTGCATTGGCAGGCAGGTTCTTTACCACTAGTGCCACCTGGGAAGCCCAGGAAATGTTTACATATAAAATTATAATCACGTCATCTGCAAATACTGACAGCTTTATTTCTTACTTTCTGGCCTCATGCCTTCTTTTTATTTCCTTATCTTGCTTTATGCTGCTGCTACTGCTGCTGCTAAGTCGCTTCAGTCGTGTCCGACTCTGTGCAACCCCATAGACGGCAGCCCACCAGGCTCCCCCGTCCCTGGGATTCTCCAGGCAAGAACACTGGAGTGGGTTGCCATTTCCTTCTCCAGTGCATGAAAGTGAAAGTGAAAGTGAAGTTGCTCAGTCCTGTCCGACTCTTCACGACCCCATGGACTGCAGCCCACCAGGCTCCTCCATCCATGGAATTTTCCAGGCAAGAGTACTGGAGTGGGGTGTCATTGCCTTCTCTGTCTTGCTTTATTGCACTGTCTAAAACTTCCAGCATTGTGTTGAATAAGAAGAATGATGAGATCAGACATCTTGGCCTTGTTTTTTAATCTTACACTGGGCTTTCAACATTAATGCTAGCTTTTGATTTTGTGTAGAAGCTTTCATCAAATTGAGGAAGTTTCCCCCATTTCTGTTTTTCTTGGAGTTCTTATCATTCATCATGAATGGATATTGAATTTTATCAAATACCTTTTTTGGGTCAGTTGGTATATCCTGTGATTTTTCTTCTTTAGGCCGTTAATATAGGCTTCATTAATTGTTTTTCAAATATAGACCAGTGTGGTGTTTAATTCTTTTCATATAATGCAAATTCCATTTGCTAATATTTTGTTAAGCTTTTTGTGTCTATATTTAAAAAATTTTTGTACTGCCTTTATCTGATTTGGGTATAAGAGTAATAGTAGATTCATAACATGAATTAAGAAGTTTTTCCACCTGTCCTATTTTCTGGAAGAGATTGTGGAGAATTGATGTTAACTTTTCTTAGATGTTTGGCAAAACTCTCTGGTAGTTCAGGTCTGGAGATTCCATTTTTGGAAGTTCTAATATTAAATTATGAATTTAATATCTTTAATAATTTTGAAAGTGAAAGTCATTCAGTCTTGTCCAACCCTTTGTGACCCCATTCACTATACAGTCTATGGACTTTTCCCGGCCAGAATACTGGAGTGGGTAGCCTTTTCCTTCTCCAGGGCATCTTCCCAACCCAGGAATTGAAGTTAGGTCTCCCACATTGCAGGTGGGTTCTTTACCAGCTGAGCAACAAGGGAAGCTCAAGAATACTAGGGTGGGTAGCCTGTCCCTTTTCCAGTGGATTTTCCTGTCCCAGGAATTGAACTGGGGTCTCCTGCATTGCAGGTGGATTCTTTACCAACTGAGCTATCAGGGAAGCCCTTAGGGCTATTCAAATGATCTATTTAATATTTGATGAGTCGGGGGTAGTATGTGCTTTCCAAGCACTGATCCACTTTATCAGAGGTGTCAATTGTGTGAAGAGTTGTCACAGTGTTCTCTTCTTATCCTTTTGATGTCTGCAGGATCTGTAGTGATATCCCTGCCTTTAGTCCTCATTTTCCCTTCCTCCCTTTGTTAGTCACGCCAGAAGTTTGTCAATTTTATTGACCTTTTCAAGGAACCAGCTCTTTCTTTCCTTGACTTTTCTCCATTTTTTTAAAATGATTTTCAGTTTTATTTATTTCCCCTCTTTATTATTTCCTTTTCTCTGCTTACTTGGGGTTTATTTTGTTTTCTTTTTTCCTAAGTTCTTGAGGTAGGAGCTTTGATTACTGTGAGGCTTTTCTTATTTTCCATTGTAAGCACTTAGTGCTATAAATGTCTGTCTTACCCTGAATTGTGGCACAAATTTTGATATACCCTACTTCCATTTTTACTCAGCTCAATGGGCTTTTTGACACCCCTTGAGACTATCTCTTTGACTCATGAATTCTTTGGAAGTGTGTTGTTTATTTTACAAATGTTTAGAGATTTTTCTGCTGTATTTCTGTTATTGATTTCTAGGTTTACTTCACTGTGTTTGAAGAGCATACTCTGTGTAATTTCAGTTGTTTTAAATCTGTTGAGATTGGTTTTTGTGTTTGTTTGCTTTTTAATTTTTTTGAGTATTGATGGCCCAGAGTACGGTCTATCTTAGCCCATGTCCTGTGGGCACTTGAAAAGAATGTGTATTCTGCGAGTGTTGAGTAGCTGCTGCTGCTGCTAAGTCACTTCAGTTGTGTCCGACTCTGTGTGACCCCATAGATGGCAGCCACCAGGCTCCCCCATCCCTGGGATTCTCCAGGCAAGAACACTGGAGTGGATTGCCATTTCCTTCTCCAACGCATGAAAGTGAAAAGTGAAAGTGAAGTCGTGTCCAACTCTTAGCGACCCCATGGACTGTAACCTACCAGGCTCCTCCATCCATGGGATTTTCCAGGCAAAGTACTGGAGTGGGGTGCCATTACCTTCTCCGAGTGTTGAGTAGAGTGTTCTATAAATGTCCATTAGACCCTGTTTGTTGTTAAGCTCTTTAATATCCTTACTGGCTTTCTGTCTAATTGTTATGTCTAATAGTTTTCTCAGTTATTGAGAGAATATGTTAAAGTCTCCAGATATACATTAGAATTTGTCTTTTTGTTTCAGTTCTATCCAGTTTTACTTCATATATTTTGCAACTGTGTTTCTTTGTTGCATACACAGTTAAAACTACTATCTTCTTATTGAACTGACTTTGTAATCATTATATAATGTCCTTCTCTGTCTCTGGTAATTTTCTTTGTTCTGATATCACTTTATCTGATATTGCTATCACCACTCCTGATTAGTTTAGAAAATTCCATCTTTGTCTGGGACTCCAATGATGTAAATGTTAGATATCTGTTATAATCTCATATGTCTCCAAGGTTCCTTTAATTATATTTTCAATCTATTTTCTCTCTGTTGTTCAGATTTGGTAATTTCTACTAGTGTATTCTCAAGTTCTCTGATTCTTTCTTTTGTTCTCTAATTCTACTGCTGAACTCATTCACTGAGTTTTTGTTTTGTTTTTGTTTTTAAGTTCAGTTACCGTATTTTCAGTTCTAAAATTTCCATCTGATTTTTTTTTATAGATCTCTACCTCTTGCTGAGGCTCTGTATTCCTTTCCCCAGCTTTCTATATTTGAATTTCCTTCAAGCATATTCATGATTGTTTGTTGATGCATCTTTGGGATGGCTACTTTTAGATCCTTGTTATATATCTAACATCTTTGTCATGTTAGTTTTCACATCTGTTGATGCCTTTTCTTGTTCAGTTTGAGATCTTCCTAGTTCTTGGTATGATAAGTGATTTGACTGAAACCTAGGTATTTTGAGTATTATGTTATGAGACTCTGCATCTTAGTTAAGCTTTCTGTTTTAGGTTGTTTCTTTTGAAACTCCTCTGGCAGGAGAAAGTAGGCGCTACTGTGTAGTTGCCAGATGGGGACGGAAGTCCAGATTTCCTGCCTTGTCTCTTTGATACCTGAGGTGGTGGGAACTCCTCATTACTGCTGATTGCGTGTGGGAGTTCCAGATCCCCATGCGGGACTCCACTGACACCTTCCTGGGTGGGAGAAATAGGAGTCCGTATTACTGCTCCCTATATGGCTTCTGGGACATCATGGGGGAGTGCGGGCTCATTTCTGCCCCCTATTTGGTTTTCTTTGACATCAGTTGGGGTTGGTGGGGTGGCAGATTGGGGCACATTCTTATAGCCTTATGAGGATGTCACTCTAGGCTTCCTGATTGGTTGGTATGGGTGAGGCTGGAATGATGATTTTTCTGAAATACAGTGGTAATTGTCTAAAAGTCTTTTGTCTTTCTCAGTTGTCCCTTTCCCAGTCCACTGGCTAGAGAAAGCAAGTTTTTGTTGAGCCTTTTGTATCTATGCTTGTTGGCATTTCTTGGTTGCTGGCTTCTTCAGCTCTAAGTCAGGAATGCATGAGGCAAACAATACAAAGCAAAACAAACAACGAGAAAACCCCAAACCAAAGCAAAAGAAAGCAAAAAACCCTGGGGAACTCACCATCGTGTTGTTCCTCGGATTCTGAGGTCCCTAGCCAATTTGCCTTCTCTCACCTTTCCATCTTGTAATGTTTGTCTTATGTATAACATTCAGGGTTTTTAGTTGTACTTTGCAGAAGAAATAGGGAAAGTACAATACCTTTACTCCATCTCCTTGAAAGTGACAGTCTTCTTTTGTTCATTTATAATTGTTAACATTCCATTTTATGCAGACATATGAATTTTTTTTACAGGTAGCTGCTGAGAAGTGGAATTGCTTGGTCAGGAACTGTGTGTGTTTTAAGGTTAAAATTACCTTCTGAGATGGTGGGCCCATTCACACTCTCATTAGCTGAGTGTGCAGTTACCCCCTCCCCGTATAGTCTTGCAATATGCAGCACCCTCAAACTTTAGAAATTTTACCAACTTACGTGAAAAAGTAACCTGTCATTACTTTATCCTGAAATTTCTTTTATTACTAGTGAAGGCAAATATCTTTATCATAGATGTATGACTGATTACATGGATTTTACATTTTAATAAGGGAGAGGAACAAAAGGCAAGCAAGCCAAGTAACCAGGTAATTTCAGAGTGATAAGTATTATGAAGAAAATGAAATAGAGTAGTGGACAAGAGTATTTGTGGTTTAAGAAATTTGGGCCTCTTCATAGGAAAAAGATGTGACTGTGAGAGGTGGTAATGTGGTGCTTAGCCAGGGTTGCATATGGTGTGAAGTCTCTCATAGCAAAAGCTGTCCAGAGGCTTATGGCAAGGAGGCCACATCCAGAGGGGAACTCCTGGGGGGACAGACACGAGGTTTTAGGTCTAAATGGCATCACTCAGCATCAGGGTGAGGAATCCCTGGATCAGAGACTTCGGAAGAGCAATAGGAACTTAGTTTTTGCTTTTGTTTTTTTCTGGTTGCACCATGCAGGATGCAGGATCTTAGTTCCCTGACCAGGATGAAACCAGCCCCCTGCAGTGGAAGCATGGAGCCTTAACCATTGGATCACCAGGGAAGTCCTAGTAGCCTTGGTCTTATAAACTCAAGCCCTATCTTGTCAATGACCAGTAGATACTACGTGTAGTTTTGTGGAGTATGCAAATCAATCAGGCCTTAATTGACTAAAATCTGCCTGTTGGTTTTTTAAAATTGGTAGATCTATAAAAATTTGAGTTTGGTGGGCTTTTGAGCTAACAGGTCTCAAAGAAATAACCTAGGGGTCAATATGCAGTAGCTGTCTTTGGCTGATTTAAAAAATAAAGAGTTATGGGGGTCAGAGGACTCCTTTAGATGGGGACAGTTAGGGAAAGCTTCTCTGAACAGGGGACTTTGAGCTGACACCTGAGGAATGAGAAGGAGGCAGCTGTAAGAAGATACAAAGGCCTTGGAAGTAGGAAAAAGCTTTGCCTGTGTGTTCAAGAGACAAAACAAAGCCAGAGGGGCTGGAGCTGAGTGAACAAAGATGGACCCATGATCAATGAGATGAGGTGGGAGGACAGAACAGGGGATAGGAGATGCTGGTATGCCAGGATAAGGAGTGGGCTTCTATTTTAAGTCCAGTGGAAAGCCTTTGGAGGATTTTGATTAATATTTTAAATATTCCGGTTTATATTTGGAAAAAACTCGGGCTGCCATGCGGGGGAGGAAGCGGGGACAGGGGAAGCAGGGAGACTAATGAGGCTTTAGATAATACAAGATGGCGGCTTGCATCGAGAGGTGGAGCAGAAACGGAGCGAAGAGAGCCGCTAGTCGGGGCTGGGGTGCAGTCAGAGGACTGGGGATGGGTGAGCTGCGGAGATGTGAGGCAGGGAGATGACCGAGGATGATGGGGGAGGAGGGATGGGTCCATTTCCTGCGATGGAGTAGACCAGGAGAGGAGCAAGTGTGGCGGAAATCAAGAATTGCCAGTGTGAGTCTCATCCTCCTTGCTGTGTGGATGCTGAGGGGCAAGATGATTCTTCACTGGGCCATTGGCTCTAGAGACGACCTGTTCTCATGTATGGATTTAACTGGGGCATCTGGACTATGTGCAGAAGACTCCAGAGCACTCTGTGTAGCCAACCAAAAAAATGAGATACCAGCCATTAAACTGTTACTCGATCAAGGAGTAAAAATACATTCTGAATTAGCCTCTGCTGGCTGCATGTGAATTACAGTTCCATTTAGATGGCTTCTTAAAGGCAGGGTGGTGGGGGGGCTTGGGTGGGGTAAGGGAGGGAGAAGGTGGTGTCTCACACCACACAGGGCATGCCCGCATCTGTTTCCTCCAAGGAAGCCCATCGTGTTGTTTCTGTTCTCTCTGTCTTACAGGTGGAGAGTCTGAGTCTCCAGAGGGGAAATAACTTGGCCAGTGTCTCAGAGCCTGTAAGCAGCAGCACCAGGTCAGAATCCTGCTCTTTGGTCTCCAAAGCCTCTTCCTTTATTTTACCATCCCTGTCACGTGCACACCTTTCTATATTCCTTCATTTTCTTTAACTTGATTTAAGTTGAAATTCAACCCCTCAACTCATTTGACAGACCAGAAGATCAGTGTTGGTCATTAGGGGAGCAGCCTGCCCCTTGGTTTAAGGCAAAGACCACACATTCTTAGGCCTTGTCGCAGCTTCCGAGGGATCCCCACTCTCACTGGGTGGGCATCAGTGGTGCCCGTCAATCACCATGGAGACGTCCCTAGTCCTGGCTCCAGCAGAACTGGTAGTTCTGAGGTTTCTATGCTGCCCATGGGATTCAAGGGACTTTGTCAAGGTGGAGCGCTGTCCAGATTGAGAAAGCCTCTCCTGTTCCTCTCTGGCCAATCAAATTCTGCCTGCCTGTCACTGAAGACCTGAGCAGCCTGCCTCCTGCCCTGCCTTGGCCTCTCTGTGAGTCAAGGAGCACAAAGTTGCCAACTTGTGTGAGATGCAGGAAGAGAAAAACCTCTCTTTGAGCAAAAAGCACAAGTGATTATCTCCATCCAGGAGATCTCCATCTCCATCCAGGAACACTTCTTTCACTTCCCTTGGGCTGGGCCCTGTCCCAGGTTATGGTGGAGCCTGTTGAAACATGTCAGAGCAGCCCACACTGATAGCAAGCCAGGAGGCTTATTTTTATTTTTTAACATTTTATCTTGGACATATCAAACCCATACAGAATTAGTTGTTGTTCAGTCGCTAAGTCGTGTCCAACTCTTTGCTTCCCTGTCATTCACTTTCTCCCTGTTTGCTCAAATTCATGTCCATTGAGTCAGTGATGCCATCCAGCCATCTCATCCTCTGTCACTCCCTTCTCCTCTTGCCCTCAATCTTTCCAAGTGTCAGGGTCTTTTCCAATGAGTTGGCTCATAGAATCAGGTGGCCAAAGCATTGGAACTTCAGCTTCAGCATCAGTCCTTCCAGTGAATACTCAGGCTTGATGTCTTTTATGACTGACTGGTTTGATCTCCCTGCCATCCAAGGGACTCTCATAAGTCCTCAGCATCGTAGTTTGAAAGCATCAGTTCATCAGCATTCAGTCTTGTGTATGGTCCAACTCACATTCATACATGATTACTGGAAAAACCATAGCTTGGAGTATACAGACCCTTGTTGGCAAAGTGATGTCTCTGCTTTTTAATGTGCTGTCTAGGTTTGTCACAGTTTTTCTTCCAAGGAGCAAGAGTCTTTTAATTTCCTGGCTGCAGTTACCACCCACAGTGATTTTGGAGCCCAAGAAATTGAAATCTATCTGGGTCATTAAGACCTTTCTTGTATAGTTCTGTGTATTCTTGCCACTGCTTTTTAATCTCTTCTGCTTCTGTTAGATCCTTACTACTTCTGTCCTTTATTGTGCCTATCCTTACATGAACTGTTCCTTTGGTATCTCTAATTTTCTTGAAGAGATCTCTAGTCTTTCCCATTCTATTGTTTTCCTCTATTTCTTTACACTGTCCGTTTAAGATGGCTTTATTAACAAGGAGAACAACTCTCCTTGTTGTTCTTTGGAACTCCACATTCAGTTGGGTATATCTTTCCCTTTCTCTCTTGCCTTTTCCTTCTCTTTTTTCCTCAGCTGTTTGTAAATCCTCCTCAGACAGCCACTTTGTCTTCTTGCATTTATTTTCCTTTGGGATGGTTTTGGTCACCACATCCTGTACAATGTTATGACCCTTTGTCCATAGTTCTTCAGGCACTCTGTCTATCAAATCTAAAGCCTTAAATCTATTCACCACTTTCACTGTGTAATTGTAAAGGATTTTATTTAGGTCATACCTGAATGGCTTAGCAGCCTTCCCTACTGTCTTCTATTTAGGCCTGAATTTGGCAATAAGGACCTCATGATCTGAGCCACAGTCAGCTCCCAGTCTTGTTTTTGCTGACTGTGTAGACCTTCTCCATCTTTGGCTGCAAAGAGCATAGTCAATCTGAGTTTGGTATTGACCATCTGGTGATGTTCATGTGTAGAGTCATCTCTTGTGTTGTTGGGAAAGGATGATTGCTATGACCAGCATGTTGACAAAACTCTGTTAGCTTTTCAGTTTAGTTCAGTTCAGTCACTCAGTCGTGTCCGACTCTTTGCAACCCCATGAATCACAGCATGCCAGGCCTCCCTGTCCATCACCAACTCCTAGAGTTCACTCAAACTCATGTCCATGGAGTCATTGATGCCATCCAGCCATCTCATCCTCTGTCATCCCCTTCTCCTCCTGCCCTCAATCTTTCCCAGCATCAGGGTCTTTTCCAATGAGTCAGTTCTTCGCATCAGGTGGCCAAAGTATTGGAGTTTCAGCTTCAGGATCAGTCCTTCCAATGAACACCCAGGACTGATATCATTTAGGATGGACTGGTTGGATCTCCTTGCAGACCAAGGGACTCTCAAGAGTCTTCTCCAACACCACAGTTCAAAAGCATCAATTCTTCAGCACTCAGCTTTCTTTATAGTCCAACTCTCACATCCATACATGACCACAGGAAAAACCATAGCCTTGACTAGACGGACCTTTGTTGGCAAAGTAATGTCTCTGCTTTTCAATATGCTATCTAGGTAGGTCATAACTTTCCTTCCAAGGAATAAGCATCTTTTAATTTCATGGCTGCAGTCACCATCTGCAGTGATTTTGGAGCCCCCCAAAATAAAGTCTGACACTGTTTACACTGTTCCCCAACTATTTCCCATGAAGTGATGGGACCAGACGCCATGATCTTAGTGCCCTGCTTCATTTTGTACTCCAAGGCCAAATTTGCCTGTTACTCTGGATATCTCTTGAATTTCTATTTTTGTATTTCAATCCCTTGTTATGGAAAGGTCATATTTTTTGGTTGTTAGTTCTAGAAGGTCTTGTAGGTCTTCATGGAGCCAATCAACTTCAGCTTCTTCAGCATAGAGACATATTTAATAATCATCATATATCCATTACCCCATTTTAAACAGCTCCTGGCTATTCTTGTTTAATCTATACCTCTATCCATGCTCTCTCTTCCATACAGTTTTGAAGCAAATCACAGACCTAGTATCATTTCACCCATAAATATTTCAGTTTGTGTCTATAAGAAGCACATATATATAAGTACATATATGAATATATATTTACATTGGAGTATATCTTTGCCACTCAATGGACTGTGGCCCACCAGGCTCCTCTGTCAATGGAATTCTCCAGGCAAGAATACTGGAGTAGGTAGCCATTTCCTTCTCCAGGGATCATCCTGACCGAGGGATCAAACCTGGGTCTCCTGCATTGCAAGCAAATTCTTTACTGTCTGCGCCACCAGGAAAGCCCACATAATTAAGTTACAATATTACATTAGTTTCAGGTGTATAAAATAAATAAGCAACAAGGACAGATATGTTTTTAGAGGAAGAAAAACTTCCCAGTTGAAAACCTTTACTTATTTGGAAATGGAGGACCATGATCCCCAGTGAGAGATGGGAGATTCCAAGCTCTTCCTGACCCTTCCACTGTGCAGGTTGATCAAGTTCTGTCCCCTTACTGCTTCCTTTTCCTCATCAGCAAAATGCAAATGAAAGTATCCACTTTACAGATGAGAAAACTGTGGCCCAGAGAGGGAACAGGATTTTTCCAAAGTTACCAGATTTTAAAATACTCAGGCTAGCTGGAGAAAATGTCACTTAAGTAAGCTAATAGTTTCTTCAAATCAGTATTTTTTAAATACGTGATCAAGATTTATTTAGAGGTGATGCTTAGTATTGCCCAAATTAGGATGAAGAAAGGGGATTCTGGTGGCTGCCTCAGCCTGTCCTTTACTCTAGCAATTCCATTCTAGTCCCAGCTTGTGTAACTTACCTGGCAGAAATCCTGCAGTTACCCTGCCCACTCTCCTTTGAAGGCAGTTTAGCAACTGTTTGTTATTCAATCAGCCCAGGGCTGGGGGGTGGTAGTGTCTCACTCTTGCCCCAGCTTCTTCAGTGATTCCTCTCAATCTCACAGAGTCCTCTCACTGAGATGAGTAGAGGTGATGCAAGTGACAGAAAACCTAACTCAATTATCTCAGCAAAAGGGAAAATGTATCGGTCAGTATAAGTCCAATAGAATCTCCTTCAGGCTTGGTTGGATCCAGGAGGAATCTTTCACTTCCCCTTCTGGCCTTGCTTTCCCTGGTGTTGGCGCCCTTCTCAGGCAGGCTCTGCCCTCTGGGGCAGGATGCTGGCTTATTTCTGGCTTACATCATCTCCTTTCATCAGCCCAGCAGAAGGGAGAGATTCTCTTTTCTGGCTCTCATTGGCTCATTTTGGGTCACATGCTTATGCCTGAGCCAATCACCATGGCCTGGAGTTGAGGTGTGCTGGTTGGATTAGATCCAGATCATCTGGGGTGGGTCAGCCTCTCATAAACCCCAGTGGAGTGGGGCTAGAGGATTTTGATTCCCAGAGGAGAGTCAGTAGGTTGGCTGAGGAAAAGGGGTAGATACTGAGCAGCAAATAATGGATTTCCATTCTCCAGTTGTATTTCTAGGGATGTTTAATGCCTCTTAGTTGAGCTCTGGGCAACCACCAGCTGCTCTGTCCTTTACTGCAGCGCTGGCTTTGTCGGGGCTATAATTAGAGGCCGGGACTCCCGGCTCTCAGCCCGTGCTCTTCATGTCCTTTCCCTCCCACTTGCTGCAGGTATGGTCTACAGACAGACTGCCTGGGGCATCTCTTCTCTGGGCAGGGCTGCCTGTGGCAGGCCTGCCTCTCATCTTGACCAAAAGCAACTCTCAGCCTCTTAACCTGAGACTCAGGGAGCTCTTTCCTATTGAAACTGTCATCTGGTTTGCTATGACCTTGAGCAAGCTCTTCACATCTCTGAGCCTCAGCTGTATATTTTTAAAACATCTGTAAATGGAGCTAGTAGTGATACCTATCTCCCAGGGATGTGAGATGCTAAAATGAGTTTATGATTTGTAAATGAGTATAAAAATGGAAAGAATCATACTCACCATTACTATTGCTACCTGCTTCTTCCTCCAGGGAAATTTTTTTCTCAGCCTACCCGTTTTTTTTTTTTTTCCCTCCATTTCCCCCAGGGGAGCAGCCACTTGCTCATGGCTTTGATCAAGATGAGTTTTGATGGCTTGGAAGCTTTCAGAGCCTCCCACTCTTCCTCCTCTCATCCTGCTGAGCTGACAATTTCGTATGACATCAATTCCTCTGACAGCCGTGTAAACAGATGGTGGTCCCCGCTGCCCGGGGTGCTGGGGGGAACGATACCATGGTAACCCGCTAAACTGCGACAGGTGCCAGGACGGGGGGAAATCCAGGGCCTTCAGACGTGCACGCACATGGCTCCGGCAGCAGGCCCCGGGTTACAGGTTTATCTCAGACACAGGGAGGTGCTACTGGCCCTGCGGCAGCAAGGTCATGGGCTTGAGTGAGAACCCGCCCCCTTCCAGCCATGTGACCATAGCTAAATTGCTTCCTCTCATCTGGTCCATGGGAGATAAACAGCCTTATCCTAGAATCAGCAAGGGTATGGATGAATGTGCCTAACTCTAGAATGGGTGTGTTGCTGGTGCCCAATAAACGTTTGTTGAATGAATAAAAAAATGAGTGAAAGAGACCCAGAAGATCAATTCCCTAGAAGCTGGTTGGAAACGGGGCTCCTGGCAGGTACTGGCTGGAAAAAGTCAAAGTGCATGAATATTTGGATCCGGCCACCACCCCAACTCTTTCTCTGAATAGTTGGGACCCAGTGCTTTGCAAGTGGTAGGATCCCATTCCCAAGTGCCCCCAGGCCAGGAGGATAAGCCCTCACTCCCAGCTAGCAATCTGGTGAGTGGATCTAGCTTTTTATAAGTCTGCTTAATGGCCTTAGTTTGCCAAATTGTCCTCTCATCCCTGCTGGGCCTGGAGCTCTGCTTTAAACTGTGGGCTATTCCAGGCTCAGAGAGAGACAGGACTTGACTAGGGCTGCACAGCTAGCCGTACAAACCGCCTGAACCTGGGGAGCCTCTCTCATTCTGCAGCCAGGCTCGGCGTGGGTATGGACATGGCCTCCCAGCCTCCCATCAGCCCTGTGAGCCCTGCTCTTTCACGTGGCTGCCCCAGACCAGCCCCATCCCCTCCCCTTTCTCGCTGTCTTCCTCTTGCTCCGCATGCATGCCTGCTGGGTTTGCCCCCTGCCTGAATGTGCTTAGTCACTCAATCACCTCTGACTTTTTGAGATCCCATGGACTGTAGTCCGCCAGACTCCTCTGTCCATGGGGATTCTCCAGACAAGAATACTGGAGTGGGGTTGCCCTTTTCCAGGGGATCTTCCCAACCCAGGGATCAAACTCAGGTCTCCCGAATTGCAGGCACATTCTTTACCATCTGAGCCACCAGGGGAGCCCTGACTGAATAATAAGGATCAGAATGAAGCGGAGCTCAAGCTCACAGTCAGGCTGACTTGGCCAGCTAGCTGTAGCCTTGGGCAAGTGACTTCAACTTTGGAAGTCAGTTCCTTCATAAGCCAATGGAGAAAGATAATTTAACAGATGGATTAAATTAGATAATTTCTGCAAAGTGCATGGAAGAGTGCCTGGCACATAGCCAACTTTTAATAACTTGTAGTGATTTTTGATGTTATGAAGACAGGGTCTCTCTTCCCTGTGGAAAGATTGCTTTCCGCCAATGGGACTGACTTCAAGCAGGATGCAGAGTGGCAAAAGCACAGGTACAGGAGACAGCAGGACGTGAGTCAAGTTGCGCGACCCCGAACAAGCCATTTACCTTCTCTGAGGGTCTGTAAAATAGGTCCAGTGACCCCGACCTACAGAGTCGTTGGGATCGGATGGGCGTGTGGAGCAGAGCAGGTGCTCAATTCGTGCAAGCATGATGCTGACTGTGGTATACTCTCCTGGAACAAGGGTTGTTTTGATACCACTGAGTGCCAGGATCCCTCACATTGCATTCCAGGAAGGTGGCAGCATGGTGGCCTCTGCTTGCATACCTCTGGGGACAGGCAACTCGTTCCTGAGTAGTTGGATAGCTCTGCTAGAAGCTGAACCTCTGTGGAGCTCAGATTTGCTCTGTGTGGGTGGCGCTAGTGGTAAAGAACCCACCTGCCAATGCAGAAGACATAAGAGATACAGGTTTGATTCCTGGGTCAGGAAGATCCCCTGAAGAAGGAAATGACAACCTACTCCAGTATTCCTGCCTGGAGAATCCCATGGACAATGGAGTCTGGCGGGATACAGTTCATGGGGTCGCAAAGAGTTGGACACAACTGAACGGCTTAGCACTTAGCACAGGTGTCTTCTCTGGGGTCTCTAGATCTGCCCTTGGGGCCACCAAGACCAGCTTTCCCTCCACTCTCTCAGGGCTCGGCAGCCTGCTCCTCTGAGCTGATAGGAACCAGCATGGAGGAGACGGCCCAAGCCCATGCCCATGGCACCCCCTTCTCTTCCCTCCTCACCCCCAAAGCTCTTTCTGACCTTGTTGGCCAAGCTGGAAGGTTTGTGAGCTGACAGGCAAGTACAGAAGATTGTCTTTGGGAAGGCTAAATGGGCCATCTGTCCTGGCTGAATCCAGAGTGGACCTGCGTGAAGGACCAGATCACGGCCGTGCCTAGGATGGATACCAAGGCGTGCATGGCTGTCTCACAGGCCCATGTATACATCCATCTCCTGTATTCACGACTGGGTTGGAGGGAATGGTGACAAAAATTCCTGCATCATAGGGTTCTTCGAAGGATTAAATGGTTGGAGATATTTTAATGTCTAACATACTTTTTGGAATCCGCTAATAATCACTTTTTTTGAATCCCTCATCAGTGAATGGGTTAATCTGCTCCAGTGAGAAGCTTCAAACGAGGCAAGCTTTTAAACATTCATTACTTTTTCAGCTTCAGGTTTTTTTTTTTTTTTTTTTATTTTATGCTTCTTTTAAAATTCATCAGCTTGGGGCAAGCTGGCTGCCTTAATAACAGCACTAAGCAAACGTTGATAAAGTTCTGCCAATAACAGCTATCCTCTGGCTGGAAGGCAACATCAAAACAGCCTCTGGAGACTTCCAGTCTTCCCTTTAGGTTTTCAGGTGAGACCTGACACCTCTAGACCCCTTTTCCATGACTGTGTTAGCCACATGGCTCCCGCCTTGTCTACAGGAGACAGGGGGATTGAAAAGAAGGCAAGCAAAGACCACAAAGAAAGGAGGAACTAGGTCATAATCGCCCGCTACTTGTGTTTCAGGTTCCAGTACAATTTGAGGCTTCGACTATCTGCTTTTCCCACTTTTGTTTTCATTTCCATCACACATCATTATACTCACAGGCATTACAGGAGAGAACACAGGTGGGAGAAGGAAAGACTTTCAATCTTTCCCTTTACATTCTGGTTCTGAAAAAGCTATGGAATCCTGAACTTGGAAGAAAACTAAGAATCATTCAGCAGAGCTGACTGCCTACAGAGGGGTGCTGTTGTTTGAATGTTGTGTTCCCCTCCCCTCTCCCACTGCCAAATTCAAAGTTAAATCCTATTCCCCAAGGGGATGGGTGTGGGAGGGCAGGGCCTTTGGGAAGTGATTGGACCATGGGAGTGGAGCCCTCATGACTGGGAGTAGTGCCCTTATAAAAGAGGCCCCAGAGCACTCCCTGACCCCTTCCTCCCTCTAAGGACACAGTGAGAAGTCTGTGGCCCAGAAGAGGGCCTTCCCTTGACCATGCTAGCACCCTGATCTTAGACTTCCAGCCTTAAGAACTGTGAGAAATGAATTTCTGCTGTTTGTAAGCTACCTAGACTGTGGTGTTTTGGTATTGCAAGTTTAACAGACCAAGATAACTGCAGGAAGTGTCCCTGGAAGGATGTGGGCATCCAAGGCCCCTTGTACACTTCCTCTGTGATGGAGCTTCCAACCTTGCAAAATGCTCAGGAGAGGGGAAAGACCTCTGAAGCAAGAGTGTTGAAATATGGATTCTAGTCTTGCCTGCACTGCTGAGCTACATGATTTGGACAAGTTGATTCCTCTCTGGATCTCCATTTCCTCACAGATCAAATCAGAGGGCTGGACTATCTGATAACAATAATAATCTAGAAGTCGTCTTTGCTTGGGCTTCCCAGGTGGCTCAGTGGTAAAGAATCTGCCTGCCAATGCAGGAGGTGTAGGTTCGATCCCTGGGTTGGGAAGATGCCCTGGAGAAGGAAATGGCAACCACCCCAGTATTCTTGCCTGCGAAATCCCATGGACAGGGAACCTGGCTGGCTGCAGTCTTTGGGGTCACAAAGAGTCAGTCGGACATGACTAATTGAGTGCACACGCAGGTCATTGCTTGGGCGCTTTGTGTGGACTGGATTCTGAGTTACATTTATAATATAATGATCCATTTTCACCCTCCCAACAGCTCTAAGTTTCTTTGGAGAATCTGAGTGTCAATAAATATCATATTAAATCTTAGGTCTTTTATGTATCTGAAAATTATTTCAGTCACGTTTTTATGTATTTGCAGACATCGGCCTCTTGATAAAGAACAAAGAATTTGTAATTAGATATGTATCAGATAGGATTAGGTGCAGCTGTTTGTAACAGAAATCCCAAAGAAACAGGGGCTTAAATACACAAGGATTGACTTTACTACATAAAATAGTCAAAGAAGTTGGAGTGCAAGGTTGGTATGGAAGCTTTAGAAATTCATCAAACCACAAGGGAAGCCCAAGAATACTGGAGTGGGTAGCCTATCCCTCCTCCAATGGATCTTCCCTTCCCAGGAATTGAACCAGGGTCTCCTATATTGGAGAAGGAAATGGCAACCCACTCCAGTATTCTTGTCTGGAGAATCCCAGGGATAGGGGAGCCTGGTGGGCTGCCGTCTATGGGGTCGCACAGAGTTGGACATGACTGAAGCAACTTAGCAGTAGCAGCAGCAGCTCCTGTATTGTAGGCAGATTCTTTACCAACTGACCTATGAGGGAAGCCCCTTGTGGCCCAGCTGGTAAAGAATCCTCCTGCAATGCGAGAAACTTGGGTTCAATCCCTGAGTTGGGAAGATCCCCTGGAGAAGGGAACAGCTACCCACTCCAGTATTCTGGCCTGGAGAATTCCATGAACTGTATGTCTATGGGGTCGCAAAAAGTCAGACACGACTGAGCCGCTTTCACTTTCATCACTGACTACTAGAAACAAATAAATAGAACATGATGTTGGAAAGAAGTGTACTTTGGCTGAATCAGTTCCCTTGAGGCAGCCTTCCTGGAGTGCCCGCAGTTCACTGTCATTCGCATGCCATTGGCCAGAAACTTAGTCCTGTGATTACACCTACATGCACGGGGAGAGTGGGAAATGTAGTTTGTTTTTAAACTGGAATGTTGCTACCCTCAATGAAATCTAGGTTCTGTTCCTAAGGAATAAGAGACCAAGGGACGCTGGCTGACAAATGGGACTCTCTGTTACAGCTGATTATCTGCAAAGGGCTATCTGCATAATCACAAACCAAGTGGACCATTTGGCAGATGTATTGATGTAGTGATTTGAACCTGGAACCTAAAATACCAGTGTTTGTATGTATCAGTTAGGATTCTTTCGGTTGTGAGAGAAACCCCATTTCTAACTGGCTTAAACAATAAGAATGTTTGTTAGGACACATGTTTTACTTCCAGAGGAAAGGTTAGCTTCAGAGTTGGTTGATTTAGCAGTTCAACATCATCAAGCCTGGGGTTTACCCACCAGTCTGCTCTCTGGTACTGATGTTGACTTTTCTTTTTTAAGTTTATTTATTTATTTTGGTTGCGCTGGGTCTTCGTTGCTACACATGGGCTTTCTCTAGCTGTGGTCAGGGGCTGCTCTTCAGTGCAGTGCTCAGGCTTCTCGCTGTGGTGGTCTACTTGCTGTGGGGCACGGGCTCTAGGGGCATGGGCTTCAGCAGTTGCCGCCTGTGGGGTCAGAGGCTGTGGAGCATTGGCCTTAGTTGCTCCGCAGCATGTCTAATCTTCCTGGATGGACCAGGGATCAAACTTGTGTCCCCTGCACTGGTAGGCAGAGTCTCATCTACTGTACTACCAGGGGAGTCCAGTGTTAACTTTATCAGAGGTAGCTGGCTACACTGGTTTCCAGGAATCCCATCCAGACCCAACAATATCCAAGCAAGGACAAAAGAACCTTATTTCAGTGACTCTCTCTTAGGAGCTACTAAGTCTTCTCAAAAATCTCTAATGGCTCAGTGCCAGCCTTGGATCACAATCTACCTTTGGCCAAATCATTGGCAAAGGGAAGGGACAATTAGGCCATATCCAGAGCTGAGAGCAGCTTTCCTGAAGCTTGACGTGACCTGGGGGAGCAGTAGATACCTTAAAAAAAACTGGGTTTTATTCACAGGTGCTGAAGGAGGAAGTGTGCTGATAGCAGCCTACAGTGTTCACTACAGTTTGGAGACAGGTACTGTCCAATCTCCATTTTGCAGCAACAGGATAGAGGCTCAGAGAACTGAAGTGCAGCCAACGCACAGCAGAGACAGAGCCTGAACCAGGGAGGGTTGTCCCAGATTTAACATGCCTAGCACTATGTTCTGCAACCAGAGGAGGGAAGGGTTTCAAGAGTCAGCCCTATCCATGTTTCTGAAACTTCAGCCACTTGTCCACCACCTCTGTGGTACTCTTCTCATATTTACTTCTACTGCACTATGATTTGCTTAATATTTTTATTTAGGTAGTACAACTTTATAACTGTTGTTCAAGTAAAATCACATTTCTACATCAACAACAGTGTTTAAAAAGGAAACTAATAGCACACTGACATAAATAGAACATTAGTCCAGTCCTCTTGCCTGGCAAATCCCATGGGCAGCGGAGCCTGGTGGGCTGCAGTCCATGGGGTCGTTAAGAGGCAGACACGGCTGAGCGACTTCACTTTCACTTTTCACTTTCATGCACTGGAGAAGGAAATGGCAACCCATTCCAGCCTCTTGCCTGGAGAATCCCAGGGACGGGGGAGCCTGGTGGGCTGCCGTCTATGGGATCACACAGAGTGGGACACGACTGAAGCGATTTAGCAGCAGCAGCAGCAGCACTGCTTGCCAGAAATTGAAGGTAAATCATCAGAAGACACCCGGTTGAGACAGCACTCGTATCTATTCTAGGGAGATGCCTCACCTGATAGAGGGACTGAGCGCAAGTTCTGCTCTGTTTCTGTTATGAAGACATGACCAGGAGTGAGGAAAGAGTGAAAGACTTACCAGGACCAAGTTGAAACCTCCTCCGTGATGAAATAAGGAGTTTAAGAGGATGGGACACAGCAGTGCTTTCTTATGATGCAGTGCAACGTCACGGAAGGCTCCTCCATGTCCTTGGGAAAGCATCCCACCTGCCATTATTTGAGAAACTTTAACTTGCAGCGAAGCCCTGCAGGTTAGAATTTGCTGCATTGCTCTCTGACAGGGTCTCGGGGGCCATACAATAGTAGCGCTCATTCTCAGAGATCTGTGCTTTAGCTAGTGCTGGGGAATTGATTAGCTGACTCTTCTGTCTAGCTGAGAACAGGGTCAGCAAACTTCTGTAACAAATCAGAAAGCAAACATGTTAGAATCTGTGGACCACACAGTCTCTGTAGCAATGACCAAGCACTGCTGTGGTGGTGTGAGGGCAGCACAGACACCACGGAAATCAGTATTCAGGCATGTGTTTCAATAAAACTTTATTTATGAACACTGACATTTGGATTTTTCTCAGACAGTAAAGAAGCTGCCTGCAATGCAGGACATAAGGGTTCAAACCCTGGGTCAGGAAGATTCCCTGGAGATGGGAATAGCAACCCACTCCAGTATTCTTGCCTGGGAAATTCCATGGATAGAGGGGCCTGGTGGGCTACAGTACATGGGGTCATAGTCAGACACAAATGAGCAACTAACACTGCACTTTTCACATGCCACATAATGTATTCTTCTTTTGACTGTTTTTTTTTTTTTTCCAGTCATTTAAAAATGTAAAAACTTCCTTAGTTGCAGGGTCAAACCCAAACAGCTGATGGACAGAATTTGACCTAAAGAATGTCATTTGTTGGCCCCTTATGGCAGAAAGTGAAGAAGAACTAAAACTTTCTTGATGAAAGTGAAAGAGGAGAGTGAAAAACTTGGCTTAAAGCTCAACATTCAGAAAACTAAGATCATGGCATCTGGTCCCATAACTTCATGGCAAATAGATGGGGAAAGAGTGGAAACACTGTCAGACTTTATTTTTTTGGGCTCCAAAATCACTGCAGATGGTGATTGCAGCCATGAAATTAAAAGACACTTACTCCTTGAAAGGAAAGTTATGACCAACCTAGACAGCATGTTAAAAAGCAGAGACATTACTTGTTAACAAAGGTCCATCTATGGTTATTCCAGTGATCATGTATGGATGTCAGAGTTGGACAATAAAGAAAGCTGAGCACTGAAGAATTGATGCTTTTGAACTGTGGTGTTGGAGAAGACTCGTGAAAGTCCCTTGGACTGCAAGGAGATCCAACCAGTCCATCCTAAAGGAGATCAGTCTTGGGTGTTCATTAGAAGGACTGATGTTGAAGCTGAAACTCCAATACTTTGACCACCTCATGCGAAGAGCTGACTCATTTGAAAAGACCCTGATGCTGGGAAAGATTGCAGGCAGGAGGAGAAGGGGACAACAGAGGATGAGATGGTTGGATGGCATCACCGACTCAAAGGGCATGAGTTTGGGTAAACTCTTGGAGTTGGTGATGGACAGGGAGGCCTGGCATGCTGTGGTTCATGGGGTCACAAAGAGTCAGACATGACTGAGTGACTGAACTGAACTGAACTGATCTAAAACCAAAGCTATCACTGCTTCTGCCAGGGTTGGCTTCCTGGGCATGTGTGCTGTGAAATTGCACAGGGTCACACGTATAAAAATTGAAAGATCAATTGTGAGTACTTTCAAAAACAGAGACTATACATTTGCATTTTGCAGTGAGGACCTGCTAATTATGTAGCCAGTTGTAGCTCTGCTCACAAGATGTGTGGTTTGTAGTTGCTCAGTTGCTCAGTCGTGTCCGACTCTTTGCGACCCCATGGACTGCAAGGCATCAGGCTTCCTTATCCTTTACCATCTCCCAGATCTTGCTCAAAATCATGTCCACTGAGTCGGTGTTGCCATCCAGCCATCTGGTCTTTTTGTCATCCCCTTCTCCTCTTGTGTGGAGGAGACATGGAGAATTAGCCCCCAGCAGTGGTCACACTGGCACACATTCTCCCGGTGGTGATGACAACCCTGCAAGAAGCTTAGTGGAAATGCCTGAGTCTGGTAACATCTAAGCTTGTGACAGGCTCATCTTCACTTCTGTCCACCGGTTTTGGCCAAAGCAAGTCATATGGCCAAGCCCAAAGTCAAATAAAAGCGAACTACGCCCTACTCTTTTGATGAGAAGGACTCATCATATGAAAAGAGGTTAGCTGCAGGGAGAATTGAAGAACTGGAACCAATAATCTACCACCAACCCAGGACAAGTATGTTAATCATTCTGGCTGTTTGCACACTTCAGTATCAAAGAACTCGTTACTCAGTCCTATTGTCTCTTAAGTTTTATTAGTCCCCTATGACTGAAGTGACTTAGCAGCAGCAGCCATCAGCCCAGGCAGAGACAAGGACAAAAGATTTGTGTGTGCCCTGAGGTTGATTTCAGGGAGCAGCCATACACTAATAGACTTTCTTCCCCGTCTATAGGAGAAGGGAGACAAACAGCACAGGGCTGATTCAATTTGTGCAGAAATAAGGGACTAGAACTAGCTGGCATTTTGAATGTATGAGCCAGCATGCCAATCTCCTCCCACAAGACTTAGCGTGCTTCCTTTCCTGGAAGAGTCCTCTTGGGGATCTCAGTACCTTGGATAGCACCTTCGTGCAGAAAAACTGGAGAAGAAAAACGTCTGGCTCGCTTCCTACTTGGGGAAGTCTTTCTAGGTTTTAAACACATTTGAATAAACAGAGTGAGCCCACAGATATATATATCTGATTATACCACTCCCCTGCTTAAATTCCTTTTCTGGTTCCCATCACTTATACTTGGCTTAACATTACAGCCCTCTGTGACCTGGCCACCAGCCATCTATAAAACTGCATTTTCTTCCACAGCCTGCTGAGTGTGAGTATCTGAACACACTGGCCATCTTCCACCTACTGTCACAGGTCTTTGCACTCACTGTCACAAACCTGGAGGTCACCAGTGTGATAAACCATCTCAAATACTTTAAAAAAAAGAGAGAGAAAAAATTGGCTGTGCAATTGAGTATCTAATGGTGGAGGGAGCTTCAGTCATGCAGAGGGCTTATGCAATGCCTTTAAGAGGATGCTTTCCTCTGTGTCAGCTCCATTCTCAGGCAGGCACTCCCTCACAGTGATCAGTAGCAGCTCCAGAGGAAAAAACCAGTCTCTTTGCTAGACATCCCAGCAAAAGTCCCAGGGTCGACTCTGGTTGGCTGACTGAGATCACGTGTCCATTATCAAGCCAATGACTGTGGGAGCTGGCATGGACTAATTATTCGGCAATGTCAGAGTGTGTGCAGTTCACACCTTCCTTGATTTCTGCCTGCTCCTGGCTTTCTTCCTACATGGCCCTCAACTCCTGCATCTGTGCATATCCCTTAAGATCAGTTACTGGTGTGTGCACCTCAGCACACCCTTCATATCCACACAAAAAAGAAAAACCCCATCACTTGTGATTTTATGATTTTAATAGCTTGACTGAAGATTCGCACCTTCTGCCATTAGGCTGGCTCACCACCTGCCTCTTGCCCCCTTCCAAGAGCACTTTTCTCCCCAGTGTGGCTGGGGACTCAGCCTTGATTCCTCCTGTCCCCCTGCAAGGCACTGTCTGTACTTACTGCTGGCCTCTCCACACCGGCCCCTTCTCCTAATTCTGGTAAATAATTTACATGGTGCAGTTCTAATGGTCTGCTGAGTCTCTCTCTCTCCTCTGCAGGATCTGAGTTCCCTGCAGGCAGGGCTGTGTCCAAGTCATCTCTGTGTCTTCTGCTGCTTAAGACTGAGCACAGCACTGAGGAGGTGCTTGGTGGAGGGTAAATACAAAAAGTATTTTCAATAAAAGACTGAATTTTTTAAAATCAGAAAGAATTGCTTTGGCTCTGCAGGAAGCACAGAGAGTGTGGGTGAGTGATGATTTCAGCAGAAATGCCAGGGAATGCACGGGTTCCCAATTATTTATGGGGCTAAGGAGACGTGTTCCCAGAGCAGGGCGATATATTCTGAGGATGTCAGGGTAGACTGTGCGTGACTTTGTTCATTAGCGTCCCTGCAACCCTATGCTGCAGATGCGAGGGAGGGGGCCTATTAGCTTCTTTTTGCGCAAAAAAAGAACTGTATCTTTTGGAGCTCAGCTCTGCTCCTGCTTGGTTACCATTTCTCACTGTGCTGGAAGGGTGCGAGTGTGCAGTGAGGGGAGAGTTGCAGTCTCTGGAGGCAGAGGGATCCAGGTTCAAGTCCTTCTCTGCCCTGGGTCGCTCTGTGCTTGCCTCTCTCTGGGCTGCCGTTTTCTCATCTGTGCGACTGAGACCAGCACTACCCAACACAGGGTACAAGAGCAGATGCCCACTAGACCGAAGCCCTGTGCTCTGTCCTGCCTAAACAGGGTCCAGCGTGACCTTACCTGAGTTTGTTGTATCTCCCATCAGTGCAGAGTTTCTGGATGGAATATTGAAAGAGATTTACAAAAGATTTGTCTGTCATTTGAACCAGTGGGTAGAGACTGTATAATGATCTATGCAAAGGATTTCTTCCTTTTTTTATGGAAGAAAGAGACAGTGGGTTTTCAGGGAAGACTGCAAGTGCTTTTGTTGAGAGCAGCGAGTACGTCAGTTCTGGTCTTGGGGGCAGAGGGTGTGCTGGTCCGATAGGACATGCATAGACTCTGAAGTCAGTCTTGAACTTCATTTTGTCCTTTGGAGACCCTAGAAGGGGTGGGGGATGGAAGCTGCCTTTGGAGTCCAGTCCCCGTTGGTAGTGGCCCTGATTTTTACCATGGATTTCTACTTTGGGGTATTTTCTATAATGTTCCTGTGATGACCACAGAGACTGTGATCAAAGAGGTATCTTAGTGCTGGTAGTAATTATTGTTGAATGCTTTATTTGATGAGGAAATAGACTTGGTGTGAAATGGAGCTTGGTGCAAATTTTATATGTGCTTGGCTAAGTGTCTATTCCTTCTGAACATCAGTTTCCTCATTTTTGAAAGTGGGTGTAGAACCACTACGTGTGCTGGCTGTTTTGGGATGGTATGCAACCGCAGTCAGAGACCCACCTACCACCGTTAGCATGTTAATTCATGATGGTTTCTCCACGATGATTTCTCCCTGGGAGTGCCCTGCTGCCTTCTTCAGAATTTCAGAAGTCTCCATTTTCCCTTATGCTTCCCTAAATAAGTCATTTCTCCTTAAGTACTATCTTCTGGATAAATAAAACTCTCTTGATTAATTTCATTGTTTTCCTGTTTAATTACTACCATTAACATGTTAGTGCTCTCTTATACTTTTTTTCATGGCAAATGTGATATGTTAGCTCCTGTTTGGGTTACTGTAGTCATCAAGTTTCTGCTGTTGCTAGGATCAGAAACTTGATTCAATATGGTTGAAGGAAAGCGGGACATTTATTGGTTTCCATAATTAGATATTCTAGAGGATTGCTTAAGCCAAAGATAAGGCTGTGTCGGATCAGACGATGGGCCCAGGATGCTGCATCTGTTCCTGGCTCTGCTTCCTTTGCTGTCCTCACTGGTGGGTAGACCAGCATTTTGCTTCCATTTCATCTCCCAATAGCTCCAGTGAAAGAGCTTCCCTTTCCCATTAGAGACACCAGGAGTCTTGGGTCTGGAGTCCTAATCCTGCAGCTGGGGGACTGTGACATGCTGGCCAGCCCTGCTGGGTACTGTGCCTACAGCTGGGGGTGATGGCTCAGCCCCATCCTAAGCTCCTAGGCTGTGAGAGGCATGGGGTGGATTCCAGAGGTAAATCAGAGCAGGGCTCTGCTCTCCAAGACAAGGGGAACATCAAGCAGTAGGATTATTTTCATTCCTATTTTACAAGTGAAGAAACTACCTGTATCCAAGCAGCTAACTCACCCCCTTCTGATAAGCTTATTTCCTCTGAAAGATGGAACTTTGGTTTCAAATAGTCAATCACCCCCCATTTGGAGCCAGCTTGCCTGTGTGGACTTTTGGCTCTGTCCAGGGCTCTGTTTGGAGCCTGGTAGCCGAGGTGCTCTGATAGGAGTGGGGAGGGTGTTGTCCTGATCTTGTCAAAGGGGGTCCTTGATGATCTTGTGCAAGAACCCCATCCTGGGTCTTCATTCCCTCATCCGTGAAATAGAAGCCGTCACTTCATCCTCTTAAAGATGTTTGGAGGATTTGCCAAGGTGGCAAATCTCAGAGCACTCTTGGCAAGTGCTCTGTGAGCACGAGGTAGACTCTGAACCAGTGTGGCCTTAGGCAAGTTGCTTCTGCTCATTGAGCATCTTGGCCTGTACAATGAGATCATGGTTGATCTCTGCATCCAGGATCAGGCATGCAGGAGGCACTCAATAAGCATGTGGAGACTGAGAGGAGAGAGAACTTTGTAAATGATAAATACCTACCAGGTGCCAGCTGTTTTCATCTACCTGGTCTCACAATTACTAAGCTGTTTAGATGAGGAAACAGAAGCTCAGGAGGTGAACTTACTTCTCTAAGATCACACAGCAGAGGGATAGAGCCAGGTTCTGAGCTCTGTCCCTTAACTACTGTTCCAGTTGCTTCCTATATAAAGGTCTCGCCCTCAGGGCCTGGTTAAACGTTTACCTCTTGTGCAGTCCCCCCAGGGCTCCCAGCTCCCCAGGGTTGGGGCGCTCCTCCATTGCTTGCCTTTTACCCTGCTCTCTAGCTCCCTAGGCCCTCCACCACAGCTCTTACTCCCTGGAGTTGGAGCTGTGTGTGTGTCTCTCCCCACTGGACAAGGGATCAGGTCTGTGTGCCTGAGAAGCCCTGGTCCCTGGTGTGCTGCCGGGAGTGAAGATGGAGCAGGTAAGAAGAGAGTTTCTGGTTTCATTCCCAGATCTCCCTAGATGGACCTTGAGCAGAGTTCTGCACCTGGCTGAGCTTCAGTTTTCTCTCCTGGGGAATGGGAATAACAGGACCGTCTCAGCTGAGTTGTTGTCAGGATAGAAGTAGTTTAATAGTAGTAAGTAAAAGGAGTAAGTCAAGGCTGTATATTGTCACCCTGCTTATTTAACTTATATACAGAGTACATCATGAGAAATTCTGGGCTGGAAGAAGCACAAGCTGGAATCAAGACTGCTGGGAGAAATACCAATAACCTCAGATATGCAGATGACACCACCCTTATGGCAGAAAGCAAAGAAGAACTAAAGAGCCTCTTGATGAAAGTGAAAGAGGAGAGTGAAAAAGTTGGCTTAAAACTCAACATTCAGAAAACGAAGATCATGGCATCTGGTCCCATCACTTCATGGCAAATAGATGGGGAAACAGTGGAAACAGTGTCAGACTTTATTTTTTTAGACTCTAAAATCACTGCAGATGGTGACTGCAGCCATAAAATTAAAAGACGCTTACTCCTTGAAAGAAAAGTTATGACCAACCTAGATAGCATATTGAAAAGCAGAGATATTACTTTGCCAACAAAGGTCCATCTAGTCAAAGCTATGGTTTTTCCACTGGTCATTTATGGATGTGAGAGTTGGACTGTGAAGAAAGCTGAGCACTGAAGAATTGATGCTTTTGAAGTGTGGTGTTGGAGAAGACTCTTGAGAGTCCTTTGGATTGCAAGGAGATCCAACCAGTCCATTCTAAAGGAGATCAGTCCTGGGTGTTCACTGGAAGGACAGATGCTGAAGCTGAAACTCCAGTACTTTGGCCACCTCATGTGAAGAGTTGACTCATTTGAAAAGACCCTGATGCTGGGAGGGATTGGAGGCAGGAGGAGAAGGGGACGACAGAGGATGAGATGGCTGGATGGCATCACCAACTTGGTGGACATGAGTTTGAGTGAACTCCGGGAGTTGGTGATGGACAGGGAGGTCCGGCGTGCTATGATTCATGGGGTCACAAAGAGTCGGACATGACTGAGCGACTGAACTGAACTAAACTGAACTGAATATTGTTTGAGGGCTTACTCATTTTCTTCAGTTCTTCCAACAGTCTTTTAAGGCAGACACTAGAATCGTGCACACTTTATAGAAAAGGAACAGACCAAGAGAGAGGAACAGATTTGCCCAGAGTTGCACTGCTGGAGCTTACAACATGCATGGCGGGAACCCGATGAGTGGGGTCTACAGCAGGGATAAGTGTTCATGGAGTGACTGAATGAAGGTGCCCCACACTGACTGTCTCTCCTCTGCCACCACGGGCCCCTTTGTTGTTTTCAGTCACTCAGCCTTGTCCGACTCTTTGCAACCCCATGGACTGCAGCACGTCAGGCCTCCCTGTACTTCACAGTCTCCTGGAGCTTGCTCAAACTCATGTCCATCGAGTCGGTGATGCCCTCCAATCATCTCATCCTCTGTCATCCCCTTCTCCTCCTGCCCTCAATCTTTCCCAGCATCAGGCTCTTTTCCAATGAGTTGGCTCTTTGTATCAGGTGGACAAAGTACTGAAGCTTCAGCTTCAGCATCAGTCCTCCCAATGAATATTCCCTTGGCCCTTGTTAAGTACGAAGCTTACCCAGGGCAGGTTACTGGACTGTGAGAGGTTGGGAAGGAGAGTATGGCTCCATACCCAGGGCTGGGGTGACTTCTGGAAGGAAGGTGGTTTGGGGCAGAATAGACATCTTACTCGGCCAGCTCTGAGAAGCTACCTGGCTTGTGAAATCTGATGTTCTGATCTGGAGAAACAGGGTGCCCCTTCTCCCATCTCAAATTCTCCTTGCCTCTTCCCCTTAGCCACACACGCCTCCTCCCACAGGAAGAGCTGCAGCCGCCACACATAATCTTTCAGGAGCAGCTGGTGACATTGCTGGAGCATTTATAGCCTGTGCTCTCCTCAAAGAAGGAAAGGCAGAGAGACAGGGGGGCCCAGCACTGAACAGGCTGGATTCAAACCCCACTCTGATGTTCACAGACTGTGTGACTTTGGCCTTGTCCCACTTCTTCTCTGAAGGCGGGAGCAACTGCCACCCTGTCTCGATGGATACAGTGAGTGAGGTCTCAGTAAACGCCCTAGCATATAGTAGGTGCTCAGAAATGCTTCCTTCTCCTTCCTGCCACTCCCCTTCCTTCCTGAGACATTTGCTGAGAGCCTGTACCAGCTGTAGCAGAGGGATCACAGGCTCTTTGGAAGCCTGGAAGAGCTGCAGTGTTGGATCCAAGGATCAATGCTGAGCCCAATACATCACCTCTCCTGGGCTCAGTGTCCCTAACTGGATCCAACTGAATGTCCCTCACCAGCAAATGCACTGTCCTAGCCTCCCTGGAGGCCCCAGGTGAGAGACCATCTGCCTCCTTGGTCCCCTAGGTGAGGATCTCTTAGGATTCAAGGAAAGAAGGTGGTCTGAGGGTGGGGACTCTTTGCTAATCTCTGCCTGCCTTGGCTAAGGTCAGGCACTTAGCTGGGTGAGGTTGGGAACTCTGGGAGTTCTGGAACCTTCTGGTTCATGTCATGGCTACATGATATGCCACGGATCCCTCAGGAAAGACCTGGAGATATTTTAAGTGAAAGGGTGGGAACTATGGAGATATGGGGGGCAGAAGTGATGAGGAACTTGAGAGACATTCCCAGTGCACCGCCATGAGTGCTAGGACTGGGCCCGCACGAGGAGTGGAGGGGCAGTGGGAGAGGGACGCACTCAGGCTTTCCCAAAAGACTGGAGGAAAAGTAAGTTTAGGGGGCAGACTTGGACCCACTGTCCAGGGAGAGGATGATTTGCCAGAGAAATGGTAAGCTCCCTGTCTCTGGAGGCGTTCAAGTAGAACCCATGCCTATCAAAGACATGGAAGGGCTAGGTCACTAGGAACCTTGAGGACCCTTCCTGATTCTCTGTCCAGGGCTGACAGATGATCTGCTGCTCTTCTGCTGGGTGACCTTGGCCTTGCAGAGAAGACCCCAGGGTGAGAAGCCTTGAGCTGCCTTTTGGGATCCTTCAAGGACAGGGCACAGCAACCCTCAGCAAGGTGCCAACGACTCCTCCTTTTCCCTGATCTCGAGGATGGCAGCTGCTGCCTCTCCCGCAGCTTAGCATCTGGTTCTGACGGACTCATGCTCCAGGAGCTGAGTAGCCAGAGAGCAGATGGGCAGCTCACTCCCTGAGGGTGAAAGGACAGGGGAGGTCAAGAGGGCTCTGGGAAGGTACTTGGGTGACGTGGTCACCTGGAAGAGGTCAGGATCCTATGGGAAGCATTCCAACCAGGGCCAGGTGAGTTGGGAGTGTGGAGAATCAGGGACACCCTCCTTGGAAAGGTGGCATGAACCACAGTCTTGAAGAATGGGGGAAATTGAGGAAGAGCGGAGAGATGTTGGCTATACCCCCTAGACCTAAGAGTAGTGCTGGAGACTGGCCATGTCAAATCCATTTGGTTGCCACTGCTAGAAAGAGGATTAAGCCCAAATGGGATTTTCCTGTGTTGTTATTGTTCACATGATCGAGATGTTGGCTTCAGGTATAGCTAGATCTAGATTCTCAAACAATGTTATGATTTCTTTCAATATGATTCAAGTCTTCTTTCTCCATGGATTATCTCAGAGGAGTTGGCCCACAATGGTCACCAGCAGCAATTTATTCCCCAGCCACTCCAGAATAACTTACAAGAAAGCTTTCACTGTCCTGGCTTGGACCAGTCCCACCACTGAACCAGGCATGAAAGACTCTGGTTGGCTTCAACTTGGTCATGGTCCAACCCCCAGGTTAAGAATGTGCGAGAGTATCTCCATGAAGAAATTTGGGTTGCAGTTACCAGAAGGGGCAGAGTGAAGGTAGGCAAGGCACAAACAGATGTCCGTGCATAGGGGTGATGAACTTCCCACTGGGGCTCTGCCGCCTTGCCTTCTGACTTCTGAATTTGCTCATCTTCCTTGTCACTGCGCTTGGTCACCTGCATGGATGCTCCTTTTCTTGTCTGATCATCCTCTTGGTAATCATAATGTCCCCAAAGATGTCCATATCCAAAACCCTGGAACTTGTGACCTTATAGAGCAAAAGGGTCTTGGCAGATGTGATTAAGTTAAGGATCTTGAAATGAGGAGATGGTTTTGAATTACCTGGGTGGGCTCCACATAATCCCCTAATTATGTAAGATTGCTTTAAGTGACAGAAGAAAGCAGGAGAGCCTGGGGTTAAGGGGGAGTGGATATTGGGGCAGAAGCTGAGATGGGAGGGATGCAGCAGTAGGCTGGGAGCCAGGAGCCAAGGAAAGCGGGCTGCCTCTAGAAGCGGGAAAGGCAGGAAAGAGACTCTGCCCTGGAGCCTTCTTGAGGCCCCTTTTGGACTTCTAACCTCTCAGAAAGGTCAGAAAATACATTTGTATTGTTTGCAGCCATTAAGCTTGTGATAACTTGTCACATCAGCCCCAGGAAGCTAATAACCCCCTCAGTACCTCGTGTGTCCACCTTGTGAAGCTCTGCCTCACTCCAGTTCCCCTCCATCAGCCGAAGATTGAACCGTCTCCCAGGGACTCACTCAGGAAGGCAAGCGAGGACTCCAGTCTGTTCTTCTCAACCAACCTCACTCTGCCTGGCAGGCTGGGCCACGCTCTGCACTGTCACCCTCCGTCGGGGCAATGGTCACACATCTTGCAGGTCTCAGCCTAAATGCCATCTCCAGGGAGTCCTTACACGTGTTATCAGCCGTCTTGCTGGTACTCTCTCCATCAGCTCCGTCATCCTGAGGTGCACAGTTTTGATCATACTTTGTGCAATTGCTCATTTTTAAAGTCTCTCCATTACGCTTTGAGGTCACTGAGGACACTGATGGTGTCTGATTCACTGATGTATTGTTGACTTCCCTCACTCAGGGCCTGCACACAATCGGGTACTAAGTAAATATTTATTAAATGAATGTATGACAGTAGATGCATCCCCGGCCATGTGAAGTGGGCCAGAGAGACATCTCTAAGGATGGGGTTGGACTTGACCGTTGCCTGTTCTCCTCAGATTCACCTTTCTCACTTCCTGGTTCTTCCGCCCTTGTGGCTGGATGTGGTCATGGGCTGCGTTCTGAGTTCTGGCCCATGGAACGCAGGCAGAAGCAATGGACTTCCTTTTCGAGGCTGAGCCTCCTAAAGAGCAGGTGTGTCCCTCCTCATTTCCGCTCCTTCTTAAAGCTGAAGGAGATGGTGACAAGGCCCTTGTTTTCAAGGGGATGCGGCTACAAAGTGAAGCCTGCTCCCTGGTCACGAGGAAGAGGAAGCTCCTACTGACTAGGAACACAGGCTCAGGACTCTCATGCAAAGAAGAAACCAAATTCTGATACTTTCAGCCCTTATTTATTTGGATCTATGTTTCAGCAGTTTATATGATTCTAATTAATACTCTAATAAATTGGTACCTTGAAGGGGAGGTGTTGCCATAGCAACAAGCTTAGAGTGTGTGGCATGGCCCAGCGCTGGGCAGTGGGTGGGGAGGACGTGGAGGTCATAGGCAGGAAGGCGGGGCACTCGTGTCCTGCAGTTGAGAACACCTAATGAATAGTTGCCTAAAATGGGCATGGATGTGGTTGTCTCCGGAGAAGGGGTAAAGAGTCTGAAAGCTAGTGGGCATTCACTTCTTTCTGCTGCCTGTATTAAGGCAATACAAGACAGACATGCGTTTAGGCAAGAATGGTCCAATCTGTAAACCAAAATGAAATAGAGTTTGGAAATGCAGGGCCTCTCTGGCTGGATTTTTCAGACTTGCGCATTGTGCAAGAAAAGAAACAAATGTCTGCTGTGTTTGAACAGTCTTCTCTGGGTCTCAGTTTTGTGGCTAGCCCTACACACGTGGCGCTGGCTGAGTCATCCGGCATGTAAGCATGGACCACACTGAGCCACCTTCTCACGGGGTGGCTCCCCAGGAACCGCGGCATGGGTCTGCAGACTGAAGGCAGGACTCAGGCGGCTGCGGGATTCCTGAGAAGCAAGTTGCAAAACCCAGAGAGAGAAAAAAAGGGCTTTGTTTATTCCCAAATAAAAGGCCCTAGGCTTTGTTTTCAGAACCAGCTCCCACGTCACCAAAGGGAAAGGCAAAAATAACAACTTGGAAATACACAGTTTAGACGCTATCTTGTCTTTGCTTCGTTCCACAATTGACAGAGTTCTCACACATCTGTAATCTCATCCGATGCTTCCACCAAACCTGTTTGCAGTAAGGTGTTAGTCACATCACATATTTCAGCTGAAGAAACGGAAACTTCTTCAGACGTAGAAAACACACTTATGGTTACCAAAGGCAGAAGAGGAGGGGAAAGTCAGGAGTCTGGGATTAGCAGAAGCACACTACTACATAGAAAATAAATAACAAGGACCTACTGTGTAGCACAGGGAACAATCTCCAACGTCTTACAATAACTTATAATGGAAAAGAATCCATGTATCTATAACTGAATCACTTTGCTGTACACTTGAAACTAGCACATTATAAATTATGCTTCAATTAAAAATTGCAGTTCAATTCAAGATTAGTGGCAGCTAACGAACAAAGGGGCTAAAGCTCAAGGCCAGCTTCCCGTCTCTGGGAGTTTGCTGTTTAATGAATGAGATATGGAGGGGCTTCTGTTCCACTGGGGCCTGATGAGTGCATGTGAGTGCGTGTGACAGGTAGTGGATGACAGAGGAACCCCGGCATCGCTGTAGGCCGTAGTGACCCCATCTATTGGGATTCTGCTGGACGGAGGGGCCAAGGTGGCAGAAAGGTCTTTACTGATGATACAACTGAGGCCCAGAGGAGGCAGAGGTCTGCCTGACGTTGCGAAGCAAGGGGCAGGTGTGCTGCTGTGAACACCCAGGACTGTCTGCCCCAAGGGCCTCTCTCTCTCCCCCATCCTCTGTGAGCCTTACCCGCTCAGCCAGCTCTCACACTCTCAGAAGGAGGAATCTTGCCTGCTTCCCCCACACCACAGCTTTCCGTGTTCCACACTGCAGAGCTGGGCAGAGGGACAGGAAAGGACGTTCTGGTGGCCCAAACTCGCTGTATCAAATGATGTCGTGGATTTTCACTGGTCTGTAGCCTCCCTGCCCCTTTCTCTGGGGGCCTTGTCCCTCCTGAGCTCTCTGGGGGTGTGGTCCTGGGGCTGCCATCAAGATGCATGTGTTTCCCAGGCCAGGCCAGGCTGGGGCTGGTGGTGGGGGGCTCACTCCAGCAGTCTTGAACCACAGGGAGAGACCCTGAGAGGTCACTCATCCCAGGGATGGCAGCCGGGCCGCCAGGAGAAGAGTTCTCTCCATCTGGGGCCCCCAGAGATGCTCCAGCGTTTGCTCAGCTCCATCCTCTGAGCTCCTTTCATTTTTTGAGCTGACATCCTTCCAACAGATTCAGTTCCCTCAAGTCAGGGTTTAGGGCTTGCAGCCAAGCGCTGCTGAGGATGCCGTCAGAAACCTTAGTGGGTAGTCGGGGAGAAAGTGTTTCCCAACGCCTTCCTCAGAGCAATGCAGCGTGGACTGATTGAGCACCGACTGTGCGTGCAGGGCCCGGCACTGCAGCTCTCCTCTGTAACAAGCCCAGGGAGCTCCCGTCTGTGGGCAGGGGGAGAAGGCAGGAGAGGGGCAGGGCCCAGCGGAAGCGCTCTGCCGAGCCCGCTGTCTCTTATAGAATAAACTCCCAACTGCTAATTCAATTGGCACCCCGAAGGGTTTGCTTCTGTTTCCTCTCATTTCCCTTAAAACAAAATCAATAAACTGTTCACGATGTCTTTAATAGAGGCTAAATCAGAGCTTTTCATAAGCTTGTTATGGGGCTTGGCATTTCAACATGTTTCCCCTAAAGCCAAAGTTGGGTTAATGTGGCATGCTCTGGGAATCAGACAGTGGACTGAGACGATGGGTGAATGATAATTGGCCGATCATCAATCCGCACGTGGCAATTTACCATTTCTGGAGGCTCTCCAGGGCGTAGCAAGAACCCCAAAGGTTAGGAGACGGAGGCTCAGAGAAGGGAGGGAACTTGCCTAAATTCACACAGCCAGGAGGGAAATGAGAGAGCTTGGGTTAGATCCGGGATCTGCCTGATTGCACAGCCTTGATTTTCTTGTTAAACAATGCAAAGAAGCGCGGGAACTCAGCTGCGGGGTGGCCGCGGCTGGGCGGAGACGGTTTCTGCAGGGAAATGGGAGCCTTAGGGAAGGGCGTTCGCAGGGGCTGCTGATGAGCATGTGTGTTCCCGCACTGCCCCCTGGTGGCCGCCCTGTGCCTGGCCTCTGGGGTCTGGGAGTACTGAGCTTGGGAATTTCAAGCTGATTGTGGCGGTCAAAAAGGGCTTACCTGGTGGCTTAGAGGGTAAAGCGTTTGCCTGCAATGCAAAAGACCCGGGTTCGAGCTCTGCATCTGGAAGATTCTCCTGGAGAAGGAAATGGCAACCCACTCCAGTATTCTTGCCTAAGATTCCAGGAGAACTTCCTGGTGGTACAATCCCTGCTTTTGGAGGGGTTCAAGGCTGGATAACAGATGTTCATGTATCACCATATTTGTGGGAAAAGTGTTCCTTTATTAGATCATTTCCTCCGGTCTCCAGAGACATCTGCCTGTAAGCTCCAGGCCTGCCCTCAGGGAGCCCCCAGCCTGTGGGAGGGTAGGGTCCTCAGAGAGACAGGAAAGACGCAGGGAGAAATGGACACCATGTAGCCACACGCAGAGCATGCTGGGAGCCCTAAGCTGGCAGGAATGGGGTGTGGAGGGGGAGTCAAGGAAGGTAGCAGGTGGGTGCAGGTTAAAAGGGGGCTGGGACCAGAGGGGTCCAGCTGACCCCAGCAAGGGAGATGTAAGTCAGCTGTGATCCAGTGGCCCGAAGCTTCGGGGGCCCTCACTTTCCAGGGTTCTGAAATTCATGTTGCATTCATCATTCTGTGTTCTTTTCTTCAGGAAACCCACCTGCTCCCTCTGCCAGATGGAATAAGCTTCAGGGGCTCCATCAGATCTGGAGGAGCCAAGGCGGCAGCGGGGTGGGGTGGGGAGCGGCAGAGGAAAAAGTGACAGAAGCAGAGAACGCAGGTTGGCCCAGCCAGAAAGTGTGGATTCTGTCCACCCTCCTTCCCTGCCCTTCCCTGGCCCCTCCCTCCACTCCCCATTCCTGCCAGCTTAGGGTTCCCAGCATGCTCTGGGCGTGGCTTCAGGGTGCCCACTTCTCCCTGCTGTCTTTCCTGTCTCTCTGAGGATCCCACCCTCCCACAACGCCCTGAGGACAAGAGCTGGGCTGGGTCATCAGCCTTTTGGCTTGGGGCTTACAGGTAGGTGTCTCTGTAAGGGCGTGCATGCACGCATGTGTGTGTGTGTGTGTGTGCACTAAGTCACTTCAGTCGTGTCTGACTCTGCGACCCTACAGACTGTAGCCCGTCAGGCTCCTCTGTCCATGGGACTCTCCAGGCAAGAATATTGGAGTGGGTTGCCGTGCCCTCCTCCGGGGAATCTTCCAGACCCAGAGATTGAACCTGCATCTCTTATGTCTCCTGCATTGGCAGGCTACCTCCTTACCACTAGCGCTACTTGGGAAGCCCTGTCCTACGGACAGTGAAAGTGAAAGTCACTCAGTCGTGGCCAACTCTTTGCGACTCCATGGGCTATACAGTCCATGGAATTCTCCAGGCTAGAATACTGGAGTGGGTAGCCTTTCCCTTCTCCAGGGGAGCTTCCCAACCCAGGGATCGAACCCAGGTCTCCCGCATTGCGGGTGGGTTCTTTACCAGCTGAGCCATAAGGGAAGCCCAAGATTACTGGAGTGGGAGCCTATCCCTTCTCCAGTGGATTTTCCCAACCCAGGAATCGAACCGGGGTCTCCTGCGTTGCAGGCGGATTCTTTACCAACTGAGCTATCAGGGAAGCCCTTTCAAGGGCAATGGGGGCCTATTAAAAGCTTGGAACAGGTAAGGCCACTCCTGAGTTGGAAAGTTTTCTACAGAACAAGGAGCTCTTGCAGTGCAATGCCCAGTCCCAGGCAAGAGGGACCCAGGCCATGGTTCCCAAGCTTTGAAAGACCCTGTCTCAGTATTCCAGCTGGGCCGCTCCCCACAGGCGAGGAGTCTGTGGGCCCAGAGGATGTGCCCACCTGGAGCCCACTGCCTTCCCCTCTTCCAGATCACACCCCGGGAACTGGGATCTGATTCCAGAATCTGTTCAGGCCTTGCCCCAGCTGCGGTCTCCCGAAGGTGAGCCATATTGACAGAGTGTGTATGACTTAGGCCCAAGGATGGCTATTTAGGGGACTAGCGGGGGAGTTGGAGGAGGGCTAATCCAGGCCACCGGGCAGCTGGAGGTGCTGTCAGGTTGGGGAGAGGCCACTCTCTGGCCTCTCTGCGTGGACCCTCATCCCCTCTGTGGTGACTTCTGAGCTCCTGCACTGTGCCTTGTGCTAGGCTGACGTGGAGCCGGGCCAGACTCTCGAGCTCTGCAGGCCTGGGTGCTACTGGCAGGAAACGCCCAGAATGGGTCCTGCGGGTGGGTTGTGGAAGCTGTGGGGGTGGGGCGGGGTGGGTGGGGAGGCTTATTCCAAGAGGAGCCGGGCTGCAGACAAGCTCCAGGCCAGATAGGGGAGACAGGGCCTCTGGGCTGATTGTGTCTGCTGTGCCGACGCGTGGGGGAGGACAGTGCAGGGCGAGGGCCAGGACCCGATGCCAGCACACAGCAACCTCTGCTCACGGTTGGTGATGGACTGCAGCACAAGGGTAGGTCTAGCGGCTCAGGAGTCCTTGGGCAGAAACCCAAGGGGAGAAGCCACTCTCCTCTGGGAAGCCTGATCTGGGGTTGCCTTCTGGTCTCTGGGATACAAGCCAGACTTCTTGTTTCCTCAAGAATGGGATTCCCACCATGTCTGTAGCCCCCAGGAGGCATCAGGAGTCTCCCCAGAGGTGGGAGGAGGCACTACTCTGGCCCAGCCTGGTAATTAGATCCTTCAATTGCAATTACTTTTACAATTAGCTCAGCTGGTAATTGGAACTGGAGGTGGTAATTTCTGTCCTTCATGGAAGCTGCCTCTGAACGGGGCTTTACTGATCTGTCCAGGGGGCAGGGTGGAGCTCCGGGAGCCCTGGGCTCTGTGGAAGAAGCCGCGCACACTCAGCCCAGGGCTTGGCTCAAAGTAAAGCCAAGGTCTGGGTTCTGCTGGAGCCCCTGGGGAGGGGCGTTTGGGGCCTGGCTCCCTTGAGTGCGGACTGGCTTAGTGACTTGCTTCTTCCCAATAGTGTATGACAAAGGTGCCCCTTCCATCAGAGTGCACAGAAGACTGTGGCTCCTGGCTTGCTGGCAGACTCTTTCCTGCCTCTGGCTTGCGTGCTTTGATGATGTCAGCTGCCATGTCGGGGAGGCCCACGTGGCAAGGAACTGACCCAGGGCCTGCAAGAGACAGAATGCTGCCCACAAGCCCTGAGTGAGTCCAGTCGGGCCTTCAGATGAGACCATAGCCCCTGGGCCAACATGTACCTTAACTGCAGCCTTCTGAGACTGAAGCAGAAAAGTCAGCCTAGAAGGCCCCAGCTTCCTGACATGAGACACTGTGAGATGATAAATGTGTGCTGTTTTAAGCTGCTAATGGGGGCAATTTGTATCCAGCAATAGGTAAGCAGTACACAGACAAACTACTAAAATGAAGTGTGTTCTATCCTTTGACCTTGACCAAATATACTGTAAAAACTACCTGGAAGGTCAGGCTCAAGTCTAGAATCTTTGGGCTCCTTGGGGCTGGGCACCAGAGCATGATGGGAGGGGAGGGCTGGACCTTGGCATGAAGCCATCCCTCCTCTCTTCCCAGCCTGGCTCCGCCCCCTATACCCCCAGTCTTGCCCAGGCTCAAGGGTTAAAACCCCACATATCCTGTCCTGCAAACAGTCACTCGGGGACTTCCCTGGTAGGGTCCGGTGGTTAAGAACCCACCTGCCGATGCAGGGGACATGGGTCCGATCCCTGGTCCAGGAAGATTCCACATAGTGTAAAGCAATTAAGCTTGTGTGCCACAGCCACTGAAGCCCACGCATCCTAGAGCTGGTGCTCTGCAGCAAGAGAAGCCAGCACAGTGAGAAACCCGCACACTGCCACTGCTTGCTCAAGGCAACTGGAGCAAAGCCCAAGCAGCAGTGAAGACCCAGCGCGGCCAAAAAAAAAAATTAGCCAGCCGGGCCCAGGCATGTGTATGGTGCCTAAGTCTGTCCCGTGGAGGCTGGTTTCTGGCGTAGAGCCTGCACAGACCCTACAATGGGCTTTAGCGAGTTCGGCTGAGGAAATCCAGGGGTCTAATTCCTCCAACTGTGCTTAACAAGGAGGAGCGGGTGGGCTATCATGGGCACAACCTCTTGGCCCCACAGACCCCGACTCCGGGAGGTGCAGCTAGAGGGCCAGGGAAGGATTTTCCAAAGCACAGAAACCACAGCAGGGGCCCCTTGCCTGGGGTTCAGGCCCAGGCAACCAGGCATCCACCTTCTCAGTGAAACAGGGAAGACGCACCTGAATTAGATCCAGTGCTTTCCCCCAAGCATGCACACGGGTTCTTGAAAAGCTGTGCCCAGCAGAGGTTTTGGTTCGACAGACCCTCATTCAATGAGAATTCACTGAATACCTAATACATGCCAGGAGCTGGGTATCAAGCAGAGAGGGATTTATCAGCACAGGGGTTATTAGAAAGCTCACAGGTTTGTGGCAAAACCGGCTGGCTGGAGCTGTGACTGCGTCCCGCCCTCCAGCCTGATGCATTGCCTCCTGAGTCCACCGCTTTCTGCACAGAGCTTCTTTTTAAATCAAAGGTGCTCCCTGCCTTTGACCGGGAGATTCTAAGTCACATGTCTGCATTCAAGGAGTGAAGGAGGCTGGCAAAGGCAGATGTGTGCATTCTCCATTGGGCATGAGAAATTCACAACAGAGAAAACTCAGAAAAAGGGAGAGGATGCTTACAGATTTGGGCAGCCATGATTGACAGCTGCCTGCCAGGGCAAGAGACAGACTAAATAGACTGAAGAACAAGCTGAGCAGCGGCAAACCCAGCGGCCTTAACTCAGCAATCCACAAAAGTGAAGCCTTTACATTTTCTCCTAATAGCATGTCACTTTTGGTTTTGGAGACCACTGGTTGGAAGAAGAAAGATGGATCTGATCTTGCCAAATAAAAGATTTCAATCCTTTCCAATTCTTTGCAAGTCACATTATATTTAAATGTTGAGTAAATATTGAAACAACCTCATGAGTGCTCCTATGGCAGTTGCTGCCGTTTATAACCTCCAGATCAGCACTTCCTGCCCTTCTCACTGGTTCGTCACCCTCCCCCTGTCTAGCTTCTGCCTCGTTTTATTCCAGAATGTAAAAATAAGACTGCAAAATCAAAGCCAATCAATGTTTATATTTAAACATATTCTGCAAGCAGTAATATTAAGCCAGCTGGTGAACTGTAATTGAATTTAACACTAATCGAGTCATTTAAGGTAGGGTCTGAAAACATCCTCATATGCTGATAAGATGTAGAGAAAATCCCCTAGATTAGTATATCTTCAGCACTCATCAAACTACAGGATTATTTTAAACCCAGAAAACTTTACTAGCTTCAGCTGGTGACATGTGAAAGTTATTCACTTTAAAATTGTGGGACTTTTAGAGCAAATATTTACGAGGGTACCAAATAGGTGCTGAGTACTGGTAAACATTATCTCCTTCAATCATGACCTGATCCTTAGACTAATGGCCACTCCCATTTTATAGATGGGGAAAACCAAGGTACAAATTAATAAATTATACACTCTCAAGTTCCCTTAGAACTTGACCTGGAATAGGAATTCAGCTCTTACGGTGTTGAGGCTTAGAGAGGAGTGTATCCTTCTTAGTAAAAACCTTGAGACCTGCAACTTGTGTGTTTGCTTTCTCCTCCTATCCTGGGTCAGAAGAGAATTTGGCTTTGTCAACAATGATATGGTGGGTTTGACTGCAGTTTCAGAGAAGTGAGAAAGGGAGCCTCAACCCCCACCCCACAGTTGTAAGAGTGACCTTAGGGGGATTCAGTTTCTTGTGCTTGAAAGAGATGGTAATGTGAATGGTGGATCCATGGTGAATCAAAATTGATACTTCTAGATGAAGATTGATAATTCTAGATGAAGATTGAAATGAGGATCTTAAAAAAAAATTAGCTAAGGACCTTGTGGACATGAGGACGTGAAATCCCTGTTGAGACTTCTTCTTTGCCCCTAAGTGTTACCATGGATACCAGTGGTGAATGGATTCCCCAGAAGACAGCTCAAGACCAGAGTACTCTTAGCATTTCTTATTGCCAGGTCCTCAGAGCCTGCAGCAAAGATCCCATGAAAAAAATCAGTTGGATGCCTGTCATCACCACATAGAAGAAGGAACCTTCTATTAGGGTGCTTTCCCGCGAAGTCTGGCGGGTTGTACGAGGGGACAGTGGACCTTGTTGCCAGGATGCACAGCTGACGTGCGTCTTGACCCGAGCCTACGCCAGAGGCCCTGAAGCATGGCAACTGACCAGAGAGAGAGAGGACAGAACGTCCTGGAGAGGCAGGAAGTCAGGGGAGGGCACGAACTGTGCCCACCCTCTCCTGCCAGATCCTGGGAGCCCAGGCGGGTTTGGTATGTGGACCTGGGGTTCTGTAGAGTCGAGTCAATCTCATCTCAGAAGCAGGGCAGGTGGGACCAGCTGTCCCTCTAAGAGATTGTCTCCAAGTGCGGAGCTATTTTTATTTCCATTTTGCTGCTGGTAAAACCAACACAGAGAATATGCCTCCCCTTCAGTCTTAAGGGATTCCTGATATCAGAAGTTGTGGCCACAGAGGAGATCTCATATTAAAAGTAATTTCTATATAATCCTGAGTAGAAGTGATCTATGGTGGATAAGTTATACTTTACATAGACATTTAAAATAGTGTATTTTGTCAATATTTAACTAAGAATCGATTGATTCCTTGATTTACATGTTTCTTTTCATATTTTGGAGGCTCTGAATTTTTCAGGCCCCAAATATCTTTGTACATCTTGGACAAGCTTGTGCTCATTGGAGCTTCCCTAGTAGCTCAGCTGGTGAAGAATCTGCCTGCAATGCAGGAGACCCTGGTTTGATTCTAGATCAGGAAGATCCCCTGGAGAAGGGATAGGCTACCCACTCCAGTATTCTTGGGCTTCCCTGGTGGCTCAGCTGGTAAAGAATCCACGTGCAATGTGGGAGACCTGGGTTTGAACCCTAGGTTGGGAAGACCCCCTGAAGAAGGGAACAGCTACCCTCTCCAGTATTCTGGCCTGGAGAATTCCATGGACTGTGTATAGTCTATGGGGTTGCAAACAGTTGGACACGACTGAGTGACCTTCACTCTCACTTTCTTTTTCGTGGTGTCTGAAGGATACAACCACCCCACCAGCAGCGTTGCTGCTCACTGGCTGTGGTGAGAAACCTAAGGTTTTGTTAAAGCATAATTTTTGAAAGATTAAAAACATGACTCCTACAAATGTATAGTCAGCATGTGAAAGATTAATTTATCCCATTAGTAAGGGAATAAGCAGGAAGGTAGAACCAGCTCAAACAGTGTGTGAGAGACAGCTAGATATCTGGAAAGGAAGAATCTCTAAATAAGATTGTTAAGTTAGATCCCAAACTGGTTGGTGTTCCATAGAACAATAAACCATAACTTTTAGCCTTGTCTTTTCTATGGGACAGAAGTCCTCTGCATTTCTTCTGGGCCAGAAGAAAATTATTTGCAGCTTAAATTACTCTTATACAAGCTGGGTTCAGTCCCTGCTGCTGCTAAGTCACTTCAGTCGTGTTCGACTCTGTGGGACCCCATAGACGGCAGCCCAACAGGCTCCCCCGTCCCTGGGATTCTCCAGGCAAGAACACTGGAGTGGGTTGCCATTTCCTTCTCCAATGCTTGAAAGTGAAAAGTGAAAGTGAAGTCGCTCAGTTGTGTCTGACTCCTAGCGACCCCATGGACTGCAGCCCACCAGGCTCCTCCATCCATGGGATTTTCCAGGCAAGAGTACTGGAGTGGGGTGCCATTGCCTTTGCATGGGTGGGGAAGATTCTCTGGAGGAGGGCATGGCAACCCACTCCAGTGTTCTTGCCTGCAGAATCCCGTGGACAGACGAGCCTGGAGGGCTACAGTCCACAGGGTCACAAAGAGTAGGACACGACTGAAGCGACTTAGCATGCATGCACATACTCTTATACAAGTTAACCTGGAACTTTGCAGAGTCTGGTCCTTAATCAACAGTAAATAGGAAATAAAGGGATGTGTCCCAAGAGGATCAGCTAATCAATCCTGGTCAGGCCTGCTAGGTATACTCACGTATGACATTCAGAGACGTGTTGTCATTCATTAGCCTTATTCCCAAGTTTTGATGAATTTTTCTAACAAGAGAAAAGGGGTTTTCTGAGCAAGTCTTGCCAGCGGCAGGTCTGGACCTCGGTGCAGGTCAGTTCAGCTCAGTCATACAGTCATGTCTGACTCTTTGCGACCCCGTGGACAGCAGTATGCCAGGCCTCCCTGTCCATCACCAACTCCCAGAGCTTGCTCAAACTCGTGTCCATGAAGTCAGTGATGCCATCCAGCCATCTCATCCTCTGTTGTCCCTTTCTCCTCCCACCTTCGATCTTTCCCAGCATCAGGGTTTTTTCCAAGGAGTCAGTTCTTCACATCACGTAGCCAAAGTACTGGCATTTCAGCTTCAGCATCAGTCCTTCCAATAAATATTCAGGACTGGTTTCCTTTCGGATGGACTGGTTGGATCTCCTCGCAGTCCAAGGGACTCAAGAGTCTTCTCCAACACTACAGTTCAAAAGCATCAATTCTTTGGCACTCAGTTTTCTTTATGGTCCAGCTCTCACATCCATACATGACTAGCTTTGACTAGATGGACCTTTGTTGGCAAGTTAATGTCTCTGCTTTTTAATACGCCGTCTAGGTTGGTCATAGCTTTTCTTCCTAGGAGCAAGCATCTTTCAATTTCATGGCTGCAGTCACCATCTGCAGTGATTTTGGAGCCCAAGAAAATATAGTCGGTCACCGTTTCCATTATTTCCCCATCATTTGCCATGAAGTGATGGGAGCAGATGCCACGATCCTAGTTTTTTGAATGTTGAGTTTTAGGCCAAATTTTTCACTCTCCTCTTTCACTTTCATCAAGAGGCTCTTTAGTTCCTCTCCACGTTTTGCCATAAGGATGATGTCATCTGTGTATCTGAGGTTATTGATATTTCTCCCAGCAATGTTGATTCCAGCTTGTGCTTCATCCAGCCTGACATTTCACATGATGTACTCTGCATATAAGTTAAATAAGCAGGGTAACAATATACCACCTTGACGTATTCCTTTTCCAATTTTGAACCAGTCTGCTATTCCATGTCCAGTTCTAACTGTTGCTTCTTGACCTTCATACACATTTCTCAGGAGGCAGGTCAGGTGGTCTGGTATTCCCATCTCTTTAAGAATTTTCCACAGTTTGTTGTGATCCACACCAGGCAGCAGAGAAGGCAATGGCACCCCACTCCAGTACTCTTGCCTAGAAAATCCCATGGATGGAGGAGCCTGGTAGGCTGCAGTCCATGGGGTCGCTAAGAGTCGGACAGGACTGAGCGACTTCACTTTCACTTTCAAGCATTGGAGAAGGAAATGGCAACCCACTCCAGTGTTCTTGCCTGGAGAATCCCAGGGACGGGGGAGCCTGTTGGGCTGCCGTCTATGGGGTCGCACAGAGTCGGACACGACTGAAGTGACTTAGCAGCAGCAGCAGCAGCATACCAGGCAGAGAAGTAGTTTGGTACTCCTTTAAATCCATGTCTTTCAATCTCTGTTCCACATTTATACAGATGGATCAGCGGAAAACTGATTTTTCTGTGAGTAAAAACTACATATAGAAAGAAAATCACTTACTTGTTAATGTCCATGATCCCAGTGGAGTCAGTTCTGAAAATATTCAGCAAAACATTTCCTTTTGTGTGTGTGTGTGTGGTCAGGAACTTAACTTCCTTAAGTTCCTTTGGAGAGTATCCAAATCAGATAGCTGAGTGGGACATATAGCAAAGAGTTTCAATTTTACATCATATATATTTTATTGGTAAGCAGCATGATTTTCATTGGTAACCAGCAGAAATGACTGAGGTTCTGAATTTCAGCAGACATCACTGTGGATTCCACTGCTCTCTGACTGTAATGTACGTGTGGCAAAATGTACCGAAAGGCAAATCCATGGAAAAGAGAAAGATTAGTGGTTGTCAGAGCTAGGCGGGTGACTGCCAGTGGGCATGGGATTTCTTTAGACAGTGGTGATGGCTGAACAACGCTGTGAATATATTACAAAGTACTGAATTGTATACATATTTTAAAATTTTTAATTGGAGGATAATTGCTTTACAATACTGTGTTAGCTTCTGTTGTACAACAATATTGAATCAGCCCTAAGTATGTGCGTGCATGCTCAGTCGCTTCAGTCGTGTCCAACTCTTTGCAGCTTCATGGACTGTAGCCCACCAGGCTCCTCTGTCCATGGGATCCTCCAGGCAAGAATAGTGGAGTGGGTTGCCATGTCCTCCTCCATGGATCTTCCCGACCCAGGGATCTAACCCAGGTCTTCTGCATTGCAGATGGATTCTTTACCACTGAGCCACTGGGGAAGCCCAGCCACGAGTATCTATCTACCTATCATCTCCCCTTCCTCTTAAGCCTCCCTCCCAAACCCCCATTCCACCCCTCTAGGTCGTCCCAGAGGGCTGGGCTGGTCTTCCTGTGTGATAAAACAGCTTGCTGCTGCTGCTAAGTCACTTCAGTCGTGTCCAACTGTGTGCGACCCCATAGACGGCAGCCCACCAGGCTTCCCCGTCCCTGGGACTCTTCAGGCAAGAACACTGGAGTGGGGTGCCATTTCCTTCTCCAATAGCAGCTTACTGCTAAGTATCTATTTTACACATGGTAGTGTGTACATGTCAGTGGTACTGTCTCAACTGAATTATATATTTTTAAAGGGTAAATTTTATGGTATATGAGCTATATCTCAATTTAAAAAAATAAAGACCTGGAGAAGAATTAGCACAGAAAGAGGTTTTTTTTTTTTTTTAATTCCAAAAATCATTTACTTTGTTGCAAGTATAGGAGTCAATGCACATTTTGCCATTTAAGAGGAAAGAATGTCTGGATATCTGAGGGGGCATATTTGTGGCTTGTTTCCATGATATTTCAGAGCTCCCTACCCTGCCTGCCTGGTTCAAACCAGAGTTCAACTTGGTCTGAGTCTATCTTTAGTAACCTGTTTCTGGGGAGACAGACTCCAAGAACTGAGGGGACCCTCCCCTCTCTACTCACATGTAATGTGAGTCTAAACTTTTCAGACCATTTGAAACACCTGCTTAGATCCATCTGGTGCTTTAGTATTTTATGCTGTATGAGGCCTGCTCTTCACATTGGAAACTCCGGTTACATTGTTTCTGGTGCTGTGAGGCCCTCCATTCTCTGCAGGATGTAACCATGAGGAAAGAGCGCTTCAAACACTTGTGTCTCCATGTATCCATTAGATGCTTTTATTAATCATATCTCTTAAATCTACAAGGTAGGTTTTATGAATACTCTATAACCAAAATGACATCTGAGGCTCCCCAGTTGCTTGAGATCTGGACAAGGTTGGTTTGACCCCACTCATTCCTTTCTCTCTAGGAAGTCCACAGTCTTCCCCCGACTCTGGTGACTTCCCAAAGGGCTCTGGTTCTCAGGTCCTCACGGCCTTCTCTGCCTCTGGGCACCTACACCCTCTGGGGTCCCTTCTGTTATCTTCTACACGGACCTGGCTACCCCTTCCTGGATGCCCCCCAGGAGCCATATGTACTGAAATATGCACGAGGACAGTGGACTCTTCTGGAGATCTTGTTGTCAGAGGAATTGTGCAGAAGGAGTTGCTTCACATCAATGCTCACAAAAGTAACCCACACGCTGGGCTTTCCCTTTTCACTGACGTGTCCTTTTGGAAATGTGCGTGGTCTCCACCTTGGTGCTTCTCCTCTCTTTCCTCTTTTCCCATCCCTCCCCCACACCATTTGCTACCCCAGACCATGCTTCAGGGACTCCAGATCCTTCTCCTATCATTTTTCAAATAAAAGTTTTCAGACTCATCCAGGTGCTCAACAAAAACAAGGGGACTCAGTGAACGATAATGGCCTTCTCTTGGAAAGGCCGAGCAGGTTAGAGAGAACATAGAGGAAAGGTCTGCAGCACTGAGGTCTCATGGGTGAGAAAGTGATGGCCAGAGAGGACTGCGTGTATCACTCTCAGCCCTCCCTGGCTCAGCCAACCTTCAGATGCACACAGAGTCCCTGGGACAAGGCTTCAGAGTAAGCTCAGCATGTTCTCCATCCCTAAATCTCTGTGAGATATTGGATGCCTAGGGCAGCCCTGAGTCAGTCTCACATCCTGGGCGAAGCTCCAAGGGTGGTGGTAGATTTCCCCAACTTTGGGGAAGGGATCGTTTGCCAGGTCTCAGTATTTAGAAGACTCAGAACTGACAAAGCAACAACGCACAGCCATTCAGAGTAGGGTGTGTGTGTATCTCAAGACTGGAACCTCTGTCCACGTGGGAGCACCAGGGGACAACGTGGCCTAGATCAGGCGAGGCTGTGAGAGCCGAGCCAGGGAGCCTGGTCTGTATCCACAGGTGATGAAGGCCCCAAAGACATTTAAGTACAAGAGTGCTTAGCATGATTTGCCTTTCAACAATAACAATGGTTGACATTTATCAAGCATGTCCTCATTTCTAAGTTCTTTTATTGCATGGTTCGAAGCACCTTGCGAGCCTGATCTCCAACAACCCTGGGAGATACTGAAATTACCCCCATTTTATGGGGAAGAAACTAGTGTGCAAGGAGGTAAAGTGTTCACACAGAATCAGATTTCAAAGCCAGACCCGAGACCGTGAGCTACTCCCCCTTTGAGGGTGTAGTGAGGTGCCAGACATATTAGAGGAGGGGAGAATGGGAAGTAGAAAGCTAGTAAGGAGCCCAAGAAAGCTGCAGCAAGGCCTGATCCACGGTGCTGACCACGGAGAAGCGAGGAGTAGGCACCGTGAAGACCCTTTTGGAGGACCAGGAGGCTCTTTGGATCTTTTGAGCAATGAAGAGAAAGCTTTTTTCAAGACAGAAGCAATTCACGTTCTCGCCAAGAGTCTTCTCTGCTCTCTCCTGCTCTGTCCACCTCAGCCACAGGGAGAAGGGTCACAGGGAGGCTGGGAGTGTGGGCAGTGGGGGGCATCCTCAGGGGGGTCTGCTCTGAAGGGGAAGCCACATGCCATGCCCCCACTCTGTCCTCCAAGGGTTGAAACAAAGAAACAGGGCACTTCTCCTGACCTGAGTCCGAGAACTGGGCGTCTGGTCAGATGTGTCCTGTGAAAAGGCTTGATTTTGTCCGTACAGTGTTGTTTAAAACATTTTTTGCCATCTTTTCAAAGATCTATATATTATCTAAGTTATTTTTCTATTATCATTATTAATTTATCTGTCTTTCTATTATGATCTGTCTCTTCACCCATTTATTCTAATACTTCTACAAAACTTATTACATGCCCATCACTTTTCTGAGATCTTTAACATGTTAATTCATTAAAATGAATTAATTCATTAAAATGAATTAATTAAAATGAATTAATTCATTAAAATGAATAAAAATTACTAATAGAAATCCAGATTATGGCTTCTCCTAAAAAAATAGGCTCTGGCTCCACATCCCCATCAAGTTACATCACTGTGCACAGAGTTGCTGCAGCCCCTTGGTAATCTGAATATATATGCACACAAAATTAGTATGGCAGGGGCATAAATCAACTGCAGGGATATTATTCAAAAACTACCAGTGTGTCCTTTTCTGTTTTTTTCCACCAGTGAACTTTGATGGTCCCTGAGAGCATCTGAGTCTGGGAACCCCTGGAATAAGAGAGATGTGTCCTCTGACAGAGTGAGCACCTAGGAGAAAGTGACTAGCTCTTCTAGGAAGGGGCAGGGATAGTTTTGAAATGGAGGTGAGGCCCAAGCTGAGATTGCAAGAATGGCTAAGAGGAATTCTGAAGATTGGGAAGGACATTCTGCAGGGGACATAGCCATAGAATGAGACTGTATAAGAGGTCAGGCCCTTGGGCTGGGTGGGCAGGATGAGCAAAGGGAGAGAGGTATGAGGTGAGCCTGGAACTTTAGGCAGAGCCAGACCATAATGTGACCCTGAATGCCCTGCCCAAGTGCTGATAATTTGAGGGGGCGGGAAAATGGTGGTGGTAGAGCACAGAAGGATCTTCAGCTAGCGCCCAGATTTGAGTCTTGGACACCTCGCTGTAGGACAGGATAGAGAATGGGCACAGGGTGTGTGGGGTACTGGAAATGGAAGCAACTACAATACTGTGGTGTGTGAGGTGCAGAGAGCTCTAGGGAGTTGCCAGTAGTTGGGAGACCCAGGTCTCCTCCATCCTGAAGATGCTGAGCTCCAGAGTCAGGCAGCCTTTGGTTCCTATCCAGGCTTGGCCACTGTAGTGGATTAGATGGTCATCCTGTAACATTCATCCCTCTCTCCACCTCAATTCCACAGAAGGGGTAGATATACTCACTCCATCTTTGCCTGGGCCATGCGACTGACTTTGGCTAACAGTGTGTTTGCAGGCACAGTACTCAGGAACCTGAAATACACTCGTGCTACTGGGCTTGCTCTCTCAGGTCCCTGCCATTTCTGCAAGAAGAGAACACCTGGATGGGCATTCGGTCCCAGGAGAGGATAAGAGACTTGTGGAGCTAAGATGAGCCCCCGTAGCAGAGCCTGTCCTCCATTAGCCAGCCTACAGATTTCCGAGCTACATAAATGTTACTGTCGTCTGCTGAGCGTGTTTGTGGACATTTGTTATGCAGCACTACTGTGGCTCTTGTGAAATGATACAGTCTTTCACCAGTAATGTGACTTGGGCAAGTTTGCTGTCCTCAACAGAGAGCCCAAGGGGGAACATGAGGCTTGGGAAACCTCGTGGGAAACCCAGGGTGAGCCAAGGGAGCCTCTGCTTGCCCTGACTGGAGGTAAGGCATCTCTAGGACTATTGTGACTTCCTGGGGGTGAAGGATACCCCACAGGGTATGGTAGAAAAGGCACAAGTGGATGATGGAGCTGTGAGGAATCAAGCCCTGCCTCGTGCTTCTGGTGGAGCTTGAATGAGCCATGCCTCCCTGGAGGACTACTTAGCAACACATATCCACAGTTATACTTGTAGGTGTGCTAAACACATGTGCACAGACACACACAGACACAAACACAGACAGACAGACACACACATACACACAAATCCACTTGCAGGTGTACACGAGGAAGCATTGTTTCGGATTATCAGCACATTGTTATTTTTTAAATTGAAGTATAGTTAACTTACAATAATGTGTTAGTTTCAGGTGTATACCAAAGTGATTCAGAAGAGCTTATTTATAAGACAGAAACAGACTCACAGACATAGGAAACAAATTTATGATTACCAAAGGGGAACAGGTCAGGGGAGGGATGAATTAGGAGTTTGAGATGAACAGATACAAGCTACCGTATAAACGACAGGTAAACAACAGGGATCTACTGTATAGCACAGGGAGCTATATTCAATATGCTATAATAACCTTTAATGGAAAAGCGTGTTATTATTTAAACAGAAACTAGAAATGATTCAGATGTCCATGGCTAGGGGGAACAGCTAAATGAACTGTGTGTAACAATACCATGAGACAAAATAAATAAGGAGGCCCCTTTATGTGCTAATGTAGTTGAATCTTGAAGACAGATTATTGAGTTCAGTCCCTGAGGTACAATATAACTTTTATGTTGAAAACCAAACAAAATTGACCCAAACACCATACGGCAAACTTTGTAGCAGTGGTTGCCTTGGAAATTGCTCAGGGCTGGGGAGAGGTGGTCCAAGGAACTCTGGCTTTTCCTGGAATGTCACAATTTTGAAAAGAGGCTATATCTGGTTATCGCTTAATCCTTACGTATAAATTTCATAATATGAATGGTTAAAAAAAAAAAGGTCTGGACTCAGGAGACAAGGGGGTCTGGGTTGGAAACCCAGCTATTTCACTCGGATTTGTAACTTGGGGGGCACCCTGTCTCTCTTCAGGCCCCAGGTGGTGGGGATGCTACCCTCCGCCTGTGTCCAGTGGAAAGACCGGCTCTGTGGAGGGGCTGACCTAATGTCTGGGTGCATGATAAGGCTTCTAAAAGTTCAGTTGAATGTGAAGGATGGTTGATTTGGGAAATGTGCAGCTCAAAAGGCATGTCCTCTGGGGCCCTATTTCCTTGGGAATCCTGCCAGGCCCACCAATGTCTTGGCAAAGCCCCAGGGAGTAAGGGCCAAGGGCCAGCCAGGCCAGTGCAATGGCTCACTCAGTGGCATCTTGGGGCCTGAGAAACACTCTGTTCTCCACGACCCTGAGTGGAGAGGCTGGGGCCCTGGCGTCAACATCTGCAAAATGCTGTTCGCAATAACAAAATTATGAGCCCCGGAGGGCTGCTGGCGCACAGAGAGTGCCTTTCCCCAGTTGTCCTGCTGGCTCCTGGTGACTGTTAAGGGCTCTTAAATTATCACTGGCATTCTTAGAATTCTGGTGGGATTTGGGAACCGTGGTGGGAGAAGGGTGTCCTAAGCTGTCATTCCCTGCTTGCGGGGCCTGGAAAGAGCCCCCTCAAATGGACAATGAAGATGATAAACTCTCCCCCAAACTCCAGCTGGAGCCTGAACAGCCAAGTGTCATCCGCTAGTGGCCTAGCTGAGGTGGGGTGCCAAAAGGGTGCCCTGCATCTGCCCTTCCCCGATGGCTCAGCGGGGAAAGAACCTGCTTGCAATGCAGGAGACACAGGAGAGGCGGGTTCGATCCCTGGGTTGGAAAGATCCCCTGCAGAAGGAAATGGCAACCCACTCTGGTATTCCTGCCTGGAAAACTCCATGGACTGAGGAGCCTGGCGGGCGTAGTCCAAAAGATTGCAGAGAGTCGGCCACGGCTAAGCACACAGGCAAGGACTCTGAGCGGTCTACCGCCTACTGCGTGTCTAACCCGAGTTTAAACGCAGTTGCGTGTGCACCAGGAATGTTTCCCCTTAGAAGTTCACAGCTGCCTTGGTCCACATCTTTCCACACTATAGACACACACATTTTCCTCTCTGGGTGACCCCAGCCCTGGCCTTCATGTCCCATTCCTTCTCTGATTCCTGGCAATGTTTAGGCATCAGCCCATCTCTCCGGAGGGCGGGAAGGGTCTGGTTCCTTCGGGTACCCGGCCTGGAGCCTGAAGTCTGCTCTAGGGTCTGGGGTAGATCTGATGTGACTGTCGACCCCTCCTCTCCCCACCCCCAAAGTGGGGCTGCCCTTGCTCACTCTGCCTTCACCCCTTCCCAAGCTGGACTCTGAAAGATCTCTTTTGTAACACAGATCTCATCAGCTCCCTCTCGATGCAGGCCTTTTGAAGCCTTCCCACTACTCACAGGATGAGGCAATGTTCCTGGATGCAGCTCCATCTGGAACCGCTCTGCTCCATGACCCGCAGCTGTGTTCAAGCCTTCCAGCGCCTCCTTCCTCTCCTCCTGTCCCTCCCTCCTTGGCCTGCTTAGCAACAGTGGTTTTGCTTCTCCTCCACTTCCTATTGGTGGAATCTGAACCTGTTGGGGTGAGATTCTGGAAACTGTGGTCCCCAGGCTTCTGGCCCTGGCTGGACTTCTATAAAGTGCCCCAATATTCGGCACACAGAGTTTTCCTTCAGCAGACACCTCCTCACTCTTTTTATACCGCCTACATAGAACTGTTTGACATTATCTAGTGACTGCCTCGGTCTGCTACTTTCATCTTCCCCAAGGACCCCTTAACACACTTTGTCTTCTCTGCTCTGAAATATATGAAAATCCATTTCAGGCAGATCAGCTCCTGTAAGCTTTGATTGTGATGACTCAAACGATTTCTTCTCTGCTTCCTGTGGGAATTCATCAAGGTATGTCTTGGTGTGTCTTTCTGCGAGGCCCCCGAGGTTCAGGATTTCACAGCCTCCTCCTTCCACCCCAGGGAACACTACTCAGTGCTGACACCGCTTTTCCAACGGTGACCTGGACTCTGGTCAGCTCCCTCCCTCCCTTTTCCAAGCCCTTTCATGAGTGCCTTTGGGAATCATTCCTTGCATAGAATCCTTTACCTGGTTTTTCGCTTGCACTTCACTTACTCTCCACTGCAGAAGACTTCTTTGATTGACAGGTTTTCCATTTTAAAGATGTCTTTCTCTCCCACCTAACAAAGGCATCACCGAATCTGACAATTTCAGAAATATTCCCTTCTGCAAACACTGATCGAGTGCCTACCACGTACCTGGCTCACCAGGTGAGTCAGATGAAGATCTGAACTTCTGACCAGCCTGTCCTTCAGAAAGCCTTCTTCAGCGATCAATGCAAAGAAATAGAGGAAAACAACAGAATGGGAAAGACTAGGGATCTCTTCAAGAAAATCAGAGATACCAAAGGAACATTTCATGCAAAGATGGGCTCAATAAAGGACAGAAATGGTATGGACCTAACAGAAGCAGAAGATATTAAGAAAAGATGGCAAGAATACGCAGAAGAACTGTACAAAGAAGATCTTCATGACCCAGATAATCACGATGGTGTGATCACTGACCTAGAGCCAAACATACTGGAATGTGAAGTCAAGTGGACCTTAGAAAGCATCACTACGAACAAAACTAGTGGAGGTGATGGAATTCCAGTTGAGCTATTCCAAGTCCTGAAAGATGATGCTGTGAAAGTGCTGCACTCAATATGCCAGCAAATTTGGAAAACTCAGCAGTGGCCAGGACTGGAAAAGGTCAGTTTTCATTCCAATCCCAAAGAAAAGCAATGCCAAAGAATGCTCAAACTACCACACAATTGCACTCATCTCACACACTAGTAAAGTAATGCTCAAAATTCTCCAAGCTAGGCTTCAGCAATATGTGAACCGTGAACTTCCTGATGTTCAAGCTGGTTTTAGAAAAGGCAGAGGAGCCAGAGATCAAATTGCCAACATCCGCTGGATCATGGAAAAAGCAAGAGAGTTCCAGAAAAGCATCTATTTCTGCTTTATTGACTATGCCAAAGCCTTTGACTGTGTGGATCACAATAAACTGTGGAAAATTCTGAAACAGATGGGAATACCAGACCACCTGATCTGCCTCTTAAGAAATCTGTATGCAGGTCAGGAAGCAACAGTTAGAACTAGACATGGAACAACAGACTGGTTCCAAATAGGAAAAGGAGTACGTCAAGGCTGTATATTGTCACCCTGTTTATTTAATTTATATGCAGAGTACATCATGAGAAATGCTGGACTGGAAGAAACACAAGCTGGAATCAAGATTGCCGGGAGAAATATCAATAACCTCAGATATGCAGATGACACCACCCTTATGGCAGAAAGTGAAGAGGAACTAAAAAGCCTCTTGATGAAAGTGAAAGTGGAGAGTGAAAAAGTTGGCTTAAAGCTCAACATTCAGAAAACGAAGATCATGGCATCCGGTCCCATCACTTCATGGGAAATAGATGGGGAAACAGTGGAAACAGTGTCAGACTTTATTTTTCTGGGCTCCAAAATCACTGCAGATGGTGACTGCAGCCATGAAATTAAAAGATGCTTACTCCTTGGAAGGAAAGTTATGACCAACCTAGATAGTATATTCAAAAGCAGAGACATTACTTTGCCAACAAAGTTTCGTCTAGTCAAGGCTATGGTTTTTCCTGTGGTCATGTATGGATGTGAGAGTTGGACTGTGAAGAAGGCTGAGCGCCGAAGAATTGATGCTTTTGAACTGTGGTGTTGGAGAAGACTCTTGAGAGTCCCTTGGACTGCAAGGAGATCCAACCAGTCCATTCTGAAGGAGATCAGCCCTGGGATTTCTTTGGAAGGAATGATGCTAAAGCAGAAACTCCAATACTTTGGCCACCTCATGCGAAGAGTTGACTCATTGGAAAAGACTCTGATGCTGGGAGGGATTGGGGGCAGGAGGAGAAGGGGATGACAGAGGATGAGATGGCTGGATGGCATCACTGACTTGATGGACGTGAGTCTGAGTGAACTCCGGGAGCTGGTAATGGACAGGGAGGCCTGGATTCATGGGGTCGCAAAGAGTCGGACATGACTGAGCGACTGATCTGATCTGATCTGTCCTTCATTTCCAACACGATGTTTCAAGATAAGACCTCCTTTCCTGAGGACTCTTTTACCTTTCAAGGCAATTTCTCAGTTGGCTTCTACCCCAACATTTTATCATAATTCTTTTTCTAAATCAAGACACACTGTATGATGAAGTTTGGGGAGTATTTCCTCACCAGGAAGTTAAAAAATAAAACCACAAGGCAGCATCTGTTTTGATAGCTTTATTGGAACATCATGATAACACAAAATGTGGATTTGGGGGCGCAGTGCAGATGCTTCTCCTCTGGGCAGCACACGCCCCACTTCTGCAGCCAGCAGGGGATGCGGGGGTCTCCAGGAGGGTAGGGCAGCTCAGAGAAAGGTCTGCAGTGGCAGGTGGCACATAGGCACCCTGACATCAGCCCTGACCAGCTGAGTCTGTAATCAGCCAGACCCGTCTTATGCTCCATCTACCTGGGCCATAACATAGAAACCCACCTGTCTCAGATTCCTGGGAAAACTTCCAAAAGAGGGATTCTGAGATTTCCAAGGGAATCCAGCCAACAGATTGAGCATCTCTGGGGAACACTGGGGCAAATCATGCCTTCAGGTGTATTGGCAGATAAATTGCTTAAAGCTCCCACTAGGTGGGCCAAACAGTCTCCGAGGAGCTAGACACACAATGGTCAACAGACAGGCAGGAGTCACTGACAGACAAGGGTCAGGGGACCACACAGGCATGATAGACATGCCCATGGCTTCCGAGGACAGTTCCAGGGGTGTGGGTGGGAGGCAGACCCAATAGGGACAGTCAAGGAAGACTCCGGAAGACTCCCTGAAAAGTGACGTTTCAGCTGAGATCCCGTGGCTGAAAGGACAAGAGCAGCTTTTCAAGTGATGGAAACAGCTCTGTGCGAGGCGCAGCTGGAAGGAGCCGCGAGATAAATAAACCCAAAGGAGAAGGCCGGTGGGGCTGGGGTGAAGAGGTAGAAGCCAGGGTCGGGGAAGGAGGAGGCTGGAGGGCACATCAGGGCCCACCGCGCGGGGCCTGCAGGCTGGCTTTCTCCGCGCCCTTGCGTTTTGCTCAGCCCTCTCTGGCTGGAGGACAGGGAGTGGTCGGGGAGGGGTGGGCCAGTGGGGAATGCGGGAAGCTTTCCCATTTTCCTGATGGAGGGGATGGCAGCGGGACCAAGTGAGGGCCGGGCAGGTGAGAGAACCAGGTGGAAACACGTGGGAGCTAAGTCCATCGAGAGCGTGGAGCGTGAGGAGCCAAGAGGAGGGTGGGGCCAAGACGGACCTTTGAAATCAATGGTAGGGTTTCTGTCTAAGGAGGGGGACCCTGGGGCAGGAGCAAATGCAGGGCAAAGGTCAAGGTGCAGAGGCGGACATGCTCCAGGTGAGGCTGAGAAACAGGGAGAGCTTCCAGCAGGAACCTGGAGGAATTTTCGAGCTAAGCTTCCTGGTAGCTTCGGCAGTGCTGATGAGGCCACAGAGAGTGAGGAATGGCAGTGAGGGGCAAAGGCTCAGGACTGAGCCTTGGGCAATGGCCACGTGTGAAGACTGGGGAGGGGGACTGAAAAGGCATGAGTGGGTGGGGAGGGGTACTCCAGGAGGGGGTCTTGCAACCAGGGGAAGAGGGGGCTCGGGGAGGGGCAGTGGTCATGCGGGGAGCCCATGGACACCCTCATCTCCTCCACCTCCTTGGGTCTCTTCAACAACCCTGAAAGTAGGACAGGGGAGCGGTGCCCCCCCGGGGCAGAGTGAGTAAGGGGCTGGTCCAAGGAGGAGGCCGCCGCAGGTCCCCCCGCCTCCAGCAGAGGGCGCGCCGGGGCCAACTTCCTGACTCGAGCCTGTTGGGTCCCCCTCCCCCAACCTGACCCTCCTCGTTGCCCCTCACGTTTTCCCCAGCAAATCTGCTCCACGCCACTCCTTCTTGATGGAAAGCACCAGAGAGAGACAGAACTGCAGCATGAAGGGCACCCCCCCAGGCTCCGGATCTGAGCCTGGCTTGCTGGAGGGTCGGCTGAGTCAAGGAAGTACCGAGGCCTCTCTGCAGAGGCAGGGTAGGGTCCCGTCGAAGAGCATGGGCTGGAGGCCTGGATTTCTATCCATCCTCCTGTTCGTCTGTTTGTTCCCTCCTTCCACAGCAATTCTCAAGTGTCCTGTGCGAGACGCACCTTCTAGCTGAGCGGCCCCACACTTCTCTGAGCCTGTCTCTACCCCAGATCCCTGCCGCGGGTACGAAGTGAGCCGACTCCGGGGAAGCACCGGGCACACACAAGGTGTTCACTGAAGACCGACGCCATTCCCTTCCCTTCCCTTCCCTCCCTGCATCCTGCAGAGCGCTGGGATGGCAACACCCTCTGCGGTGCCCAGATGGTACCCGTGTTTCTGCACACACACAGGTCCTCAGAAGTCCCGCCATCTCTTCTGGTGCTCGGGGCCAGCACCAATGTGAGCTTTGTACCTGTGGCATTCGGCAGACCTGGACTCAGGGAAGTCCCAGTGTAGGGCGGGCCAGCTCCATTCCAGCCCAGAGGACCCCAGCACCCACCTGCCGGGTGCTCTGGGAGTCCCCAGACTGGAGCTGGGGTATGTCCTCTGTGGTTTGTGGGGCTTTGGGGTCCTTAGTGGCTCCGGGAGTCAAATCCTGGTGCTGGGGAGCAGTTATCGTCAGCATCCTGGGGCCGGGGCTACACCGTCTAGGAGGGCAGCGTCCTCACCGATTCCTGGGCGGGTGCTGTTGGCGGCTCCTCTGACAGTGGCGCCCCTGGCTGCTCCCCCCAGGGGCCTCCCTCGTGTCTCTGGAGGAACCTAAGCGCCCAAAGGCTCTTGCAGCAGCTGAGAAGGTTGCTGGAGCACGCCGTGCTGGACCGTGCTGGATTCCTAGGGCGATACAAGCACACGGTGGGCTGAGGTGAGTGCCACAGCAAGGCCAGTGGGCCAGACCCGGCCTCTGGCCTCTGCTTCTTCTCAGCTGGGCCCTGGTGAGGGGAGGGTGAGATGGGACAGAATTTGGTGGGGGGGGAGCAGTGGGACCTCCCACGTCAACAGGGCTTCCAACACGGAGGAACATTCAGGAGACTGGCTTTCAACTCCCAAGTTGGCTTCTAAGATGCTGTGTACCCTTGGTCAAGTTACCTAAGCCCTGTAAGCAGAAGTAAAGATAACCACCTTTCCAATCCTTGCAAGGATGAAGTGTTATAAAATATGTCTATGAGTATCCCATACATTGCCTGGCTCATAGTTTGAACCCAGTGAATGTTTGCTATTTCTGTGTCTGAATAAAATGATTCCTGAACACCTACATCCTGTTTTGCATGAGTGGGGGGAGGCTGGGAGAAGACACAAAGATTTGTTCAGCCTTGCATTAAAACCGGTTGTGAATACATCTGCCTCCCCATTAGAACATGTGGTCCTTGAAGGACAGGCGCTTGCCTTTCAAACCCCTACTAAGCAGCCAGCACATAGTAGGCCCTCAGTTAATATCTGCTGAGTCAAGCTGATTGAAGGTCACTGAAGGAAAGTTAGCCAAACACTTGGGAGGAAAGGTTTTAACAAAGTGTTTGATGTACATTTTCAGAAAGGATGTCCCCCACCTCCAGGTATACAAAAGTCTTTTGCCTGTTGCGTGCTGCAGTGTGGACAGCTGACCTGCTTTTTCCTTCCACCACATTCAGTGAGTAAGAATTCCTTTATCGTTTTTATCTCGAGCCGTCTGAGGTCAAGAGAGAATGGCTCCACACGGCGGGCCTGTTTTTCAGCACCCAGCATGCAGGTCTACCTTTATAACCCGGAGCGAGGGCAGGCTCAGAGCTTTAATCAGGAAGTGAAATCTGGACAGACTTGGGGGGTGCATTGTCTTGTGTCATTGTTTCTGTGTGCACAAGTACTTCCGTTTCCCACAAGTGATACTGCGTTTCCATCTGTGGTGATAATATAAAGTCCTATCAATCTATTTTGGTGAAAACAGCCAGGGGTGTGGAGATCTTAGGTGCACGTAATACAGTTGGGAGAGGACCGTGGGCTGCACAGGGAAGGGGATCTGCCAGCAGCTGTGGTTCCGGCGGTGTCCTTGCAAGTCCTGGCCCACCCTGGCTCACCCATGGCCCCTGGAGACTCTGCCTGGGTCTCTGCAGCTCCAGGGCAGGCAAAATCTGGCTTCAGCTCTGTCTAAGGCAGCGGCTGCCACCTAGCTTCGTGCTTCCCTGCCTAGGCTGCTGGAGCAGTGGCTTTCCGCGTCCAGTGTCAAGCTGGGAGCTAGCCTTCGCTTGGTCCTGAGATCAGGTCCTCTCTGGATGTCTTACAGAAGCTCGTGCCTGGCCTCCGCTCTAGCCATGATCTGTTAAGGGATTCTGGCCACCAGAGGAATCATACTCACTGCCTTCCCCAGAGAGAGAAAGAAGAGCATCATTGCTCTTCTTACAGTCCTTCAGAGTGACGCTGTAGATACGGCTGTGACTCTGTAAGACATTGTGGACAGGGACTCAGCCGACACCCAAGCCTCCCTCAGTGCCTGGCGTGTCCTGGCTTAGCCAGTGCTGGAGGCCTCACGTGACCCAGCCTCTCGCCACAGGTCTGGCCAGCCCCACTCTCACCTGGACGTCAAGGTCACATCCCTGGCATTTCAGAGGCTCCAGTTCTTCTCCATGCCAGCAGGGTACATATTTGACCAAGCAGGCAGGGATCTAACCTTGGATTAACATACCAGATGGAGCCTGAAGTGTGATAAAATGACTTTCACTGAGATTAGTGAAATTATGGAAGATAGGATAGCTCTAGGCTATGCAATTACCTCCCTTCTCCTAAAAGGCTTACAAATCCCTTAAAATAATGTGATTGTGAAGTATCACATGTTCATAGTAAAAGATTCAGAACATAGAGGCTAACAAAAAGAAGAAGACAAACATCTCAAATAACTCGTCTACTCAGCTAGATCTTTTTGCTACATGGTGATTCTGTCCTTAAATATTTTTAAATAAAATACATCAAAGAGATTATATAAAAAACACAGATGTGTGGCTTAAAATATTAAAATGCATGCCAGCGTAACCACCTCTCAGGTTAAGTAACAGAATTTACCAGCCTCTGACTTGTTTCAGCAAATATGTGTGTATTGGTAAATAATACTCTGTGTTGTTCTGCCAGTGTTTTACTTTTATACAAATGGAATCATGTTTTAGGGTATTTTTTTTATGTACTACCTTTTTTTTAAGTTGTTGTTTAACATTATATTTTTGAGATTGAGCTGTGTTGACACGTGGACCTGTAGTTCATTTTCACTGTCATAAGGTATTCCAGCATGGGAAGATACTCCAATTTATTTATCTGTTCACCTTTTGATGGACATCTGAGTTGTTTCTCATTTTTATGATCTTCCCTCACAGACTTGTTTTTCAGTTTACACTCTGCTGGTCTCATTAAATGAACAGGAGAGTTTCCTCTTTTCTCCCCTCTGAAGAGTCTGAGCAGCACCGGAATGGTCTGTTCCTCGAGTGTTTGGTGGAACTCCTTAGCAAAACCAAGAACTACTCATGTTTCATTCACTTTATTTTTAAAGGTTATAGGATCATTCATGTTCTCTATTTCTTTCCAAGTCAGTTCTGGCAAATTCTGTTTTGCTAGGAATTTGTTCACTGCATCTGAGTTTTCCCTTGTTTGGGGCATAAAATTAATCAGGGGTTCTTATTATCTTTCTTAGGCTTCCCTGGTGGCTCAGACAGTAAAGCATCTGCCTACAATGCGGGAGACCTGGGTTCGATCCCTGGGTTGGGAAGATCCTCTGGAGAAGGCAATGGCAACCCACTCCAGTACTCTTGCCTGGAAAATCCCATGGACGGAGGAGCCTGGTAGGCTACAGTCTATGGGGTCGCAAAGAGTCGGACATGACTGAGCGACTTCACTTCATTATCTTTCTTAATCTTTGCAAAATCTATAATGGTATCTCCCTTTCATTCTTAATATTGTTCATGTTAATGATTAATCTCTCTTTATAGTTCTGTCAATTTTGCCTTTTGAAGCAAATTTATTTGATATATACATGTCTAGAATTCTTATCCTTCTAGTGAACTGCATCTTTTTTCAAAAGGTGGTGACCATCTTTATGTTTAGTAACCCTTTTGCTTACAGTTCACTTTGATATTAATACAGCTATCCAGATTTCTTTTGGTTACTATTTGCCTAGTATATCTTATATTTCCTTCCTTATATGTTCTACATTCTTGTTTCCTTAGGTCTATGTCTTGTAAAAATATTTGTTTGGATTTAAAAAATCATATCTGACAACCTTCACTTTTTAAAATTGGCACAACTTACTCCACCTATATTACCTATGATGACTGATGGATTTTGACTAATTTATTCAATGAGATTATGTGTTTTATATTTGTCCCATCTTTTCTAAAATTTCCTGTCCTTTTATTTATGTTTTGCCTGTTTTAAACAGCCTTTTTTTCTCCTTCTGTTTACTCCTCACCATATAGAATTTCTATCCTCTTATAAAAGATTGTTGCCATGCGTATTTAACTTCACAGCGTCTGGTGGTATGGAGCCCTTCCGCCTTTACTTAGCTTGCCATCCATGCCAGAGAAGTTGGATTCCCATCCTATGTAGACGTTCTTACATTACACATGTCTAGAGACCCTAGTAGGGTTAATATTCCTTCATGGCCCATTTTTGCCCTGACGCTTGAAACTAGAAGACATTAATGGGGTTGGAGAAGGAAATGGCAACCCACTCCAGTGTTCTTGCCTGGAGAATCCCAGGGGCAGGAGAACCTGGTGGGCTGACGTCTATGGGGTCACACAGAGTCGGACACAACTGAAATGACTTAGCAGCAGCAGCAGCAGGAGAACCCATAACAGAGCATCTGCCATTCAGTACCAGCTTATGGAAACATCTCATTTTTACTTTCCCCTCATCAATTCCCCTTCTTTTGGTAATGGTACCTGGATTCTTTATTGGGATCCAAACTTCCCGTACTCTATCCATGTGGGTGAGGTGAGATTTACCTCTTACGCATTGCCCTGGCTCCAGATCTGGGTATAGTGGTAGAGATATGACCCAAACCAGCCAATACAACTTAAGCCTAAAACTTTCCATTGGAACAGGAGGAAAGGGGCATATTTTGCATGGAGGGTGGGTAAAAAGGTGGCAAGATGTAAAGCTGGAGCTTCTGGTGGCACCCCAGGGAGACTTTAACTGAAAATGAAGCAGGCTAGGATGAAACTAGTTGCAAGCTGGAGAAAGACAAATTTATGATGACATTTGAGTGACTGAGTCCAGCTTTAAGCTACTCTTGATCTCTTCAGTTCTAAGCCAGTTCCCAAGCTCCACCAATCCCAGCCTCTTATAACTGGATTTCTGCTAAAGGCATTTAAGTGTCCTAATAGCATTCCTAAGGAAAGTCCTTTGAATCTCCATCTTTTCTCATGAAGGCACTATAATATGTTCAGCCACCAGGGGTCAGGACTCAGTTTCAGTGAGAAGCCTTGCTCTGGTGTGCTCTGAGCCTTGGTTTCCTCATCTGTGAAATATGTTAATAGTAGCAAGCTCACAGGACTACTGTGAGGACTCCAGACAATGAGTGTCATTGCCCTTTCCCATTACCCTCTGCCTCTTAGAATACAAATTATCACACAGAACCACCATACCCATATGAGAATCCGCTATTTCTTATAAATACTTGCCCCTTTATACATGTCATTGTTTGAAATTCCTTTATCTTCCTTGCTGCGCACTTTGGAGTGATTCAAGTTTCCGTTCAGGCATAGCCTCCTCTGGGGAGTTGTCTCTGAGGTCTCCCAAGGTTACTGATTCCTTCCTGCCTCCTGGAGCCCCTTTGCTGAGACACTAACCTTGGGCTAACGATCAGTTTACCTACCTCCCAGACCACAGACAGGTGTAGGATCTGTCATCGTCGACCCCAGTGTCCAAGTTTATAGCAGGATTCAGTCGTGTGTGTGAACTAATGAACGAAAGGCCCATCACTCTCAGTTTAGACGGTGATGCTCCTGTCTTCTGACTTTCCGATTTCACAAATGGGCCACAGCACTGCTCCTGGCTGCGTGGCAGCCTGTAGCCCTCTGGGTGGTGTCTCCTGCTGGTCTTGTTTCTACCTTCCCACCGCTACCAGCCCAGAAGAGCACTCTAAGCCAGGGCCTCGGGACCGAGAGGCAGCATTTCAGCCAATCCCTGCTGAACACCAGCCCTGTGCTGGGCTGACTGGGACCAAATGTGAGATCTGGAAGCTGGAGTCCTGCATTCTGGTTGAGGCTGCCTCACTCCCCTGCTGTCAGTCTCGGACAATTCCACCTCCTGCTGAAGCTCATCTCATCTGTGAAATGGGCGTGGTCCCAGGGGAAGGCTGTGGAAGCCAGGAGAAGGGATGGGAGAAGGGAAAGGCTGAGGAGTTCTAGAAGATTCTTCTCCTCTCCCTCTTCTCTTTCCTGCGATGGGTATAGCTGTTAGCTGCTTTGCCCTGAGGGTCAGCAAGGGTTGGTGACTGAGGGACTGTGTGCTGAAGGCTGGGCTGGCCCCAGAACCCAGACCCTTGCTTATCCCACACCCAAGCACCTGGGAGAGCCAGCACACCCAGGCGGGCTACCTACATCCTGGGAGTCAGCTCCCTGGGAAGTCCTATCTCGTTCTTGAGAAGAGGGAAGTAGAGGAGCTTACAAAGGGGAAGTGATCCCCTAGTACCCTGGGAATCAGCTACAAACCATGTGTCTGACTCCTTGCCCTGTGCTTTTACAAAAATCAGAGGTGACCCTCTTCTCCAAGGAGACCTAATTTCTGGTTGTCCTAAAATAAGCTTTGAGGCGGAAATTCCCAGATGCCAAGTTACCAGAGCCCACTCGCACGAGTGTTATCTTCATTGAACTGTTTACTATCACCAACCAGTATTACCCAATATTTGGCTGAAACGAACAAACTTCCGCCCTTCGCCCATGAAAGAACTGATTTTTTTTCAGTGCATTCTCATAATTTTCTGCAAGTAAACACAGAGTCTACTTTGAAGAGTGGAGGGCCAGGACAGGCTAGTGGGCACTCAAGACTAAGTCCACAGATGGAGCTTTCTGTCTGTCCTTCAAACATCAAGAGCAAGCTGGGCAAAGGCTTCCTGCAGGAGCTTGGCAAAAACAGTGTTCATTTTCATTACGGATAAGACACCCACAGAACTCCCTGGGACTAAGTTGAGATAATAAGCAACAGTCACAAACTATTATCCCTTTTTAGTTTTTTTCCTGTGACAACGGAAAGGATAGTGAGGGTCAGGGTACTTTAGTCTCCTGAAAGTGATCTTGAGTAGAGACCTCCCAGAACATACACCCCTAAATGCTGGTGGGCCACAGCCTGGGACCAGAATAGGAGCTCAAGGGAAGGGCTGGTAGTGACTCTAGCAACCCCGGCGGCCTGGTACATGGCCAGCATCCGTGAGTTGTACTGGTGAATGATTAGTAAGTGAGTGATTGACAAGCGAGCCTTTACTGAGTGCGCCTGTGCTAGGTCCTGAGCGGGGTGCTTGGCATCCTTTTTCTAGTTAGTGCCACTCCAAGGTAAGTGCAGGTGTCCCGTTTCACAGACTAGGAAACTGGGGCTCCAGGCGAGTAAGTGATGCCCCCAGATTACTCAGGAGCAAAGCTCAAATGTGAACCAACAGCTGTGGACTCCCAACTCTGATCCCTTCCAGACCAAGTCAATATGATGGAGAGCTAATATGAGAGATGCGGAGATGGTCAGGGCAAGGTCACTGGTCTCGAGGTGCTCAAGGATGTGAGTGGGTATGTGTGTGTGAACATACACATGTGTGCACCCAAGAGCATGTATGCCAGTGCCTGAGTGTGCATGGCAGTGTATGCATCAGAGTGTGAGTAAGTGTGCATGGGCAGGCAGTCTGGAACAGCAGCCATTTCTGGCCCTGGGGATCCGGGGAGGTGTCGTGGAGCAGGTGTCATTGGAATCGAGTCTGGGGCAATGAGTGGAAATTGAACAGGTGTGTTGGAAAGGTGGGTAGTTTTTCAAGGCCCAGGGAGGCAGCACAAGCCGTGCGTCGTACTCTGAGAACTTGGAATAGTCTAGGTCAGCTGAAGTTGCAGTGGAGGGGAGTGAAGGTTTTCAGGGGCCAGAACAGCTTGGCCTTGCTGGAGCTGACAGGCACCTGAGCACTGCTGAAGGCTTTCTGCCTGGAGAGTGTTTTGAACTGACCAAGGTATGGTCTCAGCTGTAGTGTGGCCTGGCTGGTCTCCAGGAGTTGCTGACTGCATGGGTTAGTGTGACTGTACCTGCCTGTGGGTGTAGGAGCCCCAGGGGGTTGGGGGGGAGTGTGCACCTCTGGTATGGAGCATGCACCCCCACTGGGGGAGCCATGGCTCCGGGGCTGGGCTCTGCTGGTTTCTGTGGGGTCCTCTTTAAGGCCCTCAGCCAACAGTCACACTGAGTGCTTACTGTCAGTCTGGCGTGCCACGGGGGCCCCACAACCCACATCTTTACAGAGGAGGGGACCGGCTTTTTGTAGGGTTAAGCAATCAACCTAACCAAAGTCACACAGCCAGTGGGTGGAGGAACAGGGCTCTGTGCCACAGTGGCGAGGTCTGAAGCCTGTGCTCTGGGCCCTGAGAGCAGCCGGGTGACAGCTAGGCCCGGCTCTGAGCATTTTGTCAATAGTGGCTCAGTTTAATTCACACATCCACCTCTATGTGATGGAGGGGGAAACAAAGGCACAGAGAGGTTAGGAAACTCACGTGAGGTCACACAGCTGGTAAGGAGCTCTGGGCATGTCACACAGCACACTGGGTTTGCTGCTTCAAGGACATGTAAAGGCGTGGCAAGCCCTACTTCCGCTCAACCCTTCCTCTGCCTCCGCTGATAAGTGAGGTGGCAGAATAAGAAAGGATGGGAGTGATCACAGGTCAGCCTTAACATTGAACTCTCATAGCATCCATGTGACATGTTTGATACTATGACACTATGACACTCTTATCTCCAGCAGTGGAGAGAGTTCCCAAAACCCTTCAGTCACTCGCACAGCAAGTAAGTGGAGGCGGCTCAAGAGAGCACTGCTTGGCCGCCCGCTGGAGTTCCCTGCCCTGGCTCCTCTCCGGCCAATGGGCCCTGCTCAGATCTCCCAGTCCTGGGGAGCTGGTGTTCACCCGGTCCGGGTGCTCCAACCCTCCAGTAACCTCCATGTGAGACTTCCCTGCTTGCTCAATCCTCAGCCTGAAACTGGCATTTCTTTTCAAAACTGAAGTAACCTCCCCCCACCCTCCCCCCACTCACGCCAGTGGATGCCATGGACAAAGAACCCACGGTACCCGAGGCAACTCTCAAAGTCATTTCCTATCATTCATTCCATTCCCATCCCACCCATCCCACCCCACACCCCAACACCCACCCTCCCCCACCACCCCCTCGCTGGGAGGCAGGCGAAGGGTCACACCCATTTCACAGATGTGAAACTGAGGCCCAGAGAGGCTGCCATTTGCTCCAGGCCAGTCGGGCACTATATCCCAGGCTTGGCTCCTGGCACCATCATGTCAGTCCTTTAGATTTGAGATTTATCTGCTCCTGTCAACTACAAATCGGCACTTGCCATGAACCTCCTACAAGGATTAAAACATGGGCAGCCGCAGCTGCTGACTTTCAACAGCCCCTGAAGGAGTTCAGGGTGGAGAGCGCCAGTGCGGCACTCTGCCCTGGGAAAAACTGGCAGAACTGGTCCTCAGATAGATCCTTTCAGGAGCTGATTCTACGAGCCTAATTCTTGCATCTCCTCACATCTAGAAAGCCCTGAAATCCTTCATGGCCACGAGTGCTCCTCGTGACTAGCAGAAACCTTCTGCAAAAAGAAATATGTGCTTGACTGCATGTAAACTCCCTTCACCAAAATCACATAGATACTGACCTTCCCCTCTGTCTCTTTGGAGAAGCTTCTCAGAGCTGTCTGAAATGCTGTTCTGCCAGCTACAGTCTTCATTTTGCCCGAATAAAACGTAACTTTCAACTCACACGCTGTACATTCTCTAGTCTCTGAAGGGCTCAAGCCCTGGATGTGGGCACCCTGATGACTCCTCCTCAGCCCATTCTGCTCCCCTGTTCTCTCGCCCCTGTCCAGCCTAAATGGCAGAGCCCTCTCATCCTTGCTGAGGATGTCCTCTGTCCTCGTCAGCCCCCCTCACAGTGGCTCCAGGGCCCTCCCTGCTGCATGGTCAGAAGTGGCTGACAGCGACCCCCTCCCCCGCACAGCACAGCCAAGCTAGAAAACAAGTAAAGTGTAACAAGGCCGAAACCATCCCTCCCCTTTCACCAGTAATTCCTGTTCCAGAAATTCAGTTTCTAGGGAAATAATCTGAAAGAAACAAAATGTTTTTTGCATGGAGATGTTCATCACAGGGTTGCTTATAATAGCAAAAATAATGCCTAGACAAGGGCAAAATGCAAACACAGGGGAACATTTCAGCCTGTCTCAGGCTCCGTGGGCAACCCCTCCCCCACCAGACGGCCGTGGGTGACTCTCTTCTCAGGGCCTGTGGGTCTGTTCTCTCTGCGAACCCCTGCAACTCCCATTTGAAGTGGGCACCTGCCCCGTGCCCATTTGACACTTGAAGAAACGGAGAGGTAGCCTGCCTGAGGTCAACCAGCTCCCAAGCAGTCAGGCGCTACCAGGCTCAGCCCCTGGCAGGGCAGCGGGGGGTACTGGTCGCCACCACCGGCAGCCCGTTGCAGGCCGGTGTGTCAGCTGGGCCTGTGTCTCTGGCAGGGCGGAGGGACGCTGTTTGGAGACGCACTGGCGTCTGGGCGCTGTGTCTCTGGCAGGGCGGAGGGACGCTGTTTGGAGACGCACTGGCGTCTGGGCGCTGTGTCTCTGGCAGGGCAGGGGGGACGCTGTTTGGAGACGCACTGGCGTCTGGGCGCTGTGTCTCTGGCAGGGCAGGGGGGACGCTGTTTGGAGACGCACTGGCGTCTGGGCGCTGTGTCTCTGGCAGGACAGGGGGGACGCTGTTTGGAGACGCACTGGCGTCTGGGTGCTGTGTCTCTGGCAGGGCAGGGGGGACGCTGTTTGGAGATGCACTGGCGTCTGGGCGCTGTGTCTCTGGCAGGGCAGGGGGGACGCTGTTTGGAGATGCACTGGCGTCTGGGTGCTGTGTCTCTGGCAGGGCAGGGGGGACGCTGTTTGGAGATGCACTGGCGTCTGGGCGCTGTGTCTCTGGCAGGGCAGGGGGGACGCTGTTTGGAGATGCACTGGCGTCTGGGCGCTGTGTCTCTGGCAGGGCAGGGGGGACGCTGTTTGGAAATGCACTGGGCTTGCTTGGGTTCTCACCTGGGCTGGTCGTCCCGCCATTTAGGCTACGATCCAGAAGGGAAACAGACTCATGTGGGAGGGTCGGAGGGCATCCAGCCTTCAGGAGCCTTGTTAAGAGCGGCTCCCCCGACCCAGAGAGGAGGCTGGGCGTCAGTTCCCTGCTAGAGTGGGCCCTGCCCCCAGCCCCTCCTTTGGGGTCAGAATGCTCATTGGGGGTGAGGTGAGGGGGGGTGGGTCCCCTGCAGACATGGCAGAGAGGAGGCTTCATGGAGCTCTGCACCCCAGTTCCTCTGCTCCCAAGGGGGTGCAGAAGGCCCCTAAACCCCCCCAGACCTACAGTGAGTCTCAGTGTGTGGTTGGACCTTGGGGCCTTCCTGCCGGGTGGTGTGGGAGCCTGCAGTAGAGGCCAAGGCCCGTGGGAGGATATGGCTGGTCCTCAGCAATGCCAGGGGGCCTGGAGCAGGCATGGCATGGGCGCCACAGATGAAGACGGACACTGTGGGGCCAGACAGCCCTGGGGAGCTTAGCTTACCCTGCAGGGAAGGAGCGGGCAGGGAAGGGACTCTTGCGTTGGTGGGGTTCCACTTCCAAAGTCACCATGGTTACAACTGGAAGTGACTGAGATCCCCTGACCTGGAAAATGTACGTTTCCCCACCATCTGTTAAGTGGTGGCCTATGGGCACACAGAACAGAATGAAACAGTCTTACACCTCAGCACTGTGCTCTAAGCTTCTGTCCTAGGCCAGACATTAATGCCCTTGGTCTTTCTTCCAGCCCTGGAAAGGAGAGAGGGGCTGGGGTGATCAGTCCTGCTTTTCAAATGGGGGCAAATTTTAGAAAAGGAAGTACCTTTTCTATTCAAGCGCGTTGGTTGGCTTCCCAGACCCTGTGAATCTCAGTCCCTCTCTCCTCTCCTCCCCGACTTCCAGCCTCTATTGCCTAGAATGGCACCTCCAACCTCCGCCCTTCAGCTTAGAAAATTCCTACCTGTCCTTCAGGAGCCCGCTGAGCCATCACCCCTTCCAGGAGGCTTTGTCCAATTGCTGGGCCCTCAGGGCCCTCTTGGCCCCCACCCGCCAGGTCCCAGCACTTAACCCCACATGTTTGCACCCCGACAGCTCTTCTGACAGCTCCATTAGTTGCACCCCCTCTAACCACCCCCCCACCGTATAGGGCAGGGGCTCTAAAGGGCAAGTGAATGAGTGAATCAGGAAGACTCAGCAGCCCCTGAGACAGACCTCTCTTAGAGAACTCCATGCATGGATCCTCTTGTCGCTGTGACCCTAGGACCACATCTGCTCACAGAGACAGAAAGGGAGTACAGAGCGTGACTTCAGGGCTTGTGGAAGATGGCCCCATGACAGGGTTTCTCTCTGACTTTTAATTTTTGTGTTCCATTTCAATGATGATGAAGTATTTATAAATATTCTGTGTCTCCCCAGTCAATGTGGAAAGGGGAAGTTCCTTGAAACCTCTGGGTGCTGGTTTCTTGAAACTGCTGCCCACGCAGAGTGCCCACCTCCAGAGGACAATGGCACGCCTCATCCCGGAATGAGGAAGGCCCGGGTCTCACCCGCCTGCTCACGAGTCCCAGCGCCTGCAGTCCCCACCGCAAGCTGCAGCCTTCCACACTAGCAGATGTAGGCAAGCAGAGCCACCTGCCAGTTTGGGGAGCTAGGACAACCCCCACCCCCATCTTTCTGCACAAAAACGGGCAGGAAAGGAAAGGCCCTCACATCCCAGGGGAGCCTCAGGGACTCTGGACTCCCTAAAATGCCCAGCGGGTCTCAGGCACACCCTGCCCCAGTCCCCTGACGCTGCCACAAACAGCTGCTGTGGGTTTAAGGAACACAGCATTGCCTGTGACCCACTGCTGTCTTGTCAGGAGCAGGGACAGCTGCTAGGAGCTATAGCCCTCTTTTGCAGATGAGCACACCGAGGCCCAGAGAGGGGTGCAATCTTCTCACACAGCTGTCCATGCCAGAGGCAGTGAGAAAGCCAGGCCCCCTGTCTGCCAGGCTGAGGCCCTCCTGGCAGCCCTGTCCACACCCCATCTTCACCCCTACCTGCGCATGCCCCTGCCCGCAAAGCTCAGGCTGCAACAAAGACACGTTTTACTGAATTTGCCTCTTCATCCTCAGACCAATTCATTAGTATGAAAAACAGCTTCCTCTCCGCCCTTGCCAGAAGATTCTTGACATAAACAATATTGGGGGTTTGGCATAATTTCTCTCTCTTGTTAAGCATTTATATATAATTAGTGTTGGAATGGTCCCTTGAGATGGATCCAAGCCCCCCATTTTCAGAGAAGGGACACGAGGCTCAGGATCAGGGCCCAAATTGAGTGCTTCAGTGATGCAGCTGAGATAGAAGTCCACGGAGCCTGTCTTGGACTTTGCAGCTGCTCATTTACAGGGGGGCCATAGGAGGGAAGGGAGGAGAGGCAGGATTGGGGGAAGGAGGAGAGGAGGAAGGGAGAAAGAGCGAGCAAGAAAGAAAAACCAGCATTTACAAGCATCAACCCTGTGCCGGGCACTTTGCATCAACTGATGCTGAGCCTCATCAAAATCCTCACAGGGAGGTATCTTAATCCCCATTTTGCAGATGAGCAAGTTGAGGCTCAGAGAGGGCAAGCCACCTGCCCAAAGACACAAAGCCAGTAAATGCTAGCACCCTTTCCTTTCCCTCACCTCAGGGATTGGCGGGCTTCCCTGGTAGCTCAGCTGGTACAGAATCTGCCTGCAATGTAGGAGACCCCGGGTTTATTCAGGGGTCAGGAAGATCCCCCAGAGAAGGGACAGGCTACCCACTCCAGTATTCCTGGGCTTCCCTGGTGGCTCAGATGGTAAAGAATCCACCTGTAATGTGGGAGACCTGGGTTCAATCCTTGGGTTGGGAAGATCCCCTGGAGGAGGGCATGGCAACCCACTCCAGTATTCTTCCCTGGAGAATCCCCATGGACAGAGGAGCCTGGCGAGCTGCAGTCCATGGGGTTGCAAAGAGTCGGACATGACTGAGGTACTAAATAGCACAGTATGCAGGGGTTGGCAGACACTAGCCTGAAATGGTTGACAGAAGTGAATAGAAGACTTATATTTTGTGACTAGTGAAAATGATATGAAATTCCTATTTTGGCGCCCATAAATAAAGTTTTATTGGAAGGCAGCCAGCACCGTTCATTTCTGTATTGTCAGGGGCTGCTTTCCTGCTATGCCAGCAGGGTTGAGCAGTGGTTACCACAGAACACAGGCACCGGAAAGCTAACTTACTTATCCTGTCTGCCCTTTGAAGAAGAGGCTTGCTGAGCCCTGCCCTCCACCCTGCCTTTTCCCAGGGGTCTGGAAGGCGTGTAGGACCTCTCTGTGACTCTGTTCTCTGCACGAGGGTATCAGGGCTGAAATCCAGACCTCCTTCTGCTCGCCAAGCCATGTACTTTCAAGCTGGGTGCCCTGGAGAAAAGGCCTTCTCCTAATTTGTTCACCCTTTCCTTGTCGGTGCAAAGCTGCTAGCGGTGGGCCCAACGGCACGGTTCCCCCTCCCTCCGCGTTGCAGCCCCCGAGAAGGAAGCCCCATAGCAGTCCTGTCAGACCTGCGACAGAAGGAGCCAGAAGGGAGGGTCAGGAAAGGGCAGGCGCCAGGGTCTGTGCCAAGCCAGCAGGAGGGAGGGAGGGTAGCCAGGCACCGCTGGGGCCTCCAGCCTGCTTCAAAGGCGCTGTCCCCAGAGGGCGGGAAATGAGCGGTTCTCTACCTTTCAAGTGACTCCTGGGGGGCCACGGTTTATTCTCCTTGACTTGTGAGGCTGTAAAAGGCTTCCCACCTCCTTTCCCTCTGCTCTCCTTCCCCTGACTCCAGGGCTGGGAGGGGGTCTCACTCCCCAAACTCTCTGAAGAGACAGAAGATGAAAAGGATTAATGCCTTGGTGTAGCCCGTGTGCTCCGCTGTGCAGCAGGACAGATCCCCCCAGGCCTGAGTAGGACCTTCCCAGCTCACCCAGGCAGGAGAGGGGACAAAGGCCTTCACGCGGTCCAGGAGGTAGCCTCACAGCTGGACCCCCACACCCAGGGCTGTGAACGACCCGGAGCGGCCAGGAAGCCCGAGCACTCGGTGAAAGAGAGATGGGACCTTGGACACAGAGGGAGTGGGGAACTGGAGGGAAAGACAACACAGAGAAGAATGGGAAAAGGAAAGGAAATAAGAAAAGACAGAAAATGCAGAAAGCACCTCAACAGCACACGCCAAGTGAGGCAGCCAGGCACGGAAGACCATGGATCATCTGAAATGCCCAGAACAGGCACGTCCATGGAGACAGGAAATGCATTTGTGGTTGGGTGGGAAACGCAGGGACTGGGAGGTTGATGGCTAAAGACTACAGAGTTTCTCTGGGGTCATGAAAATGTGCTAAAATTGCCTGTGGCGATGGCGGCATATCTCGGTGAATAGACTCAAAGCCAGTGAAGTGTGCTTGAAATGAGTTAATCCTACAGTATGTGAAGTTTATCTCAACAAAAGTGCAATATAAAAGAAAGCTAGAAAATGACACAAAAGAGACGAAATGAGAAGAAAGGAAAAGCGATGGATGGCAAAAAAGGAAAACTCGTGTCTGTTAAAGCACCTGCCACATGCCAGGAACTGTGCTAAACGCTGGTATCCTTGATTCCATTTTACTCTCTCTCACAGTTCTGCAGAGTAGGTCTGATAACAGTTATCGTTTTACAGGTAAGGAAACTGCAGCTCAGACTCTCTGTGACTTGTCTCACATCACCCAACCCCTAACTAGGGGAAGACCAGGGCTCCTATCAGGTTCCCTAAGTTCCACCCCGAGGCAGGAAGACACCCCAGTAGCCTTGCGGTGTGACCGTCAGGCGCAGAGGGCGGGGTGACAAGGCAGCTGACATCAGGGCTCCAGTGCAGGGGGCAGGGAGGCCCCTTGGTATGGCGGGATGGGGGTTGGGAAGGGATAGGGAGCGGGGTGCAGGATACCAGCTGCTCTGGGCGCCTGTGCCCCCAAGGAAATACTGGAATCAACGTGTCAAAGGTTAGTCAATTTCAGAACCCAAATGATATGAGTGGACAAGTTTGGGGTAAATTATGCAATGCTTCCTTTCTGAGCAAAGCTCCTTCTTAAGAAGAAGCGTGTATACATCAATCATGCAAACTTTTTACTGCTAAGGGGATCCCAGCCTCCTCTGCCAGACCAGACTGGACTTGGAGCAGAAGATAAAGCCAGCTCCGCCCTCCCCCGGCTCCCAACCTCAGGTCAAACTGGGTCACGGCAGCATGGAGATGCAATGGACCACATCCAGGTTGTCTGAACTCTGGATTCCCACCCCAATTCCCGGATCCTTTCACCACGTCTGGGGGGCGTGTGGGGTGACTCCGTGATTCACAGCAGGCTGTGGATCCCCCAGTCAGACCTGTTGCTGATGCTGCTAGTTGGAGGCAAGCCCTTTAGTGACGTCAGAGTTAGAAAAAGGAACCAGGAATTTCTGAGCTTCCACTAGGTTCCAGGAACTTCCCTCTGAGACTGGGTTCCCTGATCTCTTAAGCAGGGGTGGTGTTAGTCACCTCTCTGGGCTCCTATGGACCTGGGACAAGACATTTATGCATTCACTCATTCACTGATTCATTCAACAAACACTACTGAGCAGACTGTGCCAGGCCCAGTGCTAGGTGTTAGGCAGGAACAGACACAGATGTGGGCCTGCCCTCAGGGGGCTTACGGTCTAGGGGAGCAGATAGGTTGTGCCAGGAGCAGTGAGAAGCTGTCCTGGGCTGGGGGGAGGCATGGCCTGGGGACAGAACTGAGGGCTGCAGAGGAGGAGGCAAGGAGCGGGGAGAGCTGGAGGGCAGGGCCTCCTAGGTCAGGATGAGAACTCGGGGTCGCTTCCAAGAGCACCCAGGGGCAGAGCCGAAGGTCATCCTGTCTGAGGAAACGTTCTCGCCAGCAGCAGAAGGAAGGAGGGTGGATGGGAGGCAGAGGCCTGTGAGGGGAGCGGGCTGGCTGCAGGAGGCGCCTGTGACTCCCTGCCTCCCTCCTCGCCTCTTTTCCTTCCTGAGTTCTGACTCCCACTTCTGGGCCTCGGGGGGTAGGGCAGTGGGCACAGGGACCCTGCAAGGAGGTGGAAGACCCCGTCTCTAGAGAGATGCAGATACTCTGATGCTCAGAAAGCTTATCTCCCTGCCTCGGGAGATAGCATAGGGCGGCTGAGTGTATGGGGAAGGACTCAAGAGCCCTAGGCAGGGATTCAGAGAAACAGGGTCTCCTTCTAGCCCCTCCCCTAAGTTGCTCTGGGCCTCAAGTTGCTTGCATCCCTGGGCCTTAGTTTTCCCACCTGCTATCTATAGGACTAGCACCGAGTCTGGGCTGAACTCAAGTCCATTCAGCGTTTCATCATGGAAAGAGCCTGGCTTTGGGGTCAGATGGGTTTGGGCTGGAATCCTAGCTCCGCACAGATGAGGCAGTGTGGCCAATGTCAGCTACACTGCTCCTGGCCGAGGGCCCACATTCAGAGAACCACTGCCCTAGAATAACATCCCCCTGGGACAAGGGCCTCTTCCTGGCTCAATGTGACACCGTCAAACAGTGCTGGCATGTAGCAAATTCTCAGTTAGTGCATGTGAATGAACTCATAGAATGGTTTGTTCTGGTGAGGGCAGAAGGGGCTGGAGGGTGGCTGTGGGCCAGGGGATGGGGTCAGGAGGTGGTCAGGGGTAAACCATGAAGGGCCTCTAATCTTCATGCGAAGTCAGGGAGCTGGGGCTTCTGACAGCTCCACATGGGCCCCCAGAGGTCTACATCCTCACAGTGGAACTTGAGAACATTATGTGGCAAAAAAGACTGTATATGTGATTAAGTTAAGGACATTAGGATGGGGAAGTTATCTTGGGTTACTGCAGAGGGCCCTAAATGTAATCACAAGTTCTTTTATTAAAGGAAGGAGGCAGACGGAGAACAGGAGAAGGAGATGTGGCCACGGAGGCAAGAGGTCAGAGTGATATGAAGAAGGGGCCACAAGCCAAAGAGCTCAACGGCCCCCAGAAGCCAGAAAAGGCAAGGAGAGGGGCTCTCCCCTGAAGCCTCCGGAAGAAACCTGCCCTACGCGCACCTTGGTCTCAGTCTCCTGGTCTCCTGAACTAGCAGAGAAGAAATCTGTGTTGCTTCCAGTCACCAAGTTCACGGTCATTTGTTACAGCAGCCCTACCTTGGGAGCTAACCCAGGCCTGTTTCCAGTAAAAGCAGTGGAGTTTACTGAGCAGGGTCAGTGGAGCAGAGGGGATGAGGCTGGGGACCTGGGGTCAAAGATGGGGCGAGGTGATGAGGGGCGAGCTGAAGGCGGCCACCTGGGGTCAGGAAAGGGCAGACAGAGCATCCTGCTGGGGAGGAGGCTTCAGGTCAGCCTCAGGGAGGGGAGGACCATCCAGCTCAGCCACTCGCTCCTGGAGTGTCCCCTTGGCTGACTGTGCCATGCCCCTGCCCCCTCCCCCATCCCAACCTCCACCACCACCAATCAAGGGCACCCAGCCCTTTGGCAATGATAAGGGTTCTCTGCCAGGTCAACGCTGGGTTTTGCACCCAAATGGGGAGCAGAAAGGATATACTGTCGGTCATTAAGGAAGCTGGGAGCCAACCTTACGAAGGGTCACACAAGTCCCCGATCGCCCTGGCAGCCTCCACTGGAAACGCAACCTCTGGCCGTCCCTGGCTTCCTGAACTCCCACCCCCACAGCCATAGACCAGGCCCTCCAGCTGGCTCACCACGTCCTCCGCCGGACCCCTCTGTTCCGCGGCTACTACATGTGACCCAGGCAGGCCTGGCCTCTCTGTTGGCCTTGGCGGCCAGGGTGGTGCTGACAATCATAAGAGGAGGTGGACACCCACTGCCCGCCGCGTGCCGGGCACCTAGAGGACAATCAGTAACGGGGCTGCTATTTCTGCTTCTGCTCAGATCTTGGCTCTCTGGCTGCGTCACTAGCGGGAGTTCCTTGAACAAGTCACTTCTCCGAGTCTTGTCCCCCCCCATCTGTAACGTGGAAGCTAAACATCTACTTCACAGGGCGGTACAGAGAACGAACTGTGGCCCTGAGTCTAACGGGGCCCCGGCACCACCGCCTGGAGGGTCGCTCCCATCTGCATGTAGGGCTCAGCTTGGAGGGCTGCTCCCAGGCTCTCTGGGCTGTCACCGCCTCCTCTGGGTGTGCTGCACACTGGATTTCAAGGCTTAGCACATGCAGAGCTGAACCATGGCATCTGTTCCTCAACCAGACCGTGAACAGTTACAGGTGGCAAGGGTGGTAGCATGCGTGGGGGACCGGCTTTATCTCCCTTTGCAACCCAGCACCTAGGAGGGGTGGGGATAAGACGCTGTCACAGGTCAATATACAGAAATAACGGCCAAGGTAAAACTGGCACCTAACGGGTGTTGGATGAGGGCTGGTCACTGCTGGTGCAGTGCTTACTAGATGTCTCCCTGAGGATCTGGGGGTAAAGGCAGCCTGTTAACCCGGGTCTCACTGGTTAGCTCAAGAGCAAGTGGAATGATGACCAGACTGAACCGTGTCAACGGCTTTATCCCGAGTGTACACTCCATGCTTTGTCCTTTGTTCTGTGAACTAAATTAGCTTTGTACTTAAGACGGCTTTTCCTGAATGAAGCAGTGTGGCAGGACAGGGTCATCTCATCCAGTGACAGATCTCTTGATCTGCACTTTGGAGAGATGTCTTTGGGCAGCTTGGAGGATGGATTGGACAGGGAGAATCTAGAGGCTGGGAGGCCTGGAGGAGGCTGGATGCAGGAGCAATGAAGCTCTTTCTGGAAGGATAGCAGGGGACAGGGGAGGGCCTGGGACCCACATCGACGGGGGGGACACTCCACACCCAGCTGCTGCAAGGCCCAGGAGTCCCATTGGGCAATTTTGTCCCCAACAATACCAGCTCCCAGAGGGTGTAGGTGTGTAGTGGTCATCCAAGCTTTTTTCTCGAGTCCGGTGCTCAGAGCTCGAGAGCAGACAAGTATCCTGCCAGGGGGCTCACACAGCTTGTTCGCATCCCTTGGCTCCCGTGTGCTTTGGGTGATTCTGGGAGGTGAGCAGGGCAGGCTGCTTGAGGACAAACCCCATACTCCATGAGAGGAGGACGCTGAGGCCCAAGGGGGCAGAGGTGTGCTCAAGCCACAGAGCCGAGACAAGGCTGTGCAGCAGATTTTCCATACCTGTCTGTCAAAACAGACACCAAAACGTCACTTCTGCATCCCTGCTGCCCAGCACAGTTCCTGGCATGTGATGGGAAGTTGACACATGTTTGCAAATGAATGGATGGATGGGTGGGTGGATGGATGGATGGATGGATGGATGGATCACTCACACAGACCAGCATTCTGGGGGCAAAGGCATGGTCTGTGGGAAGAGAAAGGAGGGTGACTTTTCCTGAGCATTTGTATGTGTCAGGGATTCTACCAGCATCCTTCACTCCCCTCAACAGCTAGATGGAGCTCGCTAAGACCTGTGAAACTTCTCTCCAAATGTGAGCTTCCTCGAGCCACTCAAGTCTTTGGGGAGTTTTCCCTTAATACCTCTCAGGGGCTTTGTCACAAGTGAGTTTAATCTCAACCTCGTTCTGACCTTATCTTTCCAGCCAGGGTACCTCTCGAGGGTGGAGTCTTGGGGCCTCCTCTCTCTTGCATGCCCTGTGTCTCAGACATCCAGTGGTCTCCAAGCCCACTTTTTACTAGCCTCCTAGATTTTGCTCTATTCTCTTCCCTCTTATGGAGCAGCCCCGGATCCCTCTTCACCAATGTCCCCATCTCATTCTTCAGGTCCACGTCTGAAGGGACAACCAGAGTCCTCTCTCCAAAGCACAGAGGCGATTGGGTTACCCCCATCCTAACTTCTAATCCTTCTATCTTCCCCTAAGACCTACAATTACAATGCCCAACCCTGGCTTTCAAGGCTGCGTCTTCCTGATGCAGCCAAGCCTCTTTCTCCTTCCACTTGAGCACCCCACAAAGTAAGAGCTGGTGCATAACAGGTGCTCAAGACTGGGCTGAATGGGGTCTCTGATTCAAGCCCCGGGGCCGCAGCACTAGCGCATGGCTATATGAGGGCTGTTGGCGGATTTAAGTGAACACCTATGACCACTAACTAAGTGGGCAGAGTTGAGCACACTTAGGCCCCCCGATTGTAAGGATGAGGTAGCTAGAAGAGAGGGCCCACCAGTTCTGAGTCAGATGCCAGCTCTGTGAGGGGCCCTGGCAACCTTGTCTGGGATCTGACTTGCTCCTTTTGAAAACGGAGGTCAAAAGTTCTACCTGAGGGGACGTTCGGGAGGATGGAGCAACACAGGGCTTGCAAAGTGCTCATGAAGGCTTCCCAGCACGCAGCATCCGAGGCAGCACCTGGGGAACGGCTGTTACCCTGAGGGAGACCCTCCCCCTCACCACGCTCCCAAACTGCAAACGCAAACTGCCGGGGGAGTTACCTGTCTGTGGCTCCCTGGGGGGCCGTGAGCTCAGTCCCACTCCACACCTGGAGCCTCAGGGGCCTCTCTTCCGGCCACCTGGGTCCCTGGCCCGGATGCCTCACCAGCTGAGAGCTGTTGGACCCCAGAGAAGTCCTGCGCGCGTCCTGGCCGGCGGGGCTGCAGCGGAAGAGCTGCTGGTAGGCCGTGCGGAAGTCTCTGTTGAGCGCGGCGTACAGCACGGGGTTCAGGGCCGAGTTGGCATAGCCCAGCCACAGGACCACGTCTTCCACGGTCTTGTCGACAGCGCTGTCCCCTCGCAGCCCCCGGTAAACGAACACGGTGAAGTAGGGGAGCCAGCAGACGATGAAGGCCCCCATGACGGCAGCCAGCGTCACCGTGGCTTTGTGCTCCCTGAGCGTGGCTGCCCTCCACGGGCCGACGTTGTGAATCCTCCTGGCCTGTTCCCGGGCGATCCTGAAGATACGGTAGTACGTAATGCACATGACGAGCAGCGGCAGGTAGAAGGTGACCAGCCCGTCTACCAGACCGTACACCAAGTTGACCTGGACTTTGCACTTGGGGATGGTGTGACTGTCACTGTGGTTCTCAGGCCTGCTGTTCCATTCCAGGTGGATGGACAGGAAGGACAGGGTGATGGAAATGACCCAGATTAAGACCAGGGAGACGGCGACCCGGACCGGGGTGACCAGCACGGGGTAGCGCAGGGGGTCCGTGACGGCGCAGTACCTGTCAAGGCTGATCATAAAGAGGTTGAGGATGGAGGCCGTGCAGAGCATGACATCCAGGCTGGTATAGATGTTGCAGAAGACCTTGCCAAAGCTCCACTGGCAGGACAGCTGGTAGAAGGCAGAGAAGGGCAGCACCAGGAGGCCGAGGAGCAGGTCAGTAATGGCCAGGGACACAATGAAGCAGTTGGTCAGGCTGCGGAGCCGGCGGTTCAAGCCCACCGCCAGGCAGACGACCACATTGCCGGCGATGGTGATGAGGATGAGGAGGATGAGGACTACGGTGACGGTGACCTTGAACGCGGTGGGGTCCAGACAAGAGGATGAGGCTGTGCCATTGGCCGCCATCCTGGGTCCCTACAGCTCCTTCCCCTGTGGCCCCCCCGCCCCCACCCCGGGCCCGCAGTTGTTCCTCTTCCAGCTCCCCAGCAGATCAGTTATGTCCACCACTGGGCTTCAGGCTGCCCACCAGAGCCGAGAGAAGTATCCAAATGTGGGGAGGCTCCAGGGACCGAGCTAGTGCTGTTTTTTCTTGAATAAATAAAATGATCTCCAAGAAGGTGGGGGGCATGAGTAGGAAGGAAGATGAGGGACGTCTAGTTCTCGAAGCGAGGTTCCTGGTTCAAACCGCAGTCCTCAAATCGCCTCCAACAGAGCCAGCTTCCTCCCAGGACTGAACACATCTCCACTGGGCGTGAGTCTGGAGGTGGCTTTGGTTTTATTGGGGAGGTTTCATGTGGAGCTATGGCTGAAGCCTTCTCCATGATGGACAGCTGCCCCCATCCATGTGATGGGGTGGGGGTGGGGGCTCCGGCACGGCTTCCTTGCCCTCTAGGGTCCACTGGAGAGCGTGAGCTAGAAACACAAAGATGGAGTTTTGAGCATGTTGAAACCAGACTGAGGGAATTCAAAATGAATACTTCTAGACCTTGACCTCACTTCAAGACGCCAGGAGGCCAGTCCGGCATCTCCCCTTAGAAGGGACCAGGGCAATCAGGATACACTGTGAAAGGAGGAAGGGAGACAGGATGCCAGGGGCTGACCACCAAGTCACACAGGACATGCAGTAGGACGGCCTCACGTTTATACGCTTTATATTAGAGATTCTAGACACAGACTCTACGCTCTGAGAAAAGGGTGCTGCATCTGCTGGGTCACTGCTGGTTCCCAGGGCCTTACGCCTATGATGGATAAACGATAAAATGAATGAAAAAATAGCCAACGTTAATACACTGACTCTGCCAAGTGCTGAGAACAGTGTTCTACACTCTAGCTTTATAAAACGTCACCATACTCTGAACAAGAAGCCAACCAGCTTTTTCAGGAGAGGGCCGGCTAGTGAACATGTTCTGCTTTGTATCCGGCAAGCTCTCTGCTGCAATTTACTTAACTCTGTTTCGTGTGAAGGCACCTCCACAGACAATGTGCAGATGAGTGATCCTGGACGTTACTATGGACACTGAAATGTGAATGTCACATCGTTTTCATGTGTGGCAACATCTTCTTCTCTTGAATTTTTCTCAAACTCTTTAAAGCAATTTCTGGGCCAAAAAAAAAAAAAAGTAAAATTGCTATTCTTAGTTCACGTGACACACAAAACCAAAGAGAGGACCAGATCTAGCCCGCTGTCCCAGTCTGCCAACTGCAGCCCCAGCCCTGCTCTGGCCATCTCTCTAAACCTCACTTTCCAGGTCAGCGGGTGCAGACCTCACTCAGTCTTTCAAACGGCTGTGTAACAGTCCGTGGGGTGGCTGGCTATGGTTTGTTTATCAGCACTCTAACACAGGTGTTTTGGTGGTTTCTAGTTTCTTCCTTCCTCCCTCCATCCCTTCTCCCTTTCCGCCTCTGGTCCCACATCAAACATCACTCCAATGGAATACCTGCACATGCGATGCTTCTTTTGGTTAAGTATCAGGTTAAATTCCTTCTTAGTGGTGATATTCTGATTCTGATCCATGCAAAACAAGCTAAGGCCCTGCTTGATTCCTGGACGCTTTCTTTCAAGTGGATCCTGGTTTTCCAGAAAACAGCCAGCAGCAGTCTCCTGGGGTCTGGGAGTGTGGAGAAAATCAAGTTGACAGAGGACCTCCTCTCAGGGAGGAGCTCAACGCCATCTGACACAGATGAAGTCTCTCTCTGGCTCTTGGCCAGGAGTGGTTTTGCAATCTGAATAAGAGAGGCATCATTTAATTGCAACCGCTGTGTCGGCACGGGGATCACGGCTCCTGGTCACCTTCTGCCACTCCACCTGGCTCAGCCACCTAGCCTAGCAGGCTGGGCCTCCAAGTATTATTTTTAGAAGAACTTTTCATTATATAAATAGTCCAAACAGTATGGCTGTTACTGTCACACTTAATTAACTTTGAAGGGGGTTTGGTTTTTTTTTTTTGAGAACCCCTATTTCTGATCAAAATTTCCTCTGAGTTTCCTTAATAGCCAGGTTTAAGTATTTTGAACTGATGTTTTAGTTAACGTTTGAAGACTTTCAAATCTGAATAAACCGGCCTCTCATATAATTAAAAATTAATTCTTCTTTCCCTCCCTCCCTCCTTCCTTCTGTCGCTTCCCCCTCTCTGCTCTTTTCAGCAAATATTTCTTGTAGAATCTACAACGTGCCCATTGTTGTTTGAGGTGCTGGGGCCATGGCCACAACCACCACAAAGAAAGCACTGGTTCCTTTCTTCATGGAGTTCCTGGAGTTTCAAAGAACAACCACTGCGGTTGTGTTTCTGTTTCCCAGAAGTTTCCAGTGACCTTTGTAAGGCATGAACTTTCGTGTGGAGTTTTGTGGGCAGAATGATGGCCTTAGAGGATCATGGCCCTTGGGGATCACTACTCCAAGATCACTGTCTTCATGATCACTATCTTTGTTACCATCACAGCTAATATAAAAAGCACTTTCTTGAACCTTCCTTTCAATAAGCGATGACATTGCTTATTGCAGTAAACCAAGGGCTCTGAGGTATACAGGAAGAGCCAACTGTTTGGATCATTGCATACCCAAGCCCTCACGCTGGGAAGGTGACCTTTGCTGACTGTTTGGTGTTACCTGGACCATCCATTCTTTCTCTGAGGCTCTGCCTGTACCAGACACATGTAGAACACTGTTCTGATACTTCCTTTCCTCATTTCTTTCAAAATCTCTACTATATAGTGGACACCCTTCTAGATCACTTAGATCTAATGCATTCTATTGGGAACCTAGGCTGTGGCAATAACCACCACCATCATGAGAAGAGCCATGAGCAAGGAGGTCTGCTTAAACAGGCTTGCAAGTGGCAAATGATGGGAGATGATCTGAGTGTCTATCAGCAGGGGAATGGTTCAACCCATGATGGAGCATCTGCACTACAGCAGAGTCCTGGGCAAGGTGATTTCACGCATATTAAATGAAAGATCTCAGCTTCACAATGACTGCTCATGAGGGGAATCTGTTGCTATTTAACAGTTGAGGACAGCAAAGCTCAGAGAGGCCTAGTGATGTCACACCCCTAGTAAGTGGCCAGAGAGCCTGGATTCAGACTCAGCTTCTGTCCCTCCAGCTACCTTCACGCCCGCTCTTGCACAGACTTCAACTTGTCCTTCAAAGTGGATCTCAGCAGATAGTCCTGTAGTTGCCTCACTCACTCTGCCATTCGGGCACCCCGACTTTGGCCCAAATGTACCCAGTCTCTTCCCTCCCGACTTTCCCTTTGCTGTCTTCTTCACTTGGAGTCCTGTTCTTCCTTGTCTTCAGTCAACGATGCCTTTCTCAAGGCCTAGCTCAAACACAGGTCCCCACACCCTCCCTCACCATCTGAAAGCATGGTGTTGTTTTGAAACCTTTCAAAAGCCAACATGATATAAAGTGAAGAAGACGTTATCTTAGGACCCATCTTGCTAACGGACGCACAAAATAAATCAAGATAAAGCACAGATGCTCAGATACAGTTCACAGCTTGATACTGAGATGCTGAATGTGGCTCCCAGGGAAGGAACTTGAGGGGGGCGTGCATGCAGGTTGCCTCTGTAACAGCTCACCGCCAAACAAACCTGAACATGATTTTTGCTTTTCACCTTTTTTTTTTCCTAAAAGCAAAAATCCTCCTTGGATTTCTTCCAGTACAAAATAGGTACTAATGTAGGTCTTTCATGAAAGAGAAGTGAGGTAAATCAAACTTTCAAAAGTGGGGGGATCCCTGTACCTCTGTCTCCCTGAAGCCTGCAGGTGGGGGCACCCTCTCCTGTACTTTGTGCTGCGTTATAGTGGCTCAGATTGTAAAGAATCTGCCTGCAATGCAGGAGACCCAGTTCGATCCCTGGGTCGGGAAGATCTCTTGGAGAAGGGAATGGCACCCCACTCCAGGATTCTTGCCTGGAGAATTCCACAGACAGAGCCTGGAGGGCTATAGTCCATGGGGTTGAAAGAATCGGACTTAACTGAGCAACTACCACTTTTACTTTCACTTCATACTGTTGGTGCCTGGCTTTGTTAATATGGCTCAGTGTCTGTCTGCAAGCAGGGCCTGGATCTAGACCACCTGTCTCCAGCTTCCATCCACCTATCCATCTGTCCTTCCATCCTTCCAGCCAGCCAGCCAGCCAGCCAGCCATCAAGCAAGCATTTCTTGTTGTCTAAGGGAGAGGCCCAGGGCACACAGAGTGAGTGTGAAAACGATATGGCATTTTCATTAAAGCCGGCTTCCCCCACTTCCTGTCCCGGTCTTGCAGGCTGACCACAGGCATTGCCGTTGTACATGTCACACTGCTTCCTCTTATGTCATCTCAGTTTTGGCCTTAAGAGCCTCTGAGAAAAGCACTTTCTGAAGAATTTGCTCATGGGATGCTGTGCCCCTTACTGCCCCCTGGGAGGTTTCTGACCTTCATCTACAGTCGTTACCTGGCACATGCAGCCATAACAAAAAGCAGTGCCCTGCTCAGAGTCTGATTCATCACGTCAAGCACCTCTGGGAGGCCACGGTGGCCAGACAGACACTGAGCCATATTAACAAAGCCAGGCGCCAACAGTATGAAGTGAAAGTGAAAAAAATTAGCTTTCAAGAGCAGCCACAGCTGAGTGTGTTAAAGGCACTCAGTGAGCTCACAGATGTGTATTAAACCCACTGTGCTGGGCTCTGCACGGGGAAGTCTGCTTTGATCACCTCCGATGACCAGCCTCGGTCATCTCTAAGTACAGATAGATCTTTGACGTGACTTGCAAGGTTCTGCGTGACCTGGTTTTGTCTTTTCTCTTTAGCTTTAGCTCCTGCCTGCCCGGTGCCCTTTAGTTGGACAACACTTGGAGAAATATAGCTCTGGTAGCATTTGATTTCTCCTGATTTTAAAAGTCCTAGGCCCATATGACTCTGTGCCTTTGCACATGCTATTCCCACTGCTTGGAATGCCCTTCTTCCCTTCCATGCCTGGGGAACTCACACTCTTCCCTGAAGACCTGTCTCTGTCACCTCCTCCAGGAAGTCTTTCAGAATCTTCCAGAGGTACCTGCCCCATCTTCTCTCACTTCTGCTTCCCACTTATACCTACGTCTGGTAGAGGCTTGTGATTTCTGGGGTGCACAGGAGAGAGAGGTTCTTTAACTTTCCACTGGGTAGAAATCTGAGTTTCCAGGGCCCTTGGAAAATTCTCCTCTGGATGTGGTCCTTGGTGATTCCTCATCAAAGTGTGTCTCCCTAGGAATGCGCTGTGGTGGGTGGAATCTGGAACACCATGACCCTGCTCAATCCTCTCCTGTGACTGCAAAGAAAACGGGGGCTTGAAGTGTTGAAGGTCACCCCCCCAGCAGAGGTACAGCCCAAAGGCCCACCAGGTCTGCCTAATGCCCCAACTCCCCTCTCACTGCTGCCCACAAAATCCTGCAAGAGATGCCACTGACAGTTCTGTTTGCCAACAGAGGAGAGAAGCCATCTAGATTAACTAGTCTGGGGACTGGGGTCTTCTCCCATCAAATTTTATCAAACTGAGTCCAACACTTTTCTTTCCCTTTTCACTAAGAGGTGAAATGAAGCTCCCCTTTTGCAGCTTAAGTACCTAAACCCCAGGCAAAGCCACTGGGGGAGTAACTAGCAATTTGGGGGAATGAGTTAAAGCTCCTTTGGGTTTCTCACTCAACCTGGAAGATGAATCCAATTCTCCAAGCGATCACTTACAATAGGAAAAGAAAATGATATTCAGCAGGCAACCATTGTGTGCTAGGGGAGCACACAATGGCTTCTGGGGGAGCCAGTGGGCAAGTCTGTGCAGTAGGTCATTTGATCCTTATTGTGCAAAAATTGACATGCCTACAAGTGAAGGGACACCCAGGGGCTCAAAGACAAGGACTCTGACACTGGATGAACCTGGATTTTAATCTCAGAACTGTCATTTAAGAGCCTGGTGACCCTGGGCATATGACTGCAACCTCTCTGAGCCTTAGTTTTCTCTTCTGTAAAATTGGGGGTAATGATATGTCCTCCTTCACTTGGTGGTTGTGAAAATGCAGAGCAAAGGTATGTCAAACACTTTGTGCCTGGCATATGGCAGGTTACATTAAATATAATAATAGTATAAAAATAATGTTTCATAATAACAAAAATATTACCTTTTATTATTGTCAAAAGCCCCATAGCCAGGAAACTGCATTCACACATGCTCTATACATGTAGGGAGTGGATCCGAGGGCAGACACTGTGCTGGGTGCCAGGGGACAGCGGTGGACGTGGGAGACAAATCTTGGAGCTTCTGTGACAGCATGGTGGTTGGAGGGGAGCAAACATGAAGTAACTCATAGCAGAGCTGCCGATTCAACTGCAGTATGTTGACAGTTCTATAAAGGGGGAGTGTAAGGAACCACAGGCTTCTTTGGTAGCTCAGCTGGTAAAAAATCCGCCTGCAGTGCAGGAGACCCCGGTTCGATTCCTGGGTTGGGAAGATCTGCTGGAGAAGGGATAGGCTACCCACTCCAGTATTCTTGGGCTTCCCTGGTGGCTTAGACACCTGCAATGTGGGAGACCTGGGTTCGATCCCTGGGTTGGGAAGATCCCCTGGAGGAGGGCATAGCAACCCACTTCAGTATTCTTGCCTGGAGAATCCCCATGGACAGAGGAGCCTGGTGGCTCCAGCCCATGGGGTTGCAAAGAGTTGGACACGACTGAGTGACTAAGCACAGCCGTCCTGGTCTGGAGGGTACGTGATTTGAGACCTGAACAGAAAGGAAAAGGGTCACTCAGTGAAAACAGGGGACGGGCGGGCTCCAGAAGACAGCTACTCCAAACACTGGGAGGCAGAGAGTCGGGGATGTCCGCAGAGCCATAGGAGCCCTTGGGGGTGGGGGGTGAGTGGAGATTGATGCAACTGGAAGGCCAGAGGTGGCTTTATGTCCAGCAGTCCTGCGGGGACATCAGGGGGCGGGGGGGGGGGTGGCTGCAGGGTGGCAGGGGGCCTTACTGGGTCCTGCTGGCTACTCCCAGCTATCACTGCCAGTAATGAGATGCAGGGGTCACTGGGTCCCTGGTAGGCAGTTCCTCGTCTTTATGAACCATAATGCCCCAGAACATCGCCCCGTCACTTCGTCATCCGAATGGTACCGGGTGCTGCGGGCATCAGAGGGTGGCCCCAGGGTCAACTCCCCAGGGCACTCCTCCCCCAGGAGTGCCACCCACTCAGGAGTCCCAGAGGGGCCTGAGAAGTGGAAGCTTTGTCAGCAGGGTGACTCTTATTCTTGAAGGAGGGAAGACGGGCCTTCCAAGCCCCGCTGTGGCTGCAGACAAAGGTGCTGAGCAGCGTGACTGGAGACCAGGTGGCGGGGGCCACGCCACTTCAGAAAGGCTGGTGGCACTCTGGGACTCCATCACTGGGAGCCCGGGATGCGGGGCAGGGCCCAGGGGCGCACCCAAAGGGTGAGGCAGGTCCAGCCCCCAGCAGTTCAGACACTGCCTAGCGATGGGGGCAGGGGCCATGGAGGGTGTGGGGAGCAGCAAGGGGCTATGGGAACTGGGAGGATGCTGTGGTGATGCTGTGGGTGGTGGCAGGTGACAGCGGTGTGTGTGTGCAGAAGGCAACATCTTATGGGGCCTGGAAAACCCCATGAATGCTAAAAAAACAAACCGACCCAGCAGCTGCACTTTGAGGAATTCATCATATGACCTGGAAATGTTGTTCAAATCCCTGGGACACCATGCAATGCAATCATCAAAAGGACAACTGCACCAGCTTCTCGCATTTCTCAGATTCCACATATAAGTGATATCATAGAGTATTTGTTTGTCTGTGTCTGACTTATTTCACTTCAGCATAATACCCTCCAAGTTCATCCATGTTGCTATAAATGGCAGTATTTCTTTCTTTGTTATGGCTGAATACTATTCCATGGTATATATATGTATCACATCTTCTTTCTCCGTTCATCTGTTGATAGACACTTAGCTTGCTTCCATACCTTGGCGACTGTAAATAACGCTGCTACGAACATTGGGGTACATGTTTCTTTCAAATTAGTGGGGGTTTTTTTTCAGATATATATCCAAGAGTGAAATTGCGGGGTCATATGGTAGCTCTAATTTTAGTTTTTTGAGAAACTTCCTTGCTGTTTTCTAAAACAGAAGCAGACTCACAGATACAGAGAACAAATTAGTGGTTACTAGCAGGAAGAAGGATGGGAGGGAGGGACAGTATAAAGGTAGTGGATTAAGAAGTACAAACTACTACGGATAAATAAGCTACAAGGATATATTGTAAATGCTGTGATTCACTATATTTTATGCCTGTAACTTACATAATACCATATATCAACTGTACTTTAATAAAAAAATTAAAATTAAATAAAGGACTGTTGCAGGCTTTGGGGCTGATGTGGAATGTTCTCTGTATGTGTGGGGTGTGACATTCTAAAGGGGGAACGTGTGTGTGTTTTTGTGCTCTTGCACTGACACACAACTGGTCCAGGAAGGACACGTGTGAAAAGGGACTGACTGCTTCCATGGAGGTTTATGGGGGCTGAGCCAAGGGTGCAGGAAAGACTTCCTTCACCATATGTCCCTTGGGACCTTGGGAATCTTTTTACCTATAGTTAGTGCCATGGGTTTTCCAGTAGTTATGTACGGATGTGAGAGTTGGACCATGAAGAAGGCTGAGCACTGAAGAACTGATGATTTCAAATCGTGGTGCTGAAGAAGATTCTTGAGAATCCCTTGGACAGCAAGAAGATCAAATCAGTCAATCTTAAAGGAAATCAACCTGGGATATTCATGGGTATTCATGCTGAAGCTGAAGCTCCAATACTTTGGCCACCTTTTGCAAAGAGCCAACTCACTGGACAAGACCCTGATGCTGGGAAGGATCAAGGGCAGGTGGATAAGGGGGCGACAGAGGATGAGATGGTTGGATGATATCACTGACTCAATGGGCATGAGTTTGAGCAAACTCTGGGAGATTGTGAAGGATAGGGAAGCCTGGCATGCTGCAGTCTATGGGGTCACAAAGAGTTAGACATGACTGAGCGACTGAACAATGACAACTGTGGGTAGACATCACCTATGGCCAAACCAACAGCCAGGCCACAGGGCTTGACCAGCAGAGAAGGGCAGAGAGAGGGCACCCAGGTGGAAGGAACAACAGCAAAGGAAAGGCGGCTGTGTGCTCGGGTGACACTTAAGAGCCGGACCTGGTGCGTCGGGGCTCCAGGCCAGGGCTGGCACTTGGTCTACTCAGTCAAGAGTAGAAGAATTGATGCTTTTGAACTGTGGTGTTGGAGAAGACTCTTGAGAGTCCCTTGGACTGCAAGGAGATCCAACCAGTCCATCCTAAAGGAAATCAGTCCTGAATATTCATTGGAAGGACTGATGCTGAAGCTGAAACTCCAATACTTTGCCCACTTGATGCGAAGAGCTGACTCATTAGAAAAGACCCTGATGCTGGGAAAGATTGAAGGCAGGAGGAGAAGGGGACGACAGAGGATGAGATGGTTAGATGGCATCACTGACTCTATGGACAAGAGTTTGAGCAGGCTCTGGGAGTTGGTGATGGACAGGGAAGCCTGGTGTGCTGCAGTCCATGGGGTCACAAAGAGTCAGACACGACTGACGTATGTTCATGGGTCAGAAGTGCCTCGTTGATTGACGGCCGACTGGGATCAAGAGGGTAGTGTCCCACATGCCACTAGTTCTCAGAACTGACTGACTTCAGTCAAGAGCCCCTTACTAGTAAGTCCTCTGCTCCAAGCTCACCCTGAGGGACCCCTCTTCCCGCAGTTACTGATAGGACTGGTCAGGCCCGGCCCCTCCGATTGCTTCTCCTGTCATTTGCATAAAGATGACAATGGCTGCCAAGCCCTAGCCCTGCATGATCTGGTCTCTGCCAACCTTTCCAGCCAATTCTCAGGGTGGGGAGGGAAATGTAGCTGTGGGGGAAGTGCTGAGGAGTTTGCATTTAGTTCTAAGGGCAGCAGGCCAGCCCTGGAGGTTCCATCAACAGGTCCGAGATTGCCTTGAGAGCTGTGGGGCACCACCCTCTTGATCCCAGTCAGCCGTCAATCAATGAGGCACTTCTGACCGATGAACATACGTCAGATGCTTGCTTCACGACACGCCTAGGGCTATGTGCTCTCTGAACATCCTCTCACTCACGCTTTACCACAACATCCTGTGGCAAGGAGTCTTTTCCTCATTTTAAAAATGCAGAAACCCAGGTTCAGGAAAGTGAGGTTGCCCAAAGTCTCAATATCACCAAGTCGAAAAGTCAGAATTTGAACCCCCGTCTGTCTGACTCCAGAATCCTGGTTCTCAGTTGCTATTATTTCAGTTTTCCTACAGAGAAAGAAACTATGCCCTTCGGGCTTTCCAAAGAGATGGTGTGAGTCCCCCGGGCATCCGCAGCAGAAGATACTTCCTCTTTTGCTGTCTTTGATCTTCGTGGTTATAGATTTCTAACTCCTTCCCCGCAATAGGCGAGACGTTTGGCAAAACCTCTTACGGCAGTATACAATTTCTGGTTGGGGTTGTTCATTAGAGAGAAAGGCCTTGGGCTCCTGGTGGTCTGAGTTTCTGTTCCACCATTTCATGTCTTCTGAGCTGACAGGGATCTGAAGCTGGGATTGTTTTCACTTCTGCTCTCAAGCCCAAATTGTCCCAAACACTGCAGCCCACTTGATGGGGGAGTGTCCCCCTCTGCACAGGCTGAGGTGAAGGGACCCAAATATTACCTGGAATTTGGGGCAGGTTCTGTAACCGCTGCTGTTGGCACATCCAAAGAAGAGCCCCACCCATGTGTGTCTACCAGCCCAGAAAGGCAGGGTGCAGCAAAGCGGACCTTTTCCTGTGATGACTATTATCACTTGGGCATCACAGTGCCAGGAAGATGACCTGGGCTGGAAGCCAGAACACCGAACTCTTCCATCTGCTGAGCACCCACAGGTAGCTTAGTATCTCTAGGCTGCTGTGCGGTGCTCAGTCATGTTCGACTCTTTGCGACTCCCTGGACTGTGAACTGTAGCCCGCCAGGCTCCTCTATCCGTGGGATTCTCCAGGCAAGAACTCTGGAGTGGGTTGCCATTTCCTACTCCCAGGGATCTCCCCAACCCAGGGAGTGAACCTGCATCTCTAGCGTCTCCTGCCTTGGCAGGCAGATTCTTTACCACCGCATCACCTAGGAAGCCCCAAATATCTCTGTGAGGCAGAGATTATTATGAGTCCCATTTGACAGATTGTGAAACTCAGCTTCAGATGTTGTCACTTGTCCAAAGGTGCACAGCTGGTAAAGAGGCAGGCAAGGCTTTGAGCCAGATCTAACTCCACTGTCTCTGAGTGTCCATAGCCAACCACTATGCCGCCCCGCCCCCCGCCAACTAAGACATGCATATAATTCGGTTTATTTGCTGACTATTTGTGTGACCAGTTCTTGCTGAGGTGTTTTCTTTTCAGTGAGAGACCCCAGGCCATCTGCCTGGCCTCTGCCAACGGTTGATGTGGGCAGCTGAAGCCACATCGGATGACAACAAATTCCCTTGGTCATTGTTGTTTAGGAGCATCTCTATTTCCCCTTTTTTTTTTCCATGTAGGTGAAGGGCACATAAGATCAAAGTGCGCAGTTAATGGCACTCAGCCCATTCGTAATGTTGTGTAACTACCAGTTCCACTTGGTTTTCAAACATGGTCATCACCCTGAAGGGAGCCGACACCCGTTAAGCAATCACTCCCTGTCTCTGGTTCCCGGCAACCACCGACATGCTTTCGGGCTCCATCGAGTTTTCCTGTTCTGGACACTGAGGACACTTAGGAAAGGAGGATCTCTGAGTCTCTTTTCTAGCCTCTGTTTCCCCTTCATCCACCTTGGGGCTCAGGCTACATATTCAAGCATCATCTTGGACCACTGTCTTCCCTTCATTCCCAACATTCAACCCATCAGCAAAGTTGATGGATTTTCCCTCTGAAATACATACCTCTTGGATGAGGCTACTTTCTTTGGCTGCTGCCATCCTGCCCTAGTCCAGGCCAGCACCATCTCTTGTCTGGACTTCCGTGACAGTTGTCAGCAGGCATCTCTGCTGCTCCCTTTGGTCTCCAGCACTGCCCTCTTGCTCCTGTCTCATCCACACTGTGCCTCACACACGCTCCTTGGCTCACAAGACATTCTCCCCCCCCGGGATCCATGCCCCATCTCTCTGACCTCCTTCCTCGGCCTCAGGACTCACTGGGTACCCGGCACTCTGACCCTGCCCCAGAGCCTTGGGCATTCACAGTCTCCTCCTCAGGCCTCTACTTTGATCTGCTGCTGATGTGGACACTGGCATCTTGGCTCAAAAATCAGTTCTGTGGAGGGCATCCTTCGTGACCCCTGGAGCAGCTCCTTGAACCCTCACCATATTTCACTCCACAGAGAGAGCCAATTTTTTTTTGGCACTTTTTTCTTTTTTTCCCTATTTGTTCACTGTATCTCTCTCCTAAATAGAACACAGGCATCATGAAGGCCAGGATCAATTTTTTGTTCCCTAACAGGCACTTAATGGGGGCTCGATTAATATTTATTGGGTTGACTGATGCATACTGAAAACAACCATCATTGCAAGATAATACCCCATTTGTGGGGTGCTTTGAAAGTGTAGGCAATGCTCTAAGAACTGATATTTACATACTTAATCCCATTTAATCTCTCTGCAACAGCCTTCCTACATGGACACCATTATTTACCTCCACTTTATAGATGAGGAACTTGAAGTTTATGGTGCTTTATAACCTGATCAAAGTCCATGACCAGACTCGAGGTAACAAATGTGGGGAAGGTCTGGGTGGGGGTACTTTCCAAGACAGACATTGGATGGGGCCAAATGAAAATTCTACCTTGATTCTTCTGGGGGAGATGATACCCTGTATTGCCAGTGTTTGCAGGGGGACCCAAATCTCTGCCACCCAGGACAAAACTCCGTGGGGTGCAGAGGCTGGGTAGAGAGGGCACTGGGCAGGGAATTTGAAACCTGAGTCTGAGTCCCTGGTGTGACTCTGACTTGCTCTGTTACCTCCCACAGGTTTTATACCACCAGTTTCCTCAGCAGAAAAGAGGGAAGATGGGCTTAGAATATCTTAAAAGTTTCTTGTAACAATTTGATGTGTGTGCATGTCTGGAGGGGGTGGGAGGGAAAGAATCACAAACTCCCAAGCTAATTAAAATAAGAGGGTTCTGGGTAGAAACAACACTCAGTGGTCATCTGGTGCTCAGGAACCCCTCCTATAGCATCCCAGAGAGGCAATCATCCCCGATGGCCCTGCATACCTCCAGGGATGGCGGCTTACTAGCTTATAAATTATTTGCCAATTGTGGCCATTTAAAAAACCTTATAGAATCCTACCTACTCTTTCATTTGGAAGCACACCCCCACATTGCATACCGAATGCATTAGAATACTCCTAGAACACATTCCATAGAAAATAGGATTTATATTTAGCTGTTTAGTATAAGGAGCTGCCACTGACTAGCTGTCGTAAATTGTCAATTAAACAAATATTTGTAATTTGGTGGGTTTTTTTTTTTTTTTTGCATTTTAGATCTGGTATTTGTGTGTGTGTGTATGTGTGTGTGTACCTGTGTGTGTATGTATGTGTGTGTGTATATGCATGTGTATGTGTGTATGTATGTGTGTGTGTGTACGTGTGTGTATCTGTGTGTGTGTTTGCAGACATTTTTGTAGGCTACTGAAAGGCTATGAAGCCCCAGAGGACAAATCTAAGTCCCTTTTTCTGGACAGCCTCACAGAGCCCCTGACTTGTTGCTTCTCGGTGATACAAAAGTCCTCAGGCCCTCCACTGAACACCTCACAGTCCTTGTCACTGCCAGTACTGCCCTCACCAGAATCACCACCACCACCATCACATCACCACGACGGGCATCACCATCAGCGGTGACAGTAGAGCTGGGCACCAGAACCACCACCCAATATGCATGTTCCTTCCTCTCTGTTCTTCCCCCCAGCCTCACTTCAGCAAGGTGTTGCCCTCCCAGCAGGGCACATAGCTTGCTCTTACAAGGCGAAAGTCCTGCAGCTCACTGGGTCACCTTAAAGATATCCACAGCAAACAGCGAAGGCTTGCCAGGAACATTCACACACTGGTTATCTTAGGTAATCCTCTCTGCCCTCCCCCACTTTCCACACCCTCCAGTCTTGCAGGAGAACTCCCTGCGGGGCTGCCAGGGCAGTCACTATTACTACACTTTGCAAAGACGGCTCGGACATGCCGAATGCCTGGGCTGAGGTCACACAGCTGGCCAGAGGAGGGAAGGGCCCTCTCAGTTTCCAATTGCAAACAGCATACCCTGTCTGAAGCCTCCTATATTTCCAAACTTCATGCATTCATGGACCAACTCCATGATTTTGCCAAACCCACAAAATACACCAGTTCTATTTTGTACTTAACATTTTTCTTTAAAGTGATGGAATGAATTGCAAAAGGAATTTTGTCTTATTATTACAATAACCACCAGGATCACTTTCCCTCAAATAGGCTACCCTGAAAACAAAGGCAGTGGAAACAGAGCTGATGTTATTAAATTCCATGTAGCTGCTGCTGCCTGAAAAGCCAGCCTAACCCTCTCCTGGTTAGAAAGGCTGTGCTACAAAGGTGTTAAAGACACATTAGCACCTAACTGATAACTTTCTTTAAATAAAGGAGAAAGTCTGAAGGAGAACTAAAAAGCCAATCTATTCACTGTGTGATGGGATGGTTGTTATCTGAGACAACTGACCATCCAAGTCCACCCCAGGGCACTCAGGGCCACTTGCCATGCTTGAGTATTTCACTCAACCCAGGAAGCTAACATGGTGTAGTGGAGAGGAACCAGGAACCTGTCGGAGGCTCAGTTTTCCCATCTGTAATGAGCATAAAACCACAGCATGCAATGCTGGCAAGATGAAATGTGAAGGCAGCGGGATGCTAGAGACGTGGTGGCCCCTTGGTAAATATCTCTCCCTGCCCCCTGGCCATTCTCTGGTCTTCTTGCCCGCCCTCCTGCAAGAGAAGGCACCCAGGTAAACACGTCTTCGTCTGGAAGGTCTGAGCACAGGGGCAGCTCCTGGGCAGCCCTGCACAGTCTCCACGGCTGGCTGGGACCATGTGTGGGTCAGAGGCTTCTCCTCCCAGCCTGCCTCTCACCTCTCCCCAGCTCAGCCCTGATACAAATAAGGTCTTTCCCAGCAGCTGCCACAGGTTTGGATCCCAGCTCTGCTACTTGCCAGGGAGGCACTGTTAGCCAGGCAGCTCTGCCTTGAGCCTCAGTTTCCCTTTCTGCAAAAGGGGGATACTAGTCCCAAACACACAAGGGTGGCTGGTGGGGCGTTAAGAGCAAGGCGCCTCCAGGACCAGTGACCTGGGCCACGTCCTGGCACCACTGCTTCTTTATGCGGCCATAGGGAGCAGGGACTTGGATTCTCCCACCTCAGATTCCTCACCTGGCACAATGGAAATACAAGGAATCTTTCCGTTGTCTGACTGTTGTGAGGAGTAGCTGGGCAAACGTGTGTGACGCTCCAGAGACCACTAAGTGCTGAGCGCAAGTGAGTGCTCTACAGATGCTCAAACACTCGCACAATTCGGACAAGAGCCTGCCTCCCTCCAGCTGCCCGCTGGCCTCCGGGTCCCTTCAACCCCCCAAGGCCCCGCCCACAGCCCCTCCCTCAGCTACATGCTCCCAGCCCCCAGCCCTTGGGGACCAAATGACTGCTGCCTGGCTTCTACTCCGGATGCAGGCTTTCTGAAGATGCTCACTCAACACAATTCCAAATACACACAAACTGTAGGCTTAACTGTATTATTTATGACAGGTGATGCTGCAGATGACTTTTATATGTTCAAAACTGGAAGAACAGAGGCGTAAATTATGTCCTAATGGAATTACTAGAGCTGTTGCTATCACATTTTGGAAACTATGAAATAAGGGGAAATGCTTATATTTAAGTAGTAAAACAGTAGGATTCAGATTGTATACAGAGGATGACTGTAACTGTGAACTTCTACCCTGTTAACCAGCTGGGGAGAAACACAACAAATAAAGTTTATGTCTAGAAGGGAAGGCTGGATGGTAATAGTGGCTTTCTTCAGATGGTGATACAATTTTTTGTTACTGTTTTCTTCTGTATCTCCTTATTCAAAATCTTCTACACTTGAGAATTAATCCTACTGAGACTAATAAGCAACAGGAAGATGCAGAAGTGTATCTAATATATTCTCCTTATATCAAAGGTGAGAATACACCATATATATGTAAACATGTGTTTATATATGGTGCTTCCCAGGCGGTGATAGCGGTAAAGAACCCACCAGCCAATGCAAGAGATGGAAGAAACATGGGTTCGACCCCTGGGTCGGGAAGATCCCCTGGAGGAGGGCATGACAACCCATTCCAGTATTCTTGCCTGGAGAATTCCATGGACAGAAGAGCCTGGCAGGCTACAGTCCATAGCGTCGCAAAGAGTCAGACACGACTGAGGTGACTTAGTACGCATGCATGTGTTTATATATGAAGTGTATGCATTTTTGCATGAAGAAAATCTGAAAAGATACATTGCAACAAAATAAAATTGACCCCCTCTTTTGGGCAAGGTAGACGGAGCCTTTGTATATTATGTCATGTACCTTTGTATGGGCTTCCCTGGTGTCTTAGCTGGTAAAGAATCTGCCTGCAATGCAGGAGACCTGGGTTCAATCCCTGGGTTGGGAAGATCCCCTGGACTAGAGCATGGCAACCCACTCCAGTATTCTTCCCTGGAGAATCCCCACGGACAGAGGAACCTAGTGGGTTACAGTCCATGGGGTCGCAAAGAGTTAGACATGACTGAGTGACTAAGCATGCACACACCTTTGTATATTGTACTTCTGAGCCATATCAGTGTTTAATGAAAAAGTGAGAAGAAAAAGTCTTAGCTATCTAATAAACCTTTAGCAAAAGGCGGTATTTCCCCAAATAGGGGCAGGGTACCACTTAAACAAAGGAGTCTGTACTGGGAATGACTCAGGGGTGAATCAAGTCAGCTGGGGTCTTGCTGGAACGAGTCCACCAGCATGTCTGTGACTGACAGGCCCTGTGGATTGCAGGGCTTTCCAAAAAGCCAAATCAGACCCACCCTCTTTCCACCAGCCCTACTTTTACCATGGAGCCTCGCCTGACAATGATGCTCCCAGGACCTGTCAGGGAATGCAGGGCAAGGGAAGGTACTAGGGCAGAGAAAACTAGGAGGCTGTTCAGACCTCCTAGGTCCGAGGGCCTCCTGACCCAGGCAGGCTGTGTATGAACAGTCTACATCCTCTGGGACTGTGGGGTGTGCAAGCGTGTTGACTCAGAGAGAAGATCGGGACGTGGGCCAGAGGGAAGGACCCTGTGGTCAGTAAGGGCCCAGTGCCATGGGGTCACCACAGTCTTCAGGAGAAACGGGAAATATGATGTTTAAGTGAGTACGTGAGAGTCACTCAGTCGTGTCCGACTCTCTGTGACCCCATAGACTATAGAGTCCATGTAATTCTCCAGGCCAGAATACTGGAGTGGGTAGCCTTTCCCTTCTCCAGGGTGTCTTCCCAACCCAGGGATCAAACCCAGGTCTCCCCCATTGCAGGCGGATTCTTTACCAACTGAGCTACCAGGGAAGCCCTTAAGTGAGTACTTCTGGCTTTAAAATAAAACATCTAGGGGACTTCCCTGGTGGGTCAATGCTAAGACTCCATGCTCCTAAGGCAAGGGTGTGTGCATGCTAAGTCGCTCCAGCGTCCAACTCTTTGCAGCCCCATGGACTGTAGCCCACCAGGCTCCTCTGTCCATGGGGATCTTCAGGTGAGAATACTGGAGTGGGCTGCCATGCCCTCCTCCAGGGGATCTTCCCCACCCTGGGGTTGAACCTGTGTCTCTTACATCTCCTGCATTGGCAAACGGGTTCTTTACCACTAAATGCAGGGGGGCTGGGTTCAGTCCTTGCCCAGGGAACTAGACCCTGCAGTCCTAGAAGCAAAGATTGAAGATCCTGTGCCTGCAACTAAGATCTGGAGTAGCCAAATAAATATTTAAAAAGAAAGAAAGGAAGGCAGGAAGATCTGAAAATATATACAGTCTTTGAAAAAAATAAATAGAAGACCCAAACTTTTCAATGAAATCTCATTTTAAAATAATTGCTTAAAAAAAAAAATCTTACAGTTTTCTGCGAAAGTCATCCACCAGCAGGCGTCTAGGACCTTGGCACATTCCTGGCGCTCTCGGAGAGCAAGGTCGGCCCCCAGGATCTGGTTGCTTTTCTAACCACCCTCCCGCCTTTCATACAGCTTTGCAAATTCTGCCCTAGACCAAATCCATCGGTCAGTTGTTCAGGGTTGCGGGGGCGGGGGGATCTGACATTTACCCACCTCTGCCCTGGGAGTGTGGTCCAGAAGAGGGGTGATTGAATCTAGCAATGGGCTTTCTCCGGGGTAGTGAGTGCTCTGCGTCTGGAAGGGACGGGCAGAGGCGCCATAGCTGGGACTCCTACAGCCTTCAGAGGCCAGAGTGTCTGCCCCTTCTGCCCTCCCCAGCCTGTTTCCCCTCCCCTCTTTTCATACCCTGTGCTTCAACCATCCAGAAAGCTTCAGCCTTCCTTTCACTCTCCACAGTCTCACACTTCTGTGCCTTTGCACAACCCAACCCCTCGGTCTGGACACCCTCTACCTCTGCCTCTGTGGTCGTGTCTCAGCCACCAGGAAAACGCCACCCTCACGGGCCAGCTCGCACAGCTCCCATGCCTCCCCATCACAGCAGCCTGGGAGGCTGGCCTTGGCATTTCCCGTGTCGTTCATTATTTAGACTCCCCGATCTCCTTCGGGGGCTTCTGTCTGCCAAACGGCTTTAGGCTCTGCCCCTTCCCTCCAGCGGCAGTGCTCCAGCCTTCATTTCTGCTCATCTGGAAAGAGCGAGGGTATCCAGACGGGGTGCCTGGTCTCCCCTTCGCTCCCCAGCACCCTGGCCTCTGTGCTGTTTAGGGAAAGGGCACTTTTCAAAAGTGCAACCTGATGGCCTCTATCCTCAGCCTCCGATCTCTTCCTGGCTCCTGCAGCCTCCAGGGCTAAGTCCACACTCTTCTGCTCAGCACTGCAGGCTTTCCATGATCAGGATCTCAGCAAATCGAATCCTCTGTTACCTCCTTCCACTGTCCCCGGAGCCTCAGGCAAAACCTAATTGCTCTGAATGCCCTGAGCACACCTGGAGGCTTTGCAGCCATGTCTCCACACCTCTTTCTATGCCTTTAATACACAGACACTCTGCCTACCTGCTGCACTCCCGTTCACCCCCACACCCAGCTCTGAGAATCCTCCTGCTTCCCCGTCAGGGCAGTGGGTATTCCAGTCTCTAGGGTCTACTCGCAACTTCAGGGCTGCTTTTGTCCTGCTGCTGGCTACAAGCCTGCCTCCCCCACGACACCTGAGTCTTTGGGCAGGGGTGGCACTCATCTGTCTCTATGTCTTCGGGGCAGCACCCAGGACTAGGCACAAGCAGACCACCAGGAAGTGTTTGTTAAGTGACTGAGTGAGGGGGCCAGATGGCTCTTATGCTCAGAGAGGGTTTGGAGGTTAGAAGATTACTCTCCTGGGGAAAGTGGGTGACTCTAGAGCTGAAAGTGGCCAAGGTAGAGACCTGGGCAGACCTGTTGACAATTCTTCCTACTGTTCCTGGCTGCCACATGCTCCTGGAGACTGTCCCCACGGGGCTGGTGATAATCAGCCACGCTGCCTGCTACGATCCGTGACTAACTTGGCTCTAGCCACCTTTCTCTCACTGCCATGGCGCCAGGCCGACGCCTCCTGGCAGAGCTACCACAGGGAAGCTGGCATCAATGAAGGGCAGAGTTAGAAAGGCCCTATGAGGTCAGCCAGCTCATATACCTGTGTCTGTTTTCAGATGGCGCAGCGGGGACCCAGAGAGGGGCAGCCACTTGCCCAGGGTCACACAGGAGGCCAGTTCTTCTGGATTTTATAAGATACTAAAAAGGATACTCAAAAGAAACCTTGAGAGGGGATAGAAAAAGCCTGGGGCGGGGGGTGTCAGGGAAGGCCCTTGAGACCAAGAGAACAGGGAAGCTCTTTCTGAGGCTGACCCCAGACCTGCTCCCCATGCAAAGGAGGATGGGGTGGCAGTGGGGGGTAGGGGAAACCCCCTGCAAAGGACTTGCACAGCAACGGGCTTGCTGCTTTGAGGTCGGCTTGGCCATAGCAGAGTGAGGGCAGATGCACTCAAAGACGGGCACAAGGCCCTGTTGTGCAGGCCTGGTACTGTGCTGTGGGGTTTGTCATTTGGTCTAAGCAAGGGAAGTATGCAACCAACTTTTAAAGCTGATCTGAAAAGACAGTGCTGCAAACAAGATGCACAAATGGCCAAGAAGCACCCCAAAAAGCTGTTCAAATTCATTAGCCATCAGGGGAATGCAAATCAAACCCACAATGATATCACTTCACACCCACTAGCATGGCTAGGATCCAAAAGTCAGATCATAAGCACTGGTGAGGATGGGAAGAAACTGGAAACCTCAAACAGGGCTGGTGGGAAGGTAAGATGGTGCCACTGCCTTGGAAAACATTCTGGCGCTTCTTCAAAGGGTTAAACCTAGTGTTACCATATGACCTGATAATTCTACTTCTAGGTATATACCTCAGAGAAATGAAAATTTATGTCCTGACAGAACCTGTACACAACTGTTCAGAGCAGTGTTGCTCATGATAGCCAAAAAGGTAGAAAAGACCCAATTACTCATCAACCATTAACTGATGATTGGATAAACAAAATTTGGTCTATCCATGGAATGGAAAATTATTTGAGCCATGAAAAGCGGTGAAGTACTGACACATGCTACAATATAGATGGGCCTTGAGGACACTATGCTAATCGAAATACACCAGACCCAAAAGGTCATATGTTGCATGATTCCACTGACACAAAATCTCCAGAATAAGCACAGCCACAGAGACAAGAAGTAGATCAGTGATTTGTGGGGGTGGGGGTGGGGAATAGGGAGTCACAGCCAATGTGTACAAAGTGTCTCTTTGGGGTGATGAAAATGCTCTGGAATCAGATAGCAGTCATGGCTGCACAGCTCTATGAATATACCCAAAGCAACTGGCTTGTATATTTGAATGTTATGGCAGGTGAATTATATCTCTATAAAGCTTTCATGTTTTGTTTTTTTTTTTAAAGACCACTCTGGCTGGTGGTGGGGGCAGAGTGGCAGCAGGGAAGCCAGGAGTGCCATCACGGGCTTCAAGGTGGCACTTGCTAAATATCTGTGGACGCCCTGAATGAGCCAACCCTGTTCAGGAAGGCCCTTCTCTTCCGTTCCAGGGTTTCTCAACTCAGTACCGCTGACATTTTGGACAGGTGAATTCTTTGTTGTGGGGGCCATCCTGTGCGTTGTGGGATGTTTGGCAGCATCCTCACCCTCTACCCACTAGATACCAGTACACCTCCTCACCCCCAGCTGTGATAATAAAACTATCTCCATATGTTGATAAATGTCCCTGGGCGGCCAAACTGTGCCCAGTTGAGAACCACTGTTCTAGCCTGTCTTGCTCACCTGGTGGGGTCTTGCTAATCCTTCCAGAACCATTTCAGATACCATGTTGTCTGAGAGCCTCCGTTCTTCCTCCTCTGAGGCCCCACGGTGCCTAAAACAATTCTCCACACCCACTAGGAAAGCCCCACGGACACAGTTCACACACCGCTCTCCCCACGTCTGTGTGGGGATGACACCTTATGTGCCTTTGGGTCCGTAGCACAAGGCCTAGCACTTCAGAGGTCACTGCGGAGCCATTTCTTTTCTTTTAAAAAGGAACTTGATTTAATTTTGGGGGGCATGCCCCACAGCTTGCAGGATCTTCGTTCTCCGAAGAGGGACTGACCCTGGGCCCCCACGTGAGAGACTGAGTCGTCACCACCGAACCGCCAGGGAATTTCTTGAGTCATTTCTTCCCCTGGAAAGTGCAGAGGAGCACTGCCTCCCCCAGGGTTTCTGTGATAAGTACTAAGATGCCAACTGATGGCATCTGTTGACCCTTCCTGACTGCAGCTAGGAGTGCAGACTCTGAGTCTGGGTGGCCTGGGTTTGGACCCTGTGTGACTGGGGAAGTGGCTGAAGGTATCTCATTCTTGGTGTCTTCTCTGAAAAATGGGGCTCTCGCTAGCACCTGCCTCGCAGCCTTACCACGAGCACACAGTAAAAACGTAACTAATGCCAGATGTTGGCGGTATTAAAAATTTAGTATTCCTTCTTCCTTCTAAGATGCCTGCCAGGCCTCAATACAGAGGTGTCTCTATTGCCGACAGGCCTCCATACCCCAGCCGTGTCCTGGGTGCTGGCCAGGAAGAGGTGGGAGTGGGTGGGGTAGATGGTCCTTAAAAGTCAGACAGTTCTCTGTCCACTAATTATTATAGTATATGTTCCCTGCATAAAATCTGGAAAGTTCATAAATTATAAAGGGGGAATAAATCTCCCACGGGCAAACACTGTTAATGCCGTTTGACTTACATCCTTCCAGTCTTTTTTCTAAGTACTTGCCACCAATTTGTGACACCACATATTACACATATGCATGTCCCCATCCATGAAAGGGAAGTCGCAGAGTCGTGTCCGACTCTTCGAGACCCCATGGACTGCAGCCTACCAGACTCCTCCGTCCATGGGATTTTCCAGGCAAGAGTACTGGAGTGGGGTGCCATTGCCTTCTCTGTCCCATCCATGAAGAGCTGTCCATTTCTCATAGAGGACAGGCTGGTGATTGCCCAGAGGAAGCGGCTGAGGTGGGGAGCAGTGGGAGGATGGGATTAGCAGGTGTAAGCTGTTACATATAGAACGGGTAAACAAGGTCCTACTGCACAGCACAGGGAACCGTATTCAGGAGCCTATGATAAACCGTGATGGAAAAGAATATTTGAAAAAAGAATGTCTCTCTCTCTCTAAAAAAAAATATATATATATATATATATATATATATACATATAACTGAATTACTTTGCTATAACAGCAGAAATTAATACTATGTTGTAAATCAACTATAATTTCAAGTGTTTTTATACTGTGGTAAAATACAGATAACATAAAATTTATCATAAAAAAAACTGTCCATTTTTATTAGCCACCTGACTGTTCCATAGTTTCCTCAGTTGATTTCCTACTTTCAAACATTCAGGTCCTCTCTGTTGATGAATCTCTTTCCAGCTGAGCCTTGGCTTATATTCCCATCATCTTGTTTGGATGTCCTCCTCTTCTCTTAGAGCATTTTTGGCAAAGGAACCTCTCCAGCCGGCCGCAACACCCATTTTCCCAGAGCAGGGTGTCCATTTTCCCATCATCATAGACATTCTCCAGAAGCTGAGCTAAATCCTTGAGATTGTGACCCAATCCTGTTTCTGCTTCTCTGGGGCCCTGGCGGAGGTGGACCACAGCTGGATTTGTTTTCCCCTCAGACAACTCAGCCCGGACGGTCGGTTCCATTAGTCATCATGAGAGGATGCAGAAGGAAGATTGCTCTTGTGACCTGGAGAGGCAGCCGAGGTTGAGGGGAACGGAGGTGAGGTGAACTGGGATGAGGTGGCAGGAGAAGGAAAAGAAGTTGGCGGGATAGAGTGAGTCAGCCTGGTGTCTGCTTCCCGTGTGGAGTTGGGTCGTGACCTTCCTTCCTTCCAGACTTCTGGAGAAATCGCCTGGCAAAGGCACCCCCCAACACACACCACAGCCAGAGTTCAGACTCACTTTCTCCAGCGATTAACATAATCACCTCTTCCTAACACGTGTGTCACAAGAAACCAGGCAACAAGCACGCAACTAACCAGGTGCCAGAAACGCCATCCACCACCAGATTTGGGGCGCAGTTTGATGCTCTGAGAAGCACTCTACAATCAGGCAGGACTGGGGCCAACCCCAGGGCAGGCACTTCCCACCAGTGTGACGCTGTGGAAATCACAGATGCTGTGAACCTTGGTTTTCTGTAAACTGGAATTTAATGGCACTGGCTTCCCGATTATTGCAATGACTATAGCCAATACCATATACATCACTCACTGAGTTACCAGGCCTGGCAGGTGCAAAAGAAATGTTCTTTTTTCATTCTATTCAATTCTCCTCATAACTCAGGGTCAGAGGTGTCAATAAATATCATTTACTAATTGCTTTACATAACCTCCAACAACAGGAATCTCACGAACAGGGAGGAATTCATGACTTTCTATTACAAATAAGGAAACTGAGGCTCTGAGAGCTTCCCTCAGGAGTCTTTACTGGATATAAGCTGTCACCTTAAAGGCTGCACGTTTAAAATAACCACCAGGATGTTGTATCTGGGTTGGGGAGGGGTCTCCTGACACCCCCCCTCCTCATTCCCTGGGCACTGCTTCATGCCCAGCTGGACCACTAACCAGCTCTGGCAAAGGAGACCAGGACGGATCTGGCACATACAAATGAGTTTTCAGGAGGCAACCAGAGCCAGGACTCTGGGCTCCCGAGTTAGGATATGACAGCTGCCGCTGGGAATACCACGACCCGCAGGTACCTGCCTGCCCCACCTTCTTATCCTTGAGTCTGGCCCTATTCATGGGGGAAGAAATTGAGGTTCCCATGCTCAAGGTCAGCTGCACGCCTTAGGCGGCAGAACTGCGTTTCCAAGCCTCCAAGCCGAGGCCACCTGCCCGGCTGCATCCTGGAGGCTCGCTGTCCAGAAGCTCCCGGTTCCAGGTCCTCGCTCCCGGGCATCGGGGTGACAGTCCAGGAGGGCGAAGGCTCCCTAAGGAGCTGGGACCCTCCTCCCTGCCCACCCCCTGCCCTCTACCGGCTTTCCTTAAGCAGAAAGTCGTGCCTTGCGCCCACAGATAACGCTCTGAGAAAACGCCAGCGCCCAGACATAGGGACAAAACACGGGCTGTTTCTGCGAAAGTGGGTTTTCCAAATCCATCCCCACGGGGGCCGCGGGGACTTCCGCGCGATCCCGCGCCCAGAGCACCACCGCAGACCCACCGGGGCTGCATCCCGCGCTTGCCACGTTCCCAGGGCGCCACCCCCGCGAGTCACAAAAGGAAACTGAGTCTCGCCGGCAAAGGGACTGGTCCAAGGTCAGTCACAGCCCGCACGCGGACGGGCCGGGGCTCGAACCTGGGGTCAGGGTCAAGCCGGCGACGGGGAGCCGGGGGCAGCCGTCAGGGGCGCGCCTCCTCTCCTCCAGGGCCTGCCCGGGGACCCCGCCCCGCGCCCAGGCCCGGCGGGGAGACGGCGGCCGCGTTACCTGGAGGTGTTGCCGCCGAGGTGGCTCCGCTCGGGCTCGCCTCCGTCCTGCGCCCGCGCCGGCTGCGCTCCGGGCAGGGATGGAGCGGGCGGCGCTCCCCGCCCGCCCGCGCCCTGCGCCTCGCACCCACTTCCTCGTCTCCGCCCCCAGCTCGCTGCTCCTGGCTCCCGCTCTCTCCTTCCCTTCCTTCCCTCTCCAAGCCTCCTTCTCTCCCTCTCTCTCGTCTCTTTCCTCCACGGCGCACGCACACACTCACGTCCTCTCCTCCTTGGCTTTCCTGCCTCTCCCACACTCTCCCACGCTGTCTTTTGCTTTCTCCTGCACCTTCTTTCCTTCTCTCTCTGCCTCTGACACTTTCCCTTTTGTCTTTTTTTTTGGTCACGCTCCCCCCTCTTTCCCTCGCTTTCCCCCCTCCCTCCCGCCCGCTCCCCCCACTGCCTGGCCTGGGACCCAGATTCCAGCTGTGCCTTCCCTGGCTAAGAGGAAGGGGACTCCTGACTGTGGTCCAGCGCTGGTTTCTGCCCACAGCTGGACAGCCTGCCCTGGGAGGGCTAGACCCATGGGATCAGGTGGCACCCGCTACCCTTGGGTGTCCAGCTCTCAGCCACCCTGGAATCAAGCTAGAAGAGAGAGGAAGAACTAGTTTCAGGGGCCAAGTCTGGACAATTCTGGGATCTGGACTGGAAACAACGAGGGCCTGAGGCTTAAGGGCACAGAGAAATCTGTTAAGGGGTTATTAATTAAAAAAAAAAAAATCAGTGGAGTTTCAGAAATCCCCAGAGTGGACTTGTTCTAGTTGAAGGGAGAGATGGAGAGAGAGAAAAGGTAGGAAGGAGAGTCTTGGGGAAAAGGGCTCTTGGAGTAGGGAAAATAACACCCGCCTTTCAGATGAAAACACAGAGGCCCGATGGGAGAAAGCCTCTATTACAGATCCAAGTATCAAGGCTGCTATGCTAACCCAGCAGACCTTGGTAGAGTGGAGCCTGGGTGGGCAGGGTGGTGAGGGTTGTGCCAGGCCTGGGTTGCTAACCCAGTGTAAGTGAGGCAGGCAGTCAGAGGGGCTGCCCCATCTGATACGTGGAGGGGAGTTTCTGCAGAAGCTTGACAAAGCAGGGGGAAAGGGAGCTGGTTCTGCTGAGTCTAAGTTTCAAGTATGTGCTGCTGCTGACTGACACACCACCCCAAGTCATTCTGTCGCTGTGGACCCCCACCCCCCACCCCCGCCCCAAGGCTATATGTGTGCTGAGATGCAGAGACTAAGGTTATAGTTCCCTGGAGCTCAGAGGTCACAGCTTTTGGGGGAGGCTGTTGTAGATGGTGTATCCAAGTCAACAGTGTCTTGGAATGACAGAAAAAGCCGCCAAGCTGGTCTCACAGACTTTACTCCTGCTCACCAACAATTCACAAAGTAATGTGTGTGTGTGTGTGTGTGTGTGTGTGTGTGTGTGTTGAGTCTCTTCAGTCATGTGTGACTCTTTTGCAACTCTGGACCGTAGCCCGCCAGGCTCCTCTGTCCATGGGGTTCTCCAGACAGGAATACTGGAGTGGGTTGCCATGTCCTCCTCCAGGGGATCTTCCCGACCCAGGGGTTGAACCCACATCTCTTATGGTTCCTGCACTGGCAGGCAGGTTCTTTACCACTGGCGCCTCCTGGGAAGCCTCACAAAGCAATATAGGTTATCTCAAAAAAGTATAAATTAGGTCACGCCTTTCTACTTCCCTGAAGAAAACTCTTGCAGGGCTTTGTGTTGCAGTTAGAATAAAATCCAAGCTCCTTATTGCCATCCACATGATCTGGCCATGACCCACCTCTCTGAGGGCATGTCTCACCATTCTCTGCCTCTCTCTCTGTTCCTCATCCATAGGACCTTTCTCCTTGTGCTCACAACAACCCAGCTGGATCACACCACAGACCATTTGAACTGGCTGTTTTCTCTACTTCCCCTACATCATTTTGCAGCTGCCCCAAAGTCAGTGAGACCACAAAGCCTGATCATCCTACTTACAACAGTCACTTCCCTGCTACTAGTTTTTTCTATCACCCCTTTCTTATTGTAATGAAAACATTTATCACTATGTCAAATTATTTTGTTATTCATTTGTTTATGTGCTTATTGCCTGCTCTAGCGTGCCAGAATGTAACCAGTGAAGGAGTTGGAAACTTGTTTGTATAATTCCCTGTGTCTCCCCAGAGCCTGGAACAATAACAAATGCTTTAAAAGTATAGGTTGAAGAAGTGAATGAACAGATGCTATAATGAAGAGGTTTAGAAAATGGAAAAGTTGGTTGACCCTGCCAAAGAAAACGAAAATTGTCTATAGAGAGGCATGGTTTTTAAGGCAGATCTTAAAAGGAAAACAACACTTCACAAGGTGGAGAACAGCAGAAGGGCCACAGAGGCGGAGGAAACAGCTCGATGAGCTGCACAAGCCGTCAAACAGCCTGGAGCATTCAGGCCGGCAGGAATCAAAATGTGGGGATGCTTAAGAGGATGCCCGTGGGATCTTAGACTCGATCATGTGAGCCATGGAGGCAGGTTTTCACACTGGTGGCTCCCAGAGAGGAGATGGTTCCAACGACCTTTGTCTCTCTGCTCTGTGGGCAGAGGAAGCAGATGAGACAACAGCACTTGGACCAACAGTAGAATTAAAATGAGACAGATTTTGGCTCTGTTGAAGGATTATTATTTTTTTTTTAAAGGACTCGAAGAGGAAAATGGGCTCCACGTGGGTGAGATTATTGTCCATTCACATTCAGTGTCCCTCCCAGGAGAGGAGGAACTGTCTGTGACCTGACTGGCCACTGATGTAACTGTGGATGTGATTTGTGTCACTTCTACGCAGAAGCTCTGGGCCAGTGAGTCCTTGTCGATTCCCTTTTCTGTCTGTCATGAGACTGTTCGGGAGATATGCCATGGAGAGGTTGCTCCCTTACTTTGAGTCCCAGAGTGAGGTCTCAGAAGCCCAGCCAGCCATGTGGTGGACACATAATGTCATTGAGAGACAAATGTGATTTAGGCCATTTAGATTTCTGGAGTCACAGATAACAACTTGGTCCTTGGTTTTCCTTGCTGAGTCAGAGGTTCAGTCAAGCTGGTTCCAGCACTTACTATCTGTGACAGCCACCATATGGCCCTCTGCCCCTTTGCAGTGTGACAGCTCCTCCCATTTAGAGTGGAGTCTATGTCCCTTCACCTAGTCTGGGCCTGTCTTATGGCTTGCTTGGATGGACAGAACCCAGAAGAAGTGATGCGGGGTCGTTTCTGAGGCTAAGCCTTAAGAGGCCTTGATCCCCCAGCTTTTACTCTCTTGGGATCATCCCTGAGGCCACCAGGCTGTGGAGACATCCGAAGGACCACACGGTAGGCGAGAGCCGGCTGTCCCAACTCTTACAGCCATATATGTAAGCACCAGTGAGGCCAGCAGAAGAACCACCCAGGCATGCACTGAACTGAGAGAAATGATGTATTCTTGTTGATTCAAGTTGGTGAGCTCTGGGGTGGCTTGTTACAAAACAGTGAATTACCAGATAAAGGGCCGTGGGAATCAGTTCCCATCTCGAAGCCCATTTGGGCTTCCCAGGGGGCACTGGTGGTAAGGAACCCACCTGCCAATGCAGGCTAGGGGTAAGAGATGCTGGCTTGATCCCTGGGTCAGGAAGATACCCTGGAGAAGAGAATGGCAATCCACTCCAGTATTCTTGCCTGGAGAATCCCATGGACAGAGGAGCCTGGTGGGCTACAGGACAGAGGGGCCTGGTGGGCACAGAGTCAGACATGACGGAAGCAACTTAGCATGGCATAAGCCCATTTAGAATATGGGCTTTTCTTTTTTAAAGAAAATATACATTAAGAACCATTGTTTTATTAATTGACACATATTAAGTTCACACATAATCTAAATAAAGCCTTTCAAAATCTACTGTAGGATCCTTAATCAAAATACAGATTACAAGCATTCAGAAACATTCTCATTCTTCTGATACTATGGTTTGAGAGTTACAATTTTTATGATTTACAAAACTGAAGCTCATTATTTAGTAACATGGACAGACATTAATCTTATGACCTTTTACTGAAAGGTTACCTATACTTTTCTTGAATATCAGTGTAAGAGGTCTTTATTTCAACAACGTCAACTCACCATTAAATAAGCAAAACAGTAAGGTCTGCCTCAAAAGGCTCACATGGAAGAAATGAATATTAAATGCATTCATTCTTTCAGCACATGATACTGGACCTACTACGTGTCTGGCACTGAGTTGACTGTGGGATACAGTAATGAACAAGATAGACAAAGATCTGACATGCTAGAAGGTATAGAAAGACATTGAATAAGAATAAGCCAGATAATTTTAACTAAAGAGAATTGCTATGAGAAAGCAAAGTAGGGTAATGTAATTGAGTATGACGTGGGGAGGCACTTTCTTGAAGACAGTCAGAGAAAGTTTTTCTGAGCACGTGACATTTGAGCTGAGCCAGGAATAGGAAAATAAGGGGCAACAGTGTCCCATGTAGGAGCAGTAGGGGCAAATGCAAGTTGGTAGGCACAGACTTGAACTTGGCAAGGATCACGAAGTTCATCATGACTGAGTGTAGGAGGGAGAGGGGGCATGGTTTGAGATAGTATTGGTACAAGGTCATAGTGAGGCGTGAGGATTTCATCCTAAATGAAACAAAGTCATTGGAGGGTTTTCATAGGCAGCCAATACCCTTCATGCATTGTAAAGTAAGGCAACTCATGGTTGGCCACCCAGCAGATTGGGATGACATTTGCAACCCCTTCCAGCTCTAAAAGTCTCCAGTTCTGTAATAAAGATCTGAAGCCCTTTGGTAACTAAGCACTTTGCTCATTGAAGTCACCATTATTACAAATAGGCTCCCCACCTCGCTAGAGGGCTTCGGGATCTGATGGCCTCAAAGTCCTCCTGGCTCTGAACATGTAAGAACTGTCTTTCAAAGGAAGCCGGAAGAACCTTCTTGTTCTGAGGAAACCCAAACCACTATTTGACCAAAATAGATTAAAAAAAAAAAGAGCCTTCTTTGGATGAGTAATCTCTGACGAGTCTGACAGCTTAAAATTGGAAAAAAGAAAGATCGTAACAATTAAGATGACGAATGGGATAGTGATAACATTTATCGAAGTGGTCTGCGGAAAATTCCAGGGAAACCCCACCGGTTTTTGTCATGAGTCGTTTCTTGTCTCTATCCTGAGCTCTGAGGTGGCTCTGAGTTTGTGGTAGGACACCTGAGACTGTGATTGGGGTGTGAGGTGCAGTATTTCCTGGTCGTCATGTGCTCTGGGTCTTGAGAGAGGTGTTGGAAGGATCTCAGGGCTGGAGTCCTCAGACAGATGCAACACATTCCCACCCCACTGGGCAACTCCAAGGAGCCTGAACTTGGCTATTTTCACTGGTGACTTTAAGACTGCATTAAGTGCCCATTCTTACTCACAAGATAGGAAGGAACATAATTTGCAGAGCAGGTACCATCTTCTGTATCTATGCTGTGTTCTTTATATAACACATCAACTCAAATAATTGTTATCAAAGCCCTGGAAGGCAAATGCTATTATTTCTCCCAGATTGCAGATGAGGAAACTGAGGCTCTGAAAGTCAGAGTTTTCTCCAAGTTCTTGCAGCTAGCTGCGGGATTCATGTGACTACCTACCTCCAAAGCTCCTGCTTTTAACTAATTGGCTCTCCCGGCCCACTCCAGTAGAAAATAGACTGTTTCGTGGGAATCCAAAGTAGATGATGCATTCATCCTGGGTCTCTAGCCAGCCAGCCCACCCTGTGGATTTTGGACTTGTCAGCCTCCTTAATGGCATGAGCCAGTTCCTTAAAATAATTCTCTTTCTCTCTCTATCCACATTCTATTGGTTCTGTTCTTTGGAGAGCCCTGACTAATGCACAGAAGAGGAGCTATTAGCCATGTCCTAAAGCAAGGGTGGGACAGAATATTTGGAGCAGATGGACACAGGCAGGCCAGAACTGGGGACTCCTGGAATAAAGAAAAAGTTAGTCCAGGACCCATGCTAGGGTGATCCTCTGGGAGCCTGGCTGCGTCATTAATCAGAGTGTTGGGAGGCAAGGAGTTCGGAGGTGAGCCTGGGCCCAGCTCAAGAAATCATGGGGAGCTTGTTCCAGGTCTAGGCAGGGGCAGCATGGGCAGAGCTGTTGTCTGCCACAGTGATTTCCACCACGCTTTGTCCTTGCTTTACCCACTGTCAAGGCTGGAAAGTTAGAGACTTGCTTTGCCAGCCTCCATTTTGGATAGAGACTCTCATGTGACTCAGTCTGGCTAATGGGACAAAGGGTCGGTCTTTGGGGGCAGGGATGGGGAATTTCCTGTCTGTAACAGGAACGAGGGGCAGAAGGCATGCCTTCTCCTGCTGCCAGGCCTGCTTGTTCTGCCACTTCCTTCTTTGGATCTTGCAGCTGAGGCAACCATGTTGTGCCCGTGACGGAAAAACTATGGAAGAAATGGACTCAGAACCCAAACACAGTAGGGCTCCCACATCAACCTTGGAAACACCGACTTGCCAACTTTTTCCCTTGTGAAGTAACGAAACGCCCAAATGAGGTAACCAAATGAGTCCAGGTTTTTACAATTTATAGCTGAACACATCTCACTTTAAGGAGGAAATATTCACACGTGCAGAAAATATGATCCTATCCTTAATTTGCTGCTCTTTGAGGACATGGTGACTGAATTTTCCTCTGTTGGGGCATGCTCCCTTTCTCTCTCCACCTGCTCCCCTGCCAAGTCTAGGTATCAACTTTCTCTGAAAGTTCCCAGGCTAGATCACATGCCCTTCCTTGAAGCCTTCTTCATCTGACTGATGCCCCTTCGCTATCATAGCAGATGTCACATGGGGTTCCAATGGCCTCTTTCCACCAGAGTGTGCTTCGTGAGGCAGGAAGAAAGGGAAATGGGAGGGAGCTGGGAATATTTCCCCCCTTTTTGGACTTCTACTTATGGCTCACTTGCCCAGACCTGTTGTAGCCATCCCTAGCCACAGGGAGACTTGCCAGGTGGCAGGGTGCCCTTCTAACCTCTGCGTGGATGCAGGGAAAGGAGAGGAGGACTGGGGTGGAAGTATCAGGTTGGTCACTAAGCAGAATCTGCCACACACAACAAAACATACTTTTCAAAGTTCTTTGATGTTTTAACCCAGGTATTATTATTGTTTCTTCTAAATGGAAATACTTCCATTATTATTATTATTTTGATTCTCAAAGCAATAAAGTTTGTTGTAAAAAAAAAATTCAAATCATATGGCTTTAATGAGTTTCCTGAAATCTTATTCCCCCAGAGATAAGCTTATGGATAATTTGATCTATATCTCATTCTAGATTTTTATTTATTCATACAAATGTTTTTAGACATTTATTTGTAAAAATGGGATCTTATATATTACTCTGCCACTTACTTTTTTAACATAAGAGTAGCATGGATAGTTCCCCATATTTATGCAAATATATCTAATATAACTCTTCTGAAAAGTGACATAGTTTCTGTGCTCTATTGATGCGAAAAAAAAGGACTGCAAGCCTAGTGGCTCAAAGCAACACACATTTATTATCTCACTGTTTTTGTGAGTCAGGACTCTAGGTGCAACTTAGACGAGTCCTCTGTTCAGAGTCTTTTCCTAGACTGTAACCAAGATGTCAGCTGGGTTAGGTTCTCTTCTAAAGGCTTGAGTGGGGAAGGATCTGCTTTTAAATTTACTGAGAGAGTTGTTAAGAGAATTCGGTTCCTTTTGGATTGACGGCCCGAGTTCCTCAGTGACTGTTGGCTTGAAGCCATCCTCAGTCCCTTGCCCTATGACCCTCCCCACCATGGCAACCTGTTTCATCAAAGCCAGAGAGGCAGAGACTCTGCTAGCCGGACAGAAGTCGGGATCTTTTGTAATCTGTCACAGAGTGATATGCAGTCAACGCTGAGGTGTTCTGGTGGTTAGAAGTAAGTTATGGATCCTTCCACACTCAAGGGGAAGGGATTAGACAATGATGTGAAGAGCAGGAGCCAGGGTTCGCTGGGTAGCCGTCTGACATGCTGACCCACTTGTCTAATGACTCTTCTGTTGACGACAATTCTCTTCAGTTCTCCCAGGCTGTTTCTAGTTTTCTCACCAATGCAAACAATGTCATCATCTGTGAACGTGAATCTTCCTTAACTGGTCCGAGATGTTCTTTGGAAAATTCTTCCAGGCGGAATGTCTAAATCTGAGAGCAAACAGATTCATGGGTAAGTGCTCTCCCAGAGGTTGACAAAATATATACTTTCAGCAGCAGCTGTGTGTGTGTGTGTGTTGACTCTTCCCACTTCCCTCACCAACACTGAGCTTTTAACAATCTGTTAAATGTTTCTCAATACGATAGGCGAAAATGGGTATCTCAGCGTTCTAGTTTGCAATTCTTTGTTTCTCAGTAAGGTTGAGTGTATTTTCTTATGTTATCAGCTACATGTTTTGGTCAGAAATTTTTGGTTACCAGGAGCAAAAAACTATTTGAACTAGCTTAAGTTTAAAACGAAAAGAAAAAAAAAAAAGGAAGAGGTTGTTTGTTTTGTAAGAGCACAGAGCAATTATATAAACAAATCACTGCCTTGCCTTATGGGAAGCTGAACATCACCCACCCCTACTCCCTACGGCCACTTCCTTCACTGCTCACCCTCGGGGGACCAGGAGGGATCTGCGTCTCTCCATTCTTTGGCTCCACTCTCTCCTCCTCCTTTACTGAAGCTCCTCCACTTAGAGGAGAAAGTGCCCTCTTTGCTTTTATTTTCAAAGAAAACATACTTAAATGTAATAGTGTCATCCCCATCCCAATCCCTTCCCTCACAGGCAAACGGATTTTTCGTATCCTTTTAGTTTTTTGGATTTTTTTGCTCTGTGAATGATGATGATGATGATGGTAGCTCCCGGTAACTGAGCATTTAGTATGTTCCTACGGCTTCCAGGTGGCGCAATGGTAAAGAATCTGTCTGCCAATGTAGGAGATGCAAGAGACCATGTTCAGTCCTGGGTTGGGAAGACCATGCCCCCCGCCAACCCTGGAGCAGGAAATGGCAAGCCACCCCAGTATTCTTGCCAGGAAAATTCCAGGGACAGAACAGCCTGGCAAGATATAGTCCATACGGTGGCAAAGAGTCAGACATGACTAAGCAACTGAGCTCATATACACAGCATGGTTCCAAAATATCACGTGTTTTAATACTTGTAAGACAGCCAGTTGAAGATAATAGTTATTCCTCAATTTTATAGATGAGGAAACTGAGGTTAAATAATTTGTCCAAAGCCATACAGCTAATAATGTCAGAGCCAGGATTCCAATCCAGGCAATTTGAATCTGAAACACACACACACACCCCAATTAAAAAAAAAAAAAGTTTTTAGTATAGTTTAAAATATCACAGTTCATTTCCTGCATTTTTTCATGTGTATGTATGTATAGATTGAATCCCATTCTTATTAACTGCAAATCCTACTTCATTATACAGAATGGGCAGTGTGTCCAGCAAGCCACCTGCCTGATGCTCTCTGAGTCTTTCTCCTTCCGTTGTTGCCTGCTTTTGTGTCTTTTGCCTGTTTTTCTATGAGGTGCTTTTCTTTTCCTCATGGACTTCCATGAGCTCCTTGAATAGCAACTGTTGTGAATGTATTTTCTCATTTTGTTCTTTGTCTCGGTGCCTTGTACTGCAAAGGAGTTTTAAATCACAATGTGATTATATCTACTGATCCTTTCTTTTATCATTACTGACTTTCATGTCATGCTGTGAAACCCCTTTCTCAACTCAATTATACAGCCTTTCTCTCCTTTGTATTGTCTTCTCTTACCATTACTGACCCTCATATCGTGCTGGGAAACACCTTTTAAAAGTCAACTCAAAATTATAAACCCTTCCTCTCCTCGCACCCACCTTTATATTCTCTATTTCTTTCATGGCTTTTGTCCTGCGTTGAAATATCTGACCCATTTCCTTTTGTTTTCTCTATTGCTTTTATAGTTTTTGCCTTGTCTTTAAATATATAATCCTTGTCAAATTTGTTTTTAAAATCAAAATAATCATCTCTCAAATAATTATCCCAAAAACAGTTGACTAAGCCACTTTCACACTGACCTGTGTCTTGATGTCCGTGGCATTACTGTCTGTAGAGCTCCAGAGTAGGGGCCTTGGAGTTGGGCAGACTTGGATTCTGGGCCCTGCTCCGCTACTCACTGGCTGTGTGACTTTGAGCAGGTCGAGTTCTCTGGGCTTATGTTTCCTGCTGTGTAAAGTGCAGATCATCAGGATTCCTGAGTCACAGGACTTCTGGGGGATGCGGTGATGCCACACATTCAGAGCACTTAACAAACACCGTCAGGATTATTATTCCCTAAGTCCCCACCTCCTGCTTTGCAAGCCTATGTCTGGGCCCCCACTGTTTCTGTCCACTTCTGCTCCATAGTCACACCATTTACATGCCCCTGGTTACAGCATCCACTGGACTGTAAGCTTCTTGAGGACAAAGATGATCTTTTTATCTTCAGGCCTGTAGAACAGGTGTTCAGTAAATACCCACTGGAAGAGGAATGAGTAGCATGAGCTCCCCTCCTTCTTTCATTTCTTGCACATTTTATTGGCTCCTCTTGAGTATATTTTTCTTCAAATTAATTTTAATTAATTTGCAAAGGTCTTCTCCTAGGCACTAATGGGATTTTTATTGGCATTACAACAAGTGAACAGGGTAATTTGAGGAGCATCAACCTTACAACCTAGGAAACTTGATGATCTGTGTTGCTGTATCCCAGATCTCCTTTGTTGAGTTTTGCTAAGCTGTGTTGGCCTTGCCTGCTTGCCTGTAACTTCATTCCTGGGTATTTTTGCCATTTGCTTTGCTCTTTTGAAGCCATCTGGTCTGTGATAGTGACTGAACACCAAGGATCTTGGGTTAGATTCCTTCCTGCTGGCATCAGTGGTTCAGACCACTGGCTCTGGTGTTCAGGAGATCTGAGTGTGAATCCACTTAAAAAGTGTGTGCCCTTGAGAAATCACCCACCACCCTTAGTCTGCTCCACAGGCTCACTGTGAAGATTAAATAAGACATTATAGGTACAGCTTTTAGGATGCTGCTAAGTAATGTGCAAATATGCAATAAATATCTGCTATTATGATTACTTAGTAATTTTAATGACGTAAATATTTCATAACTCTAAGCAATGTACTATCATGCTGGGTGTTTTACTATTACTATACACAAAAAAATATTTCTAATTCCTCTCCCCACCTTATCTCTTTGGTTGCTGGGAGATCTTTCTTTTCAATAAGCCCATGTGTCAAGTAGTCAGTCAAATGACTTTCCAGATTCTTAAAGATGATGCTGATGTGGAGATGTTGTAAGAGTGAAATTGCTTTGCCCGAGATCAGATGGAGACTAGGGCTGGGGGACAGGAAATCTTGAGAGGGATGAGGAGGGTTTAGGAGAAAGATTCTGGGGAGTGAGAGAGACCAGAGAGAGAAGGGCAGAGCAGGAATATCAAATGTCAAGCGGATTTGGGAGGGAAATCCACACCCTGTCTTATCTCCTCCACTCCTACTCATCTTCATGGCTACCATGAGTGGGTTTTTGTTTTTTTTTTTCCCAACACCAGCAAGTGTTTCTCTGAAACCAATTCAACTGATTCTGACACTGTCTATCTGGAAGTGGCATCAGATCCCACACCCGTCCTATGAGACTGTCCCCCTGCCCCATTTCAGATACTACTCACAAGTCCAAGTTGTCATCCCTGTATCTGGCTGAATGGGTAGAGATTAGAGGCACCGATAACGCCCTCCTACATTCAGTGAATTTCCTAGAGTGGCTCACAGAACTCAGAGAAACCTTTTACTTTCTAGATCCCCAGTTAATTACAAAAGGATGTAACTCAGAAACAGCCAGATAGAAGCGACGCACAGGGCAAGGTACCAGGAAAAGGTGCGGCGCTTATGTGCCCCCCAGGAGTGCACCTCACTGCCCAGATCTCCACGCATGTGCCATCCCAGGAGCTCTACAAATCCTGTCCTTTTGGGTTTTTATGAAGCCCTCATTACATAGGCAAGATTGATTAAATCTTGGCCGTTGGCGATCGATTCAACTTCTCAGCCGTCTTCCCTTCCGGGAGGTGGGCAGAACCAGAAGTTTCAACCTTTAATCAAGTTGGTTTCCCTGGCAACCAGCCCCCATCCTTAGGGGCTTTCCATAAGTCACCTCATTAGCATAAATTCAGGTGTGGTTGAAAGAGGTTTGTTACGAAGTGCAAGACACTTTGGTTACTTTTAATGCCTAGGAAATTCCAAGGATTTTAGGGCTCTGTACCAGAAACTGGGGACTAAGACCAAACATATATTTCTTATTATAAATCATAATGGAAAAGCAGAAAGTTTTGAGCCTCCTCCTCCCTGGCCCAGATATCCGTCTGGGTCTTTGCATGGGGCCCTTTTGTCTCCAGACAGAGCAACTGACCTACCTCTGAGCTTTACCTGCTTACAATAGGTCCATGAGGCTGCAGGTCTCTTGCAGGCCTCCCAGGCCCTCTGGCCCTGCAGAGACCTAAGCCCACCAGGAAGCCATGCGGGTCCCTAGTGGCATGGGAGCGGGGATGGGAGGCTGGAGGGGCTGGGGTGTGGGAGTGCTGTGCGCAGCAGGAGTGGGGACTTTGCTCACTGGTCCTGGGCCCGGCCTGGCCAGAGTCCCTGCCTGGGGGTGGGGGTTGGTGGGGAGACGTGCAGCCCTGTCGGCCTGAGTGTGGGGACGGAGCCCAGACGCTGGTTCCCTGCCTGGAGCCCTCCCCGCTGGCTGCTCCTGCCAGTTGGGCACCATTTCCGCAGTTCAGCAAGTTTACCAGGAGTGGAAGAATTTAACTACCACCATCACCCTCTCCCCACTCTATTGACCCAACCCATCCCTGCCCCCCAGCAATTTGCAGCCCTGCCCCCACCCTTGTGTCCACCCAGTCTGAAATTCAGCATCAAGTCCCTCTGATGCCACAGCTTATTTCTTATCAACACCATGTGTGAATAAGTGTATTCTGTTATTGCTGGGCCCCAAGTGAGTTTCCTGACAGAGCTCCCACAGGGCGCATGCACGAGGAAGTAAGGAAGTGTCCTGGCAGGAAGCAGATGGCACACTCTGATTGGGTAATTTGAAGAATGAGGCAAAGGAACTTTTTACAAAGAAGAAAATCGGGTGCAGGGAAGCCCCCAAAAGATGGTACGGCACCCTCAACTGGCTGCTACTGGGCACCTTTCTCTCTAGGGCTGAAGGGACAAGAGAGCTAGCAGGTTCCAACACCAGGACACAAGCAGGGGTCAGGGGAGAGGGGAGAACGGCCTAGAAGGAGCTGCATCCTTGAGCAGAGGGCAGCAGTCATGCCCTCGGGGCCCTGCAGTGGGAAGTAAGGGGTACAAGCCCAACTGCACTCTCCCTGCCTTCCTGCAGCTCTGCTCCTTGGCTGTGCACAGTGAGGAGCCAGGGGGCAATGGAGCTCTTTGAAACTGGGTCTTGTGGCTGGAGAGGTGTGGATCGCCAGGGTGAGATTGGCCACCCCAGCCAAGAGTCACACATCAGTCCCCAGGGAAGTAATGGCAAACACACCACGAGGCCCGAGAGCCAGACTCTTGTAAGTTACATTTGTATTAACCTATCTAATCCCTACTACAGTCCTCTGAGGTAGATGCTATTATTGTCAGCATTTCTCAGGGAAAGTAGGCTCAGAGAGGTAAGATCCTTTTCCAGGGTCACCCAGCTACCAAGAGGCAGAGCTGGAAGCCAGATCCAGGCAGCCCAGCCAGAGTCTGAGGTCCAGCACACAGCTATGTGCTGTCCCCCAACTCCCACATCAGGGTCCCCAGGACAGCTGCCTTCCCATGGCTCTGCACTGTGAAATGCACTCCGGACCCTAATCAGAAGGCAGGACCCCTAGTAAGGTAAGAGATACTCAAGAACTTCACTCAGGGGGAGCCCACGGCGAGAGATCGAGCTGGCAGCAGATGAAAAGAACAATCAGGTTGGCTGCATCAGCTGATGGGCTGCATCAGCTGATGGCCTGCAGCCCTGTGTGTGTTAAAATCAGCATTTCAGCTCCCCAGTCCCAGTGAGAACCCTGGACCCAAGCCCTCAGCCGTGAATTTGCCCTGTATCTCTGGGCCAGGTGGGTGACCAGATGCCCTATGTGAGTCCCAGCAACATTGCTTATCAGCTGGGTCTCGGCTGCCATAACAAAATATCAAAGACTGGATGGCTGATATTACAAATGTTTATTTCCCACAGTTCGGGAGCCAGAAGTCAGGTATCGCAATGCACTGGTGGGCTTGGTTCCTTCGAGCCTTGTGAAGGAGAATCTGTTCATGCCACTGTCCTGTTCCTCCGCTTGTAAATGCTGTTCTCCCTTGTCTTCTTCCCTCTGTATAGATTTCTCTGTGTCCAAATCATTCCCCGCCTCCCGTCATCCCACACACACACTGCGTTTTTTGGCTGCACCTCTCGGCCAGTGGGATCCCAGTTCCCCAACCAGGGGTTGAACCTGTGGCTTCTGCAGTGGAAGTATGAGGTCCTAACCACTGGACCACCAGGGTGTTCCCCCAATCTCCCCCCTTTTATAGGGACAACAGTCACACTGGGTTAGGTGCCATCCTAGATGATCTGTGGATCCTATTTCCAAATAAGTGCCCATTCCCAGGTTAACAGCATCTTTTGGCAGGACACAATTCAGCTGATAACATTGTCACTCCAGCCAACTTAAGAGCTGAGACATTTATTCAGTCCTTCATTTGCTCCCTTCATGCCTGTAATGTGTACTATGCCCTGGATGTTTTGAGACGCAAAGACATTGAGGACTGGTTCCCTGAGGTCAATATGCTCATAGCCCAAGGAGGCAAACCCATAAACAGCTAACAGGAGGGAAAAGATAGAAGGGGTAAGTGGTCAGGGAGAGAGTTAGGGGTGACGGGGGATGCCGAGAATCGCTCTGGCTGTTCTCAGGGCTCTGTTCTAAGTCCTGTGTAAACCAACCTTCCATGAATCCACTTGCATTTATTGTCCAAGTCACTGGTTTCATGTTTGTCGAGCATTTGATGGGGTGGGGGTACATGAGGGGGTGGGGTGGGGCGCAGAGGAGGGCTTCCTTTTTCCTTATTGAACAAGAATTTTTTTTTTTAAAGTAAGTCTTCCAAACATATTCCAAACTGATTCTCTCAATAAATTCTTGAAAAAAAAAATTCTCTCAAAACCTGAATCTGGTGCCTGGGTTTTTTACAGTCTGTTTCCCCAAGTTCTAATCCTGGCTCAGGTCTTACTGAGGAAAGCATGAGCTTCCCTGATTCTACTCCTGCCCAGCTCCAAAGAGAGGGGTCCTCCCTTCCAACCGTCAGCCAGCATTCTCCAGTACAAAGAACTGTGTTTCCCCAGGGAGCCCGTACTTTCAGATGGAGTCTTCAGAATGACACTAGGATAAAAAAAAATGTCCTGTTTTGAGTATTTACTGTCTGCCCAACATTGAGCTAAGTACATATACCCATATAAGTTCGTGTTACCCTCACATGTATTCTGATCTACAAGTGATGGGACTTGGAGAGGAGAAGGCTCTTGCTTATAGTTACAGACGAGGCAACCATAAACAGCTGCTCAGGCTGTGCACTACACAGCCCCAGATGGTGACATTCATGAACTCTGTGAATTAGCTGGTAAGATCCAGGGCTAAGATTTGCACTGAGATCTTACTGGCTCCCCAGCCCATGCTGTCAATCACTATGCTACATGCCTGGTTTTCAAAAGGAAATGCTGGGAGGGACTTCAGGGACTACCTTGCCCAGAGGCTGCAAACTGGGGAACCAAGAAGTCATGTCCAATCTGTTTCATCTGTCTGGCACATTGGAGTTGATATTTACAAATTAGAAAATATTTACAAATTATTACTTCACATAAAAATCCAGAGTGTTTGTCTTCTCAGAAGACATTGGGCTCATTCTTACAAGACGGCATTTGATGGGCCTGAGTAATGTCTCTCCTTCCACGGGGCATGAGTTCTCTACTCCACGGAAGCTCCCACACATCCTTTGGTCTCAGACACCTGCTTGCCTCACTCATGTACATCACCTCCCCGGCCCCCGCAGGCACTGGACTCTATGACTTTTGCTGCAAATACCCAGCATGCATACCCAAGTCCTTGCCTGCTAGGTACTCACCAAACAAAAGACACCTCCCAGCCACCACTTCCTCCCCCACATGTCCTGCTTCTCTCCCAGGAGATACTCCTACTCATTCTTTGAGGTTCGGCTGTCACACCTTGATGAAGCCTCCTTCCATCGCACCTCTGATTGCCCCTCAAGCATTAAGATCAGCTGTTTACTTGTTGCCTCTCCAGATAATGGGCTTCCCGAGCACGCAGAGAGTCTTTGATCTCCGCCTCCCCAGTGCCCAGCGTGATGTCTGGCCCAGTGGCTATGTGACTCTAATCAGCATTTATTCCGTTCTGTTTCTCTTTCCCTCTTTCTCCCGACAGGCAGGAAAACTGAGGATCAGAAAGGACATGTGACTTGTCCCAGAGCACATAACACAGACCAGAAAGAGGACAGAAAGAACCTGTTCTTTGGTGACCATGAATTCCCACTCTCCTGTTTTCTAGAATAGTGCATTCGGGGAGCAGGAGCTGGCTCAAGGACAACAGTTGGTCTTCTAACTTCTAGTTTAGGGCTCACAATCTCTTTTTCTACAAACAAATTGTGGCTCATATCTTGCCCGCAGGAGAAGTGCGAGCTCCCTGTCTGACTCTACTCCCATCTCAGCTCCAAAGAGCGGAGTCTTTCCTTCCAGACTCAGCACAGAGGACACTGTTCCCTCAGGAGGCCCTCAGATTCCAGTTGACATGGGAGTAACTGCTGAGCTGTTAGTGACACTAACTGCTGAGCTGTTAGTGACATTCCTCTGGAGTTCTATTTCATAGCAGACTCAGGAAGTTTCTCTGGATTTCTAGAACATTTAATAACATAGCTGGGCAAGCAAGGATGATGGGGACCATTGGCATTTTGCAATTCTCTGAGCTAAAAGAAGGCCATCTGACTTAATCCATTTCAGAGTTGCTGATAAGAACGTAGAGGAAAAGGTCAGTCCCAGGGCTGGAGGTCATCCTCACCCAACCACGTTGCTGTCCTTATTAATAGAGCACTGATTCTAGTCCCAGGACCTCCAGCTCTGCTGGTTCCCCTGTGTGACAGCTATTCATAGACTCTGAGAGGTCTCAGCTTTCAGGCAGTCAGCCAAAGCCTGCCCAGGCTCATTTCCCCTCCTGCGGGGGCCACATTGCCTGCTGAGGCCAGCGGTCCAGATTGCAACTGGTGCTGTTTCAGTCGCTCTCTTTCCTTTGGTGATGAACACTCTTCTAGGCCCCATCTGATTCTGTTTACCATTCACTAAGCTCTTCTCAGACTTTTAGTTGGGGGCTGGATGGGGGTCTCTGCCCTCACAGAGCTTATGGTCCTGTGGGAAGGACAGAAAATGAGGCGTTATAAAGCAAATTGTTGTTACTCAGTCACTAAATCACGTGTGACTCTGTGACCCCATGGATTGAAGCACGCCAGGCTTCCCTGTCCTTCAGTATCTCCCAGAGTTTGCTCAAAGTCATGTTCATTGAGTCAATGATGCCTTCCAGCCATCTCATCCTCTGTTGCCCTTTTCTCCTCCTGCACTCAATCTTTCCCAGCACCAGGGTCTTTTCTAATGAGTCGGCTCTTCACATCAACTGGCAAAAGTACTGAAGCTTCAGCTTCAGTATCAGTCCTTCCAATGAATATTCAGGGTTGATTTCCTTTAGGATGGACTGGTTTGATCTCCTTGCTGTCTAAGGAACTCTTAGGAGTCTTCTCCAGCACCACAGTCTGAAAGCATCAATTCTTCAGTGCTCAGCCTTCTTTATGGTCCAGCTGACATCCATACATGACTACTGGAAAACCCATGACTTCGACTAGACGGACCTTTGTCAGCAAAGTGATGTCTCTGCTTTTTAATACAATGTCTAGGTTGGTCATAGCTTTTCTTCCAAGGAGCAAGTGTCTTTTAATTTCATGGCTGCAGTCAACATCCACAGTGATTTTGGAGTCCAAGAAAATGAAATCTGTCACTGTTTCCACTTTTTCCCCATCTATTTTCCATGAAGTGATGGAACTGGGTGCCATGATCTTCATTTTTTGAATGTTGAGTTTTAAGCCAGCTTTTTCACTGTCCTCTTTCACTTTCATCAAGAGGCTCTTTAGTTCCTCTTCACTTTCTGCCATAAGGGTGGTGTCATCTGCATATCTGAGGTTATTGATATTTCTCCCGGCAATCTTGATTCCAGCTTGTGCTTCTTCAAGCCCAGCATTTCTCAAGATGTACTCTGCATATAAGTTAAATAAGCAGGGTGACAATATACAGCCTTGATGTATTCCTTTCCCAATTTTGAAATAGTCCATTGTTCCAGTTCAATTCTAACTGTTGCTTTTTGTCCTGCATACAGGCTTCTCAGGAGACAGGTAAGGTGGTCTGGTATTCCCATCTCTCTAAGAATTTTCCATTGTTTGTAATGATCTACACAAAGGCTTTTGTGTAGTCAATGAAGCAGAAGTAGATTTTTTTTTTGGAATTCCATTGTCTTCTTCACGATCCAGCAGATGTTGGCAAGTTGATCTCTGGTTCTTCTGCCTTTTCTAAATCTAGTTTGTACATCTGAAAGTTATTGGTTCATGTACTGCTGAGGCCTAGCTTGAAGGATTTTGTGCATAATCTTGCTAGCATGTGAAATGAGTGAAGTTGTGCTGTAGTTTGAACATTCTTTGGCATTGCTTTCCTTTCGGATTGGAATGAGCACTGACCTTTTCCAGTCCTGCGGCCACTGCTGAGTTTTCCAAATTTGCTGGCATATTGAGTGCAGCACTTTCACAGCACTGTCTTTTAGGATTAGAAATAGCTCAACTGGAATTCCATCACCTCCACTAGCTTTGTTCATAGTAATGATTCCTAAGACCAAATGATACAAACAAATATAATAAAGTTACCACATGTGATAAGATACCATGACCAGGAAAAATGTGATGGGGAGTATTAAAAACGAAAATGGGACTTCCCTGGTGGTCCAGGGGTTAAGAATCCACCTTCCAATGCAGGGGACGAGGGTTTGATCCCCGATAATGCCGAAGAATTGATGTTTTGAACTGTGGTGCTAGAGAAGACTCTTGCGAGTCCCTTGGACTGCAAGGAGATCCAACCAGTCCATCCTAAAGGAGACCAGTCCTGGGTGTTCATTGGAAGGACTGATGCTGAGGCTGAAACTCCAATACTTTGGCCACCTCATGAGAAGAATTGACTCATTGGAAAAGACTCTGATGCTGGGAGGGATTGGGGGCAGGAGAAGGGGACGACAGAGGATGAGATGGCTGGATGGCATCACTGACTCGATGGACGTGAGTCTGAGTGAACTCCGGGAGTTGGTGATGGACAGGGAGGCCTGGTGTGCTGCGATTCATGGGGTCGCAAAGAGTCAGACACGACTGAGCAACTGAACTGAACTGAACTGAGGGGAACTAATATTCATTGGAAGGACAGATGCTGAAGCTGAAGCTCCAATACTTTGGTTACCTGATGCAAAGAGGCAATACGTTGGCAGACACCCTGATGCTGGGAAAGATTGAGGGCAGGAAGAGAAGGGGGTGACAGAGGATGAGATGGTTGGATGGCATCACCAACTCAATGGACATGAGTTTGGGTAAACTCTAGGAGATAGTGAAGGACAGGGAAGACTTGCGTGCTGCCATCCATGGGGTTGCAAAGAGTGGGACACAGCTTAGTGACTCAGCAACAAGGGAACTAGAATTCCACATGCCACAGGGCAACTAAGCCTGCATGCCAACAGTAGAGAAAATACCACAGCTAGAGAATCCCGCGTGCTGGAGCGGAGACTCAGTGCAGCTAAAAAAATTTAAAAGTTAAAAAAAAGCTGAAGTAATATAGGTGTTGCCATCCAAAGCAGCCATGAAAGAGGGGTTGACAGCTCTAGTGATGGATAAGGAAAGGTGCTGAAGATAAGCTGTTATCAAGGGCCTCATCCAAAAACCACCAGGGGCAACAGGTAGGTTGTCAAAGATCGTCAAAAGCTAGGTCTGTTTATCTTGCAGCGTAAGGGAGAGTCGCCCAGAGGAACCACGGGGCGGGATGGGGGGCGGTGGGGCTTGAGAAGGTTTCTTGGAGACTTTGGCCTTGGGTGATTCTACGGTGGGATTAAGGAAGCAGGTTCTGGATTGGATACTGTCAAGGAGCAAGGGCAGTTCGCTCATGGGGTGTCTTACCACACTTTACTTAGGAGACAGTAAAAAAGCAGGAATCATTCACATTAATAAAAAGAGGGGGTGTTCAGTTATTTTTGTGGCTCTGAATGCCTTTTTCTCTGCCATGTTCAAAACACAGATGCGGCGTGACCCTGGCTGAGCCCAGCCTTGCTGGGACTCAGTCTGTATTCTGTGAACACTGAGTGTTGTTTATACTCAGATGGGAACATCAGGGTCTGGCTGACAGCAGAGCTAGTTTTCACTTCCTCATTGATAAAAGAAAAAAAAAATCTTATTTCTAAATTTGGAAAAATACACACACACATGTATATATGTGTGTGTGTATGTGTGTTACACAACACATGTATATGTATATATGTGTGTGTATGATGTGTTTGTATGACAGAAATCAAATACATGATTTATTAACAGTGCTTTTTCTTTTTTTTTAGTAGTTGACAAGCCTTTGCGGTATTTTTAAGGTCTGAAAGTTTCACATAAAATAAATTCTGGCTTCTGCTGAGTAAAAAGGGGAAGATTTGGCAACAATAAGCTCACATGAATTTCTTTTCTAAAACAAGTTATACCAGGATCTTTTGGATAAAGAAGGTACCAAAACCCTCAAGCCCTGCCCTGCTCTCTGATATTTAAAATTAGGAAAGTTCATTGTGATGCTCCTGACCCCATAGAGACCCCGTATGCTAGTCATCCCCATAGAGAATTCATAGTAAAGAAAAGGAAATCTGGGTTTATGGGAGGAGCTGAGTTCATATGGCTGAAAGCCCCTCTGGATCCAACTACCATGCTTGGGATAGTGCTTAGAAAGAAGAGCTGAGTGTAGGATGTTCCCCAGGGGAGATGAAATTTGGTGTCAAGCAGAAGGCACATCTGTGACATCAACAGGAAGGGTCAGACCAGCCAGAGTGAGCTGCTGCAATAGACAAGCTTCCAGAGGACTGGGCAAGACCCATGTTCAATAGCGGTGCCTTGCCAGGTCTCCCGCATTGCAGGCAGGTTCTTTACCAGACGAGCCGCAGGGGAAGCCCGTTAGTTGCTCAGTTGTGTCCAACTCTTTGTGACCCCGTGGATGCTAGCCCACCGGGCTCCTCTGTCCGTGGAATTCTCTAGGCAAGAATACCAGAGTGGGTAGCTAGTCCATTTTCCAGGAGAACCCCCCAACCCAGGGATTGAGCCTGGGTCTCCTGCAGTAAAGGCAAATTCTTTACTGTCTGAGCAACCAGGGTAGCCCTAGGTAGCAGCAGGCACAATAGTAGAGAAGGATGTATCAGAAGGCCAGGCAGCCTCCAGTAAGCAGACTCTGGGCCACTGAGTGGATAACCGGGACCTCAGGCTTTGCAACCTGCTCTCTTATCTCAGCAAGTGGACAGTCCACCTAAGTTCTGTGACAAGTGCTCAGCTGACTTTTCTCTGTGTGGTCAGTCCTGGCTTCTTTCCTGAATGAGAAGACTTTATGCGACTGGGCTCCAAAGTCACTGCAGATGGTGACTGCAGTCATGAAATTAAAAGACGCTTACTCCTTGGAAGGAAAGTTATGACCAACCTAGACAGCATATTAAAAAGCAGAGACATTACTTTGTCAACAGAGGTCTGTCTAGTCAAGGCTATGGTTTTTCCAGTAGTCATGTATGGATGTGAGAGTTGGACTATAAAGAAAGCTGAGCACTTAAGAATTGATGCTTTTGAACTATGGTGTTGGAGAAGACTCTTGAGAGTCCCTTGGACTGCAAGGAGATCTAACCTGTCAATCCTAAAGGAAATTAGTCCTGAATATTCATTACAAGGACTGATGCTGAAGGTGAAACTCCAACACTTTGGCCACCTGATGCGAAGAACTGAATTATTGGAAAAGACCCTGACGCTGGGAAAGATTGAGGGCAAGAGGAGAAAGGGACAACGGAGGATGAGATGGTTGGATGGCATCACCGACTCAATGGACATGAGTTTGAGTAAACTCTGGGAGTTGGTGATGGACAGGGAGGCCTGGAGTGCTATGGTTCATGGGATTGCAAAGAATCAGACACGACTGAGTGACTGAACTGAACTGACATGACTGGGTCCCATCTGCCTCTCTGCCTTCATCTCATAGCACTCGGTCTCTTCCTCACTCTGCTCCAGCCACACTGGCTGTTTCGTAAGCACACTATGCACATTCTACCTCAGGGCCTTTGCACCTGCTGCTTTCTTGGCCTGAGCTCTTCATAAGACTGGACACTTTTCATCAGTCAGGACTTCTCTGCCCACTCTGTCTGAATAAGTCTCCCCTTTCACCTCCCATCACTCTCTGTCCTATGACTCTGTTTTATTTTTCTTCATAGCATATGTTACACTCTGAAATGGTTCCATTTACTCTTTTTATGGTCAATTATTGCTTATCCTTTTTCACTGAAATTCATGTTTGTCTGTCTTGATCATCGACAAATTGCCAGTGTGTAGGATCATGCCTGGCACATAGTAGGAGCTTCATAGCTATTTGTTGAATAAGTGGTGACCCTTTCATCCTTTTCACTGGGGGCCAGCTCACAGCTGCCTGTCCCTGACTGATCTCTCGTGCGAAGCGTGGCAGCTGTGCTGTGCTGGACAAAGCCTTGGACTTGGGGTTCACTCCACCACTGCCATTTTTTTTAATGCTTTGAGGCTCTGTTTTCTCTTCTCTAAAAGAGGTACAATGAGTTAACCATATAGGCTGTGAACTCGCTCTTAGGGGGAGGGCAAGTCAATCTTTGGTGTGTTTGTGAACTTTGGAGGGGGTGGAAAATATGAGTTACCAGCTTCCTGAAGCAGACTGAGAGTCAGAAAAGTGCATTTTCTAAAAAAAGCCTCTATGGGCACAGAAGCTGACTTGTCTGCACCTTCCTGGAAGCCTGAGGTCGGCTTTGTGCCAGTGGGCACTTTGGGGAACAGTGAAGAGCCCAGCCCTGGAGGTCCCCCCGCAGCAGAAGTGAGGAAGGTGCCTAGTGTGGGCAGAGCTGCCTTGCTGAGCGAGGTGGCAGCTGGCCCCAGGAGTTCCCTGGGGCAGGACGCCCCGGGAGGAGGGGAGGGAGGCTGTGGATGTTCGAAAGTCTCCCAAATTTCAGTTCCTGTCTGTTCTGGGGAGTCTGGCTTACCTCCTCTGGGCAGAATTAGCTGCTCCTTCTCCAGTGCTCCTGCTGAAAATGGCCCATGAATCTGTGAATGCCATCATCTGGCTATACTGATATTTTTATCCGTGTATCTCTTTCTGTTCTAAATTCTAAACTCTTGGGATGAAGGAACCATGAGTTTTCAACTTACATCCAGAGGCAGCATCAGGCAGGACTGCTTTTCCAGGGCTGCCACTGAAATGGTCCATACGTGGGTGATGGTGATTACTGGGTTGATTGGAATTGTTTATTCACAGGGATGCTTCTCTGTTGGCAGGGGTCATGTGTTTCGATCTTGTGTGCCCAGCTCTGAGAATGTAGAATGGACAGTCAGCAATGGTTTGCTGAATGATAAAAGAACAATCCAGATTGCCTGGTGGCATTCCCATTCCCACGTGAATCCTATGAATGTACACACAACCATGGCTCTGTCTGTGGCATCTCTCTCCGCAACTTTAGATTAGAAGGACTATAGCCAGCATGGAGTTTTGTCTCTTTGAAAACACCTACTATGGTTTTTTTGAACAGTAAAAGGCAACTGAAGGATGCTACGGGAAGATGACCATCCATTGAGCTCTCGCAGTAACACCCTCACGACGACGCGTTTTCTGATTGATAGAGGGAACCACTCAAAACAAGATTTGAACCCAGGGCAAGGGGAAGCCAGAGCCAGACACTTCTGATGCTTTAGGCCACCTGAGAGGCCATAATGGAACCTCTCTGATTCAGTGACTATGAGCTCGAATGATCTGCCCTCTTCCAGCGCATGTGGGGAGAAAGTTATTCAGGCCCATGGCTGGGAGCCTAGCAGAACCAAGATTCCTGCAGGGGAGGTTGAGGGGGTATTTGGGCACTTGCTGGACACAGGCTGCTCTGCAGAAGGACACAGCTTCTGGAGGCCTCTAATTATCAGCTAATGATTGACGTGGCTGCCAAGGCCCCAGACCAACAGGCAATGGGCCCTCCTGTGACCTCACCCACTGATCTTATCTGCAACAGGAGGGCACCAGCCACACAGTGGCTTTGCTTCTAGGACACATGCAAATTGCCATCCTCGGGGGCCTGGTGTGGCCAGAAGGCGGCCCCCTTGTCCAGTCCCTGCCTGTCCTGGCCTTGCTGAGCAGGTGGCCCATCATCTCCCAGCAGCACCCCACACCCAGTGTCCATGATGGCAATGTATCTGCACTGCTCCCCATGGCCTCCAGCCCTTCAAACTCTACTGCAGCAGAGATGCCTGCTGTCTTTGGAGAGGTTCCCAAAGCTCAAATCAAAATTGCTCTCTCTTCCAAGAACGCCACTCCCAGATCTTTCCGTCTATTGCTAGGATCTTCTTCCTGGATCTACTCTTTCCCAAATCCGCCAGCTGAGAATTTGGCAGTTCATGGGCTGAGTTCCTCGTGGTTGTGAATATTCAAGCCGAAATAGTCAAGCTTGGGGAGGCTTTCTTTGTGACTCTGAGGCCTGTAGTTCTAGGATCCCCCTTATTTCTGATAAGCCCTGCAGAAGGAACAGTGTGGACCCTGGAGTTGACCCTCTTCTCCTTGGAAGCCATGCATCAGCGGGTACACCATTCATCCATCTCCCTGGAACTCCAGCTTCTCATCTGTACAATGGGATGTTAACAGCCACCTTACAGGATTATTGTGAAGCAAGTGGAAGTTTATAGAACTCCTTGCACAGTGCCAGACATATACAGGGTGGTTGTGGGCCAAGGTAGATCTGCTATCTGTGCAGGAACCCTGGTCACGGGCCTGAACTGAAGCACGTGAGGGTGGACGAGAAGCCCATTGCCCAACGGCAGGGCAACTCAAGTGCCTGCTCCCTTATTTCTATACTCCTTAGATATGGATTTCACGTTTCGCTGCTTCCCAAACATAAACAGCAAGTGCAAAGGTCCTAGGGCAGGAATGAGCGTAAGGAGTTCCAGGAATAGAAAGAAGGCTACAAGGTAGGGAAGCAGTGGGAGAGGGAAAGACCAGGAGGACAGGTGGGCAGGAGAGTTGCCGTGCTTTGCACGGCTGCCACTACTGCAAGGCCCCTCCTCACTCATCTCCTGCCTCCCAAAATTCAGAAGAAACTGCTTGGCTCTGAACTCCTTCCACGTTTGAGTTGCACTCTTTCGTGTACATCACACACTTTCTGACTTGGAAGTTATTTCTGGGCTTGTCCAACTGAGGGCTCCCCGAGGGCATCACAAGCATTATATTTTCATCTCTCTGTCTCAGGACCCAGGGACTGGTGGGCACGGGAAAATTCTCAGAATTGATTGAGTGATTGAATCAGCTGTCACAGCAGGGTAGAGAGTGTTAATAATGCAGGAAACTGTATCAGGAAGCACTAATGTTTCCAGCTCTCATGTGAATCCTGTACCACACAAGCAATCAGAGCATCAGGCTATGTGTGGCCAATGAGAAACCTCCTAGCATCACTATGCTTTCTCAGAGTTGGGCTATCAATCCCTCATCTCAGAAACGTTGATAGACATTGGGGATTGGGCTTCCCAGGTGGTGCTAGTGATCTGCCTGCCAGTGAAGGAGTCTTATGAGATGTGGGTTTCACCCCTGGTTTGGGAAGATCCCCTGGAGAAGGGCATGGCAACCCACTCCAGTCTTCCTGCCAGGAGAGTCCCGTGGAGAGAAGGGGTCTGGCAAGCTACAGTCCATGGGGTCACATTGAGTTGGACACGGCTGAAGCAACTGAGCATGCATGCATCTGATTGGTGCACTTAGGGGTGGCCAGGCATCTCTCTCTTCAGACAGGCCCTCTCCATGTGGAATCTCTGCAATGGCTAGTTGGGCCTCTTCACAATATGGCAGTCTCATGGTAGGACTGATATAACAGCTGAGGATTCCAGCACATAGGCTCCAGTGAACTGAGTAGAAAATGAATCTCCTTTTATGACCTAGCCTCCGAAGTCACATGGTATCATTTATGTCACGTTCTATTGGTGAAGAAGTTCCTAAATTTGGCTCAAATTCCAGGGAACCCCACTTCTTGATGAGAGGAGTGACAAGAACATGCAGATACTCTTGAAAACTGCCACATCATGTTATCTCTACTTTCTTTTACCACAGATTGGTTTAGGATTGTTTGTGACCTATTTCTGGCCAATGAGAAATAAAGTTTCTGAGGACATTTTTTCTTTCATTACAGGAAAGAATACTCCCTTTATGTCATCTCCCTTCTTTCTTGGGATACATTTGTGATACTTGGAGCTGTGGCAGCCATATTGCAAGCATGAGTGAAGATACTGGTGATAGAATGGTAGAGATAGATTTGGGAGCTGGGAGGTATATGGATCCTTGATGACATGACTGAACTACTGCCTCTAACTTGGAATCACTTATGACCAGATTCCTTGATGTGTGGAAGTAACAAACCCCCACTGTACAAACACCTTTGTCTGCATTTTGTTAGTTGCCACTGACCTCATCCCAACTAATGCTGCCTAGTGTGATGATGAAACACACAGGCTTTGAAACAAGATCTCTCTGTGCTTAAATTCTACCTCTTCTTTTAGCCACTGCATGACCTTGGGCAAACCCTTAACCTCTCTGATCCTCCATTTCCTTACTGAGAAATGAAGGGAATAACTTTGCTTACCTCACTGGACCCATAGGAGGATTACAGAGATCATGTATGTAACATTTTGCAACATAGAATTTGACACATCCTCCAAGCTCAATAAATTGTTACTAAAGATATGTAGTGATTCTAAACCCAAATGTCAGGAGCTGTCACCTTTGTGAACCCCACAGCTCTGTGAGGTGGGTGTTTACATCTCTACTTTTGGAAGATGGAAATTAAGGGTCAGGAAGGTAAAGAGATTAGTCATAAGTCACATGGCCGGTTGGGGGGTGGAGTCAGGGCTTCCTGTCTGTTGCGTCTATCTGAGCCTTCCTTATCCAGTTGGGCATTTCATAATGACTCTTACAAGTCTCTGTTTCCTTGGAGAACCAGCCTGTTGAGATAGTGTTCTCTGAGACCCAAAGTTTCTTCACGATTCACACTTCCCACCATAACCCTCTGTCAGCTATCCATTCCTGTTAATTCAGCTTAGCTATATCCTCCCAATGGAAACAGTAAGACACTTCCTTTTCTTGGGCTCCAAAATCACTGCAGATGGTGACTGAAGCCATGAAATTAAAAGGTGCTTGCTCCTTGGAAGAAAAACTATGAACAACCTAGATAGCATATTAAAAAGCAGAGACGTTACTTTGCCAACAAAGGTCTCTCTAGTCAAAGCTATGGTTTTTCCAGTGGTCATGTATGGATGTGAGAGTTGGACCATAAAGAAAGCTGAGCGCCAAAGAATTGATGCTTTTGAACTGTGGTGTTGGAGAAGACTCTTGAGAGTCCCTTGGACTGCAAGGAGATCCAACCAGTCCATCCTAAAGGAAATCAGTCCTGAATATTCATTGAAAGGACTGATACTGAAGCTGAAACTCCAATACTCTGGCCACCTTATGTGAAGAACTGACTCATTGGAAAAGACCCTGATGCTGGGAAAGATTGAAGGTGGGAGGAGAAGGGGACAACAGAAGATGAGATGGTTGGATGGCATCACTGACTCGATGGACATGACTTTGAACAGGCTCCGGGAGTTGGTGGTGGACAAGAAAGCCTGGTGTGCTGCAGTCCATGGGGTCACAAAGAGTCAGACACTACTGAGCGACTGAACTGACTGATATCCTCCCAAAATTGCCTTCTCCCCATCCCCAGGGCCAACACCTGTCTAGGCCAACCTCCCTCACAGGGGTCTCTGCAGGGTCCTATGAATGGCCTTCCCATGTCTTCTCACCATCTACAGGATTCTTTTCAAAACAGAATCAGCTTACATCCCTCCAGCAGCTCTCTTCACTCAGCAGAAAGTGCAAACTCCCTGTGAGGCCTCTGGCCTGCAGCGCCCTGCTGAGTTCTGCATACCCCACCCCCTTCCTCACTACAATTAAAGCCTTGCCCTGCGGCTGCCCTGCTCTTATCCACTTCTCCAGGCACCTGCCTCCTTCAGGTCTCACTCCCGCCAACTCCTCCTGTCTCTGTCTCCTGTTTTTATACCACACAGCTTTTCAGTATGTGACTCCCCATCTGATTTTGAGTCGTTTCAGGCCTCACCTCGGCTGTGAGCCCAATGTGGGCAGTGAGGCAGTGTGGACTAGTGGCTAGGAGGCTGGGCTCAGACCAAGTTCATATCCTAGTTTGCTGCTTTTTGTAGACCTGTCCCAGGAGAAGTTTTACAGCTTCTTTCTGCCTTATTTTCCTAGTCTGTTAAATGAGGCTGAGGAGTGGACCCACCTCATGGGGTTGCTATGAACATTAAATGAAGCAAATCCATGTAATATTATTAGAGCAGAACTTGGGTCCTGGGCAGCACCCAGTGAAAGGAGTGACTTATTCTTCTGGTTCTGTGGGCTGCACCCCTACCCCCCACCCCCCTGCTGTCTGACATGGAGAGCCCCAGGAAGTGCTTACTTGAGGAGCAAGTGGCTTGTTACTCCTGTTCCCATCACAGGCCTGTTGAGGTGGGAAGCTGGATACTGTCCCTGTTTTGCTAAGAAGGAAACAGAGTGGGGAAGCAATCTGCCTGGGACACAAAGCAAGTTAGAGGTGGAGACAAGGGTCGAGCTCAAGGCTCTTGATTTTCACATCTCTGTCCCCCATCCATTCAGGGGATGGATGAGGCCCTGGGGAAAGGTGGCTGAATCCTCAGCAGCAGAGCACAAGGGACTCAGGCTGTCTCCTCCTCCCAGGGTCAAAGCTGGAGCTCTGATGCTTATCAAGATGGCCCTTCCATCCAGTCCTCGCTGGGCACAGAGCCAGCGGGGTGATTAGGAGGCATCTCACAGATGTCCTTGGGGACAAAGAAGCTGGGCAGGGAGGGGTATAGGCCCCAGATCCAGAAGTGCAAAACAGTGAGAGCCAGATCCCTAGCATTATCTGAGCACCCACCACGTGGGTGGCGCACCCAGGTGGTGCACCAGCCTCCCCTCCAGCATGGAGTGAGTTTCCAAAATACAGATCTCACCTCGTTTGTCCTCTGCCTACAACTCTTTCGTGGCCCGCCTTGGCCTGGCATTGAAGACCCTTGCCCTTGCTTGCATCCCTCTGAAACTCTCTCATTTACTCACCTGCTGGTGTCTTGCGCATGTCCCTCCTGTACACTTCAAGCTCTGCTTAAAGGTCTCTGTTGGATCTCTGGTGTCTCTCACAGCACCTGGAATCCTCTGATGCTCAGTGGACAGCCCTTAAATGCATGAATAAATGGGTGAGTGAAGGTGGCCCCAGCTACCTCTCTAGTCACCTCTCCTAACAGTATCTCCCTGTCCCCATCCTAGATTTTATGTTCCAACAATGCAGAGCCCCTTTGCAGTTCCCAGACAATGTCCTTTCATGCCTCTATGCCATTGAACGCACCATTTTCTGCCTGTAGTGCCCTTCTTTCTCAGCTTCCTGATGCCTACCCATCCATCAGGGCTCAGCCCTTCTTGATCTTTTCTTCTCCTGTCTCCAACTTTCAAGTTCCTCCCTCTCACTCTCCCAAGGCCTCTTTCTTGTTCTTTGGGAATTAACAATATCTTGAACTATGAGCTCTTTAAGAATGCCACATCTGACCCATCTCCTCAACCTCAGAACCTAGCCAGGTCCTTAGACCTGGCATGCACTTGTAAACAGTTGCTGAAAGATGAATTAGTTTAATCCTCATATACCCTAGGCACTGGAAATCCTTTGTATTTGGTAAATGTGCTTACCACTGGTAAGCAGGAAAGCCTGTTTGATCCTAGGCATGGAGCTGGGTGGTCTGTCTCTTAGGCCATGGAATCCGATGGATCTTGGCTCTGCCACAGACCAGCTGTGACACAGGGACAGGTTTCGACCTTTCCACTTATAAAATGGGGATAATAGGATCTTCCTCACAGAGATATTGAGAGTTCAGTGAGATGAGTCTCATTAAACGCTCGGCCAGAAGCCTGGCATATGATAAATGCTCGATAAATGTGTGCTGCTATTTTTGCTGTCATTGCAAATGCTGTCTTGACTCCATGTCACGCACTCCATTCTACTAACCAATTTGGTTACAGCTACACAGACTAAACTAAGAAGTGACCACACTCAGTCAGATGGTTCTCGATCTTTGATTGCCAACGTAAAAGTCAGTGATATTTGAGATAAGCTCTGTCTCTGTCATAGATTTGAGGAAATTAGGATCTCTGATCCCAGGGTGAGGGTGGGGGTGAGGAGCTGGGAGAAATAAGGTGGTCATCTTTGCAGGGCTTATCTCAGCCCAGAATGATAGCCCCAGTGGCCAGATCACTAGGACATGTCCTATCCTGGCAGCCTGTAAGCCAGGAGGTTGTACGGTGAAACAGCACAAACAGGAACCACCTGTCTTATCAGGACCAGAGGGTTCACCAAGCCAGACAGAGCCCTTTGTGGAATCAGGAAACTGATTAGCGATCACTTGCTCTGTGGCTGGAGTTTCACACACAGGAGCTTTCTTGAATTCCCCCACTTCCCACTGAGTCAAAGAGCTTGTGGAGAGATTGTCGGCACCTGCCAAATAGCACACAGACATCCTCCAGCAATTCTTGCAGGTATGTGGGAGCCACACGACAACTGTGGGCCAGTAGCTTGTGAGCGAAGTAGATGTGGGTCACTTGGGGCCAGGACAACTGAGAAACAGTGTACCTCCTCCATCCACTCTACTTCCTCTGCCCTGGTGGCCCTGGAGACCACGTGCTCTATATGATGTAGTTATGGGACAAAGCTGTGCTGTGAGTGAGAAAGCATCTTTGTTATGTGAGGAAGCACTTGTTATTGTGGCAAATCCTAGCCAAATCCTGACTAATAGAGAATTATTTTTCTCTTTTCCAGAAAAGGAAATGTAACCTTCTGAACTTGAAGTGACTTGTACAAGGTCATCCAACTAGGAAACGGCAAAATTGGGAATGTGCTATTGGCAATTAGACTTAATGTCTTTTTAGGACTCATTTCAAGCCAGAATTCTAGGCTTCTCTTGAAAGCTAGGTAATCTCAGGGTCTGAGGTTGGGATGAGCTAAGAAAGCACAGCAAGAGAACCTACTATATATTAATAGTTCAGGGAACCCAATTCCATGCTCTGTGGTAACCTAAATGGAAAAAAAAAATTCAAAAAAGAAGAGTTATATGTATACATATAGCTGATTCACTTTGCTGTATAGTAGAAATTAGCACAGCATTGTAAAACAACTATACACCAATAAAAATTAACTTTAAACAAGAGAGCTCTTGGGCAGTGGTCAGGTGAGATAGGGAATCTGAGCAGATCCAGGAAATGACATAAGCAAGTGAGGAATCCCAGCCTCAGCTGAGGAAGTGGGGTTTAGGTGTGCAGCTCAGGATCCAGGTCAGAAGGAGTTTTAGGGAGAGCCTGCGGTTACCTCGAGGTGAGCAGGATGAGCACGCATGGTTGAAAGACGAGCTCAGCCCCTGCAGACGCCATTGTCACGGGCAAGATGTCTCCCCGCCTGAGAACAGTAAGTGAAGAGCCTGGGAATTCAATCAAGGCTTTGGAGAGGCAGAGGAGGAGGTGCTTCCCGAGGGAGATATGGCATAACAAAGAATATATCTGGTTTTCATCCTGCTATGGATCTCTCAAAACCTTTAAAATTTCCTGAATGATAATAGTGTCTTTGTTGTGCTAATGAAGAGATCACAGTGAGACCCTAAATAACCTCAGGATGGGGACTGGTCACCTGAAAGACCAAACTTATCATTCAGCTCAGTTCAGTTGCTCAGTCATGTCTGCCTCTTTGCATGCCCATGGACTGCGGCACGCCAGGCTTCCCTGTCATCACCAACTCCCGGCATTTACACAAACTCATGTCCATGGAGTTGGTGATGCCATCCAAACATCTCATCCTCTGTTGTCCCCTTCTCCTCCCACCTTCAATCTTTCCCAGCATCAGGGTCTTTTCAAATGAGTCAGCTCTTTGCATCAAGTGGCCAAAAGTATTGGAGTTTCAGCTTCAACATCAGTCCTTCCAATGAACACCCAGGACTGGTCTCCTTTAGGATGGACTGGTTGGATCTCCTTGCAGTCTAACGGACTCTCAAGAGTCTTCTCTAACACCACAGTTCAAAAGCATCAATTCTTCGGCGCTCAGCCTTCTTCACAATCCAACTCTCACATCCATACATGACCACAGGAAAAACCATAGCCTTGACTAGATGGATCTTTGTTGGCAAAGTAATGTTTCTGCTTTTCAATACGCTGTCTAGATTGGTCTTAACTTTCCTTCCAAGGGGTAAGTGTCTTTTAATTTCATGGCTGCAGTCACCATCTGCAGTGATTTTGGAGCCCCCCCAAAATAAAGTCTGCCACTGTTTCCACTGTTTCCCCATCTATTTGCCATGAAGTGATGGGACCAGACGCCATGATCTTAGTTTTCTGAATGTTGAGTTTTAAGCCAACTTTTTCACTCTCCTCTTTCACTTTCATCAAGAGGCTCTTTAGTTCTTCACTTTCTGCCATAAGGGTGGTGTCATCTGCATATCTGAGGTTATTGATATTTCTCCCAGCAATCTTGATTCCAGCTTTTGCTTCCTCCAGCCTAGTGTTTTTAATGATGTACTCTGCATGTAAGTTAAATAAGCATGGTGACAATATACAGCCTTGACATACTCCTTTTCCTATTTGGAACCAGTCTGTTGTTCCATGTCCAGTTCTAACTGTTGCTTCCTGACCTGCATACAGATTTCTTAAGAGGCAGATCAGGTGGTCTGGTATTCCCATCTTTTTCAGAATTTTCCACAGTTTATTGTGATCCACACAGTCAAAGGCTTTGGCATAGTCAATAAAGCAGAAATAGATGTTTTTCTGGATCTCTTGCTTTTTCGATGATCCAGTGGATGTTGGCAATTTAATCTCTGGTTCCTCTGCCTTTTCTAAAACCAGCTTCAACATCTGGAAGTTCACAGTTCATGTATTGCTGAAGCCTGGCTTGGAGAATTTTGAGCATTACTTTACTAGCGTGTGAGATGAGTGCAATTGTGTGGTAGTTTGAGCATTCTTTGGCATTGCCTTTCTTTGGGATTGGAATGAAAACTGACCTTTTCCAGTCCTGTGGCCACTGCTGAGTTTTCCACATTTGCTGGCATATTGAGTGCAGCACTTTCACAGCATCATCTTCCAAGATTTGAAATAGCTCCACTGGAATTCCATCACCTCCACTAGCTTTGTTCGTAGTGATGCTTCCTAAGGCCCACTTGACTTCACATTCCAGGATGTCTGGCTCTAGGTGAGTGATCACACCATCGTGATTATCTGGGTCATGAAGATCCTTTTTGTACAGTTCTTCTGTGTATTCTTGCTACCTCTTCTTAATATCTTCTGCTTCTGTTAGGTCCATCCAATTTCCGTCCTTTATTGAGCCCATCTTTGCAAGAAATGTTCCCTTGGTATCTCTACTTTTCTTGAAGAGATCTCTCGGTTTTCCCATTCTTTGTTTCCCCTATTTCTTTGCACTGATCACTGAGGAAGGCTTTCTTATCTCTCCTTGCTATTCTTTGGAACTCTGCATTCAAATGCGTATATCTTTTCTTTTCTCCTTTGCTTTTCACTTCTCTTCTTTTCACAGCTATTTGTAGGGCCTCCTCAGACAGCCATTTTACTTTTTTGCATTTCTTTTTCTTGGGTATGGTCTTGATCCCTGTCTCCTATACAATGTCATGAACCTCCGTCCATAGTTCATCAGGCACTCTATCTATCAGATCTAGTCCCTTAAATCTATTTCTCACTTCCACTGTATAATCATAAGGGATTTGATTTAGGTCAAAATCAGGTCATACCTGAATGGTCTAGTGGTTTTCCCTACTTTCTTCAATTTAAGTCTGAATTTGGCAATAAGGAATTCATGGTCTGAGCCACAGTCAGCTCCTGGTCTTGTTTTTGCTGACTGTATAGAGCTTCTCCATCTCTGGCTGCAAAGAATATAATCAATCTGATTTCAGTGTTAGCCATCTGGTGATGTCCATGTGTAGAGTCTTCTCTAATGTTGTTGGAAGGTGGTGTTTGCTATGACCAGTGCATTCTCTTGGCAAAACTCTATTAGCCTTTGCCCTGCTTTATTCTATACTCCAAGGCCAAATTTGCCTGTTATTCTGGGTTTCTTGACTTCCTACTTTTGCATTCTAGTCCTGTATAATGAAAAGGACATCTTTTTTGGGTGTTAGTTCTAAAAGGTCTTGTAGGTCTTCATAGAACTGTTCAATTTCAGCTTCTTCAACAGAATGATCTCTGTTCGTTTCCAAGGCAAACCATTCAATATCATGATAAATCTATCATTCAGTTCAGTTCAGTTCAGTTCAGTCACTCAGTCACGTCTGACTCTTTGCGACCAGAGTTGGAACATTGGGCCAGCCTGACTTTGAAGGAGGGGAGGGGTTGAAGACTGCATTCAATTATGTGGCCAATGATTTTCTCAGTCATGCCTACCTAATGAAACCCCAGTAGAAACTCTGACACCATGGCATGGTGGAGCTTCTTGATTGGTGAATTTATTGGTGTGCTGGGAGGGTGATGTGTCTCTGTTCCACAGAGGATAAAAAAGCTCTGGATCCTTCTCTTCAGACCTCATCCGATGTGTCTCTTCACTTGGCTGGTGCTGATCTGTACCTTTAAAATAAAACTGTAATCATAAGTATAGCACTTTCAGTGCATTCTGTGAGTCATTCTAGAGGGTTATCAAGCCTCTGGGAGCCATGGGAACCTGGAAATTTATAGTCAGCCAGTGAGAAGTGTGGGTGGCTCCTGAGACTGGTGGCTGGCATCTTAAGTGGAGGCAGTCTTACAGAAGAGGTCTTAGACCCGTGGGCATGACACTAGTTCCAAGACATCCAGCTGATCTCAGAGAATTGGTGTCAGGGTGTAAATGGGGCCACAAGTATTAGTTCAACTGGATGAAGAGTTTGAACAGAAAGGTTGTGTGAGGAGCCCAGAAAAAAGGATTCAGTGTGTCTGAGTCCCCACCCAGGGATGCTAGGATCCACTCCTTTTGGTGGGTCTTCCTTGCGCTGGTGATGGCAAGGATTTATGCTCAGCTGAAAATCTGCAGCCTCTGCGGCCATCCAATCACTCTGTTTTGTTTTGTTTTTAATAAGATGAGCCGTATCAACATCATCACCACTAAGTTCATATGCATCCCTTCACCGTCACTACAAACAGCATCACCACCATCGCAGGGCATGGAGTAACTCAACTGATGGATGTCAAGTGGGAGGTGGCCATTTTTTTCTGCAAAGGGCCAGGTAATAAGTTTTCTCAGCTTTGTGAGCCATACAGTCCCTGTTACAGCTTCTCAACGGCTTCTGTAGTACACAAGTAACCACAGACAATACGTATTTACAAAAACAGGCAGAAGGCGACTTGGCCTGCGGACCATGGTTTGCTGACCTCTGATACAAAGCGCCTAGCCAGGGCCAGGCACTCACGGCACTGTGAATGACTTTTGTGGGCCCTAGGAACGTGTGCCTTCATGGGTCTCCTCCTGGTGGCTCAGATAACGAATAGGCTTGCAATGCAGGAGACCTGAGCTCGATCCCTGGGTTGGGAAGATCCCCTGGAGAAGGGAACAGGTACCTACTCCACTATTCTGACCTGGAAAATCCCCATGGTCAGAGGAGCCTGGCGGGCTACAGTCCACGGGGTCCGAAAGAGTCAGACATGACTGAGTGACTTTCGTTTCACCTTCTAACATAGTATAATTCTGCGGGCCCTAGAAATGTCCTTTTTTAAATATGAAATTTGTGTGTGTTTGTGTGTGTATATGTGTGTTATGATTTTAAAGTATTGTCACAAGACACTGAAAGTATTGTGGGCCCCATGTGCTGTGCCTGATGAATGGGTCAGCACTTGGCTCACTGTCATTAACATTGACTGTGCTCACCATGTGTGAGTCTCTGTTGAATGTTTGCTACATGTCCCATGACAGCCCAATGACAGAGAAATTATCCCCATTTTGTAGAAGAAGAACTTGGGGGCAGAAAAAGTGAAATGATTTCTCTGATAAATGCCAGGGAGTGTCCACCAGGATCTAACACCCAGCTGACCTTACTGCAAAGCCTGAGCTCATAAAAGCTGTCCTTCCTTCTTGTCCAATTTCAGGCTGTTAAGGACTAAATATTTGTCTCCCCACTCCCATTTGTATGTTGAAACTCTAACCCAGAGTGTGGGTGTATTTGGAGATTTAGCCACTAAGGAACTAATTAAGGTTAAACCAGGTAATAAGGGTGGGGCCCTGATCTGATCAAGTTAGTTTCCTTATAAGAAGAGACATCAGAGAGCTTCTTCTCTCTCTCTCCCCAGCCCTTCTCCTTCATGCTAAAAAGAGGTCATGTGAGCACACAGTGAGACGGTGGCTGTCTGTAAGCCAGGAAGAAAAGCCTCACCAGCACCTGACCATGCTGACTCCTTGATCTCGGATGTCCAGCCTCCAGAACCAGGAAAAAATAAATTTGTGTGATTTAAGCCACCCAGTCTCTGATATTTTCTTGTGCACTTCTAGACAACAAAGATACAGTCCCATCCAGCAAAGAAAAGAGGGTGGGAGGGGAGGTCCCAGTTACTAAGTGCCTGCTGCCTGCCAACTGCTGACTCCTCCATTAGGCACATAAGCACAGTGCCTAGGGCCCACAATAATAATTTTGGTATCCTATCCTATGAAAATAGCTTATTTTAAAGTCATAAGGGAAAAAAAATTCACATTAAAAATAAAATTTCCAGGTCTAACAAAATTTTATTATGGTGGAAGAGATCCGCAAAGGCACAAGTTGCTGGGGCCCATGAAAGTCATACCCAGATCTGTGTGTGCCCTGTCTTGGCTAGGCGCTTTGTATCAGCAAACCATGGCCTGTGTGCCAATCAGCTTGCTGCCTGTCTTTGTGAGTATGTGTTGTCCATGACTACTTTTGCACTACAAAAGCAATTAAGAAGCTGTGACAGAGACTCTATGGCCCACAAAGCTGAGAACATTTATTACCTGGTCCTTTGCAGGAAAAATCGGCCACATCCTGCTCTATGTCCATCAGTTGAGTTAGTCCGTGCTCTGTGAGGCTGTGAATTGTATCCTAATTTTTCTAGATAAGGAAACTGATGCTGAGTGTGTCTAAACGACTTGCTGAAGATCCCACAGATGAGCAGTCTGTGACTTCTCAGAAAACCCATGTGCTTTTTACTACGACCACTAGCTGGGCTTGTTCCATCTGCCTCCTTCCTGAAACTTCTTTCTCTTCCCCCGTATGTGCTGAATGAATCTGCAACAGTTAGGCAAAATTTGTTACCACAATCAGTTTCAGTTCAGCCGGCGTTTTTGGTGCCATCTATAAAAAGGCATATGACAGCCCCTTTGGAGGATGGTGGCCGGCAGTGACTACAGCGTGAGTGTGAGTGAGCTGGGGTGGCCGTGGGCAAGGGGTTTCCCCACTCTGGGCCTTCACTTGGTGCGCAGTTGGTAAGAGTGGGGCCCTGCTCCTATACTGCTGGTGGGAATGTAAATTGGTACAGCCACTATGGAGAACAGTATGGAGAGTCCTTACAAAACTACAGGTAGAGCTGCCATATGATCCAGCAATCCCATTCCTGGGTAATTTTCTGGAAAAAATGAAAACTCAAATTTGAAAAGATACATGCACCCCAATGTTCATAGCAGTGCTATTTACAATAGCTAAGATATGGAAGCAACCTAAGTGCCCATCAATAGACGAATAGATAAAGAAGATGTGGTATACACACAAACGTACATATACACTGTATGATAGAATATTAGCCATAAAGAAGAATAAACTCTGCCGTTGGCAGCAGCATGGACGGAGCTAGAGATTATCATACTGAGTGAAGTGAGTCAGACAAAGACAACTACCATGTGGTATCAATTACATGTGGAGTCTTAAGGAATAATACAAATGAATTTATATACAACATAGAAATAGACTCACAGATATAGAAAACAAACTATGGTTACCAAAGGAAAAGGAGGGGGAAGGGATACATTAGGAGCTTGGGATTAACAGATAAAATAGATAAGCAACAGGACCTATTGGATAGCACGGGGAATTAACATTCAATATCTTAAAATACTCTATAATGGAAAAGAATCTGAAAAAGAATATATATATATATATATATATATATATATATATATATATATATATATAAAATTGAATCACTTTGCTGTATACTGGAAACTAACAGAGCTTTATAAATCAACTATATTTCTGTAAAAGGAAAGACTGGGGTTCTGGAGGCAACAGGTGTGAGTCTGAGCCCGATCCAGTGGCTAAATCTCCTTGTCTCTGTCCTCTAGAGATTGTGTATCTAATAGCCCCTACTTCGTAGGGGTGCTCCGAAAAGCATAAAAGTTGAACGTGTAAATACCTTCACCCAGTGTCTGGCACAGCGTGAGAGCTTAATGATTATCACCAATAGCTATTCTGCAGTCATTATTGTCATTATTGTTATTGCTATGCACCAGGACCTTCAGATTACCGGGTGTGGTGGAAGAACGTCCCACAGGAGTTAACTTGCTGTACCACCTTAGATTCAGTTGCTTTTTCTCTCCAGGCCGAGGCTTCCCCAGGCGCTCTCCAGGTTCTGCTTAGCATGACTTTCCCCCTTTTCTGGAGCTTCCTCACTGATCTCTGCCTTCTAAGCCTTTTCTCCTTCAGGGCCCGCCCAGAGTAGTGCTCAGCCCTAGCTGCACTGCTCAGACGGTGAAGGTCACCCTTGCCCGCCTGCTGGAGGCCCAGACAGGGTGCTCCTGGGAAAGGTGAACCCAGGCCCAGAGCCTGTCGGGGCTGGGAAAAGTAAACAGGGAAGGAAATGAGAGGAGCGACCATCACCTGCTTAGCTCCTAGGTGTGTCCATTTGTCCAGAGTATCAGGACAGACCTGAAGGAAGACGGACCCTTCCTGGAAGACAGACCCAGACCTGGGAGACGGACCCTTCACTTGGCACAAAAGGGGACCCGGAAGAGTGAGGGTGCCACAGCTCACAAGGGCACAGTGCTCTGGAGTTCACAGCGCACACCCGGGCCAGGCTGCTCTTTTCTTCTTGTCACTGCCTCAAGACACTCCTCACCGGAACGGAATCTGAACCCTGCTCCCTGGCTTCCCGCCCTCGGCGCCTGCCTCCTGCCTCCCCCCAGCTCTAGCCGCACACTTATGCCCCCATTTTTGCATTATTTAGGCCTGGAGTGTTCTCTGCTGCTCTTTAATGGCTGGCTCCTTTTGAGTTTCTAATTTTCAACTGGAATGCCACTTTTTTTCTAGGAGGCCTGCTTGCTCTGTTGTTGCTGTTTATTCTCAGGCAAGGATACTGGAGTGGCTAGCCATTTCCGTCTTCAGGGGATCTTCCAGACCCGGGGATGGAACCCAGGTCTCCTGCATTGCAGGCAGATTTTTACCACTAAGCCAGTGGAGGCTTCCGCTGAGCCACTAAGGGCTTCCCTGGTGGCTCAGGTGGTAAAGAATCTGCCTGCAATGCAGGAGACCCAGGTTCCATCCCTGTGTTGGGAAGATCCCCTGGGGAAAGTGAAAGTGAAAGTTGCTCAGTCGCGTCCTCCTCTTTGCAACCCCTTGGGCTATAGAGTCCACAGAATTCTCCAGGCCAGAATACTGGAGTGGGTAGTCTATCCCTTCTCCAGCAGATCTTCTGGACCCAGGAATCAAACCAGGGTCTCCCGCATTACAGGCGGATTCTTTACCAACTGAGCTGTGAGGGAAGCCCTCCCCTGGAGAAGGGAATGGCAACCCACTCCAGGATTCTTGCCTGGAGAATCCCACGGACAGAGGAGCCTGGCAAGGCTATAGTCCATGGGGTCACAGAGTCAGACATGACCGAGTGACTACAGGCACACACACACACACGGGGGAAGCTGCCCTGCTTTCTCTCGCTGCCCTTAAATGCAGTCTTCCCCAGAATACCCTTGGCCTTGTCTTTTGGGGCACTTGTACTCTAGGGGTCTCCCATTTGTTTACATGCTCATTGTCTGTGAGCTCCATGAAGCCAGGGGCCTGATCCACCTGATTCCTGCTGCATCCACAGGGCCAGGGAAGTACCCGGAGCCCAGAATGCTGTCACTGCTACCTGCTGAAGGACTGAATGAGTGACATGCAGACATTTTAACCCTGGAACTTTCATTTTCCGTAAGAGGAGGATGAAGGCCTGGGAGGAGAAATTATATTGAGAGCTTTTTTGAGAGAGCTGGTAGCATCACTCAGGCCCTGGGGCATGTTGCTGAGAGGTTGAGGAAAGAGCACAGGCTTGGAAAAGAAATAATATAATATTTGTCTTTGTCTGGCTTGTTTCATGTAGAACAATATTCTCAAGGTGCATTCATACTGTAGCAAATGGCAAGATTTCATTCTAAATTATCGTCTTTGAAGGAATATCTGTTCAAATCCTTTGCCCATTTTTTAAACTGGGCTGGTTTTGTTGTTATTGTGGAGTTCTATTAGTTCTCCATGTATTCTGATATTAAGCCCTTAGCCAATACAAGACGTGTAACAGTTTTCTCCTATTATGCTGTCTTTTCACTCTGTGCAGTTTTAAATTTTGATATAGTCCAATATAACTATTTTGACATTTGTTGTGTGTTCCTTTCGTGTCATAACCCAATAAATCATTCCAAATCCAATGCCATTGAACTTTCCCCTGTTTTAAGAGTTTTATAGTCTTGGGATATTTAAAAATACCAATAAAAGCCCAGTAAAAGATGTTAGCATATAAATGTCTCAGTGTGGTTTGGAACCCTGGCCCAGAGGTCCAGAGCCCAGAGTCCGGGGCCTGGGAGGTTTTGTAGATGAGTCTGCTGGAGCATCGTCTGGGGACTTCTGGAAAAGGAGTGGGGGCTTGAGGACTTACTCTCTGGCCTACTAGCTGTGTGACCTTGAACAAGCCTCTTTACTTATCTGTAAAACTGTCACCTAAGCAGCATTCTGCAAAATGAATCCGATGAACGAGTGTGAGTGCTTTGTGTCCTAATGGAGGTGTGAGGATCCTCTTATTGTCCCTAGCTCTGTGCCGTCTTCCCAGGCCTGGGCCAAAAAAAAATTCACTTATGAGTGTGTACCCACAGGAACTGAGAGCAGGACCTCAAAGAAAGATTGATACAGTCAAGATCATAGCAGCAATATTGACAGTAACCAAAAGGTGGAAGAAACCCAGATGTTTACTGATGGATAGATAGACAAGCAAAATGTGGTGTATACATACAAGGGAATTCAAGCCTTAGAAGGAAAGGAAATTCTGACACGTGCTACAACATGGATGAACCTTGAAAACATTACACTAATTGAAATAAGTCAGTTGCTGCTGCTGCTGCTGCTAAATCGCTTCAGTTGTGTCTGACTCTGTGCGACCCCATAGACGGCAGCCCACCAGGCTTCCCCGTCCCTGGGATTCTCCAGGCAAGAACACTGGAGTGGGTTGCCATTTCCTTCTCCAATGCATGAAAGTGAAAAAATAAAGTGAAGTCGCTCAGTCGTGTCCGACTCCTAGTGACTCCATGGACTGCAGCCCACCAGGCCCCTCCGTCCATGGGATTTTCCAGGCAAGAGTACTGGAGTGGGTTGCCATTGCCTTCTCCGAATAAGTCAGTTACAAAAAGACAAATACTGTATGATTCCACTTAAATGAGGAAGAGTAGTCAATGGCACCCCTCTCCAGTACTTTTGCCTAGAAAATCCTGTGGACGGAGGAGCCGGGTAGGCTGCAGTCCATGGAGTCGCTAGGAGTCGGACACGACTGAGTGACTTCACTTTCACTTTTCACTTTCCTTCATTGGAGAAGGAAATGGCAACCCACTCCAGTGTTCTTGCCTGGAGAATCCCAGGGACGGGGGAGCCTGGTGGGCTGCCGTCTCTGGGGTCACACAGAGTTGGACACGACTGAAGTGACATAGCAGCAGCAGCAGCAGTAAGATTCCTAAGACAGAAAATAGAATGATGGTTTCCAGGGGCTGGAAAAGGGAGAAATGGGGAGTTGTTGTTGACTGGGTACAAAGTTTGTTTTTCACTACCGTGTGAATGTGCTTAATACTGCCGAACTGTACAGTTTAAAACGGTAAGATGTTCAATTTTATGCTACGTGTATCTTAACCACAATTAAAAGCAGAAGCCAGTCCAGGTTTGATGCACGATACTGGATGCTTGGGGCTAGTGCACTGGGACGACCCAGAGGGATGGTATGGGGAGGGAGGAGGGAGGAGGGTTCAGGATGGGGAACACATGTATACCTGTGGCGGATTCATTTTGATATTTGGCAAAACTAATACAATTATGTAAAGTTTAAAAATAAAATAAAATAAAAAAGAAGTACGTGAATGAATAAATGAACGAATGAAAAGAGCCCAGAGTCTTCCAAATTTCCCGAAGGCCACACTCCTGCAAATTCCAAGAAGACCCAAATGGGTTCCCAGTTGGGGAGGAGTGGGTAGCCTTTCACTTCTACAGGGATCTCCCGCATTGCCCATTTTTTAAACTGGGCTGGTTTTGTTGTTGTTGTGGAGTTCTATTAATTCTCCATGTATTCTGATATTAAGCCCTTAGCCAATACAAGATGTGTAACAGTTTTCTCCTATTATGCTGTCTTTTCACTCTGTGCAGTTTTAAATTTTGATATAGTCCAATATAACTATTTTGACATTTGTTGTGTGTTCCTTTCGTGTCATAACCCAAGAAATCATTCCAAATCCAATGCCTTTGAACTTTCCCCGGTTTTTTATAGTCTTGGGCTATTTAAAAATACCAATAAAAGCCCAGTAAAAGACGTTAGCATATAATGTCTCAGTGTGGTTTGGAACCCTGGGCCAGAGGTCCAGAGCCCAGAGTCCGGGGCCTGGGAGGTTTTGTAGATGAGTCTGCTGGAGCATCATCTGGGGACTCTGGAGATGCTGCCTGCTGCGGTCAGAGTACTACAAAGTAGGCAAGCAGGGAGCATCCTTCCTAGGAATTCCTTGCATCCTCACTTAAGGAGCCTCTTTTCCCATCAGCAAGATATCCCAAGCCCTGTCATAGGTTTGCTACAAGGACTGAATGGGAAAGGATGGAAGATAAGGGCCTTTAGTATCCATGGGGGCTGATAGGGTTACTATTGATTTCTAGAAGTGAAAGTGGCATGTGAAAAAGTCCAGATTGACTGAAAAAAAAATTCTCCATATGACAGGGATGCACCCTGAAAGCATTAATATAAGGAAATGAACCAGTCATAAAAGGCAGGATTCATTTCTGTGAACACGCAAACCTACAGAGACATTAAGTAGCTTAGTAGTAGCCAGGAGATCCAGGTGGATTGGTCTTGATGGCTAAGGAGGGTGGGGTTTCTTTTTGATGTAAGATGTTCTAAAATTGATTGTGGTCATGGATATGAAGCTCTGTGAATACCCTGGAAGCTATTGAATGGTATACCTTAAGGGCAAATTCTATGGTATGTGAATTATATGCCAATAAAGTTGTTAAAAAAATCCTTTCACATCCCAAAGATGCAAGATGGAAGGTGAATTTGTTGACCCACGGTTGCACACCAGTGAGAGACAGGGGTGGGATCCAAGACCGGTTTGCATGACCCCAAAGGCTCTTTCATTCTTTTGCCTCTGCTTCCTCCCTCAGGATGTGGTGAGGAAGGTGAGAGGTAGCACTTGGCTCATGCAAAGTTAAACATCTCTGCAAAAGAGTGTTCAGTTCAGTTCAGTCCCACAGTCATGTCAGGCTCTTTGTGACCCTGTGGACTGCAGCATGCCAGGCCTCCCTGTCCATCACCAACTCCCGGAGTTTAATCAAATTCATGTTCTTTAAGTCAGTGATACCATCCAACCATTTTATCCTCTGTCGTCCCCTTCTCCTCCCGCCTTCAATCTTTCCCAGCATCAGGGTTTTTTCCAATGAGTCAGTTCTTTGCATCAGGTGGCCAAAGTGTTGGAGTTTCAGCTTCAGCATCAGTCCTTCCAATGAACACCCAGGACTGATCTCCTTTAGGAGGGACTGGTTGGGTCTCCTTGCAGTCCAAGGGACTCTCAAGAGTCTTCTCCAACACCACAGTTTATAAGCATCAATTCTTTGGCGCTCAGCTTTCTTCACAGTCCAACTCTCACATCCATACATGACCACTGGAATAACCATAGCCTTGACTAGACGGACCTTTGTTGGCAAAGTAATGTCTCTGCTTTTCAATATGCTGTCTAGGTTGGTCATAACTTTCCTTCCAAGGAGTAAGTGTCTTTTAATTTCATGGCTGCAGTCACTATCTGCAGTGATTTTGGAGCCCCCCAAAATAAAGTCTGCCACTGTTTCCACTGTTTCCCCATCTATTTCCCATGAAGTGATGGGACCAGATGCCACAATCTTCATTTTCTGAATGTTGAGCTTTAAGCCAACTTTTTGACTCTCCTCTTTCACTTTCATAAAGAGGCTTTTTAGTTCCTCTTCACTTTCTGCCATGAGGGTGGTGTCATCTGCATATCTGAGGTGATTGATATTTCTCCTGGCAATCTTGATTCCAGCTTGTGTTTCATCCAGCCCAGGGTTTCTCATGATGTACTCTGCATATAAGTTAAATAAGCAGGGTGACAATATACAGCCTTGACATACTCCTTTACCCATTTGGAACCAGTCTGTTGTTCTATGTCCAGTTCTAACTATTGCTTCTTGACTTGCATACAGATTTCTCAGGAGGCAGGTGCGGTGGTCTGGTATTGCCATTTCTTGAAGTATTTTCCACAAATTGTTGTGATCCATACAGTCAAAAGCTTTGGCATAGTCAATAAAGCAGAAATAGATGTTTTTCTGGAACTCTCTTGCTTTTTTGGTGATCCAGCAGATGTTGGCAATTTGATCTCTGGTTCCTCTGTCTTTTCTAAATCCAGCTTGAACATCTGGAAGTTCATGGTTCACATATTGTTGAAGCCTGGCTTGGAGAATTTTGAGTATTGCTTTGGCTAGAGTGTAAGATGAGTGCAATTGTGTGGTAGTTTGAGCATTCTTTGGCATTGCCTTTCTTTGGGATTGGAATGAAAACTGACCTTTTCCAGTCCTGTGGCCACTGTTGAGTTTCCAAATTTGCTGGCATATTGAGTGCAGCACTTTCACAGCATCATCTTTGAGGATATGACATAATTCAACTGAAATTCCATCACTTCCACTAGCTTTGTTCACAGTGATGCTTCACTTGACTTCACATTCCAGGATGTCTGACTCTAGGTAAGTGATCACATCATCATGATTATCTGGGTCATGAAGATACTTTTTGTACAGTTCTTCTGTGTATTCTTGCCACCTTTTCTTAATATCTTCTGCTTCTGTTAGGTCCCTACCATTTCTGTCCTTTATTGTGCCCATCTTTGCATGAGATGTTCCTTTGGTATCTCTAATTTTCTTGAAGAGAGCTCTAGTCTTTCCCATTCTATTGTTTTGCTTTATTGCTTTGGACTGATCACTGAGGAAGGCTTTCTTATCTCTCCTTGCTATTCTTTGGAACTCTGCATTCAAATGGGTATATCTTTCCTTTTCTCCTTTGCCTTTTGCTTCTCTTCTTTCCACAGCTATTTGTAAGCCCTCCTCAGACAACCATTTTGCCTTTTTGCATTTCTTTTTCTTGGGGATGGTCTTGATCACTGCCTCCTGTACAATATCATGAACCTCAATCCATAGTTCTTCAGGCAATGTATCTATCAGATCTAATCCCTTGAATCTATTTCTCACTTCCACTGTATAATCATAAGGGATTTGATTTAGGTCATACCTGAATGGTCTAGTGGTTTTCCCTACTTTCTTCAATTTAAGTCTGAATTTGGCAATAAGGGGTTCATGATCTGAGCCACAGTCAGCTCCCAGTCTTGTTTTTGCTGATTGCATAGAGCTTCTTCATCTTTGACTGCAAAGAATATAATCAATCTGATTTCAGTGTTGGCCATTTGGTGATGTCTACATGTAGAGTTTTCTCTTGTGTTTTTGGAAGATGATGTTTGCACTATGACCAGTGCATTGTCTTGGCAAAACTCTATAAGCCTTTGCCCTGCTTCATTCTATACTCCAAGGCCAAATTTTCCTTTTACTCTAGGTATTTCTTGACTTCCTACTTTTGCATTCCAGTCCCCTATAATGAAAAAGACATCTTTTTCGGGTGTTGGTTCTAGAAGCTTTTGTAGGTCTTCATAGAACCATTCAACCTCAGCTTCTTCAGCATTACTGGTCGGTGCATAGACTTGGATTACTGTGATAATGAATGGTTTGCCTTGGAAATGAACAGAGATCATTCTGTCGTTTTTGAGATCACATCCAAGTACTGCATTTTGGACTCTTTTGTTGACTATGATGGCTACTCCATTTCTTCTAAGGGATTCTTGCCCACAGTAGTAGATATAAGGGTCATCTGAGTTAAATTCACCCATTCCAGCCCATTTTAGTTTGCTGGTTCCTAGAATGTTGATGCTCATGCTTGCCATCTGCTGTTTGACCACTTCCAATTTGCCTTGATTCATGGACCTAACATTCCAGGTTCCTATGCAATATTGCTCTTTACAGCTTCAGGCTTTACTTCCATCACCAGTCACGTCCACAACTGGGTACTGTTTTTGCTTTGGTCCCATCCCTTCATTCTTTCTGGAGTTATTTCTCCACTGATCTCCAGTAGCATGTTGGGCACCTACCGACCTGACTGAGCGCTTTCTGTGCACTGGGCTAAGTGTGTATGGTGCATATTACTGCTTTTATAAGGTAGAGGCATGTTTTGTCCTCATTATACAGATGAGAAAATTGAGGTTCCAAGAATGAAGTGGCGTGTTCAAGGTGACACAGCAGGTCTGGGATTTGTCCCTGGCTCTGTCCAGCTTGAGTCTGCTTCTAACCAGGTAGCTCCCAGGAAGGAATTGTCTAGACCAATAGAAATGAGGGCCTGGCCAACTGGCTACCGTGCAGTTGTCAGTCCCAGACTGCATTTGTGGAGGACAGTAGGCGAGGCAAGCAGATGGAGAGGGGAAGGTGCAGGGGACCATGTTGTGTAGGAACAGTGGGAGGTCTAAGGAGGTAGGGGGTGGGGCTGCAACACCACACTGCTTCAGTCTCTGCCACACAGTCTCCGCTATACCGGCGTGGTCTTGCTTTGTGAGGCCAGGAAGGAAGAACAGAAGGAGCTAGGACTAACAGGTGAACTCAAGTGGAGGAAATGATTGGGATCTAACTATCGAGAGATGGGTTTAAGCAGCCTTGTAAGGTAGTGAGCTCCCCACCACTGGAGGTGTGTAAACTGAGGCTTGTTTTCCAGTTGGTAGAACCAGGCACTGGGGCAGAGGTTGAACTAGATGTCCATGTTAGTGTGTACTGGGGACAAACAACCTCCCCCCACACTCAGTGGCTTGCAACCAATTAATGGTTATATTTCACTCTCTGATCTTTAGGTCAGCTGTGACTCAGCTGGGTTTGGATTCAAATCTCCCCCATGTGTTTCCAATTCTAGGTCTTCCCAGAATAAGTTCTTCTCACAGCCAACACTGAAAGTGAGAAAGCAAGGACACAAACAGGCAATGCATCTTAAATTCTCGGCTTAGGATGGCCACACTGTCCACTCCACTCAGGTTCCATTGGTCAAAGCAAGTCACACGGCCAAGTCCAAGTCCATGGGTTAAGGATGTATGTTCCGTTCATGCGGTGCAGGACAGGAGCAAATACCATTGACCACAATGACCATTTAGATGATCTGATCCATATCAGAGAGACAGGTGCTTTTCCACAGGACTGGACCCTTCCAGGAATGTGTGGTTATCAGTACTTTCACAGCCAACTCCAAAGTGCCCCCATGCTCCCTCCTGCCCTCCTCTTGATTTGTGTGCTGTGTCATCATCCATCCATTCATTTCTTCTCTCTTTCATCATCCATCCTGGATCCTGGGAAAAAAATGGGACTGGTGAGATGAACCGGAAAGAAAAATAGCAACATATAAGCCCTGGGATTTCCTTTGTTCCTAGATAAGACCCCTGACCTGGAATTTGGTCACAGGAAGGGGAAAGGTTAAATCAATGCCTTGCAGACTCTCCATGCAGCTCAAGGATGGTCACCAGGTGTGGAGGGCCCTTGGATGGCCTGTGAGTGTTCCCCGAGCCTCTAACAGAGTAGGGAGTAGAGAGCTGAAGTCTCCTAGTTGAGGGGAGATTTAAAATGGAAAATGAGGGCCTGAGGGGCTGCCTTGGAAGGAAAAGACCTGGAAAATATCAAGAAGCAAGCACCTGGTTTCAAAGGCTCCAAGTGGCCAGTGAAGGACTCCTCTTGGTGGGGTTTGAAGATGATATTCAAGTTAAAGCTGTGACCTGCACCGAGTGAGGTGCAATAACCAACCTTCCCGCCTCCTAAACTTTGAGTGGAAATCTGTTACACACAGAACCTTGTGTTTGTGGTAATTTGGGGGCAGTGAAGCAATCAGGCCTGAGTCCAGCCAGCATGGGGTGGTGCAGGGAGGCAAAGACAGCGTGGAGGGTGAGAATGCAGAGGAAACCAGAGATAAGAGCAAAGGCTGCCTAGAAGAAATGTAGCTATCTAAGATGTGGGGTGTGGGCTATTTTTATTTAAATATCCAAGAGTAGGCCCAGCTCAGATCCCCGGAGGCCCAGGGATCTCCAGGGATCTGCCAATCTGAGTTATATTCGGGGCATATTCAGGGTAACTGGGGACTCTGTGGCAGGCCCTTTAGAGCTAACCACTGGCCTGGTGTTGAGACAGAACTGTGTCCGTGCTGCTTTGGTAGAGAGCAGCTTTGAGCTTGACAGACTCTCAGAGCACGCCACAAAGTCAGAGGGAAGTTGTGCAAACAGGTCTGAAGTCAGCCTGACAGCTTTTGGGGTGTGGGGTTCCTCTGTTTGAAGCTGGGCATTGCAGACAGAGCGTCAAGGCACCTGCAGCACTAAGAGAACTTTCTAGAGCTTTTCAGTCAAGCCAATCCCCTGAGGTACATGGACTTGAGGCAACCTCAGGTAGTGAAGACAGAGAGATAGGGTGTGAGGAGGCTATCACAGTCCAGCGAGGTGTGAGGAGAAAAGCCATCAACTCTGCCCTGGAGGCTCCAAAAAACTCTACCACAGACAGGACCTTTCAGCTGGGCCTTGAGCATAAAGAGGAGTCTGTTACAGGGTAACTGTTGAGAATGGGCTCCTTAGGCAGAAGGAGGAAAGTAAGGTAGAATCTCAAGAGGGATGACACAAAGCTTCACTAGTTAACATGAGCTTTTAAATCTCTTTCCTCATGTATTTCTATTTCCTGTTAAAAATGAGAAATGTATTCAGATTTATGCTAATTGCATACCCTGCACTCAGAATAGAAAAAGTCGTAGGCAGCGGCTGCAGAGCCATCACTGCTGTGGGAACTTCTTGCTGTGAGAGATAAGAGTCTGTGGCTTCCGAGGAAGAAATCTGGACCCCGGAGCCCTCCTTTCCTTCTGGGTCAGCCCCAGGCTGTGGACACATCACTGACCATGCAGTCACGTGGACGGGGGTTCAGCGCCTGACTCAGGTACTTGGGGCCTACATGACCTTGGTCAAGTCATTTTTGCCTCTCTCGGCTTTAGCTTTCAAAGCCTGAAATAGGGGTGCACATGTGCCCCCTGTCGCTCTGTCTCCCCAGGGCTGATTACTTGGTCTATCTGCCTCGTAGTTTGCCAGCTGGACTCCCAAGGCACATTCTAACTTGGTCTGGCAGAGGTCTGGCTGCATGCCCCAAAGCACAAGGTCGCTTTGATCCCTCTTTCACTCAGCTGCCAACACGTCTCTTAAATAAGCAAGAACAGGCAAGCACACCCATCTTCCCTCCTTGTTGCTCAAGTTTCCCGGTGACTTCTCCCTGATGGTCAACAGGGCCCCACTCCGTCAGTGGGACTGGATTCTCACGTCCCTGGCTTCAGGGCAATGCGCAGACAGGATCTGTCTCCTTTTCGCCCCACGCCAAGTGGGGTAAAGCCCTCCTTTCTTTGGATCCAGAAGGCTTGGAAATGCCCAGGGCTTGGATTGGCATCCTGGCTTGGCTGTGATGCCTTGGGCCAGTTTACTAACATCTCTGAGCCTCCGTTTCCTAATCATCAAAATGGAGATGGCGGTATCCACCTGCCAGAATTATCATGAGGAAGATATTAAATGGGATGGTATATGCCAGGTGGCCGATTGTGACAACTATATATTTGCACTTTGTCCCTGGTTCCCACCACAGAACCCTTGGAACATTTTGGAGTGGCAAAAATGTTTTTAATAATACAGATGAGTATATATAAAAAAACAGAGAAAACAAACTTACAGTCACCAAAGGGGACAGTGAAGTGGGGGAGAGACAAATCAGGAGTATGGGGTTATCAGATACAAACCACTATACATTGTAGGAGACGGAGAATAAAAGAAAGGCAGACCCCGGCAAGGGCCGCAAAAGAAGTTTATAATCAATTATTTATAATTGATAAATGTTAAACTTTATCAATAAGTTTATTGATAAACTGGATGCTATAAGGCATGAGACTCTTGGAACAAGTCCAGAGGAAACAGTTCATAACTTTGAAAACAAGATATGATCCTGGGGTCGGTTCCAAGCCCAGACTGTTTCTCAACTGGCGTCTCAGAGTCACAGGTTTTACGTATCTGGTGGAAAATCTATAGATAAGAATATTAGTCTTCGTTACCGATTTGTTATTGATTACTGTTTCCTAATTACTCAATGGTTATTGATCATTTTGTTCTTTGGCCCTGAAGGCCACGTGAGTTACAGTTTAACTCCCCGCATATTCTTTCATTCACGGCTGAAAGTATAATAAAGCTGGCTTGGATTCAGGCTCGGCACCTTCACCTTGGGCGGTGTTGGTCCCCTGATCCTCGCTTTTTTCTGAATTCTTGTGTCTCGTTTCTCATTCTCTTGCCGTATCGCACTTTCAGAAACCCTGCTTGTCGAGCTGGTCTCGACAATACATAAAAAAAGATAAGCAACAAGGATTTACTGTATGGCACAGGGAATTATACCCGTGCTCTACAGTTCAGTTCAGTTCAGTCGCTCAGTCGTGTCCCACTCTTTGCGACCCCATGGACTGCAGCACGCCAGGCCTCCCTGTCCATCACCAACTCCCAGAGTTTACCTTGTAATAATCTGTAATGGAATATAATGTGTAAAAAAAAAAAAAAAGCAAAACCCTAGTCATCATACTGTACATCTGAAACTAACATAATGTTGCAAATCAACTCTATTTCATTAACAAGGTTGTCTTTTATATGTAATGACTGCTGTCTTGGGGTGCCTAAATAGCTTCAGGAAGAGGCTGGTTGCTAAAAGACCAGAACGCGATTTAAAGGTTTTGAACATTCAGCTTCTCCCTTAACCTCTGGGGAAGGCTGACGGGCTGAAGACTGAGTTAATTACTAATGGCCAATAATTTAATGCCTGTGCAATGAGACCTCCATAAAATCCCCTGAACAGCAGAGTTCTGAGTGGGTGAACACATCGAGGAGCTTGGAGGGTAGAGTGTCCAGACAGACCGCAGAAGCCCCCGGCCCCTCCCTCAGCCCTTTTTCCATGGACCTCGTCCATCTGTCTGATCCTGAGGTGTATCTTTTTCAGGTGAGCTGGAACTAGTCAGTAAAGCACTTTCCTGAAGTCTATAAGCCTCTCAGGTGGTGCTAGTGGTAAAGAATCCGCCTGCCAATACGTGAGGTTAAGAGAGGGGGGTTCGATTCCTGGGCCAGGAAGATTCCCCAAGGGAGGAAATGGCAACCCACTCCAGTATTCTTGCCTGGGAAATCCCATGGACAGAGTCTGGCGGGCTATTGTGCATGGGGTCACAAAGAGTCAGACATGACTGAGCACATGGGCACAAGAGTTGTTCTGACAAATTCTCAAACTCGAGGAAGAGGTTGGGGGAGTCCCCCGAGTTTAGAGCCCAGCGCCCAGTAAACAGCAGCTATGCCCCTTCAAACTATGCTAGAGTCTTCTGAAATGCTTGTGCCTTTCAGAAGCACAAGCTGAGAATACTGATGAGTTTTGTACACTGCCTGGTTTATAAAGAACTTTCACTTGAGGTACCAAATTTGACAACAGATTTCTGCCCCCATTCTGTTACTTCAGGGGGCAGCCCCCCGGGTCCCTCCTGGACTCAGGAGAGGGTATCCTGGAGGGGCTGAGCACACAGGGTGACCAGGCAGGCGATAAGGAGTACATTGTCTGAGAATTGGACAATGACCTTATTATCACCTTATGGCTGTCATTCTAAATAATGTTTACTTCAGTTCAGTTCAGTCGCTCAGTCGTGTCCGACTCTTTGCGATCCCATGAATTGCAGCACGCCAGGCCTCCCTGTCCATCACCATCTTCCAAAGTTCACTCAGACTCATGTCCATCGAGTCAGTGATGTCACCCAGCCATCTCATCTTCTGTCGTCCCCTTTTCCTCCTGCTCCCAATCCCTCCCAGCATCAGAGTCTTTTCCCATGAGTCAACTCTTCGCATGAGGTGGCCAAAGTACTGGAGTTTCAGCTTTAGCATCATTCCTTCCAAAGAACACCCAGGACTGATCTCCTTCAGAATGGACTGGTTGGGTCTCCTTGCAGTCCAAGGGACTCTCAAGAGTCTTCTCCAACACCACAGTTCAAAAGCATCAATTCTTCGGCACTCAGCTTTCTTCACAGTCCAACTCTCACATCCATACATGACCACTGGAAAAACCATAGCCTTGACTAGACAGAGTTAGTGGTAAAATATTATTCCCTAAAAATACATTTGTTGATGTAAGTTCTAGGTACTTGGCTTTGTCCTTGTTAAGAGTTTTAATAATACATGTCGGCTTCCTATTAGCACATTTTTATTATATATTCTTTAAAAGTGTATCATTCTACATGCAAATTAATTCTGAGAACTCCCCATACACTCAGGCTCAGCTTTAAGCTCTTGTTTGGAAAATAAGTTCATAACGATTTGGAATTGGTCAAGTTCACTTCGGGAGGGGTTAATGTTGCTGTGTATCCATTTTTGGGCATTAGATTTGAAATAAGTAAAAGCACAGTAACCCCAAAGACTAAGAAACTGAACTTGAGTTTCTTCAATTTCTTCATTCCAAGTGGCTACTTAGAGCTTATATTTATGTTTAAAATTTAAAACAGTGGAATGAAATACCAACTGTGAGGTGTAATATTTTCTTTTGATAGTGCAAATTTCAGCTTATACATGAAATATGTCAATTATGTTGAGGCAGTCCAAGCTCAGGCTGGAAAAGAATTTCCAGACGCAGAGTATTTTAGAAGAGAAAGAATTTATTGAGCACAAAGGGTAGTGAGGGCGCACTGCAGAGACAGCAGGCCGACTTCCTGACAGCCCAGGGAGGGCTGGCCCCTTTCATGGGCTGGCCGCCAGTCTTCATAGTCTCAAGACAAAGAAAACTCCTATGGGGAAGGGTGGCGTTAAGTCACTGGTCAGAGGTCTCTTGGTGCCCACCTTGCCTTATGCGGGGATGGGAGCTGGCTGGTTAGGGACAGGATGGTTCGTGTCAAACAAAATGGCTCATGGCAACGGATGCTATGGAGCTGGGCTTATTCTGGAAACATTGCCCTACGACCTCAGAATGCTGCTGCTGCTGCTAAGTAGCCTCAGTCGTGTCTGACTCCTAGCGACCCCATGGACTGCAGCCCACCAGGCTTATCCACCCATGGGATTTTCCAGGCAAGAGTACTGGAGTGGGGTGCCATTGCCTTCCTGATGACCTCAGAATAGGGCTCCACAAATTTCACTTACAATATTATTTTATTTCAGATTATTATAACGGAATACGTCCCTCATAGAGAGGGAAAAAATGCGAAAACTGATCCACTCTGGGTGTCAAATACGGTAGGTGCACTCGTGCCCGGGAGCCAACTAGGCTGGGGTCAGGTCCTTGGGGGAGCTGGAGTGACCCCCGCCTTCCCACCTCAGAGCAGGACTGCCCAAGGGTCTGGGAGACTGAGCTGGTGTGTTGTGTGACCTGAAAGAGGCAGCAGCTGGGATGACAAATGAGAGCACAGGCTTTGGAATCAGAGGAGAAGTTTTATACAGCTGTGTGTCCTTGAGTGAGTTGCTGAACCTCTCTGAGCCTTTGTCATCATCTGTAAAATAAAGATGATCTAGCACCTACCTCCTGCTTTGATTGAGACCAAATTCCGCCTGGCCTGCCTTTGATGAACAGGGGTCAGTGGCCATTGCTCCTGATATGATTTCCATACACTGAGGGCAGGCAGGGAAGGGAAAGACAGGAAGGGAAGAGACTGTGAGCATGGGTATTTCCAGTATGATCTGCGGTGGCTTTTCCAGAAGAACAGAGGCTCTGTTTAAGGGCTCAGGTCCAAATACCAGAGTCTGGTTCCTCAAAAGAAGCTGGAAACGGGAAGTGAAATCCCTTATTTGAAAATGTTGGCTCAAATAATTTTAAAACACTGCTAGAGTCAAATAAAACATACTATGGACTGACTTTGATCCATGGCCCACTACTTGGCGGGTCCCCAAATACAACAAAGACGTTGTTCTGCTCTGAGAAACACCAATGAGACTCTTTCCCGTTATCCCGGGTGCCTGACCTCTGTCTTTGTCTCTCCTATTCTCTTTTTATCGGTCACTCTGTCAGCTGTTCTCTCTGAAAGATAAGGATTCTAAAAATGTAAACACAATACCATTATCACTTAATATCAATTAATACTTCATCAGATACTCACTGCATTGTCATTATTTCCTGTTGCCTCACATAGGTATACTTCACAATTAGTGTGTTTTCAAACCTTTTTTTTTTTTATCATGGCCCTCTTGTTTAAGACCTCCCCCCACCAATCACAACGCTTCCCATCTCGCTCCACGAAATTTGAATACCACAGATGAATTGTATATTTCTTTATATACTGCAGGCCTTTAGAGACCATATATCACTGTAATAGCTAAGATTTTTCCAGTCCCTAAAGACATGAGTGTTGCTCTCTTTGTGAGTGACTGCCTCTCTGTTCCTTCTTTAAAAACACGTGCTATGGGAATTCCCTGGAGGTTCAGTGGCTAAGACTTGGGCTTTCACTGTTGTGGGTGTGGTTTTGACCCCTGCTTTGGGATCTAAGATCCCACAAACCACATGGTGTGGCAAAACAAGCAAGCAACCAAACACAGCAGGAGAGCAGAAGCCACGCATGCTCTAATGGGCTTCGAGTATGGCATGGATCACACCATAACCATCGGACGATGAGCTATCCTAGAACCCGTCTAAGGCTTTCCTGCTCTCTCTCTCTCTGTGCTTTTAAAAGCAACTTTTTGTTTTCGAGGAAACATGCTCATTTTTCATGTTGCATCTCCTCACTCTGCCCCCCACCCCCCTCACCCCTGTCTCCCACTCCGTTTGCTGACTGCAGCCTGCTGGCATGAGTAACATGGTACTCAGCCTCCTGCATTTCCTGCTCCGTGCTGTCTGGATCCAGTTGAGGCTGAGTCAGTATGACAATTGATCCTTTTTCCTTTCTTTTGCAAGACGACTTCTCTTTTTAAATGAGCAGACACTGACGAGGAAGTCCTGGATCCATTAATTCATTAGAAATTTCTTTCCCTTTTAAGAATTTCTTGCCCTTTTAAGTAAATGTTTCTAAGAGTTACGCCTCAAAGGGCTGGAAATTTTAGCATTTCTTAAGGTTTCAGCAATACGTGAACTGTGAAATTCCAGATGTTCAAGCTGGCTTTAGAAAAGGCAGAGGAACCAGAGATCAAATTGCCAACATCTGCTAGATCATCGAAAAAGCAAGAGAGTTCCAGAAAAACATCTATTTCTGCTTTATTGACTATGCCAAAGACTTTGACTGTGTGGATCACAAGAAACTGTGGAAAATTCTTCAGGAGATGGGAATATCAGACCACCTCACCTGCCTCCTGAGAAATCTGTATGCAGCTCAGGAAGCAACAGTTAGAACTGGACATGGAACAACAGACTGGTTCCAAATAGGAAAAGGAGTTCATCAAGGCTGTATATTGTCACCCTGCTTATTTAACTTATATGCAGAGTACATCATGAGAAACGCTGGGCTGGAAGAAGCACAAGCTGGAATCAAGATTGCCAGGAGAAATATCAATCACCTCACATATGCAGATGACACCGCCCTTATGGCAGAAAGTGAAGAGGAACTAAAAAGCCTCTTGATGAAAGTGAAAGAGGAGAGTCAAAAAGTTGGCTTAAAGCTCAACATTCAGAAAATGAAGATTGTGGCGTCTGGTCCCATCACTTCATGGGAAATAGCTGGGGAAACAGTGGAAACAGTGACAGACTTTATTTTGGGGGGCTCCAAAATCACTGCAGGTGGTGACTGCAGCCATGAAATTAAAAGACGCTTACTCCTTGGAAGAAAAGTTATGACCAACCTAGATAGCATATTGAAAAGCAGAGACATTACTTTGCCAACAAAGGTCCATCTAGTCAAGGCTATGGTTTTTCCAGTAGTCATGTATGGATGTGAGAGTTGGACTGTGAAGAAAGCTGAGTACCAAAGAACTGATGCTTTTGAACTGTGGTGTTGGAGAAGACTCTTGAGAGTCCCTTGGACTGCAAGGAGATCCAACCAGTCCATTCTAAATGAGATCAGCCCTGGGATTTCTTTGGAAGGACTGATGCTAAAGCTGAAACTCCAATACTTTGGCCACCTCATGTGAAGAGTTGACTCATTGGAAAAGACTGATGCTGGGAGAGATTGGGGGCAGGAGGAGAAGGGGACGACAGAGGATGAGATGGCTGGATGGCATCACTGACTCGATGGACGTGAGTCTGAGTGAACTCTGGGAATTGGTGATGGACAAGGAGGCCTGGTGTGCTGCGATTCATGGGTTTGCAAAGAGTCGGACACGACTGATCGACTGAACTGAACTGAACTGAAGGGTTTATCCATTGCACTCTCTGCGAAAATATTTTAAACTTGTTTAAGGCACAAAATCTCTAGTTAAAAGCTCAGTTCTGGTGGCTTTTGCAAAGGAGTAAGAGAATATATACTTGAAATTCACACATTTCATAGCCTGCGACAAACACAAAGGGAAAGGATGACCGAACAGAAAAAGGTGGTCTTTCTGTTTTCTTCTCCTTCTTTCCTCTGTAAACAAGTGCTTTCTAAGCAGCTATTACAGGTCCTGGATCTGGTCTGAGGCGCTTGGGATCTGGCACTTGGGAAGGACTGAGCTAGGGAGATCATGTTTGCAGAATGGACCCACCCCTTCCCTGCAGCTCAGTCACAAATTATGTTTTCTCTTGTCCTGAATTTTTCTGTGGCATGAACAACAGCAAAAGCACACCCTTGGCTGGGCCAGGGATGCTGGGGCACACGTTGGAAAGAGTCCAAGCTGGGGATTCTGGAGGAAAACACGTCTCCTCGGATGACTCAGGAAACCACACCCTGCCTCTGCCCCTGCTGCTCTGCAGGCGCTGGTCTGCACATGGCTCACCATCCCCTCTCCTGCCCTCTCCCACCATGTGGCTGAATTCAGCAGGATTAGGGACAGTGGTTCGTTGTGAGAAGCACTGGCAGTCCCTGGCTCCTGTCCACCTACGTTCCTCCCATGCAAATGTTCTCCAAAAGATAGCCAAGTGGCTGCTGGAGATGGTGTTTTGTCCTTATTTCCACCATCTCTAACTTCCCATCCCTTCCCCATCTCAGATGCTGGACGTCACACCTGGCGGGCAGGTGGACTCCATCTCAGCTCCAGACAAGAGCGGCTTTGACTCTGGTCCTGCCCTCTCCAGCTCCTGCCCTCTGTTTACCAGTCACTTCTCCTTAAAATAGGATGTGAGGTGGCTCCCACCCTAAGGGGAGGAGGCTGGAAAGGGTTTTACTGAGAAAACCCTCGAGACAGGAGCTTTCAGAGTATCTTCAAGGTATTTTCAGGTGGGGAGATGAAAAGTTCCTTGAAGAGCCAATGTAAGCTTGAAGGGAAGTATTCCAGCAAAGCTGGTTGCAGTGAAATTTTCACCCAAGGCCAGATTGTGCAGGGCTGGGCTTAGCCAAAGACCTGCTTGTAATGCTAATCAAGCAGAATCCTTGAAGAGTGGAAGGAGGAAATGTGGGAGACTCTGAGAGGGGCTAAGAACTGTGGTCTGGCTTCCTCCCTGAGCTGGTGTCTCTGGATATCTAGTGGGGGCTCAAAACCAACTCTTTGAACACTTGGAATTATCAGAAGATCAATCGAGATCACATATACGGAAGTGCTTTCGTCATCTGTAAAATGCTGCAGTCAAGGGCAGGATCTTTTTAATTAAGGTGAATTTTTATCTTGACCTTGAAGGGTAAGAGTGGAGTAAAGAAGGCAGGAAAGGATGAAAGTATTATATGTCAAGTGCTTTCAAAATGTGGATCTTGTTTAATTTCTACAGTCTTTAAGTAGGAATTCTTATTCCATGATTTATCAGACTCGGGAAATTCAGTTTTTAGTTTACACATTCCAGAAACATACTAGATTGGGTGCTAGAATGAAGAAAACTGCCCAGACAGTCCTCTCAGGCTGTTCTTTGTAGTCTCGTTCCATAAATGCTTACTGAGTGCTTGCTTCCCAGTCATCTGACAAATGAGGACAGTGGTGTGACACAGCCAAGTCCTCACCAGCTGGGTGACCTTGGCCACGTCCCTTTATCCTCCTGCACTTTCATTTCTTTATGTGTAAAAATGGGAATAATAAAATGGTCTTCCAAGTCTGCTGTGAGGAGTCCCTGAGACTCAGGCACATAGTAGGGACTTAATAAAGCCAGCGATCAGGAGTTTTCCTTTACGGTATAGATCTGGGATTCTTCCCTGATTGATACACCCCCTAGGGGGCATTTTGGAAATGGAGAGCAGCAATTTTTATTGTTCCAAGGATCGTGCATGCCGCTGGTGTGTCGGGAGGGGGCCAGGATGCCTGAGCCCTGTTCCGGCTGGGGCGGTCCTGCAGAGCAAGGCACAGGGAAGAAGTGTCTGCATCTCTCCAGGCTTTAAAACATCTCCCCAGGCTAAAGAACACAAACGCATTCAAGAATGCTTCAACAGTTTAAAGGACAAGTTTTTACAAGACGTTGCGTGAAATCCCAGTAATTTAGGAAAAAAGGGTTTTTACAGCTAGAGAGGCTTAAATAGAAGAAACATTCTGTCTTGAGATTATTGACCAATTCTCCCACTCAAGCACTAACCAGGCCCCCTCCAGCTTAGCTTCTGAGACCTGGTGCCTTCAGGGTGGTATGACTATAACCAGTTTCTCTCTTATATGCATCCAACTCATCTTCTACCATCGAGTTTACAACTCCATATTTACCAGTTGAAAAGGGCTTCCAACAGTCTGTAAAAGCAATCACTCCTCACATCTTGTCAGAGATTGAGGACAAAGCTGTATTAAATGAGTGGCGCTATGTGACACGCAGAACTCTTGCTAAATTTCATAACTAAAAATTTCCAAAATATTCAAAATTCTGGCTATTCAAAACAATTTAATATTTTATTTTGTCCTAATGATAAGAGATTCGTGTTCTGAAAGTTACACATTAAATGTATTTATTTGGGGGTTGTTTATTGTTTTCCATTTTTATGATGATAGAGTTTTCAGTTGACCACACAGCCTTTCTAAAGCCTCTAGTGTTGTTGCTATTATTCGTTTTCTCCATCTAGATGCTACGTCCTGTCTTCCCTCCAAGGAAGTCCTTGAGCCTGGCTGTGTGCCTCAGGAGGTACTGAACTTTCAAGGCAGGAGATGTGTTTTCTGGGGTACTCTGGGCTGCCCTGTCATAGGTCACACCACAGGAATTATCTGGACACCACTCTTCTAGAGAAGGCCCAGCTTCTCCATGAGGCTGTTCTCCATTTGTCTTGACATAGTCACCAAATTTCAGTTCAGGTTATTTCCCTTTCTCTTATCACTTGTGAATTAGGTAGATCTATTTATACTAACCCTGATGCTGGTTTTTAATGTAGGGTCCACTCAGCCTCTGGCTCTTCATTTTCCTGGGCGTCTTATACCTTTTTGCATCAGGCATCATGCCTTGTTCTTCTTTAAGACAAATCAATACATTATATGAATAAATAGGAGTCAGAGTCTCACTGTCTGTCCCTTCACTACCTCATCTAATGCTGTCAGGCCAGACCACTGACATACTGAAATCTGTGCTATTGAATTATGAATTATTTTCCTTTACACTATGGGTGGGAGCTTTCATATATACATGCATATATATTAAAATCATGTATGTTGGCATGTTTTACTACCTAAAAACTTCAGGATAGTAAAGGGAACACTTCTTAAAAAAGACTTAAGGAAATTTAGCTTAAAAGAGAACTCTCCATAGCAGCATGGATATGCCAGTTACACAAATTTCAGATTCACTTTAAATATTTATTATAAAAAGGGAAGTCTCTTGTGTATGAGGGCTGGAAGCCTAGGACCTGGAAGATTCCAAATTACATCCAGTCTGTGGGACTGAAGACTCCTATCGTGGCCTGAGGTCTCCCCAGGTCAGGTCTCCTCCCTGCTCTGCCTGCTGCCCTCTCCTGCTTCACTCCACCTCCCACCCCCCCAACCCCTCAGGCTCCTCTTTGCTCATCCACAGAAAGGAGGGGCTTTCGAGACAGACCACGGGCCCTTCACATTTGGAACAAACAGATGCAGTCCGTCTCTGTCCTCTCACGAGGCTTGGTGAGTGGTTGGTAGGGTTACAGGCAGCTCTTTACATCATGCATCCTGCATCACTGTTTTGGTACACTTTGAAGTCCAATCCCAAAGAAAGGCAATGCCAAAGAATGCTCAAACTACTGCACAACTGCACTCATCTCACACGCTAGGAAGTAATGCTCAAAATTTTCCAAGCCAGGCTTCAACAGTATGTGAACTGTGAACTTCCAGATGTTCAAGTTGGATTTAGAAAAGGCAAAGGAACAAGAGATCAAATTGCCAACATCCGTTGGATCATTGAAAAAATGAGAGAGTTCCAGAAAAACGTCTACTTCCTTCTGCTTTATTGACTATGTCAAAGCCTTTGACTGTGTGGATAACAACAAACTGTGGAAAATTCTTCAAGAGATGGGAATACCAGACCACCTGACCTGCCTCCTGAGAAATCTGTATGCTGGTCAAGAAGCAACAGTTAGAACTAGACATGGAACAACAGACTGGTTCCAAATAGGAACAGGAGTACGTCAAGGTGGTATATTGTCACCCTGCTTATTTAACTTATATGCAGAATACATCACGTGAAATGCCGGGCTGGATGAAGCACAAGCTGGAGTCAAGATTGCTGGGAGAAATATCAATAACCTCAGATATGCAGATGACACCACCCTTATGGCAGCAAGTGAAGAAGAATTAAAGAGTCTCTTGATGAAACTGAAAGAGGAGAGTGAAAAAGTTGGCTTAAAAATCAACACTCAGAAAACTAAGATCATGGCATCTGGTCCCATCACTTCACGGCAAATAGAAGGGGAAACAGTAGAAACAGTGACTTTATTTTGGGGGGCTCCAAAATCACTGCAGATGGTGACTGCAGCCATGAAATTAAAAGACGCTTTCTCCTTGGAAGAAAAGTTATGAACAACCTAGACAGCATATTCAAAAGCAGAGACATTACTTTGCCAACAAAGGTCTGTCTAGTCAAAGCTATGGTTTTTCTAGTGGTCATGTATGGATGTGAGAGTTGGACTACAAGAAAGCTGAGTGCTGAAGAATTGATGCTTTTGAACTGTGGTGTTGGAGAAGACTCTTGAGAGTCCCTTGGACTGCAAGGAGATCCAACCAGTCCATCCTAAAGGAAATCAGTCCTGAATATTCATTGGAAGGACTGATGCTGAAGCTGGCTCCAGTACTTTGGCCACCTGATGTGAAGAACTGACTCATTTGAAAAGACTCTGATGTTGGGAAAGATTAAAGGCGGGATGAGAAGGGGACAACACATGATGAGATGGTTGGATGGCATCACTGACTTAATGGACATGAGTTTGAGTAAGCTCCAGGAGTTGATGATGGACAGGAAATCCTGGCATGCTACAGTCCATGGGGTTGCAAAGAGTTGAACATGACTGAGCGACTGAACTAAACTGAAGTCATAGAATGGCTGAGACAGGAAGGATGACTGCTGGGTGCTTCCCAACCATCAATGTTTGGAGGAACATTGTCCAGAGAATAGTACCACATCCTGCCTATGTCACCAAGAGGCTGTTACAAGCACAGAATCTAGATCTCAACTGCCCTGTACTCCCTACTGGGCAAACTAATCACTCTGTACCTCTGTTTTCTCAATCTGTAAACTAGGTATAATCATGGCACCTACCTTGTAGGATTATTATAAAACTTTGATGAATTCATCCATAAATAGTGAGTAAGCATTATAGAATTGCTGGATACCCATGGCTTAATTAACATTTTCTTGAGATCAATTCTCTTTAAAAAAAAAAAAAACTTATGTAGCTCCACTATAAGAAGTAGTTCTCCATAACAGCACAGATTGAATGTGCTAGTTATACATTTTTCACTTCTGAATAGACACACAACTATTACCGTGAATATTACACAACTATGCCAGTGTGCACTTCACACCCTGGGATGGCAGATAAATCTGGTCCCTCTGATGCCCACAGGGAAGGTCCATTTCGAGTCCTCAGCCCCCAGGGCCCAGGTGGGGCAGACACTCCTGAGTAGCTCTTGGGTAACTGACCTGACAATTGAGGTAACGCAGTCCTGGGGCTTGTACAGGGCACCTGCCTGCCTCCCCCTCCACTGCCTCTGGATTCATCACCACTCTGCTGCCAAGGCGCTGCCAGGGAGACTGGAATTCTTTTTTTGCTGAAATCATGTGTTTTGGAGTTATTTGGCTTGTCTCACACCCGCCTCTAGTGGGGGTGGCTGTGGAAATCACGCTCTGGCAGATAATTAAAATTTCAAGTGAGCGAGGAGCCAGGAGGCCCGCCTCTTCTTCATAGGAGATATAGTCATCAGCTAGAGGAGAGGGCCTAAGGGGGCTTGGGGCTTCAGCCTGGCCACCCTCCGCTCCACTTCTGCCTGCAGCCTGGTCTTGCCCCTGGAAAGGGGTGCTTCCTTCCCATCCAGCCTGCCCATGGCCCTTTCTGCCTCTCCTGATGAAAGCCCCTTGGTGGTTCTCAGGGCCTAACCAACGGTTCTTGAGTTGAGGTCCCCAGAGCAGCTGCAGCATCACCCAGGAACATGTTAAAACAGTAGATTCTTTTTTTTTAATATTCATTTATTTATTTGGCTTCACTGGGTCTTAGTTGTGGCACACGAGATCTTTAGTTGTGGCATGAGGGCTCTAGTTCCCTGACCAGGAATCGAACCCGGGCTCCATGCACTGGAAGTGAGGAGTCTTAGACACTGGACCACCAGGATAGTCCCCAAAAAGCAGATTCTTGACTCCATTCCAGTTCTATTGACTCAGAGACTCAGGGATGGTACTCAAAAATCTGTGTATATCAACCTCCCCAGATGATTCTGATGCTTGTTAAAGGAGGAGAACTCCTGCCCTAGACAACATCCAGCCTCATCAGCTGAGCACGCAGGGCCCTTACGATCTGGCACTGGCTCTGCCTGCAGCATGACAGTGTCTCTAATCTGGACTCCAACCAGACTCGGGGGCAGCTTCTGGGCTGGCGTTTACTCTTGTCCTTGGGCAAGTCCCTTCAGCATCCTGGTGCCCTGCCTCTCTGCCTCTACTGTCACTTGCAGCAGTGCTTAGCCTTGAAACGGGATTGCAGTGAAATGTGGCTGGCTTGGGGCCTGATGCGGAGCGATTCAGTGACCACTGTTCATTGAATGACTGCTCTGTGCCTGGTGCTGTTTGAGTCACTGGGGTAAATCAATGCACAAAGCAAAGATCCCTGCCCTCATGGAGTGTATGTTCTACCCTGGGAAAATAAAGACCACAAGCAGAAAAATCCACCATAAATCAGGGAGGTCAGCAAAGGAGACCCTTGAGCGGGGACTTGAAGGAAGAAGGGCATCACTTGTGGATACCTGGGGAGGACGGCCCTGAGACGCAGACACCCAGTGAGAGCAGGGGCCCTCGGAAGGGGCAGGGGCACAGCTGGCTGCTGCAGCAACAGGTGCGAGGAGAGGGAGCCTGGCACAGAAGGTGTCAGAAAGGGCACAGGCCCAGATTTCATGGGCCTGCGTACTCAGATGCTCGGTCTTCTTTGTGACTTAGCGACCCCATGGACTGTAGCCCGCCAGGCTCCTCCGTCCATGGGGTTCTTCAAGCAAGAATACTGGAGCGGGCTGCCATTTCCTGCTCCAGGGGATCTTCCCGACCCCCAGGGATGGAATCCACTTCTCTTATGTCTCCTGCATTGGCACATGGGTTGTTTACCAGGTAGCGCCACCTGGAAAGCCCTTTGTGGGCCTGGTAGGGCTACAATTAGAACTAAGAGTTTTCTCTGCGTGCAAGGGGAGCTCTTGGGAATTTAGTTTTAAGCCGAAAAATGACCTCAATCAGACTTATACAGGCAGACCTCCTTTTATTGCACTTTGCTTTTTGGTGTGCTTCCCAGATGCTAAGTGTTTTACAAGTTGAAGGTCTGTGGCAAACGTGTGGTGAGCAAGTCTCTTGACACCATTTTTCTGACAGCGTTTGCTACTTCCTGACCCTGTCTCACATTTTGGTAATTCTCGAAATATTTCAGACTTTTTCTTTGTTATTACATTTATATTGGTGACCTGTGATCTTTGATTTCACATTGCAAAAAGATTAGGACTCGCTGGAGACTCAGATGATGATTAGTGTTTTTTTAGTAATAAGGTACTTTTCATTAAGGTATGCACTTTGCTTTTTTAGACATATGCACACTTAATAGACTTCAGGCAAGAATACTGGAGTGGGCTGCCATTTCCCTCTCCAGGGAATCTTCCCAACCAGCGATCGAACCCAGGCCTCCTGCGTTGCAGGTGGAGTCTTTACCGTCTGAGCCACCAGGGAAGCCCAATCAGGGTAGTGCAAACACAACTTTTCTATGCACCAGGAAACCTTTTAAAAAGTTCATGTGACTCACTTTATTGACATACTTGCTTTGTTGTGCCGTCTGGAGCCCAGCCGGAGACATCTCTGAGGCCTGGCTGTGTTTGAAAAGACTCATCGTGGTCACCGTGTGGAATGAGTGCTGTGTAGGTTCCAGGGCAGTGGCAGGCGGGCGCCTTAGGCACTGCTGAAGATTCAAGTCAAAGATGGTGGCCTTAGGGCAAGAAGTCGTGGGACCCTGCATTGGTTTCGGGCGAAGCACTAGGATTCTCTGACAGCTGGATCCAAGGAAAGTGACCAGCAGTAGGAAGTCAGGGATGGCTCCAAGGTCGTGGTTGAGCTGATGGAAGATGGGGGTGAGTGCAAAGGGAGCCAGAGAAGGCTGTGAACGGGGTTTTGAGGGAAGATCTGAGCTACGGTTAGACAGATTGAGTTTGTCTACTAGGTTGTCAGGTGGAGCTGTTGAGTAGACATTTAGAAAAAGAGGTCAGAGTTCAGCAAAGTGTTTGGAAGATGTGAACTTTGGAGTTGAAAGACACCGAGACATTAAAGCCTTCAGGCTGACAGCTCCACAGGAAGGAATATTGGGATAAAAGAAGCTGAGCCCTGGGCACCAGGGACGTTCAGAAGAGGGAAAGGAGAGCAAAGGAGGCTGAGAGGAGAGACCAAGGTAAGGGGACCGGGAGAGCAGAGCATGGCGGGAAGTGGGGAATGCACAAAGCCCATCTGTCAAGGGGCAGATAGAGGAGGGGGAGTGTGGATCTGGCCATGTAGACGGTGGTGACCGTGACAGAGCAGCTGGCAGAGGGCTGGGGCAAAAGCCTGACCACAGTGGGTTTAAGGTGAAGGGAAGAGGACGGAAACCACAAACGTAGATAGCGGGTCCCTCGTGACCCTCACAGCAAAGAGGAAACAGAGAAGAGAGGTAGCTAGAGGTGGCGAGATAGGGTGCAGGCGGTGAGATCTAGGTAAAAAGTGGACATGAAAGTGAATGTCATTCAGTCATGTCCAACTCTTTGTGACCCCTGGGACTATACAGTTCATGGAATTCTCGAGGCCAGAATACTGGAAAGGGTAGCCTTTCCCTTCTCATGGGGATCTTCCCAACCCAGTGATCAAACCCAGGTCTCCCACATTACAGTTGAGCCACAAAGGAAGCCCAAGAATACTGGAGTGGGTAGCCTTTCCCTTCTCCTGGGGCTCTTCCCAACCGAGGTATTGAACCAGGGTCTCCTGCCTTGCAGGCAGATTCTTTACCAACTGCTCTCAGGGAAACCATGAGATCTGGGTACCATGTGGGTATTTGCAAACCAGACATTCAGAGTTAGTGGTGATGGCACCCAGGGGAGGCAAGCGCTGTGGCGGGGGTGTGTGTGAGTGGCCAGGGGCAGGGAGGAGGAAGCTCACTCTCACATCTCCATCAGCAGCTAACCGTCTCCTCACCTCATACCCCTTGCACAGTCCCAGTAAAAACACTGGGCCAGCTCTGCAAACACAACAAATTCAGGAAATTTAGGGCAGAAGCTGGTCATGGCCACTTTTAACAGCTCCTCAGGTGATGGCTCAGAGGATAAAGGATCCACCTGCAGTGCAGATTCCTTCCCTGGGTTGGGAAGATCCCCTGGAGTAGGTAATGGCAACCCATTCCAGTGTTCTTGCCTGGAAAACTCTATGGACAGAGGAGCCTGGCAGGCTGTAGTCCATGGGGTTGCAAACAGCTGGACATGACAGCACAGTTGTCTTGGATCAGGTGATTCTATGAGTACCCCCATTAATCTAGAACCTTCTCTGCCTGCTAAACTCCTGCTTCTTCAAAATCCAGTTCAGCTGAGAAACTTCTGTAGGTATTTTTGAAGCAGGAAAGTCAAGAGCCCAGATGAAGGGGTTAGGGGAGGGTGCCCCTGGGAAGACACGTGGCATTCTCTATTCTTCAGTAGCCAGGGACGCTCGGAAAATGATTGTTGTTAGGTTTAGAAACTGTGTCTGGGAGACCCTTTGGGGTTTTCTGATTCTGTAGGATCTGTGCCCTTCATGGTCTTTGATTGAGTTATTTTATATCTCTGTAAGCTGTAGAAAACAGACAGTAAAGCAAATGATTCTTGTCCACATCGATGCAAGTGAATTTTGCTGTGGAGGCGCAATTGATTTCTGTCACAGAGAAGGCGGATTTGCATCCACTGACAAATTCATGGCAGCATTCCTGATTGCCAATTCAAGTCTGCTCCTTGGATTCTCCTTGAGCCTGTTTTGATATCTTCCTTGTTCCCTTGTGATTAATCAACTAAATCATATCTTTGACACAAATTCATTTTGCATTTGTATGAAAGTCATGATTTTGCCTGTTAAAAAGTGATCCTTTAACACTTGTTTAATTTGAAAATGATGGCTAGTGGTGATAAGTAAGGAATGGGGGTGGGAATAGAGAGACAGCAAAGAAAGTATGTTTGGGTTCCAAGGGATAAAATCTTATCCAAACTAGTCCAACTAAAGGGAGTTGTACTAGAAAGATCTAGGGTCCTCTTATGAAACCCAAGAGTAAGCAGAATGGCCAGGACTCATCTAAATTAGGAAGAGGGTAGGGGATTAAGTTTGGCTGCATATAACTGAGATAAAATACATGAGAAATATAAGAGAAGTTCAGAAGCTCAGATCTAGCATGACAACTTCTCAATGTCATAAAAAACTCAGACTGCTACTTTTTTGCTCTGTCATCCTTAGCATGCTTCCAACTGCAAAGTCACCTCAGTGTCTAATATGATCTTTGAAGCTCCAGCCAGTATTTTTGTATTCCAAGCATCTGGAGTGAGGAAGAGAAGGATTCCTTTTTAAGGAAACTTCCAGCAAGACCCACATACCGCTTCTATTGACCACACAAGATTTCAATTGGCCAGAAGTGAGTCAATGACCACACCTAAATAAGATACTCACACTGTGGTTTGTAGATGGAGTTTGGCTACTCTTGACAATTTGGAATGTTTAAAAAACATGAGCAGATATTTAAATACTATAAGATTTGACATTTCTGGCCTCTCTTTAAAAAAGACAAACTCAGAACGTCTGACAACCCCCTTTTTTTAAAGCCCAGTTTGCTCCACCCCTTCTGGTTACTTGTAGGCTGTGTGACTTTGAACTCCAGCTTTTCTGAGGGAGGAGTTGATGGGCCCAGATCTCCTGGAACAATATACACTTCTGGCCCAGCCATGCCGGCCACTGGGAGAAGGGGTTGGCAGCCATGGCCGTCAGGCGGTTCTCAAGGTCAGGTTTGGTGCAGTCGGTCTGTTGCATATGAGACTTCATCTTCATTGGCACCCTGGGGAGTGTTGTCAGACAGCCCTAAGCTGCCAGAGCTTTAAGCTACTCTTTTCTGAATATTACTGAATGCCACAGCTATTGCACTTCAAACCCCATTTTACCAGTGTTTCTCTCAACGTGTGGCACAGAGATTTCCTGGGGAATGTGTTTAAACTGTCCACTCCTAGGCCTGGTTCCAGAACAGCAGAATGAAGCTCTCTAGGTGGGACCAAGGACTCTACATTTCAGCAGTCTCTCCAGGGCCTTCTGAACACTTCAATTTGGGAGTGAGGGCATTACACAAGCCCCGCAGTTAGGAGTGGGAGCCTGAGTCTGCTCCCCTGGGCTGTCCAGGGGAGGCAGAGAGTGAGCAGAAGCTCTTTCATCAGGAGGCTGCTGGCCCCTATAGGGCTCTCTATCAAAGGCAGTTGGAGGCCACTGGGCATCTCCTGCTACAGGGTTAACCCTGGGCTGCACAGAGGGGTCCTCTCTTAACTGTCTATTTCACTTAGCAGCGGGGAAGGGGAGGAACAGACAGCGAGCCTGGGGAAGAGAGTGGTCATGCCAGCTTCCCCTCCTCCCTTCCATCCCAGGCCGAGCTCACTCTCTGAGGCTGTTTCCTCCCCGTTATGTGGCAGTTATTATCATAATGGGTGACCCCGGTTTCATGCTGTCTAAATGCTATCAGTTTTCATGGTATCTATCCCTCCTGCTTCTGCGATCATCACTTTCCTTTGCTGGGCGTGCTTTCCACAGGCGCAGTGCTCCAGGGTGGCCCAATGAGAGCCTGAATTGAGGACTTGGTTGGAAACCATGGGGGAAAGGGGACATTCTTCTCCCTGGCTGGGAGTTGTGGGGATGTCGCCTGGGCCAACTTGTCCCTTCAAAGGGCAGTTCTGCCTGGGAAGGGCGCCAGCGTGGGGGAAAGCAGGCCTGAGAGAAAAGAGGCCGAGGAAGCGTCAGATGACATCCTGTAAGCCCCCGCCTCAAAGCCAGGCCCACTCCAGTGTGACCGTGCCAACGGATTCCTGTCTCCTGCTAAAGTTAACCTGAGCTGATTTCCTCTTGTGGAGGGAGTGACAGAGGGCCCCATACAAGCAGCAGCTGCCAAGTCTGAAACCTGCATTTGCTGCTGAATGCAGCATGGCTGCCACACACTGAGTGCTTGGACACTGCTTTGGATCTCCTTTGGCTTTTTATATTTTGTACTCGATATTAGCTCTTTTATTATTTCACTCCTTACTGCTCTACCGGTGGTAACAGCTGGCAGAGTTAAATGCGTGTGCAGGAAAAAGCTTTCATGTCAGTGACAACGCTTTCCTAATCGGCTGCCTCGAGTGCTGGGTTAGGAAATCAGTGGGAAACAGTGCGGGGTTTGATTAGCAATGTCTGCCATGGAGGCTGCACTCCACTGTGGGTGTGCATCTTACATTCTCACCGTGTGTGAATTATTCCTTTTTTTGGTGTCAGTTGTTCCAAATCAATAAAAGGGAATTTTAGTGGTTGTGTCCCCCGTGATTTCTCAAGTTGGGGCCACTTCTCAGCCCAGTTCAGAAACTGGAGCGTGGGAAGATTTATGGCCAGAGGTGACCGAGAGAATTTGCAAAGGACTTGGGGGCGATGGCCAGAAGTCGCATTTAGTGTCTGCCACTTGCTGGGTGATTCTGGGCAATCACTTTCCCTCCCCCAGCACCAGAGACTGAACCTGCAGTGAGAGGAACTTGAACCAGGAGGACTGGAGAGGTCTCTTTACTTGTGGGCAAGAGGCATTCCTGGTGCTGTCTTGCTTCCAGTCTTGATGCTCTGGTGACATTTACCCAGATGTCACTCTCCAAACACACTGCTTTGCCTCTGTCCCTTGGAGGACATTTGTCTCTGTGAAATGCTACCCTGATGCGCTCCTCATCATCCCTCAGCACCCTGCTCAAACATCCCTTCCTCCTCCTTGTTGTCCTCAGATAGAGGGACTAGGAGCCTCTACTTGGCTCGCTGTGCTGTGAGTGGCCAGAAGGCAGGTCCAGGTCTGCTTCAGCTCGCACTCCAGAGCATGGCCTGTGACCTGGCACAGAGCTAGTGTTCAGACAAGGTTTGTTAAATAAATTAGCAAATGACCTCTTTTCAGAGGCATGAAGCTGCTGTGAAATTAAGGGAAAGGCAAGAATCCCCAGGAATCACATACTTTCTATAATTTTTCTCCCACCCTCTCCTCCCTTCTTTAGAATTTTTCTTTAGAATCTCCCTTAGAATTTCCAAGAAGAAAGGGCCTGTGACAGCACTGTCGTCACCTTTGCAGGAGAAAGTCCTGACTCATGGGATTGGCCTGGGCGGGCCAGGGCTCGTGTGGGAAGCCTCTGTCCTCACCTCCAAAGGCTGTGCAGCCAGGACTCTCCAAAGACTCCATCAGAGTCACTGTTTACATGCTAAAGCCTGTTTTTCTCTGAACTTCCTGCAAATTGAACTGGATGTGCTAAATACATAATGAATCTGCTAAACTCTTTAATGAACTTGCAGTACTTATTGATTTCCTCGTTGATTACACATAATTTGCTGAACTGATTTGGCTGTGTGACTTGAAAGGCATTTGGGAGAGATCTCTGCAATTTGTCACTCCATGTGCCCCAGACTTTAAAATGAATACAGAATGATACATTAAAAGAAATCCCAGGGTTGCGATCCCAATTATCTTCAGTGGATGGTAACACATTCAGGGCAGCAATTTTTAAAACTGAATTCTGATTATATGCCAGGCCCTGTGTGAGCTGCTGGGGTTTCCCTGATGAATAGGAGTGCGTTTCTGATCTTGGTGTGCTTATGGTCTATGCGGTGGGGGTGGGGGGTAGACTGATGGGCCTTCAGGTGCTTACAATTTAGAGAGTGGGAGCACAGAGGAGGGGCATGTAAATTCACTTGTGAAGGTCAAGGGCAACTTCAGAGAGAATTTGATCTTTGAGCTGTCTCTTAAAAATTGTGCAGGAGTTTCCAGACATGCCAGGTAGAGTAGACGTCTGCTGCTCTTGTCTGCCCATCTTCCCTCCTGCCTTCTTTGATCATAACATCCAGGTATTCTTTGAGAACTCACCTCCTGCATGTCACCTCCCATGAAGTCCTAGAGGAACCCGGTGTATGGCCCACCCCCAGCCCACAGCCAAGATGTGGGTCCTCCAGACCTTACTGCTGGAACTCCATTTCCCAAAGTATCTTACAAGGACAGAAGGCAGCTGGAACCAAGTCATCCCAAGATGGTCCTTGAATTTCTACTCCTGAGATTCAGCCCTACCTGGATTGTCTCCTTCTCAAATCTCAGTCTCTGAGCTGCTCAATAGCCAGGCTTGGTTTCTGCAGTTCATAATCAAAAGGCCCTAAGTGACAAACCCGGTGTCAAGGGCCCTTGCCTCCACTCACTCTGGGGAAGAATTTCTCCTTCCTTTCTGGCAAGACCATGAGCCCACAGCTATGCCTCTTGTCAGGGATATGTGCCCATGACATATCTTCATCTCCAGCTCTGAGTTGTCCACTGAGCTGGGAACTTGACTGTCCAACTGCTCCACTAACATGGCCACTCGGATACACACAAAGCACCGATCCCTCCATCTCCACTGCCCTGCCCCCTAAACAACCACTTCCTCCCCATCTAAGAAAATGACACCACATCCACCTCTGAGTTCAGCCAGTTGTCATCTGTCTCCTTGGCTCGCTCTCTGCCTGCCCAGCCCCATCCGCCTGCCAGTCATCCTGGATCTACACTCCTTCCCTCACAAGTTCCATATGGACCCATCCTTTTCTTTCTGCATTGATTCCTTTCTATATCAGGACATTCTCTCTCATGGATCCTGTAATAGCTTCTTAAATTCAGTCTTAGAGTCCTCAATCCTATATGCCCTTCTGCTTAACTACCTTCCAAGGCATCTTATTGTGGTTGAGATGCAATTCAAATCTCCCACTGTGATCTTTTGGCACATCTTGCTCCATTTAAAGGAGAAGGCAATGGCACCCCACTCCAGTACTCTTGCCTGGAGAATCCCATAGATGGAGAAGCCTGGTAGGCTGGGGTCCATGGGGTCATGAAGAGTCTGACACGACTGAGCGACTTCGCTTTCATTTTCACTTTCACCCATTGGAGAAGGAAATGGCAACCCACTCCACTGGAGAATCCCAGGGACAGAGAAATCTGGTGGGCTGCCGTCTATGGGGTCATACAGAGTCGGACACGACTGAAGCGACTTAGCATGCATGCATGCATTGAAGAAGGAAATGGCAACCCACTCCAGCGTTCTTGCCTGGAGAATCCCAGGGACAGTGGAGCCTGGTAGGCTGCCGTCTATGGGGTCACACAGAGTCGGACATGACTGAAGCGACTTAGCAGCAGCAGCAGCTCCACTTAAGGCCCTTCCCGTATCCCTGTGCTCACTTCCTCCTCCTCCTCCCTCATATCCAGCCTGCAGCTGACTGGTCTTCCTGTTCCTGGTACTCACGGAGCATCTCTGGGGCTTTGTGCTGGTGGGTCTCTCTGTCTGGGTGTGTTTACTCTCCATTTTTACCTGGCGGCAGCTTCTCGTCACTCTGAATCAGGGTCTCTGCTCAAAGGTCCTCTCCTTTGAAGTCCACGTTGGTCACACCAGCATCTCCCGCCCCCTGCAACTGCTCCAAGCAGATCCATACAGCTTTGTTTTTTGTATTGCACATTTTGCTGTTAGATATTGTCTGGTTCCTTTGTTCACTTGTGTGGTATCCATCTTCCCTACTGGAATGGGGGCTCCCACAGAGCAATCTCTTGACTCTTTGGCCACTTCTGCATCATTGTAACGCTGCACATAGTGTGTGCTTAAATATTTCTGCCACTCAAGCACAGGAGCGAGTGAGTGAACAGAAGAATGGAGAGCACATCTCTCAGTGCTATATTTGCACCTGCTGTCTCTCCTGCTGGTCCTTGAGGACAAGGACTGGGTCTGTTTTGACTCTCAGTATCCCCAGCACCCCAAAAATAGCTGGCACACAGTAGGTATTCTATGAATGTGTGTTTAAAGGATGCAGAAGTAAATGGCATTTGTGGCAGAGGGAACAAGAGAGGGAAAAATATGGAGGGTTACTTAGTTTATGGCAAGCGGATTTACATGCTCTCTTCTTGGATAGAGCACTGAACACAGCTATTTTTGGAGCAGGAATGTGTGCAGGCACACTCATGCAGTGCTTCAGGGAAAGGGTGAAGAGTGGAGTTTCATCTGATAAAATCTTTACAGTGAACTCTCCCTTCCCATCTAAAGCAATGCAATGGAAATTACTTCCAAGCATCAGAGTTCACAGGGAAAAAAATTGGGGAAAAAATGGTAGGAGGGGATGTTGAAATTTTGATAAACGTCCAGTCTTTGTATGATCATGGGTTAAAAGGGGCTTGATGTTCACCTAGGAGTTCTCAAATGTTAGCAAACATTAGAATGGGGATCTTATTTTTTTGGTAATAACTAAATTTCCCTCTTTTTCTTTCTTTCACTGAAGTATAGTTGATTTACAATGTTGTGTTCATTTGAAGTGTACAGAAAAGTGCTTCGGTTACACACACACACACACATATATATATATTAGATTCTTTTCCATTATAGGTTATTACAAGATATTGAATATAGTTCCCTGTGCTATACAGTGGGTCCTTGTCACTTGTCTATTTTATGTATAGTGGTATGCATCTGTTAATCCCAAACTCCTAGTTTATCCTTCCCCCACTTTGGTAAAGAACCCCCCTACAAAGGCAGGAGATGTAAAAGATGTGGGTTCGATCCCTGGGTTGGGAAGATCCCCTGGAGGAGGGCATGGAAATCCACTCCAGTATTCTTGTCTAGAGAATCCCCATGAGGAGCCTGGTGGGCTACAGTCCATAGGGTCACAGAGCCAGACATGACTGAAGCAATGTAACCCACAAACACACACCTCTTTGGTAAGCATGTTTGTTTTCTATGTCTGTAAGTCTCTTTATGTTTTTAAAATAAGTTCATTTATATCATTTTTATAGATTCCACAAGTGATTGACATCATATAATATAATGCCATTTGCAGCAACATGGTTGTGTGTATGTATCTATATCTATATATCTGTATATATGTATACATACAGTGGAATATTACTCAACCATATATATATGTGTGTGTGTGCATATATATTCACATATAGATACATATGTTATATCTTCTTTATCCATAGAATGGAGATTTTGCAAAAGGGGAAGATTCCTGGGGCCCATACCCAGAGGTTCTTGTTCTGTAGATCTGGGCTAACGTTTCAGTCTGTGAATCTGGATAATGGCATTCACCCTCTGGTGATTTTTACACAGGTAGTCACCAACCCCTAGGCCAGAGAAACCCTGAGCTGAACCAAACCCTATTTGATGTCTTGAAATCTCTCTGTAGCATCCCCTCTGGATGCCCATCTTTCTATCTGTGATACCGTGGATGGAAACTCACTGTCTTTGGACGTCTAAGACTGTAAGGAAGTTTTATTTCATGTGTGTAGAATGCCATTTGAAGCAGAAGGTACGGCATACACAAAAGCTTTTAAGAAGAAGGAAAGTTGCTAAAGGGTGGTGTAAAGTAGATGGAGCCTTGGATGACAGGGAGTTGTGCAAAGCCTGAACGCTAACATTGCAGGTTGAAGCCAGATCAGGAAGGCCTTGAATGCCAAAATGGTGGGGTTTGGACATTATTATCAGACACTGGGGACCTGTTGAAGAGTTTTTATCAGAGAACACCAGTGCTGGTGGGGTTTGATTGCTATTTGGCATGGCTCAGTCTATTCTAAAGGAAATCAGTCCTGGGTGTTCTTTGGAAGGAATGATGCTAAAGCTGAAACTCCACTACTTTGGCCACCTCATGCGAAGAGTTGACTCACTGGAAAAGACTCTGATGCTGGGAGGGATTGGGGGCAGGAGGAGAAGGGGACGATGAGGGTGAGATGGCTGGATGGCATCACTGACTCGATGGATGTGAATTTGAGTGAACTCCGGGAGTTGGTGATGGACAGGGAGGCCTGGCGTGCTGCGATTCATAGGGTGGCAAAGAGTCGGACATGACTGAGCGACTGAACTGAACTGAAAACAGTATCCAGTTTCTTTCTCTCCCCTTCTCTTGGCTATGCTTTATTATCAGATCTAATGTCACAAGATGGTTACAGCAGTTCCAGCCCTTCCACCTTCTCTCTAATCCTTCTCTAGGCAGGAGGAGGCACAGCATATTTTTTAAATTCACAGAAATGGACTAAAGGCATTTCATGGGCTCTAAGCAGGTCAGGTCCCCATCTCTAACCCAATCACCATATTAAGCAAATATAGCATTGTGATTGGCCAGGCTCAAGTCACATGTCTATGGAGGGGACAGGGTCAACTCTACTGGAAACACAGGGATTGCCTATGGAGGATGGGTGGTCCCCCAGAAGGAGATCTAATGAGTCAATTTAGAATGATTTATTCAATGTCTGCAGAGAACTGCTCTACTCTTTAGCTGTGTGTTGGTGTTGGGTGAGGTGGAAGCCCCTTTGTGGCTCAGGGAACCAGGGCCAGGGAGTGGGAGGGTGTCAGGTGGAGAAGGCGGAGTGGCAGAGGACGAAAGTTTTGAAGAGACAAACTTGAGTGCATGATGCTTAGTGGGTCAAGTCTTGGCTCAGCCATTTCCTTTGTGAGGGGCCGTGGGAATGTTATTCATTTCTCTGAACTTCATTCTTCATCGCTCAAGTGGTACATGAAATATTTTCTTTAGAGAGCTGTTGTAGGGAGTTGACGAATTTATGTAGAGTCCCTGGCACAAAGTAACTACTCGATAACAATCAGCAATTACAATATTTCCTTGGCTCTATGAAAGCAGTGATTATAGATGAATCATTGATTTAATAGGCTTTTGGAGAGAGAAAAAAATAGATGAATCATTGATTTAATAGCTTTGGGGGGAGGGAAAAAACTGCCATATCAATGGCATGAAATTTCAGAAATGTTAAATTTGGAAAAAAAAGTTGTTTTTGAATTGAGGAAATGGACAGCGATGCTCATGGTGGTGATGGTGATGGCAGTGATGATGACTAGCGGGTAGGTGATCAGTGGCTAAGAGAACAGATTTGGAACACACAAACCCTGGTTTGGTCACTGACTAGTTGCCTGCTGTTGAGGTATATAAACCATCAAAAAGGACTCAACAAGTAGTAACTTCTTCTTGCCCACTTGGTGCCTCACTTTCCCTTTTCACTCTCTGTCCCATGACACATGATTTTTTATCTTCCTTACACATAGCTGTATTCACTTACTTTTCTACAATTTTTGAAAAATAATCAAGCTGCTTTGATAATTTAGGAAAATTTCTTCTAGAAAATTATAAAGAAAAAATCATCCCAATTTCATCCCTTCCCCCTGGAGATGACTCTTCACTGTTTTATTAGATTTCCTTCTATGGTATTTTTCTGTGTATAAGATTTTGTTGTTGTTGAAATCATAATCATCCTGTAATTTCAATTTTGTATCCTATTCCCCTCTTGGTTATTACCAACTCTCCCTAAATAGAATTTTAATGACCGTAATATTTTTCATCATGTGTCTGGAATTGGTTGACTTAATCATTTCTATTTTTGAACACTGAGTAGTTTCCCTGTTTTCACTGGTGTTAATAACAAAGGGATGAAAATTTTTCTGCAGAAACTTATTTTGTATTTCTGATAATATCATAAGGAAACAATCTTGGATGTAGAAATATCAGGGGAAAAAGTTGGGGCATGTTTTCAGTTCTTAGTAGCCAATGTGTTTTTCAAGATAATTTTATCACTGTAGCTATCTTGGAGCTATCTGTTTTAAATGTTTGACTTGTTCACAAATGTGAGTGCATGCAAAAACTTACATGTGCACACATGTTGAGCATTTGTCATGAGTGACCCTATAGACTAGGATCAATGGGTCTGTGCAACTGGGAAACAGCCCTTCAAAACTCTGCCACCCCCAGCTCAGTGTTAAAAGAAGCCAAAGAAGCTGACATAGGATCTGAATGGTAGGGCCATTTCTGTCTCCAATTCTGGCTCAGACACGAGGTTTCAGCTCCAACTCTGAGGCTTCCCCCTGAAATGAGATGTGGCTGCCAAGGCCAAAACCTTCTTTTCCCTCTCCAGGGTAAATTCCTTAGGGCTTAAGTGACTACTATCCTTCTATGCCCTCATGTCTGGGAAACTCTCTGCTGGGCCCTAGGCAGCTACCCTCACCAGGGAGATTTGCTCCTGGAACATCCCTCTCAGGGTGCAGGAAAATACACTGGGGTGTGAGAATAAATATTAGAAGTTCTTTTTTTTTTTTTTTTTGACGATAAACGCATATCGTCGTTTATTTAATGTTTAAGCTCTTGCACTAGATTTTTACAAGCTGGTGAACACTGACAAATTATTTCTCCCACAGAACTATAACCACTTGTTCCCGGACAGTATAAATATATGGTTGAGCTAATGTTAATACACATCACCATTTTATCAATTACATAATAAAACAAATTGTCAAGAATCCAAATATTAAGTTACACAGCTCAAAAGGTATATAAAATATTAAACGTCTGCTCAATTCATTAGCAGAAACCCACTTTTTTTTGCAAGAGAGGCTGGGAATCATACTTCAAACAAAACTAAGTCGGTAAACAACTTCAGATAAGTATGAAAAAAAATTACAAGAATTTCAGAAATTTTGATTAAGAATTATTTTAGTTACAGTAACAAAGTATTTCTACCTTTTAAAAAATATTTACTAAATTAAAGTGCATATTCTACATGTTATGCACAAGACAAGTATTTTACTAAAAATACTTAATAGTCCCCTCCCATTCTTTTTTCAGGCCCTCCCTGTAAGTTGCACCCCAAAGTGCAAACATTAAAATGAACTGTAAGGCTTTTGTCTGGAGACGTTAAAGACATGTGCTTCTGTACAATGTAGATTTTCAAAAGGGAGGCCTTCTACAACATAAAATGAGGCTTATAGAAAGGTATTAAATAATCACTGTAAGACTTGGTTAATTAAAAAGGGAGCAAATCTGATGGATACTGGTATGAATGTGGGAGATGTAAACATATTGTGAGCAAACAAACTTCATAGGCCCTATTTTCTATGTATGAAATGATGCAAGGAATAAACCACATAAGGTCCAGAGTGTTCATAGTTCCTGGGATTTGTTCTATATGATACCAAAAATATACAAGTATTGTGCTGGGTATTTTGGCACCTAGTCTTTCTAAATTTCTTACATATTGGTAAGATTCTATATTTTAAAAAACTTTTTTTGGTGAAAATAATGCATGTTTATAAAGGTATATGCAATCTAAATGTAGAGTTTAATGAATTGTTCTAAAATGAACATCCAGGCTGAGAAGTAAAAACTGGTCAGTGCCCCAGAAGCCTACCCCTTGAATGACACCCCTCTCCATCCTGCCAAGGTAACCTTTGTCCTAACTTTTATGATAATCTGTACATTAACATTCTTCATAGTTCTACTATCTAGCTATGCATTCCTAAACACTTCAGTTTAATTTTGCCTGCATTGGAGTTTTCTATAAATAGTATGCAAATTATGTTTCCTCTTAAGTCTGACTTCTTTAGCTCAAAAATACTCTTTTAAGATTCATCCATGTTGTTCTGTAACATTTTTTGTTGGAAAATATTACTGAGCTGAATGAATATACCACGATTTATATAATCATTCTACCTGGGGTCTGCAAACTACAGCCCATGGATCCAAATCCACCTGAAGGCCTGTTGTTTATAGATAAAGTTTTATTAGAACACAGCCCAGCCCATTCGTTTACACATTGTCTATGGCTGCGTTCACTGTCCTAAGGAGAATTGATTAGTTGTGGCAGAAAGTATATGGCCCGTGCTGTGTGCTTGCATGCTAGGTTGCTTCATTATGTCTGACTCTGTGATCCTATGGACTGTAGCCCTCTGGTTCCTCTAGCCATGGGGATTCTCCAGGCAAGAATACTGGAGTGGGTTGCAATGCCCTTCTTCAGGGGATCTTCCCAACCCAGGGATTGAACCCACTTCTCTTAAGTCTCCTACATTGGCAGGCAGGTTCTTTACCACTAGTGTGGTAAGCCTGTATATGGCCCACAAAGCCTAAATATTTACTATATAGCCTTTTGGGAAAAAAAGCTTGCTCACCCCTCCCTTCTACAGTTGATGCACAGTTGTTCTCCAGTTTAGGGTTATCACAATTTATGCACATTTTTCCTGGTATGTAGGTGCCCAAGATTTTCTGGGGTATATACTTAAGAGCAGAATTGTTGGTTCACACAGTATACATAAGCTCAAATTTTCTAGATAATGCTGCACTGTTCCAAAGTGGTTGTATTAATTTATATCCCTCACTTGTGTATAAGAGCTCTGGTTGTTTCACATCTCTGAACACTTGTATGGGTGGACTTTTTTTTTTAATGCAATATGAGCAGTTGTTAGTTATTGCTGCTGCTCTTAAGGACCTTGCAGTCTAATGGGGACGAGCCATTGAGCAATTACCGCTAGGTGTGCAGAAAATGTGTGTTATCTTGCCTGTCACTGTGACTCCTGTCTAACTTTTTTATTCATTTGTGAAATTGCAAATACAGCTTGTGTGGGTCAGATCTAGTGCCTCTAGAATTTAGATGATGAGGGGAAAAGTGCTCTAAGACAACTCAAGGTAAGTTCCTCTTGAGAACATAAGATTGCCTCCTGCTTTTAGATAAAGATGCCATTAGTTAACTGCTCACTCTGGATTAAATTCCTTCCTTTGTTGCTTCCCATTTATCGAACAAGAACACCTCTGGATTTTGCTTCTGTTTTGCCTGGAAATAGTAGAGGAAGAGTCATTATTTAGCTTTTTTTTTTGTCACTACCTGTGATTAGAGGTGTTTCAAAATAAATCGACGGGTCAGATATGCCTTTACAGTCTTATGGTTGATAGCCTCATTGTTTTTACTCCACCTTTATTATGCTGGTCAGACTTTCTAGTTTTTGCCAATCTGATAGGTATAATTTAGTACTTTATATCTTAGTATCTGGGGCTTCCCAGGTGGCGCTAGTGGTAAAGAACCCTCCTGTCAATGCAGGAGATGTAAGAGGGTGGGTTCTATCCCTGTGTTGTGAAGATCCCCTGGAGGAGGGCATGGCAACCCACTCCAGTATTCTTGCCTGGAGAATCCAATGGACAGAGCCTCATTTTCTCTCCTGTGAATTTCTTAGTCATTTTGTCCATTTTTCATTCAGTTATTTGCTTTTTCCTTCTTGATTTATTGGAATTCTTTATCATATTCTGCTTATCAATCTTTTGTTGGTTATGTATTACAAATACATTTTCCTTGCCTTTGACTAATCAAAATTTAACTTTCTTGTTGGTCACTTTCACTCAGCAATTTTAAATTTTAGTCAAACCAACTCCTTTCCTTTGTGGCTTGTGCTTTTTGTATATTAATTTCCCGTATTAGCCTCTAAGTTTATGTCTGCAGGAGTCCTTACATGCAGCATCTTAGTCCTTTAGACAGTTCTGTGGAGTGGAGCTTCGTGTTCCCAGTTCAGATGAGAAAGCGGTTCAGAGTCACTGGCTTGTCCAAGGTGGCACAGCTAATAAAACCATAGTGGAGTGCAATCTAGACCTGCCTGCTGCTCCCCAAGACATGACCTCTGGAGTCCTTCCAAGGATTCAAATAAATCCTTCCTCTTCCACAGACAGGAGAAGGGCACTCTGTTCAATTGCATGCCCTAGGAAGAGGAAGTTGAAGCCCCAGAAAGGAAAGTGTGTTCAGGTACCCTGCCCAGCACCTGGGCAGGGAAGAGCACTCTACTTTTATGGGGTGGGTGGCCTCCAGGATCCAGAGCATGGAAATGCCCCGTGGCCCGCTTCCTGCGGGTCTCAGAGCAGCTGGCCTGCATGCCAGCCTGGGCCGGCTTCCCACCCCACAGGGCTGTTTTCAGGCCTCGGTCAGAAGCAGCCTGGCCTTGGGGGTCTCTGGGGCTCAGCTGCAGACAACACACCCATTGTTTTTCCACGATGGGCCTTTGAAAGTGGGTGACTTCCACAAGGTCTGCTACGTTTCCAGAAGTGGGAGTCCTGACTCTAGCCTGCCTTTTTTAGGCAAGAAAGCTCACAGCAAGGTGTCCACCACCCTCCCGGGACCCACTTCACAGGCACTTACTTCCCTGGGAGGATCCATTTTGTATCACCCACTGGGGTCATGACTCTGAGGGTGCGGACTCTGGGCCTGCCTCTCAGCCTGCCTTCCCACAGGACACAGAGGTGAAATCAGACATGTTTCCCACCCTGGAACTCTCTCTCCGTGGCTTTTGAGTTGTAATGCAACCACAGTCCAGAAGTGGCCAGGCCCCTTCATGGGGTTGCCTTTGACAGTGGGGATCTAAAGGCAAAGTTTACTCTGGGGCCCAGTATTCAAAGGGAGGAAAGTGTTAGTTGCTCTGTCATGTCCGACTCTTTGCGACCCCATGGACTGTAACCCTCCAGGCTCCTCTGTCCATGGGATTCTGCAGGCAAGAATACTGGAGTGGGTTGCCATGCCCTCCTCCAGGGGACCTTCCCGACCCAGGGATTGAACCTGGTTCTCCTGCATGGCAGGTGGATTCTTTATCATCTGAGCCACCAAACCTGGCAATATTCAAATATTCCCCTCAAATCACAAAAGATGTCCCTCCTACTTGGGTATTTTACCCCTGAAGAAAAGAAGCCATTGTTTGGGCTTTATGTGCAGCATCTCACCAAGTTCCTATAACTGAGCCAGTGGGGCCCATTTTACAGATTAGAAAACAGAGGTGCAAAGCAATTAGGCACCTTGACAACAAGGGCACACCGATATAAATGGCAGATGCACGATGGTTCGTTTATTCGTTTGACACAGACTGTTGAGATCATACATGTGCCAGGTGCTGTGATAGATCCATGCAGACATCTGTGGGAATGGGCATCTTGGTAGAGAGAACAGCCAGAAAAAGGCCCCCAAAGTAGGAACAAGCCTGGAGCTTGAGGAACACAGAGAAGGCCAGTGTGTCTGGAGTAGACTGATGAGGGGGCAGTGGAGTGAGGGTGAGGGCAAGGCAGGCAGGGGCCAGATCTCATAGGGCCCTAGAGGCCACAGGGATAGGAGATTTTATTTCAGGGCAGTGAGCACTCTATACGGAGAAGGCGATGGCACCCCACTCCAGTACTCTTGCCTGGAAAATCCCATGGACAGAGGAGCCTGGTGTGCTGCAGTCCATGGGATTGAGAAGAGTCAGACACGACTGAGTGACTTCACTTTCACTTTTCACTTTCATGCATGGGAGAAGGAAATGACAACCCACTCCAGTGTTCTTGCCTGGAGAATCCCAGGGATGGGGGAGCCTAGTGGGCTGCCATCTATGGGGTAGCACAGAGTCGGACATGACTGAAGTGACTTAGCAGCAGTAGCAGAGCACTCTATCTAGGGGAGGGATAGGATGTGATCTGCATTTTACAAGTAGCACTCTGGGTGCTCACTGGGGCATGAGGAGGAGTGTCAGGCTAGGCCCAGGGCTATGACTTCAGTTCAGGGTGAAGCTGGCATTACAGGGCAGGAAGAGCAAGTGTAGATGGGTGAGGCAGAGATAGAGCCCCTGTATCTCCTAGGGTCTTTTTTTTTTTAAGTTGAGATATAATTTATAGCCCACAAAATTTATCCTTTCTAAATTCACAATCAAGTGATTTTTCATATAAGCCAAAGACTGTGCAGCCATCGTCACTGTCTAATTCTGAAAACTTCCATCATCCCCAGAAGACGCCCCATACCCGTTATTAGTCAGTCCCTCTTCTCCCTTCATCTACTGCATGGACAACACTAATCTCTAGAGATCAGTCTTGTTTGGACATTTCATGTAAATGAAATGACGCAGTAACTGGCCTTTTGTCGTTTCTGGTTTCTTTCACTTACCATAGTGTTTTTAGTTCATCTCTGTAGTAGCATGAATCAGAATTTCATTTCCTCTAATTGACAAATAATGCCCCATTCTAGGACATACCACATCTTGTTTATCCGTCAGTTGATGAACATTTGGATTATTTCCACTTAGCTACTATGCATAACTTCTTTTTTTTTTAATTCTTTTTTTATTTATTTTTTAACTTTACAATATTGTATTGGTTTTGCCATATATCAACATGAATCCGCCACAGGTATACACGTGTTCCCCATCCTGAACCCTCCTACCTCCTCCCTCCCCGTACCATCCCTCTGGGTCCTCCCGGTCACTTCTGAAGAACATCTATGTTCAAGTTTTTGTGTGGACATTAGGTTTTCATTTGTATCTGGTGATGAAAGTAAAGTCCGATGCTGTAAAAAACATATTACATATGAACCTGGAATGTTACATCCATGAATCAAGGTAAATTGGATGTGGTCAGGCAGGAAATGGCAAGAATGAACATCGACATCTTAAGACTCAGTGAATTAAAATGGATGGGAATGGGCAAATTTAATTCAGATGACAATTATGTCTACTACTTTGGACAAGAACCCCTTAGAAGAAATGCAGTAGCCCTCATAGTCAACAAAACAGTCTGAAATGCAGTACTTGGGTGCAATCTCAAAAATGACAGAATGATCTCAATTCATTTCCAAGGCAAACTATTCAACATCACAATAATCCAAGTCTATGCCCTGACCAATGATGCTAAAGAAGCTGAAGTTGATGGTTCTGTGAAGATCTAAACACTTCTAGAACTAACACACAAAAAAGATGTCTTATTGTTCATTGAGGATTGGAATGCAGAAGAAGAAAGTCAAGAGATACTTGGAACAACAGGCCAGTTTGGCCTTGGAGTACAAAAAGAAGCAGGGCAAAGGCTAACAGAGTTTAGTGAAGAGAACACACTGATCATGGGAAACACCCTTCTCTAACAACCCAAGAGAGAACTCTACACATGGGTATCATGACAAGGTTGATACTGAAATCAGATTGATTATATTCTTTGTAGCCAAAGATGGAGAACCTCTATATAGACAGCAAAAACAAGACCTGGAGTTGACTGTGGGTCAGATCATGAACTCCTCATTGCAAAATTCAGGCTTAATTGAAGAAAGTAGGGAAAACCACTATGCCTTTCAGATATTACCTAAGTCCAATCCCTTATGATTATACAGTGGACATGATGAATAGATGCAAGGGATTAGATCTAGTAGACAGAGTGTCTGAAGAACTATGGCCAGAGGCTCATAACAATGAACAGGAGGCAGTGACCAAAACCATCCCAAAGAAAAAGAAATGCAAAGTAGTCATCTGAGAAGGCTTTACAAATAGCTAAGGAAAGAAGAGAAGTGAAAGGCAAGAGAGAAAGGGAAAGATATACCCAACTGAATGCAGAGTTCCAGAGAATAGCAAAGAGAGATAAGAAGCCCTCCTTATATGAACAGTGCAAAGAAAAAGAAGGAAAAATATAGAGGGAAAGACTAGAGATACTTTAAGAAAATTGGAGATATCAAGGGAACATTTCATACAAAGATGGGTCCAATAATGGACAAAAATGGTAAGGATCTAACAGAAGCAGAAGATATTAAGAAGAGGTGGCAAGAATACACAGAAGAACTGTACAAGAAAGGTCTTAATGACCCGGATAACCATGATGATGTGGTCATTCACCTAGAACCAGACATTCTGGAATGTGAAGTCCAGTGGGCCTTAAGAAGCATTACTAGGATCCAAGCTAGTGGAGGTGATGGAATTCCAGCTGAGCTATTTAAAATCCTAAAAGATGATGCTGTTAAACTACAACATTCAATATGTCAGCAAATTTGGAAAACTTAGCAGTGGCCACAGGACTGGAAAAGGTCAGTTTTCATTCCAATCCCAAAGAAGGGCAATGCCAAAGAATGTTCAAACGATGGCACAATTGCACTCATTTCACATGCTAACAAGGTTATATTCAAAATCCTTCAAGCTAGGCTTCACCAGTATGTGGACGGAGAATTCCCAGATGTCAAAGCTGGATTTAAAAAAGGCAGAAGAGCCAGAGATTGAATTGCCAACATTCCTTGGATCATAGAAAAAGCAAGGGAATTCCAGAAAAACATCTACTTCTGCTTCATTGACTATGCTAAAGCCTTTGACTATATGGATCTCAACAAACTGGAAAATTCTTAAATGGGAAGACGGGAAGACCAGAACACCTTACCTGTCTCCTGAGAAAACTGTATGCAGATCAAGAAACAATAGTTACAACCTGACGGGGAACAACTGACTAGTTCAAAATTGGGAAAGAAGTACGAAAAGTCTGTATATTGTCACCCTGCTTATTTAACTTACATGCAGAGTACATCATGAGAAACGCTGGGCTGGAGGAAGCACAAGCTGGAATCAAGATTGCCGGGAGAAATATCAATCACCTCAGATATGCAGATGACACCACCCTTATGGCAGAAAGTGAAGAAGAACTAAAGAGCTTCTTCATGAGGGTGAAAGAGGAGAGTGAAAAAGCTGGCTTAAAACTCAACACTCCGAAAACTAAGATCATGGCATCTGGTCCCATCACTTCATGACAAATAGAAAGGGAAAAAAGTGGAAGCAGTGACTATTTTATTTTCTTGGGCTCCAAAATCGCCATGAACAGTGATTGCAGCCAGAAAGCTATGACAAACTTAGTGTATTAAAAAGCAGAGGCATCACTTTACTGACAAAGGTCCACTTAGTCAAAGCTATGGTTTTTCCAGTAGTCATGTATAGATGTGAGAGTTGGATCATATAGAAGGCTGAGCACCGAAGAATTGCTTTGGAACTGTGGTGCTGGAGAAGACTCTTGAGAGTCCCTTGGACTGACTGCAAGGTGATCAAACCAGTCAGTCCTAAAGGAAATCAACCCTGAATATTCATTGGAAGGACTGATGCTGAAGCTGAAGCTACAATACTTTGGCCACCTGATGGGAAGAGCCAGTTCATTGGAAAAGACCCTGATGCTGGGAAAGATTGAAGGCAAAAGGAGAAGGGGGCAGCAGAGGATGAGATGGTTAGATAGCATTACCAACTCAATGGACATGAATTTGAGCAAACTCTGGGAGATAGTGGAGGACAGAGGAGCCTGGCATGTACAGTTCATTAGGTTGCAAAGAATCAGACACAACTTAGAGACTAAAGAGCAGCAACAGCCCCATTTTTAAGTTGGGTTATTTGTACTTTTATTATCATGTTGTAAGGATTCCTTTTATATTCTAAATACAAGTTCCTTATGAGATATAAGATCCGCAAATATTTTATCCTATTTGGGAGGTTGTCTTTTCACATTCTTGATAGTGTTTTTTAAAGCCCCAAAGTTTAGAATTTCAATGAAGTCCAATTTACCTATTTTTTGTTTTTATCCTTGTCTGTGCCTTTGGTGTTAGGCCTAGGAAATCACTGCCTAGTCCAATGTCACAGATACTTATTGTTGTGTTATCCTCTAAGAACTTTATACCTTTATCACTTATATTTAGTTCTTTGGTCCACTTTGGTTTAATTTTTGCATGTGGTGTGAAGTAGGGGTACAGATTCATTCCTTTCTAGATGAATATCTAGTTGTCCCAGCACAGTTTGTTGAAAAGATCATTCTTTCCCCACAGCCCAGGGTCTTCGAGAGGACCTGATGAGAAACAATAGGGGAAAATGCTGCATGGATGACAGTTTCCCCAAGATAACCCATCTCATAGAGCTCCATCTAGTCCTGGGCCCTCCAGGGCTTCCTCAGTTCCTGGGAAGACAGCACAGTTGACTAGAGAAATCAGCCCAGAATTCAGTAAGCAATTCCTTGATGCTTCACAGACTCAGAAAAATGTCTTCAGAGATTGGGGCAGGAAGACCCGCTGAGTCCAACAACCTCCCTTTGCTGAGGAAATACCCAAGTGTCAGAGAGGTGACTAGCCCAAGGTTGCAACCAGTTAGCTGTAGCTAGGCCCAGAGCAGCCTCACCACCCTCAGGATGGATCTCCAAGTGAGCACAGAAAAGGCCCTGCCTCCCCTGCAGACCTGGAGAGTCCCCGGGGCACAGGGATACCTTTGAAGACTCTGAGGGAATGAGCTGCTTCTTTGGCATAAACTCAGTGGGGAATAAAATAATGATCACCAATTCCAACATGAAACAATAACGATGGCTTTTAAAAAGGCCAGTGCTGAAGCCCCCCCCTCTCTCAAAGAACTCTGTGCTGCTGGTGCTACTGGGCCCTCACAAACAATCCTCTAGGTGGGGAGGCACCAGGGGGTGGTGGAATCAAAGGTTTCCTAGGGGACAGGGCTTGGGAGGGGGGTCCTCAAGGACAAGGCTGTCCTTGCCAGGAGGATATAGGGGCCGGGCAAAGGAGGCACATTGGTGGAGAGGACAGAAACAGCGAAAGCAGGTGCTTCTTTAGTGACGTCATTAGTCAGACTCGGTTTGCTCTTCTGGAAAATGGGGTGTGTCCACTGAGATGCTATTAGCTTTGAGACCAACATACCAAACAAAAAGGGCCTAAACATGGGGGTTTTTAAAGTCCTCATTTGACAGGAAGTCTGGAGGTTGACAGTTCCAAGCTGGATGACCCAGCTCTGCTTGTCGGAACTTCCGGGCAGCCTCTCTGAGAGTCTTTCTTCTCATGCTTGCAAGATGGCGGTCCTGGTTCTCTAGTGTAGTAGGAGAAATAAAAGGAAAGTGAAGTCGCTCTGCTGTGGGACTGTAGCCCACCAGGCTCCTCTGTCCATGGGATTTTCCAGGCAAGAATACTGGAGTGGACAAACGGGTTGCCGTTTCCTTCTCCAGGGGATCTTCCCAACCCAGGGATTGAGCCCAGGTCTCCCGCATTGCAGGCAGACTCTTTACTGTCTGAGACACCAGGGAATCCCCTAGTAGGGAAGACGGGTGGTAATCTAGAATGCACGCATGTGTGTGAACGTGACGTGTGATAAGTGCCATGAAAATGGACAGAGCACAGTGGCAGAGAATAACAGAGGGGCTCTGATTACATAGAGTATCAGAGAAGAGGCCTCTGAAGGGCTCATACTTAGGCAAAGACCCAAAGGAAGAGAAGGAGCCAGATGCTGGAATGATTCAGGGAAGAGAGATCCCGGCAAGGGCTGGAATGCAGGCGGAACCCAGCTTCTCACCTCTTTAGCTTGTGCATCATGGATAGCACACAGCCAGGAACTCTGAATTTTAGTGCAGGTAGCCAGTTCTAAACAGCTCATCCAGGGCCCTCAGAATTTAGAATGCAATAAACAGTCCAAGTGAACAAGGAATCTCTGAGAACAGGGTCTCATGGAAATGCTAGTCCACCAGTCTCCTTGCTTCTCCTCTTGTCCTCCTACAGTTTATTCTCCAGCCAGAGAGTTGTAACACAAATGTTCATGAAATACGGTCATCCCTTTGCCCAAGGCCCTCCAGTGGCCTCCCACTGCTCTAGAAGTAAACCCAGAGCCCATCCCATGACTGATAAGATTCTGCACCATCCAGCTTCTTGCTACTTCTTTGATCCCTTTTCTTACCACCCTCTTCTCATTCACTCAATTCCAGCCTTCCTGGTCTACTTGCTGTTTCTGGAATCTGCTAAGATGCTGCTGCCTCAGGGCCTTTGCACATGCTGTCCCCTCTGTCTGGAACCTTCTTCCCCAAATATCCACATAGCTTACTCCTCACTTCACCCAGGGCTCTGCTCCAAAGGCCCTGCTCAGAGTCACTCTCTATCACCTTGCCCTGCTTTATATCATGGAACTGTCTTTCTATCATCAGCTTCATCAGAGCAAAGCCATTGTGTCTGACTTCCCCAGTGTCCAGACAGTGCCTGGCACATGGTAGGCATTCGATAAGTGTTTGTTAAATGAATGAATGAACACAGACCCAGATGTGAGATCATACAGCTATTTGATATCCCAAATTATGGTTTCTGAGCAGAGTGGCTCTGTTCACAGTGACATCAAGAGAGGGGAGTGGCAGGGAAAAAAAGATTGTGCACCTGGCTGGAACACTGTCCAGCTGAGTCATTACTGAGGTGTCTTGGAAAATCATCAGGAGGGCAGGCTAGGCTGAAGAGGGGGACTTAGGAGTCATGGGTGTGACACAGATCACAGGTGCCTGCCCACGGGAGTGTGCAAGACAGAATGGGGGCCCAGCCTTGTGCAGACTGGAGGGAGGAAGAGGGGTGAAGAAAGGATGGTAAGACAGGTCAATAAAAGGGGCAGAAGAAAGATAAAAGAAATAATCTCCAGGGATGCAACTGAGAAGGGGCCATCATTTTCTATTTGTACTTTCCAAAATATATAAATAACTCACATAGTTCAATATTAAAAAAAAAAAAAAAAACAAAAGATGAGTAAAAGACTTAAATAGACACTTCTCCAAAGAAGGCACACAGTTGGCCAACAGGCATGTGAAAAGATAATCAACATCACTAATTATTAGAGAAATGCAAATCAAACTTCAGTGAGGTGTTACCTCATAGCAGTCGGAGTGGCCATCATCAAAATATCTGCAAATAATGAAAGCCGAAAAGAATGTGAAAAAATGGGAACCCTCCTACACTGTTGGTGGGAATGTGAATTGGTACAGTCATTATGGAGAATAGTATGGCAGTTCCCTAAAACACTAAAAACAGAGTTAATATATGATCCAGCAATCCCATTCCAGGGCATATATCTGGAAATATACTTGTACCCCAATATTCATAGCAGCATGATATATAATAGCCATGCAACCTAAGTGTCCATCAAAAGATGAATGGAAAAGAAGATGTGATATATCCTTCTCCAGTGGACCTTCCCAACCCAGGGATCGAACCCGGGTCTCCTGCATTGCAGACAGATGGTTTACTGTCTGAGCCAACAAAGAAGCCCATATATGTATATATCACATCTTTAGCTCTCTGTGTGGAATATTATGCAGCCATGAAAAAGAATATCATACTGCCATTTGCAGCAACATGGATACACCTAGAGGTTACTATACTAAGTGAAGTAAGTCAGACAGAAAAAACAAGTATCATATAATATCACTTATATATGCAATCTAAAAAATGATGCAAATGAAATTATTTATAAAACAAATAGACTTACAGACATAGAAAACAAACTTAAGGTTACCGAAAAGGAAACTGGTTGGGGGGAGGGATGAATTAGGAGTTTGGGATTAACAGATACATATTTCAGTTTATAAAACAGGTAAACAGGAACCTACTATGTGTCACAGAAAACTATATTCAATATCATGTAATAACCTCTAACAGAAAAAAATATGAAAAAATATGTATAACTAAATTACTTTGCTGTACACCTGAAACTAACTCAATATTGTAAATTAATTACACTTCATTTTTTTTTTTTAAAAAGTGTGTTGCAGGGACATGCAGGAGTGAGGACTGAGCAGCAGTATTGGTTTCAGGCACAGCAGGAAGATGAGACCCGGAAGTACATTTTTAAAGTCAATCGTTTCAGTTGGCCCTGGGAAAATAAACCAACGTTTCAAAAATAACCATGCTTTTCAAAACTAAAAGCAGACAAGTTATTCCCAACGTGGACTACTTTCAATCAGAGAAATGGAGTTTGGCTTTTTTCCCCAACGCCCACATGAGGGCCTCACAAGTTATATTGGATCCACAATGGGGCCAAATGCAGAACTTGCTCAGTTCAGTTCAGCTCAGTTTAGTCGCTCAGTCGTGTCTGACTCTTTGTGACCCCATGGACTGCAGCATGCCAGGCCTCCCTGTCCATCACCAACTCCCAGAGTTTACTCAAACTCATGTCCATCGAGTTGGTGATGCCATCCAACCATCTCATCCTCTGTCATCCCCTTCTCTCTCCTTCAATCTTTCCTAGCATCAGGGTCTTTTCAAATGAGTCAGCTCTTCGCATCAGGTGGCCAAAGTACTGGAGTTTCAGCTTCGGCATCAGTCCTTCCAATGAATACTCAGGACTGATTTTCTTTAGGATGGACTGGTTGGATCTCCTTGCAGTCCAAGGGACTCTCAAGAGTCTTCTCCAACACCACAGTTCAAAAGCATCAATTCTTTGGCACTCAGCCTTCTTTATAGTCCAACTCTCACATCCAGAACTTGCTGCTAACACTTAAAAACTTGGAGAGTTTCCATAAAAACCCAATTTCTAGGTTCTTTAAAAAACAAGAGCACCTGAGAACACTGGCCTCTAATCCCCAGAAAGCATTAGTTGGCTTCCCTCTTTCATATTTACTCTCGAATGTTTTGGTTAAGCAAATAACAATTCTTTTAAAGAAAACCCTTAACAGTGAAAACTTTCTACATACTAAGAAGTAGAGATGAGATGAATGTGAGGTACTTCGCCATATCATCAAGAAATTTGACAGTTATTAAGACTGCCTTTCTTGTTTTCTCAATTTCTATCCCAACCTTTTTTTTTTTTTTTTTTCCCCTTTTTGTCCAGGGGAGGGGAAGGTTGGCCTATTTTAAACTAAATTCAAGACATCATGTGACTCCACCCATTAATACAACAATTTGACTTTCTAAGAGGTGAAGACCTTTAAAAATCATAACCACAACGCCATTATCACACTCAACAAAATTGGTAACAATTCCTTAATATCATCCAATATCCAAATTATGTTCCATAAGACCCACATACTGCATTTGGTTGACACATATCCTAAATTTCTTTTAATCTATAGTTCTTTTTCCCTGTTACATTTTTTTTTCCATTTGTTGAAGAAACTGGGTCATTTCTCTTGTAAAACTTTGCATATTCTAGGTTTAACTGATTGTTTCCTCCTGCTGTATTTAACATCCTTGTCTATCTTTGTATTTCCTCTAGACCAGTTATAGTTAGAGGCTTGGTTAGAGTCAAATTTATTCTTTCCTTTTTTTGCAAGTGCTACTCCTGGGTTTGTTGCTGTTGTTCAGTCACTAAGTCATGTCAGACTCCTTGCAATCCGTGGACTGCAGCACCCCAGGCTTCCCTCTCCTGCACTGCTTCTGGTATTTCATGTCCATTGAGTCGGTGATGCCATCCAACCATCTCATCCTCTGCCACCTCCTTCTCCTCTTGTCCTCAATCTTTCCCAGCATCAGAGTCTTTTCCAAAGAGTCAGCTCTTCACATCAGGTGGCCAAAGTATTGGAGCTTCGGCTTCAGCATCAGTCCTTCCAATGAATAGTCAGGGTTGATTTCCTTTAGGATCAACTGATTTGATCTCCTTGCAGTCCAAGGAAGAAATTCTCAGGAATTTTCCCCAGCACCACAATTCTAAAGCATCAATTCTTTGGCGCTCAGCCTATTTTATCTCTTATATCCACACATGACTACTGGAAAAATTATGGCTTTTACTATATGAACATTTGTCGGCAAAGTGAAGTCTCTGCTTTTTAGTATGTTGTCTAGGTTTATCATGGCTTTCCTTCCAAGGAGCAAGTGTCTTTTAATATCGTGGCTTCAGTCATCATCCACAGTGATTTTGGAGCCCAAGAAAATAAAACTTATCATTGCTTCCACTTTTTTCCCCTTCTGTTTGCCATGAAGTGATGGGATCAGCAATGAAATTAAAAGACACTTACTCCTTGGAAGGAAAGTTATGACCAACCTAGATAGCATATTCAAAAGCAGAGACATTACTTTGCCAACAAAGGTCTGTCTAGTCAAGGCTATGGTTTTTCCAGTAGTCATGTATGGATGTAAGAGTTGGACTGTGAAAAAAGGCTGAGCGCCAAAGAATTGATGCCTTTGAACTGCGGTGTTGGAGAAGACTCTTGAGAGTCCCTTGGACTGCAAGGAGATCCAACCAGTCCATTCTGAAGGAGATCAGCCCTGGGATTTCTTTGGAAGGAATGATGCTAAAGCTGAAACCCCAGTACTTTGGCCACCTCATGCGAAGAGTTGACTCATGGGAAAAGACTCTGATGCTGGGAGGGATTGGGGGCAGGAGGAGAAGGGGATGACAGAGGATGAGATGGCTGGATGGCATCACTGACTCAATGGACGTGAGTCTGAGTGAACTCTGGGAGTTGGTGATGGACAGGGAGGCCTGGCGTGCTTCGATTCATGGGGTCGCAAAGAGTCGGACATGACTGAGCGACTGAACTGAACTGAACTGAACTGATGGGATCAGATGCCATGATCTTAGATCTTGGAATGTTGAGTTTCAAGCCAGCTTTTTCACTCTCCTCTTTCACCTTCATCAGTAGTGCTCTTTACTTCCTACTGCTTCATATCAAGGTACCCAGAACATCTGTTTTCCACATTTTAAAGAATGATTAGCAAGTTCAGATGTGTCAGTGGATCTCCGCATGATAAAGTTCACCATCATGCCGTTGATGATCACTGCCCAGATCATGCATTCTTACTGGGCTGACAATGTCTCCAAGGGGGCAAAAAATTTTTCTTGGATGGGGGATTAAAAAAAAATCTTTTTTTTCCTGTGTATAAAGCATAGAAGTAGATATAGTACACAGTAGTATACAATACATTTGTAGTATTAAAATTTCATGGGAGAAGAGTTGATTGGGGGAAAAAGTCTAAAAAGGTTCCTTGAGGAGGGTGATAATGAAAAGGAGGTCGGCAGACATTGGCATAGACGTATTATTTCATTAGGGATTGCAAATTGGTGATTATCTAATGCTACCATTTCTTGGCTATGATTATCCTATATAGAAAAAACTTTTGCTTGCTATTTGGTTTCCCTGAAATCTAATCCATGTAAACAAGGCAAGTAAATGCTTCAGTCTTATTCTTTGTTCATCAATTTTTGGCATAAAGAGTTGATACTTGGCAGTTTCTAAAGGAAACCATGAGACTTTTAAACTATCATTTTGAATTTAGAGATGTCATATATTTTGTGTGATTTTTCTGCTTGGCTATTTATAATGGCTTGTGCTGTGACCTTTTCACTTGATCCCTTTGACTGACTATAAAATCCTTGGCTCTCGTTTCTTTCTTGAAACTTCATAAATATGTTACGCTTTAGAATTCTGACATAAAGTGGTTCTGATGACAATTTGTCTTCGAGTTCTTTCCCTCTTATTAATTTGTTCATTTTGGCTGGACACCTAATGTACTTTTCCTTTTAAAGTCCAAATGTTTAACTGGAGTGTGGCTTGGCATTGACCATTTAGCTTTGACCAGTTGCTTTTCCCAGATTATATAACTCAAGTATCTTTTTCCCCCCAGAAAAGCTTCTTAGATCACAGTTTTTGCTATTTTTCTTGTGTTGCACCCCTCGCCCCATTCAGAACTATTATACATGTGTTGAAGGTGAACATTCTATTCTATTTTCTATATCTATCACTTTTTCTCAAATCTTTTAAAATTCCTCGTTTCTGTTTAATTTTTTTTCCCTTTTAACCTTCTATTTCTCTAACAGCAATTTTCTGTGGTGCCTATCAATTTTATCTCTAATTCATTCCTGACCTTTTCTAGTTCTGTTTTATATTGGTCTTTCTTAATGGCTCTTTTCCCTCCCAGTTTTCTAGCTCATGTTGAAGTATTAGGTTATAATTTTCCTCTCACTGGAACTATGTGTTTCTAATGTGTTGTTGCTTTTCATAGATATATTACTTTGCTAATTATTCTGTCTTTCTTATTCTTTAACCCCAATCTTCCTCCACTTACTCATATTTAAGTGGGATGGGTTTCCCCATACATTTTGGAGAAATTTCTGTTGTTAAAAGATGATTTTCACAAACAGGTGAAATAATGACCTGTTTAAATATGAACATATCTTAAAATTTTTAGTCCATTTCAACAAAGGAACAAAGAGGATGTTTTAACCCATTCAAAGGAAGAGTCAGAAAAGGACAAATATATGTGGGTAAAGGAGTGTTGAAATGAGTTACCAATGAAGGCAAACTTTCTGCCAATCTGTGGAGGGGAATGAGACAGGACAGACTCCACGTGTCTACATCTAACAAACTACTTACAGACTCCCACAGAATCAGAGTCTGATAAGGGTGTGCTATAGAATATGTATAATTTCCCACTAAAATGTGAGATTATTTTCTACCCTGTGCAGAAGATGGGGTGGCCAGCTCTCCTGGCTACTCTGAACCATAGACTTCCCCTTCGTACAAGGAGTTTGCCTGCGTGCTGCTGAGAGGCTGGGCCAGACATTAGCCTGGCTTCCACTTGCACTAGCTCACGCCTCAACAGGCAACCCCAGGCCCCTGTGCTAAGTCTGTGTTCATGTCGACCGGGGAAAAAAATATAAAAAAGCACAACATGAGAGTTCTGAGTTAAGTTTTCTTTGTGCAAAATGAGGACTATAGCCCAGGAGACAGCATTTCAGAGAGCTCTGAGAAACTGCTCCAAAGAGGTGGGTGCAGAGGTCAGAATATATATGATTTTAGAGAAGGGGGAGACCATGCAATCAAGCACATGATTTTTGCAGAAGGTTGCTGTTAGTTACAAGAAGCAGACGCCACCATGAAGGACTTTAGTGTTTTTCTAGATACAAGGAGATACAAGAATTGGCTCATAAAATCTCTTCCTGAAAATATCTAATTATCTGAAGACCCATTCTGCCAACTTTTCCCAGAGCACAGAGTGCCGCATTTCTGCTCTCCACCCCGAACTCCTTTCAGGAGGTGTTGAAGATCAGCAAATTCAGCAGCACATAGTTAATCCTAGCAGAGGTAGATGGCAAGTGCCAATTGTAGTTGGCACTCAAAAAAAAAAAAAAAAAAAAATTAAGCCAAACCACAAAATGTACCTGTTCCAACCCACATTATCAAACTATTTTCAGTAGTTCTTCATTTAACTCCCTTCCGTGATTTTCCATTTCCTCATATCCCCTTTCTGCTCTTCCTTTAAAAGCTTCAGTCACCTTTTTCCCAGTTAGAGTTGAGCTCACTTTGTACCTGAGTTTCTGCCCTACTGCCCTGGTCTGAAAAAAAATCTGCCTTGGTGCCTTTAACATGTGTCTGATGCTGGTTTTCTTTGACACGTCACACTTTTCTCTCTCTTCTGCTGTTTCCACAAGTTATTTAAAAATAGCAATACATCAAGCTCCTCCCTTTTTATTTTCAGAGATCTGTATCTTCTGGCCACTTCCCCTACAAATAGTCAGACTTTTTATTTTTAACTTTTACTCACACACATTCTACCTTGGCTGTATTGCACATTTCTCTGCAGTTTCCCTCCTGGGTAATTCTGTCTCTTTCCTGGCACTTTGGAGAGCCTCAAGTTTCCAGGTCATCCCAGACCCCCTCTATCCCTGTGCAGAGCAGAGTCTTGTAGGCCCATTCAAGTTCTCTGTCCTCCAGACAGACTGTTCCTGGTGAAAGGTTCTTATGATAGATGGAATTCAGAAATGAGAAAGGAAGATCAAGTGAGGATTTACTTAAGCAGGAATATGCTCTCAAAGAAACAGTGGGCAGACAGATGGGTAGCTGCCCTGGGTTCCTATGGCAAGCCAGTTATGAGGAGTATGCATGAAGAACCATTGGCAAGAATACACAGAAGACCTATACAAAAAAAGGTCTTAATGACCCAGATAACCAAGATGGTATGGTCACTCACCTAGATTCAGGCATTCTGGAGTGTGAAGTCAAGTGGGCCTTAGGAAGCACTACTATGAACAAAGCTACTAGAGGTGATGGATTGCAGCTGAGCTATTTCATATCCTAAGAGATGATGCTGTTAAAGTGTTGCACTCAATATGTCAGCAAATTTGGAAAATTCATCTGTGGCCACAGGACTGGAAAAGGTGTTTTCACTACAATCCCCAAGAAGGGCAATGCCAAAGAATGTTCAAACTACTGCACAGTTGCACTCATTTCACATGCTAGTAAGGTAATGCTCAAAAATCTTCATGCTAGGCCTCAATAGTATGTGAACCAAGAACTTCCAGATGTACAAACTGGATTGAGAAAAAGCAGAGGAATCAGAGATCAAATTGCCAACATTCATTGGATCATAGAGAAAGCAAGGTAATTTCAGAAAAACATCTGCTTCATTGACTACGCTAAAGCCTTTGACTGTGTGGATCACAACAAACTGGAAAATTCTTAAAGAGATGGGAGGATGAGACCACCTTACCTATTTCCTGAGAAACCTGTATCCAGGTCAAGACGCAACAGTTAGAACAGGACATGAAACAACAGACTAGTTCAAAATTGGGAAAGGAGTATGACAAGGCTGTCTATTGTCACCCTGCTTATTTAACTTATATGCAGAGTACATCATGAGAAACGCTGGGCTGAAAGAAGCAGAAGCTGGAATCGAGATTGCCGGGAGAATTATCAACAACTTCAGATATGCATATACCACTTCAGTGGCAGAAAGTGAAGAGGAACTAAAGAACCTCTTGGCGAGAGTGAAAGAGGAGAGTGAAAAAACTGGATTGAAATTCAACATTCAAAAAACTAAGATCATGATATCCAGTCCCACACTTCAAGGCAGACAAAAGGGGAAAAAGTGGAAACAGTGACAGATTTTATTTTCTTGGGCTCCAAAATCATGTGGATGGTGAATGCAGCTATGAAATTAAAAGACTCTTGCTCTTTGGTAGGAAAGCTATGACCAGCCTAGACAGTGTATTAAAAAGCACCACTTTTTAATCACTTTGCTGGAAAAGGTCCATATAGTCAAGGCTATGGTTCTTCCAGTAGTCATGTATGGATATGAGAGTTGGACCATAAAGAAGACTGAGCACCAAAGAACTGATGCTTTTGAATTGTGGTGTTGGAGAAGACACTTGAAAATACCTTTAACAGCAAGGAAAGGAAATCCTAAAGAAAATCAACCCTGAATTGGAAGGACTGATGCTGAAGTTGAAACTCCAATACTTTGAGCCCCCTGATTTGAAGAGCTGACTCATTGGAAAAGACCCTGATGCTGGGAAAGGTTGAAGGAGAGAGAAGGGGGCGACAGAGGGTGAGATGGTTGGATGACATCATCAACTCAAGGGACATGAGTTTGAACAAACTCAGGAAGATGGTGAAGGAGGGGGAAGCCTGCTGTGCTGTAGTCCCTGGGGTTACAGAGTAGAAGACAACTGAGTGACTGAACAACAGCAATAATATAGCATCCTAACCAATCACCTAATGCCACCACTTCAGTAGGAATTTTCTCTCTCTTGAGGCTATGAAAATTGGCTGCTGCTGCTGCTAAGTTGCTTCAGTCATGTCCGACTCTGTGCGACCCCATAGACGGCAGCCCACCAGGCTCCCCTGTCCCTGGGATTCTCCAGGCAAGAACACTGGAGTGGGTTGCCATTTCCTTCTCCAATGCATGAAAGTGAGAAGTGAAAGTGAAGTCGCTCAGCGGTGTCCGACTCTTCAAGACCCCATGGGCTGCAGCCCACCAGGCTCCGCCGTCCATGGGGTTCTCCAGGCGAGAGTGCTGGAGTGGGGTGCCATTGTTACTGCCTGCAAAAGGGTCAGGTCTCCTTTCAGCCAGCCCACTAACAGTGTCTCCCACTCTAAGAAACCTTATTCTCCTCTCATTCATTCTCATGCCTGGAAATTCTTTTCCAATGGGAACATGGACCACGACAAGAAGTTATTCCTCTCTCTCTTTGTTCGTGCGTTATTTTGGGGGTGTGGAGTGGGAGGGAGGTATCTGTTTCTGTCTTTCTCTGTATTGCCAACAGAGGATGAGTTGATTGGATGGCATTACCGAAGCGATGGACATGAGTTTGAGTAGGTTCCGGGAGTTGGTGATGGACAGGGAAGCCTGGCGTGCTGCAATCCATGGGGTTGCAAAGAGTCAGACATGACTGAGCGACCGAACAGAACCGATATTGCTTTCATTGCAGAAAAAAGAATGAGAGCCAATCCCTTCCTCAAGCACTTTACTTAGACTTTCTTGAACTGTCTAAACCTCAATTTCCTCATCTGTGAAATGGGAGTAATATAAACACATCAAAAGACTTTGAGAAGATTAAGGATATGGTCTGTCCTTAAGTAGTGCCTTTCAGTCTCTCCAGCTGGTCCTAAAAGTGAAACTCAAGTACATTTTTCAGTGTTTTGTTTGTGTTTATGGAATAGTTTTACTTCTTTTTTTTTTTTTTTTAAAACAAAACAGATGTGCATTCAAAATGTTTTAAAATTCCACTTTGAAGAAATACCCCTCCTCCACCCCTACCCTTGCTGGGTAGGGTGGGGAAGAAGGAAAGGAAAAAGAAACCAGGAAATCAGTTGCTTTTCCTTCTGCCGGCAGTCACTCTCTCCCCTTCTGGGTCAGGGCCCCTCGCAGGGAAAAAAAGAGAGAGAAAGAAAAAAAGGCTTTCTACCCACGATTCAAATTAACCCCTTTTATGACCATATTTTCTTTCCTTCTGAATTGATATCTCCCCCTGCCACATGCTTTAGCCTTTGAAAAAACTGCCAGAAACGATTAGAACAGAGAACAAAAGGACTGCAGCCTCTGAAAGGTAGAGACTGCACACGTTTAAATTCAATCACCTCTTTTATTATGCAAATACCCTCCCCCTTGGATTCCGTCTTCCCTGTGTGATTAAATGGAGACTCTCTTAGGATAAATTGAGCACAGATGCAGAAATAAAGGACCCACATTTCTCAAGTCCCATTCCCTCAGAAGCCAAATAACTCTCCTCTCCACAGTCCCTCTTGTTTTCTTTGGAAAGTGGTCCATATTCCCCAGGGGAAAATAAATTTTTGAATCACTGTTCCCAGCCACGCGCTAAAACCAAAAAAACCCCCCAATTTTCTGGCTTCCTAGAGACTCTATCATCCAGGTTCAGATCTGGGTGGTGTTTCCTACCTGATAGAGAAAAGAATGGTTCACGTTTTTTTCTGAGCACTTTCTGTGTGCCCGGCACAGTGCCAAGCTCGCTCTCTGACCATTATCTCCTTTCATCCTCTCAACAGCTGTATGAGGTAGGCACTTGCTTGGATTATCTAATTCTGCAGATAGACTCTCCCAGGTGAAGTCACTCAGCTTGTTAGCCCCCAAACCAGGATTGAAACCCACAGGCAGGTTCACAGAGTTGACACCATGTGCCGTGCACAGAATCGCATGGGCTTTGGGGTGAGGTGCAAGACTGGGTTTTGTGCCCTGGACTCTAAGCTTCTGGGAAGCAGAGTCGAACATGAGGAGTGGCTTCATGTGCTCATAAGAAAAAGAATGAATGCATGGATGGATGGATTCCAATCTAAGAGCAATGCAGGATGGCAAGGCAAAAAGGACATGGGTTTTGGGGTTGGGCATCTGGGATCCAGTCTCAGCCATACTGGGGGCTTGTTGTGTGGCCTCATGCAAATTATCTTGCCTCTCTGGGTCTCTCCTTAAATTCATTCAGTAAGTGGAGCCAGAAACAGCTCCCTCTCAAGATCGTTCAGTTCAGTTCAGTTCAGTCGCTCAGTCGTGTCCAACTCTTTGTGACCCCATGGACTGAAGCATGCCAGGCCTCCCTGTCCATCACCAACTCATGTCCATTGAGCCAGTGATGCCATCCAACCATCTCATCCTCTGTTGTCCCCTTCTCCTTCCGCCTTCAATCTTTCCCAGCATCAGGGTTTTTCTCAGTGAGTCAGTTCTTCCTATCAGGTGGCCAAAGTACTAGAATTTCAGTTTCAGCATCAGTCCTTCCAATGAATACTCAGGACTCTTTTCCTTTAGGATGGATTGGTTGCAGTCCAAGGGACTCTCAAGAGTCTTCTCCAACACCACAGTTCATAAACATCAATTCTTCAGTGCTCAGCTTTCTTTATAGTCCAACTCTCAAGATTGTGGGGAGCATTAAGTAAACTAAACCATGGTAAGCTCTTTAAACTTAATATCATTTGTGTGTGTGTGTGTGCTGAGTCACTTCAGTTGTATCCAACTCTTTATGACCCCATGGACTGTAGCCCACCAGGCTCCTCTGTCCATGGGATTCTTCAGGCAAGGATACTCGGGTAGGTAGCCATTCCCTTCAAGTGATCTTCCCAACCCAGGGATGGAACATGGTCTCCCACATTGCAGGCAGATTCTTTACCATCTGAGCCACAGTTTTGTAGAGGGAGACAGCTCAGTGTCCAAACCAAGATGACTGAGAACAGAAGAGAGTGCTGTTATCAATGATGCCCAGTCAACTGGAATGCAGGACCATTCTCCATCTCAGCGTTCAGTTTATCAGCTGGCTTTCCTGAGAGCAGAAGAGAAACCCTTCAGGAGGAGGACCTGTGGGAAGTGATTTAAGGTCATTAACTCAGCCCTTTAGGCTTCTGACTTTGAGTACTTTGCTCTGTCCTCCCCACTCACCAGATATCTGGACTCCTTCAAAGAGTAGAGCCCTTTTCATCCCATTCCAGCAGTAGTTGGGATGACTGATGCCGGGATTTTAAATTTAATGTATTTGGATCTCTTTCCGGCTGTGTGATCCGGGACAAGATGCATTACCTCTCCAGGCCTGTTTTGTTCCCTACAAAACAGTGTGATGAATTCCCAAGGGCTTGAGCTGTATGAGGATGGGGTGCTTAGCATGGCTGCTGGCACACAGAACCCCTCCATAAGTGGCCATTTCCCTTCTTACCTTTTCCCGAACCAGGGAGACTGTTTGAGTATTTACTGAAATCCAAGCGTCATGTGCATACGTGCTAAGTCGCTTCAGTCGTGTGTGACTCATTGTGACCCTATGGCCCATAGCCCTCCAGGCTTCTCTGTTGCTGGACTTCTCAGGCGAGAACACTGAAGTCAGTTGCTATGCCCTCCTCCAGTGGATCTTCCTGACTCAGGGACTAAGCCTGCACCTCCTGCATTGGTAGGCGGGTTCTTTACCATGAGCGCCACCTGGGAAGCCATCAAGCATCACAGAGAAGAATAAAAATTAGATCAAGTTGGTCATGTGCATGCGTGCTGAGGTGGTCAAAGCACTCTGTTACATTTAAGTGGGTAGTGAACAGAAAAATACCTCTTTACGCATTCTTGTTGTTTCTGGTGATAATGGAAAGTGGAGCCCTGAGGTAAGCAATGCTCCTGAGCCTCCAGGGTGGGCCTGAAGCTGAGCACCACCCTTCTCCAGCTTCTGCATCCCTCTTCTCTGCCCTTGTCTCTTTACCCAGCTGTGCCCAGACGTTCAGTGGGGCTGGCAACCACCACACCTCTCAAGGCAACGCTTACATCTTGGGGCTCAGAGTCCGCCCCCACCTCCCTCCCGTTGTGCGGGGTGATGGCACTGATGTGATTCCACACTTCCTCAGTGGCCTGAGCCCCCAGGTGCCTGCACAGGAGCCTGCTCAAACCACAGCCCGCTGGCTTGCTCCCGCCACTCCCCGCTGTCCCCCATCCTGTTCCCTGGTATCACCTCGTTAAAAGCATAGGATCTCAAGTCCTACTCTCTGAGGACCAGGCGCTGCGGATGGAATGCTAATGGCTGCAGGTGGAACATTTGTGTCCCCAACCCCTGAAACTCACATTTGAAACCAATCCCCAACATGATGCTGTTAGGGAGGTGGGGCTTGTGTGGGGTGATTAGGCCATGTGAGCAGAACCCTTAGCGTTGGGATAAGGTCCCTTACCAAAGAGAGAGCCAGCCCTCCCTTTCAACCTGGGAGGTTGTGAGGTTATAGTGAGGAGATGGCCCTCAGTGAGGAAGCGGGTCCCCACTAGATACGGAATCGCCAGGGCCATGATTTCCACTCTCAGCCTCCAGAAGTCTGAGAACTGAATTTCCATCGTTTATAAGGCACCCGGTTGGTCTGCAATATTTCTGTTAGAGCAGCCCCAGCGGACTGAGACAGGACCTACCACTTAGGTGCTGGTGTGTCTGCCCGAGGCTGTGTTGCTGCCTCCTCCCAGAGCATCGCCGCACGAGCTCCTTGTACAAACCCCATCAGGCAGCTCCTATTACTGCCTCATTGTACAAACAAGAAAGCCAGAGCTCAAAGAGGCACACAGCAACTGAGACATCGTCCAGGGCAGAGTCCCTGGGACTCTGGATGCCCCAGGGCGTCTGCCCTGACTGATTCTGTTCTGGGTCTGTTTCACTGATTTGATGTGAAGAGCCTCATTCAGCAGGGATTTCAAAGACCCCCTCTGCAGGGGTGGGGCTGAAGGTGAGGGGAGAACAGCTAGACTCTAGAGATCTATGGGTCATGAGAGATTGATGAAAGTGGGGGTCTGAGCCAGAGAAGAGCTCAGTCACGCCCCGTGGAAAGGCCATCAGTGTTTTCATTATTACTAGAGGCATAAAGAGGGGCTTCTCTGGTGGCTCAGGTGGTAAAGAATCTGCCTGCAGTGCAGGAGACCCAGGTTTAGTCCCTGGGTGGGGAACATCCCCTGGAGAAGGGTATGGCTACCCACTCCAGTGTTCTTGCCTGGAGAATCCCATGGACAGAGGAGCCTGGTGGGCTACGGAGTCGGACACGACTGAAAACTAACACTTTCACTTCACTACTTTTAGAGTCATAAAGGAGTGAGTTCTCTCAGCCATCCTCTGTCTGCTTGACTGCTGGTGGGCCTCCTAGAACAAGAGGGGCGGGTAAAGTGTCCTGTCTACGGTGGGGCAGCCACCATGCTTTGAACCACCCATGTCATTCTTTCTTTCCTTCCTTCTCTTTCTCTCTCTCTTTCGTTCTAGTCTTCTTCATTTTTTTTATATTCACTAGTTGTATTTTTTAGATTCCATATATAAGTGAGATCTTACAGTATTTGCCTTTCTCTGTCTTATTCACTTAGCATAATACCCTCCAAATCCATCCACGTTGTTGCAAATGGCAAAATTTCATTCTGTTTTATGGCTGAGGAGAAGGCAATGGCACCCCACTCCAGTACTCTTGCCTGGAAAATCCTATGGACGGAGGAGCCTGGTGGGCTGCAGTCCATGGGGTCGTGAAGAGTCGGACACGACTGCGCGACTTCACTTTGACTTCTCACTTTCATGCATTGGAGAAGGAAATGGCAGCCCACTCCAGTGTTCTTGCCTGGAGAATCCCAGGGACGGAGGAGCCTGGTGGGCTGCCGTCTGTGGGGTTGCACACAGTCGGACACGACTGAAGCGACTTAGCAGCAGCAGTATGTACACCACATCTTTATCCATTCATCTGTTGATGGACAGTTGCTTCCATATCTTGGCAACTGTAAATAATGCTGCTATGAACATTGGGAAGCATGTATCTATTCAAATTAGAGTTCTTTTTTTTTTCCCCCTGATATATGCCTAGGAGTGAAAGTGCTGGATCATATGATAACTCTATTTTTAGTTTTTTGAGAAACCTCCATGCTGTTTTTCACACTGGCTGTACCAATTTACATTGCCACCAACAGTGTAGGTTGGAGGTGCATTTCTGATGCAAGGGGTCAGCCAACCTGGCTCTTTCTCTAAACTGTAGCATCTCCAGAACTGAGGTCTCTGGTCTTTGTGGCTGCAGATCTTGGGGAGACCTAGGCAGTCCCCCGGCTCTGTGCACATGGGGCTCTCTCCTTTCCACCATCTGGTTCACATCTCCAAGATGGAACTTCTGGTGGGACTTCACCAAGGACAAGCCTTTCACTGCAGCTTTTGCTAAGGAATTTAGGACCAGATTACCAGGAAGCATCATTTCCCAACTGGACAGATTCCAAGATGGAAAGTGTGTTTTTAAAACTCGGGAGGTAATGAGAGCCTGGAAGTGTTCAGGAGAGAGGACGGAGCAGTGCAAACGATGGCAAGCTGCTCTGCACCGTGTCTGTGGGAGGGGTGCAGACACTGTCTCCAAGTCCATGCCTCGCTCCTGCTCCCATTGACCTTGACCCCCAGGGGAGTCACATGACCTTTCTGCTCCTCAGTTTCCTCATCTATGAAAGGAGGATGATCGGTTCGTATCGCATAGGTTTGATGTGGGGACTGAACAGCAGTGTACCCAGAGCATCGGCGCCTAAGGGCTGTGTAGACAGTAGCAGAGCAAAGGGACCAACAGGCATCAGGCCCATGAAAGGTCAAAGGGGGAGGAAGCAGGGATAGGAACAAAATAAAGTTTTTTAAAAGTTACCTTTAGATTTTTAGTTCTTAAATAGACAATTATATTCTGTGTTGGGGAAGGTGTGGGCCTTTACTGCTAGAGTGAAATACCCTTTTGGAGGATAATCCATATGATCTTTGTGGGATTTGGGGCAAGGGGGTCAGCCGTTCTAGGTCTCAATTTATTGTGTGAAAAATGAGGCTAATAATAGAATTTATCTTATAGAGTTGATAAGAGGCTAAAATGGGATAATGAATAAACTGTGCTTATCATGCACATCAAAATAAATGCTAAATACAGCTGGCTTTGATCATCACCACCAAAAATTTAAATGCTCCTAGGACCTAACTCATCTCACTTATAGGAACCTCTATCAGAGAAACAACGGCATAACAATATAAATCTTTGCACAAGCGTATTCAGGACAGAAGTTTTTATTTTTTCAGTAGTAGCAAAAATGTGGAAATAACAGAAATGTCTATCAACAGAGAAATGATTAATAAATTATAGGAATTACTGCTTCAGACTTCTATGAGGCTCTTAGCAAGAATGAGGAAGAGCTATAAATATTACCTAAAAAATAAGAAAATTTTAAGGGGAAAAACGAAGTTGTAGGGGAATATGTGTATTTCATTTGTACAAAGTCAAACAAAATATACTTATGTGCTAAGTCGCTTCATTTGTGTTTCAGTCTTTGCAACCTTATGGCCCACAGCCCATCAAACTCCTCTGTCCATAGGGTTCTCCAGGCAAGAACACTGGAGTGGGTTGTTATGCCCACCTCCAGGGGATCTTTCCAACCCAGGGATAGAATGTGCATCTCTTAAGTCTCCTGCATTGGCAGGCAGATTCCACACTAGTGCCAACTGGGGAGCCTGAACACAATTACAGTCAATGGCATACTATGTAAAGTCCAGATGAAAGTGAAGGTCAATCAGTGGTGTCCAGCTCTTTGCGACCCCATGGAATTCTAGTCCCATGGAATACAGTCCATGGAATTCTCTAGGCCAGAATACTGGAATGGGTAGCCTTTCCCTTCTCCAGGGGATCTGCTGCAATATTCCAGCAGATTCTTCACCCGCTGAGCCATACAAGGGAAGCCCAAGAATACTGGAGTGGGAGCCTATCCCTTCTTCAGCGGATCTTCCCCACCCAGGAACCTAACTGCAGTCCCCTGCATTGCAGGCTGATTCTTCACCAACTAACGTCAGGGAAGCCCCGGATGAGTACAGATCAATACAAGGCAGTTACCCCAATCCCCGAAGAAGGCAGGGCTGGGGCTGGGATTAAAAAGAAGGAAGCGATCACTGTACACACTTCTGTGACATCTTAGTTTGTCCTTATGAACATGTACTATTTTGGTAGTGAAAAGAAAGAGCTTCTGAGGTCAGAGAGGTTGAGGCAGAAAAGACGGCTGAAGGAGGAGGCGTGCCGGGGGAACCTGCCGGAGCGGGGATGCGGGTGGGAAAGGCTGGAGGAGGCAGCTGCGTGCCCGGAATAGAGCTCCCTGCGGGGCTCCAGGAGCCTCATCACTCCACTCACGCTGCAAGCTCTGCAGACCCACGTTCTCCAGAACTCCCGCGCTGCTGCGCTCCTGCGGACGTCTGCTGTGGGCGTCCAGCGACGGTCCGGGTCCCCTTGTACCCCGGGGTCAGAAGGCGGGCTCGTCCCCTCGCCGCGAAGGCCGGCGGGCTGAGCGGCGGGTCTGGGGCCGGGAGCGCCCTGCCTCCCTTCGCCCTGCCGGTCCCTGGTCCCTGGCAAGGGCCTGAAAGGCTGCCGTTTCACCGGTGACGTGGTGGCCACTAGAGTCACAGTTCACTGACAGGGTGCTGTGAGAGTGAACGAGGTGGTGATAGGGGAAAACGACTGCTCAGCGACTGTGAGCCCCCCTGTCTGTCACAGCGGCTCCTGGGGGGTCGAGTGCATTTAAATGATGGCACGCCCTCACGCCTAGCTCCCTGCTGAACCCCAAGTCACTGCTGGGCATCAACCTCGTCCCCGTCCCCTCGCCCCCCATCCCCCCAACTCCCGTACCTCCAAAGCCATGGAAACACTTCCGTGTACTCCTCAATCCTGAGAACAACCGTTCTCAGTCCCGGCCGCACTCAGAACCCAAGGCCTGGGAAGCCTAAAATGCCGATTCCCAGGCCACCTCTGAATGTTGGGATGTGATCGGCTTGGATGGGCCTAAGCAGTGGGACTTGTGAGAGGCTCTTCAGATGATGCTGCAGTGAAGGAAAGGGGAGAGACCCTGTCCTCCCCCCAGACTGGGGTGTGCTCTCAATGTGTAGTTTCAAGGATGGGAGCTCCGCATGTGCTGTCCCTTGGCACCCTCTCCCCGCAAACCCGCCCCCAACCCCCACCCCGCCCAGCTTTCAACTCTCAGACTTGAAAGCTACTGCCCACAGCTGGTCCAGGCAGCTTTCTGTCCAGACTTACCCTCTTCCTCCCTCCATTTTTATTGTCAGGCTCTACTTAGCCTGGGGTTTCTTTGTTTTGTTTTCCCCGTTGTCCAGATTTTGTCTTACAGAGGAGCTCCGGGAAGCTGAAGCAAAATTCCGTTTCAGCTTCTTTTTCAGTAACAGCACCCTCTTCCTCCTCCTCAGGTCATCATCACTGGATTTACAGATGTGAGTCACCCTGCTGGTGAGAAGGCTGTTGGAAGAAAACTTTTTCTTTCTTTCTCATTTCAGCCATCTGCACCCACGCCGCCCAGCCAGAAAGCTGCACAGCCCTTCTCTTGCTGCACCTGAAGTGGTTCCACGGCGGGGAAAGGGTTCCCAGCAGTGCCCCCTCCTACCTTCTGGACCGAAATCATTATTCAGAGTTTGGCATCCTTTGGAATTTCAATAGAATCGACATCTTCATCTCTATTTTTAGCTTTTTCTTATCAAAAGCACTGTTCTCTCCTGCTACCATCTTTCTTGGAGACTGCACATGATTAAAATACATTTTCATTATAAACGGGAATAAGACGAAAGAACTTGTTCTTGATTGCAATCACACAGGATGAAATGATTTCCTGGTCCCTAGAAACTAGCTGGGACGACTCCCCTGGCCTAGTCATGCTCGCCGAGCTGTCACTGTGACACTGTAAATTAGGGCTTGCTGGTCTGCCTTTTCTATTTGCTTTACTGCAGAGAGATGAAAGGGCAGGGGAAGGAAAGTCATGACTTCAGGCTCTCCATTTATCCATTTTAAGCTTCACAGCAAGACCGTGATGTAGGTTTTATTGTCTCCATTTTACAGATGAGAGCACTGAGGCTCAGAGAGGGGATCTGGCTGATGCCACACAGACAAGCAGTAAGTGGCCGAGTGAGGGTGTGGCTGCTGCTCCTCCCCTGGACAAACACTTGCAGAGGGACTGACTGCTCTCAGGATGAAGCCGGCACTCCGTCACTGGGTACTGAAGGGCCCTCATAATCCTGAGATACTGGCGGCATTTTCCCCAAATTCCCCTCCCTTGCACACACCACTCAGCCACACTTTCCCGGGCTTCCAGGTCTTTTCATGGTAAGGTGAAGCCTTTCCTGTAGGAGAAGCCGGCGTCTTCTCCCCGCCCCTTTTCTCCGCCCAGTGAAAAATCTGTACTCCTCTTCCCAGTATCAGCTGAGATACCATTCCTTAAAGCCCTCCCGCGTCCCAGCTCCCCTCTCCAAGCTGGCTTCAGGGCTCCTCGTCCAGGGCCAGGTGCGATGGCCCGAGGGCAGGGACAGACTCCAGCCCCCAGTGGTTCTGGGCTCAGCTCTGACTCCTCCCGTTGGGAATCAGGCGCTGGGCACAATAAACCCCAGGGGATGACTCCATTCCTGCTTGTCTCCTCATTTTCCCAGCTTCCGAGGCAGCACGTCCTTCTCGAAGCTTCCTGCATCATCCTCCCGACCTAGCCTCCGAAATCCAGAGATGCACGTTCCCAGGCCGCAGTTTGTGGCCTTGCGTCCTCTGCCGGCCGTTCTGGGGATCGGCGGGTTCCAACCGCGCGATCTTGCAGGCTATGCTGCCCCCTGGCGGCGTCTCTAGGCGCTGCGGCTCTCTCTGGTCTGGAGCGCTGAAACCACAGGTCCAGGTTAGTCTCAGAAGGCAGATTCTGTTTCCTTTATTTCTAGCCGGGAGCTGGAATCCAGGGGAGGGTCGATGACTGGCTCGGTAATCCCAGGGCTTGGGAGCTGAGAGGCACCCTCTTCCGAGTCTGAGCTGAGGCCACTGACGGCCCGAATTTTCTGATTTTATCAATAGAACCAATGTAGGAGCATTCCAGAAAATCGGAGAAACAGAAAATTGCAAAGAAAATAAAGTTTCCCTGTAAATCCATAGACACCAACTTTTAACCATTGTGGTATATATCTTTCTGTACGTATCAATGCATTTTTTATTACAAAACTGGGTCTATAATCTATAGTTATCGTTCTTGTTTTTTAAAGTATTGAACATGTTGAGTTCAGAAGCAGAAGAAAAAACGGAAAACTAGAAAGGCATAAAGGAGAAAAATTTTACATTACTTAAAATCGCACTATCCAGAGAGAGCATTTCTTTCCAAATTACTTTATATTTTTGATAATCAATTATTATTTCTCTTGCAAAAATCCAATTCAGAAATTAAAAGAATTTTTCCCCAGGGAAAATTTACTCTTATACTTTGGATTACCTGATAATGACATACACTTTTTTTTTCTTCCTGGCAGTTTCTGAAAACATTCTCCAACCTCCCCTTTCCTTCACCTTCCTCGACCATTGCATTCATAAGGCTCCCAGGAGTAGCCAGGCCTCCTGTGAATCTGAGTGTATTCACCTGGGGGATTAATTTTTAGAAGTGAAATTGCTTTAAGGAGGGTGTGTGTTTTTATAAGCTTTGATAAATACTGCCAAGCTATCTTAGAGGAAAATTTGGACACCCACCAGCGGTCCTGAGGATCACCAACAGCGCTGTCAGACTCCCGGCCCTGGGGATCATATAAATTCAGCTACAATGTGCTGAGTGTGCTCTGTGCCAGACACCAGGCTAAGTGCTGTCCATTGATTTTATTTTTGATCTCCTGTCTGTGCTGCAAGGCGTGTGGGATCTTAGTCCCCTGGCTAGGGATCAAACCCACACCCCTGCATTGGAAGCACAGTCTTAACCAGAGAGGTCCCAGGGTTGTCGGTTAGTTAATTCTCATTGAATCCTCCCAATCCGTCAATGAGGGAAGCAGTATTAACTTCACTTTACAGATTAGGAAACAGGGTCAGAGCACTTTACGCTTCCTCGGTTCCTAGAATGGAGCTGAGCCCAACTCTAGCATCCATCCCAACATCCGCCTGATGGTGCTCAAGTTTGAGAGGGCTGTGTCATGGCACTCAGAGGGCTCATTGGCAGTCCCCTTAGTGTCTGACTCAGCACAACAGAAAGGGCCCGAGAACATGCAGGTCTGGCGACGCTGACGCTGCTGGCCCGGGCACCATCCTTTGAGAATCACTGCTCGCGTTACTCTAATACGGAATCCCATCTGGAAATGACCTGTGGGCCTGCCTTTCACCTTGGCTCGGAGCTTATTTGAATTTGTATACTCTACAAACCTTGTTTGTGGGGGTTTATGTGGGAACGTGAGTACATCTTTTACAGTCCTGTGAATTTACCATGTTTGGTTTGTGGTAAGTGATTTCACCTCTTCAAGACAGTTTCCCCATCTTTTTAATGGAGACGATGCTCACAGGAACCTCTTGGGGGTATTACAAGGAGTAATGTATGCAGGAAAAAAAACATGCTGAAGATTGTGATTTACTATACCAAAGCTAGTTCTCATTATGCCTGTTGATGGAAAAGCTGGGAAGCACAGTGGCAGACATTCGGGTTTGACAGGCCTGGACTGAGGTGGCAGTTTGGCTCCCACGTGACGTTAGACGAATCAGGCCTCTTCTCTGAGCCTCGTTCCTTCTCTTGAAGACTGGGCATATCACGGGCTCCCCAAGGGTTCAACAAGCCCTCTGTGGATTGTCTTGAGTGCTCCTTCTGCGCCAGAAGCTCCAGGGGCAGCGGGGTCCTCAGTGACAGCTGGGTTGGCTCAGGAACAATGGCTACAACCTGGATGGTCCCAGCCATCTTGCCTCTCGATTCCCAGTGGTAACGTCCACTTCCAGCTCTGTTCCTAGAAACCTTCAGATTCCTTGTTCTTTCCACATCCTGGGGATGACCTCTCAGTGACACCAGGTGGATTCTTCTCCACAACTGGAAATTGGACATGTGAGGACCCTTCTTCAGATTCCTGGAAAGAACCCGAATTCTAGGATGAGCCGGATAATCACAGGTTGGCTGGGGTCACGCGTTTCAGGGGACGGCGCTGTGGCCGTGGACAAAGCAGAAAGTGCAAGCGTGTTGATCGTGTCCCTAAGACTGTCAGCGTTGAGGCTGCAAGCTTCCTTGGAGTCTGGTGAGGGGTGGATACACACATTCAGAGTATCTGAAGTCGACCTGAAACTGACCGAGGGAAACTTGGGTCTTTGGGAGCAGCGGGGATGTGGCACGGCAGACCTTCTCCAGCTGTGACGTGTGCAGGAATCTTGGGGCTTCTGTTTCTGCAGACGCTGAGGCCCAAGAACTTGCGTTTCTAACAAACCTGGATGTTGCTGGGACCACACTTTGAATATCTAGAGTTTAAGCGATCCTTGTATCATTGCTACCAAACATAACCTTTTCTTTGGCTTTCAGTGAAATTCTGAATGCATGAGAATACACGAATTCTGAAAAACTAATTTTATTAGAGCATTCTGATTGTAGCTTTGGATGTCAGACCTTGGCTGCCACTATTGTTTTCAAGCGACTGGGACCAGTCTTGAGCTTGTACTATCGAAACCCCGGCTTTCTCATCTGTGTGCAGAAACTTTCCCTACCTCTGTCTCATTTAGGCAAAGCTGTGTTAGGGACTTTAAAAGCATGGATTCAAGTGTCTCCCTGTGACCATTTTAATCTGCTATTTTTAGTGAGGTTGTGGGTTGTCTCTGGGGAAGTTGCTGGGATTCTGAAATCTTACCAGTATATTGATACACTGGCATTTTGAATGCACATCCAGTGTTTTTAAACAAATATATGATGAACAATCCATTGAGCGTGCCGGGCAATAAGTGAAGCTCTGTACTGGAGTTATCCTGTTTACAACAGCTTTATGAGGCAGATCCAATTATTCTGTCCAAACGATCCAAATCAATAAAACTGAAGGTCACAAAGAATGTCAGCAGCCCGAATACATGTATTTTAACAGTAGGTACAATCAAGATTGTACTGGCTGTATCTGACTCCTAAACTATATCTCGAATATATCTCCATGATTTAAGTGACGAACAGAGTTCCAGCAGTAAAACAGGTGCAGAGATGTGACCAAGGAGGGTAAAACGCTCAGTTCTTTATCACGTCTGTTAAAAGGCACTCCCCAGATCCTGGGTTAGATGTATATTTTCTCTGTGAACTATGGCAAACGCGAGTTCCATGTTAGGATCTGACGAACAATACAAAAGCCAAGTGACCTCAGCATCACGTGCAAGGGTGTTAGTCACCAAGGCCAAAGGCAGAATCTCATCCCCCTGTGTCATAATGCATGTTCCTGGAATTTACACTGTGGGGCTCATGGCGGGTGCTGGGTGCCTCTGTGGGGTTCAAGAAAGTGGAAAACTGGTAGCCAAAACTAGAAATGTATTACCTGATTAATAAGGAGTTACTGGCAGTACCCAGTATGAAGTCTGAATGAAAGGTACCGTTGACTATAACATAAAAACTGCTTCGTCCTTTACATACAAATAAAAGAGAGGGTTTATTTTCATTCTGAGTTTATTTAACATTTCATCTGGTTGAAATGAAATAATACACGGACTCCAACACTGGCTAGACACTGTGCTAATACTGAAATAAAAGCTGCCAGTCAGCTCATACTTATAATTCGTTATGTTACCCAAAATATTAATAACTATTTACCTTTACAAGCTTATTGCACTTCATGTGAACTTTTCTCCAGAAAAGGTATTCCTAAGAGATCAGCAAAGACTGCCAACCTTGGTTCATTTTGTTCCTTTTGATAAACCATGATTCAACTCTACAGTTAGTATTTCTCTATAAAAGCATCAAAAATCAGCAGATAACACTTTAAAAGACACATCTCCAGGCTCATGGTCCCTTCTGTCATGAGGCTCTGGCCGTCTCATCCTGGTGTGCATTAAACGTTTGGTTAGTTTGCCAATCTTCCAACCAGTCATTCAATTTCCAGTGAAGGTTAAGACTAACGTGGAGCTGCCAGTTATCCAAGGCTAAGAATTGTGAGGTTAGTGGGGGCGGGGGGTGGGGGGTGGAGGCTTCAGGGCCTTGAATGTGAAAGTGTTAGTCACTCAGTCGTGTCTGATTCTGTGCAACTCCATGCACTGCAGCCCGCCAGGCTCCTCTGTCCATGGGATTCTCCAGGCAAGAGTACTGGAGTGGGTTGCCATTGCCTTCTCCAGGGGATCTTCCTGACCCAGGGATCAAGCCCAAGCCTCCTGCATTGCAGGCAGACTCTTTGCCATCTAAGCCGCTGGGGAAGCCCTTCGAGCTGCCTCAGTTTCTTGTTAAAAGTGCCCTGTAAGCACCTCGTGGAGCTTGGGCTCAAATTTCTAGCTTTTACCAATTTTTAAAGCGAAGCAAAAATGGCAACAAAAGATGTCCAAGGTCAGAATGTCACGGGGCAGCTGTTTTGCTTCAAATGGCTTAAGACAGAAAACCTCCGTGAGAGGGTTCTGGCAGCACACAGGAGGGCCCAGAGTAGCCCAGCCTCAGGCCCACTCAACGTTTCAGAGAAAAGAGAAGCACAGACACGAGGCGCACCGTTCTGCTTTTATAAGGAAATTCAGTCTGCTCACATCGCCAGCAAAAACCTGCCCAAACTAGTTTCTACGTGTGTTTCCACTTACAGGTCTCTATTACACATCGTACTGAGTGGTCTACACTTACTGAAATAACCACCTCCCATATGCCTCTGAACCTCTATAAATTACAGCATAATCTCAGTTACATTGAATATGTTACTTGTGAAACCAAGACAGGTGATGTAAACAGTGGTCCCTGGGCTGGTTATTTTCCAACAGGGTGGAATGTAATATACAAACATTCAAGTAAAATCCATTGAGTCAATGATTCACATACACATCATTTCTGTAGCTTTCTGAAAGCCAAAGAAATCTTATAGGACAAGAAAAGAGATGTAGGTAGATGAGACCATTCTCTTAATTCTAAAAAAAAAGCCAGATTCAACCCAGTCATATAGTGCTGGTTTTGAATATACTCCCCAAATTTGACATTTGTGCATTTCAGTTACTTAATTAGTTGATTTAAATGACTGAATATAAAGTCAACAAGTGCAAGGTAAGATTAACATCTTCATAAGAATACAAAACAGAGTAAATTTAAAATTCAATCAAAGAAAGCCACCAGCAATAGGAAAGCTTACAGATATTGACAGCAGCCTCCATGCATCACACTTGTCTATTACTTTGACTTTCAGGAGGTTTATGAAGGAGCTTTTATCCTACAAATCCAAAACATTCATCTTCTACTTCAGTTGCCTCCTGCCCAACGTGGGCAGAAAAGCAAACTGTCCTTAATATTTACGAGTCTTTTTTTTTTTTTTTTGTTACAGTTTAGCCTCAGGGCTTTTGTGTTTTCTCAACTCACTACTCAGCTCTCCTTGATTTGAAACAAGGGTGGGATAAAATTTCAGTATGATTTCCTTTTCACTGACTGACAATCAATATACTGAACATCTAACTCTATGCCTAGCAGTACTCTGGAAAACTCTGGGTGTGAGTCAGGACATTGTCTTTGAAAAAACAGTGACTATAAAAGCTACAGGAAGGGTGTCTGTAAATCATAGCATGATTCAAATGTAAGGGGCGGGGGCTGGCAGGTGAGGCACCTGGACCACCCCCAGGGGCTGTGGCGTAAGTAGCAGCTGGACTCTAAAGGCTTCTATGGGTCTTTAAAAGGTTTCTTCACTGAGAGAACCCAGCCGCCCAGGTTATTCCTCTCCAACTTGGGTACACCAGGCTCGCGGCAGGCAGGCTCCTCTGAAGATGCTTCTTAACCTGCTTTATAACCCCTTGTTAAAGTACACACGCCGTAATTCAGGGTAGGTCTCTCGGATCCTGGCTTGCAGCTCGGCCTCCAAGCTTGTCACAGACATGGAACTGGGAGAAGGGAGAAAATGACAGGGTCATCCCACAGATGGTGGAAATTCGAACCTGAGGAGAGGAAAGCAAGGACCCCCGTTCACCCCGACTGGTGTAAGAGCCCTGTCTGAAAAATGCTTCGTGTCCCAGGAAACTATCACTAAATAAGAAAGAAAGGGACCATCAGATCCCTTTTGATCTCTCATCTTACTGAAAGCTTTAAAAACCACTTATCGCTGGCAAGGAGGTATGGTAATCACACTCTCAGACCCTGAAGTATCGGAAAGTAATCTGTGGTCAGGACACTTCCTAAGAGAAATAACATAAATGTTCACAATTCATGAGAAAAAGACACATGCATTCAGTGGAATTTTTAGCACTAAAAATTCACTTGCATTAATGTGCTTCTGTCCACTGTATAATGATATATATTCTGAACTTTTAGAAAATATGAAAATATATGAGAAAAAACATCTCTTGTAGTCACACTACTGAGAAGGACCACTGTAAGTCTTTGCTTTGTGCATGTAAAAAATGTACCTGAATGTTTTAAGTTGCTCAGTCGTGTCCGACTCTTTGCCTACCGACTACTGTAGCCTACCAGGCTCCTCTGTCCATGGGATTTTCCAGGCAATAGTACTGGAGTGGATTGCCATTTCCTTCTCCAGGGGATCTTCCTGACCCAGGAATCGAACCCGGGTCTCCCACATTGTAGACAGACGCTTGACCGTCTGAGCCACCAGGGAAGTCCATGTATTAAAGCTTATTTTTTCATTATGAATGCATACTTAATATATAAGAGGATGAAGAAAAACTGGCCAGCAAAACTGCTGACTTTCTGTTATGGAAAGCTCATTTGCCCCTTTCCTATTTGCCCATTTCTGTTCCCCTCTAATCTTAATAGTAATGAGATCACCAGGCAATTTAACCTAACTCCTGACTTATGCTGTCCTGAATAACCTGTTCTTTTCCTAGATAGAAAGAAGAATGAAGAATTAAGCAGTTAAAAAAAAATGACGAGCTCTCTATCCCCAACACCCACCCCCTACTCTGCCCCCTGCCAAGCAATCTGCAGGCAGATCATTCGGGCAAGACAACATCTGAAGACACAGTAGGTGGTTCGTTGAGATTCTTTCCCCTCCCCTTTTTTTTCCTTTAAAAACTGTCATGATTGACAGAGAAGGAGAAATATCGTATGACATCCCTTATATGTGGAATCTAAAAAGAAACGATACAAATGAATTTGCTTAAAAAACAGGAGCAGACTCACAGACTTAGAGAAAAAACCTACGGTTGCTGGGGGGAAGGATGGGGAGAAGGGATAGTTAAGAGAGTTTGGGATGGACACGTACACTCCGCTATATTTAAAATGGATAACCAACAAGGTCTTACTGTATAGCATAGGGAACTCTGCTCAACGTTATATGGCAGCCTGGATGGGAGGGGAGTTTGGGAGAGAATGGATACATGTATGTGTATGGCTGAGTCCCTTTGCTCTTCACCTGAAACTCTCAACTTTGCTAACTGGCTACACTCCAATACAAAAATTAAAAGTTGTTTTTTTTTTTTTTTTTTTAAATAAAAGGTATTACATGAAACAAACAAAAAAAAGTGTCACAACTGAGCAAAATCTTTGGAGTTGGTCTCTGGACATGAGTTCACCTTCTCCCTGATTAAAGCATCTTTCCTTTCTACTGACACCTGTGTCTTGAATTACTGGCTTCTGAGCTGCAAGCTGCTGAACTTGGGTTTGGTAACACTAGGAATTAGTTTCTTAAGAATTATTCTTTACTTGAGTGGGCTTCCCTGGTGGCTCAGTCAGTAAAGAATCCATCTGCAATGGAGATCCCTGGGTCAGGAAGATCCCCTGGAGAAGGAAATGGCAACACGCTCCAGTGTTGCCCGGCGAATTCCATGGACAGAGGAGCCTGGCAGACTACAGTCCATGCGGTAGCAAGATTTAAACAGGACTTAGTGAGTAAACCACCACCACCATGGTTGAGATGTGGTAAACTAAGAGGTAAAAAGATAGGATATAGATTTATAGACATAATGCAAAAAAAAGAAAAATTATGAATATAGAAAAAAACAGTGGCTGTTTTTTTTCTTCTATATAGGGAGACCTTGGGTAATTTTAAAATAATGTTGCTAATGGCAATGATAATGGCTATGACTTAGTGCTTAATTTTTGGGTCAGACATTATGCATTTTTAACCCTTATAAAACCTTGGAAAGTTAAGTATTATCTTAATTTTACAGATAAGGAAACCAGAGGTGCAGCTGAGATTTGAAGTTAGATCCTTCTTGACCCAAACGCCATGCTCCTAAGTCACAGAGTGTAAGGCCAAGTGCTGAACACTGATATTCCAGTACCGCAGACTAAGGAAACAAACCTTCCTTACCCGAAGCCCTGAGATTCTGGGGTTCGCCCAATTAAACAGTGCTCCTCTTCAGCAAATTCATCTGTATTGGGCTTCCCAACAGGTTCTGAAGCTCCTGCCCTCTCCAAGCGGGGCTTAACTATGGGCGTCAAGGTGATAAAGGTTCCCTCTCCTTGAAATTTAAGTCCCCAGCTAACAACAGTGGGGGTCAGAGACAAGCAAAAGACCAGATAAAAGACGGATGTCTCATCAGATGGGGAACCTGATGAAGTCAGTTCTAGAAGAGACTGCCGCGTCCCAAAGCCACTGGAAAGCCTCGGGTGTTAAAGGCCATCTGTGCGGGGCCTGTCGGCCCATGAAGGACAAGACAAAGGCAGGACTGGAAGCAGAATCCCAGCAACGAAGCACAGCGCTGCCCCTCTGCACCTGGGCATTAGACAGAAAAAGGCTGAAGCCTCAGATCTATGCCTATTTAATGCCGGTTAATCCTGTTCTTACATCAAAGGCAGGATTCAAGGGCAACTTGTGATGAAAGATATATGCACAATAAGGCTTTTAAGGAAAAAAGGAAAAAAAACTCAAGTAGGAAGAAGGAAAGCCAATATACCAACCAAAGTTAAGTACATACAGTTGCTCTCCCTGGGGCTGGAACTTAAATTCTAATATTTCTGCCTTATAGATGCCTTTGCCAATGGACTGGACATCAGTGGATCATATTTAAACTTTTACAAGAGCAAACTGGCACCAGAGTTAACCTGGGTCTTACACAAGAATAAAGCATTTTCAAATGTAATCATAGCAAGTAGCAAAGAGCTGGGCAAAGAGAGTTTTGATATTAAATAGATGTGCATTTAATTTCTGCCTCTCTCTTCCTTTTAGAGACTCTGCTTCCTTATCTTTTTGAGACTCAACTTTCCTCCTAGTGAAATGAACCTGTGTCTGCAACTTGTTTTTAGGTTAAAATGCATGATCATTCTGAAGAGTAACAAATACATACCTTTTCTGCGGAAACAGAGCACAGCACAGAGGCGTAGCAAACACCAAGCTTAAAGAAAAATGAAAAAGACACATCAGAGCACTTTTAAAAATGGTCTACTTTTCAGACTTTTTCTATTCTACTTTGATAACAATCCCCTTTCTTTCTTTTTGGTATTATACTGCCAACTCAAAAATATGTCTTGTTTGTGTAATTGTACTACTAAGGGCTGCCAAAATAATTTTAAAAAGGGAAAAAATCAAACAGATAAAAGGAGTTTTAAAAAGAATCACACAAGTAGCTCCAAATGTTGCAGGTTTCTCTAAAGGCAGTTTCTTTCTAGCTAATGACTGGGACCAGATGTTCTGAGATGGTCTCATTTTTCAAAATGCATGTCCCATATTAGCCCTCACTTTCATATGCTGTATATTAATCTTAAAAAAGGAAAGAATGACATTGAAGTAATTCTACTCACCAAAAGCCAACTATTCCAACTTGAACAGGTGCACTCATCCATGGGAACCTCTGGGTAAAGAAATAAACTATTTTGAATACTTTTTATACAGGCTCTCAGAGACAGTTTTCTCTGCTGGTTAATTGGAAGGAGCATGGCCACGTTACAAGATGCAGCTGGGATGCGATTAGTGAGGTGTGGGGGTACCACTGCAACGGCTCGTTAGTCCTGACTTCCTGCAGCCCTCGGAGATCTGGCCACAATGCACATGCAAGGGTCAGGCGGCTTCTCATATTCCTCCCTTGCACTTAGAATCAGAGAGATGCCTGCTCGTAAATGGGAACTAGAGAAAGTGTTATCGCTTGACTATCATTTGTCTCCTGGCTGGGGAGGAGTGTGGTTCCAAAGCCAGAAAACTAACAAACCTGTATTCAAATCTCTGTCCTTCCAGTTCACCCCCACTGTGGGCAAAGGGAGGCAGAGTCCACCCAGCCCAAGCTCTGGTTCCTTTTCTGCAGAATGTAGATCCCAACAGGTTCCTAAAAACATGTGCATGAAGATACGCCAGATAACATTTATCAAGCACCTAGCGCTGTGCCTGGAATGTTCAGAAACCCAAAGGCATCGCTGCCCTGCTCCTGCCCCCAACCCTGCACCTCTCCTGCCTTGGTTTTAGTTGCTGTCAGTATGGTTAGAATAATTGCTAGCATAACAAATTCTTGACTGCCACTTTTTCGTTAATGGAAATGAATGAGTTGGTTGGTCTTTTGGAGGGTATGTGCTATTAGATTTTTAGCTTTCAAAAGGGAATTTTTATAAGCACATAATATGCAATATAAAGAGCAACGAGATATATAGATTATGTAAGTAAGGCCACTGAAAGAGCTGCCACCAAGTTGCCAACTAGTTGTAATGAAATCAGCCAGAGTCAACACAAGTGGTTAATTAAAAGATCAGGATCCCAAGGGGGCTTGTGTGAGAGGCGTACCCTGGTCTCTGAGAAGGCTCCTCTGGCGAAAAGGTACATCCCGGGGGTTAAGGGAGAGAAAGGGAGAGATGTCAGCAAGCAGAGACAGGCCCACAGAGCTCGCGTAGATGGGCCCCGCCCCTCAAGGGATGGCAGGAGAAGGAAATACTGCATCAGGGGCAGCTGGCTCCGAATGATGCTGCATGATTTTCATAAGGAGATGGTAAATCGTCTTCCTTCTTTCCCAGTCATGTATCATCAGTCTGGGAGCACAGACTTGACGATGGGAAGGCAAGCTAAGAACTGAATAACATCTTGCTGGAAGATTGACCCACAAGAGCCCATGAGAGCAGCCTCTTCTTCTCAAGTGGACTCTTGAATAGGCGTGTGTAATCTCAACAATGGGTGTGCACAAACCAAAGGCTGATGGAGGCTCGTGCAGAGGGTTTTGTTGGAAGGGTTCTCAGTAACCGCAAGGATTCCGGCCAATTCTGATCTCTCTCATGAAGCTCAACCTGTATGTCATCCCCGTTCCCAACTCCTTTCCAGCACCCCCTCCCGCCTCATTCACCCCTACTTCAAACAGAACTTGGTCTGAGATTTTAAAAGTGAGCTGAGGATGTTTGGGTTTTCCCCTAAATAATCACAGAACTTGAGGGAGAGACATAGCATAGAATTGTGGAAACAGGATATTTTAAATGAATTACAGACGGTAATCATGTTTAAAAAGATACATATCTAATGAAGTAAAAGCTCAAAAAGTTAGTATGAGTAAATTCTTTCTGTTTCCAATGATCTTTACTCTTTACTTCATACTGTATATGAAATACAAATTGTACATACTCACCATGCAGAAGTTTTGACACAAGTATTCAGCTGTGAGGCCATTGTCACAATCAAGGTCATTAAATATTAGTAGTTATCATCCTTGTTTTGTTTCTTATGCCCTTGGCCATCCCACCATCTTTCCTAAACCCTACTATACCCATTCCCTGGCCACCTCTGATCTACTTTCTGTCATTGTATACTAGTTTATGATTTCTAGGATTTTATATACAGTATCTATTCTTTCGTATAATTATTTTGAGATTTACTCATGCTGTTGCATATATGCGTGGTTCGGGGCTTTTTATTGCTGGGTTAGGTACTCCATTGTGTGAATGGAATTTGATAATCCATTTTCCTGTTTATGAACATTTGGACTGTTTCCAGTTTGGGGCTATTGCAAATAAAGCTGCTTTAAATACCTGCCTTTTATGGACATACATTTTCATTTCTTCTAGGTAAATACTTAGGAGTGTAATGGCTGGATTGCAGGGTAAGGATATGTTTAACTTAAACTGCCAAACTATTCTCCAAAGACTCTTCAGAGTCCCTTGGATTCCAAGGAGATCAAACCAGTCAATCTTATCAGAAATCAACCTTGAATATTCATTGGACTGATGCTGAAGCTGAAGTTCCAATAATTTGGCCACCTGATGAGAAGAGCCGACTCACTGGAAAAGACTCTGATGCTAGGAAAGATTGAGAGCAGGAGGAGAAGAGGGAGGCAGAGGATGAGATGCTTGGATGGCACCACTGACTCAATGGACATGAGTTTAAGCAAGCTCCAGGAGAGAGTGAAGGATAGGGAAGCTTGGTGTGCTGCAATCCCTGGAGCTGTGAAGGGCTGGACGTAACTTAGAGAATGAACAACAAGAACCACAAAGTCTTTGTCTCATTTTCCATTCCTACCGGTAGGGACTGAGAGTTTCAGGTCCGCTAGCTACATCCTTACTATGGCCCAACGCTTATTATGTCAGTCTTGTCAATTGTAGCCATTCCAATAGGTGTTTAAAGGTAGCTAATGTGGTTTTTAAACTGAATTTCCCCAATGACTAAAGATACTGAGCATCTTTATATGTGATATTATTTGATTTCTATGTATACTTGGTGAAATATCTGTTCAAACCTTTCGCCCTTTAAAAAAAACACTGAGTTGTTTTCCTGAATAAGTGTATCTTTTGGATACAAGTCTTTTATCAGACACATACTTTGCATAAATTTTCTCCAGTCTGTTCCCTGTCTTTTCATTCTCTTTATAGTGTTCAAAACACAGAATTTTAACATTTTGAGGAAGCCCAATTTGTCCATTTTTTTCTTTTATGGACTGTGCTTTTGGTGTTAAGTCTAAGAAATCTTTGCTTAACTCCAGATCTCAAAGATGTTCTATTTTCTCCTAGAAGCGTGACAATTGTAGACTTTTACACTTAGATTCTATGAACCACTGGGGGTTGATATGTGTATGTGTGTATGCCACCAATTCCCTACACATGGCCCACATCCCAGGCAACCTGACCATACACAGGCCTCCCACCTCTGTGCCCTTTCTGTGCTTCTGCAGTGCCTGTGCCCCAGGCCAGCCATCTTCAGGGGTCTCCGCTCACCTGCGGCAGCTGGGGGAGAACTCCCCTATGCTCCCACCATGCCCCACACTCTTACTCACCATGCACTGGACCATGTCCTGTGCCCTCCCCGCCACCACCCCATGTGGTTCTGAGAGCACGGCCCAAGCCCTATTTCTAAGATAATGGCACCCAGCACACTGCTTGGCGTGCAGTAGGCGTTCACCAAAGGGCTGCTGCATCCAACGAGTGAACAAATAAATGCTGTCGTCACACTCCATCAGCAGACAATCCTTAAAGTCTACTGAGTAGACAGAGCCGTCCACCTTTCTTAAAGAAAATATAAATGAACAAGAACTTCAGGAATGAGGAGCTCTTATCTGACCCAATTCATGTCAACTTTGTTCTCAATGAAAAGTGCCAGCCAGGTAAAGAGGCCACAGGAGCGATTCTTCAAGAACACTGTTGGGTGAAGCACCAGCTTTTAAGCAGTGAACTTCCGGTTTACTGCAAAGATTTCAGTGAGTCACCTGCCCACAGCTGATGCTTTTTGCTAGCACTCCGTTTGGAAAAAGACAGGGCGTGGGGGGAAGGATGAGTCATGCCAAATGCTCCCCAAGCTCACGGGTTAAAAAAGCCAAGAACATTCAATTCCTTTCATGTTTGCAGAGGAGTTTGGTCACATCCAAGGTGAAAGCCCCGAGAAGCACATCCTTGCAGGGAGGCACATCTGGCTGCTGGAGCTGTGGGAACAGAGGGCCGACCGACCCAGGCAGACGTGGCCGCCCACACAGACCTGATGCACAGCTGAAGAAATGATCTCTGGGCCTTTGTAAACAGGGCTCAGAAAAGCCTCCCTTTCAAAATAGTGTGTGAACGTGCTTTGCAGATGGAAATGTATGGATACAAATATAAACTGCCTCCACCTCCGCTTTCACAATGGCCATACTATCGGTGAAGTCCTACAGTCCTTGCCACGTGGGCAAAAATGCAATATTCTGATGTAACAACAACCCTGAATGTAGGGGTGGGATGTACGTCTGAGGAGCTCAACATTTAACCATAGCTTTTTCAAAACATCATCCTCCAAGGAGGTCTGAATCAGTTTAGCAGCAGCCAGACCCTTGACAGCTAGTGAGGCCCTTGGACGGATCCATGAGCTGCTCTGACCGCCTCCCCGCCCTGCCACCTGGCTTCTGATGCCAGCAGCCTCCTCCGGCCCTGTGTGAGGCCCTTCAGGGGGGAAGTGGGGCAGGCAGAGGGGAAGCAAGGTGGCACACCTCCAAATTATTGTTGAAGGGTGCAGTTCCAAGCAAAGCCGAAAACCACAAACCAGGGAGGAAGGACAAGGGACGAAAACACAATAGTTATTCATTTTTCGTGTGAAAAACCCTAGGGCCATGTGGGAGTAGTGGCTAACTGGTTAACCAGCAACAATTTGCTGGTTGCTTCATGGAAGAAAACACCAGGCTGTATCTGAAGCAGTTTCTGTCCGTCCCAGCAGGAAAATGATGCAATATGCCCAACTCTGTCTCCTGGCCAGTGTCTGTTGCTGAGATATTAGAGTAACGGCAGCAACTTTCCCAATGACACCGAGACCCCAGGAGTTCAAGGCCATGACAGTTAGCAGAAGAAAAGGCCAAGTTCACATCACTGCTTTCTCTGGTGACCTAACTTCAGCATGAACATAGGTCTGCATGCAGACTCTCTCAGAGAATTTCTGGAATCCCAGGCCCACATTAGCACCCAGGTGTGCTCAATACCCACAGCCAGGAGTGAGACGCCCAGGGAGTAATGTCCCAGCAGCAGTGGCAGATGGCCAGATTCGGAGCCTCGCTGCGGAGTTGGGCTGCTGACACCCCTCTGCTAACTGGGTGCTGGGTGGTGTTGGGGAGGCCGAGAGAAAGGACTGGGAAAGCTTTGATGGTGGGGATACTGCCACTGAAGGTGGTCTCCCCACTGCATTCACAGGTGCTGATTCACGACAATCATATACTATTGGTGGAATGACTCACACTTAGTATTCCTTTCCTGCAGAAGTTTACTTTTATGTCAGACAACAGGATGAGGTGACTGTCTCCAAGCCTTGTATCCACTCGGAAATCTGATCTTGCTTTAAAAGTCTGATTTTGCTTCAAGTCGGCAGGAGGGGGAGGTTGGATTTATTATTATTATTTTTTTATTCTCTGTTGCCCCTGAAGTTGGCATGCCAATACCTTAAGAAATTAACAATCAGGAAAATCCAAAGGTTGCCTGGGTCAACGTATGCCCTTGCAGAAGGACTATAATCCTAATGTCTTATCAGATCAAGAGCTAGCAGTGAAGAACACAGTGAATCAATTCCATATCTGTAAAGTCAAGGAGCCACTGGATGTTCCACTTCCTCCCAGCATCCTGGAGGATAAGGCTGATGGCCCCTCTCTAAGTTCATTTGACAGGTTCTCTCCTTCAGAGCCTAAACCACTTCCCATAAGGAAAGCAGGGATAGATAGAGAAAGGAACATCAATTTTTTTTTTTATTTAGATTATCCGAAAATAAATGAGACATCAAAGTTGGTGAGTTTTAGATGTTTACATAATTTAGTAGTTTCCAGATCTAGTCAGCGTTCTAGTACATACACCAATTCCTTGGCAGCTTTAAAGAGTTCATCTGTTTACATAATATGGTAGCTTCAAGATCTAGTCCCTGTTCCAGCACACACACTAATCCCTGAGCAGCTTTAAAGAATTCATCGTTTCTAAATTCTGCAGAGGAAAGAGACTTCAGCAAAGCCTTTTCATGAATCCTCAAGTAAGAGTTTATCAAAGTAGGTAAGATGTCAAATGAGGTCACCTTTACATTTTGGTCTTCACTAATAGCTTTACTGGTTAAATCAATGAAACTGTTTTATATTTTTGTTTAATCTTACACTTAAGACTGTAGAAATCCACCAGGAGATGGATAGAGACTCAGCAGGCATGTGAGAATGCTGCCTCCTGGGGGTGGTCCAGGGCTCTGTGGACCGCCCGGGATGCTCGGAGGAGAAGAGCTCGATCACTACAGAGACACTGCAACACGCCATCCCACTATTCACATCGACGTGCGAGACTGCTAGAGGAAGAAGCTCCGAGAATATAATTTGCTCACGTACCCGAAGCTCCCAGGAGAGAACGAGCGGGCTGCGGAGGAGAGGGCCCTCTTTTTGACTCTCACACGTGACTGGTACATCCAACATGCCAGTCAAATGAGGCACTCAATACTATTGACTTTTCAAAGCATACTTTCTTGGCTTATCGTCTGAGAATGTAATTGTATTGAAAGTATTTGGTGTTGGCCTTAATTTTCCCCTCTGGAGCCCATAGGGTGAATAGACGTTAATGAACATTGACCTGTCGGACATTTAGAATTTTCCTAATCACAGAAATCATTCAGAAAGCGTCAGGCCTATGAACCATGTCCTTCTTTCAAAGTCTGGTAGTGTTCCCTCACTGTGACGGTTCACCCTGAGACAGCTGCAGTGTTTACAACACGCCTGCTCCCCCAGCCAGGAGCTGGAGCCCTTCCTCCCGAAGAAGCAACGGTGTCAGATTCCAAGCACAGCAGGAACCAGAGGAGCTACCCCATCCATCTCTTCCCTACCTGTTACAGGAAACTGGAAAGCTAAGGTGAAGCATAAATACAACTGCTTTTGAATCCTGGAAACCACAAGAATGCAGACAATGCAAGGAGGTTTCTCAGTTACAGTTTCATCCTGGAATATCTTCAGACCCTGAGGGGAGGTGGCTGATAGATTAATGGATTATTAGAGATGATTACCACAGAAAAATCCATCTAGGCACTAATTCAGTATTCTGTGAAGCTGCTACTCCCAATTATTCTTTCCTTTCAGACAGTATGTACACAGACTTACAAACAAATCATTCCAAATTCATACCCTCCCTTCATTATTACTTAGCTAGGGATCTGACTGATAACTAAGATAAGCCTGTACTTGGGTTATGGCCGCTCAAGAGGAGTGGGCAGCATTCAACAAATGAAAGATTTATGAGAGCTTTTTCAAATATTTCTCATTAGAAATAAAATATTTCATCAAGTGTCCAATTGCCACTGGCCTTCAAATTCTTTACTCCCTATCCACGTGGGAAATAGTCTGTATAGCTTGAAGTCTGAAGACAAATTGTAAGGATCGAGACAAGGATAAACAGAACTGGGACTTACCTTGAGAAAGGCTTTCTTTTCCAGAGTATTCATGATAAATGGAGGGATGGCTGGAAGTAAAGATAGACCCGCTTAAATCTTGGATAATGTCTATTTTCAGCTCACTTTTTTTTTCTCAACAATTTCACGAAAGGCTTATATTACTTGCAGACTAGTTTCACACTGGCAGAGTAAAAGCCATTGCAATATTCTTTAAAATATCTTAGCATTAAAAAAACTCCCACTGTTTCTATTTGTTAAAGTTTTGAAAAATAACACAATGCTCTATGCCCGCTAGAAAATTTTATGATTTTGATGAGAACTTTAACATTAAATATGCAACAATGCAAGCATCAGGAACTTTTCCCTTCTGTACCAATGATACAAATGCAGGCTTCCCCGGGTGTCCATCCCTGTGGAGTACAGTATAAAAATTCCTGCCTTGAGTCACACAGACCACTTGTTAGCTGGGTGATCCAGAAAATGTTACCTCCCTGCTCTGAGCCTTGGTTTTCTGTTTTCCTCATCTATATAATGGGATAACTGTACCAAACTAGCCCGGACGATAAGCTGCAATGATGCACGTAACCATCAGAGAGCACAGTTCATTTACTCATGATTCAGACTCAACTATCCATCAGACTAAACTGTCACAGCTATTCCAATATGTCAATTACCTTTAGAGATGTTGCTGGGATAGGAAGACTGTCTCTTCTCCCGGGACTAAATACTGTTTCAGATAACCAAGCCACTGGAAACAAAGCTGTTGGGATGCCTAAACTCCAAAGAGGAGCTTTGTATTTCAAAACGGGAGAGAGCAAAACCAAAAGCCTACCCAGGGTAGAAGCTGCAGTGGCCAGCTTGGTCTCATAAAATCTGGAGACCTGGGCTGAGCAGGCATACCAGGGCAGCCTCCCCAGCTCCCCACAGGTCAGTGACAACGTGCTGGTTCCTGACTCAGGGGACTCTCGGCCTGCATTTCATGACTGTGGTTTCCTCAGTTCACCCACCCCTACAGTGCATGCACACTGCTGTCGCACGAGGATGTCTTTGTTAAATCACTTAACGGTGGTTAATCAGTTCAGTTCAGTTCAGTTCAGTCTTTCAGTCGTGTCCAACTCTACGACCCCAATGGACTGCAGCACGCCAGGCTTCCCTGTACTTCATTCTATCCCGGAGCTTGCTCAAACTCATGTCCATTGAGTCAGTGATGCCATCCAACCATCTCATCCTCCATTGTCCCCTTCTCCTCCTGCCCTCAATCTTTCCCAGAATCAGAGTCTTTTCCAATGAGTCAGCTCTTCACATCAGATGACCAAAGTATTGGAGTTTCAGCTTCAGCATCAGTTCTTCCAATGAATATTCGGGACTGATTTCCTTTAGGATGGACTGGTTGGATCTCCTTGCCGTCCAAGGGACTCTCAAGAGTCTTTTCCACATCACAGTTCAAAAGCATCAATTCTTTAGTGCTCAGCTTTCTTTATGGTCCAACTCTCACATCGATAAATGACTACTGGAAAAACCATAGCTTTGACTAGATGGACCTCTGTCCGCAAAGTAACGTCTCTGCTTTTTAATCAGATAACCAATTAGCTGGAGTGCCAGTAGTTGGAAAGGAAGAAAGTTTTCTTTGTTTAACTTGTTTGTTCACTCCTACTTGTGAGGAATGCTGATGAGCGTTCTCAGTGACAAAAGGAATTCAAACAAAAACACATCACTGGGAAAACCTAACAGCACTCAAGTAAGTGTGCTTCCTTTGAGAGCTTAGTAAATAGCCAAGGGCTGTTTGCACTCAATTTAGACAAGGAAATCGAAGATACTCATTTCTGTTTTCTTTTTTCTTTAAAGAGTACCGTACTCTCGGGCCCTCTGGTTTCTGAGAACCTTCTTAAGAGTCCTGGTCTGAGTGTAGCTGAAGAAGCTTTAGGAGTAGATGAGAGATTCTCAGAGGAGCTAAGTTACAACAGAGATTCTCTGCATTTCATCATGCTGAGTCCAAGTCTAACGGACAAAACTGAGTCCATACTGGCAGCCATTTTATTCACAGTTGTTGGAATTAACCCAACTTGGTTTGTGTTCCAATGGTTTCCAATTGATACAAATAAATCCTCAGTATAAGTTATTCTTATTCACGAACTGTTAGAAGTTTCTTGTCAAGATTGACTAAGACCAAATTCTTTCTCTTCCAATCCTCATCACCCGTACTGTGAACTGCCCTGGTCCAACCACCATCCTGACCAGTCTCCAATCACCAGTCTTGGTTCCTCTTCAGCTGACTCTCAACATGGCACCCAGAGTCATGCAGTTAAAGCCCGAATTGGGTTATTATTACTACTGCCCTGCTCAAAACCCTGCATGGCCTCCCACCCCTTGGACTACAGCCAGGGCTCCAAATGCCTGCAGAGCCATCCGCACTCTGCCCACGTCAGCCCGGCTCCCCTGTCCACTGTTCCTGCCCCCTTCTCTCTCCCCACGCAGCCCTGTGATGCTTCCAAGCCACCAGGCATTCCTCAGCCATCTCTCGCTGTTCCATCTGCCCCAGAAGATGCATGCCTGGAACCACCCTCCCCCTTATCTGCCTCATCTACTCCTGTCACCAAGCAGGACCTCTGGGGTCTTCCTGGGACAGACCCCGTCCCCCACATCCTCTGCTGCAGCTCCCCTCTGAAGCACCCAGATAACAGTATCTCAGGACGATCATGAGCACACAGCCCCAGACTGTCCGGTGCCCAAGGACTTGTGCTGTTAAGCTCCTTGTTACCTTACCATCAACCAATCAGAGAACTGTGCATGAGCCAATCATCCCACGGCACCCCCTCCCCATCGTGTGGCCTTTAAGAATGCTTTGTTTTTAAATGCTTTGGGGTTTTTTGGGGGGGCATGAGCCACGTTGCCCTTGCACAGCCCTGCAATAGATCTTCCTCTTCTCCAAACTCTGTCGTTTGGCCTCACTGCACACACGGACTTGTGTTTGATAAAACTTCTACTCCAAGATCCCCACACTCTGTATCCCCTGAGCCCTTATAACCATCCCACAGATTACATATCTGACTTATTTGGTCAATTTTCTGCCTCCACCACCAGAGGCCGCCTCAGGGAGGGATCCTTCATGGTTGGTGCTCACTGGCACACCAACGCTTGTTCAAGCGAGACCTGCCAAGTACATGAACAGGTGCCAAGGTTCTCCTCACCCATGCCAGGGGCTGCCATCAGGATCCTGGAGACAACCACTTGCGTGATGGCTTGTTTGGCAGCGTTTGCCGACTCGCCCAGGCGGTTCCCGTTCTCATCTGTGACAGGAATGCCAACTTTGAGTTCCCTGGAGAGCAAGACACATGCAAAGTTCATACACAGACGGTTCATGGAACAGCTGGAAACAGTACTTACGCTGTGAAAGATCAAGTCCCTACTTAATCCAAAAATGCACTCCAGGGTCATTTTTGGCCCTAATAAGCCTTATTTTTAAATGCCATGAACAAGCTTAATCCTTGTGGGATAGACACAAAAAGGAAACAACACTAGCAAACTTTGTAAAAAAATAAGAAAAAGGTAGCATTTTGAATAACAATAGAACTCAAAGGATGAACAGGTAACTTAAAGAAATTCAGGCAAGGCTTAACTGGGGCTCCTGCTGCAGCAGTGGAGAGCGAAAACAAGTAACAGCTTCCTTTTCTAGCTTGCTGGCTGGCTGGGGGCTTGCTTGCTCCCTCGGTTGGGGGCCAGCTTGTTCCTTATAGTGGTGAGGGCAGGGGTGTGTCCAGGCGTCCAGCAGGACGGCGGCTGAGGCATTTTGCCCAGTCCTTAGGTTGCGCGCAGGGGCCTGCCCCAGCCCCCTGCTTTTGCTCCAGGCTCTTCAAAAGTGGGAGCTGCCTTTTTTGGTCTCTTTATGTCTTTTCTCCAGAATATGCCCTAACAATGAAGCCTTGCCTGAATTTCTAAAAAAAGGAAAATAGAGAGATACAATTCACAGCATCATTAAGTAAGCTAACAATACTGATAAAGCAGCCACAAGAACAGGCACTACTGAATATTTAACTACGGTCACTAATGCTATATTTATCGCTCCTCTGTTACCCTGTTTTTCGTTATCCATTCCAAAATGCTTTTTTTTTTTTCATTCTTCCTTCTCCTTTAATTTTTGCCAGTACTAAAAAATACTTCCAAAGATATAGATTAATCTTATCTTAAACCCTAAAAGAAAATCTGGGTGGGGGAAGAACCTATTTTATAGAATAAGCTTTCCAGGCACAGACATAAGTCTGAGATCTATTTTTTTAAACTCTGTATCATACAGAAGTAGAAAGACTAGTCCAAATCCCATATGCTCATCAGTCCACTTTAATAATCAGCAACTCAGAGCTGACCCTGTTTCATCAATGGACCTATCCTCACCCTGTTACCAGATTATATGAAAGCAAATCTCACATAATTTCATCTGCAAATATTAAAACAAAAGTTGTTAAAGTTTCAACAAAGCAATTTATTAGAAGAGATCCTACTGTCAAGCAAAAGTCCTCTCTAGGAGGGCATGTTAACCTTACCTTTGTCTCATCAACGGAATATTAATGCAATTAGCCGCAGCTACCGCAGCGAAGGGAACAAAACGTCCTATGAGCGGAGAGACATGCTGCAGAAAAGATAATTTCGAAAGATCTTATTTTTTCTACAGTACTGAATGCAAATACTTATTTCTTCTCAAAAACCACTACCAACACAGAGTCCTACTTGTATAGAAACGCAGGCCAAAAGTGTGCTCAAAACTTGTTTCCTAGAGGTTATTTTTATATTGCCAGCCTGGGCATCCTAGGACCAGGTGGACATCCATATTTTGATGGCTGCATGTGGATGATGGAGCAGGGGTTTTGAAGTCCCAAAGTCTTGGGTTTAGATGCTGACTCCTCCACTCTTCAGAGGTGTGCCCCAAGGCACCCTGCCCAGCGCCCAGCCTTGGTGGGCCGTGTGGGTGGTAGGGAAGCATTTAGCACTTAATACGCAGTGTCAGGTACAAACTAGTGTCTTGGCAAATGTTATTAGTGATGATATAATCTTTTTAAAAAAACAAAATACAGTTGAAGATGATGACTACAGTATTCATCAGACTTGAACTATTTAGAGAAATAACAGAGAGACTTCGAGCCAGGTAGGTGAGAACAAATTAAGACGCTTTACTACGGAGACAATAATCTGAATACCTTGGTTAATGCGTTGAGTCCTAGAGCTGTTGCTACAGCACCTGTTGTTGCAGAAACGTAAGCTGTTCCCAGTTCACTGAAAAGAAGGAAAATAGTACAAAAACAATGAGTGTATGTCAGAAAACTCAAGTCTGACATTTTGGGAAGAAATGAAGAAGATTAAGAATAGAGATTCCATAAAATATAACACAAATGAACTCATTGAAGAGACAGGAACACGCTCAGGAGAAGAGCCTCGTGGCTGCCAGGCCGGAAGAGGGGAGGGAGCAACACAGTGGGGGGCTGGGTTTAGCGGATGCAAGCCGTTGTATATAGAATGGATAAACAGCAATGTCCTCCTGAACAGCACAGGGAACTCCAGTCGACACCCTGTGACAGACTACAGTGGAAGCGAATGTGAAAAAGAGTGTGCATTTTAACTGAATCACTTTGTTGCATAGTAGAAACTAAAACACTGTAAATCAACCATACTTCAATAAAATAAATTTAAAAAAAGATTCATCAATGATATATTCAGCTCTGCCAGCAGAGCTACTCATACAAAAAGGAAGCAGACCCATATAAAAATGGCATTCTTCACATATAACCTAAATACCACGCCAAACAAGTAGACATGGAGAATATGTATGTCTCGGGGAGGGGAAGAAAGGAAGCTGTGACTGGGCAGGAAGCTACAGATGTGGGGAAATTCATATTAACTTAAATGTTTGTAGCATATGGACTTATATAAAAAATACTTCTCAAAATATCGCTATATATACTGAAAGTAAAAATGCAGTGCAGCCATTCTTAAAATGACATCTTACTGTATAAAAATACTAAAAATCTTATCCTCAAAATACAAGTAAGCCCAAGCAGTTCTCTATTATTTTTAAATAAATTTTTATTCAAGAATTGGATGAAATGAAGGTGTGATCAGCACTGCTGGGTTGCAGATTTCAGTATTCTTTGTTCCCTAGGATGATAATAGAAGAATACAGATGATCAAACTCAATTTAAGAGTTAAAACAAAACCAAAAATTCTTTGAAGTGTTATATCAGTTAGGCTCAAAGTTTTGGTTAACTAATCACTTTAGCTTGCCTGAACATTTTTTCACAGGAGGCAAAATTTTAAATCCATTCACTTTCTTTCAGGCTCCAGAGACGTCCTATTTTAAAGACAAATCAGATATAAAATCCCCTGCATTTCTGCAGAGACCCCCACTGCTGATGCTGCTATCTGTGTAACCCACAAGGCCTGCCCCGAGCTGCCTGCTGTGTGATCCGTGGGGGTGAAGGGGATGTGCTCCCGGTGCGGGAGCCCTGCCTTCCTACCAGCGTCACTAACAGCACAGATGATGTCTGAGAAGGCAGGCTGTGGAAACTGGTGTTTAGGCAGAAAGGGAGGAAAAGACACACTACTGAGATACAGGCTCCCTAAGATTCCGAACCATATAAACGATCTGTACAAATATACTTTTTCACCAGGAGGGCATCACCACTGGATCAAATGAACACCAGAGGAATGCAGAGGCTGGTTAACGCTTCCAGTCTTACTTGACAGTGAGGGGAGCATCTCCACTTCTGTTGGTGTAGTTGACCACGGCATTGAAGGACTGGTTGATCCACTGCCAGAAAAGCACTGCTGGAGTGGTCCTGAAATAGAGAGATCCGTCACACACCCACCGCCGCCTGGGATCTAGCCTTCTGACGACGTGAGCGCCGGGAACCAGACGGGAGACGGACTGGAGCAGGGAGAGCGCTGGGCCCAGGACTGGATGCTCTGCGTCAGAGGCTGAGGACCAGTGGAGCTGGGCAGGGTTTTATCCTCTCTGATTCTCAGTTTGCTCATTCATGAACTATGGATAGCAACAAGCTTAAGAGGGCTAGGGCAGTGGTCCTTAACCTTTATGGTACCAGGGACGGTTTCATGGAAGGCAATTTTTCTACGGACTGCAGTGGGGGATGGTTTTGGGATGATTCAGGCTCATTACATTTATTGCACACGTTGTTTCTATTATTATTACATTAATTCCACCTCAGATCATCAGGCATTAGATCCTGGAGGATGGGATCGCTGGGTTAAGGTGAAGATGGAGTTAAATCTTGTCTTAAACTTGTAAGGGAGCCCAGCAAAGAGCAGGCACTCAATTGCTGTGATTAACGTCAGGTCCCTTCTCTTACAGAAAGAAGCTATCTGCAGGCTAAGTATTTCTCATCCCCCCTCATTCCACATATAAGCCTAGGTGTTTACACCTACATACATACTTATACCTATATTATACGAATCGATTACAAAGAGACTCTGCTTAGAGGCTTTCTAAACGTTCTTTCTCATTTTCTTTTGAGTCTAAGATTTAGGGAGAAATTCAACCTCTTTTTGGGCAACAAGGAGAGTTCTATTCAACAGAAGGAAAAGGTAAAACAACCTCCCAGGATTGTAACTTTTATACAAAATGAAACTCCACATGAAATGACATTTATTTCAATACAACCATTCAAGTACAAAAATGTGCTTTAAGCTCCTGGAATATAAAACAAAGTGTTGTGACACTGCCGGAACTCACCTATAAAATGTCATCATGCAGCCGGTGATGGTCATGTTCATTGGGACTTGAGCTGACATTCTTCCGATTAAAATCATCTTTTCACCAGTGTCAGGATGAAACGCTGAATCATAGATGTACTTTGCTCTCCATAATTCATTTTCTGTGAGACCTGAAGGAATGATTCCTTGCCTAGGAAAACAGCAAAAGCAACACAGCAATTGTTCATTCCAAGTCTCTCACCAGTGCTACCTAGAACATCTCTGTCTGGGTAGAGTGAAAAATCGAACTGTCATAAAGTCAGGGAAATTCCAATAATACAATGGACAGTATACACTTAAAATGAGCATTTTAAACCCACAAATCTCAACTTATCTATAATTTGGAAAAACAAAAATTTGTGTATAATAGGGAACTATTCAACTTTGAAATATTCTTTGTTTTAAATGACATTTTAAAATGTACTTTGAACTCTGTAAACTCTAAGATATTTTTACCTCATTAGACAAAGGCTGTGGCAATCAAGAACATGAAGTCATTCTTAAACCTGTATTTTGAAAACCTAGACTAGAAAGGTTCATTATATTTCCTTATCAAAGAAATACATATTCCTTGCAAGAAATTTAGAAAACACAGAAATTCATTAGCATAACTAAAACCATTCGAGCTTTCCCTGATTCACAGCCACTGGTAATGCTTACTGAATACCCTTTCAGGTTTTTCTAGATGGATGTATATGATGCATTTATCACCTTTTTAATCAATGCTATTTTGTAAACCTTTCTCTGTATCTTCATATATTCTATATCATCTATACTGGGTTGAATACTTTTCCCCCCAAAATTCACACTCACATGGAACTTCAGAATATGACCTTATTTGTAAACAGGGCTGTTAATTATGTAGTTAAGATGATGTCATGCTGGATTGCGGGGAAGGGGGTGCAAGTTCAATGACTGATGTCTTTGTAAGACCAAGCGCAGCCACATAAAGAAGGGTATGTGATGAGGGAGACAGAGATTTGAGAGGCATGGCTACAAGCCTAGGGCTTCCAGACGCTGGAAGAGATAAAGAAGGATCTGCCCTAGGGCTGTCAGAGGGAGCCCCGCAAACACCTTGATTTCAGACCATACATTTCCATTATTTTAAGTCACTCAGTTTGTGGTCATGTGTTAAGGCAGCCATAGAAATCCTAATCCCTGCTGTAGGACACTGCAACTGCATTTAACATTTTCCACTGGTAAAGGATGAGGAAGTAAACATCCTTATAAATAAAACTTTCCCCACATCCAAGATTACTTAGAAATGAGTATATTCTCTGAGATAAAAACTATGTAAAACATTAAAACTAAATATTTTATCCTTTTTCTCGACTTGAGTATGTCCCTTTTCTTAACCTCTGCAGCGGTCCCATCGTCATTATCTAAGTAGCCTGTTGTACTCTTTATACAATGTGGATAATTTTGTTCAGTTAGGTTATCTGCTGTCATGAAAATTTTTATTATTATGCATTCAGGTCACGGGGTTGCAAAGAGCTGGACATGACCCAGCACAGCACAGGAAGAAAATAAGGCTCTGCCCAGAAAGGTGTGACCCGTTGTAGGGTTATAGGTATGTTTACAGACACTTCTTGCATTTTCTTAATAGTCTTTTTGTTTGTTTTGTCACTTAAAGTTTTTAATAGATTTGGAATTTACCTTAAGATACAAATACGAGAAATTGCTTAACTTCTGTTTCCAGTTGGCTGGTCTTCCATTCCAATATGAAGATTTCAATGTTATCTTTATCACCAGTCGAGCTTTTACGAACGTTAGGCTTGCTTTCCGGCCGTTCCACAGTAATCCCCTCATCTTGTGGTGTCGAAGCCACTATTGCAATCGATGGTTTATTTTTTTAATTACTTTTTTAATGGAATATAGTTGATTTATGACGTGTTAGCTGCCACTGTATGACAGTCCACTTCATGTCTCGTGCAGCAGTGATCCTTCACCCCATTCCTCTTCCGCTTTTTCAAACCTGCCTTAGCTATTATTTTGTTAATTTTATAGGTGATCACAATTGTATTTTGACCAGAACTGTATTAATCTGGAGAGAACTGAAACCTCTGTAACATATCCAGGCCTACCACATATTCTTCCAGTTATTCAAAGGACTTCTTTTAAAGACGACGCCCAGCGTCTTGCGCTTGCCTCACACTGATCAATTCTCTTTTTGGCCATTCTTGTAGGCATAAAGTGGTATTTGTCGTTTTTGTTTTTTACTTTAGACTTTCTAGTATATACTCTCTTTTTTCTTCCAGTTTTGTTGAGATATAGTTCACATACAGCACTATGTAAGTTTAAGATGTTCAAAATAATGACTTGACTTACATACATCGTGAAATGATCAGCGTAATAGTTGTTTAGCGAACATTCATATATACAGATACAAAATTAAAGAAATAGAAAAAGATTCTTGTGATCAGAACTCAGAATGTACTCTTTAAACAATTTTTATATATAATGTATAGAAGTGTTAATTTTATTTATCATGTTGTATATCATATCTCAAGTACTTATCTTGTAACTGGAAGTTTGTAACTTTTGACTGCTTTTATCCACTTCCTCTCCTTTACCCACTGCCTCTGGTAACCACAAATCTGAGCTCTTTTCCATGAGTTTGTTTTTGCAGGATAGCTGACCTACAACTCTGTGTGAGCTTCTGGTACACACCATAGTAATTCAGTACTTCTATACATTTCAAAATTATAAGTCTAGCTGCCATTTGCCACCTTACAAAGATATTCAAATTATAATTCTTGACATATCCCCACAATGTACATTTCATACCTGTGACTCATTTCTTTTGAAATTAGAAAAGACCCTGATGCTGTGAAAGACTGAGGACAGGAGGAGGAGAAGGCAACAGAGGATGAGACGGTTGGATGGCCTCCCCAGCTCAATGGACATGAGTTTGATCAAGCTCTGGGAGATGGTGAAGGACAGGGAAGACCAGCATGCTGCAGCCCTTGGGGTCACAAAGAGTTGGACGTGACTAAGTGACTGAACAACGATGACAATTCAGTAAGTGGGAGTTTGTACCAGTTGGGAGTTAATCCCCTTCACTTATCCCTCTCCTCTCCACAACCTCCTCTCTAACAACCACCTGTCTGTTCTCTGTACCTGTGAGTTTGTGTTCGTTTTGTTTGTTCATTTGTTTCATTTTTTAGATTCCAAAAAATTGTTGTTTTGAAGCGTCGTCTTCTCTTATTCTACACAAGTAAAATCATACAGTATTTGTCTTTCTCTGTCTGACTTGTTTCATTTAGCATAACACACCCAAGTCCAGCTGTGTTCTCAGAAATGACAAGATTTCATTCTTTTTTTTTTTATGGCTGAGTAATATAGTTTTTACATATCTATATTTATCACAACTTCTTAACCATTCATCTATTGATTGGTACTTAGATTGCTTCCATATCTTGGCTATTGTAAACAATGCTGCAATAAACATAGGTGTACATATATCTTTTTTTGAAAACCCAGGAGTAGAACTGATATATGTATGTATTGGGTTGGTGCAAAAGTAATTATGGTTTTGCGCTGATGAATTTTGCCATTTGATACTGGAATACATACTTAAATAAATGTGGTTATGTTATACATCATTTTAATGTGCATTCCTTGCTTTATCGTTTTTTGCTAATGACTTATTTAGTTCAGTTCAGTAGCTCAGTCGTGTCTGACTCTTTGTGATCCCATGGACTGCAGCACGCCAGGCTTTCCTGTCCATCACCAACTCCTGGAGCTTACTCACACTCATGTCCATCGAGTCAGTGATGCCATACAACCAACTCATCCTCCTGACTTCAACCTTTCCCAGCAACAGGGTCTTTTCAAATGAGTCAGTTCTTCACATCAGGTAGCCAAAGTATTGAAGCTTCAGCTTCAACATCAGTCCTTCCAATGAATATTCAGGACTGATTTCCTTTAGGATTGACTAGTTGGATCTCCTTGTAGTCCAAGTGACTCTCAAGAGTCTTCTCCAACACCACAGTTCAAAAGCATCAATTCTTCACCACTCAGCTTTCTTTATGGTCCAACTCTCACATCCATACATGACTATTAGAAAAATCATAGCTTTGACTAGGCAGACTTTTGTTGGCAAAGTAATGTCTCTGCTTTTTAACATGCTGTCTAGGTTGGTCATAACTTTTCTTCCAAGGAGCAAGTGTCTTTTAATTTCATGGCTGCAGTCACCATCTGCAGTGATTTTGGAGCCCAAGAAAATAAAGTCTCTCACAATTTCCATTGTTTCCCCATCCATTTGCCACGAAGTGATGGGACCGGATGCCATGATCTTAGTTTTCTGTATGTTGAGTTTTAAGCCAACTTTTTCACTGTCCTCTTTCACTTTCATCAAGAAGCTCTTTAGTTCTTCTTTGGTTTCTGCCATAAGGGTGGTGTCATCTGCACATCTGAGGTTATTGATATTTCTCCCAGCAATCTTGATTCCAGCTTGTGCTTCATCCAGCCTGGCATTTTGCATGGCGTACTCTGCATATACGTTAAATAAGCAGGGTGACAATATACAGCTTTGACGTCCTCCTGTCCGGATCTGGAAGCAGTCTGTTGTTCCATGTTCAGTTCTAACTGTTGCTTCTTGATCTGCATACAGATTTCTCAGGAGGCAGGTCAGGTGGTGTGGTATTTCCATCTCTTTAAGAATTTTCCACAGTTTGTTGTGAAATGTCTTATTACTTGCTGCTGCTGCTGCTGCTACGTCACATCAGTTGTGTCCAACTCTGTGCAACCCCATAGATGGCAGCCCACCAGGCTCCCCCATCCGTGGGATTCTCCAGGCAAGAATACTGGAGTGGGTTGCCATTGCCTTCTCCAATGCATGAAAGTGAAAAGTGAAAGTGAAGTCGCTCAGTCATGTCCGACTCTTAGCGACCCCATGGACTGCAGCCTACCAGGCTCCTCCATCCATGGGATTTTCCAGGCAAGAGTACTGGAGTGGGGCGCCATTGCCTTCTCCATATTACTTGCTATATATTTCATATTTTTTTAAGACTATGGAAATGACGTTAAACAAAAGGCAAATCTGAGTGATTTTCAAGTTCAAAATGGGTTGTAAAGCAGCAGAGGCAATTCGCAACATCAAGAACTCATTTGGCCCAGGAACTGCTAATGAACATGCAGTGCAGCGGTGCTTCAAGAAATTTTGCCAAGGAGACGAGATCTTTGAAGATGAGGAGCCCATCGGCCGGCCATCAGAAGTTGACAAGGACCACTGAGGGCAACCATCGAAACTGATCCTCTTAAAACTACATGAGAAGTTGCTGAAGAACTCCACATCGACCTTTCTGTGGTCGTTTGGCATTTGAAACAAACTGGAAAGGTGAAAAAGCTCGGTAAGTGGGTGTCTCACAAGCTGACCATAGATCAAAAAATTGTTGCTTTGAAACGTCGTCTTCTCTTATTCTACACAATAACAGTGAACCATTTCTCAACCGGATTGTGATGTGTGACAAGTGGATTTTATATGACATCCAGCAATGACCTGCTCAGTGGCTGGACTGAGAAGAGGCTCCGAAGCACTTCCCAAAGCCCAACTTGCACCCAAAATAAGGGTCATGGTCACTGTTTGGTGGTCTGCTCCTGGTCTGATCCACCAGAGCTTTCTGAATCCCAGTGAAACCACCACATCTGAGAAGCGTGCTCAGCAGATTGATGAGATGCATGAAAACTGTGGCACCTGCAGCCCACACTGGTCGACAGAACGGCCCCCGGTCTTCTCGTGACAACGCCGGACCACACTTTGCACACCGAACACATCAAAAGGTGAACGAGTTGGGCTACGAAGTTTTGCCTCCTCCACCACATTCACTTGACCTCTCACCAACCGGCTACCACTCCTTCAAGCATCTTGATCCCTTTTTGCAGGGAAAATGCTTCCACAACCAGCAGGGGGCTTGGAAAACGCTTTCCCAGAGTTCATCGGATCCCCAAGCACGGATTTTTATGCTACAGGAATAAACAAACTTATTTCTCGTTGGCAAAAATGTGTTGATTGTGATGGTTCCTATTTTGATTAATAAAGATGTGTTTGAGCCTAGTTATGATTTAAAAGTCACGATCTGAAACCGCAATTATGTTTGCACCACCTAATGGTTTTAATTTTTAAAGGAATCTCCATTCTATACATTCCCACCAACAGGACATGAGGGTTCCCTTTTCTCTACATCCTCACGGAAAGTTGTTATTTGTTGTCTTTTTGATTCTGACAGGTGTGAGATGATACTTCACTGTGGTTTTAATTTGCATCTCCCTGACAACTAATTATGCTCAGCACCTTTCTGTGTGCTTGCTTGATATTCTATATTTTCTTTGGTTGAGTGTCAGCAGGCTACTCAAATCTTTGGGCCATTTTAAAAAATTGGGTTTAAAAGAATTCTTTATCTCTTCTTTGTTTATTTATTTATTTTTTTAATTTTATTTTATTTTTAAACTTTACATAATTGTATTAGTTTTGCCAAATATCAAAATGAATCCGCCACAGGTATACATTCTTGATGTAAGTCCCTTATGAGCTGTAAGTTTTGCAAATGTTTTCTTCCAGTTTGTGAACTGCGTTGTTGCAGTGTCTTCTGCAGTGTTGAGACGTAACTTTTCCCTTATTCTTTATGCTTACAGCCTAAGGAATCTTTGCCTATCCCAAAGTCATACAGCTTTTATCTTGCTTCCTTCTAGAAGCTTTATAGTTTAGCTTGTATATTTAGGTTTATCATTCAAGTTATGTTTATGGTTTTAAGGATTAATACTTTTTTTAATATGAAAATCCATTTTTCCAGACCCACTCATCTAACAGAATATTCTTTCTCTACTGAATTATCCTGAGAATCCTATTTTGGGATCCTCTATTCTGTTCCAGTGATGTATATACCTATCTTTATGCCAATGCTATACTGTTTTGATTACTTGAGCTTGATAGTAAATCTTGAAATCAGGCATTTAATATTTTTGTTGCTACTGAAAATACTATTTGTAAAATTTCAATTTCCAGTTATTAACTGTTACTAAATAGAAACTCACGGAGAAGGCAATGGCACCCCACTCCAGTACTCTTGCCTGGAGAATCCCATGGATGGAGAAGCCTGGTAGGCTGCAGTCCATGGGGTCGCTAAGAGTCGGACACGACTGAGCGACTTCACTTTCACTTTTCACTTTGATGCACTGGAGAAGGAAATGGCAACCCACTCCAGTGTTCTTGCCTGGAGAATTCCAGGGATGGGGGAGCCTGGTGGGCTGCCGTCTATGGGGTCGCACAGAGTTGGACACAACTGATGTGACTTAGCAGCAGCAGCAGCAGCAGCAAATAGAAACTCAACTAATTTCTCTATATTGATCTTATATCTTGTGATTGGGCTAAACACACTCTTTGCATTTTTGGTTGATTTTTCCTACACAGATGATCATGCTTTCTGTGAATGAAGACAGTTTTAGTTCCTTTCCTGTCTATACATCTTTTATGTTGCTATTTTTTCTTACTGGACTACTAGCCACTCAGCACAATGCTAAATGAAAGTAGTGACTGTTGAACTCTTGGCTTTGTTCTTGATCTCAGGGGAAAAGTTTTCATTCTTTCATCATTAAATTTGGTGTCTGTTGTAGGGTTTTCTTAGATGTACTTTATTCCTTCTATTCCTAGTTTGCTGAGAATTTTATCATGAATTGATGTTGGATTCTTCTGTCTGCTTTTTCTGCATCTGTTGAGATGACCATATGTTTTTCTGTCATAGTCTACTAATACAGTAATTTCCAAATGTTAAAATGAAATTGCATTGTTGTAATAAACCACATTTGGGTTCTGCTTATTTTGGGTATTATCCATTTTTTATGTGGCTAGCTTTAAGCTGTTAATTTTATTGAGGATTTTTATGTCTATGTTAATGAGGGATATTGGTCTGTAATTTTCTTGCAATCCCTTTGGCTTTGCTGTCAGTAGTGTCATAAAATGGATGAGGAAGACTTTCCCCCTCTTCTCTTTTCTGGGAAAGTTTGTGATGGAATTGGTGTTGTTTCTTCCAATGAAGAAATGATTTCTTTCACCTGTGATGCTAACTGGTCTGAGAGATTTTAGTGGGAAAGTTTTATATTTATTTATTTATTCCATCTTTCTCTTTATTTTTTATTCATCTCATTTCTTCCTTATTCCTTTTTTCTCTTTCCTTGCCTTCTTTTGCATTGAGTCAATTTTGGTAATTTGTATATTCATAGAGCGATAGAATGAGAAGGCAATGGCACCCCACTCCAGTATTCTTGGAATATTCCTGGAAATGTCCTGGAAAATCCCATGGACAGAGGAGCCTGGTGGGCTGCAATCCATGGGGTCGCTGAGTTGGACATGACTGAGCGACTTCACTTTCACTTTTCACTTTCATGCATTGGAGAAGGAAATGGCAACCCACTCCAGTATTCTTGCCTGGAGAATCCCAGGGACGGCGGAGCCTGGTGGGCTGCCGTCTATGGGGTCACACAGAGTCAGACATGACTGAAGTGACTTAACAGCAGCAGCAGCAGAGATATTTTACTAAGATTTCTGAAATTTTTAGCAAAGAGCTAAATAGTAGGCTTTATTTTTATATTTCTATTTCCCATAGGAAACTTTCTTATCCTCTTGCTATATAGTTTGAATTTTATGTATTTATTTTGTATTGATTAGATGTGCTACAGGCTTATCTTTCTCTAGGTTTATCAAAGAACTCGTTTTTACATTTATTTTTCTATTAATTTCTGACTTTAAACAAATACGAACTTCCCTCTGTTTTCCTTGAAAAGCAGTCTGTGGAGTGGTTAACAACATGTACTCTGGAGTCAGACTGTCTGGTTCCTATGCTGGCTCTGTCCCTTAACAGCGGCAGGACTCGGAGCCAGCTAAACTTTCCTGCCTTGGTTCTTTCATCTGAAAAATGGGCACACGAATAGCATTTACTTTTGCTGTGACGCTTAAATGAACGCATGTAAAGTGCTGCAGGCAGTATCAGCCCACGGCATGTGCCATGTGGTATTGCTATTTTCTGTTTATTATTTTGTGCTGCTCTTTAATTTCTTTAAGCTGAAGTCTCAGTTCATTTGTCATCAGCCTTTAATGTTTAATCAGAGGGACATGTAAAACTATAAACTTCCCTTCACAGTACAATTTTGGCACAATCCCCTAAGTTTTGATATTAATTTTCTCATTATTTTTACTTTGTGATTTTATTCTTGGTTTTTCTTTTCATACAGTTAAAGGAAAGGATTGAACAACTCTGATGTGATTAGATGACTGTGTTTAATCAAGTTCTGTCTGTATTTCTAACGGTCTTTTCTTTGTGTATTTGATGCAACATTAACCACTGTTTCATGAATACTGACCACGTTCATTTTCTCAATATCAATTTTCTTCTGATCTATTTGCCCTGAATTGAATTTTGTCTGATTTTCATACAACTTCCTTTTTATTTGCAGTTACTTTTGTCCTGCTTTGTAATGTTAGCCATTTTTATTACCTTCGGTTGGGTTTACATTAAAGTGGCATTGTTGGAATCTCACGAAGACTACAGATTATTGGTATTCATACTTCCTGAAGCTACACTATACATGATTCTTCTTTGATGCTAACTAACCCTTTGAGATATCCTCCTCCGAAAGGTCACAGATAGTTTGTCTTTTGGTAGAAGAAGGAGAACTCTGGGGTATTTCTTAGTCATTAATTCAACAATTAGTTTTACAAATGAATATATATGTCTTATCATAATAAACTGTGGAAAATTCTGAAAGAGATGGGAATACCAGACCACCTGACCTGCCTCTTGAGAAATTTTTATGCAGGTCAGGAAGCAACAGTTAGACCTGGACATGGAACAACAGACTGGTTCCAAATAGGAAAAAGAGTATGTCAAGGCTGTATATTGTCACCCTGCTTACTTAACTTCCATGCAGAGTACATCATGAGAAACGCTGGACTGGAGGAAGCACAAGCTGGACTCAAGACTGCCGGGAGAAATACCAATAACCTCAGCTATGCAGATGACACCACCCTTATGGCAGAAAGTGAAGAGAAACTAAAAAGCCTCTTGATGAAACTGAAAGTGGAGAGTGAAAAAGTTGGCTTAAAGCTCAACATTCAGAAAACGAAGATCATGGCATCCGGTCCCATCACTTCATGGGAAATAGATGGGGAAACAGTGGAAACAGTGTCAGACTTTATTTTTCTGGGCTCCAAAATCACTACAGATGGTGACTGCAGCCATGAGATTAAAAGACGCTTACTCCTTGGAAGGAAAGTTATGACCAACCTAGACAGCATGTTCAAAAGCAGAGACATTACTTTGCCAACAAAGGTCTGGCTTGTCAAGGCTATGGTTTTTCCAGTGGTCATGTATGGATGTGAGCATTGGACTGTGAAGAAGGCTGAGCGCCGAAGAATTGATGCTTTTGAAGTGTGGTGTTGGAGAAGACTCTTGAGAGTCCCTTGGACTGCAAGGACATCCAACCAGTCCATTCTGAAGGAGATCAGCCCTGGGATTTCTTTGGAAAGAATGATGCTAAAGCTGAAACTGCAGTACTTTGGCCACCTCATGCGAAGAGTTGACTCATTGGAAAAGACTCTGATGCTGGGAGGGATTGGGGGCAAGAGGAGAAGGGGACGACAGAGGATGAGATGGTTGGATGGCATCACCAACTCAATGGACATGAGTTTGCGTAAACTCTGGGAGTTAGTGATGGACAGGGAGGCCTGGCGTGCTGCGATTCATGGGATCACAAAGAGTGGGACACGACTGAGCGACTGAACTGAACTGAGCATGTGTTAGGATTCCCTTTGTTCTCAAGGCCAAATAGTACTCTATTGTGTGAATATACTATGTTTTATTTTTTCATTCATCCTTCCATGGACACTTGCATTGCTTCTAGCTTTGGCTGCTGTGGGTAACGCTGCTATAAACACCAGGATGCAAATATCTGTTTAAGACCCTGCTGCCTCTTCCTTTGGGTATGTGCCCAGAAGCAGAATGGCTAGATATATGGCAATTCCATTTTGAATTGTTTGCAGAATCACTACATACTACAGATTTCTTATTTTTGAACTCAATTTTGCTTCATTTCTTGACCTCATAAGAAGGACTGATGAAGAGCTATTTTTTAAATTTTTTTAAGACTCTTTTTTTTTTTGATGTGAACCATTTTTTAAAGCGTTTATCAAATTTGTTACAATATTGATTCAGTTTTATCTTCTGGCTTTTTGGCTGTGAGTTCCCAGACCAGGGATCGAACAGGCACCTCTTGCATTGGAAGATGAATTCTTAATCACTGAAGGGCCAGGGAAGTCCCCAGGAGTTCATTTTTGATGTATATTTTTCTGTTGCCTCTCTAAACAGACTCTCTGGTATAACGTTCCTCAGTTACATGCTTTCTCCAGGAAACCCAGCACATTTTTGCTGTCCTCACGTACTCAGTGCACAGATGAAGAGGTTGACTTCTCTGTCATTTGTTCTTTTTTAAAATAACTTTTTTCCTGTTTTGGCTGCTTATAACATTTTTTAAAGTTTCTTTGTAGAAAAAGAAAAGGAAAAAAATTTCCATTTTGTGGGGGTCTCTGCCTGCAACAGAGTGAGTTTAATTTCTAGATATTTCACCAGAGGAAAATTCTTTATTTACTTAATATTGCTTTGTCCGCATTTTTCTAATTTCTCCTTGAGAAGCATCAGTGAATTACGTCTTCACGCGCCACCCTCTATTCTCCTGAAATACAATCCTTTGCACACTCTCACTTTTTCACCTGGGTCAGAAGTTGACAAATCATGTCCTATTTTTAAATGGCTGGGAAGCTAACAATGGTTTTTCCATTTTTAAAGGGTGGTGAACACGCAAAACAACACAAAAGAATAAGACTGTAGGGCTTGAAAAGTGAAAATATTTACATCTGGCCCTTCGCATAGGAAGTCTGCCGACCCTGGATTCTCACCCTTGGAGAGCGGCTCAGGTTCACCCCCAGCGTCTCTGTGTCTGCTGCTCCTCGGTACCACTGACATCCTGAGTTCTCCACCACTGGCTCCAGTGAAGGTTTTACTTTTGCTCTTACAGGTTTAGGGGCTTTGCAATCTCCTTTATGGCTTCGTTTCAACTCCCCTAGCTGTCTTTACCTCTCTACCTCTCTTCTTTTCTTGGCTTTTGTTCCAGAATCACAGAACATTTTATTTGTCAGAATTCCCAGAATAACATTTCTGCTCTCTTCCACTGCCTGTTTTCTCAGGACTTGCTCACAGGGCTCCAAGATGTTCTCTGCCCAGGGAGCCCTCCTTCTGCACGGCTGCGCATGCCAGGACCTGGCCAGCTCAGTGCTCGGCAACAGTTTGTAGACTGCCCTTGGCTTCCCTGACTACCCACGTGACAGCCAGGTATGTACCCTGCATGCATTATTTACGGCACGTTTAGGCTTCTAGCTCACACTAATCCAATTCTCAGCTTCTAACTTTCCCTGAGAGCAGGAGTCAGAAAATTACTGTCTGTGGCCTATATGGCTAGCTAGCTAAGAGTGGTTTTTCTATTGTTTTTTTTAAAGGACTGTAAAACAACCAACCAACCAAAAAGCAAACAGCCAAGAAATTAGCAAGAACAGACAGAACATGCAGAATAAGACAGAAACCCTTTGTGTCCACGAAGCTTCAAAGATTAATATTTCTTATATGGTCATTTCGGAGAAGGCAATGGCGCCCCACTCCAGTACCCTTGCCTGGAAAATCCCATGGATGGAGGAGCCTCATAGGCTGCCTTCCATGGGGTCGCTAAGAGTCGGACACGACTGAGCGACTTCACTTTATTTTTTCACTTTCATGCATTGGAGAAGGAAATGGCAACCCACTTCAGTGTTGTTGCCTGGAGAATCCCAGGGACGGGGGAGCCTGGTGGGCTGGCGTCTATGGGGTCACACAGAGTCAGACATGATTGAAGCGACTTAGCAGCAGCAGCAGCAGCAGCAGCACGGTCATTTATCAAGAAAGCTGCATATCCATCAACAGACGAGTGGATAAAGAAGATGTGGTGTATATACATACATACATATATATATATATATATATATATATAGATATATATATATATATAGTTGACTCATTGGAAAAGACCTTGATGCTGGGAGGGATGGGAACAGGAGGAGAAGGGGACGACAGAGGATGAGATGGCTGGATGGCATCACTGACTCGATGGACATGAGTTTGAGTAAACTCCGGGAGTTGGTGATGGACAGGGAGGCCTGGCGTACTGTGATTCATGGGGTTGCAAAGAGTTGGACACGACTGAGCGACTGAACTGAGCTAAACTGATTGATATACATATAGAGAGAGAGAGAGAGAGAGAGAGAGAGAGAGAATGCTACTCATCATAAAAAAGAATGAAATTTTGCGATTTGCAGCAACGTGGATGGAATTGGAGGGCATTATGCCACAGCCTTGTCTAACTCAATGAAACTAAGCCATGCCCGTGGGGCAACCCAAGACGGGCGGGTCATGGTGGAGAGATGTGACAGAATGTGGTCCACTGGAGAAGGGAATGGCAAACCACTTCAGCATTCTTGCCTTGAGAACCCCATGAACAGTATGAAAAGGCAAAATGAAAAGATACTGAAAGAGGAACTCCCCAGGTCAGTAGGTGCCCAATATGCTACTGGAGATCAGTGGAGAAATAACTCCAGAAAGAATGAAGGGATGGAGCCAAAGCAAAAACAATACCCAGCTGTGGATGTGACTGGTGATAGAAGCAAGGTCCGATGCTGTAAAGAGCAATATTGCAAATGAACCTGGAATGTCAGGTCCATGAATCAAGGCAAATTGTGAGAGAGTCATTTCCTAGGCAGGTTGATAAGGAGTCTAGGGGTCCCCAAAGAGAGAGGGGTCTGGAATTCTCAAGGAGGAAAAAAGGACAAACTTTTTTTCTTTCTCCACATTCCTTAGGATTATATACCAATGATGTATCCTGCCTAAGGACAGTCTTTGGATTCAACCTTCTGTTATCTTAAAATGTTAATTATGGGAGTAGACCTGGTCTTTACAAGGATGTATCTTGCCTGAGGACAGTGTTATCTTAAAATGTAAATTATGGGAGTAGGTCTGATGAGGTCTTTACAACCTCCAGACATTCTTTGGATTCACTGGAGAGTATATAACTTCATTGTTAACACTAGCAAGCGGGTACTCTTTCTGCCCCCTTCTGATGCCTATGTCAGAAGCTTTCTCTCTCTCCTTTATACTTTAATAAACCTTTATTACACAAAAGCTCTGAGCGATCAAGCCTCGTCTCTGGCCCCGGATTGAATTCTTCTCCGCCGGGGGCCAAGAATCCCGGTGTATTCGCGTTGATTCAACAACAACCTTTCATCTTGGGGGCTCGTCCGGGATCCTTCAGGACAAGGTAAGGATGCTTGGAGCTTTAGTTCTTTGTTCTCTTAGCGAACACGTTTTCTGCTGTGCTTTACTAACTCAACCGTGTGCTTGTGTGAATGAATGGCATGCCCTGCGTGAAACAAGTAAGGAGCTCTGCTCTGCGGTTCCACGGTGATCTCATACGGCTTATGGCAGAAACCTGTCGGGGCGTTATACCGACCTGCCAATGCCAAGAGGCACTCAATGTCTCCTTCGGGAACCGACCAGAAATGGGCAAAGCGTGTGGACTGAACTCTCCTTTCTCGGTCAAACTTTTCAGTCTCGTTGACCATTTCATAACTCCTTGGGAATTAGAAGTACTAACCTAATCTATCGGATCATAGACTTTCAAGGGACTTGTGATCTATACTGTTATTGTGTACTGTGGCTTAGGTCCCAAACTTGGATTGGTAGTCAAGAAAGTGTCTAGCCTCGCTAGGAATCGAAAGTTCGTAAGCTAGATGGAGCTCTAGCTCCCAGAACATCTCTGAGGTTAAAGGTTACTCAGATTGGGACTGCGATGGGTTTTTTTTTCTTTGGTAACGCCGGCTCTTAGTGGATCAGAGGAAGCTGTTATACTGGTGTGGTGATGCTTGGAAAGAACATCTCAGTTTTATGTTCGCGTTGGTCTTATTGTGGTCAGGAAATACTCAGGGTCGTGCACAGGCACTCAGGTGACGAATGTTTCCCCTAGCGGTCTTAGCTTGGGTGGCGTTCCAGAACGTTACTCTGATTCACCCCGGGTGACATCAGAGGCAAGCAAGGTTAAGGGTGAAGAGCTGGACGTCAAGTAGGGATGCTATCAAGTCTACCCCTGGTACATCCCCACCCCATCCCGGTGGTAGAACCGGGAGGGACGAGTACGGCCCCTGCGTCGGTAAGGGACAGACTAAGTCCGACCAGGAAGGAAAAGTTTTGGTGTAACGTCTGTCTACACCCCCATCTAGAGCAGGGAGGGACGCCTCCGGTAGAAAAATGGCCTTGGTCGCTTTTTTTCTCTCTTAGAGATGGGAGCTAACAATTCCAGCCTCACTCCTTTGAACTGTATCCTGAAAAACTGGGATAGATTTGATCCCCAGGGCTTAAAGAAGACACACCTGGTCTTCCTATGTGATACTGCATGGCCACGGTATCCACTGGAGGACGGCGAACGGTGGCCAGTTGGAGGGTCTCTTAAGTATAATACTGTTCTACAGTATTATAGACCGGTTCTGTAAGGAACAAGGGAAATGGGTAGAAGTAGCATATGTGTTGCCCTTTTTCTCTCAGCTAAATATGCCAGACTTATGTCCTAAGGGTATAGATTTGGGCGTGAAACCTTCAGCTCCCTCCTGTCCTCTTACTTTGCCCCCGTACCGGCGACTCCAAACTGGGATTCAAACTGCCCACGTGGAGGTCCAAACAACTCCTGTCTCAGTACGACCTCAGACTACTCTGGTTTCAGTAGAAACTCAGACCATCGAAGTAAGAGATGAGATGGAGGACAGGAGACAAAGAGAAGAAGAAAAACAGGTTTCTCCAATCTATCCCTGGGATCATATGCGCAGAGCAGCCAGAGAGACTGAAGAACAGCCACACAAGCTGTTGCCTCTTTATGAAACACCCACCGGGAGAAATAATCAGTCTGTGAGAGTTAATAAGCCTTTTTCTTATCAAGAAATACAAAGAATCAAGGAGAATCTGGGAGACTATTTAGAGGATCCAGAAAAATATATTAGAGCCTTTAAAGGTGTTACTCTGCTTTATGACCTCACTTGGAAGGATGTGATGTATATCTTGGGACAAACGCTGACTCCTGAGTCAAAGACTCGAGTTTTGGGGAAAGCGGTTGCTTATGGAGATGAATGGCTTGGTAATGAATCAGTAGGGAAGAGGGAGAACGAGATAGCGGCCCTCCCCACTGGGAATCAGGCGGTCCCAACTATAGAACCAGACTGGGACTACAACACAGCTAAAGGAAGATGGGCTCAGAGTCATTTTGTTAGATGTATTCTTGAGGGACTTAGGCAGGCGCGTTCTAAGCCTTTAAACTATGGCAAATTGGCAGACATAGAACAGGAGGAGAAAGAAGCTCCTGGTAAATTCCTAGATAGACTGAGAGAAGGCCTTCGCAGATTCACTGAGATTGATCCCGAAAGTAAAGAGGGAAAAGTGATCTTAAAGGATAGATTTCTCACTCAGTCGGCTCCAGATATCCGCTGTAAGCTATTAAAACAGGCATATGGACCATGATTTGGTTACTTTAGATAATTTAGATACTCTTTACTCTTTAGATAGTCTTTAGATACTCTGTTACAACTGGCTCCGACAGTCTATTATGGTAGGGAGTATGAGGAAAAGAAAGAAAGGCAAAAAAAGACAAAGGAAAAGGCGGAAGCCTTCGCCATGGCTACGAAAAACGTTCTTAAACAGCCTGAGAAAAATGCCCAGAGGGGCCCAGGTGAAAAGGGATGGGCTTGCTATTACTGTGGAAAGGAGGGGCACCTCAAGCAGGATTGCCCTCAGGCATCTAAGCCGCCCCCGGCTCCATGTCCAGTCTGCAAAGGACCACACTGGAAGAGAGACTGCCCCCAGAGGCGTAGGTCTCCTGGGTCAGACTCTCAAGACAATCAGGACTGAAGGTGCCCGGGGGTCCCCACACAAGCTCCCATCCTAATTACACCTGAGGAACCCCGGGTATTAATAGTTGTGGGGGGCCAATCCGTCGATTTCCTTTTAGATACTGGGGCAACTTATTCTGTGCTTACTGAAGCCCCTGGCCCACTTTCTTCCCGATCCGCTTCCGTAATGGGACTGTCTGGACGAGCCAAAAGGTATTATTTCAGTTACTCTTTATCTTGCAACTGGGATTCTGTGCTGTTTTCACACGAGTTTCTGATCGTGCCAGAATCTCCCTCACCCCTTTTGGGAAGGGATATACTGAGCAAGGTCCATGCCTCTGTTTTCATGAATATGGAGCCCTCCCTTTCTCTCCCTTTAGTTGAACAAAATGTAAATCCTAGAGTATGGGCTGATGGAAAATCTGTGGGTCGAGCACAAAATGCTATTCCTGTAGTTGTTAAGCTCAAAGACCCACACACATTTCCACATAAGAAGCAGTATCCACTGAAACCTGAAGTTAAGGAAGGGTTAAAACCCATCATCGAAAATTTAAAGGAGCAGGGACTATTAATTCCCTGTAACAGTCCTTGCAACACTCCTATTTTGGGTATAAAGAAATCGAATGGTAAATGGAGACTAGTTCAAGATTTACAAATAATAAATGAGGCTGTAGTTCCTTTACACCCCGTGGTGCCTAATCCTTATACTCTATTGTCTGAAATTCCTGAACGGGCCAAATATTTCTCAGTAATTGATTTAAAAGATGCTTTCTATTCAGTGCCTTTGGCAGAAGAAAGTCAATTCCTATTTGCCTTTGAAGACCCTACACAGCCAGCTTCTCAGTTAACCTGGACAGTTTTGCCCCAGGGATTTCGTGACAGTCCTCACTTATTCGGACAAAGTTTGTCACGGGATCTACAAAACTTTAATAGTTCTGAAGCAGTGGTGTTACAATATGTAGATGATATTTTGCTCTGTGCTGAGACAGAGGAAGCTTGTTCGCGAGCCTCAGAAGATTTCTTAAACTGTCTGGCAGACTGTGGTTACAAGGCATCAAGAGAAAAGGCTCAGCTTTGTCAGCAATCAGTTAGATATCTGGGCCTAATCATATCAGAAGGGACTAGGGCCATAGGCCCTGAGAGAATTAAACCTATACTAAATCACCCCCTACCTATGACTTTAAGACAATTGAGAGGATTTTTTGGGAATCACAGGTTACTGTCGCATTTGGATTCCAGGTTATGGGGAACTTGCTCGGCCTTTATATAAACTTATAGCTGAAACTCAACAGGCCCAAACCGACAAACTTGTTTGGTCTCCAGAAACTCAAAAGGCTTTTAAGGTTCTTCAGACTGCTCTCCTGCAAGCTCCAGCTCTGATCTTGCCCACAGGGTCAGAATTTAATTTGTTTGTCACTGAAAGAAAAGGTGTGGCATTGGGAGTTTTGACACAACCCCGAGGGCCTCACCAGCAACCTATTGCTTATCTAAGCAGAGAATTAGATGTAGTTTCACGTGGGTGGCCCCACTGCCTAAGAGTAATTGGGGCAGCGGCTTTATTAGCACCTGAAGCTTTAAAAATAATTAATGGACGAAACCTTACTGTACTGACTTCTCATGATGTGAGTGGAATCTTACATTCTAAGGTTAATATTTGGATGACAGACAGTAGGCTTCTTAAGTATCAGTCATTGTTGTTAGAAGGACCAGTAACTAAACTTAAAGTTTGTGGAAATTTAAATCCTGCCACTTTCCTTCCTGAGAAGGAAAATGAAACACCTGGTCACGATTGTTTTCAATTCCTAACTTTAAACTATGCAGCTCGGAAGGATCTAAAGGATACCCCATTAGCCAATCCTGACATGGAAATATTTACAGATGGCAGTTCTTTTGTTCAGGATGGAAACCGTAAAGCAGGTTACGCCGTGGTGACTGCTGAACAGGTTTTGGAAGCAAAATCTCTCCCCGAGGGAACCAATGCTCAGTTAGCGGAGCTTGTGGCTCTGACCCAAGCTCTAGAGTTAAGCAAAGGGCAGCAGATGGGCCTGATAATCTATATGAGTCTACTTCTGCTGACTCCAAATATCCTGAGTCTGCCGTTGGATCCTCAAGACAATGTCTTCCTGTCCTGGGCTCACTCCTATGCTGCATTCCACAATCGGTCTAACTGCTGGGTCTTCGGAGTGCTCCCCTCTTCGTCAGTGGAAGGCTTCCCATGGTGGACATCCCCACTTCAAGGAAAAGACTTTCTCCAAGTCTGTGAATACCTTCGGCAACAATCACATGCGATGCCTCTTCTTCATCTGATGACATCTACCAACCCTAAAATGGACTGGTGCAACTTTGTACTTTAACTATGGACATAATGTGACTTTTAATTTTAATTCTGATTGTTTTGTTTTTGCTGTTTGCTCCCTGCATCTGTAATTGTATAACAGGATTTGTTTCTAGTCTCATGAAAGCTTTTAAGTTACAAATGGTTGCTCAAACTCCTGCTACTGCTGTAGCTTCCTCCAACTACTATTTGGGGCCCCTGGATCAGATATCCTCAATATGAGGATTAGGAGAATATGTTGCCTCACCAATTTAGGGACAACGCCCCTTGTCAGCTCTGAAGCAGTTATGGAACGAGAACGACGCCCCTTTTCCCTAGGCAACATAATTCTCCTAAAAGAAAAGGGGGGAATGAGAGAGTCATTTCCTAGGCAGGTTGATAAGGAGTCTAGGGGTCCCCAAAGAGAGAGGGGTCTGGAATTCTCAAGGAGGAAGAAAGGACAAACTTTTTTTCTTTCTCCACATTCCTTAGGATTATATACCAATGATGTATCCTGCCTAAGGACAGTCTTTGGATTCAACCTTCTGTTATCTTAAAATGTTAATTATGGGAGTAGACCTGGTCTTTACAAGGATGTATCTTGCCTGAGGACAGTGTTATCTTAAAATGTAAATTATGGGAGTAGGTCTGATGAGGTCTTTACAACCTCCAGACATTCTTTGGATTCACTGGAGAGTATATAACTTCATTGTTAACACTAGCAAGCGGGTACTCTTTCTGCCCCCTTCTGATGCCTATGTCAGAAGCTTTCTCTCTCTCCTTTATACTTTAATAAAACTTTATTACACAAAAGCTCTGAGTGATCAAGCCTCGTCTCTGGCCCCGGATTGAATTCTTCTCCTCCGGGGGCCAAGAATCCCGGTGTATTCACGTGATTCAACAACAACCTTTCAATTGGAAGTGGTCAAACAGGAGATGGCAAGAGTGAACATCAACATTCTAGGAATCAGCAAACTGAAATGGACTGGAATGGGTGAATTTAACTCAGATGACCATTATATCTACTACTGCGGGCAGGAATCCCTCAGAAGAAATGGAGTAGCCATCATGGTCAACAAAAGAGTCCAAAATACAGTACTTGGATGCAACCTCAAAAATGACAGAATGATCTCTGTTTCCAAGGCAAACCATTCAATATCATAGTAATCCAAGTCTATGCCCCAACCAGTAACGCTGAAGAAGCTGAAGTTGAACGGTTCTATGAAGACTTACAAGACCTTTTAGAACGAACACCCAAAAAAGATGTCCTTATCATTATAGGGGACTGGAATGCAAAAGTAGGAAGTCAAGAAACACCTGGAGTAACAGGCAAATTTGGCCTTGGAATACGGAATGAAGCAGGGCAAAGGCTAATAGAGTTTTGCCAAGAAAATGCACTGGTCTTAGCAAACACCCTCTTCCAACAACACAAGAGAAGACTCTACACATGGACATCACCAGATGGTCAACACCGAAATCAGACTGATTATATTCTTTGCAGCCAAAGATGGAGAAGCTCTATACAGTGAACAAAAAGAAGACCAGGAGCTGACTGTGGATCAGACCATGAATTCCTTATGGCCAAATTCAGACTTAAATTGAAGAAAGTAGGGAAAACCACTAGACCATTCAGGTATGACCTAAATCAAATCCCTTAGGATTATACAGTGGAAGTGAGAAATAGATTTAAGGGCCTAGATCTGATAGAGTGCCTGATGAACTATGGAATGAGGTTCGTGACACTATAGGAGACAGGGATCAAGACCATCCCCATGGAAAAGAAATGCAAAAAAAGCAAAATGTCTGGGGAGGCCTTACAAATAGCTGTGAAAAGAAGAGAAGCAAAATGCAAAGGGGAAAAGGAAAGATATAAGCATCTGAATGCAGAGTTCCAAAGAATAGTAAGAAGAGATAAGAAAACCTTCCTCAGCTATCAGTGCAAAGAAATAGAGGAAAACAAGAGAATGGGAAAGACTAGAGATCTCTTTAAGAAAATTAGAGATACCAAGGGAACATTTCATGCAAAGATGGGCTCAATAAAGGACAGAAATGGTATGGACCTAACAGAAGCAGAAGATATTAAGAAGAGGTGGCAAGAATACACAGAACTGTACAAAAAAGATCTTCACGACCCAGATAATCACGATGGTGTGATCACTGACCTAGAGCCAGACATCCTGGAATGGGAAGCCAAGTGGGCCTTAGAAAGCATCACTATGAACAAAGCTAGTGGAGGTGATGGAATCCCAGTTGAGCTATTCCTAATCCTGAAAGATGATGCTGTGAAAATGCTGCACTCAATATGCCAGCAAATTTGGAAAACTCAGCAGTGGCCACAGGACTGGAAAAGGTCAGTTTTCATTCCAATCCCAAAGAAAGGCAATGCCAAAGAATGCTCAAACTACCGCACAATTGCACTCATCTCACACGCTAATAAAGTAATGCTCAAAATTCTCCAAGCCAGGCTACAGCAATATGTTAACCGTGAACTTCCTGATGTTCAAGCTGGTTTTTAAAAAGGCAGAGGAACCAGAGATCAAATTGCCAACATCCACTGGATCATGGAAAAAGCAAGAGAGTTCCAGAAAAACATCTATTTCTGCTTTATTGCCTATGCCAAAGCCTTTGACTGTGTGGATCACAATAAACTGTGGAAAATTCTGAAAGAGATGGGAATACCAGACCACCTGATCTGCCTCTTGAGAAATCTGTATGCAGGTCAGGAAGCAACAGTTAGAACTGGACATGGAACAACAAACTGGTTCCAAATAGGAGAAGGAGTACGTCAAGGCTGTATACTGTCACCCTGTTTATTTAACTTATATGCAGAGTACATCATGAGAAATGCTGGACTGGAAGAAACACAAGCTGGAATCAAGATTGCCGGGAGAAATATCAATAACCTCAGATATGCAGATGACACCACCCTTATGGCAGAAAGTGAAGAGGAACTAAAAAGCCTCTTGATGAAAGTGAAAGTGAAGAGTGAAAAAGTTGGCTTAAAACTCAACATTCAGAAAACAAAAATCATGGCATCCGGTCCCATCACTTCATGGGAAATAGATGGGGAAACAGTGGAAACAGTGTCAGACTTTATTTCTCTGGGCTCCAAAATCACGCAGATGGTGATTGCAGCCATGAAATTAAAAGACGCTTACTCCTTGGAAGGAAAGTTATGACCAACCTAGATAGCATATTCAAAAGCAGAGACATTACTTTGCCAACAAAGGTTCGTCTAGTCAAGGCTATGGTTTTTCCAGTGGTCATGTATGGATGTGAGAGTTGGACTGTGAAAAAGGCTGAGCGCCAAAGAATTGATGCTTTTGAACTGTGGTGTTGGAGAAGACTCTTGAGAGTCCCTTGGACTGTAGGGAGATCCAACCAGTCCATCCTAAAGGAGATCAGCCCTAGGATTTCTTTGGAAGGAATGATGGTAAAGCTGAAACTCCAGTACTTTGGCCACCTCATGCGAAGAGTTGACTCATTGGAAAAGACTCTGATGCTGGGAGGGATTGGGGGCAGGAAGAGAAGGGGACGACAGAGGATGAGATGGCTGGATGGCATCACTGACTCGATGGACGTTGAGTCTGGGTGAACTCCGGGAGTTGGTGATGGACAGGGAGGCCTGGCGTGCTGCGATTCATGGGGTCGCAAAGAGTCGGACACGACTGAGCGACTGAACTGAACTGAACTGAATGCTAACTAAGTGAAATGTGGCAGACAGAGAAAAATGAATATTGTATATTATTGCTTATATATGGAATCTAAAAAATACAACAAACCAGTGAATACAACAAAAAAAGAATCAGGCACACAGATACAGAGAACAAACTAGTGGTTTTAAGTTGGGGGAGGGGGCAGTATATGGGTGGCAGACTGGGAGGTATAAACCACTGGGTATAAGACAGGCTCAAGGACGTATTTCAGAAGATAGCATACAGTTATTTTGTTAACAACTGTAAATTGAGTATAGCCTTTAAAAATTGCATTAAAAAATTCAAAAATAAATGAAAGTTGTGACTATTGCCCTAGAGCTCATGCCTCTTCTCTACCTCATGCCTGGCTCTTTGAACTGACCAAATCCATCCCAAACCTACAAACCATGCCACCAGCATCCTTCCCATCTGAGCTGCTATATGTGGGGTTTATTCGTTGAGGCTCTATCTAAGAAGAAGCGAGCAACGTACCCTAATTCCTGACAACTTGGTTCTGTAAGAGGCGGTCTCCACCTGGAGACAGAAGGATGTGGATGCAGGAGTAGCTGTATCACAGAGTGGGAGGCAGGGCACCTCACAGATCGGCACTTATGAGTTGGAGGATGGTTGTCTTATATTCAGGTTATTATGAACCTTGGATATTTCTGTTAAGGGTCAGCAATGGGGCACAAAACCTGTCTTCTTATTTCTCACTTTTTTTTTCTTTTGATGAAAAGGATTCAATTGCAAAAACATGTTGAAAACTCACTAAGAGAAGGTTTAAGACAAGAGGCCATCAGGACGATCTATTAACACATTAAGTCAAAAGGCATACCGCTAGAGTTACCTGTCGGAGAAGGCAACGGCACCCACTGCAGTCCTCCTGCCTGGAAAATCCCATGGACGGAGGAGCCTGGTGGGCTGCAGTCCATGGGGTCGCTAGACTCGGACACGACTGAGTGACTTCACTTTCACTTTTCACTTTCATGCATTGGAGGAGGAAATGGCACCCCACTCCAGTGTTCTTGCCTAGAGAATCCCAGGGACAGGAAGCCTGGTGGGCTGCCGTCTATTGGGTCGCACAGAGTCAGACACGACTAAAGCGACGTAGCAACAGCAGCAGCAGCAGCAGTATTACCTGTAATCATGGACTACTTTCCTTGCCGCCTCCAGCTGTTCGTTGGTTAACAGAATGTTCCTGGGATCAGTTACAGTGAAGAAATGTTTGGCTCGTCCAATGAAAGTGCTTTGATCCCATCGAGGTTCCTTGATGTTAATGTTTGGTGGAAGTTCTCCAGACATCTTCCTGGACTGGAGAGGATCAGAAAGACAAGCTGATTTAAGATTTATAATGTTACCATACAATTGGAAACTTTGTAATCACACTAAAGAGTTACAGACACTTCAGTTTGCGAAAATAACTTTGTAATAAATGGCAGAGAACAATTTAAGTCCAAAGCTAAATTTGTTTGCAAATCTCAGTTGATCCTAAACAAATTTCAATAATTTCCCACACAATTGTTTTTAAAAGGACATAGTATTTCATCATCCCTTACTTTTAAAAAGCTATCCTTTAGGAAAAAATTAAAATATGAAAAGTTAGAAATAACATCAACAGTAATCAACTGAAGCTTGAAATTCTTTTTCTGGGTGAAAGAAACATCAAACTACTACTGCATTCTGGTTTACTAAATCTGTTATTCCTACAAGTAGAAGTGACTAATGCAAAAAAAGGGTCAATGCTAAAAATTCTACAATTAAAAAAAGATTCAGATTCATTCAGCCTTATTCAGCATAAAAACCACCAATCAAAAATGAAAAAGTATGCTCTTCAATCTAACAGGGTCATAATGGGAAAAACACATTTTGCCAACCCCATGAATAGTCATAACATGGGAGCATATAATTTTTCTCATAAAGTACGTATTTTCTGGCTAAGAACCCTTACTTTTTTCTAAAGTAACTAATTTCTTTCTCTGAGTAATATATGTTTATTGTTAGAACTGCTCTGTATTGTTGTAATATATGCTTATTGTACTATTTTGAATAATATAAGTTTATGTTAGAAAATAAAGAATACAGAAACAAAATTTACTATAATTTAGCCATTCTGAAATAACTATTGTTGCTCTCTTTGTATATTTCTTTGCAGATATTTTCTATACATATTATCATCTAATTAAAACAAATAACAAAGTTGATTTCATACTTGGTATTTTAATACCCTGACTATTTCTTGCACTTATTTCATAAGCACCCCCTATGGCACTAAATATTCATTTGGGGTATTTAGCAACACCTTCAAAGTTTATGTTATTTTAAAGTAACGCTGTATCACTGTCTACTAATTTTTTCCCTCGTCGCTAGTGACTTCCTTAAACTATATCTCTCTGTACAATATTAGAAGGTCCAAGGATTTGGTCACTATTATGGCTTCAAACCACTGCTTTCTCACACTGGTTTCCTCCTCTTCCATTTCTAATATTGGTTCTTCTAGTAGCTTTCTTTTCCAGGTCATTTTTTCATTAAGTTAATTTTCAGTGCTTCACTAGATGGCAGGTGTTTTAAGATGTCAGTCCTGCCATTTAAACTTTATTAGAATCTCAAATTAACATGTATCGTGGCTCACGGGATCAAAATCAAGCATGTTAGGCCCGCAGATGTGAGGAATGTAGTGTATGTGAAATAGCGGGTCAGTGAGAGTGAGAAAGTAAAAAATTAGCCCTATTATTCTTAAAACAGGCTGAGATGACAAACAGATAAAGTCAGCTGTGAAGTTAACTGGAAACCATATTTCTCCCAGGGGCTTCCCTGGTGGCTCAGACAGTAAAGAATCTGCCTGCAATGTGGGAGACTCAGGTTTGATCCCTGGGTTGGGAAGGTCCCCTGGAGAAGGGAATGTCAACCCACTCTAGTATTCTTGCCTGGAATTTCATGAACAGAGGAGCCTGGTGGGCTACAGTCCATGGGGTTGCAAAGAGTCAGACATGACTAAGCGACTAACACTTCCTTTCATATTTCTCTGAAACTCATAATACAGCTAAAAGGTGTCATAACGACCCCATTTTTTGGGTGACCCCGCTTTCTTATCTCACTTGTGGATAAGAAACCTTGTTCTCCATAATCACAGACTGTCAGAAACTTTGTTGTTTGAAATAAAACTTGGAAGAATGAAATATCCCACTTTTGACACAGAAAAGGAGCCTGGATTTCCAGCCCAGGAGGACAGTTTCAGATTAAGGAGTTTCTGGAAACAATATTCCAAATCTTTCTTAACTTTGCTGTTTCCACAGAAACAAGGTCAAGGGGCTACTTCATGGTTCAGAGCTTCATAGCCAGCCCTGCTCTGCTGCTGCTGCTAAGTCACTTTAGTCATGTCCGACTCTGTGTGACCCCATAGACGGCAGCCACCAGGCTCCCTCGTCCCGGGGATTCTCCAGGCAAGAGTACTGGAGTAGGGTGCCATGGCCTTCTCCAAGCCCTGCTCTGAGTCAATCATAATATTTCTTCATTAAGCTTCCCTAAATTCCACCATTCTCCAAGATGCTCTCAAAGACCTATCTCTTCCTTTGTTGTTGAGACAGCCCCAGTTCCTCCACTGTTATTTCTCTCACTGAAATACACATGACTTTATTTAACTAAGGTTTGTCCCTGCTAGTTTTGAGCCAGTTCTGCTACGATAAAAGAAGTGTCTAAATTTCAAACTAGGGCACCTTTAAGTCATGCATGTTAAGTCCGGATATACGAGGAAACACTTCAAAGAGCTGGGTCACTGTATGAAGAAATGTCCAAATTTCAATAAGACTACGTAAGATATATTATCTATAAAACATATAAAAAGTAAAGCAGAAACTCCAATTCATGCCCAGGAAAATAGGAATCAGACTTGTGTGCAGGGACTTAGGGCTCTGCTGAGGGACTTTAGTGACCTCTAGGGGACTGGAGTGCTGTACTCAATATGCCGGCAAGTTTGGAAAACTCAGCAGTGGCCACAGGACTGGAAAAGGTCAGTTTTCACTCCAATCCCAAAGAAAGGCAATGCCAAAGAATTTTCAAACTACTGCACAATTGCACTCATCTCACACACTAGCAAAGTAATACTCAAAATTCTCCAAGCTGAGCTTCAGTAGTATGTGAACTGTGAACTTCTAGATGTTCAAGCTGGATTTAGAAAAGGCAAAGGAACCAGAGATCAAACTGCCAACATCCATTAGATCATCAAAAAAGCAAGAGAGTTCCAGAAAAACATCTACTTCTGCTTTGTTGACTACGCCAAAGCCTTTGACTGTGTGGATAACAACAAACTGTGGAAAATTCTGAAAGAGATGGAAATACGAGACCACCTGATCTGCCTCCTGGAAAATCTGTATGCAGGTCAAAAAGCAACAGTTAGAACTGGACATGGAACAACAGACTGGTTCCAAATAGGGAAAGGAGTACGTCAAGGCTGTATATTGTCACCCTGCTTATTTAACTTATATGCAGAGAACGTCATGCAAAATGCCGGGCTGGATGAAGCACAAGCTGGAATCAAGATTGCTGAAGAAATATCAATAACCTCAGATATGCAGATGACACCATCCTTATGGCAGAAAGCAAAGAAGAACTAAAGAGCTTCTTGATGAAAGTGAAAGAGGAGAGTGAAAAAGTTGGCTTAAAATTCAACATTCAGAAAACTAAGATCACGGCATCTGGTCCCATCATTTCATGGCAAATAGTTGGGGAAACAATGGAAACACTGCCAGGCTTTATTTTCTTGGGCTCCCAAATCACTGCAGATGGTGATTACAGCCATGAAATTAAAAGACACTTGATCCTTGGAAGAAAAGCTATGATCAACTGAGATATCAGATTAAAAAGCAGAGACATTACGTTGCTGACAAAGATCTGTCTAGTCAAAGCTATGGTTTTTCCAGTAGTTGTGTATATGTGAGAGTTGGACTATAAAGAAAGATGAGCACTGAAGAATTGATGCTTTTACACTGTGGTGTTGGAGAAGACTCTTGAAAGTCCCTTGGACTGCAAGAGGATCCAATCAGTCCATACTAAAGGAAATCAGTCCTAAATATTCATTGGAAGGACTGATGCTGAAGCTGAAACTCCAACACTTTGGCCACCTGATGCAAAGAACTGACTCATTGGAAAAAACCCTGATGCTGGGAAAGACTTAGGGCAGGAGGAGAAGGGGACCACAGAGGATGAGATGGTTGGATGGCATCACCGACTCAATGGACATGGGTTTGGGTAAACTCTGGGAGTTGGTGATGGACAGGGAGGCCTGGCGTGCTGCAGTCCATGGGGTCGCAAAGAGTTGGACACGACTGAGCGACTGAACGAAACTGAGGGGAGTGGAGGGGATTCATACTCAACCACAGTAGGTCTGCTTTCATCTGCCTTCTACAGCTGTGTTTTACGGCAACGATCTTTTAAAAAGAGGGTTCTACTGCTGGGGGGAAGAAAAGCAAAAAAGCAAAAAGTTGAAAATCACTGTAGGAGACAATAAAATGAAGATCTCTGAGATAACTCATAAAGGTACAGAAGGTCTCACGTGTTTTTCACTCCGGCTCCCTGAGGGCGCCTGAGCCTGTCTGATCGGTGTGTCTTAAACTGTGTGGTCAAAGCCCTGCTTGGTTTGTTCCCATTTCCAATCCCCTGTCTTGAGCCAATGCTTTCGTAAACTAGATTAAAAATAAATTTTGAAAAAGGCTGGACACAAAAAAGTCCCAATTTTTTATTATTGATCAGCAGATATTAACATAATAGAACTCTAACATGGTTTTATGGAAGTTTCTCAGCACTTCCAATTTCTGTGCTTTTTCCAGTATGGATCTATAACACACAGTTCACACTGGCTTTGCCTCAGGATCATCATTTGAATTTCCACTTATGCATATAGGTCACAGTTTGTTTCTACAGTTATACTTTCTATGCTGTAATAATTAAACCAGATAATCTGGTCAAACTCACTCCCATTTCTGAATGGTATAGTTCCTATACTCTACACTGCAGTAGGTCACAGATTAAATACAGAAGAAATTCTTGCCAAGACCAGACTTACAGGTTTCTTCTTTCTTTAAAGTCTAGAAAATTCTGCTACCTTTAGTGTTCACTGACTGGGCATCCACCCTGTGACAGATTCTTGGGGTAAATTAGTGAACAAAGACAAAAATTCCTGCCTTGGTGGAGCTGACGTGGGATGGTGGGAACAGAAGGGGAGCCAGACAATAAAAACACAAAAGGTAAACCAAGTGTCAAATATACAAGAAGGTAATAGGTGGTTTGGGGAAAAATCAGAATAGGAACCATCATGGGGAGTGTGTTTTGAACTAGGGCGGTCAGGGCAGGCCTCACTGAGAAAATAACAGTGGAGCAAGATGGGAGTGAAGAGATGAAATGAAGCATGCGGGCACTGGGGGAACGGCATTCCAGGGAGAAGGAACAGACACGGCAAAGACCTGAGGCGGATGTCTTCAAAGAACAGCAAGAAGGTGTGCAGCTGGGCTGGAGAGAGGAAGACGGGGACAGGAGATGAGCAGTCTGAGAGGCATGGGGAGGGGGTTAAGTTGGAATAGGATTATTTGGTGCCTGTGCCCACTGTGAGGCCTCTGCATTTTACCCTGAGGGAAACGGGAGTCACTGGTGGGTTCCAGACAGAGGACTAAATGATCTGACTTATAATTTAAAAGGACCTCTCTAGCTGCTGTGTGGAGAATGCAGTGGGGTGATAAGAGCAGACGTAGGAAGAGTCACTGGGAGGCTCCTGCAGACATCCAGAGGAGGGCTGATGGTGGAGCAGGTGGCAGCAGGGAGCTGTCAAGAAGCGCTGATGTTCTGGATATGCTGTTGATGGAGCCAACGGGATTTCCTGCTAACTTGGACAGGGGGTGGGACAGAATAAAAAGGCATGACTCCTAAGGTAATCTGGATGGAAGAGGAGCAGATGTTAGGGAGAAAACAGCAAGTTCAGCTTTGGACGAATGAAGTTTGCAATGCCTAGGGGCCTTCTAAGTGGAGATGTCCAGGAGGCAGTTGAAAGGGAGAGTCTGGAGTTCAGAGGAGAGCTTTTGTCTACTCATCTGGGAGCTATAAGCACAGAGACTACGGAAACTCATGCAATGGGAGATCAACAGGGACGTGAATGTAAAAAGAGAAGGAACCCAAGGCCTCAGATGTTAAGAGGTTGGGAAAGACTAAGTCACAGCAAAAGAGGCTGCGACAGGGTGACAGTGGGTAGGAGCTCAGCAGGGCGCTGTCCTGGAGGACAGGGGAAGTGAGTCTACCAGTCGTCCCGCTGCCCAAAAGGAAGATCCCCCTGGTTGTCTCCACCTTGGGCAGTGAGGAGGTGGAGACAAGTCCCAAAGGGTCATCAGGGGAGTGAGAATACTGCAAGCTGGTTAGCTTGACAAATTCTAAAAAGGATGAGCAATGGTGGTGGCAAGCAGGGAGTGGCAACACAGCACGTTAGCGGCCCCGCCCTGGGGCACTATTATTCCTGCAAAGCCCCCAGTAAGACTCCTGTACTCTACTGTACTGGACTCCTGTTGGTGGCTCCTAACCAACAGAACACACTGACATCACCTGAAGAGCTTCTGAAAAAGACAAACACTGTCAGCCTTCTGGAGACTCGGCCCAGGAGGTCTAGCACAGGGCCCAGCAGGTGCTCCTGCAGGCGCTCTGGGCCTGGGCCTCCGGCTCTCCAGGCACCAGGCTGCGCCTCTGTGTGAGGCTGGGAGCTGTCTTCTCACAGCCCTGAGTGGGCTGCTGTGCTCCCCCATGGGTATCTGACACTGATGTCTTCTCATAAAATTGTGTACCAAGTCATCCTTCTTCCCTGTAAAGTCTAATTCTCACTGTCACTATTTCCCCTCTACACTTAATATATATAACAGCAACAACAACAAAAAGTTAATTTAGCTTTCAGAGAATTCTCATTCTTAACGACAAGTTAAAAGTTAAAGTTAAGTTGCTCAGTCGTGTCCGACTCTTTGCGACCCCGTGGACTGTAGCACACCAGGCTCCTCCATCCATGGGATTCTCCAGGCAAGAATACTGCAGTGTGTTGCCATTTCCTTCTCTAGGGGATCTTCCTGACCCAGGGGTTGAACCAGGTCTCCCATAATGCAACCAACCTCTAATTTGTTAAATATGGGGCAAACTTAAGGTCACGTTATTGAAAACATGATCTGGTTTTATAACACGGTACTTCATAAAAGATGTTCTAATTGGGTAAGAGCTAGAGAAGATCTTAAAAATGATGCCCTCAATGTGCCCATCACACAGGAAACAGAGGCACAGAGGGGGAAATAACCGCCCAGGGTGTGCCCCTGGTGCTGGCGGCAGAAGGAAGTGGGCAGAGGCCCAAAGCTGGACGGGACTCTCGGGTGCTGGTCAGCCAGATCATTCTCTTCTCTATTACTCCTTCAGCTATCCCCCGCCCTCAAATCACAGCAGTTAATGTCTTCACAGAACGGCTGTCTTTAAGGCCCTTCTTTTTCCCCTTAAATAAAAGCAGGTCTACTCATACCATGAAGCTCCAAGCTACGCTAACACTATGGTGCCCACAGTATACAGGAGAAGACGGCTGTGGAGGCCTCACAAAGTCTCTTTTTTAAGTTGAAGTATAGTTGATTTACAACGTTGCATTAGTTTCTGATGTACAGCAAAGTGACTCAGACAGGTATCAATATATGTATGTATCTGTATATATATTCTTTTCCAGATTCTTTCCCATATAGATTCTTGTAAGATATTGAATACAGTTCCCTGTGCTGTATAGTAAGCTCTTGTTGTTTATTTTATATATAGTAGTGTATACAAAGTCTCTTCTTTAACAGGCAAAGGAAAAAGAGACGGATAGGGAAAGGAACTCCAACAGTTTTGGAGTTTCTATTGCATACAAGGAACAGGGCTGTGCACTTGCCTGAGAGTTCAAGCCCCTACTGTGTGCCAGTGGAAGAATATTCTATGTCAGTTTCCACAACACTGTGCTTTAGGCATATTATGCACAACTCACAGAGGAGGAGAGTAAGATTCTCAGAAGTCGCTCGTAGCTATCCAGCAAGGGAGGAAGAAGGCTGGCTTATCATCAGATGCCAGGCCTAGCCTGCCAAAAGCCCAACACTGAAACCTCATGCCACCCACTCTGTATAGACTGTGGCAGGCAGAACCATGGCCCCCCAGAGATGCCCGCCCCCAACCTCCAGACTCTGACTGTGTGACCTTATGTGGCGAAGGGACTTCGCCGGCATAATTAAGTCAAAGCTCTTAAGACTAGGAAACTCCCTTGGACGATTCAGGTGGGCCTGATCACAACAAGGGTCCTTGTGAGAGAAAGAGGAAGGTAGGAGAGTAGAGTCAGAGAAGCAGATGTGACAAGGAACAAGCAGAGCTTGGTGTGAGGCAGGGTCAGGAGCCCAGTGAGGGGCACGGCCTCTGGAAGTTACCAAGAGCAGGGACAGAGAGTCTCCCTTGGAGCCTCCAGAGGCAACACAGAACCAGTCTAGGCTTCCGACCTCCAGAAAGATAAGCTAATATATGGTTGTTTTAGGGTAAGATTTAGTTGTGTTAAGGTACTACATTTGTAGCAATATGCTAAGTAGCATTAGGCTATAACACTGCACTCTTTTTACTACTTAAAAGGACGTGATTTTGTAAATACGTTCATTTAGAAAAAAACTTACGGTCACTAAAGGGGAAAGGTGGGGGTCAGGGGAGGGATAAATTAGGGATCTGTGAGTAATATCTACACATTATATAAAATACATCCAGTGGCTCAGCAGTACAGAATCTGCCTGCAATGCAGGAGATGCAGGACACTCGGGTTCGATCCCCGGGTTGGGAAGATCTCCTGGAGGAGGGCATGACAACCCACTCCAGTATTCTTGCCTGGAGAATCCCATGGGCAGAGGAGCCTGGCGGGCTACAGTCCATAGTGTCAGAAAGAGGTGGACATGACTGAAGCATCTGAGCACACACACACACGCATATGCCACAGGCACACGACAAGGACCTATTGTATATATATGTATATGTGTGTGTATATATATACACATATTTGAATAGTTTTGCTGTAGACCTGAAACTAACACAACATTTTACATCAACTAAACTTCAGTAACAACAAATAAATAAAACTATTTAAAAAGGATTTTAATACAACTGTGTACTGGTGTAAGACATACCAACTAAACTTGAGAGCTTGTCCCTGCCCCCACCAATTTCAAAACCATAAAGGTGAATCAGAAATGCCATATGAACATTCTTACAAAGAAAGCTGATCTCAAGCCAGATAAAATTTTAATTATTAACTATGACTCCCACAGTCTAATTGGACAAGCATTTTCTTGCACCAACCTTCAAGCGCAGGAACAGTTTATACTTTTTTCCCACTCTAAATAAAATCAGATCAGATCAGATCAGTCGCTCAGTCGTGTCCGACTCTTTGCGACCCCATGAATTGCAGCATGCTAGGCCTCTCTGTCCATCACCAACTCCCAGAGTTCACTGAGACTCACGTCCATCGAGTCAGTGATGCCATCCAGCCATCTCATCCTCTGTCATCCCCTTCTCCTCCTGCCCCCAATCCCTCCAAGCATCAGAGTCTTTTCCAATGAGTCAACTCTTCTCATGAGGTGGCCAAAGTACTGGAGTTTTAGCTTTAGCATCATTCCTTCCAAAGAAATCCCAGGGCTGATCTCCTTCAGAATGGACTGGTTGGATCTCCTTGCAGTCCAAGGGACTCTCAAGAGTCTTCTCCAACACCACAGTTCAAAAGCATCAATTCTTCGGCACTCAGCCTTCTTCACACTCCAACTCTCACATCCATACATGACCACTGGAAAAACCATAGCCTTGACTAGACGGACCTTTGTTGGCAAAGTAATGTCTCTGCTTTTGAATATACTATCTAGGTTGGTCATAACTTTCCTTCCAAGGAGTAAGCGTCTTTCAATTTCATGGCTGCAGTCACCATCTGCAGTGATTTTGGAGCCCAGAAAAATAAAGTCTGACACTGTTTCCACTGTTTCTCCATCTATTTCCCATGAAGTGATGGGACCGGATGCCATGATCTTCGTTTTTTCAATGTTGAGCTTTAAGCCAACTTTTTCACTCTCCACTTTCAGTTTCATCAAGAGGCTTTTTAGTTCCTCTTCACTTTCTGCCACAAGGGTGGTATCATCTGCATATCTGAGGTTATTGATATTTCTCCCGGCAATCTTGATTCCAGCTTGTGTTTCTTCCAGTCCAATGTTTCTCATGATCTACTCTGTATATAAGTTAAATAAGCAGGGTGAGAATATACAGCCTTGATGAACTCCTTTTCCTATTTGGAACCAGTCTGTGTTCCATGTCCAGTCCTAATTGTTGCTTCCTGACCTGCATACAGATTTCTCAAGAGGCAGATCAGGTGGTCTGGTATTCCCATCTCTTTCAAAATTTTCCACAGTTCATTGTGATCCACACAGTCAAAGGCTTTGGCATAGTCAATAAAGCAGAAATAGATGTTTTTCTGGAACTCACTTGCTTTTTCCATGATCCAGTGGATGTTGGCAATTCGATCTCTGGTTCCTCTGCCTTTCCTAAAACCAGCTTGAACATCAGGAAGTTCACGGTTCACATATTGCTGAAGCCTGGCCTGGAGAATTTTAAGCATGACTTTACCAGCGTGTGAGATGAGTGCAATTGTGCAGTAGTTTGAGCATTCTTTGGCATTGCCTTTCTTTGGGATTGGAATGAAAACTGACCTTTTCCAGTCCTGTGGCCACTGCTGAGTTTTCCAAATTTGCTGGCATATTGAGTGCAGCACTTTCACAGCATCATCTTTCAGGATTTGGAATAGCTCAACTAAATAAAATAACCAGTTTCTGTAAATAAGAGTCCAGTTTGAAAACAAAACAAATGAAATTTATTTCTTATTTTATACTAAAACTGTGGGACAGTGGACAAGGCGCCACTGCCCTGGCTCACTTGTCTCCCCAGCTGTAGAACCAGGAGAAGCTCTGAGCCTCTGCCCGAAGTGCAGGGGGCCAAGGCGGGGGCTCCTGCCCCAGGAGCTGCCTTGGGGGGCAAAGCACCCCATGACCTTGACTGCCATGCAGGGGTCCCTGGGCACAGCAGCTTTCCACCTGCCTCGTTGCTGAAGCTTGGCAGGCCTGGACACCTGGTCCTGCAGCATCGTGGGCGCCCACTGACTGCCAGGGTCTGCGCTTAGGGGTCATCCGGCCCGCACACCTGGTGCCAGCTTGTGGGCTGGGCCATGGGGCTGCCTGCCCAGGGCACCATCGTGGATAGGAAGTGAAGCCCCCAGTGGTAGTGGTAGGTTTATGGTTGATGGTGTACTTTAAGCATAAAGTCTGGTTTATGCATGAAAAGCATAGCCATACCCCTGCCTGCAGTCCCTGAACCTTCCTCCCTCTCTCCCCCGTCCAGGCTGACTTTGGTCAAAGATCAGACACTTTTCCAGAGCGTTTTGAGCACAGCTGATGATGTGGTTCTCACAGCGCTTCATGACAATGGACGGTGACAACACTAGAGCAAGTGCTTCTCGGGCAGGAATTTGCTCAGAGGAGACGGGGAGGCATTTCGCTGGACAGCCTTGTGATGACACTGGGCACCACGAGGATGAGGGGAAGTGTGTGTGCATGCCGAGTCACTTCAGTCATGGCGGACTCTGTGCCACCCACGGACTGCAGTCCACCAGGTCCCTCTGTCCCTGGGATTCTCCGGGCAAGAAAATGGAGTGGGTTGCCATGCCCTCCTTCAGGGGATCTTCCCCACCCAAGGATCAGACCCAGGTCTCTTACACCTCCTGCATTGACAGGTGGGTTCTTTACCACTGGTGCCGCCTAGGAAGCCCGGTGATGAAGCCACAGTGGTGGTGGTTTAGTTGCTCAGTTGTGTCTGATTCTTGCGACCCCCTGGACTGTAGCCTGTCAGGCTCCTCTGTCCCTAGGATTCTCCAGGCAAGAACACTGGAGTGGGTTGCCGTGCCCTCCTCCAGGAGATCTTCCCAACTCAGGGATCGAACCAGGGTCTCCTGCATTGCAGGCAGATTCTTTATGGACTAAGCTATGAGGGAAGCCCAGAACAAAATTAATTTGTACATTCAGTATGGACTCCCTGGAGAAAGAAATGGCAACCCACTTCAGCATACTTGCCTGGAAAACCTCATGGTCGGAGGAGCCTGATAGGTTAGTCCATGGGGTCGCAAAGAGTTGGACACGACTGAGCAACTTAACTGTCACTGTCCCTGTTTGTCAGCATGGGCTGGAGTCCTCTCCTGCACCCCACGCTGGCTTGGCCTTGGATTTGGAAAGACCCAATACACACTGAATAGACTGAAAAGCAAACACACTCTAATGACTATAGCCTAAATTTCCCCAAACGTACATACAGACACCCTTCCCATATAGAGCTTGTTTCGGATGGACATTACCCACCTCCAATGAAGTCTTCAACTAACTTATCAACCTTACCGATGACTTCGATATGAATGACTCGTAGGAGATGCTGGTTTGATCCCTGGGTTGGGAAGATCCCCTGGCGGAGGAAATGGCAACCCATTCCAGTATTCTTTCCTGGGAAATCTCATGGACAGAGGAGTCTGGTGGGCCACAGTCCATGGGGTCGCAAAGAGTCAGACATAACTTAGTGAGTAAACCACCATCATCCTATGACTAGCTAAGTTTGGGAAACACTATGTGGTAAAGAATATAAAACTTACGAGTAAACATTAATAACCGAATGCTCTTCCAATCAAGGGAAGGTTTTTATCCTCTTTCTGGGGAAGTATAAATATTTAGATGACTCCATGGCCATCCACACTAGTTGCTGGCTGGGTCCTGTGAGGAAGAGCCCTTACTCTGCATTCTGGTTCCCTGAGTATCCATCCTGACAACCAACCCGCAGAATGAGAACCGGACTTGAACCACTGCAGTCGGGGTTAGAGTCTTGATTCTGTCACTTCTGTTCTAAGCATGTCACTGGGTGACTCACTCTGCCTCTCTGAGCCTCAACTTTCTCATCTTGAAGATGGAGATGAGGGTTGGCTGACATAGAGTTGAAAGGATTATAAAATGGAGGTGTACAGGAGGGCTTTATTGAGCCTTAGTAAATGTGAAGGGGCAGACAAATGTCAGATCGTCACTGACACGCGGTTCTCCATGCACGGACTCTCCTGTCCTCACGTGCTGAAGTCTTGTCCATAAACACGGTGGCCGCTGGTGTGGTGGGACCCGAGGGGCACAACAGTGCTTGGCTGCCTGAACTGCCTGAGTATGACCAGAAACACCTGAGAAAAACACTTTTCTCCTAAGATAAGCTTTATTTCAAAATTCGAGTTATATGCCAAGAAAACGCTTAACTACTGTGAAAAAAAAAAAAAAGAAGAATTTACTTCACAGAAAACAAATTATCAGGAAATGTGCTCTCCCAAGGACTTGGGAAAAGACCTTTAACCTTGGACAAAGATTAACAATGATAATTATTAAACTGGAAGCTGTTAGTTAAGATAACTGCATTTGAAAAAGCTGGGAAGGAATCTGGTTGCCCTTGGTTTACTTGGTTAGGGCCAGAAAGTGCGACATACCCTATCCCAGTCCCCGGGGCGGGATGTGGCTGAGAGCCCACTGTGTGCCAGATACCGGGCTTTCCACATGTTACTAGACAGCTAAATTCTCACTTCAGCTCTCTAAGAAATTTCCCCCTATTTTGTAAAGCTACTCAGCGAAACCAAGTGTCATGCCCAAGATGGCATTTCTACCTGATTTTATATCCTGCTTGGCTTCCCTGGTGGCTCAGATGGTAAAGAATCTGCCAGCAATGCAGGAGACCCAGGCTGGATCCCTGGGCTGGGAAGACCCCCTGGAGGAAGAAGACATGGCAGCCCGCTCCAGTGTTCCTGCCTGGAGAATTCCATGGACAGAGGAGCCTGGTGGGCTACAGTCCACGGGGCTGCAGTCGGACACGACTGAGGAACTAACACTTTCTTTCACTCCGGACCCTTGTGAGGCCAAAAGTGATGTGAATGGCAACAGCAATAACATTTATTCAAGGAGCACATTTCCTAATTTGGCTTTGAGATGGTCATTAGCACACAGCATTCCTTTGTTACGGGTGTGGCCACTCAGGATATCAGTTTATAGAACACTAAGTTGAATCCTGTGCTGAGAAGCAGATTCTTTCGAATCCCAGCATGACCTTCTGTTGCATACCTTCCTCTGTTTCAGGGACATGTCTGCATGAAGACAGAGGGCCTGTGTAGAATCAAGAAGCCATGGGGGAATGACTGCCATCTGTCTGTCTCCCTGCCAGCATTCCTGCCCCCCACCTCCCAGTTCACAGGGAAGATCCCATTCTTAGCTGAACTTTCAAACACACAGGTGACAATATAATCATTGTTTATATTTCGATGGTCCTCAAGATCACCTTTGAGTTTCTTAATCAATTTCTTATGATGAGTGAAGTTCTTATCCATTAAAAAAAAAAAATCCTACTGGTTTATACTAGAGACAGTGGTGTCAGCCTGTGAAAATAATAAAATACTCCCAAACTCTAGCACTTTGGACATACCAAGTTGCATATTTTACCACCTACTTTAAAAAATCAAGTCACAGATTATATATATTGTCTATTTCACAAAGTAATAGTTAACCAAAAACTTGATAACTTTAAACTTTGTATAATTAAAAACTGAGTGTAGGTTTGATTTCTATTCTGACAATAAGTTCTCAAGTCGAGGCCATCTTCAGCCTTTAAAAAATGACTGCCTGCTTACCTTTAACCTCAAACAAAAGGTTCTTCCATTCACTATCATACTCCAATCGAATGCACCTAAGCACTGCTTGCTTAATAGGTTAGAGGCTATTCTTCATTCCAAGGCATCAGAGAACTGAGGAGCTGTATGACGCATCTGTTCCAAAGGTCACGGATGCTCCAGCTGCCCTCTGGGCTTCCTTCTATACCCATCCACATGGGATTTTGTAAAACTTCTACAGACTATTAAAAGCGTTCTAAATATTTTCCTGATTCTGAATTATAGCTACAGCTTTTTCTCTGACAACCACAACTCAGGTATCAACACTTTCCTGAAAGTCCAAGGGACTTTAAATGCTTGCACACTCAGCTGAACCCTTGAATACAGACTTAGAACAATTATATGAGAGCTGGAGAGAAACTGATATACCCACCTCTCCAAACACCATCATTTTTTACAAACCAGACACCCACAGTCCTCAGGGGAGAAAGGAGCTGCTTGAGGTCCCAGAACCTCCTGGTGGAGCCTCATTGTCCCAGATTCCCTCTCATCTTATATGCCTCTTATATGGCAAGTCAATCTTACATGGCAAGTCCAAGTTCAGCACCACAAGAGTGGCAAAGCTTCCTTATTCACTTGCATATCCATCTCACACCTATTACAAGGCCTGAAACATAGAAGCAGCTCAACAAACTGGGGATGGGCACGGGAAGAGAAAAGCTAGAGGCATGCAAGGAAAAAATCTAGACAATGAGGCAGAAGAGAGATTACAAGTTTGAGATAAGTACAAACAAAATGCCATGGGGGTTCAGAAGGCAGTGGCTCATGGACTGATTCAGTGTCCAAGCTCTGAAGTCACCCATGCTAAGCTTTTTTTTCCCATGCTAAGCTTTTTCATTCAGGCACTCAACAGATATTCAGTGAGGGTCTACCTGGTGCAGAGAACAGACAGATGAGCAAGAAAAACAGAGGTCCTGACCACAAGCAGAGAATCAAACAAGAAAGCCAATAGTTCGTTTCAACTGGTGACAAATTCTCTTATGGAAAAACCAAATGTCAAACAAGACAGCCAAGTTTGGAAAGCGTCTTTGAGGAAGTAACGTTTAAGCTGAGACTACAGAGGACCCACTGTGTGACCTTAGGCAGGATGCACAACCTCTCTGAGATCCAGTTTCCTTTCTCATCTGGATTAGGAAGGCAAGGCCAAGTACCTCATGGGGCTGCAGGAATGTAATGTAAAAATGCATGGACCTGGATCACCTGCACACACTTAGTAGACACTGTGGCTACTGTCATTCTCAGAAGGTTAGAGACCCGTGACAAGTGCGAAAGCTCAGGAGGTCAGCACTGAGATGGAAGCTCTGAGCAGGACCACCGCTGTTTCCGTCACCTGCCGGTCTCTTCCCTAATAGATGGCTCGTTCCAGGGTTGGAGCCCCGCTCTGCGCCAGGAGCCAGGAGCTGGGGGCGCGGGGGTCGGTGTCACCGGCCACCTGCACTCGCCCGCACCCGTCCCCGCGGCAGCCATCTTGGTGCCCTCCCCGCGGCGGGTTTCGGCACGCGGCCCCGAGGACGGCGTGGCAGGGCGCGTGCAGGCGTGGATGCATGAACCCCCTTCCGTGCCGGGGGACCCGCTCCACCGCAGGGCTCCGGGCGGAGCTCGCGGGAGGTCAGGTTGCCGGAGGTGGGGAGCTCAGGCAGCGGGACGGCAGGTGGGGTTTCCAAGGTGCAGGGACCCCCTGGCCCGGGGAGTCCCGGGCAGGCCGAGGGGGTTTTTGATTTCCCAGCCGGGATGTTGGGGGGTCGCCCAGTAGCCGCCCGCGGGCGCGAGCCCCAGCTCCAGCCCGCGCCCGTCCGCCCGGCTCCCTGCGCGTTTCCCACCCACTGCACCCAGGCCCGCAACTCACCGCTACTCACTGGCTACAGCCGGCGCAGCTCTCAGACAGAATCTGCTCGGCGCCGCCTCCGCCGCCACCGGAAACGCTTCTCCCGCCACGGCGGCCCCGCGCGTCGCCGTCGCCGCCTCCCGGAGCGCGCCCTCGGAGCGCGTCCCCGTGCGCAGCCACGAGGCCAGGAGGCCCGGACGCACCCTCGCTGTCACTGCGCTCTGGGCGCAGCCTCCGCCTGATCCGGGAGCGGAACCGCTGTGCCCGCGCGTTTGCTTCTGAGTCCATCAGAAACTCCCAAGTTCATCCTCGCGGCGGTGCGAGGCTCTGCTCAGGCCGGTGCCTCCGCTTCCATTTTGGTTTCCAAGAGACCGCCTCCTTTACTTGATCATTTCCCGGTTACCAGCATCTTCTTGCTCATCTTCTCACTCACTCATCTTCTCATTCAGTTGGTAAAGAATCCGCCTGCAATGCACGAGACCCCGGTTGGATTCTTGGATCCGGAAGATCCTCTGGAGAAGGGATACGCTACCCACTCCAGTGTTCTTGGGCTTCCCTTGTGGCTCAGCGGGTAAAGAATCTGCCCGCAATGCGGGAGACCTGGGTTCAGTCCCTGGGTTGGTAAGATCCCCTGGAGAAGGGAAATGCTACCCACTCCGCCCCCTTTAGTTGATCATTTCCCAGTTACCAGCATCGTCTCAGTCACATTCATTTAAGCCACTGTTTCCCAAAGTGTGGAATCTGACACGGAGGCGACAAAGCGATTTGCCCTGATGCCAGGGCCATGACCTGATTTATGTCTTCACAAAACTCACCCCGCTGCTGTGGAGGAGGTGACATGGAGGCAGAGAGGCGGTAGGCAGGCGACTTTGGCTAATCAGGGGAGAGATGATCGTGGCTTGGACCAAGTTGGTTATTGGTGAGAATTACTGGATTCTGGGTATATTTTGGAGGCAGATGAAATCTAATAAATGGTGAATTTACATTATTTAGAGGATAGGAAGATTCCATTTTTAAAGTCGTAAATTCTCCCCCAAATCAGCCTAAAAATTGAATGCACTTCCAAACAAAATTCTGACTACTCTAGTGCATATAAGGGTGTGGCGTATAACTTGACAAGGTGACGGTAAAAATGAATATGGAAAAATAAAAAGCCAGAAATAGCCAAAGCAAGTTTGAAGAAAAAGAGCAAGGTGGAGTAGCTTGTCCTGTGAACACAGAGGTTGTGAGTTTGCGCAGGCGTCAACAAATAGTGGGCCAAATAGAGGTACCAGACATCAGCCCTGCGCATAGAGAAACCTGCTGCTAGCTGCATCCCAGGTGAAGGCGAGCCAGTGTCTGGGCTTCCCTGTGGCTCAGTTGGTAAAGAATCCGCCTGCAATGCAGCAGGGCCCGGTTCAGTTTCTGGGTGGGCAAGATCCTCTGGAGAAGGGATAGGCTACCCACTCCAGTCTTCTGGCCTGGAGAATTCATTCCATGGACGTATAGTCCATGGGGTCGCAAAGAGTCGGACAGGACTGAGCGATTTTCACTTTCAGGTGAAGGGGAAGGTTAAATATCCATTAAATGATGCTGAGGCAATTGAATCCCTACCTTAAACCATCTATGAAAGTGAGCTCCACACAGTTCAAAGACCCAAATACGAAAAACAAAACTCCCAGAGTTTTAGAAGACGATATAGGAGGGTGCCTTTATGACCCGGAAATAAAGGGGGCATGCTTAAATAAACACGAAATAGATGGACTATTGGCTTCTCAGGTGGTATAGTGGTAAAGAATCCACCTGCAATGCGGGAGATGTGGATTTGATCCCTGGATCTGGAAGATCCCCTGGAGGAGGAAATGGCAAACCAATCCAGCATGCTTGCCTGGATAATCCCATGGACAGAGAAGCCTGGCAGGCTACATACAGTTCATAGGTTCTCAAAGGGTCAGACACGACTGAGTGACTGAGCATACATGCATGAATGGAATATAAAGGGAAGATTAAAAAGTTAAACCTCATTAAACAATTCATGTAGTCCATAATAAAAGGGAAAGAGTTTGTTTACAGCCTGGCAGGAAGTTGTTTTCAATACATGGATCTGACAAAGAATACATATGGAAACAATATTTTAAAAGATTTACAAATTAAGAGGAAGAAAGAGAAGCTATCCAATAGAAACACATACAGAAAACTATGAAACATGCCATTCATGGCGAAGGAAAAACAAACGACCCTAATACCCAAGGAAAGATATTCAACCTGGCTAGCGATTTGGTAACTCATAATTCCTAGGAACGTTTAACCAGTTTCTTTTCTTTACTACATATTGTGCTGAGTGTTAGGCTTAAAAAGATTAAAAAAAAATTCCTCCCTAAAATAACTTAGTGTCAAGGAGATAAATATGTAAACAAGTAGTTACAATAAATGATTATAACTCAGTATAAACACTGTCACAGTGTAATATGGGCTGTGAAAGTAAGTGCTATGAGCACATGGCAGGGATGCTTACCTCTGGGGCAGAATGGGGATGAGAGAGAGGGCTGGTAGATACAAAGTTTATCTGTTATCTTTTGCCACATTGATGCTGCGACAGAACCACAAAAACCTCAAGAGTATACACTCATAAACATTTATTTTTGTTCCTGCATCTGTAGGTTGGCTGGCACTTCTGCCAATCAAAGCTGGGCTCTGCAAAACTTACTCAATTGGTGGCTCTGCGGGTCTTGGCAGGACTTTCTCACTAGTACAAGAGGACTGACTGGGCTCTGTTCCAAGTCTCTTTCTTCCAGCAATTCAAGATTGCTTTCACTTCTACTTTATCCTGTTGGTCAAAGTAAGTCACACAACCAGCGAAGATTCTTTATCTCTTAATGGGAGAAGATGTATAGTGACTATAAATAGCTATGATATATAGACAAGTGAAAACTGGGGGACATTATTTTTCAAAAATTCTTTCTTGGGTGTATTTCACCTTCTCAGCATCCCAATTTCTTTTGGGGAGCTCCCAACACTCACTTCATTTGATCCAGGTCAGATCATCAGTCATGGAATTTATCTTCTCTTGCCTACCACTGTCATGGGTATGTAACACAAGCTTGGGCAACCAGAATCTTGCCCTGAGTTTATATGTAGACACTGGGGAAAAGAGCAGTCACCTCCCTCCTCTGGCCCTCCTGGAGTTGCTAAGCTGGAAGAATACGGATTGGGGGCTGCCAGGGCTGCTGTTTTTGCCCGTTGGCAGAATTGAAACTAAGCTGAAAGATTCAAGAGAGACAGTTCAGATGATATCATTGCAGGCCCTGGGCTCACTCAGTAGTGAAGCTTAACCTACTTCCTGGGCTTCTAGTTATAGGAGTCCATATATCAACCCACAAGCACATTTTTTTTTTTTTTAAGTCATAAGTTCTTTTGAGTTAAAGTTCTGTCTCTGCTGACTGGTAGGTGCACAGAAGTGGTGACTTTGAGCTGAATAAAACCAAATTTGAAAAATCAAAGAAAAGAAGGCAGATGACAGAAGAAGAAATAAGCTAAGGTTTAAAGAATAAAAAATAGGTGTCCACATGTGTTCCTACCATTGTTTTACATAAACATTTTTCAGAAACAGCGTCCAGAGAAGTTAAACTAGTATTTTTCAGCTTTGATGACAAGGATGTTGACAAGGGCTTGGGGATTCTTGCTGGGCTTGCATTGACAAAGGTTGCAAAACCCTGACATTTTAATATGGACTTTGAACTGTTCAGGGCATGGCAAAAACAAAACAATGCTTAAGTCAGCAAAGATAGGGGGACATTTCTGAGCATAGTGTAAATTCCATGAGCTGAGCAAAGATCTTGCAGAATATATCACAAGATGAAAGTTTCCTCATTGTAGAACAGGGAATTCAGTGAGACTTAATATTTAAATGAAAACCTTAAGTTCCAGACTCTCTTCAGTTCAGTTGTTCAGTCATGTCCGACTCTGCGACCCCATGAATCGCAGCACGCCAGGCCTCTCTGTCCATCACCAACTCCCGGAGTTAACTCAGACTCACGTCCATCAAGTCAGTGATGCCATCCAGCCATCTCAGCCTCTGTCGTCCCCTTCTCCTCCTGCCCTCAATCCCTCCCAGCATCAGAGTCTTTTCCAATGAGTCAACTCTTCGCATGAGGTGGCCAAAGTGCTGGAGTTTCAGCTTTAGCATCATTCCTTCCAAAGAAATCCCAGGGCTGATCTCCTTCAGAATGGACTGGTTGGATCTCCTTGCAGTCCAAGGGACTCTCAAGAGTCTTCTCCAACACCACAATTCAAAAGCATCAGTTCTTCGGCACTCAGCCTTCTTCACAGTCCAACTCTCACATCCATATATGACCACGGGAAAAACCATAGACGGACATTTGTTGGCAAAAGTAATGTCTCTGCTTTTGAATATGCTATCTAGGTTGGTCATAACTTTCCTTCCAAGGAGTAAGCGTCTTTCAATTTCATGGCTGCAGTCACCATCTGCAGTGATTTTGGAGCCCAGAAAAATAAAGTCTGATACTGTTTCCACTGTTTTCCCATCTATTTCCCATGAAGTGGTGGGACCGGATGCCATGATCTTTGTTTTCTGAATGCTGAGCTTTAAGCCAACTTTTTCACTCTCCTCTTTCACTTTCATCAAGAGGCTTTTGAGTTCCTCTTCACTTTCTGTCACAAGGGTGGTGTCATCTGCATATCTGAGGTTATTGATATTTCTCCTGGCAATCTTGATTCCAGCTTGTGTTTCTTCCAGTCCAGCGTTTCTCATGATGTACTCTGCATATAAGTTAAATAAGCAGGGTGACAGTATACAGCCTTGACGAACTCCTTTTCCTATTTGGAACCAGTCTGTTGTTCCATGTCCAGTTCTAACTGTTGCTTCCTGACCTGCATACAGATTTCTTAAGAGGCAGATCAGGTGGTTTGGTATTCCCATCTCTTTCAGAATTTTCCACAGTTTATTGTGATCCACACAGTCAAAGGCTTTGGCATAGGCAATAAAGCAGAAATAGATGTTTTTCTGGAACTCTTTTGCTTTTTCCATGATCCAGCAGATGTTGGCAATTTGATCTCTGGTTCCTCTGCCTTTTCTAAAACCAGCTTGAACATCAGGAAGTTCACAGTTCACGTATTGCTGAAGCCTGGCTTGGAGAATTTTGAGCATTACTTTACTAGCATGTGAGATGATTGCAATTGTGTGGTAGTTTGAGCATTGTTTGACATTGCCTTTCTTTGGGATTGGAATGAAAACTGAGCTTTTCCAGTCCTGTAGTCCTGCATTGTAGGCAGATGCTTTACTGTCTGAGCCACCAGGGCCAGACTCTCTTAGCAAAGTTATTTATGATGATAAGAGGAAATACATAACCATGAGTTTGTAGAGGTATGCAAAAGTTCGTGTAAGTACTCCCTGCTGTTCCCCAGCACTCTCCCTGAGAGAGTTTTAGTATGTTTTCTTCCAGAATTTTCTTTTATTTTCTGGCCTAATCAAACTCTTCATCCTGAGCCTAACAGAAGGAGGGACATAGGGGTATAACAGTCATGGACTATCCACTGTGAGCTGGGCTTATAGTAGTCACTTTCACAAACATCTTCTTTAGTCCTTAGCGAAACTCTGAGAGGTTAACTACTTGTGTTAGTCAGGGTTCACTGAGATAATAGAACCAATAGGGTATGTTTCTATCTCTACAGTTAGCTAGCTACCCATCCATCCATCCTCTATCTATCTATCTGTCTAGAGAGTTTTGGTAAGGAATTTTCTCAATGATTGTGGGGGCTTGCAGGCCTGAAATTTAAAGGACAGACCAGCAGGCTGAAAACTCCCATTGATGCTTCAGTCTTGAGTAGCTGAACGTCTCTGGGAAAATCATTCCTTGCTCTTAAGGCCATCAACTGCTTAGGTGAGGCCCACCCACATTATGGAGGACAGTCTTCTTTATGCAAACTCAACTGATTGCAGATGTTAACCATATCTACAAAATACCTTCACAACAGCACCCAGATTAGTGCTTAATTGAATAACTGGGTTTCTAAACAAGCCTGGCTGATGCATAAAACTAACCATCACATTATCCTTCCCCTGACTTTATATCTCTCCTCACTGTTGCTTCTAACGATCCATCCCCTGATCTTTTGAAATGTGGATAAGATCAATTCATCCTCTGCTTTAAAATCCTCAATGGCTACCAGCTACACTTACAATTAAATTCGAACATTCCATCATGAGCTACGGACTTGCATGATCTGTCCTGTCCCATTGCTGCAATTTCATATTAATATCACCAAATTTCCTGACTTCTGAACAGGCCAACTTATTCCCACCTCAGGCCCTTTGCATATGCTGTTCCAGCTGCCTGGAATGCTTTCAGGTCAAATATCACGTCCTCAGAGAGGCCTTCCTTGACCCTCCCACTCCCACTGGAGTTCAACACTCTTTTATTTCTGTTACTGCACTGTTGCTATCCAAAACCACTGTGTTTACTTATCTGTTGACCTGTTTCTTCTCTATCTCTTGCACTAGAACGTTCCATCACAAGGGCAGGGATTCTGTCTACCCGCCACTGTATTCTCAGGTCCTTGAATGATGCTTGCTGCAATTACCCCCCCACTCAAATCACAGCACAGCAGCACTATGGTGAGGGCCCTGCAGCCACCACCCCTGGATGTCGGACACTACAGCTTGCACAAGAGTCACTTCTGCTCCTGGAATTGCTCATTGCAGCCACTGCCGGAAACGATTCTCCATAGTACTGGGCGTGTCAATCTGATCGGCTGAGCTGAGGTCACCTGCCAGTGCGACATCAAGACTTCTCTGTAGAGGTATGGTCTCTGCCTCACACTCAAGCAAAGAGGATGCATTGAATCACCCAGAAAGTCCCCTCAGGCTGTTTCTCAGTCAACATACTCCTTGATTTCTCCAGGGGTAACACCTTGGGACTTCCCAGAGGGCTGAGTGATAAAGAATCCGCCTGCAATACAGGTGATGTGGGTTCAATCCCTGGATTGATCCCCTGGAAGAGGAAATGGCAACCCAGTACAGTATGGCTGCCAGGATGATCCCATGGACAGAGGCGCCTTGTAGTTTACGGTACATGGGGTCGCAGAGAGTCGGACACGACTGAGCGGCTACACGAGCACGCACAAACACTATCTTGACTTTAATCAACTCTCTTCGATGATGTCTAGTGCTAACTTTTAATTAGTTTTATCTGTTCTGGAACTTTATCTAAATGACGTCATACAATATGTGCTTTTTTGAGTGTGTGTCTGGTTTCTTTCACTTAGCCTGTTTTTGAGATGTATCTGTGTGGTTGGATGTAGTTGTACTCTGTCTTCTCTAGTTGTGTAGAATTCTGCTTCATAGGAATAGACCACATATTTTGTGTCCATTTCCAAATGATGAACATTTACAGTGTTTCCAGTTTTTGGTTATTATGACTAAAGCAGCTGCAGTACTCAAGTATAATCTTTTCGTGGATAAAAGAGCAGGGGGGATTGTTCTGTTTTGCATTTAGTTTGCAATGTTTGGGGCATGTGTTTTCACCTAATTTCTGCCTCTAGAGCAATTTTTCCAAGATCTGAAATCATATCACTCCCCACCGGAAAACTGATTCTTGCCTCCAGATAAAGTTTTGATATGGCATTCAAGACTTGTTGATACTGACCTTAACTTCCAATTAACTTTATCTCTGACCTTTTACCCTGATACAAGAATATTGATCAACTCACTGTTTCCAGAAAGTTCAATTCAGTTCAGTCTCTCAGTCGTGTCTGACTCTTTGCGACCCCATGGGCTGCAGCACACCAGGCTTCCCTGTTCATCACAAACTCCTGGAAGTTGCTCAAACTTATGTCCATCGAGCTGGTTATGCCATCTAACCATCTCATTCTCTGTCATCCCCTGCTCCTCCTGCCTTCAATCTTTCCCAGCATCAGGGTCTTTTCCAATGAGTCAGTTCCTCGAATCAGGTGGCCAAAGTATTGGAGTTTCAGCTTCAGCTTCAGTCCTTCCAATGAATAGTCAGGACTGATTTCCTTTAGGATGGACTGGTTGGATCTCCTTTGCTGTCCAGGGGACTTTCAGGTCTTCTCCAACACCAAAAGCATCAATTCTTCGGCATTCAGCTTTATACCATTCTTTATGGTGCAACTCTCACATCCATCCATGACTTCTGGAAAAAACATAGCTTTGACTCTATGGACCTTTGTCGGTAAAATAATGTCTCTGCTTTTTAATATGTTGTCTAGGTTGGTCATAGCTTTTCTTCCAAGGAGCAAGCATCTTTTGATTTCAAGGCTGCAGTCACCATCTGCAGTGATTTTGGAGCCCCCCAAAATAAAGCCTGTCACTGTTTCCATTGTTTCCCCAGCTATTTGCCATGAAGTGATGGGACCGGATGCCGCAATCTTAGTTTTTTGAATGCTGAGTTTTAAGCCGGCTTTTTCACTCTCCTCTTTCACTTTCATCAAGAGGCTGTTTAGTTCCTCTTCACTTTTTGCCATAAGGGTGGTGTCATCTGCGTATCTGAGGTTATTGATATTTCTCCCGGCAGTCTTGATTGAGCTTGCGCTTCATCCTCTCTGGCATTTCTCATGATATACTCTGTAAGAGGTTGTTTCCTTCCTGTTTGTCTTTGTTCAGATTTTGGTCTGGAATGCCTTTCCCAGAGAGTCTTGATTCCTGGACAAAATGATACACATCCCTCAAAGCCCAGTTGAAAGACACCTCCTCCAGGAAGCTGTCCTTCAGTTTGCCAGGCACTTTATTGTACTTCCATTGGGTGTATACTTTGGTATTAATTTTGTTAGAGCACTTACTTCTTCACAGTTCTCTGATTGTGGTCTGTCCCTTCTTCTTGTCTGCGAGCTCTGAAAGGCAGAGAAGGAGGTTCTGAGCAGTGAAGTGGTGTACCTAATGATACCTCACAGCTTCTGTGTCTCCAGGTCTGCCTGATTCCAGGTTAAATGCTCTTAACACCATAAGACTTGGTGGAACGCATGCTAATCACCATGTGCAAGGTTAATGGAGACCAGAAGCTGGAGCTCCAAGGGCCTGGGGGTCCTGATCTCGGTGAGACCAGCAGAGAGCCTGGAACTGGGCCAAGTGGTCGGGACAAAGCCACCAGGTTGCCCTGGGAACCTGAGGGGCCACATCTTCTGATTTGTTTCAAGAGACACCAGAAATCCACAAAAGAGCCAGAATTTCTTAATTTTTGAATGTTAGTAAGGTATTGTTTTAAATACAAAGACAAGATCTGTGGGCTGAATTCAGGCCTTTTTACACTCATTTGCTTCTTGTACATCCACTTTTGTCATGCAAAATCTGCATCCTGGTCATTTTTACTTTGGAAAGTTAAAAATAGGAATGATAAATTACTGCTTGTAGCCCAGACAGAGATTCACCTGGAAACCAAGTCAAATGTCCTAGGTTTCTGAGGTCCCATTTGTTTGTTAGTTTTCTTGCTGTGTTTGTTGATATCATCCGATGAAGCCCCATCGAGGGTACTATAGCCACTGACGTGTTAGATACTGTCCGCCTGCCAGAAAGACAGTCAGGGCCCACGCAGGGCCAGGTGGTCTCAGCAGCAGACACACAGCCCAGAGGGAGGACATAAGTGTCAGGGAAGGGTTCCGGGTAGAGGCAACAGATTTAAGGGACAAGCAAGAGAATACAGCGTAAAGAGGCAGGCAGGAAAGGACATTCTTTGCAGGGGGAACATAGAGGCCCCACCAGATGGTGATGTAGTGCAAAGGAAGAAAAGGGGAATGAGTTTTTTTTTTTTTTTTAATTTGTTGCAGTGCAAAGGTAAAAAAAGAGAAATGAGGGTTTTTTTAATCCATGGGGTCACAGAGTCAGACACGACTGAGTGACTTTGGCTTTCTCAAGGATAAAGAAGATAAAGAGAGCAGTGGGCAGGCCTGAGCGTTCCTAGTGATGTTTTGTTTTTGTTTTTTTACTTTAATTGCCTGTCGCTCTTAATGTCTGTAACCAAGTCTGCTTTTCTGCCACCTAACTTCGCAGGAGCTATACTTCATATCTATTTTCCTGACTCTTCACTAAATGGCTTCCCAGCTGGTGCTAGTGGTAAAGAACCTGCCTGCCAATGCAGGAGACATAGAGATGCAGGTCTGAGCTTGGGTCAGGAAGATCCCTTGGAGGAGGGCATGGCGGTCCACTCCAGTATTCTTGCCTGGATAAGAATCTCATGGACAGAGGAGCCTGGAAGGTTACGGTTCATAGGGTTGCAAAGAGTCGGACATGACTGAAGCGATTTAGCACGCACACTATGCTGACTAATCCTGTGTCTAGCTTTTGCCCTTACGACACCTTCCCCTTGTAGTTACATCAGAAACAAGGGCACGGTGCCACCGATCGCCAGACTCAATTACTGGGTTACTGATGCCAGCCTATGACTGTCTTTGACAAGATCCTAACACCTTTGCTCCTCATCACAGACTCCTGACTGCAAGCCCTTACCTTGCATAAGTCCCTAGACTCCTCATGGAGGGGGAGGTGGGCACAGTTCTTGAGATGTGAGCCTGCTGTGATTCCATCTCAGCCGGCTGAGAATTCAAGCCACCTGTGCCTTCCAAACTCTGTCTCCATACTTTTTATTTGGCTTCAGTGGACGGAGAAAGCCAAGATTTTGGCCAGCAACGGTGGGTGTGGGTGGGGGAGCTGTGGTCCAGGTGGGTGATGATGGGCATGGAGTGGGCTTGGCCTGGAAGGTGTAGAGGTAGGTGGAGAAGTACCCAGACAGGACGGGGTCTGTGGCTAAGGGCGTGTAGGAATACTTCTCAGGAGGGGTGAGGTCAAAACTAGAAGCACTACCCCCATGGATCCATTCCTTGGAGAGGTTAGGGAGAGGGTGGGGCCAGAGTCGGGGCCCAGGAAGGGAAAGCCACGGGGCCAGCACAGCAGAATGGACAAATCGGCAGCCCAGGGTGTCTCTGGAGGCAGAGTGCAGGCAGCGGTGGGGCTTCATGCTATCTGCCTCGGTGCCACCAAGGACCTTTGAAAATAGTGACTTGCCCTGGCCAGAGCTTGGAGTCACCCAGGAAGCTTTAAAAACTTGCCAATTTTATCCAGTTTTCTGGGCCACAATCCAGGCAAATTACATCAGGATCCTAAAAGGCAGGACCTGGAATCTGGATTTTTAATGCTTCAGTGTGTAGCCGGGGATGGAGGTCACGGCAGTCAAGGGGGGTCCAAACACTGCAGAACCCACAGGATCCTCCTTCAGTTGATTCATAGGGGCCCCTCCTGTTCTTGAGGTGTCAGGGGTTGACTGCAGGGATCTTTGTGGGTTAATTGCAGAGCTGATCTGCCATCTGCCCGAAATGGGGGCTGGACTGTGAGCAGAGGGCAGACAGGCCTTCGGCTTTTGTTCCTCAAATCTGCAGACAATAATCCTAAAAGCATTCTTGTTTGGGGGGGTATGAAAGCTCAATGTGTCTCACACACAAAGCATCTGAAAAACACATCATGAATTGGCTCTTTGTTTAAAAATACAGCAATGCTGAATATCACTTGGAAGCCAATTATGTCTTAAATAGGTCCTGGAGGCTAAACACAATGTTGATTACTCCGGGAAAGCTGACTCACTCCATTATGGGTTTTAAGAAACTGGTTCATTAGTCAAATTAATCTTAACATATTAGGGCAGAAATAAGGAAGAAATACTACTTCACGTTTCTTTTTGCTCTGGGTGAGGACTCACCTTGCCCTTTCTGTAATTCATCTGAGAAGACTATGATACCCTGTTTGCTGCTTTGGTCCAATCCATTCACCCATCCAACGTACATCAACTGAGCATCTATTCCATGCCTGCCCTACACAGGTACCAGCGAGTGAGACTCCCTCCTTTGTGGGAACTTACACTCCAGTGGTGGGGGGAGGGGGACAGGAAATAACCCGATATATGCAGGACTTCAGGGAGTGAAAAGTGGGATGAAGAAAACTGGCTAAGAGGATAGAGCAAGGTAAGGATGGGAAGGGGGCTGATCTTAGAGGAAATGTTCAGAGAAGGCTTCTCTGCGGAGGTGACTTGGGAACAGAGACCCAAATCAAGGAGGGAAGGAGCCAGGCCTGGAACAGGGAAGAGCATTCCAGGCAAAAGGAAAGGCCAGGAGGAAACAGCCTCAAGGACTGTCCTAAGAGCAGAGGCTGCAAAAACACCTTTGAGTTGCTACGTAAATTTCTGATAAGAATGATGATCAGACTGAGACTCAGGGCTCCAGCTGGCACACACAATGCCTTGGTAGAAGCCACAGAAGATCAGTCTGACTGGCAGACAAATTATCAAAGCACTTCTACCTGTGATTAAAGTAGCTCCAGGTTGGCCCAGTTGTAAGCAGAACCCCTGATGGGTTCTAGCTCCCCTTCATTCACTCACTTGGCCAGGGGCATCTTTGTGCAGTGCACAAACTGTACAACTGTATGTAGCAGACCTCACTGAATTTCAATGAAAACAGACTCACTCAAGTCACAGGAAATTGATGAGATGGATTAGACTTTATTTTTCTGGATTTTTAAAAAAATTATTTTATTCACGTGTAGTTGATTTACAGTATTGGGTTGATTTCAGCTGTACAGCAGAGTGATTTGGTTATACATATATATACACTCTTTTTCGTATTTTTTCCACCGTGGTTTATCACAGGATATTAAATACGGTTCTCTGTGCTGCACAGCAGAATCTTGTTGTTGTTTATCCATGTATATATAGTAGTTTTTATGTGATAGTTTTTATGGGTTTGAAAATGCTCTCCAAGAAGCCCGAAACAGTTGCCATGGGATAATATTTTGAGAGATTAGCTGGTTAGCTGATTAATTGATCACCTCCCCCCATTCCCTTTGGCCTCCTCCCTCCCCTTCAAATGACCAAGCTGTTCTGGGCCAAATTCCTCAGCCGACAGTAGCTACAGGGCAGACAAAATGTTCCTAGGCTCTGGCCTTCAACATCTGAGTTTTTAGCAGGATGGAGAGCAGTTGAGTGGAGATGACATGTTGGAAAGAAATATTCCCCTTTTATTTAGTCACGGAATCCCAATTCTCCTTGTCTGTTTTCCTCCCCTCCACAGATGACAGCTCTAAGACACTACTCCGTGTCCTTGTAGAACACGTAACATTGTTGTGGGTATGTGGTTTTTAAATTACAGTAATGCTATTCTGCTGTAGATCTCATTTAGTCTCTTACTTTCCCCTCCCCAGTAAATTTTCTGAATCCGTTCACAAGGTTCTGTGCATATCCTTTTTTAAAAAATTATTTTATTGAAGCATAATTGATTTACAAGGTTGTGTTAATTTCTGCTGCATAGCAAAGTGATTCAGCTATACATGTTGTTGTTGCTCAGTCGCTAAGCCATGCACGACTCTTGGCAACCCCACGGCTGCAGCATGCCAGCCTTCCCTGTCCTTCACTATCTCCTGAAGTTCGCCCAAATTCATGTCCATTGAGTCAGTGATGCCATCCAACCATCTCATCCTCTGTCGCCTCCTTTCCCTCTTGCCCTCAATCTTTCCCAGCATCAGGGGCTTTTCCTGAATGAGAACTGAATGAGTCAGTTCTTCACATCAAGTGGCCAAAGTTATATATACATATACATACACACACACACACACCTTCTTACATATATATATATATTCTTTATATATGTTAGATATATATGTATAGATACACATTTTTTCACATTTTTTCCATTATGGTTTCTCACAGGATATTGAATATAGTTCACTGTGCTTACAGCAGGACTTTGACATTTATCCATTCTGCATATAATAGTTTGCATCTGCTAACCCCAAACTCCCAATCCAATCCTCCCCACCCGCTTGGCAACCACAAATCTGTTCTTTATGCCTTTACGTCAGGGAGTTTATTTTTGTTTCACGGATAATTTGTGTCATATTTTAGATTTCATGCATAAATGATATTATGTGGCATTTGCCTTTCTCTTTCTGATTTCCTTCACTTAGTCTGATAACTTCCAGGTCTCACCATGTGTGCCTATCTCTTTGTTCCTTCTATCTGTGGACACAGTTCCATGGAGCAGAGCCACCGTATTTTACATACACTCTCCGAGATGGCCACCAGGATGCCTTCTGCTTCTCAATGCCATCAAGAGTTCTGTGACAAATGCTTTCTCATATGTCCAGTTACAGTCCTGTTTAATAAAGACTCTGGAACTATACAGAGGGATGAGATTTCTGCACACACAAGCACACTTAATTTAGATATGTACTGCCAGAGAACCCTCCAGAAGGGCAGCAATATCTAAACATTCACCAGCAGCGTACAGAAAAGGCTCCTGTTTCTCACATCTCACAAAAAAATTAGCATCATTATTCTCTCTGATCTTCGCCAGTCTGAAGGAATAAAGCTCTATTTTACTGTTGTGCTTTGTAGTTCTTTGATTATCAGTGACTTTGAGGAGCTTCTCATTTACTTGGCATTTGCTTGATCATATTCATTGCCTGTTTTTTGTTTTGTTCTTTTAAAATCAGGTTTCCCATCTTTGCTTCTTTGCAGTATTCCATGCCTGTTGTAAACACTGTGGATATCTTCTCCCAACCTTCATTCTTCTGTTAACTTGGTCTACGGTGTGTTTTGTTGAACAGAAATCTTTAAATTTTACATAATTGAAGCCATTTGCTTTTTACCTTATATTTTGAGCTCTTGAGTCCAGGTTTTAGCAGGTCTCCCCAGATGCTAGGTTGTAAAGATGCACTCCACTATTTAATTCACTAGTTTTGTAGTTTTATGTTTCACATTTAAGTCTTTAATCAATCTAGAATCGACTTTTGTATACAGTGTGAGGTTAGGGGTTCAATTTCATTTTTCTCTAAAGAGTGAGCCAGATTTTGCTACACTGTCTACTAAACTGTAGATAAGGGGATTTAAGGAGTGTAAAGTTTACTCCTTTCCCAGGCTGGGAATGATTCCATTAGATCAAAGGAAGAGAAGAGAAGAAGGAAAATGTTGAAAATCCAGGATATTAATGTGTTCCAAGGAGAGGGAACCTGCCTTTTGCTTCCCTGGCAGACTTTAATGAGTCTAGGAAGAGGGAATCTTAGCTTCATAGATATTCTCAGGCTCTCATGTATGGAAACAGAACTGATAGATCAAAAGATTCCTGGCAGATAGAAATGAGGGGTATATATACATACACATAAAGATTGACATGTACATAAGGGTATGTGTATGTGAAAATAGCAACCTCTTTAAACTAACAAAAGGTGATGGGCCCTTCTAATGTGCTTTGGAACTTAGACTAAACCCCAAGAAACTGGGAAGGTAGGTGAACTTTCAATCAACTAAGATAAACTTTCAACCACCTCTGTGGAATGGGAGCTTGAGATAGAGATATATTGGCTGAGTTAAGCGCAAATATACATCTTCATTATTTAACTTTTTTTCTACCATATCAATCAATATTTTATCAGAACTAAATTTGTTGATCAGTTGCAATTATAGTTTGACTAAGAATATAGGAGTATTAGTAAAAATCAATGAATCTTGTATCAGTTGTCTATGTGAAACTTATAAAAGAATACTGTATACTTTATTATCATTTGTAAATTTTGTTCTACACATCCTTTGCATCAGTGTATTTCTAATAAAATTTTCATATGTATATATATTTCTCAGAGTACTGGTTGTTAAATATTTAACCTACACTTCTGGCTCAAGCCTCAGTTTTATTTAACTAAATACTCTCCCCACATGTTACCCAGGAATAAATTTTAATTACTCTAAGCTGTACTTGTTATTTCAGTTTCTTTCTTTGTTAAGGGTTGATTTCATATAGCCATGTAACCCTGTCCTGGCCAATGAAATATGAGAAGAAATATGCTGGGAGGCATATTTCATATGCCTTCATTTCCAAAGTTCAAGGAAAAGTTTCCTTGAACTAAAAAGAGATGTTCTTTCACAAAGTCCTTTTTTTCTATGTCTGAATCTGTAATGGCTATGTGATGTCTGGAATTGTGGCAGCCATATTGTTGCCATGAGGAAAACTAGCTGAAGAAAAAGCCACATTCTAAAGATGTCAGAGTGGAAAAACAGAAAGAACATTTATCTTTGGTGCAATATTGAATAGCTGAATTATACAATCCTGGAACCATTCTTCTAGGGAACTTACACTTTGTTATCAGTTCAGTCACTCAGTCATGTCCAACTCTTTGCGACCCCATGAACTGCAGCACGCCAGGCCTCCCTGTCCATCACCAACTCCCAGAGTCCACCCAAACCCATGTCCATTGTGTCGGTGATGCCATCCAACCATCTCATCCTCTGTCGTCCCCTTCTCCTCCTGCTTTCAATCTTTCCCAGAATCAAGGTCTTTTCAAATGAGTCAGCTCTCCACATCAAGTGGCCAAAGTATTGGAGTTTCAACTTCAACATCAGTCCCTCCAATGAACACCCAGGGCTGATCTCCTTTAGAATGGACTGGTTGGCTCTCCTTACAGTCCAAGGGACTCTCAAGAGTCTTCTCCAACACCACAGTTCAAAAGCATCAATTCTTCGGTGCTCAGCTTTCTTTATGGTCCAACTCTCACATCCATACCTGACTACTGGAAAAACGATAGCCTTGACTAGACGGACCTTTGTTGACAAAGTAATGTCTCTGCTTTTTAATATGCTGCCTCTATTGGTCATAACTTTCCTTCCAAGGAGCAAGTGTCTTTTAATTTCATGGCTGCAATCACTATCTGCAGTGACTTTGGAGCCCAGAAAAATAAAGTCAGCCACTGTTTCCACTGTTTCCCCATCTATTTGCCATGAAATGATGGTACTGGATGGCATGAGCTTAGTTTTCTGAATGTTGAGTTTTAAGCCAACTTTTTCACTCTCCTCTTTCACTTTCATCAAGAGGCTTTTTAGTTCCTCTTCACTTTCTGCCATAAGGGTGGTGTCATCTGCATATCTGAGGTTATTGATATTTCTCCTGGCAATCTTGATTCCAGCTTGTGCTTCTTCCAGTCCAGCGTTTCTCATGATGTACTCTGCATAGAAGTTAAATAAGCAGGGTGACAATATACAGCCTTGATGAACTCCTTTTCCTATTTGGAACCAGTCTGTTGTTCCATGTCCAGTTCTAACTGTTGCTTCCTGGCCTGCATACAGATTTCTCAGGAGGCAGGTCAGGTGGTCTGATATTCCCATCTCTTTCAGAATTTTCCACAATTTATTGTGATCCACACAGTCAAAGGCTATTTTATACTTTTTTAAAATATATATACTTTGTTAAGTATAAGCTAATTAAGTTAGAATTTATCCATTGCTTGCAACAAAATATTCTCACTGATATCCTGATCATGTAAATTGTTTGTGTGCTGCTGCTGCTGCTGCTGCTAAGTCCCTTCAGTCGTGTCCGACCCTGTGTGACCCCATAGATGGCAGCCCACCAGGCTCCCCCATCCCTGGGATTCTCCAGGCAAGAACACTGGAGTGGGTTGCCATTTCCTTCTCCGGTTTGTGTGCTAGTTATTAAGTACTTATCTCTCTGCACCAAACCCAATTTTTATATACCCTGCTTTGTTATTCTAGGACTCTGCGAACAGGGCCTTTGCTAGGGCCTGGGGAAAATGAGAGACTGAACGAGGAAAAAGGAACATGTCCCTTCGTGGTTGCTTCCTATTGGCATCACCTCAGCCTGTTTCTTCATCTCGAAGGCCAAGCTTTTTCCACATGCCCAGATTCAGACTCATTGCACCTCTTCAGAGGTACTAGCGCAGACAGATAGGGTGCCCTTCCTTGGAGTTCTGGATCCAAGAGCCCTCTCCTCCAAGCTCTGAGACACCGATCAGATCACCACCACAGACTGGCCTGCCTGACCTCTCCTCCAGACCCCTAAGATGCATTAAACCCAGAGGCTGATTCCTGCAGTGGCTACATTCTGAAGGCTTAGTGTTCCTTTTTGTCATTCCAGGGTTCTAAACCCATTCAAGCAATTCCTTAGATTAAATCTTCTCTGTTAAAATAGCTTGTGTAGTTTTTGTATTCCTGATGGAGCCCCTGGCTGATAGAATGCATTCAGTGGGCATTTGATGATTGCCTTTCAATATCCATTATCTTCTTTCTGCTGAGAGCACTCTGATTTGGAGCAGTTAGCTCTACCCAGTTGCGTAGCAGCCATCTGTTTTAGGTGGACTGGGCCAGGCTTCAGCTCCAGGGTGACTGGCTCATCAGCATACCACACCCCCTTAGCTACAGGTCTTGGCTCAGGTATAGGCAGGGGTCCCCATCTGAAACACAGCAGAGTGCATCGAGGATGTTGTGATGTGAGAAGGAGGCATAAAGAGAGTGGCTGGAGCTGCTGGAGAGAGTGGACTGTGTGGAGACAGATTATGAGGCTGATATGGCAGAACACGGAGCACAGAGAGGAAGAGAAATCTGAGGTGTGGTATGACTGCCAGCCCTCTGGGATCCAGCCTTCCCTAAGGCCAGTGCAAACTCTGTGCTGTTCAGCTGTTCAGCTAATAAACCCTCCTTTGCTTAAATAAGCTGGGTCAGATAGTCTGTTAGTTGCAATCAAAAGAGTCCTCACTGATGGAATGGAAAAAACAAACCAGCACGTTGAGCACACACCCATTTGCCCAGCTCTGAACTTGGAACCCTCATATAACCCGCATTGGATAACTTTCCCTGTAATACTGTTTCTACATCACACACGTGGAAACTGTCTCCTAGAAGCAAAGGATCACACTTAATGTCACACAGAAAGTCATTGCCAGCCAACTTTTTTTTTTTTTCCAGAAAAAGGTTAACATAGCATTTTGTGTCAAGGATAACTATTAATCAGATTTATCTGGCAGCAGAACCTTCTCTACCCTCGGAGAGCTGAAGGGTTGTGTATTTGAAAGGAACAAGTGTTTATAGCAAAGCAATTTTAACGTAGATTCACACAGATTCTGCATAGATGACAGTCATTGTGCTAGGAATTTTTGATGGACTTTATCGAGGTATAATTGATACAAAATAAAATGTACAGTTCACTGGAAATTGTATGGCTCATGGAGTTTCAATGAATGTATAAACAGTTGTGCAGTTACCACAACAATCAAAATATAGCATATTTCCATTGTCCTAATATGGAAGAAACACAAGCTGGAATCAAGATTGCTGGGAGAAATATCAATAACCTCAGATATGCAGATGACACCACCCTTACGGCAGCAAGTGAAGAGGAACTCAAAAGCCTCTTGATGAAAGTGAAAGTGGAGAGTGAAAAAATTGGCTTAAAGCTCAACATTCAGAAAACGAAGATCATGGCATCCGGTCCCATCACTTCATGGGAAATAGATGGGGAAACAGTGGAAACAGTGTCAGACTTTATTTTTCTGGGCTCCAAAATCACTGCAGATGGTGACTGCAGCCATGAAATTAAAAGACGCTTACTCCTTGGAAGGAAAGTTATGACCAACCTAGACAGTATATTCAAAAGCAGAGACATTACTTTGCCAACAAAGGTCTGGCTAGTCAAGGCTGTGGTTTTTCCAGTGGTCATGTATGGATGTGAGAGTTGGACTGTGAAGAAGGCTGAGCGCCGAAGAATTGATGCTTTTGAACTGTGGTGTTGGAGAAGATTCTTGAGAGTCCCTTGGACTGCAAGGAGATCCAACCAGTCCATTCTGAAGGAGATCAGCCCCGGGATTTCTTTGGAAAGAATGATGCTAAAGCTGAAACTCCAGCACTTTGGCCACCTCATGTGAAGAGTTGACTCACTGGAAAAGACTCTGATGCTGGGAGGGATTGGGGGCAGGAGGAGAAGGGGACGACAGAGGCTGAGATGGCTGGATGGCATCACTGACTCGATGGATGTGAGTCTGAGTGAACTCCGGGAGTTGGTGATGGACAGGGAGGCCTGGCGTGCTGTGAATTATGGGGTCGCAAAGAGTCGGACACGACTGAGCAACTGATCTGATCTGATCTGATTGTCCTAAAAAATTTCTTTTGTGCTCACTGGCACTCAGACCCTCACCCTGGGAACCACTCCTCTGCTTTCTGTAACTAGATATTAGTTCAATATTCTGTAAGTAGATATTAGTTCATCCTCTTCTAGGACATCAATAAACAGAAACGTCTACGTGTAGTCCTGTATGTCTGGCTCCTTTGGCTCAGCATGACTGTGGCTCCATCCACAGTGTTGCATGTATCAGTACTTCACCCTCCCTCCTTTTATTTTCTGCTGAGTAGTGTTTCTTTGTATAAATATACTGCCATTTTTAATCCAGTGAATAGGATTAAAACGCTGAGACCTGCTTCTTGGGAGGCAGGAAACACTGTATCTGCAGCCGTACTGGAGTAGGGGTTTTTGCCCTTGGGAGCAGCACTGTTGTGTCTGGGGTGTCCCGAGGGTGGTGTGGTCTTACTGGTGTTTTGGGTGTGGTCCTGCTCAGATGGTTTCTTCAGGGAGAGGTGGTCTTCTGCGCCTTTGACTCAATCCCATGGTCCTTCAGACCAGCTCATCTTAGCTTCGTGCTTGTCAGTTTTTTGGTGCAGTCCTGACCTTGATACCATGAGATGGGAGAGGAAGACACAAAAGCTCGGGACTGGGTGGCAGAGTCAGTTTCTTCCCCTCAGTGCACGCCTTGCCCTCTCCTTACTTTACCACTGTTCCATGCAGCATCCGTACCAGCACAGGAAGAGGCCCTTACTGGAATGGGCTTGTAGGTCAGTCGTTGATGTTCTTGGCTGCTACATAGTATGGAAAGATCATTTGAAGAAAATTGCCTAGGATTTGCTTGTATTGGGCAGGTATGGAGAGATGATCATACTTGTTCTCTGATTTAAATCAAATACTGAAAATGGGTGTCTTCAAAACGGCCTTGACTAAAAAAATCTTTGTGAGCAGCTTTTCTGTGCTGTAGCTAAGTCCCACCGTGCAGCAGTATTATTTTGCTTTTTTGAGAGATGCTAAAGTTAATTTGCTTCTAGCTGGAAAGAAATTCTGGCTCTTGCAAGGCAATTTCTAGCAGGTCTGAAAGCATCTAGACTCTCTTAACCGAAACACTGCCAGGTGTGTATTTGACTTTTAAAATATTGTTTACACGCTGTGAAGGCCAAGTGGTGGGTGACTCAGTTGGGAGGAATGCCACACTAAAGTGTGCCAGAGCTTGGGAAATGCCTTTGGATCTAAGCTCCATTCCCCTGCTGAATGGTGCATATGTGCTGTTACAGTCTAGTGAACTTACACCAGTACTGTGCCTCTCTGAAGATTCTCAGTTGCAGTTGCAGAGGCCCCTTCTCCTACTTTAAACAGAAGGGCATTTGTTAAGAGATATTGGATAGTTTGCAAACTTCCAGGATGTTTGAAGAATCAGACTTGGGAATGCATGATCAGGAAAAAATGCCGTTTGGAGAAACAGTCAGATGAAGGATTGTCCTAGAAAAACACTGTGGTGATGGGGACTGAAAACCTTCACCACAGGGCTCACGGCTTTATTCTCTTATGTGCTGGGGGCCCAGCTTCCCTTCCTCACTGCCACATCTGCGTCTAGGGATGTGGCAGGCAGGCTGCAGCGAGGTCACATACTTGCCTCTAGCCAGCAAAGGATTCTGGGAAATGTGGTTTTTAGCTCTTCGTCTGCTACAGCCCAGACAGGCAAGCTGGGAGGGACTTTGGACGGGTGCTGGCAGTGCCTGCTGTAAGTATTAATACTAACCTGAACTTCACAGAGACCATGCCATTAGAGGATGTCAGCCAGAGTCTATGTACCCTTACTCAAAATACATTGTCAAAGTATGATCTTTGAGCGTCTATTTCCTAATTTGTAAGATATGGCTAAAAATCCATCCTTAAAGGGCACGGTGCCCTGCTTGGGTCTCCCTTTAAGAAGAGTTTCGTTCCACTGCAGGAGAGCCTTTAGGATCTGACTTCACATTCAAGCAGAGTCTCTACTCTCTTCTGGTAGATGACAAAGCCCTGTGGAAACACTAGGGCCTGTCTACTTCGGCCCGGTGCAGGACTCCCATGATGAGAAGTCTCTACTCTGAGGCTCCCCACAGGGTTGAGTTGGCTAAAACTTTGTCAGATTTGCATCACAGTTCTTCCTCGGTCCAATTCTGCTTTCTTCCCTTTTTATCTTCCACGGGCATTCCCTCTTTCGTATTCCTAATCTCTTCTCAGTGTCTGCTTCCCAGAGGACCCAATTGACACGCAGGACTCTTCTGAAGAGAGCAGTAATTCATGATAGCATTGGATGGAGTGCCTGATACACAAATTCAATAATGAAATAGCCTCTTACTTGGACTACCTGATTCCTTTCCTGCTTAATAGAATGCAGGGAAATCTCTTAAACACTTGAATCTGATCACTTAATGTCACTGCTTGGAAGCCTTCTGTGGATTCTTATCACACATACAATGCAATCCAGCCTCCTCCCTTGGCTCCCTTGTCCTTAAACTCAGCCCAGGCATCTCTCCAGCTTCCCCTTCCATCACTTTTATCAGCTCCAGATGCGCAGACCATGCCACGTTTTTTCCCTCTTTAGGGCATGTGCACTGGCTGTTTTACCCTTTCTGGGAAGCTCGCCTTTTCTGCTCTTTACCTAACAGGAACCTGCATTTGGAGCTCAGCTCAAATGTTACTTCCTCAAAGAGGTCTTCACTGACCACCCCTGGTAAGAGAGTCTATAAGTCAGGATAAGGTGTGTCATGCTGCACTAACAAATGAGCCCAGATCTCAGTGACGTCTAACAAGGGCATCCCTGCAAAGGGAAGGCTGAAACCCTGATCCACCACAGCTTCTCTCTGGGACAGACTGTTCACAGTCTCTGCCTTGGACACTGCTGGACCCAGGGGAGAGAGAAGAGAGAACTGATTTTAAGGCTTCTGCTTGACAAAAACACGCACGGCTTCCAGCCACATTCTATTGGCCAAAACAAGTCACACGGGACACTCCTGAGTGCAACAGGGTGGAGACTCATAATGCTTCCTTAGGGAGGGCACCCTTAAGTCCCAGGGCGAGCCTAAAGTCAATGAGCTGGGGAAGGGTAATGCTCTCCCAGGAGGCAAATATTTGGAACAGCAACATATTCTACCAAAAAGTTTACCCTTAATTTGCATTCTTTTTTATTTCCTCTTTTTTGCTTTCTTTCATAGAAATTATTACAGTTGTAAACTGCAAATAAGTCCTCATTTATCCAAAAACTGTGTGCATGTCCAGGCAGATGTTTCTGGGTATGTGTGTCTGTATGTGTGTGTCATAGAGGCCTGGCCCATGATAGATTTTTTGATAAATCATTATTGAATGAATGACCACATAAACGTGGGAGAATATAGAGCCCATGCTTTGCAATCACATACAATTAGGCATGTGTGCATCCCAGCCTGCCTTTTATTAATACATGATATTGCTGCGCTGCACTTTCTTCATATTTAAAATGAGGCTGATGAAACTTTCACCAGACTTGGCCCATAGATGGCACTAAAAAACAGGAGTTTCTTTCCCACTTTGTTACTTTACTGGCTCTCATTCTTGAAATGTGTTTCCTTTTAGCACAAATGAGCATGAACATGACATTCATTGTATTGGAACAGATAAAAAAACATTTTTATACTGGTGTTGATTCAGAAACCTCATTCATTTGGCATGGGCTGTGTATTGCGACAATTTAACCTAAGAGGACCTTAGTGATTTCTGTCTCTTCCACTGTGTCTCATATTCTCTAATTAACCTGCTAAATCTGGATTTAAAAAAATGACATCTGTTGATATCTTGACTGTTTTGTTTCACTTGATGAATATTTTACACAATTTTTTTTTATGGTGATAATGAGTCCTACTCCCAAACTAATGAATGTGATTTTGGAGAATTAGCCCCAACTCTTGTTTTTGATGCAATAATTACTTCTGATGTATAGACTCTCAGCCATCTTCCAGCCAACATTCAGAGATTATGATCTTTGGGGTTAAACAGGACTGGCAAGACTCTTGCGCTAACATCTTCTTCATTAGGTAACTTCGGACAACTCACTTCCCTTCTCTGAGCCCCTCACTTATCTTGAGCAAAATAGAGATGGAACTTCCCTGGTGGCTCAGTGGTAAAGAATCTGCCTGCTAATGAAGGAGACGCAGATTTAACCCCTGGGTCAGGAAGATCCCCTGGAGAAGGAAAGGACAACTCACTCCAGTAGTCTTGTCTGGGAAATCCCATGTACAGAGGAGTCTGGCAGGCTACAGACCATGGTGTGGCAAAAGAGCTGGACACAACTGAGCGACTAAACAATGCCAAAGTAGAGATCATGTCTGAACAGTTTCCTCCTCCAGGCAGGGTAGGTGTTGACTATAATGTCATGTCCAAGAATTAGGACCAGAGCAAGTTGGTAATTTTTCAGGCCCATAGACTGTGGAGCATGTCCCCTGTTGGGGGTGAAGAGAAGAACGAAACCAGTACAAAACCAAGAATGCATTGTCAAAGGAATCTTCAGTTTGAAGACCCTGGACATGCAAGGTGACTGAGGGATGGAGTGTCGGGCACTGGTGAAAACAGAATGGATGAAGGATTCAGAGAATCAATTCCTAGGCAGGTTGATAAAAAGACCAGGGTCCCCGAGGAGGAGACAGGGCTCTGGCATTCTCAAGGAGAGGAAAGGACAGACATCTTGCTTTTCTCTACATTCCTTAGTCTTAGTCACATAAAACTTTTTTTCTTTAAGCCGGGAACTGATGATTATAATACAAACAACTCAGTTTAAACTCTGTACTAAGGATTATATAGCAACAATGTATCCTGCTTGAGGACAGTTTCTCCTTCCTGAAAACCTGACTAATCCTGATACCTTAGAATGTATATTATGGGAGTGGGTTTGGTGAGTTCAGTTCAGTCGCTCTGTCGTGTCCAACTCTTTGTGGCCCCACGGACTGCAGCATGCCAGGCTTCTCTGTCCATCACCAACTCCCAGAGCTGACTCAAACTCATGTCCTTAGAGTTTGATGCCATCTAACCATCTTATCCTCTGTCATACCCTTCTCCTCCTGCCTTCAATCTTTCCCAGCATGAGGGTCTTTTCCAATGAGTCAATTCTTCACATTAGGTGGCCAAAGTACTGGAGTTTCAGCTTCAGCATCAGTCCTTCCAATGAATATTTAGGGCTGATTTCCTTTAGGATGGACTGGTTGGATCTCCTTGCAGTCCAAGGGACTCTCAAGAGTCTTCTCCAACACCACAGTTCTAAAGCATCAATTCTTCGGTGCTCAGCTTTCTTTATAGTCCAACTCTCACATCCATACATGGCTACTGGAAAAACCTTAGCTTTGACTAGATGGACCTTTGTTAGGAAAGTAATGTCTGCTTTTTAATTTGCTGTCTAGGTTGATCATAGGTTTTCTTCCAAGGAGCAAGCATCTTTTAATTTCATGGCTGCAATCACCATCTGCAGTGATTTGGGAGCCCAAGAAAATAAAGTCTCTCACCATTTCCACTGTTTCCCCATCTATTTGCCATGAAGTGATGGGACCAGATGCCATGATCTTTGCTTTCTAAATATTGAGTTTTAAGGCAACTTTTTGACTGTCTTCTTTCACTTTCATGAACAGGCACTTTAGTTCTTCTTCACTTTCTGCCATAAGGGTGGTGTCATCTGTGTATTTAAGGTTACTGATATTTTTCCTGGCAATCTTGATTCCAGCTTGTGCTTCATCCAGCCTGGAATTTCTCATGATGTACTCTGCATATAAGTTAAATAAGCAGGGTGACAATATACACCCTTGATATACTCTTTTCCCAATTTGAACCAGTCTGTTGTTCCATGTCCAGTTCTAACTGTTGCTTCTTGACCTGGATACAGATTTCTCAGGAGGCAGGTCAGGTGGTCTGGTATTGCCATCTCTTTTAGAATTTTCCACAGTTTGTTGTTATCCACACAGTCAAAGGCTTTGGCGTAGTTAATAATGAATGATGATAAAATTTGCTCAGTCGTGTATGATTCTTTGTGACCCCATGGACTGTATAGTCCAGCAAATTCTCCAGGCCAGAATACTGGAGTGGGTAGCCTTTCCCTTCTCCAGGGGATCTTCCCAACCCTAGGATCGAACCCAGGTCTCCTGCATTTCAGGCGGATTCTTTACCAGCTGAGCCACAAGGGAAGCACAAGAATACTGGAGTGGGTAGTCTATCCCTTCTCTGGTGGATCTTCACACCCAGGAATTGAACTGGGGTCTCCTGCATTGCAAGCAGATTCTTTACCAACTGAGCTCTGAGGGAAGCTGAATGAATGAAGCAGAAATAGATGTTTTTCTGGAACTTTCTTGCTTTTTTGATGATCCAGTGGATGTTGGCAATTTGATCTCTGGTTCCTGTGCCTTTTCTAAATCCAGCTTGAACATCTGGAAGTTCATGGTTCACGTACTGTTGAAGCCTGACTTGGAGAATTTTGAGCATTACTTTACGCATGTGAGATGAGTGCAATTGTGCGGTAGTTTGAGCATTCTTTGGCATTGCCTATCTTTGGGATTGGAATGAAAACTGACCCTTTCCAGTCCTGTGGCCACTGCTGAGTTTTCCAAATTTGCTGGCATATTGAGTGCAGCACTTTCACAGCATCATCTTTGAGGATTTGAAATAGCTCAACTGGAATCCCATCACCTTCACTAGCTTTGTTTGTAGTGATGCTTCCTAAGGCCCACTTGACTTCACATTCCAAGATGTCTGGCTCTAGGTGAGTGATCACACCATCGTGGTTATCTGGGTCATGATGATCTTTTTCGTACAGTTCTGTGTATTCCTGCCACCTCTTCTTAATATCTTCTGCTTCTGTTAGGTCAGTACCATTTCTGTCCTTTATTGAGCCCATCTTTGCATGACATGTTCCCTTGGTATCTCTAATTTTCTTGGAGATCTCTAGTCTTTCCCATTCTATTGTTTTCCTCTATTTCTTTGCACTGATCACTGAGGAAGGCTTATCTCTCCTTGCTATTCTTTGGAACTCTGCATTCAGATGGGTGTATCTTTCCTTTTCTCCTTTCCCTTTTGCATCTTTTCTTTTCTCAGCTATTTGTAAGGCCTCCTCAGACAACCATTTTGCCTTTTTGCATTTCTTTTTCTTGGAGATGATCTTGATCCCTGTTTCCCGTATCATGTCATGAACCTTTGTCCATAGTTCTTCAGGCACTCTGTCTATCAGATCTAATCCTTTGAATCTATTTCTCACTTCCACTGTATAATTGTAAGGGATTTAATTTAGGTCATACCTGAATGGTCTAACGGTTTTCCCTACTTTCTTCGATTTAAGTCTGAATTTGGCAATAAGGAGTTCATGATCTGGGCCACAGTCAGCTCCCCGTCCTTTTTTTGCTGACTCTATAGAGCTTCTCCATCTTTGGCTGCAAAGAGTATAATCAATCTGATTTTGGTGTTGACCATCTGGTGATGTGTATGTGTAGAGTCTTCTCTTGTGTTGTTGGAAGAGGGTGTTTGCTATGACCAGTGTGTTCTCTTGGCAAAACTCTATTAGCCTTTGCCCTGCTTCATTCTGTACTCCAAGGCCAAGTTTGCCTGTTATTCCCGGTATCTCCTGACTTCCTACTTTTGCATTCCAGTCCCCTGTAATGAAAAGGGCATCTTTTTTGGGTATTAGTTCTAGAAGATCTTGTAGGTCTTCATAGAACTGTTCAGCTTCTTCAGTGTTACTGGTTGGTGCATTACTTGGATTACCATGATATTGAATGGTTTGCCTTGGAAACGAACAGAGATCATTCTGTCGTTTTTGAGATTACATCCAAGTACTGCATTTTGGACTCTTTTGTTGACCATGATGGCTACTCCATTTCTTCTAAGGGATTCTTGCCCACAGTAGTAGATATAATGGTCATCTGATTTAAATTCACCCATTCCAGTCCATTTTAGTTTGCTGATTCCTAGAATGTCAACATTCACTCTTGTCATCTCCTGTTTGACCACTTTCAACTTGCCTTGATTCATGGACCTAACATTCCAGGTTCCTATGCAGTATTGCTCTTTACAGCATCAGACTTTACTTCCATCACCAGTCACATCCACAACTAGGTGTTGTTTTTGCTTTGGCTCTGTCACTTCATTCTTTCTGGAGTTATTTCTCCACTGATTTCCAGAAGCTTATTGGGCACCTACCAACCTGGGGAGTTCATCTTTCAGTGTCCTATCTTTTTGCCTTTTCCTACTGTCCGTGGGGTTTTCAAGGCAAGAGTACTGAAGTGGTTTGCCATTCCCTTCTCCAGTGGACCACATTCTGTCAGACTTCTCCACCATGACCCGTCCGTCTTGGGTGGCCCTATATGGCTTGGCTCATAGTTTCATTGAGCTTGGTAAAATTTTTCTATTGTTAAGTTCTAATCCTGTTACCTTAAAATGTAAAGTATGGGAGTGGGTCTGGTAAAATTTTTATAAGCTTGAGACATCCTTTTGATTTATTGTAATAACTCTCTTGTTAACACTAGTGGGAAGGAGGGGGCATTCTCTCCCACACTTCTGATGTCTATGTCAGAAGCTTTGTCTGTCCCTTTTCACTGTAATAAAACTTCTGCCACACAACAGCCCTGGGTGATCAAGCCTGATCCCTGGTCCCAAAGCTAAATCTTCTTCAGAGATCATGAATCCAACATCATTCACTGTAAGCTATCATGATGTTCATAAAATGGCAGATATTCTTTGTCCCATAGAATAATTAGCAATGTTACCTCATAGGCAAATAGCTGTGGCTGTTTTTTGTAGAATGTCAGCATTTCAGTTAACATCCATCGGCCAAAGGAAACCTATCCCTGATACCTTTGGCCAAAAGAGAATGATAGGATAAAAAGACTGGAAAAGAGGGCTGGTCCATTGGGAGGTCTAGGGAAGCACCGGGGTTCACCAGCAGGAACCCACAGAGCACCCTCTGGCGCTGACGTCTGATGACTCAGTTCTGACCTCCTGTTCTCTTTATTGTGGTGAAATGTTCCCTGATGGCTCAGTGGTAAAGAATCTGTTTGCAGTGCAGGAGATGCAGGAGACTTGGGTTTGATCCCTGGGTCGGGAAGATCCTCTGGTGAAGGAAATGGCAACCCACTTCAGTATTCTTGCCTGAAAAATCCCACGGACAGAGGAGTCTGGCGGGCTATAGTCCATAGGATCACAAAGAGTCAGACACGGCTGAGTGAGAGTACATAATATAAAATATACCATTTCAAGGATCTTTAATTGTATATTTTGGTGGCATTAAGCACATTTGCCGTGTTGAGCCATCATCACCACCATTCATCTCCAGAACTTCTGCCTCCTCCTCACCCAAAACTCTGTCCCCATGAAACAATGGCTTCCCAATCATATGGTAACTCTGTTGTTAACTTTTTGAGGAACTGCCATAATATATTCCATGCTGGCTGTACCACCGTTTTTATTCCCATCAGCAATGCAATGCACAAATGATCCCATTTCTCTATATCCTTGCTAACCACTGATATTTTTGATAATAGTAGTATCTTATTGTGATTTTTATTTGTATGTCCCTAAATATTAGTGACGAACATGTCTTCCTTTGCTTATTGGCCACTTGGAAATCTTCTTCAGAGTAATGTCTAATTAAGTCTTTTCTCTATCTTAAAGTTTGAGTTGTAGGAGTTCCTTATGGATTCTGGATATTAATTCCTTATAAATATGGTTTGTGAATAGTTTCTTCTATGACGTGGGTTACCTTTATAATTGGTCAACAGTCCTTCAATGCACACAAGTTTTTACTTTTGAGGTAGTCAAATTTATCTACTTTTTTTTTGTTGCCTGTGTTTTTGGCATCTGTTGCCAATCCAATGTCATGAAGGTTTCACTCTATATTTCATTCTAAGAGTTTTATAGTTTGAGCTCTACTTTTTAGTTTTTTTGATCCAGCTGGAGTTAATTTTTCTATATGGTACTAGGTGAGGGTCCAACTTTATCCTTCTGCATGTAGATATCCAGATAGCTGAACAAAATTCATTGAAAAGACAGCTCTGATCACTTTTTGTTCCTCTGTGTCTCTAACTCGAATTTCAGATGCCTGGGAAGAGTCTGAATGTGGTAGTGTATGTCGTATGCTTGTCCTATGAGGTCAGGGGAGTTGAGTGCAGGGTAGGAAAGTGCTGCAGCTGCTGCTGCTAAGTCACTTCAATTGTGTCCGACTCTGCGGGACTCCATAGACGGCAGCCCACCAGGCTCCTCCATCCCTGGGATTCTCCAGGCAAGAACACTGGAGTGGGTTGCCATTTCCTTCTCCAATGCACGAAAGTGAGAAGTGAAAGCGAAGTCACTCAGTCATGTCCGACTTCCAGCGACCCCATGGACCACAGCCTGCCAGGCTCCTCTGTCCATGGGATTTTCCAGGCAAGAGTACTGGAGTTGTAGATGAACAAAAAATAAAGGTGTCACTATACCCAGAGACAGAGTCCTAATGATGAGCATTCATTGTTCAAAGGAAAGGAATCCATCAGATTTGTCCAATTATTTACCTTCATAACAAAGAGACAGGGAGAAGAGATAGGTTTGAGTCGAGTCTTCCCTTTCTGCTAAAGAAAAATGGCAATTTATGAACCTTCCAGGAATAACAGATACCAATTTGAATAGGGTGTCTGATGATGCCCAATCACTATGAAAATCCTTGACAGATTAAAAGAACATTCAACAGGAAAGACTCTGAGTCCAGGTATCTCCAGAGAGATCTTTATCGACAACTGAGGCCCCTTGCCATTTTCTAAACAGAGAACTGAGCTTTGTTCTTTTTAAATATTTTCTGCCTACAACTTTATCTAAAACTTCCACTCACCCTCAAAACGCTGTACTGTTTAAGATTTAATCTCCCAGTGAAACCATACCAGCTTTTCTGTTTGTTGTTGCTGTTCCTTTGCTTGTAATTAGGAGGGTTTCCTTTGCAAAGCTGAAAATAACAGTGCTTTCACTAGAATCGAATTGAATGAGGTGATGCCTACAGAAATCTAAGAGCCAATATAACATATAAGGACGTATTACATTTTAAAGAAAGGGACAAGTAACATATAATACTTGCTACCATATCCAGTAGCGTCAGGTGGGAACATGGGAAGAGCAATGAAAGGTTCTGCTCATCCCATTTCACAAGGTGTCTGTGAAGATGAGAGACACATAACCTATGACTTAACAACTCAGGAAGACATATGCTGGGACGATGATTGGGAAGCTGGTTGCACTAACCAAATGAGAGATATTGAGACCTGGAATAGAACAGTAGTTTTGGAAAGAAAGAAAAGGGAGTCTCCATGAATCTCAGAAGAATAAAAAGGGGGCGTATAATTTTAAAGGTAGGAAGAAGCGAGTAAAGACCTCAGGTAATGTGTCGAGTCCCACTGTTGTACCTGGGGGAGTCGAGATGTCTTTCACCAAGAGAAGAATCACAAGAGGAACAGCACAGAGGAAGATGGGGACACAGTTATGATGGCCTGGTGGGGATTCTGAGTAAGCAGTTGGTGACGCAGTAGTTCCAGAGAAGTAGGGGCTAGAAACTGAAGTCACACAGCTCATGGGTGGTGTGGAGAGGAAACCTTTTCACAAGGATCCCAGGATTCTGTCTGCAAGAGTGTTGACCATGCTCCTCCATGTTCCCTATGTCTTCCAAATTGGAGCCACTGAGCTATGTGGGGGCTTCTGCCTCTAGTTTCTCTATTCCATGAACACAAGTCCTGCTAGTTATTCTTGAGATCCACCCCGAAGCCTCTAAATCAAAGCATATTGATTGACCTTAAAATTGCTCCGGTTTCCAAAGCAGGGGTGGGCCCTCTTCTTTATATTTCTTCCAATCTTCCAACTTCCTCTTTCATCATTCCCCACCCCCTCTCCCATTGCCATCACATCACATATACTGTGTTCTCTTTCTCAAACATACCTTTCCCTCACTTCATCTGGATTTTTTCCTTTCTTTCTTTTAAGAGCAGATTAAGTGTTGCCTCCTCTGGGGAGTCTCCCCTGGTCCCTCTATGTACCTTCCCGAAGCTGGAAAAGCTGCTTTGACTCTTTGGTGTGTGTGTGCTTCCTCAGTTGTGTCCAACTCTTTGCAATTCCATGGACTGCAGCCCACCAGGCTCGTTTGTCCATGGAATTTTCCAGACAAGAATACTGGAGTGGGTTGCCATTTCATACTCGTGAATTCTTTTGTGAATTGAAGGATGCTCTCTGGAGTCCTCTAATCATGCATTGTCCCATAGGCCCAACAGACAAATTAGCTTCTTTTGAGTCTTCACAGAGCGTTGATTTACAAAAGCCTGCTTCGGCATTTTCTCTGCAAAGCCTCTCCCTTGGGCCTTGTATTTTCTGTAAATGGCCTAAAGAAGACTCTTTAAGGTGACTTAAATAGATTCTGTATTTACATAGTATAAACAACTTTTCTGAATAAGCCCATCTTTTATCTTAGCTTAGATTATGGTTTGTCAGTAAGAACATCCTTTCTTTCAACAAAGCTGAAACTCAGGGCAATTTGTTATAAAAAGCTGGGCATGATTTAGTGCAGGAATATTAATGCTACGAGGACAGGGGTGTTTTCTTTGTATGGTGCTGTGGCCTCAGCATCTAGTAAGGCACCTGGCCAATAACAGGTACTCAATAAATATTTACAGAACGCATGATGCCATTTGTTACCATTCCATTTCTTCTCAGAGAACTGACTCTGTCCACAACCCCAGAAGGCCAGACTGGGCCAAACTGACTCCAAGTATCTCTCAAAACTGAGGGAATTAGATGGGGGAAGAGGGAGAACACTGGAGTCATAACACAGGTGGGCCAGGGCTAGATCTGGTGCCTGTGGCAGCCCAGAGCCATGGGCCAGGAGCAGTTTGGAGGTGCAAAGAAAACCAGAAGAAAATCAGTATTATTGTACTAATCTTTGTTTCCAATCCCAATTTCCTTTGTTGGCTTAGATTCCTTTGCCCTTTTTAGACTTAAAATTTTTAAAGCTGAGATTTCTATTTCCAGACAGGAGTAATAGAGACTGGATAGATCCTCCTATCTGAAGCAAGCAATAAATTGGGCAGAATGTATGAAACAATGGTTTTTAAGATATGGGATACCATACAATAAAGGATGGTGATCCTTCAGAGATGGGAACCAAATGAAGTGAGACTTATAGCTGTCCCAGCTTATTGACTCAAGAGAATTTCCAGGTCATGGTGAGGGGAAGGGTAGCACAGATGGAGTCTGGTGGACTCCTAGAATTGAAGAGACATCATTTAGAGTCCGGGGACATCAAGGCAGCTGGAGATCACAGAATAAAGTACTGCAAAGAGAGACCTGGAGAGACAGACAGACAGGGAACTCCAGAGGCCTTTAGCATCCCTTAGAGTATTTGGAGAAGGCAATGGCAACCCACTCCAGTACTCTTGCCTGGAAAATCCCATGGACGGAGGAGCCTGGTGGGCTGCAGTCCATGGGGTCGCTAACAGTTGGACACGACTGAGCAACTTCACTTTACTTTCACTTTCATGCATTGGGGAAGGAAATGGCAACCCACTCCAGTATTCTTGCCTGGAGAATCTCAGGGACAGGGGAGCCTGGTGGGCTGCCGTCTATGAGGTCGCACAGAGTCGGACACGACTGAAGTGACTTAGCAGTAGCAGAGTATTCACAGGAAACTCATCAGTGCAGTAAGTCCCCTACATATGAACCATTAAGTAGAAAACTTTCAAAAATGTAAATGTGTGTTTGCATGTCCAGTCATGTAAGGCGTGAATGAAAGTGCAGCTTGCCCTCCATCTCCTATTGCTGACAATCCTTCAGTCTTGCCATCTCCCACCTCCCCTCCCTCCTCCAGTCAGTAATTCTTCTTGCCTGTTCACTTGATGCCAGCCCTTGTATGCCAGCTGTTTTACCATGTTGTTGTTGCTCAGTCATGTCTGACTCTTTGCAACCTCAGGGACTGCAACATGCTGGGCCTCCCTGTCCCTCACCATCTCCCAAAGTTTGCCCAAGTTCATGTCCATTGAATCGGTGATGCCATCTAGCCATCTCATTCTCTGACACCCTTTTTTCCTTCTGCCCTCAATCTTTCCCAGCATCAGGGACTTTTCCAATGAGCCCTCTGTTCACATCAGATGACCAAAATACTGAAGCTTCAGCGTCAGCATTAATTCTTCCAATGAGTATTCAGGGTTGATTTCCCTGAAGATTGACTGGTTTGACCTTGCTGTCCAAGGGACTCTCAGGAGTCTTCTCCAGCACTACAGTTTGAAAGCATCAATTCTTTCGTGCTCTACTTTCTTTACAGTCCAGCTCTCACAACTGTACCTGACCACTGGGAAGGCCATAGCCTTGATGATACAGACCTTTGTCAGCAGAGTAATGTCACTGTTTTTCAACATACTTTCTAGGTTTCTCATCGCTTTCCTGCCAAGAAGCAATTGTCTTCTGATTTCATGTCTGCAGCCACCATCCACAGTGATTTTAGAGCTCAAGAAGAGGAAATCTGTCACTACTTCCACCTTTTCCCCTTCTATTTGCCATGAAATAATGGGGCTGGATGCCATGATCTTAGTTTTTTTGTTTTTTTTTTTTAATATTTAGTTTTAAGTTGGCTCTTTCACTCTCCTCCTTCACCCTCATGAAGAGGCTCTTTAGTTCCTCTTCACTTTCTGCCATCAGAGTGGTATCATCCACATATCTAAGGTTGTTGATGTTTCTCCTGCCTATCTTGATTTAAGCTTGTAACTCATCCAGCCCAGCATTTCTCATGATGTGCTCAGCCTATAGGTTAAACAGGGCTGCAGCGGACTGCTCAATTCTTTCTCAATTTTGAACCAATCAGCTGTTCCGTAAGGTTCTAATTGTTGCTTCTTGACCTGCATACAGGTTTCACAGAAACAGGTTAGATGTTCTGGTATTCCCATCTCTTTAAGAGCTTTCCATAGTTTGTTATGATCCACACAGTCAAAGGCTTTAGCACAGTCAATGGAAGAGAGGTAGATGTTTTTCTGGAATTCCCTTGCTTTCTTTATGATCCAGCGAATGTTGGCAACTTGATCTCTGGTTCCTCTTCTTTTCCTAAACCCAGCTTGGACATACTTTTCAAGGTTCTGTACTATAAGATTAAAAACGTTTTCTTGTGTATTATTTTTGTGGAAAGTATTACAAACCTATTCCAGTATGGTACTATATAACCAATAGTGTTAGTTGGGTACCTAGGCTAACTACTTTGGACTTATGAGCAAATTGGACTTACTAACAAGCTCTCAAAATGGAACTTGTTTGTATGTAGAGAATTTACTGTATATGATGTGAGGATATGGGAGTGTGGAGATTATATTATAGGGAACTCACACAAGACCAGGAACAAGGCTTGTTGCCACCAGCCAGATTGGAAAACCTCATAACTCACACGGCACTGGAGAGAGCACACAGGAGAATCTTGCCCCAGTCAAGGAAGACAATTAGTCCCAGACTAAACACTGCTCTCGTTCAACCTAAACAGACCACCACAAAAGCCATACCTGAAAAGATCACACTGTTTTTAAGAAATTTAAATGTGTTCTAAAAACAAAATTCAAGAATATTTGTAGGAATATAGAAAGATCCAGTACCCCAAAGATAAAATTCACAGTGTATGGAATCCAGTCAAAAGTTGCTAAGCATGAAAAGAACTGGAAAAGTGAAACTCATAATAAGAAGTAAAAGCAATCAGTTGAACTGATGCAGAGATTGGAATTAGTGAAGAGGAACAGTAAAACACTTATTATAAATATATGTCATACATTCAGAATGTTAAGTAGAGACATAGAAGATATAAAAAAGACACAAAAAGAACTTCAAGAGAAGAAAGCTACAAATGATGAGATGGAAAATTCATATATGGGATTAAGAACAGATTAGACAGTGAAAAATAAATATATTAGTGAACTCAAAATATAGCAACAGAAAATGTTCAAAATGAAAATGCAGAGAAAAGAGAGTAAATAAAATAGAATAAGCATCAGTGAGCCGTAGGCCAATCCCAAGCAGTCTAACACACATATGATTGAAGAACCTGAAACAAAGGGGAAACAGATAAAAATTTGAAAAATTAAGGGCCAAAATTTTCCAAATTTGACAAAAACTTTAAACCCACACACATTTAAATTGATCAAAATCAATAATAAAGAAAAAAAATCTTAAAAGTAGGCAGGGGAAAAAAGATATGTTCCATACGGAAGGACAAAGGTGAAGCTGACATCAGATTTCTCACTGAAAACAATGCAAATAAAACAACAGTGGACCAACCTTTTAAAACACAAAAAGGAAAAACCTGTCAATCCAGAATCCTCTCCCTAGCAGGCCATCTTTCAGAAATGAAGGCAAAAGAAAGCCGTTTCAGGGATATAGAAGTTGAAAGAATCAATCCCAGAAGATCTGTGTAGTAAGAAAAGTTAAAGTTCATCCTTCAATCAGAAAGATGACACCAGATGAAACTATGGATCTAGTTTCAGAAGAATGAAGAGCATCAGAAGAGACATATATATTCAGTTCAGTTCAGTTCAGTAGCTCAGTCATGTCGGACTCTTCACGAGGCCTCCCTGTCCATCACTAACTCCCGGAGTTCACCCAAACTCATGTGTGTTGAGTCGGTGATACCATCCAGCCATCTCATCCTCTGTCGTCCCCTTCTCCTCCTGCCCCCAATCCCTACCAGCGCCAGAGTCTTTTCCATTGAGTCAACTCTTCTCATGAGGTGGCCAAAGTACTGGAGTTTCAGCTTTAGCATCAGTCCTTCCAAAGAACACCCAGGACTGATCTCCTTTACGATGGACTGGTTGGATCTCCTTGCAGTCCAAGGGACTCTCAAAAGTCTTCTCCAACATCACAGTTCAAAAGCATCAATTCTTTGGCACTCAGCTTTCTTCACAGTCCAACTCTCACATCCATACATGACCACTGGAAAAACCATAGCCTTGACTAGACGGACCTTTGTTGGCAAAGTAATGTCTCTGCTTTTGAATATGCTATCTAGGTTGGTCATAACTTTCCTTCCATGGAGTAAGCGTCTTTTAATTTCATGGCTGCATTACTATGCCATAAATACATAATAGTTCTTTCCTATTTAATATCTTTATAAGATGACTGACTATTTAAAATTTATTTTATTGAAGTATAGTTGACTTACAATATTGTGTTAATTCTGCTGTACAGCAAAGGGATTCAGTTATATGTGTGGATGTACATTCTTTTTCACTATAGTTTATCACTGCTGCTGCTGCTAAGTTGCTTTAATGGTGTCTGAATCTGTGCGACCCCATAGACGGCAGCCCACCTGGCTCCCCCATCCCTGGGATTCTCCAGGCAAGAACACTGGAGTGGGTTGCCATTTCCTTCTCCAGTGTATGAAAGTGAAAAGTGAAAGTGAAGTTGCTCAGTTGTGTCCAACTCTTCGTGACCCCATGGACTGCAGCCCACCAGGCTCCTCCGTCCATGGGATTTTCCAGGCAAGAGTACTGGAGTGGCAGTTTATCCCAGGATACTAATATAGTTCCCAGTGCTATACAGTGAAGTGTTGCTGTTTATCCATTCTATATATAACAGTTCGTTTTTGCTAACCCTGAACTTCCAATCCCCACCTCCTAACCGTCCTGGCAACCACAAGTCTTTTCTCTCTTATCTGTGAGTCTGTTTCTGTTGCATAGATAAGGTCATTTGTGTCATACTTTACATTATGTTAAAATGATATCATATGATATTTGTCTTTCTCTATCTGACTTACTTAAATTAGTATGATAATCTCTAGGTCCATCCATGTTGCTGTAAATGGTATTATTTTATTCTTTTTCATGACTAAGTAGTGTCCTTTGGCTATTTATATATCACATCTTCTTTATCCATTCATCCGTCAGTGGACATTTAGGTTGGTTCCATGTCTTGGATATTGTTAACAGTGCTGCCGATAATTGACTATTTAAAGAAAAATTACAATGATGTATTCTGGGATTTATATCATTATAGAAGTAAAATATATGACAAAACAACACAAAGATTGAAAGGAAAGACATAGAAAAATACTATTGTGAATTTCTTAACTATACAAACAATGGTGCATTTCACTTGAAGACAGTCTATGAAAAAGATGTATAAGACATAACATGTCTTTCACAGATCTATAAAATATCATACATATGTCTGATAGAAGATATATATAGGCGTACTGCAGTGCTACCGTGGGTCTATTTCCAGACCACCACAATTAAGTGAATATCACAAATAAAATGTGTCACACAAATTTTTTGATTTCCTAGTACATACACAGTTGTGTTTTACACTATACTGTAGTCTACCAAGTGTGCAATAGCATTATATATTAAAAAGCACTGTACATACCTTAAGAAAATACTTGATTGCTAAAAAATGGTAACCATCACCTGAGCTTTCAGCAAGTTGTAGCAGGAACACCAAAGCTCACTGATCACCATAACAAATATAAATTAATGAAAAACTTTGAAATGTTATAAGAATTGCCAAAATGTGACAGAAACACACAAAGCGATCAAGCACTGTTGGAAAAAGGGCACTGACAGATTTGCTCAGAGTTGCCACAGATCCTCAATTTGTAAAACACACAATATCTGTGAAACACAGTAAAACCGTTATGTCTGTAACTACATCTTATACATCGTCTCATGTATATGATGTGAACCCTAAAGCATGAAAATAGCACGAAAATATCAAAACAAAGGATTATAGACAATAAGGCAATGAAGGAGATAAAAAGAAATCATAAAAACGACTCAGGGAAGCCTACAGAAGTCAGACAACAGAGAGCAAAGGCAACCAAGAAAGACCCAACAGTAACACACACACAGTATGTGAGATGGACTACCTCGCAAACTCCACCCAACGTGGTACTTGTGGATTTAAAATTTTTAATAGTGTTGATTTTTGAATCATATAATAAGCTATAGGAGAAGAAATTTCAACATGGGATCAGGAATTTTCAGAGAAGTTGTATTTATGATGTAAAACAAGCATTCTAGCTATTTAGTCAAGGTCAGCCAACCTTTATCTCTTCTCACTAACATTATAAGCAATCACTTTAGGGTATTAAATTAGCTAATATCCTATTAGCTAATCTAAGTTAAATTAAATATAAATTAAATATTAAATTTAAATTAAATTAAATATAATTTAAATATCCTATTAGCTAATTTAAATTAACTAAATTAGCTAATATCCTATTAGCTAATATCCTAAAGCCTCCCAAATATTTCATTTGTTATACTTGACAGATCAGTTGTTTTATTTAGTCTTTTATGAGCTTAAGCTCCCCTATGATAGCGTGCCTTCTGCATTCATTTACTTTTACAAGCGCCAAATAAAAATTTATTGAAAAGCAACATTTTAACTTCCCCCTCCCTGCAGTGCATAAATCATGGTAGTGCTTAAAAGACATGCCAATTTGGGAAACAAAGGTGCTTTTGTGCTGAGGTTTACATTCCCGGCACGATCTAATGCTAATACCTGCTTGCATTTATATTCAGTTCCTGATGTTTGTGGGGGAGATTTTTATAGAACAAAACGGAAGATTTTGTTTCACCTTGGCTTCGGGAGAGAAAACATGGGGGAAAAAAACCCAAACCTGATCCCTGTGTTGGAAGATCCTCCCAAGAGAAGGGAATGGCTACCCACTCCAATATTCTTGACTGGAGAATTCCGAGGACAGAGGAGACGGGCGGGCTACAGTCCATGGGGTCACAAAGAGTCAGACACGACCGAGCAACTAACATGCTCACTTTCTAGCCAAACTGTAAGTTCCTCTGAAATTCACACTCTCTGCAAAGTGGAAAAAACCCTGAGATTTAAGTTACACTTTCCTTTCTCCTGCTCCATTAGCAATGATGTTCAAAAATCAATAACCTACGTTTGCCAGAAAGAGACCTCAGGAGTCCATCTTGGAATTGTAAGAAATTGTCCAACTCTTTCGTTTTTTGGGTGACAGGAAACAAAATTATCCCGTTAGGTATTCACAGAGTCTTCCCTCCTCTAGCTGCATTCCTGAGTCTTTTCGGGGCAGGGGGTATATGTTATGGGTAAGGAGAAAATTGGAGGTCCAGACAGTAAAAATGGCAGAAGTTTTCTCTTAGAAGATATACTTCTCAAGCTGTACAATATGTAGATTTGATAACCTAGACTTTTCAGGTGAATGTGTTGAGAGAAAAAGACACAGGTCAGTGTGGGATAGCTTGGAAAGAATTTAGGGAATTTTTCAAGCAAAGAAAAGAAAGCTTTGTGTGTGTGTGTGGTTGTTGTTGAGCAGCTGCTGAGCTTGAGAGAAAGAGGATATGAAGTGTGATGTGAAAGTCATTTCCCTCCAACGGAGGTTTTGGTTCATATTTAAATTTCAGTTCAAATACTTTTCAGCTGTTGAACTGTTGTTTCATTGAATGTGACGCCACTGGATATCAGACTGGTTGCCACTGGGCTCTGATCTAAAGAGCAGTGGGAAGTGCCAGGGTTATTGACTCTGGGAGGTTTGGACGCTGGGTGTATTTCTCAGGGGAATCACTAGAAATTTACACCTCACACTGGCCTTGTCCTGACCTCCAGGCCCTGTTACTTTTATCTTGTAGCGTGTTCTCATGGAGTTTCTTCTCAGATGAAAAATCCCGGGTCAACTCCTTCCTCCAGTTCAATCCTGTTCATGAGTGCTCAGTCACTACAATCTGCCTTTTATTCTCCAGAAAAGGATTCCCCGCTTCCTGCCTTTAAGGTTATTGCTGAATTTTCCCTACCTGTGTGTTTCTGGGTAATCGCAGTGGAAACACTCCAGGGTGGGTGGGCAGAATGTGGGGAGTTCATGGGTAGAATGTTCAGGCTGACATGGCTATCTTCAACCAGAAGCATATCCTTTTACTTGTTAGGAAAAGGAAGAGAAAGATGCAATACAGCCAGGAAGTTTGGGAAATGACTACTTTAAGGAAAATGGTCTGAAAGTATTATGCTAAGCATGGCTTTAAGACTCTGCAAGCATGTGGTTCTTTGGGCAGGTTTGTGGCAAAGCTTGCATCTGTGACCATGACTCATGCCCCATGTCCCACTGTGTGGGACAGTAAAGGTGAGGATGGGAGAACAGCTGGGTATGGGAGCGAAGGAGGGTCTGCCGTCTGTAATGCGGTTCTTTCATTGAAAACCAAGGTGCAGCTTGTACTGGCTAATTGAATGGAATTATTATTTAGAGTCAGGGTTTTTACCAAGAAAATTGTGGCTTTCAATGTGGGGTGAGGTTCTCAGCGAAATAAGACTATAGATTTTCTAATGAGCCCCCAGGGTTTCCTACCAGGAAAGGGAACTGACTGGGTCCTAGGCTCCGTGCCAAGCCCTCAACAAACATCATCTCCTTGAATATTTAGAACAAACCTTTTATGCCGTCACTATTTTATAGAGGAAGAAAGCAAGCTCGGAGAGGGGAGAGGGCATATATGACCGGCGGTGGCAGGGTAGGGACAGGAAGCCCGGCAGTCTGACATGGAAACTACTCGCTTATCTTCCCTACTCTTAGGAAGGCACAGCAAGGCACTGCAATGTCACCATTTACATAAAGGTAATTTCTGCCTTTTAGTTGTGAAGTCTGTTCCCTGAGATTTTGTCCAGGACAGCAGGGGAGGGGCTCAGAGGCAGTCATCTCCAGGCTCCCTTGCTTCCATCCTGTCCTTTCCTTAAATAAGCTTTGTGGGTAATTATGTAGTTCGTGGAATCCCAGACTAGACTCAGAGTTCCCAGAAGGCAGTGATGTGTAGGTGAAAATAACACGAAGGTGGGAGTCAGGCAGCTGGCACACCCTCAGCAACCCTGTAACTTTGGGTACATTTTTGAACCTGATTTTCCACTTGGGCAGAATGGAGATGAGGAAGTTTAAGAGGAGGGATATTTTTTTTTAAGGGGTGGGCGACATATGGCGTGTGTCTGGGACCCAGAGTCTGTTCAGTAAATGCCAGATCTCTCTGGTTTACTCTTTGGGAGAAGAGCTTGCATCTTGCTTATCCTGTTGCTCTTGGTACATGCAGTAAGCGCTCTGGAAAATATTGTACATTGGCTCAAGGAATGAAGTGCCAGCAAAAGAAAATTTTCACCCTTGTCAGTTTTTAGGGATTTAAAGCAGAGAACTCCACCCCCTTTCCCAGGTTCTGGCAGTCATGGTCGAGGAAGTGTGGGTCCAGGCGCGGCGAGGCTGGGGTCTGAGAGGGCGCAGTCGGGGCGCTGGAAGCCAAAACGGCCGGCAGAGGGCGCCCCGGGCCCGCTGAAAGCGTGGCGCTGGGCTTGCAGCGCTCGCCGAGCGCCGGGCAAAGGCTGCAGTCCGGCGTTGACCACAGCCGTGGACGCGCGCGCTACCCAAGCTGGGCGCCAGGTGAGCGCCCTCGGGGCGCAATGGAGCGCACCCGCCCAGGCGCGCTCCTGCGCGGAGCCCTCCCGGCGACCGGTGAGTACAGGCGCTCGCGGGGCACGTTTCATCCCAGTTGAGGGGCCCTTGGAGGCAGCGCCTGTCGGAGCCGGGCTGTTCTGGAGGTTGATGTGCGTGGAAGAGTGAGCCGGCTCCCAGCTTGCGTTTGGTCATGAGAAGGGCATGGGGTTGACCCCCGCAGGCGCTGGATGGCGCGCGGAGCTTTGCTTCTTGGAGACTCGGGCTTGCTTGAGGCTTTCACTTAGGGGTCTTTTCTCACGGGCCCCTGTCCCGGTGCCGTCCCGGGTTCCGGGGGCCCGGGGTTTGGCGGGGTAACCCGGGACGGGCAAGCACTCAGCTGGGCTCCCCCCACCCCTTTCGCCCGCGGCACCAGCCGGGCGAACCACGTGCGGCTGTCGCCCGCAACTCTTGCCTGTCAAGCGAGGCCCGCCTCCGGGGCAGGGGAGGGGACGCGGGGGCGGGGTGGGCTGTGCCCCGAGGGAATCCGGCCGGCCCGGGCGCCCTCCGGTACAAGCTCGGCTCTCTCTGCCTCGTGTGCCCACGGGCTCCCGGGAGGAAGCGGGCAGTTTCGCGGGAAGGCGCAGGGCTCATCCCCGAGGGGCCAGAGGCAGCTCGAGGGGTGCCCGGGCGCTCGGCCCCGGGAGAAAGGTAGCTGCCCAGGTGAGTAGTACTGGGGGTGCCCTCTCTCCGAGAGCCTGGAAGCCCTTTCCCGGGGTCTCGTCCGCTTTGAACCGCCTCCAGCCATTCGAGGCAGTGGGGGGCAACGCCAGCTCTCTGTAGACCTGGCCCGGGATCCTTGTCCCAAACCTGCTCCTGCGATTTTTGCGCATCGGTCACGGAACCCAAGCTGCGCGCGCAGGGCAGGACTCAGGCGCGCCTCCTGGGTGCCCTGGCGCGGCATCGCCTCCTAAGACTGCTCTCCGAGCTCCAGGAGCTCCCGGGGGCTTGGAGAGAGACAACCCCAAGGCAAGGTAGGTGGCTCAGAGGGAGCTGGGTTGGGCTTGACAGTGAAGATGCGATCTGCTCCTTTCGGCAAACGACCTTTGCTTTCTCTTTGCTTTCTAGGGCTTTAGGGGAGCTGCTGCAGAGCCCGGGGCTTGGAGGAGCGGGGCATGTATTTTAAGCTGCGCCTCAGAGGGGAGAATTATCTGTCACCACCAGAGAGGCCACAGACCCGGAATGTGACGACAGTTGACTAGCTCGGTAGAGGCCTGAGAGTCTCTGGCTTGACAGCTTAGAATATGCTAAATAACCAGGGCTTTCCAGGAGGCATTGAAGGGTCATCTTGTCCCCACGACAGTGACCTGGAGCAAGGAAGTCAGAAGACAGTTGTAGAGAGCAAGAGGGACCTTCCAAGGGGCTGACTCGGACTGCCATGGGCAGGCTCCTGCCACTCGGTTGTTGCAGCCGTCTGGTGGAATGCTGGTGAGGACCTCCACACAGGAGAGCAAGTGGGGCTGGGCAAGGGGCTGCGTGGCCCGTGAGGACTCCTGCAGGTCTGACCGATCCCCAATCCCTGCTTAGGAACTTGGGGGTGTCCGAGCCCCCTCTGTGCTCACCCTCAGGAAGATGAGGACTCTCAACACGTCTACCATGGAAGGCACCGGGCTGGTGGCGGAGAGGGACTTCTCCTTCCGCATTCTCACAGCCTGTTTCCTGTCGCTGCTTATCCTGTCCACCCTCCTGGGGAACACGCTGGTCTGTGCCGCCGTGATCAGGTTCCGCCACCTGCGATCCAAGGTGACCAACTTCTTCGTCATCTCCTTGGCTGTATCGGATCTCTTGGTGGCCGTCTTGGTCATGCCCTGGAAAGCAGTGGCCGAGATCGCTGGCTTCTGGCCCTTCGGGTCCTTCTGTAACATCTGGGTGGCCTTTGACATCATGTGCTCCACCGCATCCATCCTCAATCTCTGTGTGATCAGTGTGGACAGGTATTGGGCCATCTCTAGCCCCTTCCGGTATGAGAGGAAGATGACCCCCAAGGCAGCCTTCATTCTGATCAGTGTGGCATGGACTTTGTCGGTTCTTATCTCCTTCATCCCCGTGCAGCTCAGCTGGCACAAGGCGAAACCCACAGGTCCCTCTGAGGGGAATGCCACTTCCCTGGGCAAGACCATCAACAACTGTGACTCCAGCTTGAGCAGGACATATGCCATTTCATCCTCTCTAATAAGCTTTTACATCCCTGTGGCCATCATGATTGTCACCTACACCAGGATCTACAGGATCGCCCAGAAACAAATACGGCGTATCTCAGCCTTGGAGAGGGCAGCAGTCCATGCCAAGAACTGCCAGACCACTACAGGTAATGGAAACCCCATGGAGTGTTCTCAACCAGAAAGCTCCTTTAAGATGTCCTTCAAAAGAGAGACTAAAGTTCTGAAGACTCTGTCGGTGATCATGGGGGTGTTCGTGTGCTGCTGGCTCCCTTTCTTCATCTTGAACTGCATGGTGCCCTTCTGTGGGTCTGGAGAGACCAAGCCCTTCTGCATCGATTCCATCACCTTTGACGTGTTTGTGTGGTTTGGGTGGGCTAATTCCTCCTTGAACCCCATCATTTATGCCTTTAATGCTGATTTTCGGAAGGCATTTTCCACCCTCTTAGGATGCTACAGGCTTTGCCCGACGACGAATAATGCCATAGAGACGGTTAGCATCAATAACAATGGGGCTGTGGTGTTTTCCAGCCATCACGAGCCTCGGGGTTCCATCTCCAAGGACTGCAATGTGGTGTATCTGATCCCACACGCTGTGGGCTCCTCTGAGGGCCTGAAGAAGGAGGAGGCGGTGGGAATAGCCAAGCCCTTGGAGAAGCTGTCCCCAGCCCTGTCTGTCATTTTGGACTATGACACTGACGTCTCTCTTGAGAAGATCCAGCCCATCACACAAAACGGGCAGCACCCGACCTGAGCCCTGGGGCGAATCCTGCCAGTCACGCTCGTCCCAAAAGCTGCAAGAGTTTTCTCTGAGGCTCGTGGTGAGAAAACTAAGGCGTGCTGAGACTCGAGATGTCGGGCGAGCTCTCCCCTGCTGCTTCCCCTCAACACACAGCTATCTACACTTTAATCTGCGTTCCAGTGTGTTTTCTGTGGTGTTCATAGTGAATCAGGAGGGACACAGGTGAAGCGAATGTTCACAAGGGACCTGTCTTTGGCTCCAAAGTTATTTTTAGAAACTGATTCTTAGGACTTTAAAATAGGGCAAAGAATCAACAATGAACAGCTTCGCTTTAAAATTGAAGCTTTCCAGGAAGGAAATGAGAAGGGTTGAGTTTGCTGTGTACAAACAGGTGCTAACACTGGTCCAAGCAAAGTTTTCAGATTGTAAAGGTAGGTGCATGCCTTTATAAATTATTCCTAAAAAAAAAAAAAAAAAATTGAGCCTTACAGTAGGAATGGGACTTTTTTTCTCCCAGAATTGATGCTTAGTTGATATTGGTCTTATTTATTTATTGTATTATATGGATATTTTAAATTTATTATATTAAATCTATATTTATCATATTTAATAGAATGAGTTATCTGAGATCTTAAAATAGCATTTTGTTCATTTGACTAGCACTTTATAAGCCAATGAAACAAACACAGACTCTCTGAGAGCCTAAATGCTCATTTGTAACTTCCAGAAACGCAGCAAAGACAAATGGAAAATGAAGCTGTGACTGTTCCTTAAAATTTATTGGCACAGCTAAATAGGAGATGAGAATTTGACAAATGCTGTGATAGCTTTATTCTCCTAAAAAGATTTTGAAAGATTTTAAAAAAGCATAGCCACTCTTGTGTTCAAAATTTTTTATGTGACAAAGACTTTCCCAGCAGAATGATTTGCAGTTCTGTAAATATCTGAAATAAAAGTCAGCTGAAGAAGAATCCAACTCGAAATTTATATTAGGTGGCAATAAAAAGTATATGCCATTGTGTATTTATGTAAAATAATTGGCCCTCTTTGTCTTTGCTCATATCCTGTGTCAGATAGCTTTTCTGAACCAGATAAATGACTGCCCTGGTTAGAGATGTGCAGTGAAGACAGTGAGTGTCCTTAACTCGTGTGTCACAAGAGTCTCACCCAGGGGCAAAGGTCAAGTCCTTCCTCTCCGTCTTACCAGCCAAGCTGCTCAGTGGGGCTATTTTGGTAATGCTTTAATCTGAACTTAGAATTGATTTCTTTTAAAAACTCTAACTGTTAATGGTATAAAACTAGCAGATAGTGCCTCGTTATCATCCTTGAGTAAGACACTTCTGTTGGCGGAAAAAACAGGAGCCCCTTTCTCCTTTCGTGTTAAGCACCCTAAAGCCATCAGCATCTCTTTTGACAAATGCTAGCCCTTTCTCTGTGCTTTGGCATCAAGTTCCTGTGTCATCACCTGGATTGTAAAAAGTATTCTGAGTCTCTGTTGCCAGATACTAATTCGTGTGGGGCATTTCAAGAGAATTTTTTGGAAATGTTTACAAAGTATTCTTGTGGATAAGTAATTGACTCAACATTCAGATGTAGTGGGTAACAAGGAAGATATCTACTGAAAACTATCTCCTGCATCAGGTCTGTGTTATTTATGCATTGTGAATGTTTTCTTAATTTTACTGCCTGTATGCTTTCTTACATATAATAAAATTATTTTGTGAACTCAAAACCACCCTGAATGTTGCATTTGTGCTACAGTAGTTAAGTGAGTTTTAAACACTAGAATATTTCAGATCTACACGTAAGAAAACTTGGGCATTTTCAAGGATATGTTGCTTTTCTTTTTCTTTTTAGTGGTAGTCTCCTCTTATGTGTGGCATATGTTGCCTTTGGATACTTAAACAGAAAGTTGCTTTGGGCTATAAACTTTTCCTTCTGTCTCAAAAACATTCTCCCCCCTCCCCCCACCAAAAATTAAAAAAAAAAATACACTTCCTTCTTTGCTCAAGGAATTACTCTCCTTTTCATTTTACAGATTTAAAAGACTTTTAAAATCTCTATTTTTACTTTCTAAGAGTCTAGAGATTTTAAATAACATAAAAATTACAGAAAAGACTGGCTTGTTCTGTGTGGTCATGGACCTGTGACTTAATGGCAACCACTGTATGACTAGTATTTGTTTTAAGAGTACAATATAAGAATTTCTTTCTGGAGAAAATATACAGACTGTGATACTGGGCTTATTTAAAAGTCTTACACAAAACTTCCATTGATCCTGCTAAACCTGCTTAGATCATGTACTAACCTGGCTTTTTTTTTTTTTTTTTTCCTCTTAATCCCAAAGGAAAATGATTGAACAGCAGGTGATGTAAAAATTAAGGGTTAAGTTTATAATTTGAACATCACACAACAGATGGTGTCTTTTTAAATTCCATATTTGCCTTTCCTAGGCTTTGGCAGATAATGAACACATCTAGAATGAACTCACTCAAAGCATGATGCCTTTTCGTTCTGCTTCCTAACTTTCTGCACATCTTGATTCTTTGCAGCTTAATTTTGCTGTTTTGTAATTAGTAGTCCAGCAACATGAGCTGTGATGCCCGGGGTTGTTGTTGTCCAACCAATGAAACACGGCACAAAAGCTTTCACTGTGTATTTCATTGGCAGAATGAAAAATAAAGACTATTAAATACTCGTAAAATTTAGGACACTGTGGATGAGGCTGTACTTTGGGTTTCTGGCGTGTGGGATGAATGGAGGGTATCTTATGAAATGTTCATTTGACAGACAAAATATTTCAGAGAATTTAATTTACAACCATAAAAGCAAATTTAAAATACGTCATTTTATTTCATTTAACTATCCTGATGAGCCTTCATAATACTAGATACATGTAAGACACTTTAGCAAGACAGAGACAGTTTAAAGAGGTGTTCTTTTTCCTTTCCATCTAAGAAGATGCCTTTCCTGTTCAGATAAATACAGAGCTTTTCCTGGCAATAGAATAACAAGAAGTCTTAAGGAAGGGACACTGAGCCCTGGGCTCCAATTTGCAGATTTGGAGTTTATGCAGGAAAGTTGTTGATTTTCTTGGGATCTAAGCAAGTCATGGTCTCTGAGTCTCAGTTGTCTTGATCCATTAAATGGGAAGAACAAAACCTCTGCATTAACTTCTTCAGTGGAGGAGGTCATCTAAATAGCAAACCTGATAAATAGTCCAGTCTCAAGGACTTCCTGAACGCTGCACTCTCTGGCGGCTCCATCATGATTTCCCCCAGGCCTACACAGACAATCTCAGCTTGATTCTTCTACAGGCCAGGAGCCAGTCCACATGTGGGGGCCTGGAACGCAAAAAGCCCGGGCTTTGTTTTGGATAGACGTGGGTTCACATTGCAGCTGCCACTTTCAAACTGTGAGAGAGTAAGCAAAGGACTGTACCTCTCTGAGCCTGTTTGACTATTTGAGAAATGGAATTAAACACACAGATTCTTGTGAGGGTTGAAATGATGCTCGTGTTTTATAAGGGTCCTGAGGTCTGAAATCTTAGGCTCACCGCATCTTTGTAGGATCTCTGCTTGGAAGGGATTGATGACAATATTTATTGTATTCCTAATAATGGAGCTGCTATGCATTTGAATTTTTGCATGTTTGCTAAAGCAAATGGAAATACCTTTCAGAGTGCATGTGGTTTGGGATTCTCCCATTCTCTTTTGCTGTGGTTATCTGGTATTGCTGAAGCAAGTAGCTTTTTATATCAGCATGGTTAAGACAATTGCCTTAATTTTTTCCCACTAGATAGCTACTAAATAAACCTGTCCCTGGTGTTTTAGTTTATGAAATCTACTTAACCCTGCACAGTTTGCTTCAGGAATGATGACTTGATGGCTGGCCAGCTCTGGGCTGTTAAAACTGGGACGTATCGCACTGCTTGATCTGGTTACTGTGGTCATTTGAAGGAACTAACCCCGTGGATCATAAAACTGTAGCATTACGTGGATTAGGTGCACCTCTGTGGGTTTCTTTGCGATTTCCTGGATATAAACATGACATACTCAACCTGTCTCTTGTTTTGGAGGATTGAGGGGATGGCAAGCATTACCGCACCGAGAACCCCTCTAAGACCTTGTTACCAGGCCAATCTGGTCCTGTTGCCTTCTGTCATGTTAAGTAACCACCATGTAATGCACAGAATTAAAAAAAGCAGCATTTGGACTTGAGTCTGTTACATCATTCAAGATTTGGGAGTTGTAATTTAAATAGTATTAGAAGCTCAAAGAGTAATCTCTGGTTGAAAAGGGTTTAACTTTTTAATCACTAGGAGAAAATGGACAGAACCAGTTAAAATTTTTCTCATGCTCATAGAATATATATTCTACCAGCTCTCAGACCAGGTAAATGCTTTCAGTCGTTGAAGAGGCTCTTCCCTGAGCTATGTTCATAGAAAGGAGCCTATCTAGGAGCTATGCCAGCAAAGTGAGAACTAGAGGGACTGAATTGTAGGGCAGAGTTTTCAATTTCACTAAGTAATTTTTAAAAGATAAGTAGTTTTGATAAACTACCTTATAACCCTTGAAAGTAAGTTTTTTCATCTCTACAATATGTGGGTTAGAAGAGGTGATTTCTAAGATTTTTTTCTGGCTTGACAATATTAGATCTGTTACCGGTAAAATAGGAATATGATAGATTTTCCAAGTCTGTTCTCTTTGCTGCTGCTGCTAAGTCACTTCAGTCGTGTCCGACTCTGTGCGACCCCATAGACCGCAGCCCACCAGGCTCCCCCATCCTTGGGATTCTCCAGGCAAGAACACTGGAGTGGGGTGCCATTGCTTTCTCCAATGCATGAAAGTGAAAAGTCAAAGTAAAGTCGATCAGTGGTGTCTGACCCTCAGCGACCCCATGGACTGCAGCCCACCAGCCTCTTCCATCCATGGGATTTTCCAGGCAAGAGTACTGGAGTGGGGGTGCCATTGCCTTCTCTGGTTCTCTTTGCTGCTAGAAAGCTAACAAAGTGATAATTCCAAAATGCCAATATTAGCTCATGCCCTTCTTAACATTCTTCAGTGACTCCCAGTTACTTTCAGGAAAAACAGACAAACCCTGGTGGTCTCTGCCACTCCCACTAGTACTATCTCTACAGACATTCGGAACTTCTTACAGCTTGTGGAGTGTACAAAGTCCTTTCTTGTCTTTACGCTTTGCACACGCCGTGCCCTCTTGCCTGGAACACCCTTCCCTGTTTCCTTTGTTTGCCTGCTCCTACTTATCTTTTAAGATTCAGTAGGGCATAATTAGGGCTTCCTTGGTCTCTCAGTGGTAAAGAATCTGCCTGCTAATGCAGGAGATGTGGGCTCTATTCTTGGGTTGAGAAGATCCCCTGGAGAAGGAAACGGCAACCCCACTCCAGGGTTCTTGCCTGGGAAATTCCATGGACAGAGGAGCCTGGCAGGCTACAGTCCATGGAGTCGAAAAGGAGACACGACTTAGCACTAAACAACAACAGGACTTAATTGCAGAAGGCCTTCTTTCTTCCTTCTTCTATTCTCCTTCTTATTTCTTTTGAAGGGTTTGCCATACTGTAATGAAATAATCTCCTTACTTCTCTCTTTCCCTAGGTTATGTGTCTCTTGAGAGCAAAACCCGCCTTCGTTTCCCTTTCTCCATATATTCCTATGAAGAAGCAAATGGCAACCCACTCTAGTTTCTTGCCTGGAGAATCCCATGGACAGAGAAGCCTGGTGGGCTATAGTTCACAGGGTCACAAAGAATTGGACATGACTGAAGTGACTTTAGCACGCATATATTCCTGAGCATCCAGCACACTGCTTGTCTTACAGGAATTGCTCATTAACCTTTGTTGAATGAATGAAAGCATGAGCAAGTCAAAACAGGGGATGCTGGAACCATAGTTTCAGTGAAGTTTATTTCTGCAGTGCTTGGTGTATGTGTGCAGGTCTGCAAGGCTCGTTCTAGCATGTTTGGGTAGAACCCCGTGAGATCTCAGGGGCCTACAGTTCCCTGAGGTCTGACTCGTTGTATAGAGGTCATTGCATACACTGTCCACTGTCCCTCCATTTCTTTCTTTTTTTTTTTTTTAATTTGGCTGTGATGGGTCTTAGTTGCAGCATAAGGGATCAAATTCCCTGACCAGGGATCGAACCTGGGCTCCCTGCATTGGAAGCCTGGAGTCTTAACCACTGGACCATCAGGGAAGACCCCTCATTCTTATGTGTGCTGATGTATATAATCAGTGACGTTTGCAATCAATAAAGTTTGTGAGCACTTTCTGTGATTCAAGTCATGTGTCTGCTGCTGCGGCTGCTGCTAAGTCGCTTCAGTCGTGTCTGACTCTTAGCGGCCCCATGGACTGCAGCCCACCAGGCTCCTCCGTCCATGGGATTTTCCAGGCAAGAGTACTGCAGTGGGGTGCCATTGCCTTCTCCGGTGTTTGATGCTGGAAATAATCAGATAGCATCCCAGTGTTTGAGGAGCTTGAAGTAGAGATAGGTATGTAAATAAACCATCACCAAAGAATGTTTTAAAAATAAGATATAAGAAGAAGGAAAATGATGATGCTAACAGCAGGCGATGCCAGGTGATGTCAGTAGGACCATTCTTCTGAGCCCCTGGGCATTGTACCATGTGTATCCTTTTATTATCTGATTCCACCTTCACACTCACCCTGTGAGGGGGTGCCATCATCAACACCCCCATTTTACAGATGAAAATAATGAAGATTCAGAAAGGACCTGTGCTGTGTCCTGAGTCATACAGCTGGTAAATGATGCAGCAGGTTTAAATCTAGAGCTGTCGGACTTTAAAGCTTATTCTTTTGATCAGGAACCCATTCTGTTTACCAGGAACCAGGCCTAACCAAACAATTTCTTGTTAAGTGGGCTCCCACATCACCTCACATACTGGTGGATTAAAAAATACTTTTTATTATCATTCACATTTTAAATCATGTACAAAAAATAGAGAGGATTGTATATAAACCCTGGGTACCCATCTTCTTACCCACATTAGAACATGAGCAAGACTAAGGTTGGTGGTCTGAATAAAGCACAAGGTTGAAGTCAAGAGGCCCTTTCAATTTTAACACTGTCATCCTGTGGAGTTCAAAGATAACAGAATGAGGAGATGGCCTATTCAAAGGTCAAAGTGCTCCTCGTTTGGCCATCAGTTTGATCAGGGCACCCTTATGCAGTTTGGTTCAGCAAACATTCATCTATGCCTGGCTGGTCCTCCGTGCTGCTTTGGGAGAGGAGTGGCGGTGAGGGATGAGACAACAGGGCGGGGCGGGGAAAATGCTCGGCGAGGGAAGTGCTGCTGGGAGGGCATTGGGATGGGCAGAGTTGGAAAGGACATGGTGTTGGAGCTGGGCTAGAGGGATGGACAGAGCTTGGGCAGCCACAGGCAGGGAGTGAGAATGCCCGAGGCTGGAACTCCAGTACCTGCAAAACGTAGGTCTGAGGAGTGGGCACTGTGTGGTCTTCTAGATACAGGACTTGGAATAGAGATGAATTGAAACTCACTAGAAAATTTGATCCAAATGAGGCCCCTTAGGCTGTCAAAGTAATTGCTTTGGGACGCTCTCCATGTTCTGAGGGCACGTTCAGCACATGAGTGACTAGCCAGACCGTCAGATGAAAGTGGCTCGTCCCTCCCCTCCTCATACCCTCCCTGCAGCCTTGCTCACTTCTTGTGTGTTAGTCACGCAGTTGTGTCCAAATGTTTGCGACCCCGTGGACTGTAGTTCACCAGGCTCCTCTGTGCATGGGATTCTGCAGGCAAGAGTACTGCAGTGGGTTGCCATTACCTTCTCCAGGGGATCTTCCCGAATCCCAGTCTCCCGCACTGCAGGCAGATTCTTTACTGTCTGAGCCATCTGCTCTCAAATAGGCTCTGCTGACACCCCTTTTCTCTCTTTCCACCTGGGACTCCCTCCCTCCTGTCTTCATCTGTTTGGGCCTTATCTCAGGTGTCAGCCTCTGCGGAGCCTTTCTGTGGCCCTTCCTCCCCCAGGCTGGCAGCCCACTGCAGGGCATGCATCCTGTGGGTGCTGTCTGTGTCCCTGTTTCTCACGGGAGCTCCTGGAGGCACAGAATGGATCCTTTTCTACACTCTCCTTCCAGTGCCCAGCGTAGCCTGGCACACAGACGTACCCAAGTGGATATATTTTTAAATGAGTGGTTCAGTTCAGTTCAGTCACCCAGTCGTGTTCGACTGTTTGTGACCCCACGGACTGCAGCACTCCAGGCTTCCCTGTCCATCACCAACTCCCGGAGCTTACTCAAACTCATGTCCATCAAGTCAGTGATACCATCCAACCATCTCATCCTCTGTCGTCCCCTTCTCCTCCTGCCTTCAATCTTTCAGGGTCTTTTCCAATGAGTCAGCTGTTCGCATCCGGTGGCCAAAGTATCAGAGTTTCAGCTTCAGCATCAGTCCTTCCAATGAGTATTCAGGACTGATTTCCTTTAGGATGGACTGGTTGGATCTCCTTGCTGTCCAAGGGTGAATTAATCATTTTATGAAAATGAATACTGCTTACACACATACCTTAATTTTCACCGTGGGGTTGACTCTGCTGAAGTTGCAAAGGCTGATCTCTGCTAAGTTCAGTTTCTCCAGTACTGATACAATCGCAGGAAAGTAATTGGAAGGGGATTTAAATGGCAAGCTAGGGCTGTCTCTCTTATCGCTGGTGAGTGATCAACCCTTTCACACGAGAGAGAGAGGAAATGTCAACCAAATGTCACCAGCCCATTCTGAGATTATCTAGCCGCATGCATGCTGTTTTGAGGCTGAGTTTTTAGGTCAGATGTATTTAGCATTATAAACATGTTGACTGTAATTAAGATAATGTCCAACCCCATTTGTAGGATGCTGGTTTAACACACTCTGCTGTTGGTTGCTAAACTAGGGGGAAGGAGGGAGCTCCATTCTAATTCTGCCCAAAGAGCTGCTGGTTTTTTCCTTGTTTGATGGTGTGGTTGCCATAAAACAGCGTGTTCCTGACTGTTTTAAGGGAGGATTAAAGGCGGTCCACTCTGAGAGGGGATCCAGGGCAAGAAGGCAACAGTCTGTTTAAATAGCCTCGTTGTAATACTTTCAAGGCAAAAGTAAATTGTCATGCCATTTTTAGACAGCATCCATTGCACCCGTGTTGAAATTAAAGCTCATTTGCTTCTCATGGGATCATGCAACTTAGAATGTCATGCTTGGATGTGGCCGTGTCAAAGAATAGCAGCAGAACCTCTAGGTTAGGGGAGGGAAATAGCCAGTCTCCTGCCCTGCTCACAGGAATGTAACTGACATGACATTGAAGAGAAATTTGATAGAAACAGCCAGCTTTAAATGGTACATACAGTTTGACCCAGCAGTTCCACTTCTAGGAATCTGGCTTATGTATATCCTCACCTGTGTTCTCAGAGATGCCTGTGTAAAGGCTGCAGCCTTGCTTTAAAAGCCAGCTAAGTGAAACGAGTAACTCAAGTGTAGGAGGTCCATGGGAGGTGGTAGTGAAAAAGAAAGGTGAGCCCGTGTGCACTATTATGAAAAGATATTCATGAAGTCAAAAGGCAAGTTAAAAAAATCATATGGACCACATGATCTCTTTTGTTTAAAACAGTTTAAGGAGTATATATTTACATTTAAAAAAAGATGTAGAAAAATGCCTACCTACCTGGAAACAGCAGTGTCTCTGGGGAGAGCAAGGGGGAGGAGGGTTTCACTCTTTCCTTTTTTATGTTTCTTGGTTTTTACAAGAAGCTTGTGCTTATGTATATCACATATATAAGTAAAATATATTTTTTTTAAAAAGCATGCTGAACCAGGGGTGAGGAAAGTAGAATTTTAGTTGCAGCCGCTGGGTGTGTCCTTGGGAGAAGGAGCCGTCATTGAATACTGTGCTCACGTTCCACTGATGGTCAGTCGAAGCCTGGTCTGGTTGGCGCTGACAGGTCAGTGGGTGTGCCTCCCACAGAGCCCCTCTCCTTCCCTCAGGGCAGGCCCTTCCTCCACCCTATAGGGGTCTTAGTTTCGCACAACAAGGGTCCTTTCAGAGTCCATGCTTGAAATAATTTTGTTGGCCAAAATCATGCCATTTAGAGAATCATAGCCTGTGTGGTCTTTTGATGTCTCAAGCACTTTCTCTGTTCTGCTTTTGAGAAATGATGGAAAGTACTCATGGTGGGGTCCTTGGGGACCTCAGGATTGGGGGGGTCACTGGTGAGTGCCCCTCTGAAGTCCTCTTTTCAAGAAACAACTCCCTATCCCTAACCCTATCTGGGAGTTGTCTCTTGAGAAGAGGACTTCAGAGGGGCACTCACCAGTGACCCCCCAACCCTGAGGTCCCCAAGGACCCCACCATGAGTACTTTCCATCATCTGGCAGAGAAGGCAATGACACCCGACTTCAGTATTCTTGCCTGGAAAATCCCATGGATGGAGGAGCCTGGTGGGCTGTAGTCCATGGGTCGCTAAGAGTAGGACACGACTGAGCGGCTTCACTTTCCCTTTTCACTTTCATGCATTGGAGAAGGAAATGGCAACCCACTCCAGTGTTCTTGCCTGGAGAATCCCAGGGATGGGGGAGCCTGGTGGGCTGCTGTCTATGGGGTCGCACAGAGTCGGACACGACTGAAGCAACTTAGCAGCCACAGCAGCAGCAGGGATCTGGACTATTTTAAAATCTTTACGAATCCTACATACTCTTACTTGCTACCAAGGGAGCTCTTTCAGATATGTATGTCCCAATGCACATCATATCAAGCATATTAGAATGCTCTCACATCCTCCTTAAATATAATTTTATTGCTATAAAAATAGATTTTTAAAAGCCTTGAGATTGCCTGTAGTTTCAATTTTGCAGTTACTTGGTCATAATTTGGAACTGATGCACCATCCCCCTCTGGCCTCAAACATTTGGGGGTGTTTTTGAAAATCTCAGAGCCCTAGGGACCTCTAGTCCTCCACTCTGAACAAGCTACAGTCAGAATTTTCAAGTTTTGAGAGCAGAAATGCCATGTCTATTCGGCACAACAAGAGAGGAGGCTGCTGCCATTTGCTCTGTTGAAATCTCTCTTGTTCTCTAGCTAGGTGGTTACTGCTTAAATGTTTAAGGGCCTCTGCTACGACAGTGATACAAAGCACTTTGGATTATTTCGAAACTGAAAAACACCCTAGCATTTATTCTTAGGTTTAACCTTTTGGGAAGTTTTAAAATTCTATTTTTTCTCATCATTGACATAGATATTAAATGTTTTAGTGATAGATATCTTTATGTTAAATGCTCCCACAGGCTCATTTTAGATGTTCCCAGAGAATAGATCTGAAGGTTTCAGGTGGTAAATGCATAGTGTGAGGATAAAAGCATTGACAGCTGGACTGAAGGAAAAGACAGGCCTTCATATTTGATCTTTCATTCTATAAGGAAGAAGAAATTTGAGTGAAAAGGCTTGGATCCTACAACCTATAGGAAATTAGAACATAGAGTCAAGGCAGAAGGGAAGCTGATACCCTATACTGGTCAGGGAGAGTGGCTGAAGGTCCCATGAGGATTGAGGTTGTTAAATTAGGCCAGTAAGTTAATTCAGACACAACTTGTATAGGAAAGAGTCTTTGGGGATCTGATCAGACGATCAGTTTGTGTGAAAGGGTGATTGCTCTGGGAGAGACCAAAGTCATATCACATGACTTCCACTCAGCTTCCCTCTGGCTTCACAGTAAAGAGTAGTGAGGAGAAGGTAGTTAGCATTATTTCTCTGGTTTATCACCTTGACAGTTATTAAACTACAATGTGTATTTGACAGGGATTCCACATTCAATAGAGGAGAGAGGGGTGAAGGAGGGAGGGGAGATGGAGGAGGAGGGGCGAGCTGGAAGTTTATCTAGAAATTAAGTGCTGGCATCTCACTGTTTTAAAACAAAAGTTTTACTTTAGAAGAGTTTTAGATTTACAGAGAAATTCTAAAGATAGAACAGAGTTCTTATATCCCTGCACCCAGTTCCCTCTACCTATTACATTAGTATGATCACAATGAACCATGGTTAATGAACGCATGTTGGCATATTTGTACTTACTAGGAAAGTGATGAGAAACCAAGACAGTGCGTTGAAAGCAGAGACATTACTCTGCCGACAAAGGTCTGTATTGTCAAGGCTATGGTCTTCCCAGTGGTGACATATGGTTGTGAGAGCTGGACTGTAAAGAAGGCAGAACACAAAAGAATTGATGCTTTTGAACTATGGTGTTGGAGAAGACTCTGGAGAGTCCCTTGGACTGCAAGGAGATCCAACCAGTCCATTCTGAAGGAGATCAGCCCTGGGATTTCTTTGGAAGGACTGATGTTGAAGCTGAAACTCCAATACTTTGGCCACCTCATGTGAAGAGCTGACTCATTGGAAAAGACCCTGATGCTGGGAGGGATTGGGGGCAGGAGAAGAAGGGAATGACAGAGGATGAGATGGCTAGATGGCATCACTGACTCAATGGACATGAATTTGAGTGAACTCTGGGAGTTGGTGATGGACAGGGAGGCCTGGCGTGCTGCGATTCATGGGGTTGCAAAGAGTCGAACATGACTGAGCAACTGAACTGAACTGAACTATGGGACTTTGGGTGGAAGACTGCAGAGGCAAAGTGCCATTTTTTTCACAACATATCAAGGGTATATACCACCAACGTGACTTTACCACCCTGAACACCTGGCTTAAGCAGGGTTGTTGGTGCTCTCTACTTTTAAGTTCATCTTTTCCCCCTCTTTCACTCTGTACTCTTTGAAGAATGTCATCGTGTGCAAACTGCACCTAAGGAGGGGAGACATCTACATTCAGATCAGATCAGATCAGTCGCTCAGTCGTGTCCAACTCTTTGCAACCCCATGAATCACAGCACGCCAGGCCTCCCTGTCCATCACCAACTCCTGGAGTTCACTCAGACTCACATCCATCCAGTCAGTGATGCCATCCAGCCATCTCATCCTCTGTCGTCCCCTTCTCCTCTTGCCTCCAATCCCTCCCAGCATCAGAGTCTTTTCCAATGACTCAACTCTTTGCATGCGGTGGCCAAAGTACTGGAGTTTCAGCTTTAGCATCATTTCTTTCAAAGAAATCCCAGGGCTGATCTCCTTCAGAATGGACTGGTTGGGTCTCCTTGCAGTCCAAGGGACTCTCAAGAGTCTTCTCTAACACCACAGTTCAAAAGCATCAATTCTTTGGTGCTCAGCCTTCTTCACACTCCAACTCTCACATCCATACATGACCACAGGAAAAACCATAGCCTTGACTAGACGGACCTTTGTTGGCAAAGTCTCTGCTTTTGAATATGCTATCTAGGTTGGTCATAACTTTCCTTCCAAGGAGTAAGCGTCTTTCAATTTCATGGCTGCAGTCACCATCTGCAGTGATTTTGGAGCCCAAAAAATAAAGTCTGATACTATTTCCACTGTTTCCCCATCTATTTCCCATGAAGTGATGGGACCGGATGCCATGATCTTAGTTTTCTGAATGTTGAGCTTTAAGCCAACTTTTTCACTCTCCACTTTCACTTTCATCAAGAGGCTTTTGAGTTCCTCTTCACTTTCTGCCATAAGGGTGGTGTCATCTGCATATCTGAGGTTATTGATATTTCTCCTGGCAATCTTGATTCCAGCTTGTGTTTCTTCCAGTCCAGCGTTTCTCATGATGTACTCTGCATATAAGTTAAATAAACAGGGTGACAATATACAGCCTTGACGTACTCCTTTTCCTATTTGGAACCAGTCTGTTGTTCCATGTCCAGTTCTAACTGTTGCTTCCTGACCTGCATACAGATTTCTCAAGAGGCAGGTCAGGTGGTCTGGTATTCCCATTTCTTGAAGAATTTTCCACAGTTTATTGTGATCCACACAGTCAAAGGCTTTGGCATAGTCAATAAAGCAGAAATAGATGTTTTTCTGGAACTCTTTTGCTTTTTCCATGATCCAGCAGATGTTGGCAATTTGATCTCTGGTTCCTCTGCCTTTTCTAAAACCAGCTTGAACATCAGGAAGTTCACAGTTCACATATTGCTGAAGCCTGGCTTGGAGAATTTTGAGCATTACTTTACTAGTGTGTGAGATGAGTGCAATTGTGTGGTAGTTTGAGCATTCTTTGGCATTGCCTTTATTTGGGGTTGGAATGAAAACTGACCTTTTCCAGTCCTGTGGCCACTGCCAAGTTTTCCAAATTTGCTGGCATATTGAGTGCAGCACTTTCACAGCATCATCTTTCAGGATTTGGAATAGCTCAACTGGAATTCCATCACCTCCACTAGCTTTGTTTGTAGTGATGCTTTCTAAGGCCCACTTGACTTCACATTCCAGGATGTCTGGCTCTAGGTGAGTGATCACACCATCGTGATTATCTGGGTCATGAAGATCTTTTTTGTATAGTTCTTCTGTGTATTCTTGCCATCTCTTATTAATATCTTCTGCTTCTGTTAGGTCCATACCATTTCTGTCCTTTATCGAGCCCATCTTTGCAAGACATGTTCCTTTGGTATCTCTGACATCTACACCAATTGTTTGTAATTCTTCTGTATGGGAAACATGTCCATTCCCCCATGTTTGTTCGTTCATTCATTTACTTATTTATCTCAGTATGGTTTAGTTCAGTTCAGTCACTCAGTCATGTCCAACTCTTTGCAACCCCATAGACTGCAGCATGCCAGGCCTCCCTGTCCATCACCAACTCCCGGAGCTTGCTCAAACTCATGTCCGTCGAGTTGGTGATGCCATCCAACCATCTCATTCTCTGTCATCCCCTTCTCCTCCTGCCTTCAATCTTTCTCAGCATCAGGGTCTTTTCCAATGAGTCAGTTCTTCCATTCAGGTAGCCAAAGTATTTAATCTTCAGCTTCAGCATCAGTCCTTCCAATGAGTATTCAGGACTGATTTCCTTCAGGATAGATTGGTTGGATCTCCTTGCCATCCAAGGGACTCTCAAGAGTCTTCTTCAACACTACAGTTCAAAAGCATCAGTTCTTCAGTGCTCAGTTTTCTTTATGGTCCAACTCTCACATCCATACATGACCATTGGAAAAACCATAGCTTTGACTAAGACTTTGTTGGCAGAGTAGTGTCTCTGCTTTTTAACATACTGTCTAGGTTTGTCAGAGCTGTTCTTCCAAAGAGAAAGTGTCTTTTAATTTCATGACTGCGGTCACCATCTGCAGTGATTTTGGAGCCCAAGAAAATAAAATCTGTCACTTTTTCCATTGTTACCCCATCTATTTGCCATGAAATGTTGGGACTGGATGTCATGATCTTAGTTTTTTGAATGTTGAGTTTTAAACCAGCTTTTTCACTCTCCTCTTTCACTTTCATCAAGAGGCTCTTTAGTTCCTCTTCACTTTCTGCCATAAGGGTGGTGTCATCTGCATATATGAGGTTATTGATATTTCTCCTGGCAATCTTGATTCCAGCTCGTGCTTCATCCAGCCTGGCATTTTGCAGTAAAAGAAGTTGAGTAAGCAGGGTGACAATATACAGCCTTGATGTACTCCTTTCCCAACTTGGAACCAGTCTGTTGTTCTAACTGTTCCTTCTTGACCTGCATACATATTTCTCAGGAGGCAGGTAAGGTGTCTGGCAAATATGATGTTAGCTGGAGGATTTTTGAAAATATTCATTATCAAGTGGAGGAAGTTCTCTCTATTCCTAGTTTTTTATGAGTTTTTTTCTTTCTTTTTTAATTTAATTTAATTTTTAAACTTTACATAATTGTATTAGTTTTGCCAAATATCAAAATGAATCCACCACAGGTATACATGTGTTCCCCATCCTGAACCCTCCTCCCTCCTCCCTCCCCATACCATCCCTCTGGGTCGTCCCAGTGCACCAGCCCCAAGCATCCAGTATCGTGCATCGAACCTGGACTGGCATCTCGTTTCATCCATGGTATTTTACACATTTCAATGCCATTCTCCCAAATCTTCCCACCCTCTCCCTGTCCCATAGAGTCCATAAGACTGTTCTATACATCAGTGTCTCTTTTGCTGTCTCGTACACAGGGTTATTGTTACCATCTTTCTAAATTCCATATACATGCGTTATTATACTGTATTGGTGTTTTTCCTTCTGGCTTACTTCACTTTGTATAATAGGCTCCAGTTTCATCCACCTCATTAGAACTGATTCAAATGTTTTCTTTTTAATGGCTGAGTAATACTCCATTGTGTATATGTACCACAGCTTTCTTATCCATTCATCTGCTGATGGACATCTAGGTTGCTTCCATGTCCTGGCTATTATAAACAGTGCTGCAATGATATGGGGTGCGATGATATAACAGTGCGATGATGAACAGTGATGCTGTGAGGTACATGTGTCTCTTTCCCTTCTGGTTTCCTCAGTGTGTATGCCCAGCAGTGGGATTGCTGGATCATAAGGCAGTTCTATTTCCAGTTTTTTAAGGAATCTCCACACTGTTCTCCATAGTGGCTGTACTAGTTTGCATTCCCACCAACAGTGTAAGAGGGTTCCCTTTTCTCCACACCCTCTCCAGCATTTATTATTTGTAGACTTTTGAATCGAAGCCATTCTGACTGGTGTGAAATGGTACCTTGTAGTGGTTTTGATTTGCATTTCTCTGATAATGAGTGATGTTGAGCATCTTTTCATGTGTTTGTTAGCCATCTGCATGTCTTCTTTGGAGAAATGTCTATTTAGTTCTTTGGCCCATTTTTTGATTGGGTCATTTATTTTTCTGGAGTTGAGCTATAGAAGTTGCTTGTATATTTTTGAGATTAGTTGTTTGTCAGTTGCTTCGTTTGCTATTATTTTCTCCCATTCTGAAGGCTGTCTTTTCACCTTGCTAATAGTTTCCTTTGATGTGCAGAAGCTTTTAAGGTTAATTAGGTCCCATTTGTTTATTTTTGCTTTTATTTCCAATATTCTGGGAGGTGGGTCATAGAGGATCCTGCTGTGATGTATGTCAGAGAGTGTTTTGCCTATGTTCTCCTCTAGGAGTTTTATAGTTTCTGGTCTTACGTTTAGATCTTTAATCCATTTTTAGTTTATTTTTGTGTATGGTGTTAGAAAGTGTTAATTTAATTTATTTTAATTGGAGCATAATTACTTTACAATATTGTGATGGTTTTTGCTATACATCAACATGAATTGACCACAGGTATACACGTGTCCCCCCCCATCCTGAACCTCCCTCCCGCCTCCCTCCCTACCCGATCCCTGTGGGTTGTCCCAGAGCACTGACTCTGGGTGCCCTGCTTCATGCATTGAACTTGCCCTGGTCATCTATTTTACATATGGTAATATACGTTTCAATGCTGTTCCCTCAAATCATCCCACCCTTGCCTCCTTCCACTGAGTCCAAAAGTCTGTTTTTACATCTGTGTCTCCTCTGCTGCCCTGCATGTAGGATTGTCAGTACCATCTTTCTAAATTCCATATATGTGTGCATTAATATACAATATTTTATATATATGTATATACACAATATAAAAGTATACAATATAAAAGTCATTCACTTTCAAGCTTTAAAGCCATGAATGGCATCTAGATTTTATTAAATGTTTTTTATTGTGTTAACTGATGTGATTTTTCTTCTTTAGCCTGTTAATGTGGGGGATTACACTGATTTTTTAGTATTGAACTAGGGCTTCCCTGGTGGCTCAGACAGTAAAGAATCCACCTGCAATGCAGGAGACATGGGTTTGATCCCTGAGTTAGGAAGATCCCCTAGAAGAAGGCATGGCATCCCATTCCAGTATTCTTGCCTGGAGAATCCCTGTGGACAGAGGAGCCTGGCAGGCTACAGACCATGGGGGTCACAAAGAGTCAGACACGACTGAGTGACTAAGCACATACATCCTGGAATAAATCCCACATGGCCAGAGTGTAAACTTATTTTTGTGTAAATTATTGGATTTGATTTGCTGATACTTGTTGAGCATTTTCATTCTTATGTTCATGAGAGATATTGGTCTCAAGTTTTCCTTCACTTGTTGTTGATCAGTCACTCAGTTGTGTCTGAATCTTTGCAACATCATGGACTGCTGTACACTAGGCTTCCTTGTCCTTCACCATCTCCCGGAGATGTTCAAACTCATGTCCATTAAGTCAGTGATGCCATCCAACCATCTTGTCCTCTGTCGTCCCCTTCTCCTCCTGCCCTCAATCTTTCCCAGCATCAAGGTCTTTTCTAACATGTCAGCTCTTTGCATCAGGTGGCCAAAGTATTGGAGCTTCAACATCAGTCTTTCCAATGAATATTCAGCATTGATTTCCTTTAGGATTGACTGGTTTATTCCAGGGGACTCTCAAGAGTCTTCTCCAACACCACAGTTTAAAAACATCAGTTCTTTGGCACTCAGCCTTCTTTATGGTCCAACTCTCACACCTATACGTGACTACTGGAAAAACCATAGCTTTGACTAGATGGACTTTTGTTGGCATAATAACGTCTCTGCTTTTTTATACACTGTCTAAGTTTGTCATAGCTTTTCTTCCAAGGAGCAAGTGCCTTTTAATTTCATGGCTGAAATCACCATCTGCAGTGAAAAGGCCTCTCATATATTTTGATAATTATATTTTCATTTAGCTCAAAATATTTTCAACTGTGCCTTTCATCCTTGACCATTGCATTATTTAGAAATGTGCTATTTAAATACAAATATTTGGAAGTTCTCTTTCTGTGGTTGATTTCTAGTTTAATTCCGTTGTGGTCTGAGAACCGATTTTGTATGTTTTTATGCTTTAACATTTAAAAAAGTTGTGTGCTATGGCTCAGAATGTAGCCTAGATTGGTGAATGTTCTGTGTGAGCTTGCAAATGTGAATTCTGCTCTTGTCTGATGGAGTAATCTGTACACTCTATACAGAAAAACTGGCTCAGTGGCGAAGACCAGAACCAGGTGTGTCTGCTTAAGTGCAGTAAGTTCCTGTTCTGTTGCCCCTTGGAGATTCCTCTTAGGTTATTTGCAAATGTCTCAATAAGCTTATGAGTTAAGGTATCAGAGATGAGCAAATTGAAGCTTACAAGAGTAAAATCACTTGGCTCTTTCTGCTCTTAAACCTTATGTCTCAGTCTGACAGCAACATTACTGCTCTTTCTACCAAATATCAAGGCACTAAGTTGCTCTGGTTCTAGGATGATTGATTAATTAGTGTTTTATGGAGGAGGAGCTAGACCTCGTTTTCAATCTAGCTGAAGTAATCAGTGTAGGAGGTAGCAAGACTTAGGTGAAAAGAAAAGTCATCTTTAACATGAACAAAAGAAATGTAGGAGGAACTAGGCAAGAATGGATTAGTAATAGGGTATGGGCTAAAGAATGTGACATTTGAAGTCAAGGGCAATTAGAAGATAAGTTTTAGTTTCAAAGAAAATTAAGTAGTTTGAGGAAAGGGGAAGAGAGCTCAGGTTGATCGGTGCTTCTCAATTAGGCACTTTTGCGTCCATGTTCTCATTGAATACACAGAACAAGTCTGTGAAATGTCTCCACAGCTGGTAGAATCCCCTCTTCCCTGACCTGCCCTGGCCTACTGCATAATGATGCTTCCTAGGAAAGAAGAGAAGGACCCAGAAAATAAAGTGGTGGAAATTTAGAAAGGAATGTAGGGTGATGACTGGGTATCCCAGATGGAGGGAAATGTGCTATTATCAGTCTTTAAGAAGACATGCCAGAGAAGGCAATGGCACCCCACTCCAGTACTGTTGCCTGAAAAATCCATGGACAGAGGAGCCTGGTAGGCTGCCGTCCATGGGGTCGCTAAGAGTCGGGAATGACTGAGCGACTTCACTTTCACGCATTGGAGAAAGAAATGGCAACCCACTCCAGTGTTCTTGCCTGGAGAATCCCAGGGATGGGGAAGCCTGGTGGGCTGCTGTCTCTGGGGTTGCACGGAGTTGGACACGACTGAAGCGACTTAGCGGCAGCAGCAGCAGCAAGAAGACATGCGGTATGAGAATGGACATTCTGACTGCAGATCATTTGGGGGCAGGAAGTGGGTGGGTCCTGGAACTGGGGGCAGGAGGGGCTTCCTCTCAACTAGGCAGGAGTGTGTGCAGAGGCCAGGCCAGGGTTCTAGTGGTAGGAACCAGAATCCTAACCCTGACCCCAACTCTTGGCCTTGTGAGGCACCATTGAGGTCTCTGCTCTGACTCACCTATCTCTTTGTATAAACCTTCCAAGAATTTAGGGGAGGACTAATTCTAGGCAGAGCTGAATTCCTTCTAACAGAGACTCCCTGGATCATGGATAATTCAAAGAAGCATGCACACGTGTGATGTGTATTGAGAGAATGGAGTTGTCAAGGAGCTTCACTCTGGAAGGCAGAGATTTGATGCAGCAGCCATAGCTGAATGAAACGCTTGTGAATGGGGGATTTTTTTTTTATCCCCCAAAGCCCCTTGACCTCCTTATTCAACATCTGGAAAAATAGTACAGTACCAGCAGCGGGAACGCGCTTCCCAGGTAGAGATGGCTTTGATGTTATGAACCCTCAGAGATACATTAGTGGGGCCCATCAGTCACAAGAGCTAGAGAGCCCAAGTCACCTTGGCCAGCTGTTGAGCCAAACAGGGATATTTATGTTCTGACCTTTTTTTTTTTAATTTTTAATTTAATTTTATTTTTAAACTTTACATAATTGTATTAGTTTTGCCAAATATCAAAATGAATCCGCCACAGATATACATGTATTCCCCATCCTGAACCCTCCTCCCTCCTCCCTCCCCATACCATCCCTCTGGGTCGTCCCAGTGCACTAGCCCCAATCATCCAGTATCGTGCATCGAACCTGGACTAGTTCTGACCTCTTGATGCTGTTTAAACAGACCTGCCTCCTGAGATTGAATCAACACCGTGCAGGTCCAAGGATCACCCTGGGAGAGAAGAAAGACATTCCCTGATAGGTAGAAAAGAAGGTTAGGGGTGTTTCACTTGAAATATATATCTCAAGCTAGAGGGGTTGAATGTATCAGCTATACAAATAACTAGTCAATTTGCCTTGTGTGTGGATTGCAAAATGTCTCGTTGAGGGGTTGGGGTAAGCATAGACGGTAAATAGAAAATGTATTTTGGATACCAAAGATAAAGAATGTATATTTGTGTTAAGATCTGCCAGATAACCCTTTTATGTCCCTCTAGCACCTGGTACTGCATTCAGTCTGCAATTTAATGTGGTACTATTCTGAAGGTTTTGGCAGCTTCTCCAGGAAGAGGCAGAGAGAATGATCTCTGTAAATATTTGCCAGTGGGTGAGTGAATGGGTGAATAAATGGCTATAGGGGTGGGTGGGTGGATGTGTGGGTAAGTGGGTGGGTGGGGGGGTGGGTGAGTGAATAACGAATGAGTGAGTGGCTAGAATGATGGATGGAGCAGTATAACTGGAATTTCTGAGACTCAGTGTTGGTCGCATAATGGATCATGACTGGGCTGTCGTGTGTCTGGTTGTCAGTAGGCTGTCGATACTGTCCTATGTTAATGGGCATGTCTGAGTTTCTAATGTGGGACATTATTCAACTACACTGTGAGTCTTGAAGACAAATGTGGGCACAGAACCCGCCAGCTGGAAGAGAATGTGGCTGGGCTAAATTCACCTTTTCCTGCACGTTCCCAGCCACTCTGAGTTGCCATTTCTTCATCTTCGAGAAGAGGGTGAGAGCTTCAATCTCACAGGATGGGTGTGAGGATTAAATAAGACCACACTAATATTCCTGGTTGATACTTATAAAAAGACCTCTTACAGTAACCTACAGGTTACTATAGCCAGTAACCTACAGTTACTACAGGAACTGTTTTTAGTCATCAACATATACCAACTCACAGCAATCCAATGAGGTAGGTGCTATTACAGCTCTCATGTTAAAGAGGAGAGACTGAGGCAGAGAGGCTGAGAGATTTGAACAAGACCTTCAGCTAATAAGGCAGATCTGGACTTCAAATCCAGCCAGGCTGGTTCTAGGGCATGTACGTTTAGCCCTTTGCTCTGCATCCTTCTGAACGTGTAGAGTGCTGAGCAGAGCCCTTGGGTGGTGGGTCTTCCGTAAAGGGGTAATTCCTTCCCTCTTGGTTCATTAGTTGCTCTGAGATGGTGACGGTGGCCTGTCCCCTGTGGCCAGAGCTGACAGGAGACGAGGAAGACAGCTAGTGAGTTCGGTCTTGGCCGGGCATGCAAAGTCTCTTTTCTTTTTATGCTTTTAGTCTGATTCTTAAAATGTGAAAGACATAGATGTCAGGATCCTTAAGAATAAAATCAATATTCCTTACCTCAGCCCAGGCCTTGTTAAGGAAAAGAAACACATCTCTTTTCAAATGCATTTGGAGACAGTTTTGTGAACTGCTTTGCAATTTTGGTGCTCAGGCACTTTAGAACAAAGTAATAAGAAAATTGCTCTTTTAAAAGCATGCCTCGGGCAATGTTCACCGTTATGATTATTATGACTATTGTTATTATTGTTATCTTCTGTGTGTGTATGGGAGAGATACACAGGGTGGTGATCAACTTTATATTCTTTTCTACTATAATTTAAGCTGATATGTTATCATGAGAAGATCGATGTGACCTACACACAGTCTCTCTGCTGGCTCAGTTGGTAAGGAGGCTGCCTGCAGTGCAGAAGACCTGGGTTCGATCCCTGGGTTGGGACGATCGCCTGGAGAAGGGAATGGCAACCCACTCCAGTATTCTTGCCTGGAGAATCCCCTGGACAGAGAAGCCTAGCAGGCTACAGTCCATGGGGTCACAAGAGTCGGACACGACTGAGAGACTAAACCGCATGAGAAGATTGCTCAGTCAATGAGAATCAGAAAATAGGAAATGTATGTTAATATATGCAGTATGTTTCAATAGTTAGGACTATTGTCTTGGGAGGCTGGGTGCAAATCTTGCTTCCACTCCTTGTCGTGTGACCCTAGGTTCCTCTACAAGCCTCAGCCAAAAATGGAAATGGTTTTGTGGAGAGTTGCTGTCATGATCAAGTAAGATAATGTTAGTAATTATGTTACTGTAAATCTGAAAGACTAGATAAATGTACGGGAGAACACTCATTTGTGGAAGGCATGGTGTCCAGAAGGCAAGCAGAGCTGGTGTAAGTCTCTTCTCATGCGCTTTGTTACTAATCCTTGGTTATCTCATCTTTAAAAGTGGGGTCGTAATACTCACATAACAGGATTTTCTTTTTAGAATTCAAGAAGATTAATGTACATAAAATGTTTGGCATAGTATCTGGTACATGGTAACCGCTCAACAGTGTTAGCAATTATAATTGATTATGACCCGTGGCTCAGAAGTGATGCCACAAAGGATAGGACATGAAAAAGGAAGAAATGATTCAAACCAGTGATTTCTCAGTAAGCATTCTTTATATCTCTTGTATGTGTGTGTTTACATGTGTGTGTGTACTTTAGCATGTTTAATGATGAATTTCCATGGTAAGAATGGGATGAATCACAGAATTAATTTAGTCTTTACAACAGTTGAAAGCAGCATAAAACGTTTTTCCCTTCTGGAGGCCGTGCCCTGTTCTCAGCTGACTCTGGCCAGATTCTCTGCTGTCCAATCACTCTAAGTGCCTGCTGGGTAGCTCAGCATGCCCCCTAGAGCGTGGCTGTCCCTCTCGGTCAGAGGAACATGACCCCCGTGTGGTGGGGCACTTTTCTAACTTGGATGGGCTGCCAACACCTACTGTTTACGTGGGCTGTGCATCCTGTGCAGCATGCGGGGCTCACAGGGGGATCTAGGAAGAGCACCTTACCCTCCTCTTGCCCCCCTTCAAGGGACAGTCCTGTGACTGCTCCTCACCAGGAGGCCTCACACCTTCCTCCTAGTCTGCTTGACTCCAGTCTCCTTTCGGTTAATCATCTTCCCATCACTGTCCCATCCATGGTTTGCACACCCCTATCTGATCACATTGTTCCCCTGATGAAATCCTTTTACTAGCAGAGTGGAGACTAGGCTGCTTTGCACAATGGACAGACTTTTCCTGAGCTGGCCTTGACTTGACTCTTTAGCTCCCACGTCTGCCTGCCCCGCTATGCACACATTTATGTAGCCTACTATAGACCATGTGCGACTCATGAGCGAAAACTAATCCTCTGTACCTCTTGTAACTGGCATATAGATGGTGCCCAATAAATGTTTTGTTTTGTTTTCCTTTTAACAGGCAGTTTAAATGTTTAAAAATTTGACTCTGGGTCAGGGAGCTCTGCCCTGGACTCTTGGACTCTCCGTTTTATTGATCTGTAATGCAGGTCAAGTAGATAAGATGGCTAAGTCTTAGTTTCACCCTCCATATGGTAGAGGCAGTGGTGCTTACCCATAGGGTTGTTTTGAGGATGGCAAAAGGCCTGGTGTGCAGTAAGAACTTAAAAGATGATAGCTTTTATTATTATTAAATCTTTGTTGAACACAAACCATAGCATGGTTTATGGAAAAGAAGACTCATAAAAGGGACACTGATAGTCTTTTGATTCCAGAAACCACCAGAGACACATGACAGAGGACAGTTTCATCTGAGAGTTTATGCTGACGATGGTGATGGCAACTGCTGGGGACCTTTGACATCTGAGAGTGTGGTAGGGGGTCTTCAGTTGCAAGTAACTGAAAACCTAACCCAAGTGGGCTTAGCTAGTATTTTTTCTTTCTAAATTAAATTTTTTTTAAGTTAAAGTGTAGTTACTTTGCAATGTTTTGTAACTTTCTTCTGCTGCTGCTGCTGTGTCGCTTCAGTCATGTCCGACTCTGTGCGACCCCGTAGACGGCAGCCCACCAGGCTCCGCTGTCCTTGGGATTCTCCAGGCAAGAACACGGGAGTGGGTTGCCATTTCCTTCTCCAATGCATGAAAGTGAAAAGTGAAAGTGAAGTTGCTCAGTCGTGTCCGACTCTTAGTGACCCCATGGACTGCAGCCTTCCAGGCTCCTCCGTCCATGGGATTTTCCAGGCAAGAGTACTGGAGTGGGGTGCCATTGAGCAAAATGCATCCTCCCTTTTGGACTTCTTTCCCATCAGGTCCCCACAGTGCATTAAGTCGGGTTTCCTGTGCTATGCAGTAGTTTCTCACTAGTTATTTCACCCAGAGTATCAATATGTGTATGTGTCAATCCCAATCTCCCAATTCTACCCTCCTGCCAATGTTCATAGCAGCACTATTTACAACAGCCAGGACACAGAAGTAACCTAAATGTCCGTTAACTTTTTAAAAACGGTTAATTGCTTATATTACTAGACAGCAACAAGGGGGAGTGAGCTTCAGTGTTGATTTGATTGAAGTACTCAATGATGTATCAAAGATCCAGGGTCTTTTATCTATGTCATACCAGCCATATCCTAAGGCCATCTTCTTTGTTGGTATATCTTGTTTGTCAAAACCTTCTGGAACATGATGACAATATTCAGGGAGAGGAACAGGGTTGCTTCTAGAAACTCTCTTAGATGGTGGAAACTTTGCTTTCCTGAAATGACTACACTTCTTGGCCCTGAATGAACCTCATATCTGTCAGTGAACCACTGGATGGTGTTCAGGCAGTGAGGTTGTGCTAACTGCTTTGGCTTGAGTCACCTGCTCCATCCTCAGAACCAAGGCATGTGCTTTGTGGTGACAGGGTAAGGAAATCTAAGTATTGAGAAAGGGGACAGGGTGCTAGGAAAGAAACTGTTTTCTGAGCTTCTGAAAGAATCAGCAGCTCTCACGGCAGATATACCAGTTTCAGAGAATGGGAGGCATATCTCCATATCTTTATTGCCTCATCTCAGCACCTAAGAGGTGCTTTTAAAAGTGCTTTTCTATATCGTTCTTTTGACAACCACTAACAATACCCCCACCAGCCCCGCAAAATACACGAAAGACATTTCTCACTTTTTGTAGTGTCTACTATTTGCACTACTGTCTTTTAACTTTGAGTCTTGGTTCTCTTAAGATGTTTATTATCCAAATAACTCTCTGAGGTGTTGCTAGGTTGTCTCTATAAATAAGAAAACAAACTAAACTCAGGGAGGTTGATGTAAGTTTTTCAAATTCAGAAACAAAATTAACAACAGAGCCAGGATTTGATCCAGATCTCTCTGGTTGCAAAGTTCATGTTCTTTCCAAGACTCCATGCTACTTTCTTATTCTAGAAACAAGGCAGAGACTTCCATTTGAAAATAAATTTGCCAACTTGATATTCTTTCCATCTCCTCCTGGGCACCATCCAAAGCAACAAGGAGGATAGAAAACAAAATTCCAACTCTTTTTTCACTGAAAATAGGAGACAGACTGAAAAATATTATGTAGGAGCTGTCAACAGTACGCAATAGCTGTGAGAGAGGAAGTCACCAAAAGCGGAGACTAGAACTCAGTAAAGTATTTGACCAAAAAAAAAAAAAAAAATACAAAAACAAAACTTGATTCTGAGAGAACTATTCTAGAGGAGAAAAATCTCTATCCTTTGATTGAAAATGAGGATGAGGACATAGGATAACCTGAGAGGCAGATATTCCCCAAACTTGGTTAGATTTAGAGAAATGAGGGGGCTGAAAGTATCAGTCAGTTTCAGAAAGGTCAAACCATTCTTAAGGACAAAATTTGAAAGAGCATAGGGCTAATAAATACTACAAAAATACAAGAAAGGACATAGAAAATAGAAATGAGAAGAGTAAACAAAGTGAAATGTAGATATAAAAATTAGCTAAAGAGAACTTGTTCAGTTGCTATTTGTGTCTGACTCTCTGTGACCTCTGGACTGCCGCACGTCAGGCTTCCCTGTCCTTCAGTATTCCCTGGAGTTTGCTCAAACTCATGTCCATTGAGTCGGATGGTGATGCCATCCAACCATCTCATCCTCTGTTGCCTCCTTCTCTTCCTGCCCTCAGTCTTTCCCAGAATCAGGATCTTTTTCAGTGAGCCGGCTCTTCATATCAAGTGACCAAAGTACTGGAGCTTCAGCATTAGTCCTTCCAATGAATATTCAGGACTGGTTTCCTTTAGGATTGACTGGTTTGGTCTCCTTGCATTGCCAGGGACTCTCAAGAATCTTCTCCAGCACCACAGTTCAAAACCATGGATTCTTCAGTGCTCAACCTTCTTTTTGGTCCACCTCTTACCTCTGTACACGACCCCTGGAAAAACCTTTGTTGGCAAAGTGATGCCTCTACTTTTTAATATGCCGTCTAGGTTTGTCATCGCTTTTCTTCTGAGGAGCAAGCGTCTTTTCCTATAAGGACACTAAGGCTCCTGCCAATGCAGGAGACATGAGTTCGATCCCTGGTCCAGGAAGATCCCACATACTTTGGAGCAACTAAGCCCATGTGCCACATCTATTGAGCTTATGCTGTAGAGCCTGGGAACTGCAGCTATCGAACCCATGAACTGCAGCTACCGAAACCTGTACTCTGGAACCTGTGCTCCACAACAAAAGAAGCTGCCACCAGGAGAAACCCCGCACTGCAGTGAAGACCCAGCACAGCCATAAATAAATTGATTAATTAAATAAAATAAAAAAGAGTACAAATACGAAAAAGGGTGTTATTGATGAAAACTTGATGATAGGGAGCTAATAGATAAATAAAAAATTAATGGCTAAGAGTATCACGTACAATTAAAAATTTAAAAGGAGTCACTAGAATAAAGTACAGACCCTTCTAAATATCAAAAGAACTGAATGAAACAAAACTGGTTACAAAGCAAAGAAAGCACAATAATATGGTAGAACTTGAACCAGAGTATTAGTCATATGGTCAAATGTAAAAGAGCTAAACTCACTGTGGTAGGAAGAACACTGCTCCTCCTCCAGGCCCCCAGAGATGTTTGCATCTTAGTCCCTGGAACCTGTGATTAAGTTATATTACTTGGCGAGGGTTGTGGATGGAATTAAGGTTGCAGATCAGTTAACTTTAAGATTATTTTAAGTAATCTGAATTATCTGGGTGTGTCTGATACAGTCACAGGTGTTCTTTAAAGAGGGAGAGGGAAACAACTATAATGAGAAGTGGTGCAATCTGAAGGGGACTCAGTCTACCAGTTTGGTTTAGAATACGGGGAAGGCGCCATAAACCAAGGGGTGCACATTAGTTTCTCATTGCCGCTGTAACAGAATTATCACAAATTTGGTAGCCCCAAACAACACAAATTTATTGTCTTATAATTGTCAAGATCAGAAGTCTAAAATGGGTCCCACTGGACTAAAAGCAAGGTGCTGACCTGGCTGCATTTCTCCTGGGAGTTCCAGGAGAGAATTCTTTCCTTCTTCCAGGTTCCAGAGGTGGCCTGCGCTCCTTGGTCTCAAAGAGTAGGACATGATTGAGTGACTAAGCAAGCATGCAAGCAAGCAAGCAACAAGCAAGGGGAAGGGCTGAGGGGAGGAACTGGGAGGCAGAGATAGATATGAATACACTACGGATACTGTGTGCAAAACAGGTAACTGATGAGAACATAGCGTATGGCGCATGAACTCTCCTTAATGTGCTGTGGTGGCCTGAGTGGAAAGGAGGTCCGGAGGGGAGAGGGGATATGTATGTGTGTATGTATGGCTGACTCATTCTGTTGTGCAGTAGAAACTAACAACCTTGTAGAGCCACTATTATCCAAAAAAAAAAAAAAATTTAATTAAACAAATGAAACCAAAAGCAAATTCTTGGAAATACATACATATATATATATAAAATATACATATATATAAATATGCATACATATATATAATATACACACATATAAATATGCATACATATATAAACAAATATTTATAACATATATTATGTATTTATATGTATATTGTATATTATTATATATAGTTATAATTATAATTAGAACTATAATTATATATTATATATAAACATATTATATATATTATATATAATAAATTATATATAATATATAATATAATAAATTATATATATATATAATTCAGGAGCGCAGGCCACCTTTGGAACCTGGAAGAAACAAGGAAAGAATTCTCTCCTGAGACTCCCAGAAGAAATGCAGCCAGGTTAGCACTTTGGTTTTAGTCCAGTGGGACCCATTTTAGACTTCTGATCTCAAGAATCGTAAGACAACAAATTTGTGTATGTATATATGTATATATATTATTTATATATGTGTGTGTGTATGTTATATATAATATTATATTATGCTATATTATAATAATATACAATGCTGCTGCTGCTGCTAAGTCACTTCAGTCGTGTCCGACTCTGTGTGACCCCATAGACGGCAGCCCACCAGGCTCCCCCATCCCTGGGATTCTCCAGGCAAGAACACTGGAGTGGGTTGCCATTTCCTCCTCCAATGCAGGAAAGTGAAAAGTGAAAAGTGAAAGTGAAGTCGCTCAGTCGTGTCCGACTCTCTGCGACCCCATGGATTGCGGCCCACAAGGCTCCTCTGTCCATGGGATTTTCCAGGCAAGAGCACTGGAGTGGGTTGCCACTGCCTTCTCCTAATATATAATACATAATAATATAATAAATAATAAAATATATAATAATATAATATAAAAATATATAATATAATTATATATAATATAGTATATATAAACTATATATTATTATATAGTTATAATTATAAATACATTTATATATTATATAGTATATTAATATTAATATTATATTATTATATATAATATATATTATAATGTACAATATTATAATATTATACAGTACAATATTATAATATATACTATTATATAATGATATTATTATATACATAAATATACATACATTTATATATATATAAACACTAGCCATCTATCCACTGTCAAATGGAAATCTAAAAAATGAGATGACTTCCTACAACTCCCTGAAAATAACCTTTAAAATCTAGATGAAATAAGCAAAACAATTTTCTAGGAAAATATAATTTATCAAGCCTGATCATAGAGGAGATTAAAGTTTAAACATATCAATTATAAAGAAAGTCTTGAAAGAGCTATCATCTCCTCCATGAAGAAAAAAATGCTATATAGTTTCTAGGGGAATTTTAACCAAACTATTAAAACACAGCTATTCCTTACAGCAGAGAATCTGGCAGCTACACACTATGCAAATGATTAAAGCGAACATCATTTGTAGCAGGACAAACATATGTGTAAGGGCGGCAGTGAGGAGATACCCCTCGTCCAAGGTAAGGAGCAATGGCTGTGCCTTGCTGGAGCAGCCATGAAGAGAATACCCCACACCCAAGGTAAGAGAAACCCAAGTAAGACGGTAAGTGTTGCAAGAGGGCATCAGAGGGCAAACACACAGAAAACTAGTCAATCTAATCACACTAGGATCACAGCCTTGTCTAACTCAATGAAACTAAGCCATGCCCGTGGGGCAACCCAAGATGGGCGGGTCATGGTGTAGAGATTTGACAGAATGTGGTCCACTGGAGAAGGGAATGGCAAACCACTTCAGTATTCTTGCCTTGAGAACCCCATGAACAGTATGAAAAGGCAAAATGATAGGACTCTGAAAGAGAAACTCCCCAGGTCAGTACGTGCCCAATATGCTACTGGAGATCAGTGGAGAAATAACTCCAGAAAGAATGAAGGGATGGAGACAAAGCAAAAAGAATACCCAGCTGTGGATGTGACTGGTGATAGAAGCAAGGTCCGATGCTGTAAAGAGCAATATTGCATAGGAACCTGGATTGTCAGGTCCATGAATCAAGGCAAATTGGAAGTGGTCAAACAAGAGATGGCAAGAGTGAACATCAACATTCTAGGAATCAGTGAACTAAAATGGACTGGAATGGGTGAATTTAACTCAGATGACCATTATATCTACTACTGCGGGCAGGAATCCCTTAGAAGAAATGGAGTAGCCATCATGGTCAACAAAAGAGTCCGAAATGCAGTACTTGGATGCAATCTCAAAAACGACAGAATGATCTCTGTTCATTTCCAAGGCAAACCATTCAATATCACAGTAATCCAAGTCTATGCCCCAACCAGTAACGTTGAAGAAGCTGAAGTTGAACAGTTCTATGAAGACCTACAAGACCTTTTAGAACTAACACCCAAAAAAGATGTCCTTTTCATTATAGGGGACTGGAATGCAAAAGTAGGAAGTCAAGAAACACCTGGAGTAACAGGCAAATTTGGCCTTGGAATACGGAATGAAGCAGGGCAAAGGCTAATAGAGTTTTGCCAAGAAAATGCACTGGTCAAACCAAACACCCTCTTCGAACAACACAAGAGAAGACTCTATACATGGACATCACCAGATGGTCAACACCGAAATCAGATTGATTATATTCTTTGCAGCCAAAGATGGAGAAGCTCTATACCGTCAGCAAAAACAAGACCAGGAGCTGACTGTGGCTCAGACCATGAACTCCTTATTGCCAAATTCAGACTGAAATTGAAGAAAGTAGGGAAAACCACTAGACCATTCAGGTATGACCTAAATCAAATCCCTTATGATTATACAGTGGAAGTAAGAAATAGATTTAAGGGCCTAGATCTGATAGATAGAGTGCCTGATGAACTATGGAATGAGGTTCGTGACATTGTACAGGAGACAGGGATCAAGACCATTCTCATAGAAAAGAAATGCAAAAAAGCAAAATGGCTGTCTGAGGAGGCCTTACAAATAGCTGTGAAAAAAAGAGAAGCGAAAAGCAAAGGAGAAAAGGAAAAATATAAACATCTGAATGCAGAGTTCCAAAGAATAGCAAGAAGAGATAAGAAAGCCTTCTTCAGCGATCAATGCAAAGAAATAGAGGAAAACCACAGAATGGGAAAGACTAGGGATCTCTTCAAGAAAATCAGAGATACCAAAGGAACATTTCATGCAAAGATGGGCTCAATAAAGGCCAGAAATGGTATGGACCTAACAGAAGCAGAAGATATTAAGAAGAGATGGCAAGAATACACAGAAGAACTGTACAAAAAAGATCTTCACGACCCAGATAATCACAATGGTGTGATCACTGACCTAGAGCCAGACATCCTGGAATGTGAAGTCAAGTGGGCCTTAGAAAGCATCACTATGAACAAAGCTAGTGGAGGTGATGGAATTCCAGTTGAGCTATTTGAAATCCTGAAAGATGATGCTGTGAAAGTGCTGCACTCAATATGCCAGCAAATTTGGAAAACTCAGCAGTGGCCACAGGACTGGAAAAGGTCAGTTTTCATTCCAATCCCAAAGAAAGGCAATGCCAAAGAATGCTCAAACTACCGCACAATTGCACTCATCTCACACGCTAGTAAAGTAATGCTCAAAATTCTCCCGGCCAGGCTTCAGCAGTGCGTGAACCGTGAACTTCCTGATGTTGAAGCTGGTTTTAGAAAAGGCAGAGGAACCAGAGATCAAATTGCCAACATCTGCTGGATCATGGAAAAAGCAAGAGAGTTCCAGAAAAACATCTATTTCTGCTTTATTGACTATGCCAAAGCCTTTGACTGTGTGGATCACAATAAACTGTGGAAAATTCTTCAAGAAATGGGAATACCAGACCACCTGATCTGCCTCTTGAGAAATTTGTATGCAGGTCAGGAAGCAACAGTTAGAACTGGACATGGAACAACAGACTGGTTCCAAATAGGAAAAGGAGTCCGTCAAGGCTGTATATTGTCACCCTGTTTATTTAACTTACATGCAGAGTACATCATGAGAAATGCTTGACTGGAGGAAGCACAAGCTGGAGTCAAGATTGCAGCGAGAAATATCAATAACCTCAGATATGCAGATGACACCACCCTTGTGGCAGAAAGTGAAGAGGAACTAAAAAGCCTCTTGATGAAAGTGAAGGTGGAGAGTGAAAAAGTTGGCTTAAAGCTCAACATTCAGAAAACTAAGATCATGGCATCCGGTCCCATCACTTCATGGGAAATAGATGGGGAAACAGTGGAAACAGTGGCAGACTTTATTTTTCTGGGCTCCAAAATCACTGCAGATGGTGACTGCAGCCGTGAAATTGAAAGACACTTACTCCTTGGAAGGAAAGTTATGACCAACCTAGATAGCATATTCAAAAGCAGAGACATTACTTTGCCAACAAAGGTTCGTCTAGTCAAGGCTATGGTTTTTCCAGTGGTCAGGTATGGATGTGAGAGTTGGACTGTGAAGAAGGCTGAGCACCGAAGAATGGATGCTTTTGAACTGTGGTGTTGGAGAAGACTCTTGAGAGTCCCTTGGACTGCAAGGAGATCCAACCAGTCCATTCTGAAGGAGATCAGCCCTGGGATTTCTTTGGAAAGAATGATGCTAAAGCTGAAACTCCAGTACTTTGGCCACCTCATGAGAAGAGTTGACTCATTGGAAAAGACTCTGATGCTGGGAGGGATTGGAGGCAGGAGGAGAAAGGGACGACAGAGGATGAGATGGCTGGATGGCATCACTGACTCGATGGACGTGAGTCTGAGTGAACTTCAGGAGTTGGTGATGGACAGGGAGGCCTGGCATGCTGCGATTCATGGGGTCGCAAAGAGTTGGACACAATTGAGCGACTGATCTGATCTGATCTGAATGCACTAAGAAGGATATGACCTCATTTTTCATGCTATTTCTGACAAAATAATCATAACTTGAATCTAGTCATGAAGAAATACCAGGAAACTCAAGTTGAGGGATATGACACCACATAAATAACCCATACTCTTTGAAAATATAAAGATTTTTAAAGACAGAGACTAAAGATTAAAAGAGACTGGAGAGACATGACAAATACCATGTGATGTCAGATTGGGCCAACTAGAGAAAACTAGGAGAAACATTTTTGGGAAAACTGGTAAAATTTAATAAAGGTCTATAGATTAGATGATGATAGTATTGTATCAATGTTAATTTACTGATTTTGATAGTTGTCTTGTAGTTATATAAGAATACGTCCTTGTGTTCAGAAAATACACAGCAAGTTTTTAGGGTTAAAGGGATATATCTATAACTTACTCTTAACTGACTCAGAAAAAATTACATATAAATTTAGGGACCCTGAGGTTTGGTAAATTGCCCGTTTTTAAAAATAACTTTTCTGTAAATCGGTAATTCTTCAAAACAAAATGCTAAATAACTGATAATTCCATGATATTTAAACTAACCTAGAACAAAGGAGGAGAAGGCAATGGCAACCCACTCCAGTACTTTTGCCTGGAAAATCCCATGGACCGAGGAGCCTGGTAGGCTGCAGTCCATGCGGTCGCTAGGAGTCAGCCACGACTGAGCGACTTCACTTTCACTTTTCACTTTCATGCATTGGAGAAGGAAATGGCAACCCACTCCAGTGTTCTTGCCTGGAGAATCCCAGGGACGGCGGAGCCTGGTGGGCTGCCGTCTGTCGGGTCGCACAGAGTCAGACAAGACTGAAGAGACTTAGCAGCAGCAGCAGAACAAAGAAAAAGAAACATTTTTCTAAAATAGTGCCATTAATATTGTTAAAGCCTGATGAAGATTGAGATGAAAAGAAAACTGAAAAACCAAAGTTACTTGCGAATATCAGTACAAAATTCTAAATAAAGTATGAGAGACTATAGTGCAGTATGAAAAGTAAAAGACTTGAACTCTCACACATTAGAGGGCCAAGTATTACTTCAGGAAATTAATGATGATTTCATATTAGGAAACTGATTAACAATGTAAAGAGAAAAATCACCAGATTACCTCTATGATTGTTGAAAAGGCATTTATACAATTCCGTGCTTATTAATAAAATAGAAATCAATGGATTCTTCATTAACATGACAAAGTGTATTTCTCTCAGCTTCAGAGCCAGTGTTATGCCCAATGCGGAAACACTAGTAGCGTTCCAGCTAAAGAGAAAGACGGTTACTCATTCCTTATAGGTTGTTACACACTAGATGGTTTCCGTGTAAGGCTTCATTTAAGTCTCCATCTTGTTTAAGTTCTAGTCTCTGTAATTTCCTTTATTCTACTTCATGTGAGCTTAATTTTATCCTCTTTTTGTAACTTCTTGTGATGAATTCTTAGATTATTCATTTTCACAGTTTCTTATCTCTAAATGTATGCAGTTCAAGTGTATATATATATTTCCTTCTAGGCACAGTTTTAGCTGTGGCCCACGACCATGTAATATTTTCCTTAATGTTTAGCTCAAGGTGTTTTATTATTTCTGTGTTTTATTTCTTCATTGACCAATGGGTTGTTAAGAAACATGTTGCTTAAACTCCAAATGTTTTATGGTTAAAAATATTTTGATTATTGGTAACCAAATTAATCCCTACACAGTCAGAGAACATATCAGTATAATTTCAAGTCCTTTGGAATTTGTGGGCATTTGCTTCATGACCCAGCAACATGGCTAGTTTTTGTAAATCCATATGCACTTAAAATGTACTTTTTAAAGGGTGGATGCAGTGTTCTATATATGTAATTGGATCAGCTTTGCTAATCATGTTGTTTAGGTAGTCTACATCATTATAGTTTTTTTGGCTGTTGCTTGTTCTATCAGTTACTGAGAGAGAGGTGTTTGGTAATTTAAACAGGTAATCGGTCATTTAAAACAAGATTATACAAACATATCTTAAGCATTTTATTTTTCTTTATAGAATACCAGTATACGTGTAGTTGTTAATCTTTATAGATGTGGGGCAAAGGTCTTTCCTTCAAAATTTTGTGCCATCTTGTCTTTGGCAAGATGCTTAAGCCCACGTACTTTCACGGGTCCACTTGTTCCATGAGGAATTCACTCATCTTGGCCCTGCAAAGTGGTGAGACCACAGGCTCTCCACCCAACTGACTCTCTCCAGTTAGACTCTCTCATGCTCAGGCAGCCACCCACAAGACAGGCAAATCCACAGGGATGCTTGTTTATTAGTTTAAACCAGGTGGTTGATTCCTAAACTTCAGGGTGCATCTGAATCAGCGGGAGGGCTCGATAAATCACAGACTGCTGGGTCCCACCCCCAGAGTTTCTGATTCAGTTGGCCTGGACTGGGGTTGGTAATTTGCATTTCTAACCAGCTCCCAGTTAATGCTGATGTTGCCGATCTAGGGACTGCACTCTGAGAATCACTGGTTTGGCTGATCATGTTAACTCCATTCTTCTTGTCTGGGCTACTGTGGACAAGGATCTATGATAAATCCATTCTGAAAAATGTGTTCAGGACTGGAGGTTCAGGTCAGGGGAAGTTTTATTCACTCTTAAAAACTTTTGCACAACAGCCACTCATACTTCTTCTGCCTCTAGAGTGTGGGTGTAACTGTGGTACCTGGGAACCCCGGAAGGGAGACATGGTCCACATGACAAAGACAGCAGAGGAATAATGGAAGATGCCTTAGTGACAATGTTAGGATTGAATGAACCAATGCTAGGGTGTCTTCCCTTTGAAGCTTTTATTCCTGAGATAATACTCCCTGATTGCTTAGCTTTTTGCTGTCTTATGTGGCTTGCCTGCTTATGGGAGCTGATACAGAAAGCAATACTTGGCCATCTTCCTGGGCCTGGAAATTTGAGTGGGATCATTTCATGCTCCCAGGTATGTTGCCTTGGAAACGAGACACCTCCAGAGCTTTTCTGTTCCTGGTCTCACCTGCTTGGGGTCTGCCTGCTGCTCCCTCATGCATTCACCTTCCTTTCCCTTCCTCTCTGGTGCAAAGCTTGGCCTCTTCAATTCTTCCCACAAGAAATGTCCTCATGTGGGATAGCTTGGATATGCTTGTTGAATTCTTTGATGTTTGCAGGTTGAGGGGAAGGGTCAATGTGTTCCAGGTGGCCATCCCATCCTGATGGGTTCCCTCTAGCTCCTCTTTCCACCCCATTCTTTTCAGTAAATACTTTCTATATCCCTCTCCACTAATACCAACACCAAGCGTCCCATTCTATCCAAAGCACTTCTTTAGGTCTTTTGGCGGTAGTGGTCCCAAGAGACTTTAATCCCTAAGTCAGGTCTGATGCTGTGCAACCCCATGAACTGTCGCCTGCCAGGCTCCTCTGTCCATGGGAATTCTCCAGGCAAGAATACTGGAGTGGGTAGCTATTCCCTTCTCTAGGGGATCTTCCTGACCCAGGGATTGAATCTGCATCTCCTGCAGTGCAGGCAGATTCTTTACTGGCTGAGCCACCAGGGAAGCCCTTAGGTATTTTTCCCACACCCAATTCGAATCCCTTTCCTAAGTAGAGTTCTGGTACCCATTGTGAATATCCTTTTTTTTTTTTTTAATCACCTTGTGACTGCAGGTCGAAAGAAAGAAAGTTTAGTCAGTTGTGTCCAACTCTTTGTGACCCCATGGACTGTAGCCTACCAGGCTCCTCCGTCCATGAGATTTTCCAGGCAAGAGTACTGGAGTGGGTTGCCATTTCCTTCTCCAGAAGTCTCTCCAGAAGATGAAGAAGTCATTCTTCCGGGTCTCCCACATTGTAGGCAGATGCTTTACCGTCTGAGCCACCAGGGAAGTGGGTCAAAAGCTGTGTGAAAATCTGGGGCAAAGCAATCCCAGAAGGTTCAGAAGGTATAGAAGTCCAGGGATGTGGCATTGCCCTGCTGGGTCCACCATGGTTTCCTCTGGATGTTCTGGCCATCCCAGGAGGCCTTCTGTTCTATCCTAGAAGGCCTTGGCCAGATAGGAGATGGAGTCACCCCTCCTAGATCCAGACCATGCATTCTCATCAGGGACAAACTTGCTCCCAAGGGAATGAAAATTGGTTCTTGAGGGGCAAGGGAAAGCCTCTTGCTCTTTTTATGTATAAAGCAAGATATACGTCAGCGCACAAATATATGTAGTACTCTGGTGGTATTAGAATTTATGGGGTGGAGTGGTTAAGAAGATAATGTCTAAAAAGTCTCCAGTTGAGGGGTGATAATTTTTTTAAAAAGATTGCAAGACATTGATTGGATGACTGTCCCCTTGGGGCAGCTTCAGTAAGTGGCAGCACCCAGTCATCCAGGCCAGAAATCTAGGCGTCACCCTTGATGACTTTTCTCCCGTAAGTCTTAAAGTTCCTCAAATATTTAATCATCTCTCCTAGTTTCATGCCCAAACTCCAGTCCAAGCTACTCTCTGCTCTTGCCTTGGGACAATTAAAGGACTTGTATTTATTTGCCTATCGCTTGCTCTGCCTCTAGAGCAGAGGTGGGAATACCCGGGCTGCTTGTCAAGGGTTATTGGTACATAGTCCCACTCATTAATTTCCTTGGTGTCTCTAGGTACTTTCATGCTACAATGGATGGAATGAGTAGTTGCAACTGATACCGTGTGACCTGCAAAGTCTAAACAGTTTGCTCTCTGGCCTCTTATTGAAACAGTTCATGGATGCCTGTTTTGGATGGTGAGCTACTTAGGGTAAAGGTTGGGTCTCATTTAACACTGTTCCTGGTGTCCAACTGCAAGCCTGGTGAAAGGCAGTTAGTGAGTGTTAGGAGATGAATAAGTGGATGGGTGACTAAACGGAAGTAGCAGAGCTGTGCTGTGGTCAAGGGTGGGCGCACCCCTACCCCCAGCCCCACCCGGTGTGAAAACCAGCAGGTTACTCTTTCCTCCCTGAGTGCAGGCCATGGCTCAAGTTCAAACCCAGCAAAACTCCCTTCCCCTCCTGTTCCTGCCCTCATTTCTGCTATTCCGTCTTTTGATAAGAAGGAAGCAATTCTTGCGCAGTGCAGAAGATTGAAGATGAATTATCTAAGTACTGCTCCCCTCTGGGAATGCTGAGCAGAGTCTAACGGTGGTGTGGGGGTGGGGGTGGGGGCGGAGAAATCCCTGGGTTAATATCGATCTTCAGAAAGTGAAAGCATTTGCTCCTTAATGAAAAATTCCTCAGGCTTTGGACACATCTGCGGCCTGATCCACCGGCTTCAGTTATGAGCTCGTTATGAGGAACTTATGGCTGGGCTCTTTTAGACTTGTAAACTTCACAGCACCACGAGTCGCAGAGATTCCAGCTCACCGCAGTTGAGCACTTGCTGTATTTTGGAACTTGATTAGTGAGTTATTTCTAGTTGTGAGATAGTTTTGATTGGCCCCGCTTTACAGCTCTGGAAACTGAGACTTCGAGAGGGAAGTGACTTGTTCAAGTTCATACAGTTGCCAAGTGGCAAAGCAGGGATTTGACTAGTTTGACTGCGAATCCCATGATCTTTGTCTTCAATCAGGAGATGAAGAATGCTAATAATAATAAAATCAACTTGTATGTTAGAAATCATACCAAAAACCTGGCTCCTTATATATATTACTGAAGTATAGGGTTTCCCAGGTGGTGTAGTGGTAAAGAATCCCCCTAAGAATGCAAGAGACGCAGGTTCAATCCCTGGGTGGGGACGATCCCTGGAGTAGGAAACGGCAACCCACTCCAGTATTCTTGCCTGGAGAACCCATGGACAGAGGAGCTAGTGGGCTACAATCAGTAGGACTGCAAAGAGTCAGATATGACTGAGCACGTATGCATATAGTTGAATTATAGTGTTGTAATTTAATTTTTGCTGCAGCAAAGTATATATATATACACACACACTATTTTTCATATTCTTTCCCATAATGGCTGATCACTGGATATTGAATCTGGTTCCCTGTGCTCTACAGTGAGAGTGAAAGTGAAGTCGCTCAGTCGTGTCCGACTCTTTGCGACCCCGTGGATTCTAGCCTATCAGGCTCCTCCGTCCATGGAATTTCCCAAGCAAGAGTGCTGGAGTGGATTGCCATTTCCTTCTTCAGGGGATCTTCCCGACCCAGGAATCGAACCCGGGTCTCCCGCATTGCAGGCAGACGCTTTACCGTCTGAGCCACCAAGGAAGCCCCTAAGAAAGGCTTCCCTGACCAGGAAACGAACCCGGGCCACGGCAGTGAGAGCGCCGGATCCTAACCACTAGACTCATCCAGTCTCCATATAATAGTTTGCATCCGCTAACCCCAAATTCCCACTCCATCTTTCCCCCAGCCTCCTCCCTTTGACAACCACAAATCTGTTCTCTATGTCTGAGTCTGGCTCATAGATAAGTTCATTTGTGTCGTATTTTACATTCCATATATAAATGATATCCTATGGCGTTTGTCTTTCTCTTTCTGACCTACTTTGCTTAGTATGATAATCTCCAGGTCCATCCACGTTGCTGCAGATGGCAATATTTCATGCTTTTTATGGCTGACTAGTATTGCATTATATATATGCACCACATCTTCTTTACCCATTCATCTGCTGATGGACATTTAGATTGCTTCCATGTCTCGAGGTTTCCTTCTTCTTTTGCTCCTACTCTTCCTCCACTGGGTGTCCACCATATGCCAAGCTCTGTGTCAGGTAGACTTAGCCAGATAAGTGCGGACAATTCTATTCACCAGGAGCCCTCTCTCCAGTGTAATAGAGAACAGAAAATCAGCAGGTACTCAGCAATAGAGCCTAATAGATGCTGTGGTGGAGTAGGGCAGAGGACAGGAGTCTGAACCAAACTGGAAGGGAGTGGACAGCTGCCTAGAGGAGATTTTGTTTTAAGGATGAGGAAGAGAAATCTGGTTTGTGGAAACAGCATGTACTAAAGTAAGGCACAAGTGGGCAGTTTCCTCTGTGTGACTTGAGCCACCACCTCAGTTACAGTTACCACGTGCCCCTTCCCCTGCCAACACTGCCCCCAGACCTACTACATGGGCTGCAAAAAGACCAATGGATTTGCTTTAACAATTTACTATTATCAAAATGATGTTCTTGCCACATTGGATTCTAAAAATGCCTACCTCCAACAGCATCAGTTCAGTCAGTTCAGTCGCTCAGTCTGGTCTGACTCTTTGCGACCCCATGAATCGCAGCACACCAGGCCTCCCTGTCCAGCACCAACTCCCGGAGTTCACTCAGACTCATGTCCATCGAGTCAGTGATGCCATCCATCTCAGCCTCTGTCGTCCCCTTCTCCTCCTGCCCCCAATCCCTCCCAGCGTCAGAGTCTTTTCCAGTGAGTCAACTCTTCGCATGAGGTGGCCAAAGTACTGGAGTTTCAGCTTTAGCATCAGTCCTTCCAAAGAAATCCCAGGGCTGATCTCCTTCAGAACGGACTGGTTGGATCTCCTTGCAGTCCAAGGGACTCTCAAGAGTCTTCTCCAACACCACAGTTCAAAAGCATCAATTCTTATGGACTCTGTGGGAGAGGGAGAGGGTGGGAAGATTTGGGAGAATGGCATTGAAACATGTAAAATATCATGTATGAAACGAGATGCCAGTCCAGGTTCAATGCACCATACTGGATGCTTGGGGCTAGTGCACTGGGACAACCCACAGGGATGGTATGGGGAGGGAGGAGGGGGAGGGTTCAGGATGGGGAGCACATGTATACCTGTGATGGATTCATTTTGATATTTGGCAAAACTAATACAATTATGTAAAGTTTAAAAATAAAATAAAATTTAAAAAATTAAAAAAAAAAAGCATCAATTCTTCAGTGCTCAGCTTTCTTCACAGTCCAACTCTCACATCCATACATGACCACTGGAAAAACCATAGCCTTGACTAGACAGACCTTTGTTGGCAAAGTAATGTCTCTGCTTTTCAATACGCTATCTAGGTTGGTTATAACTTTCCTTCCAAGGAGTAAGCGTCTTTTAATTTCAGGGCTGCAGTCACCATCTGCAGTGATTTTGGAGCCCAGAAAAATAAAGTCTGACACGGTTTCCACTGTTTCCCCATCTATTTCCCATGAAGTGGTGGGACCGGATGCCATGATCTTCATTTTCTGAATGTTGAGCTTTAAGCCAACTTTTTCACTCTCCACTTTCACTTTCATCAAGAGGCTTTTGAGTTCCTCTTCACTTTCTGCCACAAGGGTGGTGTCATCTGCATATCTGAGGTTATTGATATTTCTCGCTGCAATCTTGATTCCAGCTTGTGGTTCCTCCAGTCCAGCGTTTCTCATGACATTCTCTGCATATAAGTTAAATAAGCAGGGTGACAATATACAGCCTTGGTGTACTCCTTTGCCTACTTGGAACCAGTCTGTTGTTCCATGTCCAGTTCTAACTGTTGCTTCCTGACCTGCATACAAATTTCTCAAGAGGCAGGTCAGATGGTCTGGTGTTCCCATCTCTTTCAGAATTTTCCACAGTTTCTTGTGATCCACACAGTCAAAGGCTTTGGCAAAGTCAATAAAGCAGAAATAGATGTTTTTCTGGAAAAAGCAAGAGAGTTCTCTTGCTTTTTCCATGATCCAGCGGATGTTGGTAATTTGATCTCTGGTTCCTCTGCCTTTTCTAAAACCAGCTTGAACATCTGGAAGTTCACGGTTCACATATTGCTGTAGCCTGGCTTGGAGAATTTTGAGCATTACTTTACTAGCGTGTGAGATGACCAAAACACAGCCTATAAATCTATGCCTGACACATGGATGCTTCACAAATATTTGTTGAGTGATGAAAAGTTAAGAATATGTTCAGAAAACTGTTCTAAAATTAAACTTCATTAAAATTCATACTGTGTAGCTAATCGCTCCTTTACAGGATTCCCATATTTCCTTTGACCCCAAATGTACACATCTATGAGATTTTAAAGGGATAGTGAATAGTTTTTCAGGTCTTAAAAGTCCTCCCATGAACATCTAACTGTTAGAGCAGATGAAGAATATTGGATAAAATAAGAAGGAAAAGGAAGAAATCTTAACCTTATGGGGCATTTCTGTGAGTCAATCCAGGGATATGATTTTATTTAATTATCATGACAGTCCTGGATGTCGGGATTTCTCTTGAGTTTATAGATTGAGAAATGAAGGGACTCAGGGTCACAGCTGGAAAGGGGCAGGGCTTGTGTTTAAACTCTGACTCATCTGACTCCAAAGCTCTTTCCCCCTAACCCTTGGGAATTAAACTCTCACCTCAAACTCTTCAAATAGGTGTTTACGGATTTGACTCAGATTTGATCAGCATTTGACTCTGATCACCTTTTCTCAGTATTTTTCTGTTTTTTTTTTTTTTTTTCACTCCATGAAGTCGATGTGTCTTGGGATAGAAACTTCAGTTTTCTCAGATGCCCTCCTCTGCTTCTTTCCTTCTCTCCGGTTGATACCTCGCCCTTGTCACCACTCCCTTGTGAATATGGATGTGACATCATAAAGAAGGGTGTGGGACCTTGGGACCCAGCTTCCTGAGCAGCCACCAAGGAGCCAGATGATGCATCAGGAAGTGTGTGTTTAAGGTTATCTCTTTATGGAGTCAGTCTTGGCCAATGCGAAGTGGGAGAAGGGATGAGTCAGACAGATGGATATTTCCTTCTCATTTTCCAGTACTACTTTGAGGCAGTCTCTCTTCTTGACCCATCTGGGTATTAGGTGAGCAAGCCTTCTGAGTGACGTGCTGGATTTCTTAGCTGGCTGCGAAGCGAGAACTTGCAGGGTAATACACTGCCCCACAGAGCACTGGATTACCCCTTTCCTCTCTTCCCGTTATCCTTCATCGTGAGAGCCCTGGGCTTGCCTACCATGTAAGTTGTAATCATCTAAAGTCTGCCCCGGGCTGCTTTCTAGAAAGCCTGGGAGACTAAGAGAGAAGGAAAGAAAGAATCTCGAACTCATGTATGACGAAAATGTTGGGAAATTGCTTTGCCTTCCTCTAGTCCAGGAGTGCTGGGTAGAGGCATATTTATCCCATAATGTGCTATATTCTTGAATATAAGGTAAATCTTTTACCCTATTTTGGTCAATTTTACATGTCAACTTAGATAGGCCATGTTGCCCAGTTGTTGGATAAAACTCCAGTTTAGATACTACTATAAATACATTTTTTTTAAAGATGAGATGAACATTTACTAAGACTTCCCTGGTGGCTCAGAAGGTAAAGAGTCTACCTGCAATGCAGGAGACCCAGGTTCTGTTCCTGGTTTGGGAAGATTATTGATAAATCAGTAGAGCAGATTATTTTCCACAATTTGGGTGAAACTGAACCAATCAGTTCAAAGTCTTAAGAGAAAAAAAAGACTGAGATCTTCTGAAGAAGAGGGAATGCTCCTCAAGACTACAAAGAATTCCAAACTGCTGCCTTATGAAATTTGGACTTAACATCATCAACTATTCCCTGGATTTCCATAATGCCTTATGGATTTTGGACTTGCCAGCTGCCTTCAAATGAGCCGATTGCTTAAAATCTATCTATCTATCTTTCCACTTGGTTTTGTTTCTCTTGTATGCCCTCTAGAAACATCAGAGAAAACTTAATACAAAATATTTAATGTGACTGCTCCGAAAATTATTTTAAACAACAACAAAATACTATCTGGGAAAACGAATGCCCTGAAATGACCTCAGTCAATGCTATTTTGGATGCTAAAGATGTCATTGCCAGGCTTTAGTAAAAAAGAAACCAGATAAGTTATTTCCCAATGTTTCGCAAGATGTGAGAGATTCAGACAAGTTAATGAAGGTATCAGATGGAAATATGATGATCTTCCTTGCTCATCCACCATTTCCTTGGATAATGTGATCAGTTGTTCAGTCCCTCAGTTTTGCCGACTGTTTGCGATCTCATAGACTGCATTAGCCAGGCCTCCCTGTCCATCACCAACTCCCAGAGCTTGCTCAAACTCATGTCCATTGAGTCGGTGATGACAGCCAGCCATCTCATCCTCTGTCGTCCCCCTTCTCCTCCTGCCTTCAATCTTTCCCATCATCAGGGTCTTTTCCAATGAGTTGGCTCTTCACATCAGGTGGCCAAAGTACTGGAGTTTCAGTTTCAGCATCAGTCCTTCCAATGAATATTCAGAGTTGATTTCCTTTAGGATGGACGGGTTTAATCTCCTTGCAGTCCAAGATACTCTCGAGTCTTCTCCAACACCACAGTTCAAAAGCATCAGTTCTTTGGTGCTCAACCTTATTTATGGTCCACCTGCCACATCCATACATGACTGCTGGAAACACCATAGCTTTGACTAGATGGGACTTTTGTTGGCAAAGTGATGTCTCTGCTTTTTACTATGCTGTCTAGGTTTGTCATAGCTTTCCTTCCAAGGAGCAAGCATCTTTTCATTTCAAGGCTGTAGTCATCACCTGCAGTTATTTTGGAGCCCAAGAAAATAAAATCTGTCCCTGTTTCCATTGTTTCCCCATCTATTTGCCATGAAGTGATAGGACTGGATGCCATGATCTTGACTTTTTGACTGCTGAATTGTTTTTATTTTTTAATTATTTTAATTTGAGGCTAATTACTTTACAATATTGTGCTGGTTTTTGCCATACATTGACATGAATCAGCCATGGATGTACATGTGTCCTCCATTCTGAACCCCCCCTCCCACCTCCCTCCCCATCCCATCCCTCTGGGTCATCCCAGTGCACTGGCTTTGAGTGCCCTGTTTCATGCATCAAACTTAATACATGTTTCAATGCTGCTATTCTCTCAAATCATCCCACCCTTGCCTTCTCCCACAGAGTCCAAAAGTCTGTTCTTTATATCTGTGTGTCTCTTGCTGTGTCACATATAGGGTCATCTTTACCATCTTTCTAAATTCCATATATATGTATTAACGTACTGTATTGGTATTTTTCTTTCTGACTTACTTCACTCTGTATAATAGGCTCCAGTTTCATCCACCTCATTAGAACTGATTCAAATGCATTCTTTTTAATAGCTGAGTAAAATTCCATTGTGTATATGTACCACAGCTTTCTTATCCATTCATCTGCGAATGGTCATCTAGATTGCTTCCATTTGACTGCTGAGTTTTAAGCCAGTGTTTTCACTGTCCACTTTTATCTTCATCAAGAGGCTCTTTAGTTCCTCTTCACTTTCTACCATTAGGGTGGTTTCATCTGCATATCTGGGGTTATTGATATTTCTCCCAGTGTGATCAGTGGAGAGGGCATTTGATAAACTCTTACTATGTGCCAAGTGTTGTATTTTAAATTGAGAACATTATGGAGACAAACCATAGGCCCTGTCCTAGAGCAGAGTCCTAGTCAGCCAGATGTCCATAAATAAAACCAATGTGTTCAACCAGTATGTTGAACAAGGGCAGCTCATGACTTAAAAAATGCTTTTGCCCCCTTGAGTGTTTTATTCAGTGGAAATTATTTTCCTTGTTTCTGTATGGGAATGCTGGCAGGTGCCATGACTTTTCTGCTCATTCCTAGTACGAGACAATGTTACTGAACCAAACTTAGATCTGCTCGCCCACACACAGTAAAATCAATCTACTGACAAGGGATTGTGGTGAAAGAAAGTACAGGATTTATTGCAGGACACCAAGCAAGGAGAATGGGCAGCTCACGCTCAGAAGACCCAAACTCCCTGATAGCTTCAGGGAAGGAAAGGATTTAAAGATGGTATGAGGGAGGGGGCTGAGGACAGGGTAAGTGATCAGCTTTGGCACAGCTCTTGGATTGGTTGACATCAAGGTGAAGTTTCAAGCATCATCAACCTTCTGGTTTCAACCAGTCTAGGGTTTTTATTCTTTTGGTCAGGAGTTTTCATCTGGTTGGGGTCTGCTTCCTATACAAACAACTTAGGCCTTTATTTGTATCTTTCAAGTAACTGTGAGTTTGGTAATTCTGCTATTTGGCAGATTTATAGTCTAACTCGTTACCCAGTTCTCCAGCCCAACAGCCACTCTGTGTTTCTATATCATCACATTTCCCAATTAATAACTCTTGAGTCAGCCTTTTACTTTAAAAAACTTACAAATGGTAAACGCTGGAGAGGTGTGGCAGAGAAGGCAACGGCACCCCACTCCAGGACTCTTGCCTGGAGAATCCCATGGATGGGGGAGCCTGGTGGGCTGCAGTCCATGGGATCGAGAAGAGTTGGACACGACTGAGCGACTTTACTTTCACTTTTCACTTTCATGCACTGGAGAAGGAAATGGCAACCCACTCCAGTGATCTTGCCTGGAGAATCCCAGGGATGGGGGAGCCTGGTGGGCTGCCGTCCATGGGGTCGCACAGAGTTGGACACGACTGAAGTGACTTAGCAGGAGAGGTGTGGAAAAAAAAGGGAACACTCTTACTTTGTTGATGGGCATGTAAATTGATTCCGCCATTATAGAGAAAAGCATGGAGGTTCCTTAAGAAACTAAAAATAGAACTACCCTATGACCCAGCAATCACACTACTGGGCATATACTCTGAGAAAGTCATAACTGACAAAGACACATGCATCCCAATGTTCATTGCAGCACTATTTGTAGTTGGGACATGGAAGCAATTTAAGTCTCCCTGAACAGAGGAATGGATAAAGAAGAAGTGGTACATATATAAAATGGAATATTACTCAGCCATTAAAAGGAACAGATTGGATCACTCATAGAGACATGGATGGACCTAGAGTCTGTTACAAACAGTGAAGTCAGAAAGAGAAAAATAAATATATATCAGCACATATATGGGGAATCTAAAAAACTGGTACAGAAGAACCTATTTGCAGGGCAGGAATAGAGATGCAGACATAGGGAAGAAATGTATGGACACAAAGGGTGGGATGAATTAGGAGACGGGATTAACAAATGTGCACTGCCACGTGTGAAACAGATGGCTAATGGAAACCTACCCTATAGTGCAGGGAGCTCAACTTAATGCTCTGCGGTGACCTAGAAGGGTGTGATGGGAGTAGGGTGGAAGAGAAGTTCAAGAGGGTGGGGATATAGGTATACATATAGCTGATTCACTTCACTGTACAGCAGAAACTAACGTAAAAGAACTTTACCCCAATTAAAAAAGAAAGGCCACAGGGGCTTGTACACAGTTTAACAGTTTGACAGTCACTATTAGTTGAAAAACGTGTTCCTAATGGAGTAATCGCAGTAATGTAGAGGATGAGATGGTTAGATAGCGTCACTGGTTTAATGGACATGAATTTGAGCCAACGCAAAAGATAGTGAAGGACAGGGAAGCCTGGCATGCTGCAGTCCATGGAGTCCCAAAGAATCGGACATGACTTCACAACTGAACAACAGCAAAGCAGTGATTTGAAAGCTCATTTCAAGATAAAACCTGGAGCTGGATTTGGCTTTAAATCTTCCTTCTTTGATGCCAACAGGGAGCATGCTGTGGGGAAGATGGGCTTCACTGGAAACTTCTGTCTCCTTTACTTTGCTCTTCTCTTGTTCCTGGCCCCCGCCCCCAGATGCCCTATGTCTAACCCCTCCATTGTCCCAATGGGAGAAGGACACTAGGGGAGCTGAGAGATGCTGTCTCGTGTGTGGCACGTGGATTCCCTAGTCCTGGTGGATACTTAAAGCTGTCTCTTTTACTTATGACTCTTTCTTTTGTGTACTTTTCAGAAGTTTCCTATTGGGCTCTCCTTCCCTTGAAGTCCTTGGTGACTCCTCTATAAGTCTCCTTGGGTGGTGACTTTTGACTCTTTTCTGCAGTCACTAGGAGTTCCATCCAGCTACTTGCTGCTGGGTGCCTTGCACCTTATTTTGTCTCGAGGAAGCAGTCAGCATCCCTGGCCCAGATAGCCCATCTCCCCTTGTGTTGATTTCCTGGCAGGAAATGGACCCCAGTCCCTCAGCTGAGCTCCTACACGTAGGGGTCACATCTGAGTAGCTCTATGAAAGAAACCCTCTAACTTGCTAAGAGAAGAAATGGAACTTCCAGCACAGCTCTTTCCCAAATGAACCCACTCACAGAATTCTCCTTCCTCTAATTTTCCTACCCTTTTATGTCATCTAAGTGGGTGAGGGGTCCGGGAAATGGTTCTCAAGAATTTATGTTGAAAGTCTACAATGATTCCTCAATTAGAAATATCATACCTATTGAATATTAGTATCTGGATGAAAATTCAGTTTTGATACCTTGTTTCATATATATATATATATATAATTGTGCTATAGAACACATGTGATACATGATACTAATCATATTCTGTCTCTGTCACTTATCATGGAGACTTCAGCTGCTACAATCTCTCAGCTTCAATTTGTTTTCCTGAAAATTGGGAGCAATATTATTGACCTCATAGGATTGTTCTAAGGATTAGAGATGATGTAAAGTTCCAGTTTGGTGCCCAGATAATCCTAAGTACTCAAGAATCTGAGGAGTGGTATCCATTAATACGGCAAAAGACAGTTAAGTAATGAGCCAATGGGAGTACTCAAGCCCCATTGTAAAGACAGACAGTGACAACGATAAAGGGCCAAAGTGTTTGCATCTGTTTCTTTTCCTATTTAAAAACCCCAACAAACATAAACCTTAGCTTTTCTATGTTTTGAAAAGAAGACAGTTCAATTAGTAAAATGTAAAAATTTGAAAAAAATACCCAAACATAATCCCAACCATATTATTATTTTGAAGTTTTTCTGTGCCTATTTTACATAGTTGTAATTATACTGCATGGAAGGTTTTGCCCCCTGACTTTTTTTACACACAGATATTGTATTATACACATCACTACTGTATGATATATCCTAATAACTGACATTTTTAATGACATTTTAATTTTTATTTCCTTGAGTGGATAAATGATATATTTATTTATTTATGATATATATGATTTATTTATATATTTTAATATATTATTTCTTAAATTATTATATTATTTATTTATTTTAAATATATATGATATATATTTTTATTTCTGATTTTTTGACATTTAGATGATTCTTATATTTTTCTACTTTATAAATCAAGTCTGTTAGGGCTCTTTGTTGGCAACTAACAACTGATTCTGGATAACTTAGGCACAAAAGGAATTTCTTTGAAGGGTATAGCTGCTGCTGCTGCTGCTAAGTCGCTTCAGTCGTGTCCGACTCTGTGCGACCCCTTAGACCGAAGCCCACCAGGCTCCCCCGTCCCTGGGATTCTCCAGGCAAGAACACTGGAGTGGGTTGCCATTTCCTTCTCCAATGCATGAAAGTGAAAAGTGAAAGTGAAGTTGCTCAGTCGTGCCCGACTCTTAGTAACCCCATGGGCTGCAGCCCACCAGGCTCCTCCATCCATGGGATTCTCCAGGCAAGAGTACTGGAGTGGGGTGCCATTGCCTTCTCCATGAAAGGTATAGAGGAGCTCACAAAGTTCACAAGGAGGTTGAAGAAACTTGTGAACAAAAAAGCTGAGGGCTGGGGAAATTCTGGTGATCAGGATGGTGGGGACTAATTGATTATCTGGTTACAATTTTGCTGTTAGAGTGAATATATGTTATCTGTAGTTTCCTCTGCTTGAGTTATTCCACTAGAGAGAGAGAGAGAGAGAGAGAGAGAGAATGTGATTGGCCGAGCCTGGGTCACATGCACAGACCTAGGGGAAGTGAAGCCTGAATTCCTAGACGCAAAGTATCGCTGAAACTGTACACAATGGAGGTGGGGTATAAACCCCTCAAAGAAAATAAGGGCAGTGGAATTAGGCGACTCATAAACCAAGTTTTTACTACAACAATATTCCTTCTCTGCACATATCTCTTTGTCTAGAGTTTTGAATTATTTTCTTAGAAAAAACTTCCACAAAGGGGGACAAGTGGATGAGAGAGTAGAACTTCTGGGGTGATTCTTGATTGTCAAATATGTGTATGGCAGTACAGGGGGAACCTTATTAGAAGTAACAGGAAGTGGTAGATAAATGGAGAGCCAAGGATTATACAAACACACCTGAGGCATTTTACTTTACCTATGTCTATATCCAATTTTGGGGGGCTCCAAAATCACTGAAGATGGTGACTGCAGCCATGAAATCAAAAGATGCTTGCTCCTTGGAAGAAAAACTATGACCAAACTAGACAGCATATTAAAAAGCAGAGGCATTACTGTACCAACAAAGGTCTGAATAGCTAACTAGATGGTTTTTCCAGTAGCCATGTATGGATGTGAGAGTTGGACTATAAAGAAAGCTGAGTGCCAAAGAACTGATGCTTTTAAACTGTGGTGTTGGAGAAGACTCTTGAGAATCTCTCCGACTGCAAGCAGATCCAACCAGTCAATCCTAGAGGAAATCAGTCCTGAATATTCATTGGGAGGACTGATGCTGAAGCAGAAACTCCAATACTTTGGCCACCTGATGCGAAGAGCTGACTCATTGGAAAAGACCCTGATGCTGGGAAAAATTGAAGGCAGGAGGAGAAGGGGATGACAGAGGATGAGATGGTTGGATGGCATCACTGACATGATGGACATGAGTTTGAGTAAGCTTTGGGAGTTGGTGATGGACAGGGAGGCCTGGTGTGCTGCAGTCCATGGGGCTGCAAAGAGTCAGACATGACTGAGTGACTGAACTGAACTGAACTGGTATCCAAATCTATTACATTATTTACCTTTTGATGTAGAGCCAAGATTATGGTGTGTGTGTCCCCTGTTTGGACTTTTGTGTTGTCTTTCCTACATAAGCATTGCTCTCAAGACATCATCTGAAATTTCCTCTGTAGGGTCCTATGAAAGAGAGCAGACTAGAGATCTTCATGAGGCCACCTGAATGCAGCATCCTTCTGAATTTTTAAGATTCTTACCCCCTCTGAGTCTTTTACAGTTGGCTCACCCACGCCTAATTCAGCATCCATAATTTGGCTCTTTTTTGAGTCTTTCCAAAGCCTTCAATTTTGTTTTCACTGAAACAGCCACTCTCTTACTTATCCCACTCATATTTAATTGGTTTTTATTATGTGTAGTTTAATTAAGTAATTAGAAAAAAACAGTTCAAGTGGTCCCAACAGGCTTGAGAACAAATACAACTCACTCTCGTTAAACAGACAGCTCAGTTGGTGGGAGCATTAGAACACAGAGTTCTGGAGAGCAGGCTACAGTGGGGAGTGACGATTTCTCAGTGGGCCTCAGTCTATTTGCTTATAGGAGGAATGACGAATTGGCCAAGTGCAGTCGTTTAGAAGAAGTTCCACTGTGCCAGCTGAAATGAACCCTCTCCGTATCTTACATAACAATAATACAATATCAGCACTATGCTTGTGACACTGGCACAGTATGTGTGTTGTTATATGTCACGTGTATTTATAGAACCATGCTTGAAGTCAAGTTCAGAACTGTTCTATCACAAGCCGTCTCTCTAATGCTGTCCCTTTACAGTCACAAGCACATTCTTCCTCTCTACGATCGCTGAACCATGGTACCCATCCCTCTATGGCATATACCTTTGTCATTTGGGAATGTTATTTCAATGGAAGTATACAGTATTTGCCCTTTTGATATTGCGCTTTTTCACTCAGCATAATGCCTTTTAGATCCATCCAAGTTGCTGCATGTCACGTTTCTTTTATTGCTCTATAGTATTGCCTGGTATGGATAAACCACAGTTTAACCACTTACCTATTAAAGGACATTTTAGTTGTTAGTTTGGGTTTTTGCAAATAAAGCTTCTATAAACAATCATGTGCATGGTTTTATGTGGACATACCTTCACTTTTGGGGGATAAATGTCTAAGAGCATAATTTCTTGGGTCATTAGGTATGTGTGTGCCAGACTACTTTCCTCAGTGGTTGTACATTTTACATTTTTACCAGTAATAAATCAGAGATCCAGCTTCTCTGCATTCTTACCAGCATTTAAGGTTGTTATTATTTTAAATTTCAACTGTTCTAATAGGTATATAGAGATATTTCATCGTAGTCTTCATTTGCATTCCCTAAAGGTTAGGGCTTCCCTGGTGGCTCAGACAGCAAAGAATCTGCCTGCAATGCAGTAGACACAGGTTTGGTCCCTGGGTTAGGAAGATGCCCTGGAGAAGGGAATGGCTACCCACTTCAGTATTCTTCCCTGGAGAATCCCATGAACAGAAGAGCCTGGCCAGCTACAGTCCTTGGGGTCGCACAGAGAGTCTGACATGACTGAGCGACTAACACTTTTACTTTCACCTTCAAAGGCTAGTGCTGCACAACACCTTTCCATGTGTTTATTGGTGTCTGGGATTTGAGGACGTTTGGACAGGTCAGGGAAAAAGATAGGGCAAGAAGATCTAGTAACACATGACAGATTTAACCGGGTGGTGCTTGGACAGGGTTGCCAAGGGAAGGACAACCTTCCCTTGGACAGGGAAGGCCTCTCCTAGTAGGAGTCTGCTCAGAAGCCATGGCTTGAGGGCTTCCACTCAGAGTGGGGAGGTCAAGGGAAAGGAGGATCAGAAAGGAAGTTTATCTATTTAGGTAATGTCGTTCAGCAGCACAGCAGGGAGTCTCTAGATCACAGCCCTCCTAAGGGCCATATTAACTCAGGATTTTATAATGATAAGGCTCTAGCTTATCAATAGTCAGCAGATAGGGAATGAGTTTTTTTCAGAGAATGTAAAGCAGGCAAGCCCTAAATGTCAAAAATCTGCTTAGTTGGGCTATCTTTAAAACAGCTAGATGTGTAAAAATTTGCTTTTGGTGCCAGCAGGCTTTTAGGTTAATGCATTTCAGCCGCAGTGGAGAAGTAAGCAACCCAGGGGCCAAAACACAAAGGCTGTTTTTGGCTCATTTATGTAACAGTTTGCCATCTGTTTATTCTTGTCTATGTAATGTCTCTTCATGTCTTGCCCATTTTCTAATTGAACTGATTTACAACAAATCTTGAATTGGGGAGTTCTTTATATGTTCTAGGTGTGAGTGCTTGTCAGATTAAGTGGTTTGCAAATATTTTCTCCAAGTTTGGAGCTTGCCTTCTCATTGTCTTAACAGGGGGTCTTTCAAAAAGAAAAGTTTTTAATTTTGATAATGTCCAATTTATTGAGGGTTTTTTTTTTTTTTTTTTTAATGGATCATGCTTTTGGTGTTAGATCTAAGAATCTAAGATCTAATCACCCATTCCCAGGTCCCAAAGGTTTTTCTCCTATGTGTGTATGTGTGTGGGGGTGTTTTCTGAAAGTGTTATCGTTTTATATTTAACATTTCAGTCTATAGCCAATTTTGAGTTACTTTTTGTGTAAGAAGTGTCACTTAGATTGAGGTTTATTTTTGTTACGCGTATCTAGTTGTTTGGATATGATGTTTTGAAAAACTGCCTTCTCCATTGAGTTGCTTTTCGCCTTTGTCAAAATCAGTTGTCTGCACTTGTGTCAGACTATTTCTCGTTGCCTACTCTGCTCCACTGACCCACGTGTCCTTCATCAACACGACCAGTCTTGAGTCCTGTAACTACAGGGTAAGTCTGGAAATCGGGTAGAGTTGAGGCAGGAGGCAGATGGGCCCCTCCAGGGTAAAGCAATGGGAGATTCGCTCCCTGTGGACTGAAACGCCAAGAGAGAATGGTGAGACAGTTACGGGAGGAGGCTGGGCCCTTCCCAGATCACTTATTCCTTGTTCTGGAAGTCAGGAGGGGCTTCCTAGGTGGCGCTAGTGGTGAAGAACCCGCCTGCCAGTGCAGGAGACATAAGAGACATGGATTCGATCCCTGGGTAGGAGGGCGTGGCAACCCACTCTGGCATTCTTGCCTGGAGAGTCCCATGGACAGAGAAGCCTGGTGGGCTACAGTCCACAAGGTTGCAAAGAGTCTGACACGACTGAAGTAACTTAGCATGCACACAGAAGTCAGGAGACTTCCCCGACCACACAAGTGCAGAAAGGCTCCTTGGAGTTCAAAGGGAAGTGATGCTAACTAATGCTAGGCTACCCAGACTCTTGGGTAAAATCCATCTTGGCTAAGAGATTCATGCATACACGTGGGAGGATCCTGAGATATACCAAATATGGACTGTGAACAAGGCAAATCAAAACGATCGGCCAAAGGGAACGTGGAAGAAATGCCCCATAAAAGTAATTGAAACAGCTATGAGGATGAAACTCAGAAACTTTCCCTCTGAGTCTGCCCATCTGTCTATCCACACGGACTGTACTCTTTTTCCTCCTAATAAATACTTTACTTGCTTCACTACTTTCCTTCTTTGTGGAATTTCTCTTCTGCAAAGTCAAAGGGCCAGTGCCCTTGTCACTGACCACTGGTCTAGTGGCTAGATCTGTGCCTTCACCACCCCCACACAGCCTCAGTCTTTGGCTGGGAACCCAAACCCCATGCCAAGCCATTACAGGCTGAGGTCACCCCAGATCAGAATTCCTTTTACTTTATTCTTTTTCAGAATCATGTTAGTTACGTAGTCCTTTAAAAATTTTAGAATAATCCTGAATAGAATAAAACATAAATAGAACAAAAAATAAAATAATCCTTTATTTACAAAATCTTCATAAGAATTGCATTAAACTTATATATTAATTTAAGAAGAATTTATATCTTTACCACATTGAGTCTTTAAATCCATAACAAAGCATGCCTTTGCATTTATTTAGATATTTGTCTTTTTCTGATCATTTTTTTGTAGTTTTCAAAGTAGAAGTCTTGTACATGTTTGGGAAGATTCATGTGCTATGTGCTAAGTCACTCAGTCATGTCTGACTCTGTGACCCTATGGACTGTAGCCCGCCAGGCTCCTCCATCCGTGGGACTCTCCAGGCAAGAACACTGGAGTAGGTTGCCATTTCCTTGGAAAATTCATATTTGGTTATTATTATTTTAAATGACTATAAATGGTATTGTGTTTTAAAATTTTACTGTCAAAAAAATAAATAAATAAATAAAATTTTACTGTCTACATGTTCACTGGTAATATGTGTAAGATGTAATTGATTTTTGTATTTTTACCTTGTTTCCTGTTCATTGGTATTATGTATATCATTTGCAAAGAGTAATAGTTTTATTCTGCTTGTGTGCCTTTTATTTTCTTTTCCTGTGTTATTGTGCTGGCTAAAACTTCCAGTACTATGTTGAATAACCATGGTGGAAGTGGACATCTTTGCTTTGTTTTTAGTCTTAAGGAAAAAGCATTCAGTCTTTCATTATTAAATATGATGTTAGCTATAGGTCTTATGTTTTGTTTTTATAGATATTCTTTATCAAGTTGAGGAAAAGGATATATAGATAGAATAGATGGATGAAGATCTATCCCTAATTTTCTGGAAATCTATATTGGATTTTGTTGAAAGTTTTTTTCTTTCTGTCTTTGATATGGTTGTGTGATTTTTCTTTCGTTTGTTAATATGGTGTATTACACTGATAGGTTTCCAGATACCGAACTAGACTTGCATCGCTGGAATAAACCCCACATGATCTAGATGTACAATTATTTAATGTATTGATAAATTCTCGTTACTAACATTTTGTTAATTTTTGCATCCATTTTCTTGGGAGATATTGATCTATAGCTTTGTTTTCTTTCTTTATATTGTCTTAGTCTGATTTTGGAATTCTTGGTAAGATTGGTTTGATAGAATAAGTCAGGAAACATTCCTTCTCTTCTATTTTCTGGGAAAAAAAAGTAAACAGAATTTGTATTAATTCTTCTTAAACACTAATCTAGGCCTGGATATTTCTTTTTTGGGGAAAGATTTTTAACTTCTTTAATAGTTGTAGGTCTTGTTCAGATCAGATTGGATAAGTTGGAATAGTTTGTGCTTGTTGAGAACTGGTTCATTTCATCTAAGTTGTCAAATTTACTTGTATAAAATTGTTTATAGTATATTTTATTATCTTCTTTTATGTCTTCAAGGTCTGCAGTGATATCTCTTGCTTTATTCCTGATATTAGTAATTTACTCTTACCCGAGATTTGAGATTTTAATTGATCCATTCAAAGAACCAGCTCTTTATCTCATTGATGTTTCTCTACGGCTCTTCTGCTCTCAGTGTCGTTGGTTTCTGTTCTTACCTGTATGATTCCCTTCCTTCTGCTGGCTTTGGATTTATTTGCTCTCCTTTTTCTAATTCTTTGAGTGGCTCTTACAGAATTAATTTGAGACTTTTAATCTTTACTAATGTAGGCATTTAGTGCCATAAATCTCTCAATACTGCTTTAGCTCTCTGTCATAAAAATATTGATATCTCATTTTTATTCAGTTTAATGTGTTTAAACACTTTTTTGAGACTTCCTTTTGGACCCATAGATTATTTAGAAGTGTGTTGTGTAGTTTTCAGTGTTTAGAGGTTTCTTTTTCCTTTTTTTTTTTGTTATTGATTCCACTGTGGTCAGAGAACACACAGTATATGATTTAATTACTTTAAATCTACTGAACCTTTTTATGACCTGGATAATTGTCTCTCTTTATGTATGTTCCATAGATGCTTGAAAAAAGGTGCATTCTATTACTGTTGGCTGGAATGTTGTATAAGTGTTGATTAGATTTTCGTGGTTGGTGGCAGTGTTGAGTTTTCCTATATCCTTGCTGATTTTTTGTCTAATTGTTTCATCAGTTGTTGAGAGAGAAATGTTGGAGTCTGCAACTGTATTTGTATCACCAGTATTTTTGTTTGTCACTAACTTAATAGGTGAGATATAGAACACTATTGTTTGAATTTGCACTTGAGGCTTTAGGAAAGAGTAAAGCTGTTTATCAATTTTAGCTCCTCTTTTGTGAATTAGCTGTCACATCTTTTACCCATTTATATGTTGGCATCTTATGTGTTGTTATTGGTTTTTTTTTTTCAATTTCTGCTTCACCTATTAGTTCTAGTTCTGTGTATAATAAATATATTAATTCATTAATTTCCAAGGGGTGAGATTATGAGTTGTTTTAATTTTCTTATTATTCTGACATTAAGGCAATTGATTTTCTGAAAAATCAATAAAGTAATGCACAAAAAGTAACTGGGTCTTATTTTCTTGGAAGTAGTCTTGTCAGGGGGGAAAACACATGTTTCCTTCTCCTTATTAGTAGGACTTTGTGTCTTTGAGAACTGGGCTTTTTTTTTTCCTTCCAGAGAGTGAACAGATCTTTGTTCATGAAATCTTGGCCTGTGGAAGAGATTAGGCTACACTGCCAGAGAAGATGGGGTTGGGGATGTGTGACTTAGTGGAGTGGATGAAGGTATGGAGCGGTCCAGTTGTAAAGGAGCCTTCTTAAATACTGAGAAAGGGCAGCAGGTTTCTTGGCATGGTAGAAATTAGGATTTCATCAAGAGTGTTCTCAGAAGTTGTAAAAACATGCTATGGTTACTTTTCTGTGTTCCTGTTCCAGCATTGAATAGCAGTAAACAACCAAGCAACCAATAAGGGATTTGGAGACAGTTAAGAAGGTTGAATGCTTGAATGAGAAATGATTGATTATTCCTCTTGCTGAAGGCTTATGAAACCGTGAGATGTAGACTCCTGCCTCTAAATTGTATCTCCAGCTCCAACCCTGTCTTCTTGGACAGTGCAGCTGAATGTCTTCCTCATTGTGTTACTTGGGCTCTGTTTCCAAAAATCAGTCAACCATATATGTGTGGGTCTATTTCTAGACTCTATTATGATCCATTGACATGTATATCTATCCTTACATCATTCCCGCACTGTTTTGTCATATAGCCAATTATAGTCTCTAAGCTTAACCCAGCCCATATTGTGTTTCATACAGCCTATAAGCTAAAAATGGCTTTTTTATCTTTAAAGAGTTGTATATGGTGCACAAAGCCTTAAATATTTACTCTCTGGCCTTTTACAGAAAAAGTTGATAATTTTGTGGCAAGTCTTGAAATAAGCTGTTACAATGTTGTTCTTCCATATCAGATTTCCTCTGGATATTCTGGGTATATTATATTCATATACATTTTAAAATCATATTGATTTCTAAAGAAAAAATTGCTGAGATTTTGAATGATATTACATTGACTTTCTGGTCAGTTTGGGGATAATTGACATTTTAAAAATATTGAATCTTCTAGTCTGTAAACATGAATTATCTATTTACTTAGAAACTCTTTAATTACTCTCAAAAGTGTTTTATAGTTCTCTGTATCCTGGTCTTACACATATTTTGTTAAATTTATCCCTAAGTATTTTGTGTTGTTGATATTATCACATATGGCATTTAAAATTTTTATTTATATATTGTTTGCTACTATTAAATATAATTGCAATTGGGTTTTACTTATTACAATTTTTCCTAAATTTGCTAATTCTGGAAAATTTTTTGAGTATTTGTTATGATTTTCTATGTATGTAATAATATCATCTGAGAATAAAAACAGTTTTACTTCTTCCTTTTCAGTCTGTATTTCTTTTATTATCTTGTTGTATTTACTAGAATCTTCAATAGACTGTTAAATAGAATTGATGAGATTATCCCAGTCTTGAGAAAAGCACTCAGTCTCATATCACTGAATAGGGAACTAATTGAAGGGTTTTGTTTGTTCATTTATTAGTTGCAGATTACCCTGATATGTTAAAGATGTTTCTTTTAATTTCTAGTGTTCTGAGAGATAGATGTTATATTTTCTCAAACACTTTCTCTAGCTCAAAAAAATACTTGCATTGTTTTCTAATTTTTTTCTCTGTATATACTGTGAATTATATTGCCTGATCTTCTAGTGATAAACCAATCTTACATTTCTGAGATGAACCCTGTTTTTTTTTTTAACTATATTTTCCAAGAGTCAATTCATTCAGGTTTATTGCTTTCATTTAAAATTTCTACTGCTTTATCATTCTCTATCTCATTGATTTCCATTCTCATTTTTATTATTTTCTTTCTGCTTCTTACTTTGGGTTTAATTTGCTCTTCCCCCCCGCCACCCCCCCATTATTCTTAAAGTGAAATCTTAGATAATTGATTTTAGGCCTTTCTCTTTTTAAAAACTGTGAGAATATATAGGCATACGTTTCTCTCTAAGCATTGATTCAGCTGCATCCCACAAATTTTCTTATGTTTTACTTTTATTTCATTCCATTAAATTTTTCTAATTTGTTTTATGATTTATTCTTTGACTCTTGGAATATTTACATGTTTGTTGCTTAGTCTACAAATATTAGGTTTTTCAGATATCTTTTTGTTATCTCTTAGTTTCATTACGTCAGAGCATATATCCATGTGATTGCTGTCCTTTTAAATTTATTTAGTCTTGTTATAGCCCAGCATATCATCTGAGAGTGTTTCCATGTGCACTTGACAAGAATATATATTCTGCAATTATTGGGTATTGTCTAGGGTCTCTACTGAAGGTCATCAGTTTTCAGTATGTTCTCTCCACTCTGGCTGGTAGAAACTCAAATGCCTCCCAGCTATGTGTGAACTATGGGAATTGTTCCGTTTAGAGCTCTCTAGCAGCTGTTCTTTGCACAGTCTTATAGAATTTAACCCTGTGCATACACAAATTACTTTCATCCAAAGACAGAAAGGGGAACCTTATACAGATTCGGGGAGGATTTTCTCTGCTTAGCTCTCTCCTTTCTGGTATTCTTCCCCTCAAATTCCAGTTACCTCTGTCTTCTAATGTTCTTATCCTAGTCTCTTCCACTTAGCCAGATTTTAGTTTTAGTTTGGGCTTTTTCTGCCTCTTCCCAAGTTCTAGAAATTAACCCCAAACAGCCAATGCACTCATAGTAAAAAGTAAAGTAAAAAGTCACTCAGTCGTGTCCGACTCTTTGTGATCCCGTGGACTATAGCCTATCAGGCTCCTCTGTCCATGGGATTCTCCAGGCAAGGATATTGGAGTGGGTTGCCATTTCCTTCTCCAGGGGAGAAGTTACTGCTGCTGCTAAGTCACTTCAGTCGTGTCCAACTCTGTGTGACCCCACAGACGGCAGCCCACCAGGCTCCGCCGTCCCTGGGATTCTCCAGGTAAGAACACTGGAGTGGGTTGCCATTTCCTTCTCCAATGCATGAAAGTGAAAAGTGAAAGTGCAGTCACTCAGTTGTGTCCGACTCTTAGCAACCCCATGGACTGCAGCCTACTAGGCTCCTCCATCCATGGGATTCTCCAGGCAAGAGTACTGGAGTGGGGTGCCATTGCCTTCTCCAATGCATTCATAAAGTTCATATAATTTTATTTAAACTCAGCAGAAAGCCAGTGCCTTCATAAAGCTCATCCTTATTATTTCCTACTCTCAGTAACTTTTCTGCTTATTGTCCAATGTCTAAAATAAGTTTGTCTTGCTTTTTAGGTATTTATGGTATAGACATGGGATAATTCTTATCTGTGTGCTTTGGACAAAAACTTTAGGGAAATGAACAAGCAAGCCATGTAGATACCTATCTACAGGAAAAAGCATTATTTTTTTGAAATTTAAATTTATTTATTTTAATTGGAGGCTAATTACTTTACAATATTGTATTGGTTTTGCCATACATCAACATGAATCCGCCACGGGTATACACGTGCTCCCCATCCTGAACCCCCCTCCCACCTCCCTCCCCGTACCATCCCTCTGGGTCATCCCAGTGCACCAGCCCCAAGCATCCTGTATCCTGCATCAAACCTGGACTGGCGATTCGTAGGAAAAAGCATTCTTGAAAGCAGGAAGACTGGGTTAAAATCTCTGAGGCTGACCCGTGTGTGACTTAGGTTCTACTATTCCTACTTCATAGTTAGGAGCCCAAGAATCAAATAGGTTAGCCATTTATCTAATCCCTTTTACAGGTAGAAAATGGCAAATTCAGCCCACATTTGAAAACAGTAGCTGAACTCCTTCTTTTGGGTCTTATTGCCTTCCCTGAAGGCTGTCGTGTAAGTGAAGGGGAGATTTATGGACTATGACTAACAGGTGGAACTTGTTATCCCACTAGATTTTATGAGCTGAGAAATATAAATTGCTTAAAAATGTGCTTAGATGAACTCAAGGTTGGTAGATTTGTAATGGCTTATGGGCACCAAGGGACTTCCCCGTGAGTGTTTGTTAGTTCTGGTAATGGCACTATGTCAATACATTTTGCCTTTGCAGTGCTTTCAGTTTGCTCTCCTGGGTGGAGGCAGAGTGCTTCTCCGACTCAGTATAGATGGGAGCCATGAATGAGGTCTGTGTGGTAACAACAGCTCCAGAACTTGGAAGTCCAGTGTGTTCCAGGTGCTTTGCATATATTATCTTGAGTCTGCCAACAACTCTGTGCAGTAGGCATTATTACACCAGTTTGTAGAGCAATAAAGGAGAGCTCTGGAGAAGGCAATGGCAACCCACTCCAGTACTCTTGCCTGGCAAATCCCACGGATGGAGGAGCCTGGTGGGCTGCAGTCCGTGGGGTCGCCAGGAGTTGGACACGACTGAGCGACTTCACTTTTACTTTTCACTTTCATGCATTGGAGAAGGCAATGGCAACCCACTCCAGGGTTCTTGCCTGGAGAATCCCAGGGACAGGGGAGCCTGGTGGGCTGCTGTCTCTGGGGTTGCACAGAGTCGGACACGACTGAAGCGACTTAGTAAAGGAGAGCTCTGAGAAATAACTTGTCAAGTCCATTCCGTTTGCAAGTGGTAGAATCAGGGCTAAATTTTGCTTACCCTGCTTTTGCTACATTTTGTTCTAGTGTTTACTAAACACTAGACAGAAGGATGTTGGGCCAGAAGAATACAGCGGGATTATATTTTGAGTCACTTTATCAGGTACGAGACTCTACTTTTTTTCTCTTATTTTTTCTGTGATTTCTGTGAGAAGGTTAATAAAGAGAAAAGTAAATGGCAAATTCAAGGAAAGTTGAAGAGAGGTGTTTTTCCCCTCTTCTAAGACTGTGGATTTTTGTTGTTGTTTATTTTGTGGGGAGAGATTGCAGGTTTAGGATTATGAATCAGGAGGAGCACAGAGTCTAGGTTACATCGTGTGGGAGAAGGGTTAGTGTAGACTCTCAGATGTGCGAGGTGGCATAGGTGCCACAATCCAGGAAAAGAGAGGCCAGATCCCTGCCAGTCGCACGTTCACCCACTGCAGAGAGCTTGGGGGACAGAAAGAACCCGCTACTGCCCCTGGCAGATAGAGGAGGACTGTGTGGGTGACTCTCAGCTTCCATAGATAATTTGATCACTGCGAAGTTTTTCCCTGTTTCTTCTGAAGCATAGTATTAGGACTGCTTTCAATGCTTGGGTACAGACTGAATAAGGAAGAGGATGCTGTTTGTTCAAGCTACTAGACATTTCTAGGTATACCGTATGTGCAAGCAATGTGAGAAATCTCTAGATGTAATAATACTTTTACAAACCAAAGGAAGACATCAAGGTCACTTTTTTTTCTTTTCCCACTTAGCATTTATGAGAGTAAGGAACTTTCTCTCATTTTATGGCATTTCTTCTCTCCTTTTCTTCCTCCCTCCCTCCACCCCTCCCTCCCTTCCTACCTTTCTTTCTCCTCCTTTCCTCCTCCCTTCCATAATATTTATTGAATTACCTGTTATGTGCCAGGCCATGTCCAAAACATAATTACCTTTCAATGTTCATAGATGTATATTGCATTCTTGACTACACTACAGTACCACCACTGAGTCCAACATCCCTTTCATCATGATAACAATCCACAGGCCATGCTAAGTACCTGGGAAGTAACTGAAAAAGATGAGAAGAGGAAACTCACAAGACCAGTTGAAGCAATTTTCAGCTAGTCTATGGGCTATGAGCAGTTTGCAGATGGATCTGGGATCTTTGCTGCCATGGTCCTCCATCATTAATAGATAAGATCAACATCAAAACAACAAAAACCTTACGCATCAACCAGGGGAAAGGTGGGACAAGTTCTTTGACAATGGGATATTGGTGCAGGCTTATTGCTTAATGGCTTTTTTTTTTTAATGTAAGAAAATGCAAAAACTGAGAGGAGAGAATATGCTGCCATCACCTGGCAATTGGCCAAAGATAATTTAACTCTAGGCTACTGTCATTTAAACCATGGATTTTGATTGCATCTTCTCAACATTACCACTTATTAAAAAAAAAGATACAAAGTAATTTACAGTAAAATAAAATTAAAAATAAGGTAATATTTTTAACAATAACAGGATAAAGAACCTAGTGAAAAGTGTCCCCCCAAAATATGAAGAAAGTGTCTCTATTTATAAAGTCTGTAGCATTGGCATGCAAAACTTAGTTTTGAGCTTCCTGACAACTTTGGAAAAGAAGGAAACATTGAGGCTGACATAGCTCTGATAGTCTGGTGGAAGGATGGCTGCAAATTATTCAGAATCACAGCCCTGAGCTGTGGGAGAATTTTTCACATGACCCTCTATACTGGGGTATCGAACTCTATAATCTTGTGGAAAGACTTATTTGCAAAGATACTCTATGCAACTAGTAATCTCAATACTGGTATGCAATTAAAATACTAGGATTTCTATATTCATTTCATTTAATGCCAAGCTATATTTTATATTTATTTGAATTAGCTAATTAATTTAATTATTAATATAATGATTGAAATTCAATTGAAGTAAAAATGAATAAATGCATTACATAGACATTTACTGTAATTCACATAAAATTTATTCACGTTTCAAAGCATGAAGCCAAAACATCTATAAAAATGCTACATCCACTATAGGCTTCCCAAGTGGTACTAGTGATAAAGAACCTGCCTGCCAGTGCAGGAGATGTAAGAGATGTGGGTTCCATCTCTGGATTGGAAAGATCTCCTGGAGAAGGGAATGGCAACCCACTCCAGTATTCTTTCTTGGAGAATCCCATGAACAGAGGAGCCTGGCAGGCTACTGTCCCTGGTGTCACAAAGAGTCAGACATGACTGAAGCGACTTAGCATGCAGGCATGTAGTGAGTATCAAGCATAGGAGAAGGGATGAAGGAGAGAAGAATTATAGACAGAACAAATGGTGAACAGAATTCAAACATGTGGCCCAGAAACATTTCTTTGCCCATAAAAATGTCATGGTTTAGTAGAGTCAAAAATATTCAAATTTGCATTGCAATCACTAATTACACCATTATCTTTAAAGAGAAGTAATGTATAATCTTGCCTAGATTAGTATGTGTCCAGATGATGACATATCTAATGACCATTGGCATATAATATCAATTTTTTATGGCCTGAAAAATGTTCACAATACAAGTTTAAGTTAAAAAAAGTCAGAGTTGAAAATTCTATATTCATTATGGTCAAACTAAGAGGACCCTGGAAAAGACTGGGAAAAGTAAACCAAACGTTACCATGGAAAGCAAAAAGGGGAAAATTGAGCTAAAGAATTCGAGCTAAAAAAAAAAAAAAAAAGAGCTGAAAAAGAATTTAAGCCCAAGAATTGCCATCAGGGGCTGGGCTAGGACCTTGCCCACAACCCAGAACCATATCTGGGACAAAACATGTTGGGCAAGTTTCTATGGCCTAGAGCAAGAAGCCAAGTATGGATTTCTGCTCCTCCATTCCTAAGAAGATAAAAAGAAGACCACATCTCCATCATCTGGACACCACTCTAATGGGTGTCAAGCACCGTTTGTTCATCATCTCAGGGGTAATGCAACTTTTTTGGCTGTCATTTAAACCATGGATTTTGATTGCATCTTCTCAATATTACCACTTATTAAAAAAAAAAGATACAAGGTAATTTACAGTAAAATCAAATTAAAAATAAGGTAAAATACAATAAAAGGATAAAGAACCTAGTGAAACTTGACTTGCGTGGGTTGAGTCTGAAGGTGGAAAACTTATAATACATTTTTGTCCCTGACTTTCTCTGTTCTAAGAATGTAGCGTCCTAGACAAATGAAATCATCTTAACAAAAACATGTTCAAAGTTCTGATCATTTAACATGACTATGTAGGCAGTGTCACATCCTTGACTCCTACTCAGACAAGCATTACTTACACCTGGTCCCAGAAACACCCCCAAGATTTGTTTTATCATCGTAGCTCTGGTTAAGACTTGTTTTTCTGACTTTGGCCACTAGAAAAATTCAATCCTGTGGGACATGGTTGAGGATTTAAAACAAGTTCTTGGCTTTTAGGACCAGAAGGTCTACATTGTATTCTTCTCTTTTAGCATAAGTGCCTCCCATGGTTCTTGGCACCTATCAGATGTTCAGTGGAATCGGTTATTTCTGTAGTTACCATGAGGGCTCATCAGAGTTCATATGCTATTGCCTGCTCAATTGCTCAACCTAGCTTGTTCAAAACGAACTCTAGACTTTCACCCCAATGAATTCGTCCTCCTCAAATTTTCCCTACTTCCATTCAACCAACGGCTCACACCTGATTCTAAGAGTCACCCCTGACCATGACTCTTCTCTCCTTCATGGCCAGTCTATCCGCAAATTTTGTTGGCTCTGCTTCCAATAGATCCTAAATCTTACCACTTCTCTTTGCAACACCATCGTCACTCAAATAGACCATGAACTACTTGTATTAGTTTGCTGGACTGCCATAACAAAAGACCAGAAATTGGGTGTCTGTAGCAATAGAAATTTATTTTCTCATAATTATGGAGGTAGGAAGTCCAAGATCAAATTTTTCTTAATGTTCATTTCTTCTGAGTCCTCTCTCCTCAGCGTGTAGATAGCGATCTTTTCCCTGTGTTTTCACATCATCTTCCCTATGTGTCTGTGTCCTAATCTCTTTGTAGTTAGTATCAGTCACTTAGTCTTATCTGACTGTTTGCTACTCCATGGACTGTAGTCCACCACACTCCTCTGTCCATGAAATTATCCAGGCAAGAATATTAGAGTGGGTAGCCTTTCCCTTCTCCATGGGAATCTTCCTGACCCTAGATCGAATCCGGGTCTTCTGCATTGCAGGCAGATTCTTTACCATCTGAGCCACCAGGGATGCTCAATCTCTTCTTATATGGATACCAATCTCATGGAAATAGGTGCCATCCTAATGACCCCTTTTAACTTAATTACCTTTGTAAAGATCCTACTTTCAAATACATTCTGAGGTACTAGGGGTTAGGGTTTCAAGATGTGAATTTTGGGAGGATACAGTTCTGCACATTACACAGGTATCCTTGCTTTGATTCTTGTCTCCTAAGGTCTGGTTCCCATAGTGAATTAGAGTAATCTTTATGTATCTTGGCACTCCTCCATCTGAAAACTCTCTGGTGGTTTCCTATTGCACCTGTATTTACACCAGGGATTCCCTGGTGGCTCAGATGATGAAGAGTCTGCCTGCAATGCAGAAGACCTGGGTTTGATCCCTGGGTCAGGAAAATCCCCTGAAGAAGCAAATGGCATCCCACTCCAGTACTCTTGCCTGGAAAATCCCATGGATGGAGGAGCCTGGCAGGCTACAGTCCATGGGCTCACAAAGAGTTGGACATGATTGAGTGAGTTCCCTTTCTTTACATTTAAGATTTCTTCCTCGGCCTGTGAGGCCAACCCCACCCTGTGCAACCTCATCTGTTATGACTCTTGTTTGCTCAGCCCTTCTGGCTTTGTTTCTCTCCCCCATGCATACCTAAATCATTCTCACCTCAGTGACTTTGCACCTGCTGTTCCTGTTGGGTAAAACATGCTTCCTCCAGCTGTCCCTCAGGGCTGGCATCTTCTCATCACTCTCGTTCACCCCAGAGTTGCTATAACTTTCCTGGGTGCTCCCCTCTCCTTCCTGCCCAGTCAGTGTCAGCTTCAGCATGCAGACCCTACTGAGACCCTAATCCTGTTTGATTTCTTTCATAGAATAATCACTTTCTGAAGTTTTTCAATGCTTAAATTTGTTTATTTAAATTGTCTACCTCCCCCAGATTAATGTAAATTCTAATTTAAATTCATAGTTCAGTAAGTAATATTTATTTAATTATCAAAGGGAACCTTCAAAATGTGGGCACAGCATACTTCAATGCAACTTTTCTTTTGCCAGTAAACCAGCATTTCTTTACTGATGCTCTTCACAAATGACATCTTTCATTAATTCATTCAACAAGTATTGATCAGATGCAGGATGGTGGAGCAGGGAGAGCAATGGATTCTGCAGTGAGCAGATGGGGAATTTAAATGCTATTTCTATCACTTTGCTGTGTTGCCTTTTGCAAAATGTTTAACCTCTCTAAAACTTTGTGAATCTGTAAAATAAAGACTGAAAATATATTTGTCCTTACTTTAAGATGCACCAAAAATAAGGAGGATTGACAGATATATAGAAGGATGAACAGATGGAGAGTGTGTGATAAAGCAAGCAAGCAACCCCATGGATAGTCCATGGAATTCTCCAGGCCAGAATACTGGAGTGGGTAGCCATTCCCTTCTCCAGGGTATCTTCCCAACCCAGGGATCAAACCCAGGTCTCTTGGATTGCAGGTGGATTCTTTACCAATTGAGCCACAGGGAAGTCCATAAGCAAGTATCACAAAATGTTAATTGTAGAATCTGGGTGGTGAGTCTATGGGTATTCATGATAAAATTCTTTCAACTTTTCTGCATGTTTGGAAATTTCCATAATAGTATATGGGGGTGGGGAAGCAAATCAAACAACAGCCTTGCAGCTTTGCTTTCAGGATTAGAAGATATGGTGTTTATAAGGTACACAGGGGTGGTTGGAGTGCTATAGGATTCAGTACATGCAAACTGCTGTTGTCCTTTTCCTCAAATATGCTAAGTAATATGGGAGGATCCAAGAGGAATAAGACCCCATTTCCTCTCCTACTGGGGGAAGCAGATGCAGATACTCCCAGCCAGGGAAGAATTGCTCTGCTGAAACCACTGCACAGGCTAAAGGCTGAGGAATCACAGGAGAGGGAAGGACTGAGCTTGCTCCTGTTGGGAGGAAGAAAGTTACAAAGAGACTTTGAGGTGTGCCTTGAAGGATGAGGAGCTATCCACAAGGGGCAAGAAAGACACTGGGCTTTGTTTAGTGGCCAAGTTAAATGACATCCCTTCCAAGCCTGCAGTAGGTTAGAACTCTCCTTTCCACAAACATTTCCTTGAGTTTTTAGCCATATCTTTCCAATGTGGATGTCAGATATTCCATTTCATCTCCTGCTATAGTTAAACTTGGAGCCCTATCTTGGGATGCAGTGAAATTTAAACTTGCAGAATGGAAACTTGAGTGATTAGAGGACTTATCTCTACTTCTGAGTTGTGTCTTGGAAAAAAGCTGGTTTTTTAAAACATCATTTATTTTTGACTGTGCCGGGTCTTCACTGCTGTGACGGGCTTTCTCTGGTTGCTGTGTACAGGCGTCTTGTAGTCAGAGGCTTCTCTTGTTCCAGAGCACAGGCCCTAGGGTGTGCAGGCTCCTGTAACTGTGGTACCTGGGCTTAGTTGCCCTGTGTCGTGTGGAATCTTCCCAGACCAAGGATCGAACCTGTGTCCCCTGACAGGTGGATTCTTAACCACTGGACCACCAGGGAAATACAAAGACTTGCATTTTATTAGGATTAGGTACTTTAGCGTACAGTCACCTAGGAAGATTTCATGATGGTCAAGCTTTCTGGAAGACCAATGTGGCAAGCAACAGAGAGGAGAATGGGGTGGGTAGATTTACTAAACGCCTCTGCCCTCTAAATAAGAATGATCTGATCTGATCAAATCAACAGAATCGATCATGGATGAGTGTTTTCCTCCAAGGTACTTGCAAATAAATTGAATATATTCATTCCTTACAACTGATGTTATTTCTTCCTGGAAAACCCAGGCCAAAGAAATGTCTAAATGCAGCGTAAAATTCAAGGCAGCCAACTGTCAGGCAGAGAAGACGTGAACAAAATCTTTCCAGGTCACGTAGCTGTAGCTACGTTCCAGGCATTCCCTCATTCCCTCAGCAAACTTGCACAATCTTCTGTTCTGAGTCAGGCCTTGTGCCAGAACTTGAGAATGTGAAGGTGACTTTGTGGGGGTTCAGAATAGGCCTCCCCAAGATGTGCCACCTTGACATGTGGCCTTTGAAACCCTTTGGACTCAAGAAAAGCTACTTCCCCTCCCTTAACTACCTAGAAGAATTTAAATTGGAGATTTTCCCCAGAAAAAGAGTTCTTTTCAGAGATAAATTTGATCTAAGTTACTGTCTGTAGGTGGAGAAGGCAATGGCACCCCACTCCAGTACTCTTGCCTGGAAAATCCCATGGACAGAGAAGCCTGGTAGGCTGCAGTCCATGGCAGGGCAAACACTTAATTACCCAACATCTGCTCTTCTTGCTGCCTGTGACTGACCCTCCTGGCCTTGAGAGCCGCAAGTCCCCCCAAGTCCCTCTCCCATTCCTGAGCTCAGGATAGCATTTTTACCTGGCTTTACTTTTCTCTGAACCACTCACACATGTGGGATTCTCGTACCCAAGAAATTAAATTCAATTTTCTCCTGTTAATCTGTCTCATGTCAATGTAATTCTTAGACCAGCCAGAAGACCCTACACAGGTGAAAAAAATCCTTTTCCATCCTAACAACTTAGACACGTGCCAGTTCCCCAGGAGCCCCCAGGCTAGGGGGGTGGACCAATCCATATGGACAGATATTAACTATGTGATGAGGGTCAACAAAGGTGGATGAACAGAGGTTTGGGATGCCAAAACATACAAAGGGGTGGGGCAGAATGAAATTGTGTTGGGTATATATAAAAGCTATAAATTCATCCTTATGAGTCAAAACCAGAATATCTTTGCTTTGTTCTTTTTCTTAGAAAATCACCAACAGGAAAGGCTTTGTGCCTGTTTTCAAGCAGACCAGGTCAAACATGCCAAACAGAGCTTTAAGACCTAAGCGACTTTAAAAGAGATTTCACCAAGGTTGTGCTGATAAAAGAAGGGAAGGGAGAACCAATGAATATGGAGCATTCATCCTGGTTCAGCTCTTAACAGAAAGCATTTCATATCCTCACAGCAACAGTGGGACATATCACAGGAGGAAATGAGGTTCAGGGAGCTTGGGTGCTCCTCTCAAGCACATGGACCAGAGCTGGGATGCTAACACTAATCTTCCAGTCCCCAAAGCCCATGCTCCTTCTGCCAGACCCTCACCTCCAATTTTAGAGAGAATTCTTTTTTTTAGGGAAAGAAAGGTGTTATCATCTTCCCAGGGACAAATCTATGTCTTGTGAGGTTGCTTCGGAGGTCAGGATAAGGGTCATTGCCCTTGACCTTGAGCCACAGTAACCTCTTGAAACTGAGGGGAGGAGGTACAGGGAGATTTGAATGCTAGTATCTTTAGGCAAAGGCTCCCCCAAGCTAGGGTTTCCCGGGTGGTGCTAGTGGTAAAGAACCCCCTTGTCAATGCACGATACATAAGAAACAGGTTCAACCCCTGGGTTGAGAAGATCCCCTAGTGGAGGGATGGCAACCCACTCCAGTATTCCTGCCTGGAGAATCCCATGGACAGAAGGGCCTAGTGGGCTACAGTCCATAGGGTTGCAAAGAGTCGGACATGACTCCAGCAACTTAGCATGCATGCCTCCAAACAAGTCTGGGATTTAGAGCTCTGTTGTATCATTTTATAGTCTCTTTGGTATTTCTCTTTGGGTTTCCCTTGTGGCTCAGATGGTAAAGAATCTGCCTGCAATGTGGGAAGACCTGGGTTCGATTCCTGGATTGGGAAGATCCCCTGGAGAAGAGAACGGCTACCCACTCCAGTATTCTGGCCGGGAGAATCCCATGGACCATATAGTCCATGGGGTCACAAAGAGTCGGACCCAACTGAGTGACTTTCACTTCACTTCACTTAGTATTTCTCTGAAGAGGTTCAGGGAAGTAGACAACTAAAGAACCTCTGGGTCAGCTGGGATGTAATCGTTGTTAATTGGGGTGCTTAGGCATGAAGGGAGGGTAATGTTGATATGGGAAGGTACTATGGACAAGAACCAAGGCAGGAGTGCTTAAATCCTGGTCTGTCAGTCACCCTCCACCCCTGGAAAAGTACCTAAGGAAGCTTTACCCTGAGCATAAGAGAAAAGCTAGAATTAAACCACCGCTTTGTTAATATCTGACTAAGTATGTGAACAGCTTTCTGGGAAAGGTTTCTCCAAACCAGCTCCTCTTCTTCAGATCTAGCTGAGGGACCAGAATGTCCATGTGGGCTTGCTAGGAAAGAGAGAGCTACCCAGACCCATGGGAGGTCCACTTCTCTGAGTGGTAGAGAAGAGTTTGACCTTCCCTGAAGAACTAGACCCATTAGGAGATGTAAGAGCATGAAGAGGCAAGCTTTAAGATATAGCTATGATTTTCCCAGTAGTCATGAATTGATGTGAGGGTTGGACTATAAAGAAAGCTGAGCACTGAAGAATTGATACTTTTGAACTGTGGTGTTGGAGAAGACTCTTGAGAGTCCCTTGGACTGCAAGGAGACCCAATCAGTCCATCCTAAAGGAGATCAGTCCTGGGTGTTCATTGGAAGGACTGATGCTGAAGCTGAAACTCCAATACTTTGGCCACCTGATGCAAAGAACGGACTCATTGGAAAAGACCCTGATGCTGGGAAAGATTGAAGGCAGGAGGAGAAGGGGACGACAGAGTATGAGATGGTTGGATGGCATCACTGACTCAGTGAACATGAGTTTGAGTAAACTCTGGGAGTTGGTGATGGACAGGGAGGCCTGGTGTGCTGTAGTCCATGGCGTTGCAAAGAGTTGGACACGACTGAGTGACTGAACTGACTGAACTGACCCAGGTGTAAAATGAGGCCAGACTTCATCTCACACTCTGCCCAAGAGCTGGCCTATCATCCTCCCCTGCCAGGGAGCAATGAAGGTGAGTGTGGAGGCCTCCCTGCCATGGTGAGAGAGTGAGAAAGACTGGCCTTCATCTACACCAGTTTCTCCTTTCTGGGCAGCTCACCCCCATCCATAGTGTCACAGGGCACCGCTGGGCAGCCATGTTGGTCCGATATGAGCCTGTAACTCTGGCCACGGTGATTTGTATGCACCGGCCAGAGTTCTTATCCTACAAACATGATGTTCATGTTGGTGGGGAGTCATTCTTGCTGCATGGCTAGGCTTATAGTAGGTGAACTCTGGGATTCTAGGTGGCATCTTCTAAATACCCCAAGGACCAACTTGCAGAGAGAATACATATATATATATATATATTTCCCCCCCCCCCCCCCAGAAGATAGAAATGAAGCAAATGCAGACAGAAGGAGGCACAAGGATTCAGGGAGTATCCTGGTGGCGTTTTCTCCCCTCTTATAGATCTTTCTGAGACTCCTGCTGTACCTCCATCCTGGGGCTCATGAGACACGTCTGTTTCCTGCTAATACACTTCTTTTTGCTTAAGCTAAAGACTTCTGTTCCTTGAAACTAAAAAATTATGTTCTAATACAGTTAGTAAATAGGTTTAAAGAAAAAGATGATTTCATGCCATGCACTATACCGTACTTCTTCTCTAATACTATTTTATGTTCTCTGGGGAAGCCTTGTGCTCTTTAAAACTGGTCCCCTGAACATGACAGTACTGCGTTCATCAGCAATCTCACTCCTAGTTATTTATCCTGAAAGTGAACACAAAAGTCACTCGGTTGTGTCCGACTCTTTGCAACCCTGTGGACTATACAATCCTTGGAATTCTCCAGATCAGAATACTGGAGTGGGTAGCCTTTCTCTTCTCCAGGGGATCTTCCCAATCCAGGGATCAAACCCAGGTCTCCCGCATTGCAGGCGGATTCTTTACCTGCTGAACCACCAGGGAAGCCCCGTTGTTTATCCTAGAGAAATGAAAATTTATCCTTACACAAGAACCTGTGCACAACTGTGTTCATAACTGCCAAGCACTGGAAACAACACAAGTATCTTTCAGTGGGTGAATGGATAAACAAACTGGCACATCCATAGAAGGACGGGCTGCTCAGCAATAAAAAGGAGCAGGTTATTGATACGTGAACCACCTTGGATGCTTCTCAACAGTATGACGTGGCAGGAAGGAATTCATCCTCAAAAGGTCACACTCTGTCTGGTTTCATTTAGGTGACTGTCTCAAAAAAGACATAGACCTCAGTGATGGAGGACAGCTCAGTGGCCTGGGGAGCAGGAATGGGGAGAAGGTGTGACAAGGGAGCACGGCAGGGGAGTGTCCCTGGCTGATGGCTGGGCTGTTCTGAATCCTGATGGTGGCGGTGGTTGCACAAATGTTTGCATGTGTTAACATTTGCAGAGATGCACACGAAAGTTGACTTTACAGTATGATAATGGAAAAAGAAAATTTTTAATATAACAGGGCTGCAGTCAACTCTGTTGGTGTACTTTTAGTTTTCTCCTTTGCTACTTTGACTTGGTGACATCAGTTATCAACATGGTGGGAAAACTCAGGTGTTCGATTATGAGCCTTTTGCTTTGTCCCCTCTTTTCTCAATAGCAGAGGCACTGCAATGTTCCAGCAATTGAAGACGCTGGAACGTGTCTTGTGATGAGATGGGGTGTGAGAGTTGCTGTGGAGTGGGGCCCCAGCCCTCATTGTGGACAGAAACTCAGACCCTCCCCAGCCAGTGCCTTTATACTCTTGGAAGAAGCTCTTCAACACCTCCATGGGGTCACACTGCTTCCCTCCATCTTGGCCTCTAACCCTCCCTCCCCTTACCCCTGAGAAAGATCTGGTGTCATTTGCAGCAGTGGCTTTCAATCTCCACTGTGCACTGGAATCGCCTGGGAAGCTTGATAAACTCCTGGTGCCCAGACCAGACTCTGGACCCATGAAGCTGAACTCTCTGGGGAAGAGGTCAGGCAACAGTGTTTTAAAATCTCCCTGGTGGGTTGAAATGGGCAGCCAAGACCTAGAGGCACTCACTGCACTGTTTATTCATTTACCTACACCAGACGATAGGGGAATGCTGGCTCCTGATGGCGTTGTGTATCTGCTTGGCTCTGGAGGATTCCCTTCCTTTGCTTCCTTTGTTGCTAACCTGTGAACATTGTCACCATCGTTCTCCCTCTCTGCTCAGCCCCTTGGGATGGATCACTGGAGGGACAGTCGACCCAGCTTTTAGACTCACGAGGAGGCGGTTTGGGGCTCTGGCAGGGAGGGCGTGAGGTTTGGAGGAGCTGGGACCTGTCTCAGCTGCAGCATGAGTTTGGAGCACCGATCCCCGCCTTGCGGACAGGGTGTGCTCGGTCTGACCTCCCACAGTGTCGTGTCCACCCTTGTGTCACAGCGCTGACCACACCCCATGCTGCCTGCCTGTGTCTGCCCCACATGTGTGTGTGGGGCATCACTCCAAACCTTGAGAAGGACCGCGTGATTGGTCCTGTTCTCTCAAGTCTAGCACATTTAGAAACAAAGTCTCGGCACTGGGCCTAATCCTCACCAGCCTCTGTCCAGGGCCTGGGACCCTGTTTCTCATGCCCCTGGCTCCCAGCTCTCGTGGGACCAGTGGCCACAGGCTGATCCTGGGCATCCTGACTGCTTTAGCTCCTCCTTGTCCTGACTCCTCCTGGCCTGGAATTCTGCCTATCAGGCTAAGGTCACTCATTCCTTCCTTGGTGGTCTTGCTCTCCATTGCCTCTCCCCTCCTCCTCCTCTTCTTCCTGGTCCCTGGACTCCAGACCCTGGGGACCCAGAAAGACTGACAGCTGAATTAATTTCTTAGGTGTGATTTAGCTGAAGAACCAGTAAGAACCGGGTCCTTGCCTCCCTTCCCTCCCTTCTCTCCACATCTCCTGCTCTCCATAGCCAGAGCTCACTGTCTGGTGCAGGTAAATGAATAAACTCCAATGTAGCATGAGGAGTGTCTTAAAAGAGGGCTGTAGAAAAAGCCTTAGGAGATAGCAGGACATTTGCCTCCATAGATGTGTGTGTGGGAAGGACCTCGCATAGGATGTATTCAAGCAGGGTTTTGAAGGGTGAAGAGGAGTTCATCAGTAGCCAAGGAGGAAAGGGCATGCCAGGAACACGTCACAGATGAGGCAACAGGCAACACAATTTGTCCCTGTATGTTTTCTTGTGGACTCTCATTCAACTCCTCTCTGCCCTCAGACTTTGTGGGGGGAAAACTACTCTACTGAGATAAATGATTTAAAATGAAATTTTTATTTTTTTTACTTCTCTTCTGAGGAGTCAGTGGCCAAACAATTGCAATGTAGGCAGAAGGCTTTGCTTAAACCAGCATCTGATGAACTTTCAGTAAGGAATATTTGAGGCAAGTATAATTCACAGATTTTCCAAGTTAACCTTTTCTTTGTCGTTTTTAACTCAAAGACATTCTTTGTCCTAAAAAGAAACCCTCACTGGCCTTGGGATTGGCTTTCACAGTCCTGTGGATGTTGAGGTGTGCAGCAACAGCCCCCACCACAATGGCAGAACCAAGAAATAAGAATCGACATTTTCCCCAGAGACAAAGAATGAACGTGGGGTGTGGGGTCTAATGGACAGAACTTAGTGGAATAATGGAAAAGGTGACCTTCAGGCTTGTACGATGGGATTTGGTGGGGTGTGCAGCCAGTTGCTGGATTGGAGAACCCCTTCTCTAGGCCACGCTTATGGGAAGCTGGAGGGGGTGCTGGGAAACAGGCTGAACCCAAGGATTTCTAAACAGCAAGCAGCAGGAGCCGTGATGGTTTCTTGTAGCAAGAATCTTCTGAGTTGGGAGCTGCTATTGGGAGATAAGTTGGCTGCAAATAGTAGCAACAGTTATATAGGTACATTGGAAAGATAACAGATTTTGACATGAGATACCAAGGATTCACTGAAGAAGGGAACTGATGCTGAAGCTGAGGTTCCAATATTTTGGGCACCTGATGCAAGGTGCCAGCTCATTGGAAAAGACCCTGATGCTGGGAAAGATTGAGGGCAGGAGGAGAAGGGGGTTACAGAGGATGAGATGGTTGGATGGCATCACCTACTCAATGGACATGAGTTTGAGCAGACTCCAGGAGATAGTGAAGGACAGGGAAGCTGCAGTGTGTGGGGTTGCAAAGAATCGGACACGACTGAGCGACTGAACAACAACAACCAAGGATTAGCTCGCTGACTTACACCAAATCAATGTGAGTCACCAAAGGCTTATACCCAAAGGACTGTATGGGAAGCTCTGGCTGAGTTCTGTGTTGACAGCTGGGTTGCAGGGATAATGTGTTCCCAGCCCGTGTTCTTTTCATACCTGGTCCATCCTGTGCCACAAGGGGTACAATCCCATGTGGACACACCCACGTTGTGTCTAAGGTGTGTTTACACTTCTCCCACGTGGCCATTTGTAGATACTCATGGGGTCAGAGGTATGGATGCACAGTGCAGATTGCTCTTGGAACATGGCACCAAGGAAGAGGCCCAGGCAGCCCGGAAGCACACTGGGCTTGTTTGGGCAGGAATTCCAGATCACAGTTTCAGAGCTCAAGTAGGAGTAGGGGTGGGCTAGGGGGACTGTGGACTCACGCACCCCTGTGGAGTGCTGCAGAGGAGAGTCATATTGGGCCACAGTAGGGGCCCAGCTTGTCTGGGCTTAAGATAATAAGACTTAGAATTACGCTAACCAATATGGTAATGCGGACCACATGTGGCTGTGTATGTTTAAATTCATTAAAATTAAATAACATTTATATTTAGTTCCTCAGTTGCATTGGCCGCATTTCAAGAACTCCATATGGCTCCTGGCTATCACACTGAACATCACAGATACGAGTCCTTTCCTTTATCACAGGAAGTTCTACTGGACAGTGCTGGTCTGGGGGCTGAGAGAAGCAGAGTGATTTCTCCAGAGTCATGGAATGGATAGATCTGGGGCTGAAATTTGGAAGAAAGTCTGTCTGATTCTGAATCCTCTATTCACTTTCCTTTCCTGACCTTGAAAAAACTAACGTTAACTCTTCCAGCCTGTTCTTTTGTCTGTAAAACAAAAATAAATCCCTCAAATGGTGGGGATGAGGATTAAATGAATGCCCACAACAGAATAGATAGTTGGTTCTCAGTAAATTTGATTTCCTTCTCTAGTCTCAGCAGGGGCTGGAGAAAGAAGCAGTGGAAGGATTAAGAAGCTCTTTCTATTTCAGATTCTCAAAATAAGAGAAAAGTGGTTTGAAAATGGATGAAAGACACCCCCTGATAAACACTTCAATGGTCACACACCTACATTGGAAAGGCAACTAATTTTGATGTGAGATACCAAAGATTAGCTAATTAAGCTCCAAAGTCAGAATAAGTCAGAATCTTTGTTTGAAAGATAAAAATAATTTCCCATGCAACTGGGCCTTTTTTTTTCAAAGGTGTGGGAAACATATTCATTCTCTGATTATTAATAACTGCGAGTCAGGGAAGAATCCATTAGATGTTAAAACTCCACATTTAATAGCTTCTGAGAATGTATTATCTTGGAGTGCAAAGTTATGTACCCTTGATTCCCCATAAGGATGTTAGTCAGAGCCTTTGCCCTCCTACTCTGTGACCTTGAGGTCCTCTCCTCTCTCTGGGCTCATGGTTCCCTCTAGAAAGAGAAGGATGGATGAAGGGATTTTACAGCCCTTTCACCTCTGATGATGCAGAATTCTTTCATAAAGAACAATCTTAAAAAACAATAATTTTAACAATTAGAAGTAGCTGGCTTTGTTGTTCATACATCTCCAGAAACTAGATATGTTTAAGAAGGGGAAGACTTTTGTGCCATTTACTTGTAAAAGTGGGAGCTGGAAGCTTTTTTCTTTTTGGCTACATCATTGACGGAGGCAAACAAATCAGCCATGCAATAGAATTTGCTCTCCTAGATGAAAAGGAATGTATGAATCCTTCCCTGAGGAAAGTTTTCTAATACCCACAATGCTGCAGATATTCATTCATTCATTTACCCATAAATTCCAAAAATATTGTGTTTAGCTCTGATAATGTGGACCAGGCAGTGGGGAGGCAACAGTGAGCAAAGTAGACGGAGGCCTTTCTCACAGAGCTTCCCTTCTAGTTGGGAAGACAGATCAACAGCAAGGAAAGAATTACAGGTGCGCCAAGTGTGCAATGTGTCAGGTAATGATAAAACAGTTTTATCTAACAAAGCAGAGTTCAGTTCAGTTCGGTTCGGTCACTTAGTCGTGTCCAACTCTTTGCGAACCCACGAATCACAGCACGCCAGGCCTCCCTGTCCATCACCAACTCCTGGAGTTCACCCAAACTCACGTCCATCGAGTCGGTGATGCCATCCAGCCATCTCATCCTCTGTGATCCCCTTCTCCTCCTGCCCCCAATCCCTCCCAGCATCAGGGTCTTTTCCAATGAGTCAGCTCTTCGCATGAGGTGGCCAAAGTATTGGAGTTTCAGCTTCAGCATCAGTCCTTCCAAAGACCACCCAGGACTGATCTCCTTTAGGATGGACTGGTTGGATCTCCTTGCAGTCCAAGGGACTCTCAAGAGTCTTCTCCAACACCACAGTTCAAAAGCATCAATTCTTTGGCGCTCAGCTTTCTTCACAGTCCAACTCTCACATCCATACATGACCACTGGAAAAACCATAGCCTTGACTAGACGGACCTTTGTTGGCAAAGTAATGTCTCTGCTTTTTAACATGCTGTCTAGGTTGGTCATAACTTTCCTTCCAAGGAGTAAGCGTCTTTTAATTTCATGGCTGCAATCACCATCTGCAGTGATCTTGGAGGCCAAAAAAATAAAGTCTGACACTGTTACCCCATCTATTTCCCATGAAGTGATGGGACCAGATGCCGTGATCTTAGTTTTCTGAATGTTGAGCTTTAAGCCAACTTTTTCACTCTCCACTTTCACTTTCATCAAGAGGCTTTTTAGTTCCTCTTCACTTTCTGCCATAAGGGTGGTGTAATCTGCATATCTGAGGTTATTGATATTTCTCCCAGCAATCTTGATTCCAGCTTGTGCTTTTGTGTGCAAATAAAGTATGCTATGGCCAGGGAAGGCTGGTATCTTGGATGGGGGTCCAGAGGAGACTTCCTTAAGGAGGTGACTTGAGTAGATTCTTGCATAAAATAAGGATGTGAATCTGGTGCAAGAATGTTCCAGACAGGGGGGACAGCAAAAGCAAAATGTTGAGATGGAAGAAGGCTTCACAGTTCTGAAGGACAGAAAGGTGGATGTGGCATGAGCTGGGGGTGCAGCTGAGGAGGTAGAGCAGGGAGAGTTGGAGGCAGGAGAGGCCAGAGTGATGATGGGGGGCTGGATCTGAGATCAGTCAGCTAACTCCAGCCCATGAACCAAATCCAGCCTGATGGCCAAGTTTTTAAATAAAGTTTTATTGACACACAGCCACCCCTATTCATTTACTCTTGTCTGTGGCAGCATTGACACTGCAATGGAACATAAGTAGCTGTCACAGAGACTGTATGACTCGCAAAGCCTAGAATATTTGCTATGAAGCCCTTCACAAGAGAACATTTTCTGTCTCCAGGTTTAGATGATCATTTCACCTTATTTTCAACCTTACTGTGTCAAGATAACATCTCATAAAACAGAATATAGCTGGTTCTTTTTTCTTATATGATGTCTTCTATCTCTCTGTATTTTTGATGACCTATATTTGAATCTATTTCTATCACATTATGCTTTCCATTTGATCCATCCTCCTCTCTCTCTGCTTATCTTTTTTTTTTTCTGGATTACTTTGTTCCTTTGTATAGAGGCATTTTTCCTCACTTGCAGTTTGTGGATTTATTTGTAAAAAGAGTGTGCAAATAAAATCACACTGCTGATAAATGTCTTGATTAGGTTCTGGATTAGAAATTTTATATTCCACTAAGACAAAGTATATTCAAAAGCAGAGACATTACTTTGCCAATCTAGTCAAGGCTATGGTTTTTCCAGTGGTCATGTATGGGTGTGAGAGTTGGACTGTGAAGAAGGCTGAGTGCTGAAGAATTGATGCTTTTGAACTGTGGCGTTGGAGAAGACTCTTGGGAGTCCCTTGGACTGCAAGGAGATCCAACCAGTCCATCCTAAAGGAGATTAGTCCTGGGTGTTCTTTGGAAGGACTGATGCTGAAGCTGAAACTCCAGTACTTTGGCCACCTCATGCGAAGAGTTGACTCATTGAAAAAGACCCTGATGCTGGGAGGGATTGGGGGCAGGAGGAGAAGGGGACGACAGAGGATGAGATGGCTGAATGGCATCACTGACTCGATGGACACGAGTTTGGGTGAACTCTGGGAGTTGGTGATAGACAGGGAGCCCTGATGTGCTGCAGTACATGGGGTTGCAAAGAGTCGGTCATGACTGAGTGACTGGACTGAACTGAACTGAAGACAAAGCAAGATGATTGAATGATTAAGATAAGCAGCACCATTGAACTCCTAATCTGAGAACTGGCTTTGCAAGCTAAAGAATCCATAGAAAGCCAACAAATGCAGAACAAAACAAAAGTAATTAATACTATAATAACTGAAGGCTTGGTTACCTACTGAAATGTCTGAAAATGGTATCAGAAATGATAGCCTCCACACTTTTTCCAAATTTTTATTGGGGTAAAAGACACAGACATGCAATTAACCATCTTCCTCATTTTTAAGTGGGCAGCTCAGTGGCGTGAAATACATTTACAGTGTGTCACAGTCACCATCATCCATCCCGTAACTCTTCATCTTGTAAAACTGCAACTCTGTCCACATTAAACAAACAACCCCCCAGTCCCTGACAACCCCATTGTACTTTCTGAGTGTTGACATTTTTAAGATTTCTTTTTCCTTTTCAAATCAAATGTAAATAAGATCTGAGTATTGTAATGAATTGACTTTGCAATTTTTTTTCTAGTTGAGTCATGTAATATATTTCAGTAAAAGAAGTTTTACCCTTGACATGCTATTGTTCCATGGATTAGTTTTTCTATACAATTCTCATCACTTCAAGCCTGAACTAAGTGTCATCACAAGATGTTTGCTTGCACTGGGTTGTCTGTAGATCCATGTCTGGGAACGTCTGGCCCCTTCCCTCTGGACAGCGTCCGCTGTGCTCTGCCCACCGCTTGCCCCTACATCTCCCTTCTCCATCTCCCTGCGGACTTTGTCCTGGTCCTTCTGTTTCCTGCACCCTGTCCTCCCTGTCTTGGTTTGCCACCTTTTTTTTTTTGAAACAGCATGCTCTCAAGCTGCTTCCTGAGAACAGGTGCATGGAGTGCTGAGACCTTGCATTTCTGAAAATATTCTTCATCTCTATTCATACTCAATTAGCAATTTGGCTGGCTCTAGGATTCTCCACCAGAATTTATTTTTCTTCAGAATTTTGAAGGTATTCATGATTGTTTTCCAGTTTGCACTTGAACAATCCAGAGCAAGTCTTATACCTGATCTCTTAGATGTGACAATTTTCTTGCTGGAAGCTTGAGAGATTTTTTTTTCCCACTGAAGTTCTGAAATTTCACAATTATATACTCTGGCATTGTTCTATTTTTATCCACTGTGTGGGACCCTAGGTGGTGAGTTCTCTCTACCCGAGCCCTCCTCTCTGCTTAGGGAAGTTTCTTGAATTACTTTGATGAACCTTTTCTCCTTTCTATTCTCCCTCTCTCTTTCTCGCCTTTTTTTCCTTCTGAAGAAATTATTTGAACATTGGGCTTCCTGGACCCCTTTTTAAAAAATCTCCCCTTCTTTGTTCTCTTACTTATTTTGAAAGGGGAGGGGTGCAGACTTCCTCAACTCTTCCAACTCTGCTATTGAGCTTTTAATTTCAACTCTTCCCAAGATTTTTTTTGTTCTTTGTTTCTTTTTATAGTATCTGATTTCCATATCTTTTTGTGTGTTTCTGAGGATATTTAATGATAGCAAATGGCACGGAGATATTCATCAACAAGGTCATCTGGATGCTTGGAAAGCAAAATAACTGCTGTGGGGGATGGGTAAAGAGGAGGGCCAGTGAGGAGGGAGCCCGCTGGGAGGGAGGGGCGAGAAAGAAAAAGGGAGAAAGATGCAACTGACAGAGTGATAGATTATGGAGACAGTGCTGAGTAAAGAGTTTTAAAGGAAACCTTGCTTGGTTTTGTGCCATGCAATTTCCCCTTTGCATGCTCCCTAAGAGATCTTAGAATACAGACCTTCCTTGTTTTTTCAAGGCTTTTGTAACTGTACTTGTATTTCCTTTGGCAGTGACCCAAAGCCAAGGGTACCTTTAGGCCAACCCATTTTAATTTGGATTACTCTGGATTTCTTGGGGAATCTGATTTCACCAGGGACCTCAGCTGGAAAGTTACTCTTCTCCAGGGAGGGTGTGGATTATAACCATCCTTGTCTGGCTCCCAGTAGTTTTCCAAACTGGACAGAGAACTCCATGTCTAGGCACGTAGAGACACCATTTCTAGACCATCACTAAATAGCAAAGGGCATTTTTCAGAGAGCCTTGGAGGAAGCAGGTCTCCCTAAGGACGGACTCCATGTAGTTGTACTTAGAGGCATTCTGAGCATGGACAATAGCAGGGGAAACTGAGGGACACAGCGGAGGAAAGCAGAGCCTCAGAATAGATGGGTCATTTATATGCAGACGCAGCTTTGCAGCAAACCCGGCAATCCCAGAGAAAACCAAGACGCACATTGGACTGCAGCAGATCTGAGCAGAAACCGTCTCCTTGCCTCATCTGCGTAGATTTCACCAACCGCTTAGTAAGAAGAAAATGGAAATTAATACCAGGACTCTGTTGTGATGGATTAGTAGTTACTATTTATGATAGATGGGAATCCAAGCATGACCTCTTTCTTAGAAAGCTTGCACAGATGGCTGGCCGCTGGTCAAGAAAGAAATCAGAAATTCGGGAGCCTGGGTCACTTGGTTATGTTGGCTACATGTTTATATTGTTTCCACTCAGTGCAGAGCCTGCTTTTCACTAGTGTGTTGCCTTCCTGAGATCTCCTGCTACAGAGCTCACAGACAAAATGTATGTATAGTATGGTCCTATTTTTGAAACATTTTTTTCTATATACACCCAAGTAATTTGGATAGAAAACAGATGAGATGGACTCATAAAGTCGCTCAGTCATGTCCGACTCTTTGAGACCCCATGGACTGTAGCCTACCATGCTCCTCCATCCGTGGGATTCTCCAGGCAAGAATACTGGAGTGGGTTGCCATTTCCTTCTCCAGGAGATCTTCCCAACCCAGGGATCGAACCCGGGTCTTCCGCATTGCAGGCAGACACTTTACCATCTGAGCCACCAGGGAAGCTCAGATAAGATGGTACAATGTAAAAATATGCACAGTATTATTTTGATCAGCAAGGCTACCCATGGTTTAAAATTTTTCTTTGTGTGTGCGTGTGTGTGTGCGGTGAAAGTGTAGTTGTTTATTGCAGTCACTAAAGCAGGGTGACTAATGCTCAGAAGACATGAACTCCCCAATGGGTTTCAGTTAAAACTTTTCTTTTAGCATGTCTATATTTAAAATTTTTTTAATGTGAAGTCGATTACTTATATAGTAAGATTTAAAGTTAGTATTTCAGTAATTATAATGACTGGGTCACACCAGCTGACATTTGTGGATGCTCCCCCAGCACCGAGCACCTTGCTGGGAACCTCATGGGCGCTATCCCACGTCCTTCTCAGGGCGTCCAATGAAGTAGCAGCTCTCCTTAGGCTCTTTTCACAGAGAAGGAGATCCCAGGTGGGGAGTCACGTGCCTCCGCTCACGCAGCTAGTGAAAGGCAGAATTGGGTTTTCTGACTTCAAACTCACGTTTTGTTAATTTTTGATTGTTTATTTCTGTCCCCTAGAAATGTTTCCTAAGGAAACGCTATGCAATGGAAGATATGTAATGCAACATTTTTCCCCCAAAGATGTTGCCTCTCCTAAAATGACAACTTTATAAGCAGTGTGTCTGCCCCTGGCACAGCGTGGAAGGAATTTACATGTATAAAATGATCCTTTTAGGCTGGACAGATTATAAAGCCTATATTTTATTTCCTTTTGATTTCCCCTGTATTCTTTGAGGTGACAGATGTTTTAGACCTCGAGTGAGAAATGCAATTAAAAACAAACAAGCAAACAAACAAACAAACAAAAACACCATGTCTCTGAAAAGCCAGTGTTTTCTCGGCATATCGGTAAGGTGCAAAACCCCTGGCATTTTAAAATGAAATATGACAGACACTATTCTGGCAGCCTTGTGAGCTCAAAGCCATAATCTCAGGTTTTTTAAAAAGTAAGCCAGGAAAATGCTATTTGGACCTTCGGTTCTCTGATGAGGTTGTCTTTGCTGCATCCCCAGGACTATGGATGTTGTTATCACGGCTGTCCAAGCCTCCAAGGTCGTGCCTTCCCTGTGTCTGCAGCAGGCCAAGCCCAGCTTTGTCACCGAATTTCCACAGTGTCTTCATTTCTGCCTGGACCATGATCACCTCTGAGCCTCAAGTGTAGAACTTAGAATGGTTTTGGAACCATTTTCTCAGACCATTTAAGTTATTTCTTGGGGGAGTTATCTAGAGCTTTCTGACAAGGTCATATTTCAGCCGAGAAAGTGATGCACATGAACTTCAGAATACTTCTGTTAAAACATTCGGAGACCTGAGAAGTTGTATCACATCTCCCCACTCTTAATATCCTCATAGTTTATCCATTCCCTTTATCAATCCATTCTTTACATGCCCCAGGGTAAATTTTCTAGGAAATAAAATCCCAAATCAAGTTGATCTCCTATTTTACATCATTCAAGGGCTTCCAGTCCTTCCAGCCCTGTCAGCGTGGCATTCAAGGCTCTTCTGTGCTGGACGATTTTGCCAGTCTCACCTGGAGCAAACGTCCCTCCCCACCCACCTGCATTCCATCCGCTGAAAATGACTTGCTTTCTCTTACTTATGCCACATACTCTGAAGTGCTGCACTTGTTTGGTGCCTCAAATGCTCACCTGACCCCTTGTCCACCCCAGGAACTCACCAGGGCTCCAGGATTCTATGAAATTGACTTCAAAAGCAACTTTCCTCTAACCCACTCTTTCCGTCCACTGCTCCGTTCTACCTCTTCCACTGAATGATTCCTCTTGTCCTCTATGCCCTGCGGTACCGTGTGCAACCCTCTGAAACAGCACTTGCCATGCTGTTTTGTGATTACGCCACAACAGTGATTAAGATGATAAGATTAACGTGGATTTTAAGGTCAGATGGACGCAGGTTAGGACTCCTCAGATGGACCCACATTCCCCTCCTGTTGGCTGTGCAAGTTTGTGTAGGTTATTACAGCACCCCTCTCAGAATCAGTTCCCTCTCTCTGAATGGGGGCATAACAGAACCTCCTTGCAAGGTTGTAGAGATTAAATGAGACCATGCAGGCAAGGTCACCGGGCATGGCACCTGGATTCAGAAGCTCTCAGCTAGTGGCAGCCGTGTCCTTTCTGTTGGTGATTGCCTCCGTGTTTGTGATCTTGTGATCCTGAGGAGTGGAATCATGGTTGGCTCATGTCTGTAACATAGACGATGGGCACAGGGCCTGGCTCAGAAAATAGTTTGGATTGTACAATGCAAAGCCCTGTGGAGGGTGGCCATCCTTGTTTGAATAATGGAAATGAATATTCCATTCACAATGTGCATTGGTACTCAAGCCTAGCACCATCCTAAGTTCCAAGCTTGGCCTCAGATCCCACTGGGAGTCCATATTTGCATTGCTGACTCCACTTCCCCACCAATTCTATAGGCTCTTTGCAAATTTTATGCTTTGAAGATTAGAGACTAATACTCGTATCTGAGCCCAAATTCACATTTAACCTTCAAATGCTCCTTGACTCATCTGGTTGCTTAAAGTGATCCTTATCCTTGCAGAATTCCCTCGGATTCAAGAAATTGGGCAGAAGCCGAAACACAGGCAGTAAAGGTAGAATCCATTTCCTGGTTTAGCAGACACCTTCTGTAAAGAGAATGGTTTGGGGGCCTTTGGAGAGAACCTCTTCTTGGAGTCACAGAGCCTGGGCAAGAAGGCTGACTCTGGGTGACCCAACTCCGCCTTCACTGCCTGCAAAGTCCTGGTTTAGGCACCTGTCGCTTCTTGAGCCTGATTCTGTGAAGTGTGTGCCAAACTGCGTTTTCCCAGGGCCCAGACAGAGCAATTAGTGGAAAATGATTGAAGGTACTGCCTGCCAATGCAGGAGATGTAAGAGATACAGGTTTGATCCCTGGGTCGGGAAGATCCCCTGGAGAAGGGAATGGCAACCCACTCCAGTATTGCCTGGAGAATCCCCATGGACAGAGGAGCCTGGTGGGCTACAGTCCACAGCACCACAAGGAATCAGACACACTGAAGTGACTTATCACGCATGCAATGTTTGATAGGATTATCCCAATGGGAGCTCAGTTGTCCCTGTGCCAGCTTGGGTGAGTTGATGGGACCTGCTTGATTATATGTGTCAGGAGGCTGACAGAGAACTGATCCTAAGGGAGGAAGGTACCACGGGTGGCCAAAGTGGTTGCCCAATAACCAAGTCTGAGTCGTTAGAGGGAAGTGAGGCTCTTAAGTAGACTGTGCAGCAAGATGTGTACTACTCCACATGCTCTTGGACTGGCTGTCTGGGTATGTGTGAAAATGCTCACACTCTAGTGAATCAAGGAGGGGGAGCATTCACAGTTGTCAAGGTAATATCCTGGGGTCCCGGCAGCTCTAGGAGGGGTCCCTTTCTCATCCAAAGAGAGAGAGCCATTCTTCTGTCCCACTTGGCCATGCTTCCTGTGGCCTTTGACCCGGAGTGAGTTTGAGGTATCTCTATCCGGCAGCAGACTGATCTGGCCAGGGAGGAACAGCCCCGTCCCCTGGAGCAGAGCTGCAGTGACAGACCCAGCAGCCGGCCTGGGCCTGAGGCAGAGTCCACAGCTCCTGCCGCAGTCACCCTGGAGAGTCACTTTCCAAAGCAGCAGCAGGAGACAGGAAGATGGTACCCAGAGGGCAAGCAAAGAGATGGAGCAGCCCCAGTGGGAACCTCTGGGTCCAATGAACAGTTTGCATGGCTGCTACATGCTGGCAAATGGGGAAGACCGCAAGGCAGGCTGTGGGGGAGGGCGGATTTCTGTGTTCATCAGAGCACTGCAGAAACTGGCAGTGGTGCCCGTGGAGACATGAACTTGAGAAGATATTTCTGCAGTGTGAACTGGGGTGCCTGGTGGAAGAGCAGAGAGACTTCAGAGCTGACAGGAGCAGAGCTGGAATGTGAACATGCCGGAGGATCGGCTGAGGCCTTCTAGAAGGCCATGGGGTGGGGACTTTGCTGGGGGCTGGTGCTCACTTGCCAGCCATGGTGCAGATGAGCCAGGGCAGTTGGAATCATCACTGTTCTCATTGACCTCAATTACACTCACAGATGAGAAGGACTAAAGAAAACTTGAGTGACAAGTTTGGGAACTTGCAAGCATAAGGTATTGCTGGCAAAACTACTACTGCTAGTACTAATACTAAGAAAAACAAGGAAATTTACCCTACATGATGCCTTGCGTGTCCTCTTGCATTTAAACATGCGGAATCTCAGTAGAGCTTACTTCAGAGTATCAGTAGAGTTTCATATTCAAAAACATCTTCAGTCTCCCTCATAATTAATTATGATTATAATTGTTCTCTCCCTGTTGTCATGCTCTACCAACTATGAGATGATATTAGATTACAATTTACATGTATTAGACTTGCACTAAAACTTGCTTCCATTGTTAGCCTTCCTTGTAGGTTTAGCAACAGCAAATTCCCTCCTCCCTAGATCCCGACCTCCGGAGCCAGCTGGGTGGGTAAGCACGGGGTGGAGGAATGACAAGAGTCCTAGATGAGGTGTCCTAAGCTGGGTTTTGGAAATCTGATGTTCAAGAGGAGACATGGGAAGAAGCTTTGGACAGAAGAATCGGCATGGGCAAGGCGTGGAGGCTTGCGGAATGGCTCAAGCTCGCAGGATGGTGTCTAGGTGTCCTCTAGCAGAGAGCTGCACTGGCTGGGACTGAAGAGAGAAGGCTGCCAGCCCAGGAGAGGAGAGCTTCGAGGTGGACCGGGACCCGGTCGTGATGGCACCGGGACAACGTGCACCCGCTTCAGCCTGCTCCGCGTGCACGCAGTCTGCTCCAGGGCACAGTGTAACTCGGACTCTCCTCGGATCCTTTCTCACTGCTGCTGCAAGCTCAGGGCACCTGACGCCTGAGCCTCCAGTGTTAGGTCTGCTCCTTTTCTTGTCTCCCCTCTAAACTTGACCTGCAAGTTTCCTAGCTGGCAGTTAGGGAGCAATTTGACTGTCTGGTGAAGTCAGTCCTGGGGGGTAAAGGGGGCTGGAAGAGGCAGGGCTGTGGTTGCGTCAGTCACAGCGTGCGAGTTGGAGACTGGATGCCTGTTGTGGGGTTAGGTAGGTCTTTCAGCCCCTCAGAGCCCCATTCGCCCACCTGTAAAGTCAGGTTGGTAATGTCCACTCACAAGGCTCCCTGGAGGTGATGAGCATCCTTCACACCCAGTCAATGCCTCTGGACCAAAAACTGGGTAGATGGGAGAACCAGCCATGCAGCGTTTGCTGAAACTAGCTTGTCCAAGAGAAAACCACCATGCAGTGGGGACTAACCCAACAAAACAGTAGGGACTCTTCCGCCAGCTGCTGCATTTGAATCAGCAGCTGGAGAGGTGGGGTGTGATTGGCTCAAATCAGAGCTGACTGTTGGGAATATGTCTTCATGGGCTTTCTCAGTGTACAGGTGAGACCCGGCTCCTCTGGAGATGAAGAAGCAATTGTGGGTCGTTAGCCAGCTATGGGAGAAGTGTTGAGGCTCGGGGCTATGAGAAGGGGAGAATCTGAGAGAGGGCTAGGTTCTGGGTGGGAGTGGGAGTCTGCACAGTGGCAGCAGGCTGGACCACGAGAGACATAGCTGTGCACTTGAACTTCTCGACTCCAGAGCCCTGGTTTATAATATTAAATATCAATCTTTATTTTCTGGGAAAAATATCCTTGTAAAACCACAGATTATCTGGGAAGATACATAAGGAACTAAAAGCCGTGGTTCCTTTGAGGGTAGGAAACAGGAGTGTGAGGAAGCTTTTTAACTACATGCCCTATTGTGTATGTGTGTAAATAATTTCAAATATCAGTACTCTTGTTTTGCATTGAAATTTGCCTGTAATAGCCTTAGTATTAGTCACTCAGTTGTGTCTGTCTCTTTTACAACCCCATGGCCTGTAGCCCACCAAGCTCCTCTGTCCTTGGGATTCTCCAGGCAAGGATACTGGAGCGGGTTGCCATGCCCTTCTCCAGAATCTTCCCGACCCAGGGGTTGAACCCAGGTCTCCCACATAGCAGGCAGATTCTTTACCATGTGAGTCACCAGGGAAGCCCAGTCTTGTGAAAACACCAAAGGGGAGCTTCCCAGGTGGCACTAGTGGTAAAGAACCTGCCTGCCAATGTAGGAGATGTAAGAGATGCAGGTTTGATCCCTGGGTCAGGAAGATCCCTTGGTGAAGAAAATGGCAACCCACTCCAGTCTTTTTGCCTGGAGAATCTCATGGACAGAGGAGCCTGGCAGCCTACAGTCCACAGGGTCACAGAGTTGGACATGACTAAGCGACTTAGCATGCGTGTGTATAAACACCAAAGGGCCCAGAAGCCCTGTCTTGATGCTGCCTCTGGCACATGATGGGAGAGTCTGGTTTCTCCATACCTGGGAGAAGGGGCCACCCAATCTGGGGCAGAGGGGAGATATGGAAGGTACACTGGTGAGTGCAAATAAGTGACAATCGTGGCCAGAGAACCCTCAGAAGTTTTTAGAAGGAGGCAGACTTTCTTGTGGTCTAAGAGGATAGGAACTTGGGTTACTGTGCCTGGCAGTTATGTTATGAAAAGTGTGACCCCTGAAGGCTGGGAGGGCATGGGGCTCTCAGAGTAAAGCGGAGTGCTATGTGAGAGAAGGACAGAGAAGAAAAGCTGAGCACTCTGCCTTTGAGCTGTGTCTTGTCTTATTTAATCTCAGATAATCCTCACTTCTGCACTATGGAGTGACTATTCCTATTTGTACTTAATTGATTAGGAAGCTGAAGCTTAGAAGTAAAGCAATGTGCTAACTCCAAAGCCCGCCATAGGAGAGCAGGGGAGGAAAGGGAGGATGAGATGGAGATCCAGAGAGGAAAATAGATGGGACTGGAACAGACCATTGAGAAACTGGCTCATTATCCTGATGGGCTTGAATAATTCATGGACACCTCCAAAGTCCCTGATGCAACTTCCAAATTAGAGTATCTCACCTTTGGAAAAAAACAGCATGCTTCGAAATGCAGCAGGGAGTCTGTTTTGAAATGTACCCTGGCAGAGAATGCCGCTGGCGTGTGGCGGGTAAGCGGAGGACCATGAGACTGAGTCATTCAGGGACTGCTCATCCATCAGTCGGATACGAATGTGGTGGCCACAGCTGTTTTCTGTAATAGCCCCAGTTGTCTCACTCCTTGCTGTCCTGGTTTGAACCATTCATGTGGCCAAGGCAGGAAATCCAAACTAAACTGGCTTAGAAGCTGTACTGAGTTGTTTTAGTGAACAGTCCGGGGACAAGTAGTTTCACAAGGTAGCAAGACCTGGGGCCTGGCAGGTGGTTGAGACGCTCCATCTCTAAGCTCCTTGGAGAGTGTCTGGTCTCAGGCAGCCTTCTTCCCAGTCATGGTCCCATGATGGTGATCAGAAGCTTCTGGGGCTACATCTCTCTTCATTAATGTCCGGCAGGAAAAGGAGAGGGCTTCTCCTTGGTTCTCTTAGATGAAGAGAAAACTTTATCCCATTGATTCTTTGGATCAAATTGGTAACTTTCCAGCAGGGTCTACTTGGGAAGCTTGGTTTAGGTCAGTCTTATCCACATTAAATGATCAAGGGGGAGGAAGAGTGAATTACTCTGTGGCTTACAATGTTCTTCATGATCCTTGTGCTTGGAAGGCAGACTGGGGGTAGAAGGAACAGATATGCTTTTCTTATGGACAGGCCAGCCATGAGTAGGCCTACGGTTCTTGTCAATGGGGCATGAAGACAAAGCTCTGAATGGGAGTTCCAGACTGAGCCAGCAGCCTAACCAGAGGCTTGGTTTCTTGGAAAGGGCTCTGGTGGATGTTTTGGGGTCTCCTGGTGTTGGCAGATGATCCATGATATGTACCTGAACACCTTATATTTCTCCACCCCCAAATCTTTATTGTGAAAAATTTCAAATATTACAATGATCACCTGAATAGTTAACAAAAATTTAAAAAATTTACAAACAGTTTTCATGTTTCTTTTATATATATGAACTCCTCTGAAGTCAGGTGCAGACATCAGGATGCTTTAAAAAAAAAAAAAACTTTTTATTTTGTATGGGAGTAACTGTGGTGTTGGAGAAGACTCTTGAGAGTCCCTTAGACTGCAAGGAGATCCAACCAGTCCATTCTGAAGGAGATCAGCCCTGGGATTTCTTTGGAGGGAATGATGCTGAAGCTGAAACTCCAGTACTTTGGCCACCATATGCGAAGAGTTGACTCATTGGAAAAGACTCTGATGCTGGGAGGGATTAGGGGCAGGAGGAGGAGGGGACAACAGAGGATGAGATGGCTGGATGGCATCACAGACTCGATGGACATGAGTTTGAGTGAACTCCAGGAGTTAGTGATGGACAGGGAGGCCTGGCGTGCTGCGATTCATGGGGTCACAAAGAGTGGGACACGACTGAGCGACTGAACTGAACTGAACTGAACTGACAGCCAATTAACAATGTTGTAACAGTTTCAGGTCAACAGAAAAGGGACTCAGCCATACATATACATGTATCCACTCTCCCCCAAACTCCCCTCCCATCCAGGCTGCCATATAACCTTAAGCAGTTCCATGTGCTATACAGTAGGTCCTTGTTGGTTATCCATTTAAAATATAGCAGTGTGTACATGTCCATCCAAACTCCATAACTATCCCTTGGCTATTGTAAACAGTGCTGCAATGGACAGTGGGATGCATATATCCTTTTGGATCATGTTTTTCTCTGGGTGTATGCCCAGGAGTGGGATTGAAGGATCACACTGTAGCTCTATTTTTAGCTTTTTAAGGAACCTCCATACAGTTCTCCATAGTGGCTGTATCAATTTACATTCCCACCAATAGTGTAGGTGGGTTCCCTTCCCTCCACACTCTCTCCAGCACTTATTGTTTGTGGATGTTTTTGATGATAGCTATTTTGACTGGTGTGAGGTAATATCTCATTGTAGTTTTGGTTTGCATTTCTCTAATAATTAGTGATGTTGAATATCTCTTCACATGCCTATTGGCCATCTGTGGGCTTCTTAGGTGGCCCTAGTGGTAAAGACCCCGCCTCAGAATACAAGAGATGGAAGAGACACAGTTTTGAAGATTGGGTTGGGAAGATCCTGGAGGAGGGCATGGCAACCCACTCCAGTATTCTTGCCTGGAGAATCCCCATGGACAGAGGAGCCTGGTGGGCTACAGTCCATGGGGTCACAGACATGACTGAAGCGACTGAGCACAGCATATTGGCCATCTGTATGTCTTCTTTGGAGAAATGTCTGCTTAGGTCTTCTGTGCACTTTCTGATTGGGCTGTTTGTTTTGATGCTGTTAAATGTTATGGGCTGTTTGTGGATTTTGGAGACTGATCGCTATTGGTCTCATCATTAGGAAATGTTTTCTCTCAATCTGTGGGCTGTCGTTTTATTGTTTCCTTTGCTGTGCAAACACTTGAGTTTAAGTAGATGCCATTTGTTTATTTTTGTTTTCATTTGCATTGTTCTGGGAGATGGATGGAAAAAGTTATTGCTGCTATGCATGTCAGAGAGTGTTATGCCTCTGTTTTCCTCTAGGAGTTTTATAGTATCCTGTCTCACATTTAGGTCTTTAATCCACTTTGAGCTTATTTTTGTGTATAGTGTTAGAGTGATCTAACTTTATTTTTTTTACATGTAGCTGTCCAGTTTCCCCAGCAACATTTATTTCCATAACTGCTTCCTTTATGTACATCCTAAAAATAAAGACATTATCCTTCTTAATCATGACTTCCTTACATCTAGAAAAATTAACTCAAATTCTAAAATCATCTAATATTCAGCCTTAATTGTCCTCCAAATCCTTTCAGCTGTGTTTTCCTTGAACCAAGATCCAGTCAAGTTTCATGCGTTTATTCTCGAATCTCTGTTGTTTCAGAACATGACCCCCACTTTTAAAAAATGACACAGATTTTTAGGAGATTATCTGATTGTTTCTTCATTCCATTCTTTTTGTTTTTCTTGTACATTTGAGGTTAAGGATTTTGGCTTAGCAGTTATATGTAGGCTAAGCCCTTTTGGCGAGAATAGTTCACAGATGCTGCTGCCGTGTCTTTTGTCCCATCTGTTCCATTGTTAATTTGATTAAGGTGATGGTTGTCAGAGCCCTTCATTGCAAACGTACTTTCACTTTTAATCAAAGTATTGCTCTATCCCCTCAAAACCTTCCACCTCATAGTTTTAATATTTAATGATGAAACTCTCCTGAAGCAGTTATTTCATCAGAAATTGCTGATGATTTTTTTCTAATTCAGTTACCCTGGATTCTTTTAAGTGAGACTAACTCTACTTGCAGGGGAAGAACAGGATGGACTAGGAACGTCTGGCTGCTGTCCATCAGGCACTCTCTACCTGCTCAGCTCTGAGTCCTCCTTCAAGTATTGGCTTGGACACCACCCACTAGAGAGACCATCTCTGACCACCTCAGTCTCCATCAAGTGTCACTGCTAGTCTCTTTCACGGTATTTATCACAGTTAATAAGGAGAGTCAATTTGTGCTTCCCCCATGGCTCAGTGGTAAGGAATCTGCCTGCAGGAGACACAGGAGATGCAGGTTTGATCCCTTAGTTGGGAAAATCCTCTGGATGAGGAAATGGCAACCCACTCCAGTATTCTTACCTTAAAAAAATCCCATGGACAGAGGAGCCTGGCCGGCTGTAGTCCATAGGGTCACAAAGAGTTGGACATGACTGAATGGCTAAGCACACACACTTGTTTGCAGGGTAAGGGCTTAGTCTCACTTGTGTGCTTGATGCCCCAGGGGAGCATTGGTTGTGGCTATTTATTACCATTGTTTATCTAGCATAACAAAGAGAGAAGTTGCTTAGTTGTGTCCAACTCTTTGCGACCCCATGGACTGTAGCCCATCAGGCTCCTTCATCCATGGGATTTTCCAGGCAAGAACAGTGAAGTGGGTTGCCATTTCCTTCGTCAGGGGATCTTCCCAACCCAGGGATCAAACCTGGGTCTCTTGCATTGCAGAGCTGGGCACATAGTAGATATTGAGCAAATATTAATATATGTTGATTGGTTACAGCTGGTGTAATAAGAGAACTGAGTTCAAATCCTGGCTTGTCTAGTCTTGATTTCAGCCATTTTATGTCTCTGAGCCGCAGGAGGGTGATCAGCCTGTTGGAGGATCAGATGAAATAATGCAAGAAAAGTGATTCTCTATAGTGGAGAGGTTTCTGTCTTTCCTTCCTCAGCTACTGAAGCCCACAGTTTTAGTCATGTCCTTTGCCATCTTGCTCCAAGGTGTCTTTCTAGCTTTCTCCCTTATAGCCACCTCCCACCCTCCTGCCTTACATTCCAACCGTGTAAGACTATGCAGAAAAGGAGTCTTGCCCAGAGATAAGTCTGGGCTTTGCCTTTGGCTCCTGGAGGTGACCTCAAGGTCTTTGGAAGGTCCTGCCTGACAAGAGTGTCTTTGTTTACCTTGTGGGGGATGGGGCTTGGAGCACACTGGATGGTCTGTGCTAATAATGTGACTTCGGATGAAGGCTTTGGGTCTTCAGCTCGCCCCTCTCTTTGGGCTGGAGACTATGGTCAGTCGTGTCTGTGACTGAGACCCAGGAAAACTCTGGACACCAAGGCTCCATTAAGCTTCCCTGGTTGGAAGTCCTTTGTGGGTGCTGTCACACATTCCTGAGAGAAGTAAGCACCGTCCAGACGACTCTGCTGGGAGAGGAAACTGGCCTCTAGCCCTGGGAAGCCTCCCAGAGTCTGCCCTGCATGCCCCTTCCCTTAGCTGATTTTAATCTGTATCCTTGCACTCTGACGGACACAACTGTGAGTGTAACTGCTTTCAGTGAGTTCTGTGAGTCTTACTACCAAATTATCAGAGAGGAGGATGGTCTTGGGGAGCCCGTTGCTTATAGTTGGTGTCCGAAGTGAGAGAGTTCTTTGGGACCCCTAATCCTTCCAAACCCCCAACCCTCCAACTTGCTCGTCCATGCCGTTCCTTCTTCTTTGAACACCCTCGCCCTCTTGTCCACCCATCAGAACTACTCATTCATCATTCTCCATCTTTTGCAGGCCTTCCCTGACCCTCTACACACAGGGAGGAGCGGCTCTTGGCTATTCCTATGCTGCTGCATTTAGAGATGTAGAGGCAGAGAATTTCTTTATGAGTTTGCCATTCTCCTTTCGTAGTCTAGATACTCTTCCCTAGTAGGGAATCTTCCCAACCCAAGGATTGAACCCAGGTTTCCTACATTGTAGGCAGATTCTTTACTGGCTGAGCCACAGGGAAGCTCAAGAATACTAGGGATGGGTAGCCTATCCCTTCTCCAGGGAATCTTTCCAACCCAGGAATTGAACCAGGGTCTCCTGCATTGCAAGTGGATTCTTTACCAGCTGAGCTCCCATGGAAGCCCTGAGTGGGGCCCTGGCACACTTCTTTTCCCTCTCTTCCTTTCTCCTTCAAGCATGAATGTATTCAGAGCCTCTGCTCTCCCCTACAGTATCTTTGTAAGGTTAGGAGAAAGCAGTGCTTGCGGTTCCCCTAGCCTGGCTTGGTCTTTGGCTTGGAGCCTGTATCCCAGTCCTCACTTACTCCCTCAGCTGGGAGCCCTGGGCAGTGTGCACTGTGCATAGGATACACAGCTGCCCGGTGTGCACTTGTGCACTCATTCATTTTCATCCATGTATTTGCGTATTCTTGCATTCAACAATATAACCAGTCCTCACTTACTCCCTCAGCTGGGAGCCCTGGGCAGTGTGCACTGTGCATAGGATACACAGCTGCCCGGTGTGCACTTGTGCACTCATTCATTTTCATCCATGTATTTGCATATTCTTGCATTCAACAATATAACCACATACATGGAATATCCACTCTGAAGACAAAATGATGCATAAGCTATAGCTCTCATCTATGCATCCCAGAGGCTGGCACACAGCCTTGCGCCTACCAAGTGCGTCAGTTAATATATGAATTAATGAATGATTAAACAGATGATTCACAGTTGGGGGACTATGGCAAACACTGTATGTTCACCAAGAACATAAATTTATACTTTTCTCCAAACGCAGTGATGCTGAACCTGATCTGAGTCATTCTCTTTGGGAATCTAAAAATCTGTAGTCAGTCTCCCACTTCAGTCAGGATAGGGGAGGATCTGCGGAGGTGACACATACTTTCAAACTCGTATAGCCTTGGACTTTCCTGGTGGTTCAGATGGTAAAGAATCTGCCTGCAATGTAGGAGACATGGGTTTGATCCCTGGGTTGGGATCAAAGAAGGAAATGGGCTATCCACTCCAGTATTCTTGCCTGGAGAATCCCATGGACAGAGGAGCTTGGCGGGATATAGTCCATGGGGTTGCAAAGAGTCAAGCACGAGCACAACATATTAAAAAAAATACTAGTTTTATTAAAACAGAGACATACTGCTGACCCAATAAGAAGCCCATTGATAGGCTAGATGTGGCCCAGGGCCCTCAGGGGTTTTGACCTCTGCTGGAGAGGGAGCCTTTCTTTTCACCTTCAGCCCTAGACCTTTGTTCATACAAACCCCTTTACACCCCTGCCCTCTCCTGTGGTCTACCCCATATGTCATAGTGGGGCAGCCCCATCCTATTCAGTTGGTGCTAAATAGATGCATGCTGGTTATTTCTCCCCAGAGCACTAGGAATTAGACTCTCTGTTTAGAGTCTGTAGGGAAGTCCTTTTGGCCTAAGCTCATCAGGTCTGCACAGCAGTCACTGGGCTGCGAAGAAAGCTTGACTTTATTAGTTCCCTCCAGGAAATACTCTCAAAGGAACCCCTCCTCTCTCTTATTGTGTCTCCCTCCAGCCTGTTGATCAGCCAAGGCTGATGTATGTAGGGCAAATAGGAAGCAGAGCTTACAGCTAAAATGGGAAGACCAAGCCTTCTACAAAGCTTTGCCGAGAGTAAACACTGGTGATTCTCTGCCTGTCCCAGTTTCCTAATTTGGGCGTGTTCTATGGGGGCGGGCTTGGCAGTGATGGTGGTGGTTCTCCTTCCTGCTAGACACAAGGCAGGCGTCATGCTCACTGCGTTCTCTGCATTTGTTTACCACCGTATACAGCCTTCCAGCTGCTGTTACAGAAACCACCTCACTGAATTCTTGCAGCCAGTGAAGCAGCTGTTAACATCCCTTTTCCCGATGAGGTAACAGATGTTCAAAAAGGCAGTCACGCTACTTGCTCCAGCTTCTAGGATGTCACATGTCCAAGTGAAGCTCCTCCTTATGAGTGTTTCCCCCAACTAGAGGATCTTGTATAATATCTCTATTTAAGGCTATTTCCACGAGTCACAGAAATACTTTTCCTTATATAGGTTTCTATTTTTACTTTATTGTTGTTGTTGTTCAGTCACTAAGTTGTGTCCGACTCTTTGTAACCCCGTGGATTGTAGCACGCCAGGTTCCTCTGTCCTCTACTATCTCTCGGAGTTTGCTCAAATTCATGTCATTTGAGTCAGTGATGCTATCTAACCATCTTATCCTCTGCTGCACCTTTCTCCTTTTGCCTTCAATCTTTCCCAGCATCAGGGTCTTTTCCAACGAGTTGGCTCTTTGCATCAGGTGGCCAAAATATTGGAGCTTTAGTTTCAGCATCAGTCCTTCCAGTGAATGAATATTCAGGGTTGACTTCCTTTAGGTTTGATTGCTTTTATCTCCTTGCTGTCCTAGGCACTCTCAAGAGTCTTCTCTGGCACCACAGTTTGAAAACATCAGTTCTTTGGCACTCAGTTTTCTTTATGGTCAGCTCTCACATCTGTACATGACTACTGGAAAAACCATAGCTTTGACTATACTCTGTTGGCAAAGTGATATCTCTGCTTTTTGAAATGCTGTCTAGGTTTGCCATAACTTTTCTTCCAGGGAGCAAGCGTCTTTTAATTTCATGGCCACAGTCACTGTCTGCAGAGATTTTTGGAGCCCAAGAAAATGAAATTTTTATTTAGCCTTGCACTATGTAATAATGTCTGTAGAACCATGGATTGATATGCTTGTACAAGCTTTTCTAACTTGCATTAAGATAACTAGAATAAGAGCTCTTTTATCCTATGTCACTGAGTCTCATAGTTGAATCAGTAATAAAGTAGATTCAAGTTAAATCAAGGTATTAAAAATGATACATACATATCCTAAGTAGTTTATCCTAACTTCAAAAGCATATATTGTTTCATGTTAACAATGGGCTTCTCTTTGAGTATGGCCTTGTGTTAGTCTCCTAGAGCTGTCCAAACCCAGTACCACAAACAGAGCAGCTTAAACAAGAGAAAGGCAGTCTGAGAGTCTGGAGGCTAGGAGTCCAAGATTAAGGTGTCAACGGAACTGGTTCTTCCTGAGGGTTGTGAGTGAGAATCTGGTCATGACTTCTCTGAGCTTCTGATGGTTTGCGGACACTCTTGGGTAACCTTGACTCTCACACACATCATCCCAATCTCTCCTTTTATCTCTCCTCCATGAATTCCTGTATCCAGATCCCCCATCATAAGGACAGCAGTCATATCAGATTAGGAGCCCATCTTACTCCAGTATGACCTCATCCTAGTTTAACTAATTATGTCTGGAATGACCCTATTTCCAAATAAGATCCCATTCTGAGGAAGTAGAGGTTAGGATTTTAGCATATTTTTTTTGAGGGGGGGCAAAATTATCATAGCACAGGTATATTAACTAGGATTTTACGGTATCTAGCATAAACTGCACCCAAAGTGCATTTCCCACAATTTCCAAATTTCAGATTCTTTAAAATGGGATGAGAATTCAGACCTTTGGATATAACTTTGAGTGTGAAACCTTCTAGGATTTTATTCCTTTTCCCTACTGGTTTTACAGCTGTTTTCCTGCCCACCAAACTCAACAACAAAATTTATGATATCATTCTTGAGCAATTTACATTTGCCATCTTTCTTTAAGACATTCAACTTGGTTTGCATATAACTTGGGCTTTTTTTTCTTTTCCTACTGATATTTCATTGATGTACATGATATTTACTTGAGTCACATATGTCCAAATTGGCGCAGCCTGGTTTGGGAACAAGATCAGAGGTCTCCTGGTGAGCATGCCATGACCCCGGTGGCCATGGAAGTCTGTGGGTGGATGAATGAGTATTTCTAGGGATGCAAATGTCAATCAGCAGAACTGATGGAGAAGGGCACGGAGTCTGCTCATGGGTCTCTGAGACCCACAGATCGAGAGCCTCTGTGCTCTGGCGGCTGCACCCGGTGGCTGGGCTGCCCTCACCATGACACAAAATGAGTATATGAATGTATTGAGTTACACTGGAAGCACTGTGGATATCACTTGGATTACCATGGGGAAAAGAGGAGAGAAGGAAGGTCAAGAGGCTCATGAATGTTCAAAGGAGGCGAAAAAGATGATTGGTCTGAAAGCTAAGCTCTACCATAGACAGCTCCATGCTGAGCAAATACACGTGAAAAAGATGCATGAAAAGAGAAACAACCAAACCGAAGCGCGATAAAAAGACTCCACAGAGAAGAGTGCCTACATAACCGCTGGGCAGAGAGGGACAGTCCCGAGCTGATGTACTTTCCAATATGATTAAACAAAACTGAAAAGAGAAAGTGAGAAAAACAGAGTCTCTCTGCCCAAAGCTCTCGCCTAGGGAGAAACAGAAGTATGGAAAGTTATTTGAATGGAAAGACAAAGAAGAAAGCCTAGAAGAGGATGGTTACAAACACTGCTTTGTTGGAGATGGCTTTACTCTGCTGCTGCTGCCGCTGCCAAGTCGCTTCAGTCGTGTCCGACTCTGTGCGACCCCATAGACGGCAGCCCACCAGGCTTCCCCGTCCCTGGGATTCTCCAGGCAAGAACACTGGAGTGGGTTGCCATTTCCTTCTCCAATGCATGAAAGTGAAAAGTGAAAGTGAAGTCGCTCAGTCATGTCCGACTCTTCGCGACCCCATGGACTGCAGCCTACGAGGCTCCTTACTCTAAAGCTACCTAAATATGAAAGATTCATTAGGCCAATAGGATTATATTTCAGGAAGGCCCACGTGACACATCCTGGACTGAAAGCCACCTTTTGCCTGCCAGTCCTTGGTGTAAAGAAGAATCCCTCATCCCCACTGTATACACCTTTGGGTGTTCTTAGCAAAAAGTCAAGTATCAGGCACTCAGTCATGTCTGACTCTTTGCGACCCCATGGACTGTAGCCCACCAGGCTCCTCTGTCCATGGGATTCTCTAGGCAAGAATACTGGAGCGGGTTGCCATTTCTTCCTCCAGGGACCTTCCCAACTGTACATAAAGGAGAGTTCATTAATGTGCACTAGAGGATGCCCCAGAGAAGGAAATGGCAACCCACTCCAGTGTTCTTGCCTGGTGGGCTGCCGTCTATAGGGTCACACAGAGTCGGATACGACTTAGCAGCAGCAGAGGAGGTTAACCTGTTATAGAAAACTGTCTCTTGAGTCTCTAAATTCTATGCCAATTCTAGACTCCTGGTTGACCAAATGTTTGTTTCTTTATTTAGGTTTTAAGGTGAATGCCCTGGGGCTATTTGTTTCCATCAACCTGATTGCGAATCGAAAGGCACAGTTGAAATGTCTATTTTTCTTGCTATCCTCAGAAGAGATTGCTACAAATCTACTCTATGACTCTCATTCTTTTCAGCTTACAATACAAATAGCTTATTATTTTTTGCCACCTGTGTCTTATAATAAAGCAGTGCTGAAAAATTAAATAGAAGAAAGTTCAGTTGCCATACAGGCTATGAAAATCATTTGCTGGTGGTGATTTTTAAGCTTGATTCTAAATAGATTTATAAAGAAGGGCACTTGGAAGACTTGTTCAAATTTTGCTATTTAAGGTATCTTGAAATTATAGGCTCACTCTCCCTAAAATTTCAAAAACATAGAGCTTAGGCTCTTAAGGGTATAGCAGCGATAAAAGCTTTCATAGTCATTTCTAAAAAGCAACACTTCATAGTTACCAAAGGTGCTGTTATTGAGGCAAATGTGAATGAATTGGGCCTTGTGACACAGGGAGGCAAAGTCATTTGGGGAAAATATGCCCAGGTTACCAGCAATCCTGAAAATGATGGATTCATAAATGCAGTCTTACTGGTTTAACAGCAGTTACATACACATAGCTCCTTGTAATTATTGAAGACTACACACCAATCAGGATACCGTTACTCATATTTCTGAATTGTACCAACCAGCCTTACATGTCTACAGTCATCAAGAAAACTATTTATTCCACTGTTAAAAAGAAAAAAGACCCAACATAAAATAGCTTAATTAAAAAAACAAAAACTGAGAAAATCGAGAGTTCAGTGAAATGCGTATTGGGTAAAGGGATATCTACTGTGTATAACTGTTGAAAAAGTGTGTAACCCCCCAAACCATCTCCTCACCAATGGGATATGCACCATACTTTGTAAAAGACTATCATTTAGGCATTGATTTACACATTTTTGAAGTTTATAAGTATTTATATGGAATGAGGTCTGTGCTGAGTGCTGGAGGCCAAGACAAATGATTAAAGCTTAGTCTTGTATCCTCTGTGAGAAAGTACCAGTGGGTGGAAATTTCTTTCAATGCATTTCCCAGAGCCATGGAAGGTTTTTGGAAATAGATTTAGAAAGAATGTAATGGTATTAGTCAGACTTTCCCAAATAAACAGAACCAATAAGATAGAAAACATATCGTGGATACAAATATATATTTCTTTATTTTATTTAAGTAATTTCAAGAAATGGGTTCATGTAATGACAGAGGCTAGCATGTCCAGAATCTGCCCAGTGAGCTGGTAAGCTGGGAAGAATCAATGTTGCAGATCAAGTCCAAGGCTGTTCTCTGCAGGGTTCCCTCTTGCTCAGGGGTAAAAAGAAAGTGAAAGGGTTAGTCGCTCAGTCGTCCATGGACTGTAGCCCACCAGGCTTCTCTGTCTGGGATTCCCCAGGCAAGAATACTGGAATGGGTTGCCACTCCTTTCTCCAGGGGATCTTCCCGACCCAGGGATAGAGCCCAGATCTCCCGCACTGCAGGCAGACTCTTTACCCTCCGAGACATCAGGGAAGCTCAGGGAAGGCCTGTCTAATTCTTAATTCTAAGGCTTTCAACTGATGGGACAAGGCCCGCCCACATAAGGCAATCTGCTTCAGTCCACTGGTTTGAATGTTAATCTCATTTTAAAAACATCTTCATGGAAATGTGCAGGATAATGTTTGACCAAAAAATACCTGGGGACCCTGGCCCAATCAAGTTTACATATAAAAATAACCAATAATAACATGACAGGCACTCACTGATCTTACTCCCTCAAATTCCTCTCCTTTGCATCTGTTGTCCTCTAACCTGGTCTCAGAGAGATCTTTCTCAAACAACCTTCTGCTTCTTAGAAGTCACCCATGACTCTGTTGCCTACAGATGAAATCCAAGTAATCTCACAAGACATGGAGCTCATCTCGATGTAGCCCAACTCTGTTTTCAGGCTCAGGTCTCCTACTCTTGGCCATGCCACTGTAGGGCAGCCTCCTAAGACTTCTGACCTTGTCTGGAGCCACTACCTTCTGTGACCTGGCCCATGGATTCTGTTCTCCATGCCTGGAACACCTTCCTCCTCTCTGATGGATAGCTTTTAAGGTTTAGCATCATAGCGTCTCCCTTGGGAAATCTCCGCAATGCCATGAAGTCTAACGAGTCGCTCCTTCCCTTAGGGCTCTACAGCACACTGTGTGCCCTCCTGTCACTGCACGTGTCCTGCTGGGTCACGACTGACATGGATGCTCTCTGTCTCTCCTACTAGAAGGCTCTGGCAGGGTGGAAATCACATCATCTCATCCTTACGCTCTGAACCGCCTCCACCCCCAGCCTGAAACACAGCAGTGGCTCAGGAAATAGTGATGAGTGGATGGCTTGTAGAGTTGGTGTCCCTCATCACCTGCATGGAGAACTCAGGGGTAAAGACTGAAAGAAGGAGTAAGATTCCTTCACATGTTCTATGTTCTGGCCAAGTAGACTGGCAGAATCAAATACAGTCTTCATGGATAGAAAAGTATTTACTAGAATCTTTTGGATAAATAAGAAAAAACCTTAGTGATAGAAGGACATTCCCTTGGAGAGTAAGGGGAATTTTGGAGGGTGCCTGGGATTTGGGGTAAAGTATCTCCATGCTAGCCTTTCCTAAGTCACTTTTCAAGGAATTGCCTGAACCTGATCTCTGCCTCCAGCAAGGAGGATGTACTTTATTTATCAGCTATCTGATAAATAACTGCTGAAGACCTCTATCTGCTGAAAAGGGCCCAGAGCGAGGGTGACTGTGGCAGAACTGGAAGCCAAAGTATGTCCAGGCTCTGAATGTCAAGAGGCAGTTGACATCTCCTGGGAGGAACTGCTCCTTCTCCTTACTGGTTCCCAAAAGGGACATTGTGTGTGAGGATGTGCACAGTAGTGTCTGACTCTTTGCGACCCCATGGACAGTAGCCCGCCAGGCTCCTCTGTCCGTGGGATTTTCCAGGCAAGAAAACTGGAGTAGGTTGTCCTCCTCCAGGGGATCTACCCAATCAAGGGGTTGAACCAATGTCTCCTGCATTGGCAGGTGGGTTTTTGTTTTGTTTTTTTTTTAACCACTGAGCCACCTGGGGAAGTCCAGTAGGGACATTAGAGTCAGACAAAATGATTCTCTCGCACCTGAGATGGTCATTGTTTATCAGGAAGATGAATAATCTGTGCAGGAAGATGAATAATCTGTGGGAAGCCGTGGGCAGTAAGAAGTCCTGTTTCAGGGAACTCACATACATCATAAGATAGTTTCCAGTTTCAGAGTACTGTAGTTAGTCATTATCAGTATGCACATTCTGGTAGAGCTGCAGAATAAAATGGAAATGGACTGTGGAGCCATAGGTTTGTATAATGGGCAGGGAATAGCAAGCCCACCTGTGAAGGACTGTAAGGAAGCGAAATTAACACATTCCCCTGCCTGAAGGGACATTTTCAAGGATTGAATAGTTTTTTCAGTTTGTTTCTCCCTCCCCTCCCCACCATCTCTGATCCATAAAAGAATCTGGCAACCACACCCTGATAAGATGGTTATTTTGAGGCACTACATTGCCATCTGCAAAATCACTGCAGATGGTGACTGCAGCCATGAAATTAAAAGACACTTGCTCCTTGGAAGAAAAGTTATGACCAACCTAGAAAGCATATTAAAAAGGAGAGACTTTACTTTGCCAACAAAGGTCCGTCTAGTCAAGGCTATGGTTTTTCCAGTAGTCATGTATGGATGTGAGAGTTGGACTATAAAGAAAGCTGAGCCCTGAAGAACTGATGCTTTTGAACTGTGGTGTTGGAGAAGACTCTTGAAAGTCCCTTGGACTGCAAGGAGATCCAATCAGTCTACCCAAAAGGAAATCAGTCCTGAATATTCATTGGAAGGACTGATGTTGAAGCTGAAACTCCAATATTTTGGCCACCTGACGCAAAGAACTGACTCATTGGAAAAGACCTGATGCCAGGAAAGATTGAAGGCAGGAGGAGAAGGGGACAACAGAGGATGAGATGGTTGGATGGCATCACTGACTCGACGGATATGAGTTTGTGTAAACTCTGAGAGTTGGTGATGGACAGGGAGGCCTGGCATGTTGCAGTCCATGGGGTCACAAAGAGTCGGACACGACTGAGTGACTGAACTGAACTGACTGCCATCTTCTCTGTCAGCCTGCTCCTGAATAAAGTCCCTTTCTGATCCCAATACCTGTCTCAGATTCATTGACTATCTTGCGGCAAGCAGAACTGTTTCAGGAAGGGGGACACCTTCCAAGGCCTGAAACTGGGCTCTTGTCTAACACTCAGAAATGAATTGTCCGAGGAGACACATGTGCTGACAAAGCAAGAGATTTTATTGGGAAAGGGCACCCGGGTGGAGAGCAGTAGGGTAAGGGAACCCAGGAGAACAGCTCTGCCACATGGCTCGCAGTCTCGGGTTTTATCGTGATGGGATTAGTTTCCGGGTGGTCTTTGGTCAATCATTCTAATTCAGAGTCTTTCCTGGTGGCACACGCATCGCTCAGCCAAGACGGATGCTGGCGAGAGGGATTCTGGGAAGTGGACGGATACGCGGTGTCTCCTTTTGACCTTTCCTGAACTCTTCCAGTTGGTGGTGGCTTATTAGTTCCATATTCCTTACCAGGATCTCCTGTCATAAAACAACTCATGCAAATGGTTACTATGGTGCCTGGCCAGGGTGGGCAGTTTCAATCACTATGCTTCCCCTAACAGAACGAGCTTGGACTTGGTAACATCAGTAACATAAGGAAACATAAGGGAAATTAAATAGATATTCTTCTCTAGGCTTCAGAGACAAAGCAGAGCAGGCCTCTGATCTTGCTTCTAACCTGCCTGCATGCTGCCCTGTGAGTTCCCTGACTGCCTGCTGTGAGTGCAAGCCTTGTGACACAATAGGGGTCAAATAGGGGATAAATCTTGAAATTGTTAAGCCCCTGGAGGGGGTCTGGTCAACCAAGCCCAGGATGAACAACATTCCAAGTTTTACAAGACAAAGCAAACACCTTTAACTTGAAACCAGAGCTGCAGTTTGCTTTGAGACTGATGATGAAGTCAGTTCAGTCGCTCTGTCACTTCGACTCTTTGCGACCCCATGGACTGCAACACGCCAGGCCTCCCTGTCCATCACCAACTCCCAGAGTTTACTCAAACTCATGTCCATCAAGTCGGTGATGCCATCCAGCCATCTCATCCTCTGTTGTCCCCTGCTCCTCCTGCTTTCAATCTTTCCCAGCACCAGGGTCTTTTCCAATGAGTCAGTTCTTCGCATCAGGTGGCCAAAGTATTGGAGTTTCAGCTTCAACATAAATCCTTCCAGTGAATATTCAGGACTGACTTCCTTTAGGATAGACTGGTTGGGTCTCTTTACAGTCCAAGGGACTCTCAAGAGTCTTCACCAACACACAGTTCAAAAGCATCAATTCTTCAGCGTTCAGTTTTCTTTATAGTCCAACTCTCACATCCACACATGACTACCTGTAAAACCATAGCCTTGACTAGACGGACCTTTGTTGGCAAAGTAATGTCTCTCCTTTTTAATATGCTGTCTAGGTTGGTCATAGCTTTTTTTCTAAGAGTAAGCATCTTTTAATTTCATGGCTGCAGTCACCATCTGCAGTGATTTCGAAGCCCCCCAAAATACTGTCACTGTTTCCATTGTTGCCCCATCTATTTGCCATGAAATGAGGGGACCAGATGCCATGATCTTAGTTTTTTGAATGTTGAGGTTTAAGTCAACATTTTCACTCTCCTCTTTCACTTTCCTCAAGAGGTTCTTTAGATCTTCTTTGCTTTCTGCCATAAGAGTGATGTCATCTGCGTATCTGAGGTTATTGATATTTCTCCCAGCAAACTTGATTCCAGCTTGTGCTTCATCCAACCTGGCATTTCTCATGATGTACTCTGCAAATAAGTTAAATAAGCAGGTAAAAATTTAAATAAGCAGCCGTGACCTACTCTTTTCTGATTTGGAGCCAGTCTTTTAGTCCATGTCCGGTTCTAACTGTTGCTTCTTGACCTGCATACAGGTTTCTCAGGAGGCAGGTAAGGTGGTCTGGTATTCCCATCTCCATCTCTCTCAGAATTTTCCACAGTTTATTGTGATCTACACAGTCAAAGGCTTTGTCATAGTCAATAAAGCAGAAGTAGATGTTTTCTGGAACTCTCTTGCTTTTTCAATGATCCATCAATTTGATCTCTGGTTCCTCTGCCTTTTCTAAATCAAGCTTGAACATCTGGAAGTTCACAGTTCACATACTGTTGAAGCCTGGCTTGGAGAATTTTGAGCATTGCTTTGCTAGCATGTGAGGTGAGTTTAATTGTGCAGTAGTTTGAACATTCTTTGACATTGCCATTCTTTGGGATTGGAATGAAAACTGACCTTTTCCAGTCCTATGGCCACTGCTAAGTTTTCCAAATTTGCTGGCATGTTGAGTGCAGCACTTTCACAGCATCATCTTTTAGGATTTGAAATAGCTCAACTGGAATTTCATCACCTCCACTAACTTTGTTTGTTAACAATGCTTCCTAAGACTTGACTTCGCATTCCAGGATGTATGGCTCTAGGTGGGTGATCACACCATCATGGTTATCTGGGCCATTAAGCTCCTTTTTAATAGTTCTTCTGTGTATTCTTGCCACCTCTTCTTAATATCTTCTGCTTCTGTTAGGTCCATACCATTTCTGTCCTTTATTGTGCCCATTTTTGCATAAAATGTTCCCTTGGTATCTCTAATTTTCTTGAAGAGATCTCTAGTCTTTCCCATTCTATTGTTTGCCTCTATTTCATTGGACTGATCACTGAGGAAGGCTTCCTTATCTCTCCTTGCTATTCTTTGGAACTCTGCATTCAAATGAGTGTATCTTTCCTTTTCTCCTTTCCTTTCAATGTAGATGATGCAGACTGCAGACGATTTCAGTTTGCGGCCTGGAATTAAAAGTGGGAACCTCGAACTGCAATTTTTGAAGTCCACAGAACGGACCTTTTCCCTGGTGCCTTTTCCCAGTTGGGTGTGCTGGGACTTCCCAACACCGTTTAAGTCTGTGTGCTAAGGCATTCAGTTGTGTCCAGCTCTTTGTGCCCATGTGGACGGTAGTCCAGGCTCCTCTGTCCATGGGATTTTCCAGGCAAGAATACTTGTGTAGGTTTTCTTCCTTCAGGGGATCTTCCTGACCCAGGGATTGAACCCACGTCTCTTTTATCTCCTGTATTGGCAGGTGGATTCTTTACCAGTAGCGCCACCTGAATATTGGTTAAAACCCAATTTGGTGATGTATCCTCTGCTCTTTCTATTTCTCTTTTTCTTTTAATCTTAGTACACCGAAAGTAAGCTAGATAATTCTCTAATAAATATGGGTATTATTTATTAGTATATAAGGTGACTTTTTTTGTTAACAAATCCTTTGAACCTGAGATGAAAGTGAAAACTTTCTGCAAAACAGGGTGATCATTCTGCTTGGTGATCTCACCTGGGGCTTGGGCTCCTTTTTTGCTGTGGTTTGTCAACCCTAGGCTATTAGTTTTCCTTGAAGGCATGTCCAAGATGGCTCACCGTCACATCAGTGTTCTACCTACTGGGATGTGGAAAAGGAAAACGGAGGCAACATCCTTTTTGATTAAAGATACCTGGAAATTGTATACATTCTTAAGTGTAAATGGAGAAGGAAATGGCAACCCATTCCAGTATTCTTCCCTGGAAAATTCCATGGACAGAGGAGCCTTGGGGTTACAGTCCATGGGAACTGCAAAGTTGGACACAACTAAGTGACTAACTTTCTTTCTTTTAAGTATAAATCCCAATAGTCAGGATTAGCCCCAACACCAGCTGCTAGCTGCAGGGAGGCTTGGAAATTCCATCTAATATTTCTGATCATCACATTCTGATCAATGTGTGTGTGTTTTCCCCACATCACCAAGAAATTCTGCTACACCAGCTCAGTGTAGTACAGTTCAACTCAATTCTATCCATTAGCACTCCCTTTCTGCAGTTGGAACAGTGGGTAGCTCTCTTTCTCACCTTCAGCAGATGTTGTTGTTGTTCAGTCACTCAGCCTGGTCTGACTCTTTGCGACTCCATGGACTGCAACATGCAAGGCTTCCCTGTCCTCACTATCTCCCAGAGTTTGCTCAAACTCTTGTCCATTGAGTCGGTGATGCCATCCAACCAGCTCATCATCTGTAGTCCCCTTCTCCTCCTGTCTTCAATCTTTCCGAACATCAGGGTCTTTTCTAATGAGTCAGTTCTTCACATCAGGTGGCCAAAGTATTGATGCTTCAGCTTCAGCACCAGTCCTTCCAATGAATATTCCGGACTGATTTCCTTTAGGATTGACTGATTTGATCTCCTTGCAGTCCAAGGGACTCTCAAGAGTCTTCTCCAATGCCACAGTTCAAAAGCATCAATTCTTTGATGCTCAGCCTTCTTTATGGTCCAACTCTCACATCCATACATGATTACTGGAAAACCATAGCTTTGACTAGATGGACCCTTGTCAGCAAAGTAATGTCTCTGCTTTTAATATACTATCAGGTTGGTCGTAGCTTTTCTTCCAAGGAGCAAGTGTCTTTTAATTTCATGGCTGCAGTCACCATCTGCAGTGATTTTGGAGCCCAAGAAAATAAAATCTGTCATTGTTTCCATTGTTTCCCCATCTATTTGCCTTGAAGTGATGGGACCAGATGCCATGAGATCTTAGTTTTCTAAATGTTGAGCTTTAAGCCAGCTTTTTTACTCTCCTCTTTCACCTTCCTCAAGAGGCTCTTTAGTTCTTCTTCTCTTTCTGCCGTAAGAGTGGTGTCATCTGCATGTCTGAGGTTATTGATATTTCTCCCCACAATCTTGATTCCAGCTTGTGCTTCATCCAGCCCAGCGTTTCTCATGATGTACTCTGCATATAAGTTAAATAAGCAGGGTGACAATGTACAGCCTTGACGTACTTCTTTTCCTATTTGAAATCAGTCTGTTGTTCCATGTCCAATTCTGACTGTTGCTTCCTGACCTGCATACAGATTTCTCAAGAGGCAGGACAGGTGATCTGGTATTCCCATTTCTTGAAGAAGAAGAAGTAAATAAGCCCACACATCATTATGTGGATCAAGAATTGTCATGATCCATACAATCAAAGACTTTAGTGTAGTCAATGAAGCAGAAGTAGATGTTTTTCTAGAACTCTGTTGCTTTTTCTATGATCTAACAGATGTTGGCAATTTGGTCTCTGGTTCCTCTGCCTTTTCTAAATCCAGTTTGTACATCTGGAAGTTCTCAGTTCACATATTGTTGAAGCCTAGCTTAGAGGATTTTCAGCATTATCTTGCTAGCATGTGAGATGAGTGCAATTGTGCAGTAATTTGAACATTCTTTGGCCTTGCTCTTCTTTGAGATTGGAAAGAAAACTGACCTTTTCTGACCCTGTGAGTCTGATACAAGTCCAGTCCTTATGAGTTTGTTGTGATTTTTATTCCCATGTTTTAGAGATGAGAACACTGAGATGCAGTGGTGAAGTCACAGTCGCACAAACAGTAGGTGATAGAGCTGGGATACTTTATTATATCTGCCTGTCCATACTCTGTCCGCCACCACATTTCCCTCTTAAAACCTCAGGCTGTAATTGTCAAGTATGTTGATGGATGAGCAGGGTCAGAATTATGATAAAAGATTCCCTCTTCACAGGGCATATGCTACAGCTCAAATTACATCAAAACTTTCCTCAAATGTTAGGGAAAAGAGAGAGGGCATTCTGTGAGCATCTTGTGTGTGATCAGTTCATGTGGGAGCCCAGAGAAGGTGCTTATTCGTTCATTCATTAGACAAATATTTTTTGAGGACCTACTATATGCCAGATACCAAGGTGCTGGGGAAAGAGCAGTGAACAAGATAGATAGTCTCTGATGTCGTGGAAATAGCATTGTAGTGGCAAGAGAACAAATACAATTCACGTGATGTAATGGAGAAAAATGAAGCTGCTTAAGGAGAACTTACTTTCTGAGGTCCTCTAAGTGTCAGACCCTGGGTGGAATGCTGTCGTCAACTTAAGGAACCTGGTGTCTGTGCCCAAGGAGCTCCTGGTCTTGGGAAGACAGACTTCAGAGGAATAAATGAGCCCACACATCATTATGTAACTGGATTGTGCTAAGTGCAATGGAGGAAAATGACACAGCACTTTTAGAAAGGAGGAAGAGGGGTTTAATATAGCTGTCTCAGTCAGCTCTGGCTACTAGAACAGAATACCATCAAGTCAGGGCTTCAGCCATGGACCTTATTATTCACAGCTCTGGAGGCTGAAAGTTCAAGATCGTGATATCAGCACGGCGGGGTTCTAGTGGGAGCCCTCTTGCTTGTTTGCAACTGGCTGCCTTCTTGCTGTATCTTCACCAGGCTGGGGATGGGATGGGCAGTGAGGCAGAGGCAGAGAGAGAGAGAGAGAGGGGAAAACTCCCTCTCTTGTATCTTCTTATGATGGTTAATCCCTTCATGAAGCCTCCACCGTCATAACCTAATCACCACCCAGAGGCTCCACCTCCTAATGCCATTACATTGGAAGAGAAAGGTTAGGTCTTCAACATGTGAACATTTTCAACACATGAATTTGGTGGGGGTGGTGGGCGGGCACAAGCATGCAGTTCACAATTGCTGGGATGGTCAAGAGGAGCCCTCTCGAGCTGGCGTTAGTGCTGAAACCTGAAGGACAAGAATTTCATAGATAGAAGAGGGAAGAAATAAGGGACAGTCAGGAGAGGTTGAAAGAGAAGGTGGCCTTGGACTGAGTGCTGAAGGGAAAGTGGTCCACATATGGAGGAACAGGAGGGAAGGCATTCCTAGCAGAGGACAGTGAGAAGAGAGGCGGAAAATTCTGGCTGGGAGTGGGGGTCGGGAAGCAGGAAGTGATGGGAGGAGAAGACGAGGCCAGAGATGACCTAGGACACGCTCAGCCACATGCCTAAGAGCCAAGAGGACTTTGTGGGTTCATCTTGGGGCTTCATGAAGCCGTTGCTCTTGATTTTAATGGAAATGGGCATAAATTATTCACAGGTTACAGCTGAGATTTGTTCAGTGCTACATAAGAAATAAGAAAAATAATGTTCACTGAGCACTGACCACAGGCTGAGAAGTACAGACAAGTTGCTTACACTTTGGGGAAAAGCTTTGTGGCCACTGGGGCTGCAGGAATGATGCTGACAGGTCCTGGGACTTCTGGTCCCTTCCTGCCTCCTGATGTAGACACTGGCGGTCCCCTTGGTCAGGCAGCTCTTGGTCATCACCTCCTATGTTTGACTTCTGTTTACTCTCAGGCCTGGGGGCACTGCTGCTTCTCTAGAAGTTTCCCTGAGCCCCCAGTCTAAATCAGCTGCTACCTCTGCCACCCTGGTTCTCTCTCATATTTAAAAAAAAATCTTCTTTGTGCTTCTCATATTTTGAGATGTTTTGATACATGTGTGTGTTTCATGCTCACTCTCCCACTAAACAGCGCACTTCATGAAGAGAGGAGACATTTGTCCTGTTCATCCCCTGATCCCCAGTCTGACTGAGCGCCTAGCATACAGCAGGTACCAAGTGAGTATTTCTTGAAATGAAATGAGCTAGGGACTGGGACCCTGGAGAGAAGTTCTACAAGTGATTGGTCGTTTACCCTTCACAGCAACCTAAAGAGAGAGTATTATTGCTAACTGCGGAAACTGATGCCCAAGGTCACACAGTTTATAGAGGTGGAGCAAAATTCAAGTTCAGGATTCTTCCTTTGATTAACTTAACAGGCTCTCAGACAGCACCTTGCACCTCTAACAGGCTGTGTGTACATGCCAAAAAAGAACACACACACCCACATGTGCGCACACTCTATCTTTTTTCAAAGCTAGCTCCTTTGTTCCAAGGACTCAATTCAATCTTGCCCCTCCCTTGTTTTAACCAAGGTTTCTACGTGCACGTAGTGTTCATCAGCTATGAATCTCAGAGTTTTACAGGCATCCCTGCCATAATCCTCCTCTGAAATGAAAAGTACTTTGTTCAATGTAGGAAGATGCTCAGATAATTCAGAGCTGCATGAACATGAAATATTGATAATTATATTGTGCCCATCTGAGAAAGTATTACATGTTACCATTAAGAACCCATACCAAGATTCACATATCAAGTGATTTTTTATGGCGGTTGCAGGGCAGAACTTGTAGATTAGTCAATTCCCCCTAAAATATAAATCACTGGCAAAGCAGCTGAAACCCCAGAACCCTCAGGAAGGGCCGGGAAAGTCCATAGCTATTTTTGGTATCTTTGACGACGATAGAAATTGTACATTTCCCTGCAATCTGGCTGCCAGTCCTGGTGGCTCTCAGCTCTGGGCTGGATGATGACATTCTCTATGGCACCTTTTCTAACTCCTCCTCTCTTTGCAACCATGCTTTTGGGAAAAATTTTGCTTTACTAAATTAACTAGTGTTAAAAAATGCATTTGTTTTCTGGGTTTCTGTTCATCATAAACACAGAAAAGAGCTTGTTAGAACTTTGGATCGGAGGGAATGATGAGATAGTGACAGTCTTGGGCTGCAGTCCTTTCCAGGGAATTCCCTGATCCTCAGGGAAGAGAGAGCAGTTGTGTAACATGATAAGCCAGGGGTCAGTGATCTCGAGGGCTGATTCCCCAGTGGCTCAGCAGTAAAGAATCTGCCTGCAGTGCAGGAGATTCAGGAGACACAGGTTTGTTCCCATGGAAGATCCCCTGGCAACCCACTCCAGTATTCTTTCTTGGAGAATTCCATGGACAGAGGAGCCTGGCGGGTTACAGTCCATGGGGTTGCACAGAGTTGGACACGACTGAAGCAACTGAGTACACACTCACACAGTAACCTCAATTATTTGTGCTAAAGACCCTGTGGCCTCAAATCACGTGGAATAATCCCTATCTGGCTCTTTGTAGAGGGGTTTCCTGACACCTACTTTAAGTGGCAATACCTGAGGCAACTTTAGTCTACTGGGTACGATATTCATGTCTTTCTGCAGACATGTTAGTGCGTTTAATTATGGAAGGTGGTCCAGAACCCCCTTCACTGTTCCTCAGTGTTTGGCATGCAGACACGTTACTGTGTTAACACCCAGCAGCCTGGCACATGCCTGGCAGAGTTTCGGGCAGAGGGATGTGCCTGCGCAGCTGGCACCCTGGCACATGCCTGGCATGGTTTCGGATGGAGGGACGCACCTGCACAGCTGGCACCTTCTCCGTGCTCTCAAGCAGCAGCCCCTAAACCTTTTGGCACTGGGGGCCAGTTTCATGGAAGGCGATTTTTCCACGGACCAGGGTAGGGGCAATGGTTTCTGGACGACCCAAGCACATTTTTTGTGCACTTTATTTCCATTCTTATTACATCTGCTCCACCTCAGACCATCAGGCATTAGATCCTGGAAGTTGGGGACCCCTGCTCTAAGGCAGTTAGTCTTATCCTCAGGTAATTCTCCCAGGTAAGTCATATTACCATCCCTCTTTGAACATGAGAACCCTGAAGTAAGGGCAGTTAGCATGCCCAGGGAGCAGATAGCAGGATGAGACCCTACCCCACACTCCGCCTCCACGGCCTGTGCTCCTGTCTTCCCACTGATGGCTTCTCCCAAACGGCCATTTCTGATCTAGCCAGGGATGTGTTGGGGCTTAAGGAGAGGAAATGTAAGCTTTGAGGTCAGCCGCACCTGGCCTTACCTCTTGCCTGGTGTGTGAACTTAGGCAAACATATCACCTCTCCAGCCTCCTTCTCTGCAGCATGGAAGCAATAAGAAGTCACCTTATGGGCTGTTCTAGGGCTGGCTGATATTGATAGTCATGGTAGCTTGCACTGACATGGAATTACTGTATGTCCAGCACTGTTCAAATCCATCCATATACTTTCGCTCAGTCGTCATAACAACCTAGGAGCTGGATACAGCTGTTAATCCCACTTACAGATGGGAAACCTGGCACACTGACCTGCCCACGGTCACTCCTTGGTAAGTAGTGAAGCCACGATGTGAAACCCAGGTGTATGCTCTAGGCTCCACGCCCATAGCAACCGTTCTCTGGTCACAAACAGACCACCGTTACAAAGCTGAGCCTCCACCAGCCTTTTCCTAGAATGAGGACAGTTGCTATGCCTTCCGGGATTACATGTGATACTCCGTGTAAAAGGGCATGGTGTGTAGAAATTCAGCACAAGTTAGTTCAGTTCAGTTGCTTAGTTGCATCCGACTCTTTGCGACCCCATTGACTGCAGCACGTCAGGCTTCCCTGTCCATCACCAACTCCCAGAGCCGACTCAAACTCATGTCCATTGTGTCACTGATGCCATCCAACCATCTCATCCTCTGTCATCCCCTTATCCTCCCGCCTTCGATCTTTCCCAGCATCAGGGTCTTTTCCAATGAGTCAGTTCTTCCCATCAGGTGGCCAAAGTATTGGAGTTGCAGCTTAAGCATCAGTCCCTCCAATGAGTATTCAGGACTGATTTCCTTTAGGATGGACTGGTTGGATCTCCTTGCCGTCCAAGGGACTCTCAAGAGTCGTCTCCAACACCACAGTTCAAAAGCATCAATTCTTCAGTGTTCAGCTTTCTTTATAGTCCAACTTTCACATCCATACGTGACTACTGGAAAAACCATAGCTTTGACTAGATAGACCTTTGTTGGTAAAGTAATGTCTCTGGTTTTAATATATTGTCTGGGTTGGTCATAACTTTTCTTCCAAGGAGCAAGTGTCTTTTAATTTCATGGCTGCAATCACCATCTGCAGTGATTTTGGAGCCCAGAAAAATAAAGTCTGTCACTGTTTCCACTGTTTCCCCATCTATTTGCCATGAAATGATGGGACCAGATGCCATGATCTTAGTTTTCTGAATGTTGAGTTTTAAGCCAACTTTTTCACTCTCCTCTTTCACTTTCCTCAAGAGGTTCTTTAGTTCTTTTTTGCTTTCTGCCATAAGGGTGGTGTCATCTGCATATCTGAGGTTATTGATATTTCTCCTGGTAATCTTGATTCCAGTTTGTGCTTCATCCAGCCCAGCATTTCTCATGATGTACTCTGCATACAAATTAAATAAGCAGGTGACAATATACAGCCTTGACATACTCCTTTCCCAATTTGGAACCAGTCTGTTGTTCCATGTCCAGTTCTATCTGTTGCTTCCTGATTTCTGTTGCTTCCTGATACAGATTTCTCAAGAGGCAGGTCAGGTGGTCTGGTATTCCCATCTCTTGAAGAGTTTTCCACCATTTGTTGTGATCCACACAGTCAAAGACTTTGGCAAAGTCAATAAAGCAAGAATAGATATTTTTCTGGAACTCTCTTGCGTTTTTTTATGATCCAGTGGATGTTGGCAATAGACAAATGTCCTGAGGAGGTAGTCTTATTTTTTTCCTGAAAACTTTGCGATGATTGCAATGAACCCATTTTCCCAACATTCATCATCAAAGCAGAGTCTGAGCTTGTGCACATGTAAGAACTAGAGGTTGTCTCATTTGTTCCAGTCTCTACTTCATCCGCCTTGTAGTCTATGTAGATGAAGCCGAGGACTCTTGGGCTTCCTTCTCTTCCTCCACGTGTTTCACATCCTTTCCCACTCGTCCATCACAGAAATTCCACTCTGCCCCTGCCTGGTTAGTGCCTGTCCCTGGCAAGGCTTAGTGGAAGCATCACATCCTCTTGGAGGCCTTCTCTAACTCTGGCCTGGGTCAGGCCCTGGGGAGGTAATTCTCACAGCTGCTTTGCCACGATACATCCCTGCCAGTATGGGACTTGCTCCCTGATTGGCTACCAGCATTGGATCATGAACTCTGGGAGGGCAGGGCTGTGTGTGATTATCTGGGAGAGGACTTCTCCAGCTTTAGTGCCCACAAAACCCATCTGGGGAGCTTTTACAGCTAGGCAGGCACTGAGCCCACCTCCAGGATGTCTGTCTCAATAGTGCTAGGCTGTGCCCCAGAAATGGGCAATATTTTTTAATTTTTAAATTAAAATTTAAATTTTTATTATACATTGTTGTTAGTTGCTCAGTCATGTCTGACTCTTTGTGACCCCATGGACTGTAACCCACCAGGCTCCTCTGTCCATGGGATTCTCCAGGCAAGAATACTGGAGTGGGTTGCCATTTCCTTCTCCAGGTGATTATACATTGTTTGTTATTTATACTGAGTGAAAGGTTCTTTAAATTCTACAGTGCTTTATAATTTTCAGAAGTTTCACACAGATGATTTCATATAATCCCATATTAACCCCCCTTTCTAAAATCTCCCACACCTATATTATCTTATTCCCACCCATCTTCCCACTGGTAACCACTGTTTTGTTCTTTGTATCCGTGAGTCTGCTTTTTTGTTTTCTCACTAGTTTTCTGTATTTTTTTAAGATTCCACATACGAGTGATATCCAAAGTATTTTTCTTTCTCTGTCTGACTTATTTCACATAGCGCAATACCCTCCCAGTCTGTCCACATTGCTGCAAATGGCAATATTTTGCTCTTTTTTATGGCTGAGTAGTATTCCATCATATATAAATACCATATCTGCTTTATCCATTTGCCTGTTGATGGACACAGGTTGCTTCCACATATTGGCAGTTGTAAATATTGCTACTGTGAACATTGGGGTATGTATTTTTCTGAATTAGTGTTTTTGCTATTTTTGGATGTATAGCCAGGAATAGACTTGCTGGATCATAATGGTAGTTCTCATTTTGGTTTCTGAGCAATATGCACACTGTTTTCCGCCGTGGCTGCAGCAACTTGCATTCCCACCAACAGTGGACAAGCTTTCCCTTTTCTCTACATTCTTGACAACACTTGTGTTCTTTTTGATGGTAATCCTTCTGACAGGTGTGAAGCGATATCTCTCTGTGGTTTTAATTCAAATTTCCCTGATGCAGAAATCAGCACTTTTAACTGCTAACTCCCTTCCTCCCATCATTGGTAGGAGCTGAAAATCCCTGAGGGCAGGACTGGATCTGCCTGGTCATCACTTGGTTCCCTGTCCTTAGCTCAGTGTGTGTGTGTGTGTGAAGCAGACAATGCATACATATTTGCTGGATGACTGGGAAGAAAAGCTGCTACCTTTTACCTTGAACAGTTTCTCAAGGTATCTTGAAAAGTACCTTGGTGGTGTACTTAAAAAGTACCTTGTTAAAAATTCAGAGTCCTGGGCCCCAGCCCTATTGAGTCAGACTCTCTAGGGATGTAGCCTTTATTTTTCTTTTAAGCCAGCTCTCTGGCTACCTTTTGTGCACTCAAAATTGTTGTTGATCATTGCTGTTGGCAGGGAGTAGATACATTACGTACCTGGATTGGCAGTTTCTCAAGGATAGTACCTGTGTTGAATCTTTCTGCTAAATCTTTCCTAGTGCTGCGCAGAAGGTATAAATGATTTACTTGCATCCTCACTGAGTTACCAGGACAGAAGGGTCTGTCTCCAATGGACCCTCAGGGTCTGTTTGTTGTGGCTGAGATGTAATATGTTTGGTGCCTTATAAAGTCATTTTCAGTTTTCCAGGTGGCGCTAATGGTAAAGAATCCACCTGCCAATGCATGAGACACAAGAGATGAGGGTTGATCCCTGAGTCGGGAAGATCCCTTAAAGTAGGAAATGGCAACTCCAATTAGCAACACTCCAGTATTCTTGCCTGAGAAATCCCAGACAGAGGAGCCTGACAAGCTACCATCCATGGGGTTGCAAAGTTCAGTTCGATTCATTCAGTCAGTCATGTCTGACTCTTTGCAACCCCATGGACTGCGGAATGCCAGGCTTCCCTGTCTCCATCAACAATTCCCGGAGCTTGCTCAAACTCATGTCCATCGAGTTGGTGATGCCATCCAACCATGTCATCCTCTGTCATCCCCTTTTCCTCCTGCCTTCAATCCTTCCCAGCATCAGGGTCTTCTCCAATGAGTCAGTTCTTTGCATCTTGTGGCCAAAGTATTGAAGCGTCAGCTTCAGCATCAGTCCTTCCAATGAATATTCAGGACTGATTTCCTTTAGGATTGACAGGTTTGATCTCCTTGCTGTCCAAGGGACTCTCTAGAGTCTTCTCCAACACCATCATTGCAAAGAGTCAGACATGACTTAAGTGACTGAGCATGCACACAAAGTCATTTTGACAAAAGTTATTTCATTTGAAGGGGCAATAAAGGGAACTAGTACCTATCACTCACGTGTGAGCCTGGAAGAGCACAAAACACTTCATACACATCGTGTCACTGCATGTGCCTCACAGTCTGATGGAGTGATGATAACTCCCCCATTTTACAGATGTAAAGAGCGAGGTTCAGACCTGCCCAAAGCCTCATGGTGGTCAGATTATGCACTGGAATCTGAACCCAAGGCCACCTCCCTCCCAAGTTTCTGCCCTTGTTTTTCTTTGTTTTGGCCACACCGTCTTTCCCCTTGAGATCCTGTGCTCTAAGTACTTTGTGTCTACTTCAGAGGTGAGGAAACAGATGAGAGCACTTCAGAGTCACTCAAGGGTGTTGGAGCCAGGATTCTTAATCCTACATGTTACATCCTCACATAGAGGAGATGGTAATGGCATCAGCCCCTCTGGAGTCCTGTCACCTGAGTGTGGGGCAGAAATTCTCTCTAGAGGGTCTCCCAGATGACTGTGGTAGATGCAAACACGTATGTCTTTAGATTTCTAGATGGCAGCTAGAAGGATTCAGAGCAAGATGTCATGTGGGAGGCACCAGGGTTCTTGCTACAGAAACTGTAGGAATCCAGAAGAATCTGGAAAGGACTTTAGGCAAGGGAACTAGCCCTTAGAGACCAGACCATTCTGCTGGCATAACTCGTGCTAATAGAAGCCCAGGTAACTGGGCTGCCATGGCTGCCCCTGGAGAAGGGAATGGCAACCCACTCCAGTATTCTTGCCTGGAGAATTCCATGGACAGAGGAGCCTGGAGAGCTGAAGTTCATGGGGTCACAGAGAGTCAGACAGGAATGAGTGATTAACACACCCACACAGAAACGTGGCTGACCATAGTGGGACTTTCTTCATCACCAACTCTAACAAGCATAGTTACTCAGATTCAAGCAATCCTTTAAAAATACTGAGCTGTTGAGACCCAGGTAAAACAGAGATAAAAATAATACACACTGCTGCTACTGCTAAGTCACTTCAGTCGTGTCCGACTCTGTGCGACCCCACAGACGGCAGCCCACCAGGGTCCCCCATCCCTGGGATTCTCCAGGCAAGAACACTGGAGTGGGTTGCCATTTCCTTCTCCAATGCATGAAAGTGAAAAGTGAAAGTGAAGTCGCTCAGTCGTGTCCGACCCTCAGTGACCCCACGGACTGCAGCCCACCAGGCTCCTCCGTCCATGGGATTTTCCAGGCAAGAGTACTGGAGTGGGGTGCCATTGCCTTCTCCTAATACACACTAGGGAAATTATTCATACGGTTGTCAAAGATGTGCAAAGTTAAACAAGAGGTACTGTTTTATACCTATGAAATAAAATAAATGGGAAAATCACAACTCCCAGTGCTGGTCAGGATGTGGTAAAACTTGTGCACTTGGTTTTCTGAGGAGAGTGATGTGAATGGACATAGCACATTTTAAAAAGTAGTAGAAAGTTCTATAAATATTCAAACAGTGTTGCTTCCTTTGATCTAAATTTTTTACTTTCCAAGGAAGTAACTTAGTGGGAAGAAAAAAGTTATACACACTAAGAGGTTCTCTGCCACAGTATCTGAAAGAGCAAAAGAAAACAAGAGAAAAGGAGGCTATAAAGGCCCTCCTAAGGGGCCATGTCTGTGGACAAGAGCAGGGGCCGGCAGGAAGATCCCAGTGTGTGGAAGGAGCTGGTGGTGGAAAGAGCCAGCAACTGGCAGCCAGAGTTGCAGCAGCCATGGTGATGGGAAGGGATGAGGACTTACAGGTGGAGCCTGCACTGGCTGTCCTAAACAACCCTACTAACCAGGTGTGTGGAGACGCCTCCACCTGGTTAATAAGACCACATCCTGATGAGCAAACACTCATGACTGCGACTGATGCTGCCTCTCAGGAGACCTCACATCTGCCTCACATCTGCCTCTTGCACAGACGTGCCAGCTGTGCAGGTGCTTCACAAGTTTTCATGGATCCTTTACTCTCCACGAGACCCCACGTGCTAGGTTATTACTTCCTAGTAGGCCCCTGGAGAGCAGATTTGAGAACATTAGATACCTTCTGGCTAAGAAGAGAAGTATGTGATCTAGTAACAAATAATTATTAATAATAATACTAATTAGTATTCCTATGTATAATGGTTATTACAGTATAACTAAGTAGTGTGGTCTACATGGCAGACATCATCTCACTTTACCCTCCCCACCCCCCCCCCCCCAGGTCACTTCATTTTTGTTAGGTGTAATTATCTTCCTCATTTTGCAGATGAGGGGAATTCTTGCTTGGAAGGTTGAAGCAGTTTTCCAAGGCCACACAGCTAATTAAAATCAAGCTGAGGCTCCCAGCAGCTTTGTCTGCCCAGAGGCCACAATCTGATCACCTTCCCACGTCTGTATTGAGTCCCCAGCTGGGTGCAAAGATGCCTAGGTTGGTCCAGGCAGGAGGCTCTGGGAGCCTCCCAGCCAAGCCCTGGAGGCCAAGATTGTGGGTTGACAGGGTACCCTGGCAGGCTCAGCCAGGTGAGCTGAGCCATGCTGGCCCCTCTGCCCTGCTTCCTCATTGGCTGTTCCCCTCCCAGGACCAGGGCAGGTGGCAGGGATTCATCACCAGCACTGCTTCTGTTGAGTTTGCAAAATGAAGATGAAAAGCAAAATGCCTGGGGTTACGGTGCTGGATTTGGAGCGGAGGCAACGTAACTCTCTGGAGCTTGTAGCTAGCTTGTCGCCGCCCACACTCGTCTGGCAGGTTGGAGCTGATGTGTGTGAGCCAAGAGGCGCCAGTGATATTTCTGCCACTGGCAGGCACAAAGGCTCAGGCTGATGCAGAGGACAGGCAGCTGGCTGTAGTGGCTTTTGTGTGGTCTCACCAACCAGCCTGGGGCCACATTCTCTGACGTGGCCCCGTGTGAGGGTGGAACAAATGATTAATGCTGCTTTGGGGGTTCTCATCTTGTGTCCCACAGAGGAGGTGTAGCATGGAGTTGGAAGTGAGTGAGACTTCTGAATCTCAGCTGTGCCTTGGATGACCTTGGACCACCACTTCACCTCTGGGCTTTGTTTTCCTCATCTGTAAAATGGGGATGCTAGGAATTCCTACCTGCTGCTGCTGCTAAGTTGCTTCAGTCGTGTCCGACTCTGTGCGACCCCAGAGATGGCAGCCCACCAGGGTCCCCCATCCCTGGGATTCTCCAGGCAAGAACACTGGAGTGGGTTGCCATTTCCTTCTCCAATGCATGAAAGTGGAAAGTGAAAGTGAAGTCGCTCAGTCGTGTCTGACTCTTAGTGACCTCATGGACTGCAGCCTACCAGGCTCCTCCATCCATGGGATTTTCCAGGCAACAGTACTGGAGTGGGGTGCCATTGCCTTCGCCCTCCATCCATGTAGCGAGGGTTAAATTAGGCAGTGCAGGTAATGTGGGTCATCCCTGAGTACACAGTACTTCTTACCTATTATTAGTTCTTTTTTATCAAAGGTAATTAGTTTGCCTGGATTCTTCTCTATAACTCTTGATATGTTTGGTTACATAATATTTCCAGAAAGAGTAAAGAGGGAACCTATATTGATTGGCCCACCTCTAACCCAGGGCTTTTATTCAACATTGAGTTATTCCATTTATTGTTATAGAAGTTCAGTTCCAGGGAGAGTAGAGGAAAACACATTTTTTTTCAACAAAAAAAAACCTCCAGTACTACCAGGTTGCCTCTGGATGCAAGAATACTCAGCAGGGAGAATCAGGAGCACCAAGGACTTAAGCATTGGTGTCTGGCTGTGACCCCACTGGCCCCCTTTAATGCTGTGGTCTCCATGCAGTGCAGACCTCCACCCAATGTCCACTGAGCTTGCAGAGAGAGCCCAGGCACGTTGATAAACATCCAGGAAAATCAACCTGGAGAACCCAGGCAGTGCGATCACAGGGACAGCTTTCCCTATTTCATTTTGAAGATCCTTCTTACTCCCTAGGTAATGGATGGCAAGAATGAGACATGGTCTCTCCTTTCGGGCAACAAGTTGGTTCTGTACAGAGAACTGCTCTATTTTCTGTTGAGTAGGCCCTCCACATGGTCAAAGTTTCACAAATTCAGAGCATTCATCCCATGGATAAAAGTAGATTGTGATAAGAGGGGCTTTCATTTGTAGAGGATGGGCTGGAGACATTTTCCATCAGAACTCCACCTCTTCATTCCCCTCTCACCACCACATGATGGTGTAGGGATAGAGGGAAGCAAGCACCCCCCCCACCCCATGAAAACTCTGGGGTCCCCTCTAGTCTGGAAATGAAGGAGGTGAATAGCTATGAGGCTGTGGGCTTTCCCTTGCTCCATGGCCTCATAATTATAGCACCTTCTTTTATCCATCCAGAATTTCTGGGTGCCTATAAAGGGAAAATAATTGTGCAAAAAATAAATTCCTCAAATTTACAATGCTAAAGTCATAGGTCTTTCTCTGGGCCTCAGTTTCCCAATTTATACAGTGAAATGGTTGACATAGATGAGCTCTCGGTTGCTTTGAATCTCTGGTGGAGTTCTGTGAGTTTTCTGCTTCCCTAGCACTTGAAAGCCTCTGGGGACAGGTGGAAATTACCAGGAAACAGTCCTCTCCAAGGCCATGGGAACTGTGGGCTGTTACACTTGACAGCCCTTGGCATGGTCCCAGCCCAGTCACCATGGGTCTGCTAATGAGGCTGCAAGAGACAGAAACACATGCGTGGTCAGGATGAGAGGTAACAACTGGTTGATTAAATTGATTAAATTACATTTCTAGTCTGGGAGGCTAGGGTGGGAAGTGGAGTTACAATTTTGCCAAGGGCTTTTTGAAAGAGAAAAGGAAAATGCACCAACATGTTTTGAATTCTCTTTCTGTGCTGAGAACGGCACGTACATTGGGTCTTCCTAGGTGGACAGGGAGGCCTGGCGTGCTGCAGTCCACAGGTCGCAAAGAGTCGAACACGACTGAGCAACTGAACAACAACAGCAGGTTGTACTTTTAGGTTGTATTATCACCTTTCTTTTCCATGCCGAGCAGAGGCTCAGAGAAGTTAAATGAGTTGTCAGAGGTCCCATGGGGAATTCACGGTGGAAGTCAGGCTTAGGGTTCCTTTATGTTCATGCTTCAGTTTTCCCATCTGTAAACCTCCTAAAATTGCAAGGATTAAATGAGCAAATGCTACATAAAGCAGGAAAGCAAGTGTCTCCCCCATAGTAAGTGTTCACAAATATTAATCTCTTGGACTATGAGTGATTCCTAATGCCCACATTTCACTCTCAGGGAAGACCAAAGCTCCTCCAAATTTCCCAAGCTCATGAGAGAAACTGCATTTCAAGATTACCTACTTTCAAAGGAACCCAGTCCAAGCAAACCTACAAGAGTGGTTCTAACTGCAGCTCACGTGGCATGAACCTTGGTGTTTAGGTAGCTTCGTCTGCAGGGAATTCCGTCTATGGAGTATACTTAACTGTTTTGTCGAATGGCAACTCACACAAGGGTACGAGGCAAAGAGAAGCTCACACACATGTGCATGGATGCTAGGGGTCCTCTGGGAAATGTGGCATTTCTGCTTTTATGGTAATAGCTTCTGCTCATGACCTGGTCTTACTTTTGTGAGTATAGAGGCACACACAGGTGCATGCATCAAAAGTAGTTTTAAAGGTCCTCTTAAAAAGCTTCTTGGTGATTATCTTAGGATGGTGGGCTGTGGTTGGTATTTTCCTTTTTGTATTTCTCAGCACTACCTAATTTTTCTTCACTGAACACATTGCTTAAAAAAATAAAATAAAATAGAATATACTATAATGGGCCTTCTTTGTCAAGCTGTGTGTGTGTGTGTGTGTGTGTGTATGCGCACATGTGCTGGCCATGATACAGCATGATTTTTCTATATGTTTGCTCTTTTTTCTTTAGTTACAAAATTTAATTGTAAAGATCAATCAGAGGTTATTGGTCAAACCAATCCATGTTAATAGCTTTGAAGTGTGTATGGATGTGAGAGTTGGACTGTGAAGAAAGCTGAGCGCCGAAGCATTGATGCTTTTGAACTGTGGTGTTGGAGAAGACGCTTGAGAGTCCCTTGGACTGCAAGGAGATCCAACCAGTCCATTCTAAAGGAGATCAGTCCTGGGTGTTCCTTGGAAGAAATGATGCTAAAGCTGAAACTCCAGTACTTTGGCCACCTCATGTGAAAAGTTGACTCATTGGAAAAGACTGATGCTGGGAGGGATTGGAGGCAGGAGGAGGTGACGACAGAGGATGAGATGGCTGGATGGCATCACCGACTCGATGGACATGAGTCTGAGTGAACTCTGGGAGTTGGTGATGGACAGGGAAGCCTGGCGTTTTGCAATTCATAGGGTCACAAAGAGTCAGACATGACTGAGTGACTGAAATGAACTGAACTGAACTGTGCAGAGGCTAGTTTTTAAATAAAGGTGACAAATACCAACCAGCTTCCCAACAGCATTCAGGATCTAATTAAATGGGATTCTGAAAGTAGAATACAAAGGCTAGGAGAAGGATAGTGCAATTATCAACAAGTAAAGCAAAGTCATCCCAAATCATTTCTGTATGCTAAGTCGCTTCAGTTGTGTCTGATTCTTTGTGACTCTATGGACTGTAGCCCTTCTCCAGGGGATCTTCCTGACCCAGGGATCGAGTCTGGGTCTCCTGCATTGCAGGCAGATCCTTTATCATCTGAGCCATCAGGGAAGCCCCAAATCATTTTTAGTTAAACAGAAAAGTTCTAGTTTTAAAACAGTTTAAAGCAATCTAACTATTTTCTACCTGAGATCAAAACAAGTTTCTTTTTTCCTATCTAAACTTTATTCTTGGCATTGAAGTAAATCTGAATTCACATGATATACTTTGTCAAACTTTTCCAAAAGATATTGTCTTGCTGTAGAGAGAAATTCTCGTGTTATACATATATTTACATATTTTTTATTCAAAGACTAATGACAGATTTATGAGATTAATAGGCCTTTAATGAGACCATGATGATATTAATAATATGAATGTAAAAAGCCATTCATTTATACAATGTGTTTATGTATGGTGCAATATGAAACAAGATCATAGAATCTATATATATATGGATGAACTTTGGTAATTCATCTATGTACATATACGGTAGCTGTTGAAAATCCTACAGCTGTCCTGCAAGAAAGTGACTTTTCCATGCTTTTAAGAAGGAAACTGAGTTGCAAAAGCTAGAGAATTAAGGCCACATGTTACCTCTCCCCAAAGCTGCCACCAGATCTTTTCCAAATTGGGCATCCTTCAATGGTTCCTTCTAAGTCTTTCATCAGAGGTCCAACCGATAAACTTGGGCCCTCTCTCCTTCTTGCTAGACAACCAGTGTATTGAAAAGCTCCCTCAGTCCCTCAGGACCTGGGGAAGAGGTTCTTACATGATCAGGGGCTCAGCCACTCTGTGCTCAGTTATGAGCAAAATAGCTAAGCTCTGCAGGGCTCAGAGGCTGGCTTGGTTGAAACCATCTCGGAGGAAGAAGCTGAGGCATGAACGGCCTGGGGTCTGGAGGCTGAATTTCCAAGGAGGATGCCTGAGGCTGGGCAGGTGGGAGGGCTGAGTGAACTGTTCTAGTCCCACGAAGCTCTGGATGTGGAAAGAAAGGTCAGATGGGGATGGGAGTTGGCAGCTTTGTCTGGGTTCCAATTGGTGTCAAAAATATTTTTAAAGGCAAACCATTTGCCTCATTTCCAAGGCAAACCATTTAATATCATGGGAATCCAAGTTATGCCCCAACCAGTAATGCTGAAGAAGCTGAAGTTGAACGGTTCTATGAAGACCTACAAGATCTTCTAAAATTAACACCCCCCCCCCAAAATGTCCTTTTCATTATAGGGGACAGGAATGCAAAAGTAGGAAGTCAAGAAACACCTGGAGTAACAGGCAAATTTGGTCTTGGAGTACAGAATGAAGCAGGGCAAAGGCTAATAGAGTTTTGCCAAGAGAACGCACTGGTCATAGCAAACACCCTCTTCCAACAACACACGAGAAGACTCTACACATGGACATCACCAGATGGTCATGCACCAAAATCAGATTGATTATATTCTTTGCAGCCAAAGATGGAGAAGCTCTGCACAGCAAAAACAAGACCAGGAGCTGACTGTGGTTCAGATCATGAAATCCTTATTGCCAAATTCAGACTCAAGTTGAAGCAAGTGGGGAAAACCACTAGACCATTCAGTAATGACCTAAGTCAAATCTCTAACGATTATACAGTGGAAGTAAGAAATAGATTTAAGGGCCTAGATCTGATAGATAGAGTGCCTGATGAACTATGGACAAAGTTTCGTGACATTATACCGGAGACAGGGATCAAGACCATCCCCAAGACACAGAAATGCAAAAAGGCAAAATGGTTGTCTGAGGAGGCCTTACAAATAGCTGTGAAGAAGACAAGCCAAAACCAAAGGAGAAAAGGAAAGATATACCCATTTGAATGCAGAGTTCCAAAGAAGAGCAAGGAGAGATAAGAAAGCCTTCTTCAGTGATCAGTCCAAAGAAATAGAGTAAAACAACAGAATGGGAAAGACTAGAGATCTCCTCAAGAAAATTAGAGATACCAAGGGAACATTTCATGCAAAGATGGGCACAATAAAGGACAGAAATGGTATGGACCTAACAGAAGCAGAAGATATTAAGAAGAGGTGGCAAGAATACACAGAACTGTACAAAAAAGATCTTCATGACCCAGATAACCATGATGGTGTGATCACTCACCTAGAGCCAGACATCCTGGAATGTGAAGCCAAGTGGGCCTTAGGAAGCATCACAATGAACAAAGCTAGTGGAGGTGGTGGATTTCCAATTGAGCTATTTCAAGTGTGAAAGTACTGCACTCAATATGTCAGCAAATTTGGAAAACTCAGCACTGGCCACAGGACTGGCCACAGGACTGGAAAAAGTCAGTTTTCATTCCAATCCCTAAGAAAGGCAATGCCAAAGAATGCTCAAACTACCAAACAATTACACTCATCTCACACACTAACTAGCAAAGTAATGCTCAAAATTCTCCAAGCCAGGCTTCAACAGTATATGAACTGTGAACTTCCAGATGTTCAAGCTGGATTTACAAAAGGCAGAGGAACCAGAGATCAAATTTCCAGCATCCACTGGATCATTGAAAAAGCAAGAGAGTTTCTAAAAAACATCTATTTCTGCTTTATTAACTATGCCAAAGCCTTTGACTGTGTGGATCACAATAAACTGTGGAAAATTCTTAAAGAGATGGGAATACCAGACCACCTGTCCTGCCTCTTGAGAAATCTGTATGCAGGTCAGGAAGCAACAGTCAGAATTGGACATGGAACAACAGACTGGTTTCAAATAGGAAAAGGAGTACGTCAAGGCTGTACATTGTCACCCTGCTTATTGAACTTATATGCAGAGTACGTCATAAGAAATGCTGGGCTGGATGAAGCACAAGCTGGAATCAAGATTGCCGGGAGAAATATCAATAGCCTCAGATATGCAGATGACACCACCCTTATGGCAGAAATTGAAGAAGAACTAAAGAGCCTCTTGAGGAAAGTGAAAGAGGAAAGTGAAAAAGTTGGCTTAAAGCTCAACATACAGAAAACAAAGATCATGGCATATAGTCCCATCACTTCATGACAATTAGATGAAGAGACAGTGGAAACAGTGACAGACTTTATTTTGGGGGGCTCCAAAAGCACTGCAGATGGTGATTGCAGCCATGAAATTAAAAGACACTTGCTCCTTGGAAGAAAAGTTATGACCAACCTAGACAGCATATTCAAAAGCAGAGACATCACTTTACCAACAAAGGTCTGCCTAGTCAAGGCTATGGTTTTTCCAATAGTCGTGTATGGATGTGAGAGTTGGACTATAAAGAAAGCCAAATGCTGAAGAATTGATGCTTTTGAACTGTGGTGTTGGAGAAGACTCTTGAGAGTCCCTTGGACTGCAAGGAGATCCATCCAGTCCATCCTAAAGGAAATCAGTCCTGTATGTTCATTGGAAGGAATGATGCTGAAGTTGAAACTCCAGTACTTTGGCCCTGATGAGAAGACCTGATTCATTTGAAAAGACCCTGATGCTGGGAAATATTGAAGGCAGGAGCAGAAGGGAACAACAGTGGATGAGATGGTTGGATGGCATCACTGACTCAATGGACATGAGTTTGAGTAAACTCCAGGAGTTGGTGATGGACAGGAGGTCTGGCATGCTGCAGTCCATGGGGTCACAAAGAGTCGGACATGACTGAGCTACTGAACTGAACCAAACTGAACTGATATAAGCAGATATTGCACCCTGATTTGGCTTGGTGGTGAAGCAAAATGTTTGAAGTTTATTTGTGTAATACCTAAATTGAGCCCTGCTGACAGCCATGGTAACCTGGAAATACTGGTCTGTGCTTTCCTGGGGCTGCTGTGAGGGGTAAAGGAGCCTGTTTGTGTCTAACTCGGAGTCTGGGTAAATTTTAAGGGGCTCAAGAAACATGAGTAAAATCTGCTTCCTACTTCCTACTTAGCAGGGGTGGATAGGCTCATAAAGAGTAGGAGGCTTTTGATATAAAATGTGCCATAGAAAGGTGTGTAGGGGGTGCTCACAGATGGATGTCTGGGCTAAGAGAATGTTGTCATCATCATTGTTGTTGTTGGTTTAGATGGGAGGAGCACGGAGGCCTCGTAAAAACGCAGAAGTAAAGTTAGGCCACATACAGGAGTAGTAGTCATCTACTCAGCACCTCCTGGTTCTAGGTAACATGCTGACTTCTGATAAACATCATCTCATTTCCCTTTTTCACAAGCCCAGGGATCATGGATGTTATTATTTTCAGAGGCATACATTACAGTAGAAGTAAAAGGACACAGGTAGCATATAGAGGAGTCTTGAGTAGTCCTGAGCTGTCATCTCCTGTCTATTAATACCCCTTCCTTAGATGGTACAATCTCTCTCCAAACTCTAAGCCAGAGTTTCCCAACCTTGGCACGATTGTCATGGTGGGTGGGATAATTCTCTGTTGTGGGGTCTATCCTGTGCTTTGCAGAGTGTTTAGCAGCATCCCTCATGTCTACCCAATAGATGCTAGTAACCTTTCTCCTCCCCCAGGTGTGACAGACAAAAATGTCTCCAGAAAGGGCAAAGGTCACCTGGTGACAAAATCTCCATGTCCTCATAAGAGCTCCTGCTCTAAGCGTGATCCGTATATGAAAGGTGCTGAATGAACACAACTCAGACTGGGTTCCGTGTTTATGTTACCAGCTACATGCCTAGTACCTTCACTGGGATGCTTCTCAGCTCTCAAGCTTAGCATGCTCAAAATGAAACTCCTGGTGCTTCATTGGTCTGTCCTCCCCACATCAATTTTGCCCAAGTCAGTTAAAGGCAACTTCACTCACTCAGTTGCTCATATGAAAAGCTTCAAACATAATCTTTCTTTTTTTCACATCCAATGTATTAACAAGATCTATTCAACCTCCAAAATATTTCCTGAACCCATGCACTTTGCTCCAACTCAACCACTTCTGTCGTCTAGTCTGGCCTCATCTCTTACTTGGACAGCTCACAGACATCTTTGTTCCTACAACTTGCCTCATTTCATTTCATTCTCCAGACAATATTCTTGTAAAGCCTAAATCTGAGCAAATCACTTCCCTGCCTAAGTCATTCCAACCACTTCTCATCACATGTAGAATAAAACCCGAACTCTTAACCATGGCCTCAGTAGCCTTGGTTGTGTGGTCCTGGCCACCTTTATTAGCTTCATTGCATCACATCTTCATCTTGTTGAAAGCCCTGAGGCCACACGCATTGCTTTCTTTCTGTTCCACAAACTTAGCATCCTCATTCTGTCTTCAGAACTGTTGCCCTTTCTGTTACATCTTATGGAAATATTTTGCCCCCAGAGACCAGAATTTTCTCTTCCCCAGACTTTGGCACACACTGTCTATCTTCAGTGGGTGTGGCCCTCTACTATTTATATGGCCAGTTCCTTTTAGTCCAGATTCAATATTAGCTTCTCAGATGGCCTTTCATTGATCAGCCAATCTTAAATTTCTCCCCTGTCCTCCTCTATCTCAAGATTGTTTCCTTGATTTCTCTTAAAAAATATGTACTTATACATTTAGATGTTTACTTTGAAAATCTTTCTTTCTCAGTAGAACATTGCCTAGGACACAATCTGGTTGAAAACTATTTTAAATTAACTGTTGGATATGATTGAAATTCAAGTTTCCATGATTTTCCCAAGAACTGTAAAGAAATGACTTCCAGCTTCTCTCAGTTTAACTAAAAAGACCCTGTTACCAACATGAGCAGAGAACTGCAGAGGTTACTTCTGACTACCTCAACTTGCTTTCATGGCCAAACATTTCTTAAAGAGCCTTGGGAGCTCTTAAAAGTCAGTTTTGGTAACACAGAGTCAGAGTCCCAGGGAGCTGTCCTTGGTGCTGAGATTTGACAGGTTAGGGAGGATGGAAGATGCAGCAGTGGGGACTGTATGTAAAAAAAGGTGAATGCTGACTGCCTGAAGCTCTGAGACTTTCCAAAGTTTGAATCAAGGGCAAGGGAAGTGATTGGCAGCATGAGGGGGCTCCAGGGAGGCAGTACCTTCTGCTTGAAATTCCTCTTCCTTACACTGTGATCCTTCTGCTGAAGAGCTCATGTTTCATCTTCATGTTGGGTATTTAAACATTCAAGACAATCTCTGAAGAGAAAGAAAACATTTCAGGGTCTTGACATTTGTTCCACACTCCACACTGAGGTATTGACAAATGAGGAGGATAGGATGTTTTACCTTAAAGATGTCAAGGGGCTAAGTAAGGAAGCTCCCCTGGAAGCATTTAAAATATCTTATGTGGTTCTTAATATTTGTTCATTTATTTGACACACAGTTCCTATGCCAGACTCTGTGCTGTATACTCATAATCTCTTATAAGTTTTACAAAATGCTTGAAACAATTCTTTATTCTCCTTCTGTGCATACAGAATTTGAGGCTTAAAAAATAACATGTCTAGAATCTCTCAGACAGTAGCAGAGATAGGAGCTTTCCAACTCCAAATGCCATGCTCTTTATTTTTGCTTTAGGATTTGTTTAAAGACATTTAACATGAAAACAGAGGTATAAATAATAATATACCATCCAACTTTAAGAAACAAAATATTACAATAAAGATGTAGCCTTTCGGATAGATAAGACACAGCCCCCTCCATTGCAAGTCCTATTTACCTTCTTCAGGAAACATTTATTACACATTTCTTTCATTTATTTTTCTCATGCATATCTTTTACTCTTATCACACGTGCACATATTTCCTTAATATATATTTTAGAAATATGTGCATGCTTAAAAATTTTAATATTGCTGTTATTTGTTCTGTATGTATTCTTTTGTGGCATCTTTTCACTAATATGATTTTGAGGTTCTTTCAAGTGGTTCATTTATAAATGAGAATAAGTTCATCTGTTTTCCCCATGACCTTGCCACAAGACTTCACCTTCAAAAGTTCTCAGTCTAGTGAGGACATTAGAAGATAACTTACAGAAGTATTAGATAAATGGTAGTAAGGCATAAGGAGTTAGAGCCTTGATGGTATTGAAAGCAACCCACCTCGCTTAGGGAGATCATGGAGGACTTCATGGAGGACTTCATGGAGGAGGCGCCACTTGAAACAGGTTGAGGAAAGAAGGGACAAGATAACCTAGAAGGCAGGAACAGCATATGCAAAGATATGGACATGTAAGAGAGAGCCTCATTTTGTGCTGCTAAAACTTCAATTATAAAAAGGGATGTAGTGGCAGGAGGCAAGGCCTATGGGGACACCTGAGGGCTTGATAACAAAGGGTTTGTGGTGTCCTTTCCTTGGCATTGTGCTCAGCTACAAAGGGTAGTCATGGTCATTCTGAAAGATGGGGAAATTGAAACTAAAAAAGGTTATGGTCCCAAGTTCACCCAGCTGGAAAGTGACAGACACAGGAATCAAGCTCGAGCCCCCCTGAAGCTTCCTTTTGTGTCATAGATTTGAAAGTTACATTGGCACATAGGAAAGGCAGGGAAATGTTTTCAGGGAAGCTGGATGTGCAGTGTATGGTGAAAGTGGATACACTTTATATATATATAAGAAAAAAAATCAGAATATCTGATTTCAACTTATAAAAAATAAATCCAAGTCTTTCTTAATATTTTAAGTGTTGATAACTAATTCAAACATTTAAGAAGCATGATGGTTCAATTAGAACATGTTTGTGGCTTACCACCTGCCCATGGTAAGTTTTTGTGACTTTTGAAGATATGATCAAGTAATGCCTGCATATGTTAAAGATAGATAGGTGGGAATAGGAATCACACAGATAGTGATCACCCATTTTATGGATGAAACATTGAGGCTCAGAGAAGAGAAGTTGCATATAGGGACTTGCTCCAAGTACGTGTCCTTTTCACACACTTTCACCTCAGTGCCTCTCCGTGCTAAAGGTTGTTGTCATATAGTAGATGTTTGTTATTTTTTTCCACCTAATATCTAAACCCCTTCCTCTGTCTGAAGACTCTCATTTTGGGGCAGAATACACCTTTCACTACATAGAAATGAAAGTGCCAGATCCTTTTCTAGGCTCTCCATGGTACTGGATCTGTCCTTCAAGTGGACCACACCCTAGACTTTGAATTATAAGCTAGAGAAAAAAAATAAAAATAAAAAAGACAGGAGCATGCCAAATCATTGGTGGTGATGGGTTGTAGTAATGGTGGCTTCATCCCAGTTCCAGTTCTAATATCATGACCCATAATATTGCCAGTGTAAGCTGTAGTCTGTTCTTAGTAGTGGGGCTGCTAAGACTTGACATATTTACTGGGTCAACAGTGTACAGTGACTTGGAGAAATTGTCCTTGTCTATATAGCAACTATATCCAGTTCTCCAGCCATCTTTGGGAAGCAAGATGGCTGATTCAATCCCCTTACAATAAATCTTTGTGTGTGTGTGTGCTGAAATTGGAGCCAGTATCTTATACAGGTTCCTGATCCTGGGCTCCCGGAAAACGTACAAGAGATAGCTGGGAGCTTTTCATAATGATTTTTCTTCTTTCAACACTTCACTCACCAAAGTTCCATTTAAAATTACTGACAACAGTTTTCTGATTGCCCATGATAATATATTCTGGCTATTTACAACTCCATCTGTGGGGAGAAAAAAATCCTCCTGAATTCCTTGAGTGATGGCCTTTGCATAATTCTGCTTTGCCCCCTTATTCCTATGATTGCTGCTCCTCTAAATAGCCATGGAATACTAGATTGTCTTTCTTTCCAAATCACAAGAGCTGAAGTTTCTTCTTCAAAATCTCCTCATTTTCAGAGGATGTGAAGGTTTGCATAGGTATTTGTGTCTTCTTCATTTTTCCCAAATCCTTGTTTGGGAACAGTGTATCAGCCAAGACAGACTAGATTGTATCATGGTAAGAAGTCATCCTGAAATCTCAGTGTCTTAGAAGACGAATGGTTTATTACTATCTATCCTGAGTCAGCCAGGCTCTACAAAGTTTTTACTCTGAGATCCAGCTGACAGAAAAACCTCTGTCTGGAACATTCCCAGTTATACAGCAGAAAGAAAAGAGATGTAGCAAATAATGTGCTGACTCTAAAAACTTTCCCCAGGAAATGACTCATTACTTTCTTTCTACTTTCGTGGGCCAAAAACATCACACGGTTTACTTCTAAGTTCAACAGAGTGAGATGTACAGGAAAGGGAAGCGCAGAGTGAGAAGGTTCACAGTAGTCACTGGTATTCAGTTCCTTTACTGTGCCTCAAACGGAAACACTCCACTCTTTCCTAAGGGACACGTTTCAGGAGTGCTCCCACCCCTGACCCAATCACTGCTTCAGACTCAAAGTTCAGGATCTCTGCAGGATGTGTGGTAATTTCTGCATGGTCTCTACCAGATATGAGACTCCTGGATCCAGAGAACAATTGTTACAATTGGGTTTCCTTAGAATGGGACCCTGGGTTAGGGATAAAATCACAAATGATTTTTCTAGGAAGTGAAGGAAAAGGTAATAGAAGATTGGGGAAATGAGATTAAGAACAGAAGGTAGCCAGTAAAAGGCACAGACAGCTAAAGATATATCCCATTGGAGAAATTATGGGGAGCCAGAGAAGTCACATATCTCAGGATTATCCCACCTGAGGGCCAAGGAACCTTGGGTTCGACTCTCATTAGGTACTGTTTGAGGACTGCTCCCAGGGTGGGGGTTGATTCCTCAGAACTTCTGGATTGACACTTGGGCAGAGAAAGTCCTCAGGCAAAATTTTAAGACTATAGTTCAAATTTGGTAGGTGTGAACTAAAGAGTTAAGGGTGAGGGACAAAATGCCAGCAGCATCACACATCAATGAACCAAAAATACATGTAATTTGTTATTCCTACCCACAAATTCAGTGGTGGAACAGGGATAGGATAATCTTAACAAATATGCTTATTTGGAAAGGGAAGGATTGGGGGGCACACTGCTATGCTTGTGCATAGCAATTCTGTAATTCTGTATGACAAGCATGAAGGTTCTAGTTGGGGATAAGACAGCCTTTGTCCGTCATGCTCCTTCACTCTCTGAGATGTCCTTCCTTTTACATTATTGTTTTTAGATGCAACTAAGAGGATTTTGAAGAATATATTCTAATCAGATGCTGAGTAGCTTTCTCACCTGCTTCCTTCTACAGGTCATTTTAAGTCTTGCACCGTCCAATCTTTTCCTGCTGATAATTATGGTTCTTTTCACTTAAAACTCTTTCAAAAACTTAGCTGGTATCTTTTAGTCAACAGATGCCAGTAGCTGCCACAATTCTTTTTGAGATGTGACTTTCTCTTAATATTTAATTGTGTGTGTCTTGAGTTTATTGGGGCTTCCCTGGTGGCTCAGATGGTAAAAAACCTGCCTGCAGTGCAAGAGACTTGCATTTGGTCGGGAAGAGCTCTTGCAGAAGGGAATGGCTTCCCACTCCAGTATTCTTGCCTGGAGAATTCCATGAACATAGGTAGTTTTCTGCCACACCCTTAGGATCATTCCCCTGAGCTCTTTGGTCGAGATTTGGATGCTGTGTTAGTTTTCTCTTGCTGCCTAACAAATTATCAGAATATTATTGGCTGGTAACACACATAATTATCTCCTTATTCTATAGGTCAGAAGTCTGGGCGTGGTGTGGCTGGGTTCTCTGCCTAGAGTCACAAGGCTGAAATCAAGGTTTCAGCAGCTGTGTACCTTTCTGGAGCCTGTGGGTCCTCTTCCAATGTCGTGTAGCTTCTGGAAGAATCTAGGTCCTGTGGTTGTAGGGGTGAGCTCCTCATTTCCTTGCTGGCTGTTGTCCAGGGGTTATTTTCAATTCCTACAGTCTGTCCTCAAATCCTTACATGGAAACTTACTTCTTCAAAGCCAAAAACAGAATTTCTCTTTCTTCAAAGCTCTCAAACCTGTTGTAAGGGCTCACTTGATTATCAAGCTCACTGAGGAAAATATTTTTGATGAACTCAATGTCTTCTGATTAGGAACCTTAATTACACTAGTAAAATCTCTTTTGCCATATGGTTTGTGAAAATCATGACAGTGATCAGTTCAGTCGCTCAGTTGTGTCCAACTCTTTGCGACCCCATGAACCACAGCATGCCAGGCCTCCCTGTCCATCACCAACTCCCGGAGTTTACTCAAACTGATGTCCACTGAGTTGGTGATGCTATCCAACCATCTCATCCTCTGTCATCCCCTTCTCCTCCCACCCTCAAATCTTTCCCAGCATCAGGGTCTTTTCAAATGAGTCAGTTCTTCACATCAGGTAGCCGAAGTATTGGAGTTTCAGCTTCAACATCAGTCCTTCCAATAAACACCCACAACTAATCTCCTTTAGGATGCACTGGTTGGATCTCCTTGCAGTCCAAGGAACTCTCAAGAGTCTTCTCCAACGCCACAGTTCAAAAGCATAACTTCCTCAGCATTCAGCTTTCTTTATAAGTCCAACTCTCACATCCTTAAATGACTACTGGAAAAACCATAACCTTGACTAGATGGACCTTTGTTGGTGAAGTAATGTTTCTGCTTTTTAATATGCTGTCTAGGTTAGTGATAAATTTCCTTCCAAGGAGTAATTGTCTTTTAATTCCATGGCTGCAATCACCATCTGCATTGATTTTGGAGCCCCAAAAAATACAGTCTGTCACCATTTCCACTATTTCCCCATTTATTTGCCATGAAGTGATGGAACCGGATGCCATCTTAGTTTTCTGAATGTTGAGCTTTAAGCCAACGTCTATACTCTCCTCTTTCACTTTCATCAAGAGATTCTTTAGTTCTTTGCTTTCTGCCATAAGAGTGGTGTCATCTGCATATCTGAAGTTACTGATATTTCTCCCAGCTATCTTGATTCCAGCTTGTGCTTCATCCAGCCCAGCGTGTCTCATGATGTACCCTGCATATAAGTTAAATAAGCAGGGTGACAATATACAGCCTTGACGTACTTCTTTTCCTATTTGAAACCAGTCTGTTGTTCCATGTCCAGTTCTAACTGTTGCTTCCTGACCTGCATACAGATTTCTCAACAGGCAGGTCAGGTGGTCTGGTATTGCCATTTCTTGAAGAATTTTCCAGTTTGTTGTGATCCACACAGGAAAAGGCTTTGGTATAGTTAATAAAGCAGAAATAGATGCGAGTGATAGCCCATCGTATTCTGTTTCTGGTCACACTCAAGGAGAGTACCAGTGTGTGCACACACGCCAGCTTAATAAAAAGACACAGATGCCAAGTTAACTCAGAGGGTTTAATGTGATGTCTGAATGCTACATTCTTGAGCTTCTCCTTCCTATGAGGCTAAGTTTTAATCAACTTTAGCCAGTCAGAGACCTCAGTTTTATCTTTTCTGTTTGGGCTTAAGACATAAGCCCAAATTATACCAGGTCTTAAATTTCTGGATTACCTATCAGGTTTTTGTCTTGACAAAACAAAAAAAAAGCCAATTCTTTCTGATGTCTTTCTTGTATTATTTTGTCACATGCTATAAAGAGAAACCAAGTCACCCTGCTAAAATTCCATTTTAGACTATAAGCACAAGCTCATAAGGGAATTGCATGTTTTCTAAATTATGGCAGGTGAATGTTTTATCATGTATTTCATCAAAAAATTACATGGACTGCCATCCTTCCAGTTTCAAAAGCTGTAAGCTGTGTATTTTAGACTTTTATTGAAGAAATCCGAGTCTTGGAACCAATCTCTTTATTAGCAGAACAGTCTGAGAATTTGGCAGTCTAACAGATGACTTAAATTCTCAGTGACTTTTCATGAGGAAGTTTAATTACCTGCTCTTGCAACATGTTTATCCTGGATTAGACACATCTTCATTCTGATAGCCAGGTGATGAGCAGCCTATATAAGGGACAATTGCAGTTTTGTGGCAGAGGGGAAAAGAGACATGAGTGATCATGCTAGGTTCTTAAAACTTTTGCTTGAATTAATAAATACCACTTCTGCCCATATTTCACTATCAAAAGCAAGTGAAATGGATATCCCTCTATTTAACAGGATGCAGATATATGTATGGATGGAGAGGTGTGATTCCCCTGATGGGTGAGAGGGAAATCAGAATATTGGGCAAACTGTAACACAAAACTCTCATTACTCTATGAAAAGACATTTGTCTCTCTTCAGGACTGGAGTTATAGCTTTCTACTTGGTCTCTCTCCCTTCAGTGTCTCTGTTGAGAAATATAATTTAGGAATTTGGGAAGCAGGCCTCAGATCCTTCTTAAAGGAGATAATAGAATTGTCTATTTGACTAGCATTTCTAAGCTATTTGGGGCACTGTTAAACCCTTAACTTCTATGACCATGTAACAGGGCACTGTCAGCAATGATCTTCTCTCCTATTGCCTTTCAATATTTATCTTTGTCTCTCTTTGGTTTACATGTAGGACTTATGTAATTTTAAAATTCATTTGACCTGTTGGTTTTGGATAAGAAGGAGAATCTGAGTGATAAACATCAGACGTCTTGGTGGTTTATGTAGCATCTGCAGTCTAGTTGGCAGGTCTGCTTGTCAACCATCCATGGACCCATAGAGAGATATCAGAGCTCTAGCTGTCTTTGTTATGACGATGCGATGTGCATTAGTCAGGTCCAGTCAGGAAAAGAGAAGCCATGTTAGTGCTCTTAGAGTGGGAGATGCAGCTAACTGTGGGAGGATGAGATACAGAGCCTGGTGGTGAGCAGGAAAAGCTCTGTTGATACTGTGATGCTTGAACTGAGCCTCAAAGGATGAGAAGGAGTTTCCCAAATGGAAGAGGTAAGAGCTAGGGAGGTGAGACTGGGAATTCTGAGCAGAGAACAATAAGTATGAAGGCTTGAGAGCAGTTTAGTATGGTGGTTAAGAGTTTAGGCTTTGGAGGTAGATTGGTTTGCATTTGAATGCCAGATCTGATACTTTCTACCTAGCAGTAATAGTGTTTCAACCTCAAAGTGGTGTTGTGAAAATTGAAAGAAATAATGCATATTATTTGTTATCAGTAACATCAAAATAAATGACAAAAATCATTTTTAATAAAAGCATAAGTTCAGTTCAGTCACTCAGTCATGTCCTACTCTTTGCAACTCCATGAATTGCAGCACGCCAGGCCTCCCTATCCATCACCAACTCCCCGAGTTCACTCAGACTCACGTCCATCAAGTCAGTGATGCCATCTAGCCATCTCATCCTCTGTCGTCCCCTTCTTCTCCTGCCCCCAATCCCTCCCAGCATCAGAGTCTTTTCCAATGAGTCAACTCTTTGCAGAAGGTGGCCAAAGTACTGGAGTTTCAGCTTTAGCATCATTCCTTCCAAAAAAATCCCAGGGCTTATCTCCTTCAGAATGGTTGGATCTCCTTGCAGTCCAAGGGACTCTCAAGACTCTTCTCCAACACCACAGTTCAAAAGCATCAATTCTTTGGCACTCAGCTTTCTTCACAGTCCAACTCTCACATCCATACATGACCACTGGAAAAACCATAGCCTTGACTAGACGGACCTTTGTTGGCAAAGTAATGTCTCTGCTTTTCAATATGCTATCTAGGTTGGTCATAACTTTTCTTCCAAGGAGTAAGTGTCTTTTAATTTAGTGGCTGCAGTCACCATCTGCAGTGATTTTGGAGCCCAGAAAAATAAAGTCTGACACTGTTTCAGCTGTTTCCCCATCTATTTCCCATGAAGTGATGGTACAAATATAATAAAGTGTTACCAGGAAAAGGGAGTAGATTTGTGTGTGGATAGAATGAGTGTAAGACATGGTACCCCAGAGCTGGAGAAGCTGGTGATAGAAGATGAAGCTAAACATGTAAGCTGTAAGTCTTGTGTCTTTTAAGATAAGGGTTTTGAGTTATACATACAAGCAAAACAGAATGATGGAAATAACTAATGAGATATGGCATGGCCAAATTTGGGCATAAAAATTTCATTCTGTAACAGTATAAATGATAAACTGAAAAGTAGAGAGCCATCTAGGACTGGTGTCATGACTGAGGGATGAAGTGGCTTGATCTGGGGCAGGGTCATAGCCATGGAAATGCTGACACACTGAGATTCAGAGTAATTTGTTAAGAAATCAAAGACTTATTAGAGGAACACCTACCTGTGTCCTAATGAGCAGTAGCAGAGGTCTTGAGGGCTCCCACTATTAATTAGGGGTATAGACACTCCCAGGAATTAGATATTCTTATCTCCGTTCTTCATAAGTAAAATCATATTAGTCAAGGCAGACTCTGTTAATAATAGAAATGCCTCAAACATCAGTGGGTTATCACGGTTGTATTCACTAATGTCACTGTTGTGAAAGTCAGTTTCATGTTTAGCTTGACTAGGTTAGGCTAGGTTACAGTGTCCAGTTATTCAAACATTGATCCAGGTATTTCTATGAAGGTATTTTGTAGATGTAAATAACATCCCAAATCAGTTGACTTTAGGTAAGAGAGATTATGTTAGACATTCTGAGTGACCCTGATTTGATCAGTCAAAAAACCTTAAGAGCTGAGCTAAGACTTCCGTGTGAAAGAAGAAATTCCACCTGTGGACTGAAGCTTCGGTTTGTACTGGAAAGTTCCACCCTGCCTTTCCTGATGTCCTGCTCTAAGGATTTTAGACGTGTATAGTCAAGCCCCATGGTCATGTGAGCCAACTTTTTGCAATAAGCATCTTAATATATATCTCCTTGCCTGCTGTTTTCAACAGGCATTCAACATCTACCATTCTCTTAAGGGGTCTTACTGAGATTAAAGCAACCAGGTAAAATTGATTTGATGTCAGATTTATTTTTTGGTAGACTGTATTTCACATATCGAAGACTAAACAAGAATGAGACATTTTGCATATTATTTAGTTAGTAGCTATTTTTTGGTAAAGCACATATGACCCATAAAGTAATCAAAATAATTATGAACACAAACTGCATATATAAAATTGAGACCCCTCAGGTGTCCTTCTCCACTCTGCTGATACCCCTGGGAACTGCTGCTCCCTCAGATGGTGCCAGTGGTAAAGAACCTGCCTGCCAGTGCAGGAGATGTAAGAGATGTGGGTTCAGTCCCTGGGTCGGGAAGATGCCCTGGAGGAGGGCATGGCAACCCACTCCAGTATTCTTACCTGGAGGATCCCATGGACAGAGGAGCCTGGAGGGCTACAGTTCATAGGGTCACAAAGAGTTGGACCCAACTGGAGTGACTTAGCATGCCTGACAATAGTATTGTCTGCAGATATAAGGAGTTCTTTTTCTCTGGTTGAGCCCTAGATGATAGACTTTGTCCAATAAAAGTCAGGGAGGGGGTTGGGGCTTAATGCCATGTAGTCCTTCGAGAATCCAGGAGTCTTCTATCATTTTCCTGCCATCTTTTATGGCCTCAAGATTTTCCACTATAAATTTTTCAGTTAATGGTTGAGAGAAGAGAGAGAAAGTACAGAGAAGGCAGCCTCATTCTTAGCTCTCTTGTCCTAGAAGTGACAGTAGCACTTTGGAAAGTTGATATTCCATTAGTGAGAACCATGAATTGCAAGGGATTTGGGAAATGCAATCCAGTACTGTGCTCAGGAAGAAGGTGAGAATTCAGACCCTGGTGAGCACAAGCAGTCTTGACGCCCAAGAAGCTGCAAGTGCACTGGCCCCTTCCTCTTTCCTTAGTGCAGTTCAGCTGCCAAGTCAATTTGGTCATTTCAGGCCATGAGTGGTACTCCCTTTGCCAGGCATCCATCAGATACTCTGATCCTCCAGAACTGGAGTCTGAGTAATACATCCGATTCAGGGTGTCAGGGAAGATGACAGAGGTTAAATATGGGGAAATAAGATTTAAATCCAAAGGGTGTGAGAGAACAAAGAAGTATTCCAAGCTCTGAGTATTTTATGTGTTGCATAACATATTATCACAAACTTAGCAGCTTTGAACAACACACATTTATTATTTAGTGAAAGTCTAGATTAATCAGAAATCCAAGTATGGCTTAACTCGGTCTTCAGCTCAGGATCTTACAAGGCTGTAATCAAGAAGTTGGCTGGTATGCGTTCCTAGCTGGAGGTTCAATTGGGGAAAAATCCACTTCCATACTCACTCAGAAGTGGCAGATGAATGTCCTTATGGCTAAGGACCGAGGTACCTGTTCTCATTGGCCAGGGGTGTTCTCAGCCTCTAGAGGCCACCGTGTCCCTTGATGCTGCACTTTGGTTGCTCCCATGTAAATCAGTTTCACAACATGGTAGCCTACTTATTCAAAGGTATTAAGGGGGAGTTTCTTTCCCTCCAGTTTGCTAAAGTGAGGTCTTACACAGTTACAGAGTGACATCCTGTCACATTTGCTGTGTTCTGTTAGTTAGAAGCAAGTCATAGGTTCTTCTGCACTTAAGGGGAGGAGATTATACAGGGGTGTGACTCAGTAGGAGAGGTCACTTCAGAACGTATCCACCACACTCTGTCACAGCGATGGGTCATAGAAGATGCAAAATAAATATTTGTTGAATAGGTGAAGGAGAAAAAGTGAATCTAGTGAAAAGAGGTCCAGGAAACTCCCAGATAAGACTTTTGTTTTCATACCTTTGCAGCTTTCATTCACGTGGACATGTGAGTTTGTGTAAAAGAGAGATAAGAGCATGGACTCACATTCTTGGATCCTAATTCTCATCCCGTGTTTCTCTCTGCATAAAGGATGATCCAGTACAGAACTGGGCAGCCAGGCCTTGGGATGGGAATAAGGGATGTAGATTGCCTTGCAAAGTGAACATTGTCTCACTCAGGTAAGTCGCCAAGGCAATGGGGGAAAGTCTCCTGATCTCACTGTGCCTGCTATGTGAAGTCAGCACCGTTGTTATAATGAAGATGATGATTGGATTGGATTTCTGCAATAACCACATCAACTCCGCTTACTGAGATATGAAAACCCAAATGCCAAAGGCAACCCAATTCCTTCTGTTGCTGAAATTTCCTCTCTGCCCAAATTAATTTTTTTTCAAGCTGTTCCTAGAAAAAAATCAGTTATAATCTGAGGTGCCATCTGTCTTTCTGGCTTCGATCCAAACAAATTCATTAAAAATTGGGGGAGACATTCCTGCACTGTTCTCAGCTTGTGCCACAGCAGAAAGAACAGGACTTGGCCAATAGGTGTGTCTTGGAAGCAGAACCAGAGACAAGGGTCTGAGTATACGTAGTTTAGGGAGGTGATCCTAGGGAGCCTCAGTGGGGAAGTAGGGAAATGAGACAGGGAAAGGAAAGAAGCTCATGCCGGGTGCATTTATGAGCTGGTTGCCATGTCTGTTACTGACCCACAGGTGGCCCTGGGGGACTGTAAAGTATGCCCCGCAGTATCTTAATCAAAGGAAAAGAAAGCAGGTGTATCTACCATGAGTTCTTGTCCATGAATGCGTGAGGGATGTCCCCATGGGTGCCATTTCCCATGATCCTGCAGCCTACACGTAGAACAAGAAGTTTGCAGTTACAATTGTAGGTCCTTATGGGGAGAAGTCCAACAGTGTTTACGGGAAAAGAGCTGGGGAATATTCGGGACATCAACATCTGCAACAAGGTGTCTCAAGTTGTCAAAACTGAGAGTCTTGTTAGGTCTGTAGGTAACAGGGAGCCACAGTCTGCAGAATATACCTTTTTATTTGTTGCTGGATTCAGTTTGACAATATTTTATGAAAAGACATTTTTTTTTTGTATCTGTGTTTATGGGAGACACTAATCTATAGTTTTCCTTTCTTGTGATGTCTTGATCATTTTGTGGTATCAAGGTAGCCCCAACCTAATTAAATGAATTGAGAAGTTTTCCCTTCTTGTCTGTTTTCAGCAAGTGTTTATGTAGTATTGTCTTCCTTAAATATTTGGTAGAAATTCAATAGTGAAGCTATTAGGGGCTGGGCTTTTCTGTGTGGGAAGATTTTAAATTACTAATTTAATTTATTTACTTTATAAATGTTTATTCAGATTTTCTATTCCTTCTTGAGTCACTTTTGTGTGTATCTAAGAATTTGACTATTTCATCTAAGTCTATTTTGTCGGCGTAAATGTCTTTATTATGTTCTGTTAACATTCTTTTTTTGTAGGTTTGTAGTGAGTTCTCTTCATTGCTGACTTTGGTAACTGTGTGTTCTTAATTTTTTTCCCTATGTTATTCTTGCCAAAGGTACACCAAGTTTGTTGATTTTTGCAAGGAACTCATGTTTGAATTCATTGATTTCCTCCATTTTATTTTTCTGCTTTTCTAGTTTATTGATTTATGCTCTTACAGTTACTATTGACTTTCTATTTATACTATTTTTGATTTGTTCCTCCTTATCTAGGTTCTTGTGGAGAAGGCAATGGCACCCCACTCCAGTACTCTTGCCTGGAAAATCCCATGGACAGAGGAGCCTGGTGGGCTGCAGTCCATGGGGTCGCTAAGAATCAGGCATGACTGAGCGACTTTATTTTCACTTTTCACTTTCATGCATTGGAGAAGGAAATGGCAACCCACTCCAGTGTTCTTGCCTGGAGAATCCCAGGGACAGAGGAGCCTAGTGGGCTGCCGTCTATGGGGTCACACAGAGTCGGACACGACTCAAGTGACTTAGCAGCAGCATCTAGGTTCTTGAGGTAGAACTTTAGATTTTTGATATCTTTCTGTATATATTTAAAGATAAAAATTTCCCTCTGATCATTTGTGTGACCGTAGCTTACATATTTTTGTGTCATATTTTATTTTTTTATTTATTTTCTTTGTAACTTAGCCTCATGAGTTATTTGAAAATTTGTTCTTTAATTTGCAAATATTTCAGAATTCCCTAGGCTCTTCCTATTGTTAATTTCTAGTTTAATTTCATTATGGCCAGAAAGTATACTTAATATACTTTGTATGATTTCAAATTTTAAATTTTATTGAAGTTTGTTTTATGGCCCAGAATATAGTCTATCCTGGAGAAGAATGTTCCCTGTGAAACTGAAAGAACTATATTTTGTTGTTGGGTGGAATGTTCTAATTGTGTCATTAGGTCAATTTTATCTCATTGTTCTGTCAGTTACTGAGAGAGAAGCTTGAAATTTCCAAGTAAAAATATTCAATTATCTATTTCTCTTTTTAATTCCATCATATTTCGTGTCTTTGTTTTGGTATATATCTATTTATAATTGTTATATCTTTCTGATGACTAGATCCATTTATCATTGTGAAGTATTTGTCTCTAGTAATATTCCTGGCCTTAAAATCTATTGTGCCTGATATTAATAGCCACTTCAAATCTCTTAATGTTTTTTTTTTTTTTTCTTTTGCAAAACGAAAACTGTGTTGTACAGTAGAAGGAACCCCTTAGCTGAATCCCACACCTGGATTTGAACCTTGTCTCTGCCATTCATTATCTCAGTGGCTGAGAGGAAGTGCTTCTTCTTTAGTCTTTTTTAATTATTATGATAAAAACACATGAATTTTTTTAAAGCTTTATTTATTTTTTGCTGAGGTGGGTCTTCATTGCTGCACATGGGCCTTCTCTAGCTGCAGTGAGTGGGGCTTCTCACCGCAGGGGCTGCTCTTATTGTGAAGCACGGGCCCGAGGTGCGCTCTTGTTGTGAAGCATAGGCCCGAATGCGTGTGCTCAGCAGTTGCGGGGCTCCGTGGCAGCTGGGACCTTCCTAGACTAGGGATCAAACTGGTGTCCCTTGCATCACAAGGTGGATTCTTAACCACTGGACCACCAGAGAAGCCACCCAAACACATAAAATTTACCATCTTAGCCATTTCTAAGTGTACTATTTAGTACTGGTAAGTATATTCACAGGGCAGTGGAACAGCCCTCTAGAACTTTTTCGTCTTGCAAAACTGAAAGTCTGTGTCCATTCGACAATAGCTCCTTGTTTTTCTCTCCCTCAGCCCTGGGATAACCAGTGTTCTACATTTTGTTTCTGAGTTTGATTGCTTTAGATACTTCATATAAGTGAAATCATATGATATTTGTTTTTCTGTGGCTTTCTTATTTCATTTAATATTATGTCCTTAAGCTTAAGCCTTGTTGTAGCATGAACAGAGTTGTCTTCTGTATACACTCAGTTTAGTTCAGTTCAGTCACTCAGTTGTGTTTGATTCTGCGACCCTATGAACCACAGCACACCAGGTCTCCCTGTCCATCACCAACTCCCTGAATTTACTGAAACTCATGTCCATTGAGTTGGTGATGCCATCCAACCATCTCATCCTCTGTCGTCCCCTTCTCCTTCTGCCCCCAATCCCTCCCAGCATCAGAGTCTTTTCCAGTGAGTCAGTTCTTCACATCAGGAGGCCAAAATATTGGAGTTTCAGCTTCAACATCAGTCCTTTCAATGAATATTCAGAACTGATTCCCTTTAGGATGGACTGGATGGATCTCCTTGTAGCCCAAGGGACTCTCAAGAGTCTTCTCCTAACACCACAGTTCAAATGCATCAATTCTTTGGTGCTCAGCTTTCTTTATAGTGCAACTCTCACATCCATACATGACTACTGGAAAAATCATAGCCTTGACTAGATAGACCTTTGTTGGTAATGTCTCTCCTTTTTAATATGCTGTCTAGGTTGGTCATAACTTTTTTTCCAAGGAGCAAGCATCTTTTAATTTCATGGCTGAAGTCACCATCTGCAGTGATTTTGGAGCCCCAGAAAATAAAGTCTGCCACTCTTTCCACTGTTTCCCCATCTATTTGCCATGAAATGATGGGACCAGATGCCATGATCTTTGTTTTCCGAATGTTGAGCTTAAAGCCAACTTTTTCACTCTCCTCTTTCACTTTCATCAAGAGGCTATTTAATTCTTTGCTTTCTGCCATAAGGGTGGTGTCATCTGCATATCTGAGATTATTGATATTTCTCCCAGCAATCTTGATTTCAGCTTGTGCTTCATCCAGCTCAGCATTTCTCATGATGTACTCTGCATATAAGTTAAATAAGCAGGGTGACCATATACAGTCTTGATAGACTCCTTTTCCTATTTGGAACCAGTCTGTTGTTCCATGTCCAGTTCTAACTGTTGCTTCCTGACCTGCATACAGATTTCTCAAGAGGCAGGTCAGGTGGTCTGGTATTCCCATCTCTTTCAGAATTTTCCACAGTTTATTGTGATCCACACAGTCAAAGGCTTTGGCATAGTTAATAAAGCAGAAATAGATGTCTTGCTTTTTTGATGATCCAGCTGATGTTGTCAATTTGATCTCTGGTTCCTCTGCCTTTTGTAAATCCAGCTTGAACGTCTGGAAGTTCACGGTTCATGTACTGTTGAAGCCTGGCTTGGAGAATTTTGAGCATTACTTTACTAGCGTGTATGTATACACTACACCTTATTTATTCATCCATTCTTTAATGGACACCTGGTTTGCTTCCACTTCTCAGCTGTTGTGAATGGTACTACTATGAACAGAAATGAGAAAGTATCTTTTAAGATCCTACTTTTCAGTCCTTTTGTGTCTATGCTAATAAGTGGAATTGCTGGTTCACATAGTCATTTTACTTTTAATTTTTTGAGACACCAACATGCTATTTCCCATAGCATCTGCATTTTTCATTCCTACCAATAATGCACAAGGATTCTAATTTCTCCACATCCTCATCAACACTTGCTATTTTCCATTGTTTTTTTTTCCATAGTAGCCATCCTAATGGGTGTGAGGTGGAATCTTATTGTGACTTTGATTTGCATTTCCCTAATTAGCAATATTGAGCATCTTTCCATATGCATGTTGGCCATTTGTGTATCATCTTTGGAGAAATGTTTAAGTTCTTTGACAATTTTTGAATCAAATTTTGTTGTTGGTGAGCTGTACGAGTTATTTATTGTTGTCGTTCAGTTGTTCAGTCATGCCCGACTCTTTGCGACCCCATGGGCTACAGCATGCCAGACTTCCCTGTCCTTCACCATATCCCGGAGCTTGCTCAAACTCATGTCCATTGAGTCCGTGATGCCATCTGACCATCTCATCCTCTGTCATCCCCTTCTCCTCCTACCCTCAATCTTTCCCAGCATCAGGGTCTTTTCTAATGAGTCAGTTCTTCACGTCGGGTGGCCAAAGTATTGGAGTTTCAGCTTCAGCATCAGTCCTTCCAATGAATATTTAGGGTTGATTTCCTTTAGGATTGACTGGTTTGTTTGTGAGCTATAGGAGTTATTTATACATTCTGGATGTTAATTTATTATCAGCTTTATGACTTGCAAACTTTTACTTCTATTTTGTCCTTTGTCATTTCACTCTATTGATTGTATTCTTTGGTGCACAGATGTTTTTAATTTTGGTGTAGTCCGATTTGTCTCATTGTTACTTTAGTTGCCTGTGTTTTTGGTGTCCTATCCAGGAAACCCTTACTAAATCCAATATTATAAAGTTTCCTTCTATGTTTTCTTCTAGAAGTTCTATAGTTTCAGGTGTTAGATTTAGGTGTTTGATCCATTTTGAGTTAATTTTTGTATATGGTGTTAAGCAAAGGTCTAATTTCACTCTTCTATGTTTTCCCAACATCATGTTTTTGAAGAGACTGTCTTTTACCCACTGAATGTCAGAAACCATTTGATCACATCTACAAATTCTTTTATTGGTTCTGTATTCTATTCCATTGGGTATCTATGTCTTTTTTTTTTTTTTTTTAAATGTCAGTACCACACTGTCTCGATTATTGTAGCTTTGCATTAAGTTTTGCAGTTAGGAAATATGAGATCTCCAACTTATTCTTTTTTTTCAAGATTGTTTTTAACTTTCCTAAGTCTCTTGATACTGCATGAATTTTAAGGTGGATTTCTCTAATTCCTCAAAAAATGCCATTGAGGTCTTTTGGGATTGTATTAAAAATGTAGATTACTTTGAATAGTATTGACATCTTATTGACATTATCTTTCAATCCATGACCACAGAATGTCTTTCTGCTTATTTGTGTCTTCTTTAATTTCCATCCACAAGATTCTGTAATTTTTAATGTGTAAATCTTTTGCCTCATTGGCTAAGTTTACTCCTAAGTATTTTATTGTTTGTGGTGTTATTGCAAGTAAAATTATTTATTTAGTTTTCTATTTGGATTGTTGATTATTAATGTATAGAAATGTAGCAAATTTGGGGCTGTTAATTTTGTATCCTGCAAGTTTGCTGAATTTTTAGCTCCAATTGATATTGTATGGGCTAGAGTATTTTGCATGTAAGAGTATATTATCTATGAAACAAGATTATTTTATTCCTTCCTTTCCAATGTGAAAGCTTTTAATTTATTTCTCTTGCCTAATTAATCTGGTTAATACTTCCAGTACTACATTAAAGAGTAGTGGCAAAAGTAGGCCTCCTTGTCTTGTCCCCAATCTTAGAAGAAAAGGTTTCAGTCTTTCACCATTGAGTATGATGTTGTGTGTGTGTGTGTGTGTGTGTGTGTGAAGTCACTCAGTTGTGTCTGACTCTGCGACCCCGTGGACTCCAGGCTCCTCTCTCCATGGGATTCTCCAGTCAAGAATACTGGAGTGGATTGCCATTTCCTTCTCCAAGGGCTCTTCCCAACCCAGGGATCGAACCCGGGTCTCCTGCATTGCAGGCAGACGCTTTATCCTCTGAGCCACCAGGGAAGCCCACGAGTATGATGTTGCTGCTGCTGCTGCTAAGTCGCTTCCGTCGTGTCTGACTCTGTGCGAGTATGATGTTAGCTGTGGGTTATTCATATGTAGCTTTTATTATGTTAAAGAAATGTCCTTCTATCCTTGCTTTGTTAAATGTTTTTATCATAAAAGAGTATTGGGTTGTGTCAAAAGCTGTTTCTTCATCAACTGGAATGATCATGCACCTTTTTCCTTGATTCTCTTATGTGTATTATTAATACACTGATCAATTCCTATATGTTGACCCATCCTTATATTCTATGAATAAAACCCACTTGGTAGTGCTGTACAGTGCTTTGAATATGCTGTTGAATTCTGTTTGCTAGTATTTTGTTGATTTTTGCTTCAGATTCATCAGGTGATATTGCTCTGTACTTTTCTTTTCTTGTACTGTCTTTGTCTAGCTTATGGATCAGAGTAATGCTGACCTCCTAGAATGAATTTGGAAGTGCCTTCTCCCTTTCAATTATTTGGAAGAGTTTGAGGAGGATTGTTAATTCTTTAAATGTTTGGTAGAATTTGCCACAGAAGGCACCTGGTCCTGGGCTTTTCTTTGTTGGGAGATTTTTAATTACCCATTCTCCTAGTTACAGAGTGGTCCAATTATAGGTCTGTTCAGAATTTTTCTTGGTTCAATCTTGGTAGCTTGTATGTTTCTAGGATTTTATCCATTTCACAGAGTTGCCAAATTTGTTGACATACAATTATTCATAATATTTTTTCTAATTCTTTTTACTTCTGTAAAATCTGTTATAATGTCACCTCTTTCTTTCCTTAGTTACTCAAGTCTCATCTCTTTATCTTGATCAGTCTAGCCAAGGTTTTGTCAATTTTGTTGTCCCTTCAAAAAACGAATTTTTTATTTCTTTTATTTTTCTCTATTGTTTTTCTATACTCTATTTTATTTATTTCTGCTGTAACGTTTATTATGTATAATCTATCTGCTAGTTTTTTATTTAGTGTGTTTGTTTTCTGGTTTCTTAAGGTGTAAAGTTAGGCCATAGACTTGGAATCTTTTTTCTCATTTAATATGTTTATAACTTTATTTTTTAAATTTATTTCTATTTACTTGTCTGCATAGAGTCTTAGTTGTGGCATGTGGGAACTAGTTCCCTGACCAGGGATCGAACCCAGCCCCCCTATATCAGGAGCACAGACTCTTAGCCACTGGACCACCAGGGAATTCCCTGTTTATAGCTTTAAATGTCTCTCTTTGCAGTTCCTTGCTGCATCTCATAAGCTTTGGTACGCTGTTTTTGTTTTCATTTGTCTTAAGATATGCTCTGCTATCTCATGATTTCTTCTTTGACCCACTGGTTGTTTGCTGTGTGTTGTGTGATGTCCACGTATTTGTGATTTTTCTAGCTTTCCTTCCACTGAAGTCTAATTTCATTCCACTGGGGCTGGACAAGACATTTTACATTATTTCAATCTTATTGAATTATTAATACTAGTTTTGTGACCCCAAACATAGCCCATCTTGGAGACAGTTTAATGTACACTTGAGGAGAATGTGTGTTTTGCTGTAGTTGGGTGACGGGCTAAGTTCAGTTAGTCTACAGCATTGTGTTCAGTCCAGTTCAGTTCAGTCGCTCAGTCGTGTCCGACTCTTTGCGACCCCATGAATCGAAGCACGCCAGGCCTCCCTGTGCATCACCAACTCCCGGAGTTCACCAAAACTCACGTCCATCGAGACAGTGATGCCATCCAACCATCTCATCCTCTGTCGTCCCCTTCTCCTCCTGCCCCCAATCCCTCCAAGCATCAGAGTCTTTTCCAATGAGTCAACTCTTCGCATGAAGTGGCCAAAGTACTGGAGTTTCAGCTTTAGCATCATTCCTTCCAAAGAAATCCCAGGGCTGATCTCCTTTAGAATGGACTGGTTGGATCTCCTTGTAGTCCAAGGGACTCTCAAGAGTCTTCTCCAACACCACAGTTCAAAAGCATCAATTCTTCAGTACTCAGCCTTCTTCACAGTTCAACTCTCACATCCATACATGACTACTGGAAAAACCATAGTCTTGACTAGATAGACCTTTGTTGGCAGAGCAATGTCTCTGCTTTTCAATAGGCTATCTAGGTCGGTCATAACTTTCCTTCCAAGGAGTAAGTGTCTTTTAATTTCATGGCTGCAATCACCATCTTCATTGATTTTGGAGCCCCCAAAAATAAAGTCTGACACTGTTTCCACTGTTTCCCCATCTATTTCCCATGAAGTGATGGGACCAGATGCCATGATCTTCGTTTTCTGAATGTTGAGCTTTAAGCCAACTGTTTCACTCTCCTCTTTCACTCTCATCAAGAGGCTTTTGAGTTCCTCTTTACTTTCTGCCATAAGGGTGGTGTCATCTGCATAGCTGAGGTTATTGATATTTCTCCCAGCAATCTTGATTCCAGCTTGTGCTTCCTCCAGCCCAGCGTTTCTCATGATGTACTCTGCATATAAGTTAAATAAGCAGGGTGACAGTACACAGCCTTGACGTACTCCTTTTCCTATTTGGAACCAGTCTGTTGTTCCATGTCCAGTTCTAACTGTTGCTTCCTGACCTGCATACAAATTTCTCAAGAGGCAGGTCAGGTGGTCTAGTATTCCCATCTCTTTCAGAATTGTCCACAGTTTCTTGTGATCCACATAGTTAAAGGCTTTGGCATAGTCAATAAAGCAGAAGTAGATGTTTTTCTGGAACTTTCTTGCTTTTTTGATGATCCAGCGGATGTTGGCAATTAACCCTGTATTTTCTTACTTTTCTTCTGTTAGTTTCCTTATCCATTTTTAAAGTGAGTACTGAAGTCTCCCAGTATCATTTTAGATTTGCCTACTTTTCCCTTCAATACTTGTGGTGTTTGTTTTACATATTTAGGAGCTCTTATATAAAAAGAATGAAAAGATTGATTCTTTTTATTATTATATAGAATTATTATATTATCATTTACCATTACATATAAATGATTATATAATGATAAGAATCAATCCACTAATATATCAGAGCTCCTAAATATGTAAAACAAGCATGAAGAGAATGTTCTTTTTTCTGATCCAGTTTTTTACTTAAAGTCTATTGTGTCTGATGTTGGTATAGCCATCCTTGCTGCCTTTTGCTTCTTATTTGCATGCAATATCTTTTCCCATCCTTTCATTTTCAACCTATTTATGTGTTTCCTTTGGTCTAAAGTTGAGTCTCTTGTAGACAGCATATAGTTGGATTCCTTTTTTTTTTTTTAATTCATTCAGCTAATGAAGTAATTTACTCCATTTGTATTTAAAGTAATTTCTGCTAGGGAGGGATTTACCCATTGCCATTTTGTTTTTCATATATTTTGTAGCTTTTTCATCTCTCATTTCCTCTTAGCTGCCCTGCTATGTGTTTAAATGTTTTGTAATAGCATGCTTTGATTCCTTTCTCATTTCTTTTTGTGGGCATTATATAGTTTTTTCCTTGTGGTTATCATGGGGATTACATAAAACATCTTGAAGTCATAACAACCCATTTTAAAGTGATAGTAAACTAATTAAGATTGCATGCACAAACATCTACTCTGTTATATCTTTATTCCCCTTACTTTGTTATTGACATCCAATTACATATTTGTATATTGTACACTCAGTAACATAGATAGATATTTAATGATTTTGTCTTTTACAGGTTTGTATACTTGTCCATCTATTAACCTTTATCACAGAACTTTATACTCTCATAAAGCTTCAAGTTCGTTTCTAGCATCATTTTCTTTCAGCTCAAAGAACTCTCTTTAACATTTATTGTAGAGCAGTTCTAGTGGTGGGCTTCCCTGGGGCTCAGATAGTTAAGAATCTGCCCGAAATGTGGGAGACTGGGTTCAGTTCCTGAGTTCAATTCCTAGGTCAGGAAAATCACCTGGAGAATGGAATTCTCCAAGCAAGAATACATGAACTGAAGAGCCTGGCAGGCTACAGTCAATGGGGTGGCAAAGAGTCAGACATGACTGAGCAACTAACACAACATGTAAGTCTAGTGACATTGAATTAACTCAGCTTTTCATTATCTGGGGAGTCTTTATTTCTCTTTTATTTTTGAAGGATAATTTTGCTTAATGTATTATTCTTGGCTTTTATTTTTTTTCCTTTAAACACTTTTGAATATATTATACCACTGCTTGCTTTCTGGCTTGTAAGTTATGCTGAGAAATACCCTGATATTCTAATATCAGTTCAGTTCAGTTCAGTTGCTCAGTTGTGTCCAACTCTTTGTGACCCCATAGACTGCAGCACGCCAGGCCTCCCTGTCCATCACCAACTCCCAGAGTTTACTCAAACTCATGTTCATTGAGTCGGTGATGCCATCCAACCATCTCATCCTCTGTTGTCCCCTTCTCCTCCTGCCTTCAATCTTTCCCAGCATCAGGGTCTTTTCCAATGAGCCAGCTCTTCGCATCAGGTGGCCAAAGTACTGGAGTTTCAGCTTCAACATCAGTCCTTCCAATGAACCCCCAGGACTGATCTCCTTTAGGATGGACTGGTTGGATCTCCTTGCAGTCCAAGGGACTCTCAAGAGTCTTCTCCAACACCACAGTTCCAAAGCATCAATTCTTCAATGCTCAGCTTTCTTTATGGTCCAACTCTCACATCCATACATGACCACTGGAAAAACCATAGCTTTCTAATATAAACCTCCTTATATGTCATGAGTCACTTTTCTCTTGTTACTTTCAAGGTTCCTTCTTTGCGTTTTGACTTTCAGCAGTTTGACTATAATATATTTTATGTGGGTCTCTTCAGGTTTTTCTAGTTGGAGTTTATTGAGTTTCTTGTATTTTCACATTCATTTTTCCCTTAAATTTGGGCCGTTTTCAGCTGTTACATCTTCAAAAAAGCTCTCTGCCCCTTTCTCTCTATATCCTCTTTCTGAATCTTCCAGAATGTATATATTTGTCTGTTTGTTATTGTTTCATAAGTTCTGTAGGCTCTGTTCACATTTTTTAAAATTCTTTTTCCTTTTTGCTTGGTAATTTGAAATGGCCTGTTTTCAATTTCATGATACTGTATTCTGTCTAATTAAGTCTATTGTTGAACTTTTTCTAGTATATTTTTCCAATTTACTTTATTTTTGTATTTTTCAGCTCCAGAATTTCTGTTTGGTTCCTTTTAATAGTTTACATCTCTGCTAATATTCCCATTTTGTTCATGCATTGTTTCCCTGGTTTTGTTTAATTGTCTATCTTTTAGTTTATTGAACATCCTTAAGATAGACATTTAAAATTCTTTGTCACTATCTCGGAGGCTTGAATTTCTTTAGCAATGGTTTGGAGATTTGTTTTGTCCGTTTGAGTCAGCCATGTTACACTTGTGATTTTTTATGATTTTTAGGGTGTTTGAAAAAACAGCCACTTCTCCCAGTCTTTGTGAATTGGCTTTGGACAGGGGAAAACCTTCACTAATCAGCCTAACACAGAGAATCTGGATGCTCTCAACCCCTTTGAGGGAATGTGTCTTGTGCAGGTGGTTTATTCCAGTTCCTAGTAATTATGACCTTATCTGGGTCTTGCCGGGGCTCCTTCTCAGAAGCCTGGAGTTTCTATTGTATACCTTTGCCCATAATCTCTTGCTCCTGGGCTGTAGACTACTTGCGACCCTGAGAGCTATCGTAACAGTCACTGCTTTCCAATCTGGTATCCAAACTATTGCACTGTTCCTATCAGTGCTCCAAATCAGGTGAGACAGAAATGAGTCTCCTGGGTAGTCTTTAGACAAATCAGAGCATTGCAATTAAGTTTTAGTCTTTCCTTTCTAGCTTAAGGGAGGATCCAGAAGTTGAGTGGTTTTCCCTTGATAATGCCATCCTGTGCCAAGATACAAGGAGAGGCATGAGAAAGAAAAATGCAATAAAATTTCCTACTGTTTTGAGTGAAGTTTTTCCTACTGTTTTTCTTGATTAGGGATTCCCTTAATTTCTTCGGATTCTTAAATTGTTTCTAGAGTTCTCACAAAGTTATTTTGGTCTGTAAATTATTACTAATTTGATGTCTTCATGGGAGAATAAGAACCTGAAGCTTCCTAGTATGCCATCTTGCTGACACTTTATTAAGGATTATTATTGTTGTTGTTTAGTGCTGAGTTGTGTCTGACTCTTTGCGACCCCATGGACTGTAACTTGCCAGTCTCCTCTGTCCATGGAATTTCCCAGGCAAGCATACTGGAATGGATTTCCATTTCCCTCTCCAAGGGATCTTCCTGATCCAGGGATTCAACTTGCATCTCACTGCAGGCAGATTCTTTACCATGAGCCACCTGCAAAGTGGTGGATATCACTACCGTATTAAGGATACTTCTTACCTAATAAATATTTTCATACTGTTTTACTTTCAGCTTAAGCTTTCAACTTTTGCATCTAATAGATACAGATAGCATATAGTTGGATCTCATATTTTATTTAGTGTGGCAATCTCTGTCTTTGTTTGGAATTTTTAGTTAATTGAAAATAATGACTGATGTATTTGCATCTGTAATTTTGCATTTTTTTTTCCTATCTCGTGCTTGTTTTTTTTTTTTTTTGTTCCTTGTTTCTTCTGTACTCTTTTCCTTTGTGCTAAACAGAAATTTGTGTGTGCATATCATTTTAATTCCTCTCTTGATGTTTAAGCTATATTTTGGAGTTATTTTTAAGGGGTTACTAGAGGGATTACCCCACTCCAGTACTCTTGCCTGGAAAATCCCATGGACGGAGGAGCCCAGTGGGCTGCAGTCCATGGGGTCGCTAGGAGTCAGACACGACTGAGTGACTTCACTTTCACTTTTCACTTTCATGCATTGGAGAAGGAAATGGCAACCCACTCCAGTGTTCTTGCCTGGAGAATCCCAGGGACATGGGAGCCTGGTGGGCTGCCGTCTATGGGGTCGCACAGAGTCGGACACAACTGAAGCGATTTAGCTGCAGCAGCAGCAGAGGGATTACAATATGCATCTCTAATTTATTGAAATCTACATGTCTAATACTGACAAATCCAATAGCAAGTTTGTTCCAAAAGAGTTCCATTTTCTCTTCTCTTTTTGTATGATTATTTTCATGTCTATTAATGAAATGATCTACAAGTTTAACAATAAAGTGCTATAATTAATCCTGTAAGCAGGGTTACATTTTAAGGAAATTATAGAAGAAAAGTCTATACACAGTATTTTTATATTTATTCTCATATTTATAATTTCTAGTGCTCTTTGTTTCTTCCTGTGCATCTAAGTTATCATCTCAGGTTATTTTCTTTCAGCCTGTAGAACTTCATCTAGTATTTTTAAAGGATAGGTGCGGGGAGCCAGCGTGAGGCACTCCGCCCGTGGCAAAAGTCATGGGGAAGGAGGCTTGACATAGGTAAAGGCTGGATCGAGCCTCAGGAGTCCTCCGGGAAATCCTCGAGCATCTACCCCCATAACCAGAGCCTGCCTACTTTACTACTCTGTGCTCTCACCTACACCTCTGACTTTACAGGGGGCTGTCCCTCACCACCTCTTTTGGAGAAGGAGTTAACTTAGAGCTCCAGTTAATAAAAACTCCTGGGCGTGACAAGAGTGTTTTAACCTACAAACTCCTCTGAAGGTTCTCTAGCCTGCCTGACAGGCTTGTCTGGCCACATGTGATTGCTCACAGCCTCCCAACCGTGAGAGGCATGAGATGCTTTAAACCTTCTAAAAACAGGTTCCTTAGAAAAGTTAGAAAACTATAAGTATAGTGGGCTGATTAGAAATTGTATTGGGGAAGGGTTTTTCATTTTTTAAGCCAATGTTTGTTGCTAAGTCTCCACATACCCTGCCTTTACACACATTAATGAATATATAGAAGAAATAAGTATTAACCTTTGATATTAATCACGTTAGACCTTAGGCTAAGTAAATTCTTTGCTTAATTAAAACCCACTACACCCTCACCCTATAGGAATGTAACTTTATCTGGTACCTTCGGAAAGTGGAGTCTTTTTTAAGAATAAGCACCCCTGGAGAAATAAGTGTCCTGGTTGACTGACCACTGTCAGAAGGAGAGGGTCAAAAATTGTCAGCAGGCCCCCTGGCCAGAAGATGATGTAACACCCCTAAGACCTCTGTATACATTTGTATGAAGCACCTGACTTTGATAAAAGTCAGGACTGCTGACCCCGCGTGACTTTTGCATAACATCCCAGTGTATAAAAGTAGACCATGGAAAATAAAGAATTGGGATCAGTTCCTCGAAAGACTGGTCTCCCCATGTCTCTCTCTCTCTCTCTCTCAAACTCTGGCTGAGTGTCCATCTGGAGTGTGGAACCCACCAAGCTTACTAATTTTGCCTGGGCTTCTAAGATCCGACCGGGGAGGCCTCAGTGTCTCCTCTCCTTCAGGAGAACTGAAGGACGCCTGCGGCCTCCTTAAGTGGTGCAAACTTCCTGTCTTGAAGTTTTATTGGTCTCCTGCATAAACCAAGCTACTCAGCCTCTTTTCTCCACTGAATTTTCCTACTGAGCTATCCTCATTCTATTACTCTTTATATCTCTAATTAATATCTAATTGAAGCTATTGTATCCTGATCCTCGCCGATGCTGTCCCCGCTTCGAACTCCCTGGATCAGCCGGGGCTGGACCTCGGCCGATAGGTCTCCTAGCAACAATCACTTTTTTTGAGGAGAATGAATATCTTTATTTCCCTTTCATTTGGAAAGTTCACAATGCCTCTGTTCAGTTTTTAATTTTGTTTCTACGGTATTAAGGATCCTTTTGTTCTTCATTTTGTTTTGATAAAAAGTCAGCCATTAATTATATTGTTATTCAGTGTTTTTCCTACTGTCAAGAATTTCTGTTTGCCTTTAGCCATCAGCAGTGTGATTCTCGGAGAAGGCAATGGCAAGCCACTCCAGTACTCTTGCCTAGAAAATCCCATGGATGGAGGAGCCTGGTGGGCTGCATTCCATGGGGTCGCTACAAGTCGGTCGTGACTGAGCGACTTCACTTTCACTTTTCACTTTCATGCATTGGAGAAGGAAATGGCAACCCACTCCAGTGTTCTTGCCTGGAGAATCCCAGGGATGGCAGAGCCTGGTGGGCTGCTGTCTATGGGGTCACACAGCGTTGGACTGGAGCGCCTTAGCAGCAGTAGCAGTAGTGTGACTCTCTTTGTATTTATGCTTACTGAAGCTCATTGAGATTCTTAGGTATACACATTAACATTTTTCATCAACTTTGGGATATTTGGGGAATTACCTCTTCAATTTTTTTCTGTTTCATTCTCATTTTTCTTTTCTGGGATTTTGATACATCATTTCTTTTTTTCACAAACATCTAAGATGATGGTCACTTTTCTTTAACCTTTTTTTTTCCTTCTTCAGACTGTATTCTTTCTTTACATTTACAGATTCTTTTTTTTGCCATCTCATATCTAATTTTTGAGCCAACATAAGAATTCTTTATTATTGTACCTTTTTTGGTAGTTTTTGTTTCTCTACTGGAATTCTATATTTGTTAAGCCATTGTCATCATATTTCCCATTAAGTTTTTTGTATGTAGTTTCATCAAATTTTTGAACATTTTAATAGTAGCTTTTAAGATATCTTTATATGGTAAATACATCTAAAGTAAGTTTCCACTTACTACTTTCTCCCCCGAATAGGGGTCATATTTTGCTATTATTTGCACATCTCAATATTTGGTTGAAACTAAGCATTTTAGATAAAATACTATATAACTGGATTTTTTTTTAAATTTTTAAAAGTAACTTTCTTGGACCTAAGCTGTGGAATCCATCTCTTCTGCAATGGGCCCCCACTGATAGCGCTCCTTAATTTTCTCTTCTTACTTTTGTTTATTAGCCTTGCTTTGCAGGGGAACCTCTGTGTCTGCATAACTGAGTGGTCAGTGATTTGGGTGCTCAAATGTCCTAAAATCCTAGAGCCCCTCGTATATGCTAACTGATAAGTGTGTGGGTTGGGGAATGCACTCAAAAGTTATAGGTAATTCTCAAGTTCATCTTGTTTTCCACCTTATTCTGTGCTCTTTTGGTTTCTCTTGAACATATGTGTAGTATTCCCATCAGCCAGTAATGTGTAAAGCCTATCTTAACCCTTCTATAACTTCCTTGATTCCAGAATTTCAGGCTGGTCCAGCACTCTCCCCACTGAAATCACAACTCTGGGTTAGCAAAGCTATAGGTGTTCTCTTTTCATTCCCTGCCAATTTGACTGTTTTTTACTTGGCAAGAACACAGGGCTTTTTATTCACTCTACCCTAAATGAAGTTTTCCTTTTGGCAGCAGAACTGTTGAGTTTCGAGGCCAATTCCATGTTGGTAAAACTACTCTTTTACTCTTTTAGTTGGTAGGTGGAGGATAGGTACAATTTCATGTAAGAAGGTTGAGAATAGACTCCTGTTGTTCTTTCCTGAAACTCTTGGCAGTTTTGCAACAACAGATAGTTTTCAACTTGTTATCTGCCCTTGTCCAATTTACAGTGCCCCCAAATGCTTGTTTTGACTATCTTGTCCAACTTCATCCTTGTCTGAATCATGCACCCCTTCTGGCCACTAAGAGGAGGTTGCTTCTCTTCCATTGCAATGGACTGAATTTTGTCTCCCTCTTCTCCCCTTCCCCATCCCATTCATATGTTGAGACCCTAACTTCCAATGTGACTGTATTTGGAGATGTGGCCTCTAAAATGATTACTAAGGTTAAATAAAGTTATACCATGGGGGTCTCTAATCTGATAAGACTGGTGTCCTTATTAGTAGAAGAGGAGACCCCAGTAGTATATACATGCAAAGGAATGGCGAAGACATAGCAAGAAGGTAGCTGTCTAAAAGTCATAGAGAGCAGTCACTAGAGAAATCAAACCTTCAGAAACCTTGATCTTGGACTTACAATCTCTAAAACTGTGAGAAAATAAACTTCTATTGTTTAAGTCACCCGTATGTGTTATTTTGTTATGGCAGCCATAGAGGGCTAATTACACCCATTATATCTTGAAGGTACTTTAATCAGATTTTTGCTACCATAATTATAATTAAACTTCTCTTGATTCTGTCACCAATGGTCTCTTCATTGCTAAATCCAGTGGCTAATTCTCAGTCTTCCAGTCTCTTGGTCAAGATCTATAGATTTTCTTCATCTACCAGCAGCATTTGACACAGTTGATCACTTTCTCTGCTTTGATACACTGTGTTCATTTGCTTCCAATAGAGCAAAGTGTATTGATTTTCTCCTTTCTTGCTGGCCACTCTTCCTCAGTCTTCTTTGCTTATTACTCTTCATATGTCCTGCTTCTTAATGAGGAGTCATCCAGGGTTCACTCTTTGGGTACCCCCACCCCCATCCTCTTTATCATTTTTTGGTTGTATTATTTTATGTCATGGCTTTATACACCATCTGGAGATAATGAACCTTAAATTTCCATCTCTAGCTTATGCCTTGGAGAAGGCAATGGCACCCCACTCCAATACTCTTGCCTGGAAAATCCCATGGATGGAGGAGCCTGGTAGGCTGCAGTCCATGGGGTCGCTAAGAGTAGGACATGACTGAGCGACATCACTTTCATTTTTCACTTTCATGCACTGGAGAAGGAAATGGCAACCCACTCTAGTATTCTTGCTGGGAGAACCCCAGGGACAGAGTAGCCTGTTGGGTACCGTCTATGGGGTCACACAGAGTCAGACATGACTGACGTGACTTAGCAGCAGCAGCTTATGCCTCTTTCCTAAGCTCCAAACTCCAATATCCATTTGCATACTGGATATCTCCATTTGACTGGCTAACTTATGGAATTCTTAGTCAATTAATTGAAGTGAATTTGTATCTAAATTAATGGCAATTTGATTTTTTCAATTGCTTGAGCTAAAAATATTGGAGTCTTTTTGTCTCCAATATGTATCCTACTTTGGGTGTATCAGCAAAGCCTATTTCTTAATCTTCAAATATGGCTGGAATCTGGCCAGTTCCAATCCTTTCCACTTGGTTGTCATGGTCCAAGCCATAACTGTCATTACCTGGTTAGCAGCAATAGCCTCTTCACTGATCTCTTGAAGATTATTCTCATTCTCTATTCAACACAGAAGCCAGAGTAATCCCATTAAAACATATCAAATATCATCATGCCTCTACTCAACAACCTCCCATTGCTTTCTAGCTCAGAGTAAAAGTCAAATTTCTTTCAAGTACAAAATCTGGTCTCCATTGAATCTGGTCTCCATTGCTTCTCTGACCCCATCTGATTCTCTTATTCTGTTGTTGAGCTTTCCCAGCTATGATGACTTCCTTGTTCTTCCTCCCATGTGACACACCTCTAGGCTTTTCATGTCCCTTTCCCACTTCCAAGCTTTTCATATGCCTTTCCTCCCTCTCTGCAGTACTTCCTTCTTTCAAATCTTTACCTACATGTCAACTTTTTGGAGAGGCCCTTTCTGACTTACCTATATAAAAGTGCATCTCTCCTCCCTGCCCCACATTTCTTATCTCCTTTCTCTGCCTTGTTTCAGTGGAGTATTATCACCTTGTAATAGCTTGTATTATTTTCTTTTCTGTTCTCTCTTCATTAGAATATAAGTTCTATGAGGACAAGGATTCTTTTTTTCTCTGTGTGTTTATTGCTGTACCCATGGTGCCTAGAAGAGAGCCTAACTTGTAATAGATGGTTGGTTAAGTATTAGTTGATTAAATGGGTACTGTTTTAAAATGGATTCAGAAAGAAGGAACTTGATTTTTCACTTGTGTGTACTTGACTAAAAGCACAGTATTGACCCAGAGGGGCCACATGCTCATACACTAACATTAGTAATAGTTAAAATTACCCTTGCTCCTTAATAAGCAACTGTCTGGAAGGTAAGACAGACCAGATATTCAACTAAAAGGTAATTCCTATTTGGTACAATAACTTCTAGAGTGTAGCAGTATGGGAAAAGCAAATCAGTATATTTAGTAAGCCTGAAATGACTTTGATGTCAAACTAAAAAGAGTAGTTCGGTACAAAAAAATTATAGTCTTGCTGGGCTTACTTTGTTTTTTTTTTTTTTTTATAAATAATCTGAAACAAAGTATTTGTAATTTAATTCTCATTTTATAAAATAAAAATTTAAAATCAGACAACATTTTATGGAGAAAGCCGTGATTACCTATTCTAGTTCTCCTGCTTGTGGCTATGTGGCCTTGGGAAACTTAAATTCTCAGAGCCTCCATTTCCTTATTTAAAAAACAAAATCAATAAGTTCTAATGCATTCATCCGTGTTTGCATTCATTCTAATTAGAGGACTCCTGCCATATATTACCCTCAGTGTGTGCATGTGCTAAGTCACTTCAGTCGTGTCTGACTCTTTGTAACCCTGTGGAGTGTAGCCCACCAGGCTTCTCTGTCCATGGGATTCTCCAGGCAAGAATACTGGAGTGGGTTGCCATGTCCCCCCTTGAAGGGATCTTCCTGACCCAGGGGTCGAACCCTCATCTATGATGTCTATATTGCCTTTAGTGCTGGTGACCAAAGTCTGCTTGGTGGCCGCCCTGGTAGCTCATAAAGATTAGTGGAAATTTGCTAGCACAGCACAGTCCCTGGCACACAGTAGGTGATTTTAAAGGGTGGATTACTTCCCCATATCCAATCCTCTAGCCAAACTCTTGAGAGTATCACTAACTCATGTTCATACTCGTCCTCATCTCTCAAATGTCACCTCCTGAAGGAGCCCATCCCCAACCATCCCATCTAAATCACTCCCCGTCCCTTTATGTCTTATTACCCCATTTGATTTTCTTCATAGCCCTTTTCACTTTCTAAAGTTACCTTTAAAATATTTCTCCCTTTCTCTGTGTATTTCTCCTCTCTGAAAATGTAAGTTTCATGAGAGCAGGGACCCCTTTCCTGATTTTCTATTGTGTCCTTGGCACCTGGAAGGGCCCCTGACACGTGGAAGTGGTCCGCAAATATGTGGAGAAGGAGGTTACTGAGTGCCTGGGTCTTTCCTCTTGGTAGCTCCATGCCAGCCTAAGGGCTTGGCCCAAAGCAGAGACTCAGAAAACGTGTGAATAAAAATCTTGTCTTGTGGCAGCCGCTCGGTCACCATCCTAACTTGTTTCGGTGTAAACTGCTTCCCTATCTGTGGCATGGAGATTGTTGGAGTGTGACCTGAGCATGGGCTCTGCCTCTGGAGCAAAGCTAAAGCTCCATCCTTAAATGTCCTCCCATAAATACCACAGGCAGGCAGGCCCTGCATTTCTGGCTTTATGCTTTTGAGCAAACCCCTATTTTTCTCTGCCTACTACTCTGGCCTCCCAGGAAAGTACAGAAGAATACATGTGCAGAGCATCACAGTTTCCAGACTCCATTTCTTACCCAGACTGTCATCATCTCCTCACAGCCGCCCTGGGGGCAGCAGGTGCGTTGACTCATTTTGTACAGCAGAGAGTTAGCTGCTTGTTTACTCATGTGATACAGCAAATGTATCACATGAGAAAGCCTATCTCTTGACTCTAAATCCCATATTTTTCCACTTTAATTTCCATCTCTGGGCCTGAGATGGGACTAGAAGCTTGCTGAAGGATGTGTTCAAGCTGAAAGGTAAGAACATAAAAAAGAAAGGAAGAACAAAATTTTATTTTAAAGGCATTATTAAAAAGTGTAGAGGGGAGAATGGATGATAAAAGGCTTGAAACAACCTCAAATTTACTCTGTTAGCTAGAAAAAAGTTCCAGGTACTCTAAACATTGCATCCAGAATGGTAGACTTTAGATAATGTTACCTGTCAAGAAAGAAATTAGAAAAGTTTTAGTAAGTAAGTAATCATGGAGTGTTTTTACTTGTCTCTTAAGATAGAAAGTAAAAACTTTAAAGAGGACGCAAAATATCCCAACCGATTTGATAATGTTTGAAAGAAAAAGAGCTGAGCTTTATTTTTCTCTGAAAATTGAACACATTATGAATACAACACATTTATCAAGCATTTCTATAGTCTAGCACATTGCCTCCATAATCCATTCAGTATTCACAACAACCCTACAAAGCAGGAATTCTCTCCATTTTAGGTTGAGCTTAGATATGTGAAATGATTTGCCTAAGGACACACAGTTAGTAAGTGGCAGGACCAGAGTTTAAAATGCCCCGTCACTAAGCTATTAGTTTGGGTCAAAATGGCTTGGCCGCATAGGATAAACGTTATTCTCAGCATGGCTTTGGCAATTGCATTTGCAGGATGAGATGGTGTGAAAGAGCATTGCACCCAGGGAGCTGTACAAGTCCATGCAGGAACAGACATGGGTAGAACAGTACAAACAGCATGCAAGAAATACACTGTTTCAAAGCAGGCGGAATCTATGAAGAACTCTAAGGAATCAAAAATCTTACTGACACTGACATTCTTATACAATTAATATATTAGCTCCATACAAGAAAATAATTGGTTGGGTGGATAAGAGTGGGATGAGGGTCAGAGTGGGATGCTGAAGTGGCTCAGAGGATGTCAGAATCAGGCAAAGGAAAGAGGTCAGAACTCAAGCTTTGGCAGTACCATGAGTTCTTCTGTATCATCAGTTCAGTTCAGTTCAGTTCAGTCGCTTAGTTGTGTTTGACTCTTTGTGACCCCATGGACTGCAGCACTGCAGGCTTCCCTGTCCATCACCAACTCCCAGAGTTTACTCAAACTCATGTCCATTGAGTTGGTGATGCCATCCAGCCATCTCATCCTCTGTCACCCCTTATCCTCCTGCCTCATTCTTTCCCAGCATCAGGGTATTTTCAGATGAGTCAGTTCTTCATATCAGGTGGCCAAAGTATTGGGGTTTCAGCTTCAGCATCAGTTCTTTCAATGAATATTCAGGACAGATTTCCTTTAGGGTGGACTGGATGGATCTCCTTTCAGTCCAAGGGACTCTCAAGAATCTTCTCCAACACCACAGTTCAAAAGCATCAATTCTTGGCACTCAGCTTTCTTTATAGTCCAACTCTCTGATCCATACATGACTACTGGAAAAACCATAGCTTTGACTAGACAGACCTTTGTTGGCAAAGTAATGTCTCTGCTTTTTAATATACCATCTAATTTGGTCATAACTTTTCTTCCAAAGAGCAAGCATCTTCTAATTTCATGGCTGCAGTCACCATCTGCAGTGATTTTGGAGCCCAAAAAAATAAAGTCTGTCACTGTTTGCTCTGTTTCCCCATCTATTTGCCATGAAGTGATGGGACCAGATGTCGTGATCTTAGTTTTCTGAATGTTGAGTTTTAAGCCAAATTTTTCACTCTCCTCTTTCACTTTCATCAAGAAGCTCTTTAGTTCTTCTCTTTCTGCCGTAAGAGTGATGTCATCTGTATATCTGAGGTTATTGATATTTCTCCCAGAAACCTTGATTCCCACTTGTGCTTCATCCAGCCCAACATTTCTCATGATGTACTCTGCATATAAGTTAAATAAGCAGGGTGACAATATACAGCCTTGATGTAATCCCTTCCTGATTTGGAACCAGTTTGTTGCTCCATGTCCAGTTTTAACTGGTGCTTCCTGACCTGCATACAGGTTTCTGAAGACCACAGGTCAGGTGGTCTGGTACTCCCACCTCTTTAAAAATTTTCCACAGTTTGTTCTGATCCACACAGTCAGAGGCTTTGGCATAGTCAATAAAGCAGAAATAGATGTTTTTCTGGAACTCTCTTGCTTTTTCGATGATCCAGTGGATGTTGGCAATTTGACCTCTGGTTCCTCTGCCTTTTCTAAACCCAGCTTGAACATCTGGAAGTTTACGGTTCATGTACTGTTGAAGCTTGTCTTGGAGAGTTTTGAGCATGACTTTATTTTGCTTTGTATCATATTCTTCATTTAACCAACACCCCATGTGGAAGGCGTGGTAATATCAAAGCAGCATTTGTACTTTGATGAGTGTGCGCCATACATGTGTGCATGTGAATGAATATATGTGAGTCTAAGCACACACAAATTCATAAATTAATTAATAAACTATTTATTTTTCTTTCCACAGGGTGATTTCAATTCTCATTAATTAAATTTAGGAAAGTAACCTAACACAGGATAGGGATTTAAAATTTTCAGCACTCTCAAGAAAATGGAAGTTTATAAGGAAAAAACGGTCATGTAGAAAACACACAACTAGTACTTTGTTAGTTCATATTTATTTTCCAGTTTCAGTGATAACAATTCCTGTGTTAAAGTTAGTCAGTGAAGACAGCAAGGTAGTTTCAGTGAGTTCACAATGTGAACCAGGCTCGTGAGTGGTTACTACATATTAACCTCAACATTCTGTGTAGACCTGTATTTTGTTTTATTGTTTAGTCAATCTTCACACTGAACAATCAGTGCTGAGAAAGTTTCTATCCATGTATAGAAATACAAAGGGCAGACTTTAAAAATATTTTTCTTCTTTCTAGAAATACAGACATGTTTTCTGTTTCTACCAAATTTGTCTTAAACCAAATCAAGGCAGTTGACTGGTAAAGCTGCCCTACCCCCTAGTTATGCTGAGCTGGGCCACTGGAACACTGAATTGGTAAGAGAGATTTTGAAATGACTAAGAAATTGCAGTCATCCTTTTTTAAAACCAAACCCACACCCAGCAACCCAACAGAAAATCTAACAAACTGAATTATATGAAGAGGATGTTAAACGAACCTGAACACACCTAACGTGGGATAAGGAAAGGATATTTTTTAGTCCAGTCGCAGTGCATAGCACATTCGTTGGCACACAGTAGAATAAGAAAGCCAGTGTAGAAAGCATTTTTGCCTTCACAGCACTAACAACTAAAAAGCACACGGTATATAATACATTGATCTTTAAAGGATAATAAAGGTAATTCCAAGAATAGATCTATTAGATTAACCTGAATGTTCATCTATAAAATATTTTTTTCAAAAATAAAGCTTAAAAGAGGCTTCCAGAAACAGACTCCATCAGGACTAGCAGAAGACAAAGTGATAAGAGGCCTGCAAATGTAATGTGAAGTGATGGTCACAGGGTGCTTTTCAGTAAAGGACGTCTCATCCAGTTTATTCCCATACCCAAGGCTAGCTGTGATAATAGGAGCTTCAAAACTCCCAAGACAGGGACAGCTTGTTGGAGTAACATCCTATATAAACACTCTCAAACTGTTCTCAAATAGCTGGGCCATTGGAACTGAAGGGCTGAGCCTCTGACCCAAGTAAAGAGCTGAGAATACATAGAAAATTTGTGCCAAGTCTGCTGTGTTATTTGGGAAGAAGGGGGCGTCAATGATGGTGGGTTAGCCCATATTTTTAGCACGCCAACATGTGTGCTGGGTGAAGGGCGCTCAATATCCTTGTCCAAGGATGCTCAGCTTGTCCCAGAAATCTGACTCAGAAGCAGCTGAGAGAGATGTCTGCTCTGGAAGGAACACTGAATACAAGGTGTTTCAGGGTCAGGTAATTTTCTTTTTGACTCATTAATAACTAATATTCAAGAAGAGCTGCAGCACGGAGTCTGTCTCTCCAAGATGTATTCTCCTGCCACCATTAGCTGAATCCTCTTCCAGCCTATTGGGCCAATGATGTCTGGAATGATCCCATTGCCTGGAGGTGGGAGTTGGTGCCACAGATTTTTCTAGGAAGCTGGCATAAAGATGATTTGCACGAGGAACTCTCCACTGAACTGCTGCTGAAGCCTAATCCTTGGCCTTCTGCTGCTCTGTAGTCCAGAAACAGGTCTATAAAATCTTTAAGATCTGTACAGTTGACTCTTGAACAATATGGATGTTAGGGGTTGAAAACCCACCTATAATTTTATAGTTGACTTTTTGTATCCTCCATTCTGCATCTTAGAACCAACCAACTGTCGATCCTGTAGCCCTGTAGTATGTATTTATAGAAGGAAATCCCTGTACAAGTGGAGATGGCAGTTCAAACCCATGCTGTTCAAGGATCAGCTGTCAATGGGAGCAGCATGTTGAGTATGTCCTCAGCTCCTTCATCTCTGTGGGACTCTATGCTGCTGTGAAGGCTGCTGTGTTGAATATGGGGATCTGTTCCAGCAGCCTCTCTTCAGTATACTTTTCTAGCAAAGAATTATAGTCATTAAAGTAGATATATATGTGAGCTGATTCTCCTCCTGTTCTCAAGCTCCTGGTATTAATTGTCCATGGTATTTCTCTGCAATAACTAGAACTCATAATTCATGATAATGTCCTCTGAATATCTAACCACAGCTTCAAATTCTGCTTCAGAGGTGAAAGAGATGTACAGCATAAACCTCCTACTATCCTCAAAGTCTGGATCCAGCCCCCACTGTACCCTGTTGAGCCCCAGCCAGCCTTGAGGGTGCATCAGTGGGCCTGGAGGAAGCCGCATAGCCTGGACCAGGGCCTACCTATGGCTCCACTGGCTCCGAGCTCTACCTCAGGCTACTGGGGCTGCTGCCTCCAACTGAGACCGGGCTGATTCTACGACTGTTACTGCTACCTGCAGATGTTTGTTTTCAATAGCTCAGCAAGTAATCTCAGGATGCTTGTCAAATTTAACCAATCAAGCTGCTTTAAAACATGACACGGAATCATTGACTACATATCGTGCTAAGTATCTTCAGTCGTGTCCGACTCTGTGACCCCATGGACTGTAGCTCTCCAGGCTCCACTGTTCATAGGATTCTCTAGGCAGATACTGGAGTGGGTTGCCATTTCCTCTTTCAGGGGATCTTTCTGACCCAGGGATTGAACCTGTGTCTCTTATGTCTCCTGCATTGGCAGGCAGGTTCTTTACCACTAGCGCCACCTGGGAGGCTCAACCATTTCTGAATTGCAATTGCACAACTTGAAGAAAGTTAGTGCATAGATTCTTGGGTCAATGTATTAATAGAATCCCCATTATCTAGTATTTTATGACATGATTTAATTGTAGCATAACAGTCATCCTTGTGCTGCCAACTTCTCGTGTTTTGCATATTGGACTGCAGCTTTACAGTTCAGCTTCATTGTGGGCCCTTTACATGCAGTGGCAACCTGTCCAACAGAACTTAATCACATTTGGAGGATAGTCCCCAAACTTGCTGCAAACCCTACAGTTGTCCCAGAAGTACATGGATGTGTTGTGCCATGTAAGTCTTTGCCTGGTGTCACACACCTGGTTTGACACCTTAATGAGTGTTTGCACTCAGCAGGTATATTCAGCATGTATACAAGGATGCTGCACACATATTTTTCCATAATATACTCATTTGAACAATTTTTCATAAGTGTAAATGTGAAGATCCCCTGCAGAAGAAATGGCAACCCATTTCAGTATCTTTGCCTGGGAAATCCCATGGACAGAGGAACCTGGCGGGCTACAGTCCATGGGGTTGCAAAAGAGTCGGACATATCTTAGTAACTAAGCAATAAGCAACAAAAACATGGTCAATCTGATTTTTTTAAAAAGAGCACTTCTAATCATTATAATTATAATCAGTGAACCCGTTTTCCAGATGTTCAATGATGAACACTGAAGTGCAGGAGAATCCTTTGTTGGCGGTCTGCATCACTGAGTTAACAGAGACATGCACAGCAAAGCACTTAAGGCTGCAGGGAGCTGCTGGGTGGTGCATGGGGCAACTGGATGTGCGCTCCTCTGTGTGGGCTCCCTGGTGGCTCAGATGGTAAAGAGTCCACCTGCAATGCGGGAGACCTGGGTTCAGTCTCTGGGTCGGGAAGATCCCCTGGAGAAGGGAATGGATACCCACTCCAATATTCTTGCCTGGAGAGTTCCATGGACAGAGGAGCCTGGCAGGCTTTGTAAAGAGTCAGACACGACTGAACGACTAACACTTTCACTGTGTTCTGTGTTACAGCTTTGAACATTGTAAGCGTACATTTTAAAATGATATTTGTACAGACTTCTTCAGCACATCAGACACCACTGTAGGCTGAAAACCACTGGCACAGAGCAACAGGCTCTCTTGAACTGAATCCTGACTGCTGCTGGTTAGCTATATGAGCAAGCTTTCCCTTCTTGAAACCTCCGTTTTCTCATTTCTCACAGGAGGTGACCATTCCATGGGGTTGATGTGAAGACTAAAAAAACTATGTAAGGTGTGTACCACCAAGGTCTTGAAAATAGCGGGCACCTGGCAAATACTAACCCATCTCTTGAAATTTCAGAGAATATCAGTGTTGCTAACGATGTGAGAACTGAAGCAGGATAAACTCACGCCACATGTACTATCAGCCTCTGGCATCTGCTGGGAAGACCATGAAAAGGCTGTGCTCAGGGGTGGTGGCTGTCAGCCCTGGCGGCACATGACTACATAGAGAGTTTTGAAAAATGCTGATACCTGGGCCCCAACCCCAGAGATTCTGACCTACCTTGTCTGGGATGCTGCCGAGGCATTTGCATTTAAAAAAAACTCTCCAGGAAATTTTGATGTGTAGTCAGGGTTGAGAAGCACTGCTCTAGACAGACGGGCCATCCATCTGCACAATTCTACTGCAGTCTTGGCACAACGCTTGAGTCCCATTTTGTCTCCTGCAGTATCCCCTGCACAAGTGTAATTTCTTCTCCAAGCTATTCCCATGGCCAGTGTAAGTTCTGCCATCTCTGGCAAGGTGCCACTGCCACCATATGCCACACCATGTGGCTCTTCTTCTCTGCTCTGTTGTGCCTCTCCAGCTCCTCCAGGAGATCCTGAAGCAAGATGCTTGGCATGCTTATTGATTGTCTAGAGGAAAATGCTAAGTGCATTCTTCAGGTTAAAGCTAAACCTGGCATTGTGCAGTGCATAGCATTTTTAACATGCCTCTGCTTACTCTGCAAGGAGAAATGGCGTAATTTATAATGAAAAAGAAAGGGCTATAGGTTTGAGAATCCTTAACATAGAGAAAGATGGCAGATAAATCACATCTGGCCATAGAACCTCCCCTCATCTCCTCCCCAACTCAGTCATCATGAAATGTCTTCTGAGTTGAGTTCAAAAGAAAGTGCATTAACTTCTGCCTCCAGGAGACATAGAAGCCTTCATAGAGGAGGTGATATTTGATCTTGCTTTGGAGGAGATATTGGAGGTTGGCTGGATGTTGGAGGGTATGTGAATAAAGATCAAGAGTGATCATCATGAGCAAAAGCCTGGAGCTGAATGGTAACATTGTGGGTACAGAAATCATATCACGTGGAGACAGAATGGGAATCCAGGAGTGCAGAGTCAGGATGGGTTAGGATACTGCAATAAGAAACTGCTTCTCAATTTGGGCTTCCCTCATAGTTCAGTTGGTAAAGAATCAGCCTGCAATGCAGGAGAACCTGGTTCGATTCCTGGGTTGAGAAGATCTGCTGGAGAAGGAATAGGCTACCCACTCCAGTATTCTTGGGCTTCCCTTGTGGCTCAGCTGGAAAGAATCCGCCTGCAATGCAGGAGACCTGGGTTCAATCCCTAGATTGGGAAGATCCCTTGGAGAAGGGAAAAGCTACCCACTCCAGTATTCTGGCCTGGAGAGTTCCATAGACTCTATAGTCCATGGGGTCGCAAAGAGTCGGACTCGACTGAGTGAACTTCACTTTCACTTTCTACATCTCAGTGACTTAACACAACAGACTTCACTGTTTCTCACCTGGGCTAATAATCCATCATGGATCAACTGGGATCTTCTTTATGTTGTCCTGATGGACCCTCTGCTACCTGGATCATCATCATTAACTTGTGGGGAGGGGACAGGAAAATGATAAACTGGATTTTATAGACTCAAATCAAGAAGTGACATGTTACTTTCATTCACACTTTATTGCCTCAAACCAGCCACATGGCCACACCTAACTTGAAGACAACGGGAAAGTACAGTCCTCCCGAGGTCCCCAAAGGTGAGCTGTAAACATTGGTGAATAGCTTTTAATGACCACCATTGGGAGGAAATATGCACTAGGGAGTTTGGATTTGATCTCAAAGGAAGAGAAAACAGCCAAGGTTTGAAAGTGGGAGAGACACAGTTAGAACTGAGTTTACATGGAAGTGGGCTGGAGTGGAGCATTTATTCCTTTGCCCTGTAGAGACTTTTTCTCTCTTTCTGCTGTTCAGATCTGCTTGTCTGGAGGAAAAGCACAATATTTATCTACTCTCTGCTTTTTGGTGAACTTGCCAAGAAAGACTACACTCTCACCATTTGCCCTGCAGTTTTGAGGGTCACTGAAATTAAGGAGACTGCAGTTAATCCATTCTTAACCAGGTCTAAGCTCTGCCTAGCTTTTATCAGGAACAAAGCTCATGTGTTTATCTTCATCTGACTTCTGAACTTATTTCCTCAATTACTTGGTTCCCAACTTAGTTAGGAAGAGAGGCTTTCTCTACATATGGTCTCAAATTCCAAAGTAGATTAAAAGGAGAGAAAGGAGGAGGAAGGCAGACCAATAAAAGGGTGTGCACCAAGGTTAGACAGAAAAAAAAAAAAAAAAAAGGATAAAAATAGTGTGGATAAAAGGAAGGATTCAAGAGAGATCTCTGACTGAGCAGAATGTGGGCTCGAAGGGGAGCTCAGGAGCTGGGCTGCCTTAGGCTCCAATCCCCAAAAAGTAAGAAGTAAGACCTCTGGGGAGTTACTTTTCCTTCTTCTGCTTCATTGGCCAGCTCTGCATAATGGAGGCAATCTTACTAGAATCCAAATTGTAGTATTTTATGAGAAATAAATGAGTGAAACCAGTGCAAGTGTTTAGCATACTCTCTGACATATTAACCACTTGATAAACCGTTGAGGCAGTTGTAGTTTTGCACTTACGCACTTGGCCCACCATATCTGTATTATGCATGCCCAGATTCAATGAACTTTTCAATTCATGGTTGGCTGCCTCTGCAGATGCAGAACCTGATGATGTGGAGGGCTGATGGTATTACACCATTTCATTTTCAATAAGGGACTTGAGCATCCCCCGATACTGACGCAGGGCCAGTCCTTCGGGGACTGGAGAAGTGATGACTTATTTGGACTGAGCATTCGTGAAGACACTTGAATTCCCTAAAAGTAAAACACCAAGTCCTGACTTTCATTTGTCTCATCTTTTGCCTCTTGTCCCTAAAATCAAATTCTTCTTGATAAAGAGATTTGGTGACTCAGACCAGACGAATAGAGCTAATACATTTCTTCATATTTTTCTTCCTCTTGCCTTTTGTGTGGTTCAAATTCTATTTGTCTTTGGAAATTTAATAAGCTTTTTCTTATTTTTCATTCTCACTAAGCTGGTTTTTGTTATTATTATAAATTCGAATTCTTTCAACTACCTTAGGTTGGCCAAGTCATAATATCTCCATGGGTCTGTAACTGATTATTCTATTTCCTAAGGCTGGTGGTTCAAGGGGATAAAATGATGGCTTGCAAGATTATTCCTTGCTCTAAACTGGAGTGTAGAAGGTATTTCCCAATATTCTCTTAATGTAAATGGAACCAGATTTATTTTCATATGAGAAAAATTGGATGGAAATTTACTTTTGTGGAGGGAACTTTGTCTTTAATTCACATATCTTGATTATATTTTATTGCTCAAAAATGCCCTCTAGGTCTTTCAGATGCAAATCTGAGACTGTGGTAAAAATCAACATTCTATTTGTGGGGCTAAAAATAATATTGTAGGATATTTTAGGCTGAGGTCCCTGGAGGAAAACTCTGAGAGAGAAATTCATATACTGGGCAGTGCTCTCAGGAGCAAATCTGCAAGGAAGTGAGGGAAACTGAATTGGGCTTATAAGGAAGTTGGAATGTGATATAATTACAACACAGGCTTTAGGTAAATCCCATGAGGATCTCAGAAGCAAGGACAAGTGGTCTCTGTACCCTGACATCAGCCAGTATTTAGATATGGTTTGAGTCAGGGAGTAGGACAAGATATCAGGGAAGGCTGCTTATTTTCAGGGCAGTTCCCAGGGAAGGACATATCTATGAGCCCACAGGAATCACCATTCCTGGAAGGGGACAATGAGTACCTTAGTTCTGAAGAGGGCGCCTGGTACTCTGTATGCCCCAGTAACCACTACATGGGGGCATTTCTTAATGATTACAACATCATTTGAAATGCTAGAAAATATTGGCTGAATTCTTTTTCTCTCTGTGTAATTGTATTAGTTTCCTAGGGATGCTGTAACAAAGTACCATATATTTGGCAGCTTAAAACAATAGAAACCTATCATCTCACAGTTCTGGAGGTTGGATGTCCAAAATCAAAGTGTTGGCAGGGCCTGCTCTCTTTAAAGTCTCTAGGGGAATATCCTTCCCACTTTTTGTTTTTTTGTTTTTTTCCCTAGCTTCTAGTGTTTGCTGGGTGGAGAAGGCAATGGCACCCCACTCCAGTACTCTTGCCTGGAAAATCCCATGGACGGAGGAGCCTGGTAGGCTGAAGACCATGGGGTCTCGAAGAGTCGGACACGACTGAGCGACTTCACTTTCACTTTTCCCTTTCATGCATTGGAGAGGGAAATGGCAAGCCACTCCAGTGTTCTTGCCTGGAGAATCCCAGGGACAGGGGAGCCTGGTGGGCTGCCGTCTATGGGGTCCCACAGAGTCGGACACGACTGAAGCGACTTAGCAGCAGTAGTAGCAGTGTTTGCTGGTAATCCTTGGTGTTCCTTGGCCTACAGATGCATCATTCCAACCTCTACCTGTCATCACATGGCATTTTCCCCATATGTCTTTGCGTCCAAAATTTTCTCTTTTTGTAAGGACATGTTATTGGAATAAGTTTCATCTTAATTCAGTATGACCTCTTCTTAACTTGACTACATTTTCAAAGACTCTACTTTCAAATAGGCTCATGCTCTATATATTCCTGGGGTTGCTAAGTCATTTCAGTGCAAACTCTTTGCAACCCTATGGATTGTAGCCTTCCAGGCTCCTCTGTACATGGGATTCTCCAGGCAAGAATACTGGAGTGGATTGCCTCCTTCAAGGGATCTTCCCCACCCAGGGATCAAACCCATGTCTCTTATGTCTTCTGCATTGGCAGGTGGGTTCTTTACCACTAGTGCCACCTGGGAAGCCCATTCCTGGTGTTAGGACTTCAATACATCTTTTGAGGGGACAGAATTCAACCCATAACAGCTACTACTGCTGCTACTGCTGCTAAGTCACTTCATTCGTGTCCGACTCTGTGCGACCCCATAGACGGCAGCCCACCAGGCTCCCCTGTCCCTGGGATTCTCCAGGCAAGAACACTGGAGTGGGTTGCCATTTCCTTCTCCAATGCATGAAAGTGAAAAGTGAAAGTGAAATCGCTCAGTTGTGTCTGACTCTTCGAGACCCCATGGACTGCAGCCTACCAGGTTCCTCCGTCCATGGGATTTTCCAGGCAAGAGTACTGAAGTGGGGTGCCATTGCCTTCCCTGTAACAGCTACTAAGAGACATTAATTCATCTCCTGGACCATTATCCTGACCACATTACCCCAGAGACATTAATTCATCTCCTGGACCATTATCCTGACCACATTACCCCATCTTGCTCACAGAGGCGTAAATGAAGATGCTATCTCTACTTACACTTTCTTTTTCAGGGCTTCCCATCTCTTTCTTGATTATTGTAATAACTTCTTTGCTGTTCTCACTTCAGTCCTTGTCTCTATCTACCTTCATTATCTACAAAAGATTCTTCTAAGGCCCAGTTTCAATTGCATAGCTCTGTTGCTCAAAATCTATCCTTAGGCTTTCAGTTACCTATATTATGAAATCTACACTCTTAGTTTGATATTCAAGGTCCTATGTGACCTCATCCTGCTGACGTGAACAGCCTCATCTCAGATGCATGTTCACTTTGTACTTTACACTTAAAAATATTTAGTTGCTTGTGTGTGCATAGACATAATAGGCTTCCAGAAAATGACAGTTCACTCTACCCTGTCTGCAATTTACAAAAAGACTTTTATCCTCCAATGATCTAATGAAATTCTCACACTCACCTGGTGATGTATGTATTTTCATAGGTAATAAATGTAGTTGATGAAGAGGCTGACAGAGAAGACAGATATCTAACCAGATAATGGCAAAGTTAAGAGTCACAGCCAAATTTCCAATAGGCAATCCTTCCTGACATGTCTTGTCTGTGCAGTTCACACTTACAAACTTGACTGTCCATATATTTAAACTTGTTACCTGTTTCTCATATCAACTCTCTTTGCAAGCTGCAAAGATTGAACTTAGGGGACAAATCTCTCCTATATTATGCCAGAAATAGAAACAGTTGTGGAGCAAGAAATAGATTTTCTCAAGTTGGGAATACAGTGAACATTTGGGGTAGGATGAAAATGCATTTGGTCTATGAGAGGCTGTATTGTTCTCTAACTGCTTCCTTACAAGAAGATTGATGTACACCAGTAAATGTCCCAACACTGTACGTCAGAAAGTCATAGTTGGCCCTAGAAATTGAATAAAAGCATCAGTTTATGTCTATGTTTCTTTAAAATACAGCTATATGAGTCAAAGGTGCTATGCCAGGTGTTACAGAGGTTTCCATGACAACTTCATCTTTATTTTCCTTCCTGAATAGCACTGCTAAATGGTGACTTTGAGGCAACACCCATTTAAGATTCTCCGTTTTAAAGATTCTGATCCATTGTACACTGCATTTATACATCTCCAAGTGAAGAAGAGAATCTAACAATTTCTTGAGGAATTGGGAAAAATAGATTGTTCAGCTAATTTGAACTTATTAACCTTGTTCTACTATGACTATTATTACTAGAGTGATATTGTGCTTACTTTAACTCTCAACTTGGTTTTTCTTTGAAAGAATTTGCTGAAGACATTTTAGACCCTCACTATATCATGAAGCAGACATTTCTAGAATTATATCCAGAAAAACTAGGTCATGATCATTGGGAAATGAGGTAGAAAATATTGCAATATTTAAGCAGTCAAGATGGTATATGTAGAAAAGTGGAGCAAGAGCAGGCTTTCTTTGTATTAGTCATGTTTCATATTTCACAGGCCATAAGAAGGGTTTGGAATGAGTTAAGCATAATAACAGATTCCCTGGTGGCTCAGACGGTAAAGGATCCACCTGCAATGTGGGAGATCCGCCTGCAGTGTGGGAGATCCGCCTGCAATGTGGGAGATCCACCTGCAATGTGGGAGACCCGAGTTTGATCCCTAGGTTGGGAAGATCCCCTGGAGGAGGGCATGGCAACCGACTCCAGTATTCTTGCCTGGAGAATCCCATCGACAGAGGAGCCTGGTGGGCTACAGTCCATGGGGTCGCAAAGAGTCAGACATGACTGAGGGACTAAGCACACACAGCACAAACATGACAACTGATCTCAGAGTCTTGGGTGGTGTTGAATTGCTCATTCTTTGTGACAATACCGTGGAACAAATTTATGAAAATGGACTTCTCTTTGACAAAGACCTTCCACAAACATCTTTTTCCCCAAGCAGCTGCTATTCTTCTTGATCAATGTTTTCTTCTAAGACCAGTCCTTCATCAGTTTCTGAACTGCAGCCATCTGCCTCCAGTTGGGACTAAGAGTATGGGTAGAGCCATGGACAAAAGGCCAGGTGACATGATTCTTATTAGAAATCAGCCATTCATCAGTTCTGTGACTCAGATAAGTGAGTCACACTTATAAAATTGAACTAATAATAGTTCTAGACTCTGACCTTTCAGAGTAGCAGCTGAACTGAACATTAAGAGATTTCATCCAAGAATGTCATACTTGCATTTACTGTGTTGGTGGGCAATGATCTTATCAGAGATCATTCATTGATTCATCAAGTGGTTAGTACCTGCCTCGTCAAGTCCAGCAAACTGAGGTTTGACTTCACCTTTCAAGCTTCAGTTTCCTCCATTCTAAATTGGGTAAAAACAGCACCTACCACAAGGAGTATCGGGAAGATTAATAATGGGAAGTATCGGGAAGATTAATAAAAAGATACAATAATGAACATAAAGCATGTAGTGCTGTAGTTACTGCTTCACCATAGGTGTTATAACTCTTCTTGAATACACAAATGGGAACATCTAGTGAGGAGTCACTTTGTTTGAGGCTCTTTTTGAGTCACTGGGGCTAGAGAGGACTCAGACATGATCTGGGTCTTGGTGGATGATTAAAACACAACACCCGTAGTTGGCCTTGTCAATGACCATGGCCTTCAGCTGGGCATTTAGCTTATTTGCAAATATTATTAAAGTAAACAATGCTCCAGAGGGTATCTTTATGTGTAACCGCTGAGTTCACTTCAGATTGTGGGTCACTAAACTAGATTCCTGAAAGTGGAATTGGTAAATTAAAGGGTCTAATTCACATCACACCAGAGACAAGTCTGGAGGTCATGAGAGTGCTGAAAAAGGCACACAGCACTGGACTTAAGCTGCTAGAAGAGAACAGTGAGGAAAATCTTCTGGTTGAGTCTGAAATGATGAGATAACAGCAACACCAAGAATAATTGGAAGCAGGCACTATTATTATTATTGCTCTCATTCTACAAATGAGGAAATCAAGTTGGAAAAGACCCAGAAATCTGCACTAGATCCTTTAGCTAGCATGGGGTGGAGTTAGGGTCTGCAGTTCAATTCTGTTCACTGTGGCTTGAGGGGAAAGAAGGGAAGTGGGAAGTAGATGGAAAAAGAAGAAAGGAGAAAGAAACTCTAAGTAAGTAGAAGGAACTACATGAGCAAAGGTGAGAAGGTCTTAAAAGCCATGTAGTTCTGAAATGTAGAAGACTTTCATGATTGTGAATAGTAGGAATAGACCCTGCTGAGATCCCTCTGGAGAACTACTCACTGTGTCCAAAATGTTTAAATATTAGTTTTAAATATCCCAACTAAACCCACTTCAGGTACTTTGAAGGGCTTTTGCTCAGAGAACTAGAGACAGGTACTTTGAAAAAATGTGAGATTCTACAAAAATATTTATGACTATTGCTCAAATAAGAGCAAATTGGAAGGGATTCAATTTATACTCAATTTAATTAATTCATTTTGACTTGTCCATATGGTTCTTTCAGTAGCTGCTAGCATGCTCCTGGCTAGTAAAAAATCATTTTGTGCATGGGGTATCTGCTGCTTTCCAGGCCTACATAAAACTGTGCTTTATGAACAGAATTTCTTATCTTTTAATTATGTTCCAAGGTAGGTGTTTTCAACCTGTACAGGTGAGTAAATTGAGCTCAGACATATTGGAGGGTTTTTCCCAAGACTGCCAGGCAAGGCCTGGTAGGACTGATGTTTGAGCCATCCGAACCTGTCCTCAGAGTCTATGATGTGATAGTCCAGGAGACAGGTGAGAAAATAGTAAGAAAATAGTAAACCAGAGAAAGAATTGGAATGTCTCTAGTTTCTCCCATAAGCCTAATTTGCCTCTCTGCCCTTCACACCACAAAGCCTAAAAATGACACTAAAAATGACCAGGCTTCCCTGGTCGCTCAGCCTACAAAGAATCCGCCTGCAAAGCAGGAGATCCAGGTTCTGTCCCTGGGTTGGGAAGATCTCCTGGAAAAGGAAATGGCAACCCACTCCAGTGCTCTTGCCTGGAGAAGTCCATGAACAGAGGAGCATGGCAGGCTACAGTCCATGGGGTCACAAAGAGTCAGACATGACTGAGCAACTCACACTAACAATGTCTTTTCCAGCCTTCAAATTTCCTTGCATACCACTTCCTGTAAACAGTCCTATAACACTGCTCTGCTCCCATGATTAATGTCCTCTCTTAATCCCCCTCACAGTCAAGGCAAGGTGGGCTCTTCAGCTGGCCATTCACTCCATGTCTCCACCATAGGCTGGCACTTCCACCTACCTGGCTGAGTGTCTAATTCTTGTGACAGCCCAGTGATGTATGCATCGTGTCCTATATTTTATAAGATAGTAAGTTAGTAAATAACAAAGCTTGGATTTAAAGTCTGACCAGCTGACTTTAAAGTAAGTGTTTATAAAAATCCTCAGAGATCATAAGGAATCCTGAGATATGTGTGGTATTCATATATATACTACTTGTAACAGATAAAAGTGCTAGACAAAAGCCAGATTAAAGTAATGCTTCACTTTCTTCCTTCCTAGGAGATAAGCAGTGTTTCTTCTTTCATTCGAGGAGGGAGGCAACGGGTCCTATTTCTGTCCAAAGAGAGCCCTTCTTTCCCTCTGGAAGAAATGAAGAAACAGATAAAGATGGAGAAAGACCTAGATTGTCCCCATATCTAGCCTCTAGCCTTGAGTCTCATTTAGTGGCAAACCAAGACTGAAGGTGCATGAAAGGTGATTCCTGACCAGCAGGAACTGTGATGCAAGAATAGGAAGAACACGACAGAGAACCCCACTTCCCAAAAGGGTAGAAAAGAGAAATGCAGTTTGCTGTGTCACTGCTGAGATGCTATTGCTCATGACTCTGGATTCTGTGACCAATAAAAACGCACCTTTCCCCTAACTTTCACTTAGTGTCATCATCTTTATATAACAAACTGTAAGCCTACAGTTCAGTTCAATTCAGTTCAGTCACTTGGTCATGTCCAACTCTTTGCGACCCCATGGACTGCAGCATGCCAGGCTTCCCTGTCCATCACCAACTTCCAGAGCTTACTCAAACTCATGTCCATCACGTCGGTGGTGCCATCCAACCATCTCATCCTCTGTCGTCCCCTTCTCCTCCTGCCCTCAATCTTTCCCAGCATCAGGGTCTTTTCCAGTGAGTCAGTTCTTCACATTAGGTGGACAAAGTATCAGAGTTTCAGATTCAGCATCAGTCCTTCCAATGCACATTCAGGACTGATTTCCTTTAGGATGGGCTGGTTGGATCTCCTTGCAGTCCAAGGGACTCTCAAGAGTCTTCTCCAATACCACAGTTCAAAAGCATAATTTCTTCAGCATTCAGCTTTCTTTATAAGTCCAACACTCACACTCACACATGACTACTGGCAAGCCTACAGTACCAAGAATTAATTCATAAATGACAATGAAAGGGCATGTTGTCATAGAAACAATCAAATATGACTTCAAATCCTGGGTCTGCTACTGACTTGCCTCCTTGGGCGAGTGATTAAACTCTTGGGGCTTCAGTTTCTCCATATGTAAAATGAAGATAATATTTGCCTTGGGAACTTGTTGTAAAGGATAATGTATGTGAAATGTCTACCATTGTACCCAGTGAGCCCACAGTGGTCAACGGGTGACAGTTGTGATTTCTGAGGTGAAGGATCTTTGTGTCTACACAGTATTTTCCCAATTTGTTTGGTTATTTGAATAAAGAATTAAGTTGATTTGGGGGGGGGGTAGATTTTTGATGTCATGGCATCCTATAGGTGACACTCATCCTCCATTACCTATTCCTGTCCCCTACACACAGCAGAATAAAAAAGCATTAGTTAGAACCCCAGTTATCTCATGCTAATGTAGGGATTTGGGCAAATTTCTTAACCTTTTCTCTCTCTGTTCCCTCATCTGTAAAATATCAATAATAAAAAATAGCACCTACTTCCCACTATTCTTGGTATTGCTATCCCATATTTGGACTTCCCTGGTAGCTCAGCTGGACTTCCCAGATGGGTCAGTGGTGAAGAACTTGTCTGCCGATGCAGACACCAGAGATGTGAATTTGATCCCTGGGTCAGGAAGATCCGCTAGAGAAGGAAATTACAATTCCCTCCAGTATTCTTGCCTAGGAAATCCCATGGACAGAGGAGCCTGGTGGGCTACAGTCCATGGGGTCCCAAGAGTCAGACACAACTGAGCCAGTGAGCATGCACCATAGCTCAGCTGATAAAGAATCCACCTGCAATGCAAGAGACCCCGTTTCAATTCTTGGGTCTGGAAGATCCACTGGAGAAGGGATGGGCTACCCACTCCAGTATTCTTGGGCTTCCCTGGTGGCTCAGACAGTAAAGAATCCACCTGCAGTGTTGGAAAGATCCTTTTTTGTGTGTGTGTGAGAGAATAATTTATTCATTATCATTTTCTTCATTCACCCCTCAGTTAAACTAATTTATTTATTTATCTATTCACTCACTCCTTCAACTATTCATTCAATAAAGAGCTAAGAATGTTAGATTAGGATCTGGGGAAGCAGAAATAACTTGGATGTGGGTTTCTCTTGGATACTGGGCTTCCCTTGTAGCTCAGTTGGTAAAGAATCTGCCTGCAATGCAGGAGACTGGGGTTCGATTCTGGGATTGGGAAGATCTCCTGGAGAAGGAAATGGGAACCCACTGCAGTATCCTTGCCTGGAGAATCCCATGGACAGAGGAGCCTGGCAGGCTGCAGTCTATGGGGTCGCAAGAGTCGGATACGACTGAGCGACTAAACCACCACCACCACTTATCTCACCAGCAATGGGAAGATGCTAAGAGGAAGGGTAAAGTCACAGGCGCTGTGCAAGCTGCTGTGTCAGGAACTCTCCCATGTGCAATCTCATTTACATTCCAGAATAACCCAGTGAAATAGGCATCACTAGGAAACAGGCTTCATTTTACCTTGAAAAGTTATGTCAGATATGCAAGGTCACACATCTGGTCAGTGATAGAGCTGAAATTTGGGTACAGACTTGCCTAATCCAATGCCTGGCTTCTTTTCAGTGCTTCATGTGTGGCCTCTGAGCAGAACCAGGGGGGTAGATGCATAACCCACACATTTTATGAAGAAGATTTTGAGGTATAAATGGGAGTATGTAAGGTCTAGTGAGTGTATTATTATTTAACTCCATAGTAATTGGCATCCCACCCAACATCATCCTTAGCTTGGTCTGTAAAGTGGAATCCTGTCTGACCCACCTTGAAAGTATAAGCCATCTTCCTCTCTCCATGTAGTTTATACATCGTATTTTCATAAGGTGTCCCACTGACCTATTTTGCAGTGACCTTTTTGATCACTATGTTCTCCTCCCCCATCCTTACATCTACTTTCATGCCTCCAGCCCTGTGCTAATGCTCTTCCCTCCACTGAAAATGGCCCCTTTTGTCTACTATCTATATTGAAACACTGCTGGGCAGAAGCATCCTGCCCTTCTCTGAGCCTTTTTCTGTTCCTTTCTTACATCATTTTTCTCTTGTTATTGCTGACTCTGTATGCTTCTTAAATTGTGCACCTGACTGTCTATTCCTTGAAGATGACAAATGTGTATCCTTTGCCAAATTATGTGGCTAGAAAAATATAAAGTACCTCATTCTATCTTTGTGACTGGACCCAGTTACCTACTTGTTACCCCCAAATTTGTCCTGTAAAGTGGCAGTACCCTGGCTTGCCACATGCTTATAAAATAGATCCAGCCAGGTTGGTCTTTGACAACAAGCAAGGACTGATGGGCTTCACTGACAGCTAGGATAGTAAAGAATGTGCCTGCCATGCAGGAGACCTGGGTTTGATCCCTGGGTTGGGAAGATCCCCTGGAGGAAGGCATGGCAACCCACTCCAGTATTCTTGCCTGGAGAATTCCATGGACAGAGGAGCCTGGTGGGCTACAGTCCATGGGATCGGGAAGAGTCAGGCAGGACTGAGTGACTAAGCACACGACTAAGCACACACAAGAACTGAAGCTTGGTGTGCCCCAAGCCCTGTGTTAAATACTGGAGATTCAGCAATGAATAATACATTAACTCTTCACGTAAGGAGATCAGGGTGGGAGGGTGGTAGGTGACAATTGACCAAGGGAGCCTATAAAACCAATGGTTACCATACACTATGACTTGGAGTGCACTATGATAAGCCACCTCATTCAACCTGGGGTGGGTGGCATCAGGGAAAGAGTCTCATGGAGGTGGCCTTAAGTTGAATTGTGAAGGAGCAAGACATTTTACAGAAGTCTGAGGAAGGGGTCTGTGAACATTTAAAACAGAAGTAACAGCATATGAGGAAACTCTGGGGAGTAAGTCATTTGAAGTACTTATAGCTAAATATGGCCTTGGTTTAGGTAACAGCAAAGTATCAGTTCAGTCACTCAGTCGTGTCCGACTCTTTGCAACCCCATAGACTGCAGCACTCCAGGCTTCCATGTCCATCACCAACTTCTGGAGCCTACTCAAACTAGTGCCCATTGCATCGGTGAGGTAAAGTTGGATCAGAAAATGTCCAAAGATCCTCTAAAAACTCTGTATCTGAGGGATGGAACATTTCTTATATGTTTCTTCCCAATAATAGCTTGTCTCAAGTACAAAGTGGACTTTAGAAGGAATTGGTATTTAATCTCCATCCTTTCCAAACTCTTGCAAAGTTTTCATGAGGCTAGCTCTAGACACCTTTCTCAGATTTGGGAGTTGAAAATCTTGTGTGAAGGACTAGTTTAGAATCTTTAGAGGACTGGCCTAATTAAGCATTCTGGGGAAAGTAAACCACTTGTCATCAAAATCAATGTTTTCATATCCTATCTCATTTTTTTTAAATGAGATTCTTTTTTAATTCCAGGATCTCAGGGTAAGTAGAAGTGTTGAATGCTAATGCTTTCAAAATAACTCCAAAATCATACTTGCTTTAAGACAGAAAAAGAAATATTTCCTACTGAATTACATATTATAAAAGGTGCCATTGTGTTTTGTCACTGGGAATACCTGGTTAAAACTGTTTATTTCTAGGTAAATATGGTGAGCAGAACCTTGACCAAGCTTACCAGTTGGCAAAGTTCCTTGTCAGTTACTTTCAACAGCTAATGTCTTTAATTCTCACAGACCTAAGAGCTTCCCATTCAGAGAAGGCAATGGCACCCCACTCCAGTACTCTTGCCTGGAAAATCCCATGGATGGAGGAGCCTGGTGGGCTGCAGTCCATGGGGTCGATAAGAGTCAGACACAACTTCACTTTCACTTTTCATTTTCATGCATTGGAGAAGGCAATGGCAACCCACTCCAGTGTTCTTGCCTGGAGAATCCCAGGGATGGGGGAACCTGGTGGCTGCCATCTATGGGGTCGCACAGAATCGGACATGACTGAAGCGACTTAGCAGCAGCAGCAGAAAAGCTTCCCATTAACTCTGGCAGCTCAGCAGGGTCACTCCAGAAAATGATAGATTTGAGATTTGAACTGGTCTCAAAGAGACCAGTGCTCTTTCTGCCACATCACTCCTTGTGGTGGACATTGTTTCTGCCTGCCCACACTCGATTCTTTTTTCTTCTGATGACAGCAATTTGACTTCCCTCTGGGGACCCATCTCTATTTCAAACACAGTTTGTTGATTTTGGTGGGATTATAAAACTGAGCCCTGGAAAGCTTGTGTGCCCCATGCCTGGTCAGTCAGTGCCTCGCGTTTCACCTGGCCATGGGAATTGGTTTAGGAATTGCCCTGGGATCCAGGCCAGCCCAGCAAGATACAACCTGAGATATTGATGAAACTATTGTGAAAGAGATATTCTTTTCCCACTGAAATTGTTAGTTGTAAAGATGCTGTAAGTCTTGAGTACCAACTGGTCCTGGTTTGCCCGAGACTCTAGCACTGAAAGTCTCCCATTATGAAAGCCCCTTATCCTCCTCATTCTCTCAGACTAGGACTCCTGGTTACCCTGGTGGAGAGACATCAAGTCCTGATGGAAACATTTAACCTTCTGGACTGACCCATGTCTGATGCCTGACTACACATTGACTTTTCTGTTATACAGAGTGATGTAAGCCAGAAAGAAAAACACCAATACAGTATAATAACGCATATATATGGAATTTAGAAGGATGGTAACAATAAGCCTGGTTGGTTGAAGGCAGAATATGTCACAGAGTGTTTAAACTTTAATTGCATCTTGAGTGAAGTTCAAGATTTGAGTTGTATTAGGAAGAGAGGAGGCAGAGAAAAAAGAGCTCACTGAACAAGAACGAAAAATGTTCAGTCAAAAATAATGCTTCTCCCTAAACGATAACATCAATAAGACTGTATAAATTAATTTAACTTTTAGGTTGTTAATTCAGGAAGGACCTTGGAAGATAAGTTCGTGAGCTGTTTTAAAATTACCATACATCAATTATGAGACTGAACAGGTTATCGCAAGTGGCGTGTGCCTTTGCTTTGGCATGGAGTTTTAGCAGCACTTTCCTTCTGATTGACAGGCTCATAAGCCTTTGATTAGCCACTGTTGCTCCACAGAGGCAGTTAATTGAGTAGATAGGATCTTTTGAAGAAGTCTGTGAAGGTAAGAGGAGTCTCAAAAGAAGTCTTGGTGCTGATAGGTTGAAAGGATTATGAATCACCTTATAGGATTTGAAGTCAGATAGATTTGGATTCAAAATTACACATGAACTGTGTGACCTTGGGTTAACAATTTGATTTTTCTGAGCTTAGTTACCTTACTTGTTAAATGAATAAGATGTACATTTTTTAATGAGTTCCTGTATGCAAAGCCCTGTGCCTGGCCATAGCAGGAGTTCAACCTGATGGTTCCTTTCTCCTCCTTAGGTCATCAGCACATAAAACAAAGAAGTTGATTTTACAGTCACCTTTACCTGGAAGATTCTTCTTGTGTATCTCCAGGGGTAGAAAGCTCACTATCTTACAAAGTGACTCATCCTGGAATGGCTCAGATGGTTAGACATTCTCTCCTTATTTTAAGCTAATATCTATCTCCTTGTGACTTTTTCTCACTGATCCAAGTTATGCTCTCTGTAGTTATTTGAGGAAGTCTAATTCTTTATTAATTGTGAGAGTCAATATTTGATAACAGCATTCATTTCAACAACGTCTGGATGTGGTAAGGATGATGTATCATCATAATAATACAAGAGCTCAGGACGGTAGTCTGATGTATGGTAAGCCCTCAGCAGAAGGTAGCTCATCAGACTTTGGGGCTAGAAAGTCAAATCCCAGCTCTGCTACTTCCTATATGTAAGACTTGGGGCAAGTTACTTAACTTTTTTAACCCCAGTATACTTCTCTACAAAATGAGGATAAAATATACTTTATGAAGTTGTTTTGTTGTTGTTCAGTTGCTAAGTCTTTGACTACCCCATGGACTGTAGCCCCCCAGGTCCTTCAGTCCGTAGGATTTCCCAGGTAAGAACACTGGAGTGGATTGCCTTTTCCTTCTTCAGGGGATCTTCCTGACCCTGGAATTGAACCCATGTCTCCTGCATTGTCCAGCAGATTCTTTACCGCTGAGCCAACAGGGAAGACCAGAATTGTTTTGAATCAGTTCTAATTGAAAGGGATCATTATAGTTAACACAAATTATGTCCCTTACACAGCCAAATTTGCCATAAGATTCAGGAGAGACGTAGGAACCCAATGCTTTCTAAGGGATTCAGAGCCAAAGGGAACAAACCCTCAATAAGTAAGACATGGTATTTAGAAAACAATGGGTCGAACCCAGGAAAGAAATTATGGGAAATTCCAGAAGGTCGTTTGTGTAAAGGGCTAGAAAAGGAACAGTCTAGACAGGAAAAGGAAGAGAGGGACCCTAAAAATGTGAAATACAGGGGCTTATTAGAATACTTAATGTGATGAAACTTTAAAAATTTTTGACTTATTGCTTATAACAAATTGCAAGCAGAAAATAATGATACTTAGAAACTATTGGAACAGTATAAAACTGTACAAAAAATAATCATAGTATACTAGTTGGCACTGAAGCAAGAAAATTTAATACAGTCATAGTAATGTTGTTTTCTATCAAAAGATAGTGATGGAAGCATATTTGGGTGATAGAGAAAGAAAATGTGAGGGTGAAAGTATCAGTGAGCTAATCCTCATCTAGCTTGCTGCTGCTGCTGCTAAGTCGCTTCAGTCGTGTCTGACTCTGCGCGACCCCATAGACAGCAGCCCACTAGGCACCCCCGTCCCTGGGATTCTCCAGGCAAGAACACTGGAGTGGGTTGCCATTTCCTTCTCCAATGCATGAAAGTGAAAGGTGAAAGTGAAGTCGCTCAGTCGTGTCTGACTTTTCAAGATCCCATGGACTACAGGCAACCAGGCTCCTCAGTCCATGGGATTTTCCAGGCAAGAGTACTGGAGTGGAGTACCATTGCCTTCTCCTCATCTAGCTTAATAGGTGATAAATAACTAATGTTTATAACAAATTATTGAAGACATAGAAGACTGGAATATGGAGCAACTATCAAAATAAATAGCTAAAATATTAATAATTAAAAGTTGCTGTCTCTTGGAAGTAGAACTGGAAATTAGGAAGGGACATGAAGCATTCATTTATTCATTTAAAATTATGTATTTTCTCACCATGCTTGCAGTAGTGTTCTAGACACAGGATACACATCACTGGATAAGATAGTCAGAATCTCTGCCTTTAGAGGTTTTACCGTCTAGTTAAGAAAACAGACAGGCACGTGGACAAGTAGACAATTTCAGATAATGATGAGTATATTGAAGAAACAGAGTAAGGGAACAATGATGGGGGACAGCATATGTTATTTTCAATACGGTGGTCAGGAAAGGCCTCTCTTTGAAAGGGTAGCACTTGAACTTGAAGGAATAGGGAATGAGCCCAAGAAAGACCTGGAAGAAAACCTTCCTGATAGAGAGGCGTAGACCTGAGATGGTGGCGAATATAGCATATTTGGAGAAGAGCAAGAAGGCTAGCATGTCTGACTGTAAGAACAGAGAGACATGCACGAGATTGACTTGGAAAGGTAGCTATGGGCCAATCCTGTAAGCTTTGTCTGCTTTATGGTGTTTGGATTTTATTTCCTGTGAACAGAAGAAATTGGCATCGTAACTCATCTGCTTTATATTTTTTAACAGTCTCTTTGGCTGCTGCATGCAGAATGGGCTGTAGGAAAACTCAAGAGGATTTAAGAAAACCACCTGGGCAGGGGCAGAAATTTTTTCAAGGAAAAGACAAGAGTGGCTTGAACCATGGAGGTAGCAGAGGAGATGGAGGACATAGGTCAGGTTCTGTGCGTGTTTGGAAGGTTCAACAAATGGATGGCGATTTCTAGTGGCTCACATGACGGGTGTCAGAGGGAAAGAGGAGTAGGAAATGACTCCAAGCTGTTCTGGAATTGTTATTGAGGTGGGACATTCAGAAAACTAAGATCATGGCATCTGGTCCCATCACTTCATAACAAATAGATGGCGAAACAGTGGAAACAGTGAGGAACTTTATTTTTTGGGCTCCAAAGTCACTGCAGATGGTGACTGCAGCCATGAAATTAAAAGAGGCTTGCTCCTTGGAAGAAAACCTATGACCCACCTAGACAGCATATTAAAAAACAGAGACATTACTTTGCCAACAAAGGTCCATCTAGTCAAGGCTAGGTTTTTTCCAGGAGTCATGTATGGATGTGAGAGTTGGACTATAAAGAAAGCTGATGCTTTTGAACTGTGGTGTTGGAGAAGACTCTTGAGAGTCCCTTGGACTGCAAGGAGATCCAACCAGTCCATCCTAAAGGAAATCAGTCCTGTATGTTCATTGGAAGGACTGATGCAGAAACTCCAATACGTTGGTCACCTGATGGGAAGAACTGACTCATTGGGAAAGACCCTGATGCTGGGAAAGATTGAAGGTGTGAGGAGAAGGGGACGACAGTGGATGAGATGGTTGAATGGCATCACCAACGCTATGGACATGAGTTTGAGGAGGCTCCGGGAGTTGGTGATGGACAGGGAAGCCTTGTGTGTTGCAGTCCATGCGGTTGCAAAGAGTCGAACATGACTGAGTGACTGAACTGAATTGATAGTATTTCTGGGGAGAAAAATCAGAAGTTTAGTTTCAGACATGTTATGTTTGAAATGCCTTATTAAAGAATTGTTTTACTTTGCTGGCATTTTGGAGTTATTTGATATTTTAACACTGTGTGCTTCGTGCATGCTAAGTTGCTTCAGTCATATCAGACTCTTTGCAACCCTGTCAACTGTAGCCTGCCAGGCTCCTCCGTCCATGGGATTCTCTAGGCAAAAATACTGGAGTGGGTTGCCATTTCCTCCTTCAGGGAATCTTCTCAACCCAAGGATTGAACCTCTGTCTCTTATGTCTCCTGCATTGAGAAGCCGGTTCTTTACCACTAGTGCCACCTGGGAAGCCCTCAAACTATTCGTTTGCTGTAAATTTGAACTGCATTCTAGAAAAGGCATGCAAGAAAAATTTGCAAGAGGGAATACACACGCACACACATACACACCAGCATTCCCTTTGGGTGGACAGTTGCTCAGATCATATTCTCTGAAGCCATGAGGTTGTCTGATGATATTCACAAGAGGCTTTATCTCCAGGGAAGAGAAAAGTCCTTGGTCATTTGCTGAGGAAGTCTACGTTCTTCCCAAGGTCTCACTGCAGCCTCTGCGAGCTTCCAGAGGAGGGACAAGCCCTGTGGAGAATTTGTTGCAAGTCTGGGTGGGGTTTTCCTAAAGGACTGGAAAGGTCCTACTCTCTTCCTTGTCAAGATCAGTCCCATCCCTCTCATGCTTATTATTTTTTTTTTTTATCATGCTTAAAGTTGTCTGGAGATTACCCACTGACGTAGGAAATGATAACTTCTAGCACATAATCCAAGAAGTGGTTCTTGACCATTCATTTTCCTGGGATTTTCCCCTTGCCATTCTGGTAATCTGCTCCCATGCACCCCCTGCCCAGCCTTTTATTTTCAATTTCTTAAAAGTGGAAAAGTACCTGTAACATAAGAGCTTCCATCCTTACCATTTTTAAGTGTGTATTTCACTGGCATTAATTACATTTATATAGTTGTTATATATATGTGTTATATATATAATATATATATGTAACTATATAACTATATGTAACTATATAACAAATCATATATATAATATAGTTATATTATATGTGTATATAGTTACATATATGTTACATAATTACATTTATATAGTTGTTAACCATCACCATCATCCATCTCCAGAATTACTTTTAGCTTGCAAACTGAAACTCTGTACCCACTGAATAATAGTTAACTTCTCTACTAGTGTAGAACTACCTATTCCTGGCTTTAACTCTGTCAATTTTTGCTTTACTTATTTTGATAATCTGTTAGTATGTGTGTAAGATTTTATAATTGTTGTATCTTCTTGCTCCATTGAACATTTTATTAATATAGGCCCTTCCTTGTCACCTGTCTTTTGGTTTAGCATCTATTTAGTCCCTCTCCTCTGTTTCAGTTACTATTTGCATGACATTTTTTTTTCTGTCCTTTCACTTTTAACTTGGCTGGATGTGTCCTTAGATCTAAGGTAAGATTATTATAGAAAACATAGAGTTGGATCCTTTTATTTTAAAAAATACATTCAGTCAATCTATGTCTTTTGACTGGTGAGTTTAATCAATTTACAGTTAAAGTAATTACTGATAGGGAGGTACTTCCTATTGCTATTTTGTTGTGTGTGTGTGTGTGTGCGTGTGTGTGTGTGCGCGTGTGTGTGTGCGCGTGTGTGTGTGTGTGTGTGTGTGTGTGTGGTAGCATTTTTGTCCCTCATTTCCTCCCTTACTGTCTTTCTTTGTGTTCAGTTGATTTATTGTAGTGAAATGTTTTAATTCCCTTCTCATTTTCTTTTGTGTATATTGTATTTTTTGTTGTTTTCACAGGGATTACATTTAACTTCATGACATTATATCATTCCACAATGGCACCCCACTCCAGTACTCTTGCCTGGAAAATCCCATGGATGGAGGAGCCTGGTAGGCTGCAGTCCATGGGGTCGCTAAGAGTCGGACACGACTGAGCGACTTCACTTTCACTTCTCACTTTCATGCATTGGAGGAGGAAATGGCAACCCACTCCAGTGTTCTTGCCTGGAGAATCCCAGGGATGGCATAGCCTGGTGGGCTGCTGTCTATGGGGGCCCACAGAGTCGGACAAAATTGAAGCGACTTAGCAGCAGCAGCAGCAACTTCAATAATATACACAAACTCTTCTCATTTACAGATTTGTACTTAGCCTTTTTCAAGTTTGATGTACATCTTTGTACACTGTGTGTCCAAAAACATATATTTGTAATTTTTTTAAAGTATTCATTTCTTAAATAACAGAGAAAGCAAAATGTGGAGTTACAATGAAAGTTATAATCACACTATTAATAGCCTTCATAATTCTCCCTTTATTTCCTTTTACTGGGATATTTATTTCTTTATACAGTTTTGAGCTACTCTCCTTTGATTTCAGCCTACAGAACTCCCTTTAGGAGTCTTGGTTGACAATTTTATAGCACTTTGAAAATATCAGCTACTGCCTTCTGATATACTTCAAAGTTTCTGCTAAGAAATTTCCCTGATAATCTGATTGCTGATGCCTTGTACCTGACAAGTCACTTTCCTTGCTGCTTTTAAGGTTCTCTCTTTATCTTTCCACCATTTGATTATAGTTTGTCTCAGCGCAGCTGTCTCCGAACCCATCCTACATGAAGTCTGTTGAGCTCCCTGGATGTTTATAATTGTGTGTTTCTTCAAATATGATAACTTTTTGCCGCTGCTGCTTCAGATATTTTCTCTTCCCTTTTCTCCCTCTCTTCTCAGTGTGGGACTCCTCCTGCACATTTGTTGGTCAGGTTGATGATTGCCCGTAGACTCCCGGGCTCTCTTTATTTTTCTTCAGTCTTTTGCTTCTATTCATTAGACCCGGTAGTTTCAATCATCCTGTCTTCGAGTTCACTGATTCCTTTTTTTCTGCTGACTCAGCCCTGCCATTGAGTGCCTCTGATAAAGTTTTAAACTTTTGTATATTGTACTTTTTAGCTCCAGAATTTCTTTTTGGTTTATTTTTAGGTTTTCAATCTATGGATATTCTCATTTTGTTCAGACACTGTCTTCTTTTACATCTTTGTAACATGTTACAGTTCTTTGGACATCTTTAATACAGTTGTTCTAAAGTCTTTATCTAGTAGATTTCCCTGTAGTCTTCCTTGGGGACAGTTTCTGTTGGTGTATTTTTCTTTGGAAAGGTCATGCTTTCCTGTTTCTTTGTATGCCTTGTGATTTTATTTGTTGTTGCTGTTGTTGTCGAAAACTGAACATTTGAATCTAGTAATGTGGTGTGGAAAATTCTGAAAGAGATAGGAATATCAGACAACCTGACCTGCCTCTTGAGGAACCTGTATGCAGGTCAGGAAGCAACAGTTAGAACTGGACATGGAACAACAGACTGGTTCCAAATAGGAAAAGGAGTTTGCCAAGGCTGTATATTGTCACTCTGTTTATGTAACTTATATGCAGAGTACATAATGAGAAACGCTGGACTGGAAGAAACACAAGCTGGAATCAAGATTGCTGGGAGAAATATCAATAACCTCAGATATGCAGATGACATCACCCTTATGGCAGAAAGTGAAGAGGAACTCAAAAGCCTCTTGATGAAAGTGAAAGTGGAGAGTGAAAAAGTTGGCTTAAAGTTCAACATTCAGAAAACAAAGATTGTGGCATCTGGTCCCATCACTTCATGGGAAATAGATGGGGAAACAGTGGAAACAGTGTCAGACTTTATTTTTGGGGGCTCCAAAATCATTGCAGATGGTGACTGCAGCCATGAAATTAAAAGACGCTTACTCCTTGGAAGGAAAGTTATGACCAACCTAGATAGCATATTCAGAAGCAAAGACATTACTTTGCCAACAAAGGTTTGTCTAGTCAAGGCTATGGTTTTTCCTGTGGTCATGTATGGATGTGAGAGTTGAACTGTGAAGAAGGCTGAGCGCCGAAGAATTGATGCTTTTGAACTGTGGTGTTGGAGAAGAGTCTTGAGAGTCCCTTGGACTGCAAGGAGATCCAACCAGTCCATTCTGAAGGAGATCAGCCCTGGGATTTCTTTGGAAGGAATGATGCTAAAGCTGAAACTCCAATACTTTGGCCACCTCATGCGAAGAGTTGACTCATTGGAAAAGACTCTGATGCTGGGAGGGATTGGGGGCAAGAGGAGAAGGGGACGACAGAGGATGAGATGGCTGGATGGCATCACTGACTGGATGGATGTGAGTCTGAGTGAACTCCGGGAGTTGGTGATGGACAGGGATGCCTGGCGTGCTGCGATTCATGGGGTCGCAAAGAGTTGGACACGACTGAGCGACTGAACTGATCTGAATGTGGTAACTCTGGAAATCTGATTTTCCCTTTCCCCAGGGTTTGGTACTTTTTGTTTTTGTTTGCTTGCTGACTGTTGGAGACCATCTCCATGCTGGGGCTCAGCTGGAGATATATAGGTAAGGTCTTCTTAGGGTTTTTTTTTGAATCTTTGCTTTTCCCCAGGAATAGTCAGTGACTCTCTAACTTCCCCATACATGTAGTTTTTAATTTCCTAGTTTTTAGTGCCTGCCTTCCAAATGAGGGGGGAAAAAAGAGAAAAATTGAAACAAGGAGGGTGCTGGCCCTTTAAATCACCTGAAAATGCTTCGGAGAAGGGGAGGGGCTTATGGCACTGCAGAAGGGGGTATAATGCTGCCCACTTCTCTGTGGGCACCTCCATGATCAGAAGAAGCAATCTGTGAACATAACATAGATCCACAATATTTGGAGAACAGGTTTATTATAAGCCCATTTATAATAAGCTGCAAGTTCTTGCAAATTGCACACACTGAATTATTTTTGGACTTGTGTCAAAAAATCAATTTCTGTATAGATATTAGTCCATCTTGGGACTTCCTTTTCTGTTTCATTGATCTATGTAGCCATCCTTATGCCACAATCACACCACCATGTTCCTTGTAGTATTACATTAAGTGTAAAATCAGATAGCGCAAATCCTCCAACTTTGTTTTTCTTTTTCAAAATTATTTTGGCTGTTCATTGGGAGGAAGTATTAAAAATGTGCATAGGGGTCAAGGAGCCTCCTAGGAAGAAATCATCTGAAATCCCCTTTCTTTTGGTAGCTTCATGTCATTGGAGAGCCACAAGTGGGAAAGCACATCAGGAGCCTAGGGTACAACTCATTAGGCTGGAAGGGACATTCTAGGTGGGTTAGTAACTTTAGTTCAACTCAAAGGGCCTGAGAGCTGGACTTCTAGCACAACTCGTGGCTATATTTGGAAAGCCCTAACCAGCCTTAACTGCCCAGTGGAAATGAGGGCTGAGCCTGTGAACAAGAGCTAAGGGAACTGTAATCATGGAGGTCATCCATGTGGGTGCCACTGCAGTGCTGCTGATCTGGGCCAACAAAGACTTAATGCAGTACTGGACACATGTTGCTTCTCATCTTGGAATGTGCCCATGAATCGCTTGCAGATCTTCTTAGAGTGCACTTTCAGCAGGTCTGAGATGGGGCTGAGACTCTGCATTTCTAACATCCCTTCCAGGAATGCGGATGCTGCTGGTCTGTGGATCACATCCTGAGCAGCAACCTGTACAGGACAGCGGTCAATAGCAATACTTAGCAGCAGTAACAAAAGTTATAACCGTGGCCATAATTAGACTGGTCAGACTTCTCAGTCTCTGTTTCTGGGTTCTTTATGTGTTGTTCCCTTTGGCTTCTGAAATAAGGATAAGGAGGAGAAGCAGAATGGGACCTAATAAGTTATTATGGTTTTCAAGCAGTGTGGAGACCTATGACAGAATTTGGTGACAGAGGTATTAGGGGAACAGTGAATGAAAATCATAGAAGTAAGCTAGTGAAATGGGTTGTAACCTATTAAATTCTCAGTATTGCCTCACCAGACTTTACAACTCTTGACTCTAACACCTGAAATGAAGATTTAGGCATTTTAATGGCCCTGGGTGGAAAGAAATGGGCTGCCAGAGTAGTGATAGAGACTATTTTTTCAAAATAAACTTTCAAATATGAATTGCTCTCTGCTAATGCTGTTTGAAGAATTGCTCACTTAGAGGTGTTTCAAGACATTCAGCAATGGGAGAAGATTTTATTTCAAAGACTAAAGTGTATCTTGAATGTCACATATTAGACACTGATTCGGAAGAATGAATGGACGAGTGAATAAATGAATGCAGGTGATGATGAAACAGAGAGTTTTCTAAATCTAGTTAGATTTCTATTGACTATGTTTTGAATATCTAGCAAAATACAAGACAGGGTATAATGATTTGCCATTTAATTTTAATCATTTCATTGTGGAGCTTCTTGCAACATGCTTTTGGAATGCAAAACATTCATCTCAGAATTAAATGGCAGTAAAATCCACTTACTCAAGACGTCCAAAGAAAGACACGCAGCTCAGCTCTGATCCTGCATCCTGAGAAAGGAGTGTGTTTATTAAGACATATACAACTTTGCTGTTCATTTGTCCTACATGATTTTCCTGGAGCCCTGATGATGAGGCAAACGCTATCTACTTTTCTTAAAAATGCCTCTGAGTCATGACCACCAGGAGGTAACATGGGTCTGAGAGATAAATAGCCTACTTTAATGACCCTGGAAATCTTGCCTTAAAAACAAAAACAAAAAAGCCCCAGTGGGAGAGTTTCTCTGCTCCTCTGCTTTTCCAGTATAATTTAACAATATTTATTGTGTGGCTACTTTATCCCAGGACTTGATGACAGGGATATAAAGAGGGGAAGATTCGTGGATTCTCAGGGGGCTCACAATCTTGTGGGAGAGATGGAGACATACACAGACATGAACAATATATAGTGAGTACAAAGAGAAGATGTTCAGACTGTCTTGGGAACAGAGGAAAAACAACATGTTTTCATGATCAAGGAAGACTTCACTGAGAAGATGACATGTGAGATGGATCTTGAGGGGTAAATGGGGTTTTGACAGCAAAGAGGAGAGGCATTTCATACTCACAGAACAGCAGATGTTCATATAAAGGTGTAGAAATGTGGAAGAAGATGTTTAAAGTTGTAGAAATCTTGGTGAGACTTGGGAATGCTCTCAGATCTCCAGGGCTGGGAAGCCTCTGTTGATATCTAGATGACCTGACATTAGGACTTACATGCTATCCATAAGGAAAAAAGTTAAAACTTCAACAAAGTTTCAATAGAATAAGTTTCAGATCCTTCTCCCAACTCTATCTCAAAGTAGGTTTGGGGTTCATTTCCCAGATTGGTAATCAAAAAAGGGACACAGAGTAAGGCTTCATAAGGTGATGTTTTTCCTTTGTCCTTTATCGGGAATAAGGGACCTTGAACATTTGGGATGCTTGGCTACATGGATGTTGGTGGGGGATAGGGAGGCCTGGCGTGCTGCGATTCATGGGGTTGCAAAGAGTTGGACATGACTGAGCGACTGATCTGATCTGATCTGATCTGAATATTTTAGATGCAAGTGACAGAAAGCCCAACCCAAACACGCTTATGTTCCCAGGATGTGGGAGATCACAGAAGGTCATCATAGAGGCTGCCCACAACCGCATGGACTATGTCCAAGGGAGAATGGCCAGGTTCTATGCCAAGAAGACCAACTCACTTTTGGGTCTAGAAGAACCCACCTATGGCCACCAGGCAGTGGGGATCGGGGGCGTGACTGCAGAATGTGCCACCACAATACCCTTCTCAATTTAAGAGCCACAAAATAAAAAAAAAGTCCTATTCCTCCTTTGAGTTCTTATTCCTCCACATCCAAAGAGCTATTTCCTCTGAGAAAAACTTCTGGGTTCTGCATTCCTCCTCTAGACAAGTGGCTGGACTTACATCTCATTCCCCTGGTGAGAGTGTATCTCCCTGGGTTACAGCTATCCGTTTAGCTGTGCCATCAGACTGTGAGCTCCCGGAGGGTGACCACTGTGCCAGGCATGTGGGACATAGTGGTGAATAAAAGACAGATAAGGCCCTATTCCATATGAAACCCCAAGCTGATGGGAGAGTTAGTCATTAGTGTGATAATTACATAAACAACTTGAAATCATGATGAGTGCCGTGAATCCAAAGTCCAGGTGCCAGAAAAGAGCCGCAACATAGAGAGCTCCGATCTGACTTGCCTTTGTGTTCATCTGTGTGCGCGCATGCTCAGTCGCTTCAACTGTGTCTGATTCTTTGTGACTCTATGGACCGTAGCCCGCCAGGCTCCTCTGTCCATGAGAGTCTCCAGGCAAGAATACTGGAGTGGGTTGCTATACCCTCCTCCAGGGGCTCTTCCTGAGCCAGGGATTGAACCCACGTCTCCTGTATCTCCAGCATTGCAGGCTGGGTACACTCTTTACCCACTGAGTGACCTGGAAAGCCCATTCATGTGTATATCACCAGCTTACAGCACTGAGCAAGGCCCAGACCAGGCATTGAGCAAATGTTTCTTATATGAAGGAATGAAACAAAGAAAGAATCTTTCAAAAATATGTTTATGTTTAGTCTTCCTGGTTGGAATATATATTCTTTGAACATGGGTACTGTTGCCTAGCTCGTATAGTCCATATAATTTAAGCTTAGCAAATAGATCAAGAGTTTGGCTTAATATGTTATTTATTTTCAATTATTATAATTATTATGCTTAATATGCTATGCAGGATTTTTTGTTGTAAATGGCAGAAACCCAGGTCAGATGAGTTCCAGCAAAAAAGGGAGTTGATTATACCTGGGAAGTCCCGGGGCAGCACAGGCATCAGCCACGGGTCCTCAGTGTCATCTGTACCTGAAAGCCCCCATCTCTTGACTCTGCTGTCCATGAAGTCTCAGACAGGCTCCTTTTAGGTGGTGACAGAGGTGACCACTAGCTGTTCTAGGTTTAATAACCACAGCCAATGGAGAGCAGCACTTTCCTGAAAGCTCCAGCAAATTCCCAAGCTTGGCTCCTATTCTTCCAGCTTGGCGCTCTGTTCTCATCTAGAACAGTGGGATGCAGGATCACCTTGGTCAGGCCTGGGTCACGTGGCCACACTGCTGTCAGGGCACTGAATGCCTCCTGCCCCGCCCCTACTGCAACCACATGGCCTGAGACTAGGTCAGAGGTGGTTTTGCATGGAGACACTGAGCTGCCAAAAATCTCTATCTAGATTTGCTTACACTCTAGGAGATGCAAAAGAGTATGACTCTTTAGATGGCAAAATCAAAGGCTCAAAATAAACTTTTACATAAACAGACAAAGAAAAGCCTTTCTACTATGATTGCAGAGTAGAGTTTCATGTTCTATAAAAGATCTAAAAATGAAAACTGAGTTAGATTGCTACATTTTATAACCTGCCATTTTCAGACAATGGATAAGTACTAATTATTTCTCCCACAACCCCTTGAAAGGCAAATAGTGCTATTAAAATAAACCTCTCACAGATTAAACAACGGAGAGGTTGTGACAACATCTGTACCAGAGATAAGACCCAGGCGTGTGCTCTGTCACTCCAGTCATGTCCGACTCCTAGTGACCCCATGGACTGTAGCCCACCAGGCTCCTCTGTCCTTGGTATTCTCCAGGCAAAAATACTGCAGGGGGTTGCCATGCCCTCCTCCAGGGGATCTTCCCAAGCCAGGGATTGAACCTGTGTCTCCTGCATTGCAAGTGGATTCTTTAACCACTGAGCCACCTGGGAAGCTCAAATTAAGACTGGTATTAATGGCTTAAGAGCTCTGGGGTCATAAATTCTGGGTTAAACCATCCCTCTGTCTCTAAGAGGCATAAATAAACCTCTTCATCTTCCTGGGCCATGATGATATAGCCCCCAGAGGCCTCTAAAGAGGGCCAAAACATATTTTTTTTTTTTTAATTTTATTTATTTATTTTTTTTCTTTGCTTCTTTTTTTTTAAATTTTATTTCATTTTTAAACTTTACATAATTGTATTAGTTTTGCCAAATATCAAAATGAATCCGCCACAGGTATACATGTGCTCCCCATCCTGAAACATATTCTTAAATGTAAAACTGATGGTCATGCCATTTCTTCAGCCAGCCAATCAGTGTATATTTGCCCTGGCACTAGAGATAAGAGTCTTGTGCTTGAGATACACGAGCCAAAACCAGCTGCGTAAATAAAAGATTGTGAAGAGATGTGTAGTTATTGTGATAAAAGCCCATTCCTAGGCATCTGAGGAGGGAGAAACTGATTCCCCTAGTAGGTGTGGAGGCTAGTTCACAAAGCCAGGGGCTAAGGCTTGAAGGATGTGTGGACACTCACAGGGTGAAAAGTGAGAGAGGCAGGTGACAAACGCTGGGACACGTGCCTGCCCAGCTCAGCTCACAACCCCTCCCCTCTAGACTGGCCCTCTGCAGCCATGATTCCCAGTGCTTGGCCTGTCTCTGCCTGGCCGCAGCTGGCTGGACCAAGGTGGATAGCTGACCCAGGACACAGTCTATTGGCTGAATGGAGCCAATTAGATTTTCTTTCTTGGGAATTTGAAGTTGAAAACTTGGGTCAGAGAAAAGAAAATGTTGGACCTTCAAGGCCATGTCAGCTTGGGCCACAGCTGCCATGCAGAGGCGGTCCATTGGGATTTTCTACATTGATGTATAAATAGAAGGTTTGCAGAAAAATCTGGAGAATGAGAGTGAATAGAAGAGCAGAGTGAGAGACCCTAGGGCCCAGACACACACACACACACACACACACACACACACACACACACGCAAGCACAAACATGTGAAGAGAGTAGCTGCACCTAGCTTCAGGGCCTGTCTTATAATGAATCATTTTTAATTAAAGCTCAAGATTTTTATTTGTTTATAACAAACAAACCTTGACGCAAATGGTTTTCTGGACACTAGCACAAGCAAAGTCCTAGATGTGCAATCTCTTAATTCATGCTATTTTTCTCCCCTCCTCTTATTGTATATACTTTAAGTTCTTTCCTCCTCCTCCTTCTCTCACAGAGCTAATCTTTTCTGATGTTTGCTCACATTTTTTGAGGCTTTTTTGGAAAATGAACAATAGCTTCACATTATCTGTCCCACCATTACCATTATCATCATGTTAGTACACAAAATTACAAAAAAAAAAAAAGTCACATTTGAAAATTTTCTTTAAGTCACGTTCAGTCTAACTTGGAACTTCCGTCCACCTGGTTGCTGGGAATTTTCACCTCAGCTACTGTCACTACAAACAAAGCTAGTGGAGGTGATGGAATTCCAGTTGAGCTATTTCAAATCCTGAAAGATGATGCTGTGAAAGTGCTGCACTCAAATGCCAGCAAATTTGGAAAACTCAGCAGTGGCCACAGGACTGGAAAAGGTCAGTTTTCATTCCAATCCCTAAGAAAGGCAATGCCAAAGAATGCTCAAACTACTGCACAATTGCACTCATCTCACACGCTAGTAAAGTAATGCTCAAAATTCTCCAAGCCAGGCTTCAGCAATATGTGAACCATGAACTTCCTGATGTTCAAGCTGGTTTTAGAAAAGGCAGAGGAACCAGAGATCAAATTGCCAGCATCCACTGGATCATGGAAAAAGCAAGAGAGTTCCAGAAAAACATCTATTTCTGCTTTTTTGACTATGCCAAAGCCTTTGACTGTGTGGATCACAATCAACTGTGGAAAATTCTGAAAGAGATGGGCATACCAGAACACCTGATCTGCCTCTTGAGAAATTTGTATGCAGGTCAGGAAGCAACAGTTAGATCTGGACATGGAACAACAGACTGGTTCCAAATAGGAAAAGGAGTTCGTCAAGGCTGTATATTGTCACCCTGTTTATTTAACTTATATGCAGAGTACATCATGAGAAACGCTGGACTGGAAGAAACACAAGCTGGAATCAAGATTGCTGGGAGAAATATCAATAACCTCAGATATGCAGATGACACCACCCTTATGGCAGAAAGTGAAGAGGAACTCAAAAGCCTCATGATGAAAGTGAAGGTGGAGAGTGAAAAAGTTGGCTTAAAGTTCAACATTCAGAAAACAAAGATTGTGGCATCTGGTCCCATCACTTCATGGGAAATAGATGGGGAAACAGTGGAAACAGTGTCAGACTTTATTTTTCTGGGCTCCAAAATCACTGCAGATGGTGACTGCAGCCATGAAATTAAAAGACGCTTACTCCTTGGAAGGAAAGTTATGACCAACCTAGATAGCATATTCAAAAGCAGAGACATTACTTTGCCAACAAAGGTTTGTCTAGTCAAGGCTATGGTTTTTCCTGTGGTCATGTATGGATGTGAGAGTTGGACTGTGAAGAAGGTTGAGCGCCGAAGAATTGATGCTTTTGAACTGTGGTGTTGGAGAAGAGTCTTGAGAGTCCCTTGGACGGCAAGGAGATCCAACCAGTCCATTCTGAAGGAGATCAGCCCCGGGATTTCTTTGGAAAGAATGATGCTAAAGCTGAAACTCCAGTACTTTGGCCACCTCATGTGAAGAGTTGACTCATTGGAAAAGACTGTGATGCTGGGAGGGATTGGGGGCAAGAGGAGAAGGGGACGACAGAGGATGAGATGGCTGGATGGCATCACTGACTGGATGGATGTGAGTCTGAGTGAACTCCGGGAGTTGGTGATGGACAGGGATGCCTGGCGTGCTGCGATTCATGGGGTCGCAAAGAGTTGGACACGACTGAGCAACTGATCTGATCTGATCTGACTGTCAGGTCACTATTAATCAAGGCTGCTATAGGAACGTGTGAAGTCCTGCCACATCCTGGGTGCTGCCAGCATCCTTCACTGCTCACCATGACTTGCTTAGTCTGCAAGAGACCCTTCCTCACTTCCCAAACTGCCCTCAGAGGTATGCCCTCTCTCCCTTCCCCATGCATAATCCCCTTAATGGATACCTGTTCTGGAAAGCAAACACCCAGAAGGCAGATCTTGGAGGAGACACTGGAATAAAAATGAAAATCTCTTTAACATACCATCCAGATAACATTGCTTGAATGGTTAGTTGAACGTATAACCATAAGTCAGGTATTGTTCTAAGAGGGTTATTTTCCCCCAATTTTTAACAAAACTGTGATAAGATGTATATATAACATATGCTGGGGAACACATGTATGCCTGTGGCGGATTCATTTTGATATTTGGCAAAACTAATACAATTATGTAAAGTTTAAAAATAAAATAAAATTAAAAAAAAAAAAAAGAAAGTTTTATGGGCTCCCCTGATGGCTCAAATGGTAAAGAGTCTGCCTACAATGCAAGAGATCCTGGTTCAATTCCTGCGTTGGGAAGATCCCGTGAAGTAGGGGATGGCTACTCACTCCAGTATTCTTGCCTGGCGAATTCCATGGACAGAGGAGCCTGGAAGGCTATAGTCCATGGGGCAGCAAAGAGTCAGACATAACTGAATGTTTAACACAAGCGTTTTACACACTTTATTTCATTTTAACCTGGATATTGCATCAACTCTGGGTAATATACACTGTAATATACTGAATGCATCTGAGCCACCAGGGAAGCCCAGTATACTGTATATGCCATATTATCTCTATTGAAGACGAGGACATTATGGTTTAGCAAGTTTAAGTAGCATTCCCAAAGCCGCCCATGAGGATACAGCAGTGCAGACCTCCACACCGGGTCAGTCTTACCCTGGAGTCTTCATCCGTGCTCTAGCTGATTCAACTGAAGGACATTATAAGAAGTGGTGTGCCCGTGGCGGGTTCATGTCAGTGTATGGCAAAACCAATACAATATTGTAAAGTAATTAGCCTCCAATTAAAATAAATAAATTTAAAAAATAATAAAATAAAAATAATAATTAAAAAAAACCTGAAAAGTAAAAAAAAGAAGTGGTCTTTCACCTCTGCAAACAAAAGGTATGTGAGTCCTCTGAGTTAGGTGCTCCTAAAAGCTCCATTTCCGGAATTCTGTTGGTGCCATTTCTGGGGCTTTTCAGAGGAATTTGAAAATAGAAAAAAATGAAAATTTTACATCTTGAAAGGCCACTGTGTTTAACTTGAGATAATTCTTGTTCCATTAAGAAGGTTCACAGTCCCAAAGTGAGTTCTAAAGAGAGCGTCTTGATGTGAAGCCTGCCGTGGGCCTGGGGTCAGTGTTCTGGGATGGCTGACCAGGCTGGTCAACTTATCAGAAACCAATGGTGAAAAGCAGTAAGGTTCATTTTCTCCCAATGAGGTGCTGTCGATGAGAGGGGGAACCCCTGTGATGTGGCTGGAGGCGGCATCTCTGATCAGAAGTCATACCAGGATGTCCGCTGTGCGTCGTGGAGGGGACAGCCTACAGGACAGGGACCTCTAGTGGGCTGCACTCTTGCATCCCCCAGAAGTCATACACTGAAGCTCTAACCCCCTACGTGACGTGTGAGGAGGGGAGATGGTTAGGTCAGTGAGTGGCGTCCTCAGGAACGGGATTAGTGCTCTCATGAGACCCGTGGTCCCTGTCTGTCTCTCTGCCATGTGAGAACACAGCAAGAAGGTGCGTGTCTACAAGCCAAGTGGGGAGCACAGACAAGTTTCCTACTGATGGTTTCTTTGCAGTGCCATTTTTGTCACGTTGAGTAAGTGAGTCTGTAAAGGCAGCCCCTCCTTAAATCTAAATTTATTGAAATAAAAATGGCAAATGTGGAAAAAGCGGAAACAGTGGCAGATTTTATTTTCTTGGGCTCCAAAATCACTGCAGACAGTTACTGCGGCCATGAAATTAAGACCCTTGGAAGGAAAGCTATGGCAAACCTAGACCGCATATTTAAAAGTGGAGACATCACTTTGCCTACAAAGGTCCGTCTTGTCAAAGCTATGGTTTTTCCAGTAGTCATGTAGTGATGTGAGAGTTAGACCAAGTAAAGGCTGAGTGCCAAAAATTGATGCTTTCGAACTGTGGTGCTGGAGAAGATTCTTGAGAGTCTTGGACAGCAAGAAAACCAAACCAGTCAATTCTAAAGGAAATCAACCCTGAATATTCATTGAAAGCAGTGATGCTGAAGCTGAAGCGCCATAGTTTGCCCACCTGATTTGAACAGCTGACTCATTTGGAAAGGCCCTGATCCTGGGAAAGTTTGAGGGCAGGCGAAGGGGGTGACAGGGGATAAGATGATTGGATGAAATCATTGACTCAATGCAAATGAGTTTTATTAAACTCTGGGAGATAGTGAAGGACAGGGAAGCCTGGCGTGCTGCAGTCCATGGGGTCTCAAAAAGTCAAACATGATGTAGTGACTGAACAACAACAAAATAAAAATATCGGCAAAACCTCACTTTTCTTTTTATGTTCACAGGAGGCCAAATACATTTGATTTTTTAAAAAATGTCCCGCTTTGTTACTTACCATCTCAGTACTAAAAGGACAAGTCACATGTGCTTGACAGAAAATGGACATAAAGCTAGGGTTCCTAGGGCCCAGTTGACAGCATCACATGAGTGTTGCTTGAGGCAGAGTAGCTCCTGTCCCTACTACTATTACTGAAAGAAACTGGAGGAAAGAGGGAAGAGAGAAAAGAAGGAGCAGGAAAGAGAGGAGGTGGGGAGAGAAGCACGTGAAGGCTTAGCTGAGCAGAGCAGCAGGCGGAGGCATTCAGCTTCCTGGGAGGAAGGAGCATGTGCTTCATAACAATGGCATTGAGCCTACTGACTCTTCCCTGGGTGCTAACTCAGCTCAGGCGTGGGTGCCAGGGCCTGCATGGGCCCTCAGACACAAACAGGCTTCTCCTGGTTGTGACCATAGTCCTTGCTCATGGGCCTGGCACCAGTGGGGGACGAGACAAATGACAACTGGGACAATCAAACGGGAAGGGTCTGCATTGCATGACGGGCTCGGTGGTGGGCATTCGTCCATCCTTGATGTTGAGGACTGATGAAGACTGATGCTCAGTAGAGGGAAGAGAGCCTGCTGTTGGCTGAGGCCTGGCCATGGGACTAACATGGGGCCTGTGACCACTGGAAGAATACTCAGAATCTCAAGAAGCAGGAATTTTGAATGAATCGAACCCCCTCCATGGCAGCCACCACAGCTATGACAAAGGAGGTGTGCTTGGACGGAGGTGGTGGGTCCCCAGGGCTATGGAAGTGGCCCACTTAGCCCAACGCAGGGGACCCTGAGAGCAACCCCGGGAGGGCAGGAAGTCTGACCTGTCCTGGTCGCAGCTGAATGCTCAGTGCCTGGAGCGTGGCCGATACCCGCAGTCAGTGTCTCTGCCGTAAATGCTCAGTGACAGTGAAGATGCAGATGAGCCAGATCGGGGCTGTAGAGTTCACACCCCCAGCCTCTGCAGCATCCAAGAAGCCAAACCAAAGCACCTCTAGCGACCTTCCCAGAACAGTCGGGACTTGATCAATGACTCTGGGCTTCCCTATTTTAGAGCCTGCTTCCAATTCAGAACCAATCAGGGAATGCCAAATATGCTCCCCAAACCATCATCTCAGGGACCTCAGTCTAGTTAGCCCACCTCCAGCCTCCCTACGCCAACAGCTTCCAATCAGAGATAGTCTCTTCCCTTCTCCCCACTCCCCTGCCTGCTTTCACATCTCTGCCCAAGTGAGGTGATGGTGGCTGACCCCCCATCACTTCCTCTGCTGGTGGCAACTGTCTAAGCAATTGTAACCCCTGCCTCTCAATGAATTCATACAGCGATCCTCCCAGGAATGTGATTTCCATTCCACAATTGAAGAAACCGAGGTCAGAGATGTATGACTCGCCAGGACTAAAATCCAGGGATATTTGACCCCAAAGCCCTGTGCTCTTTTCCTAGCTTGGTGTCAAATCGGGTACCATATTGCTTTTTGCAAAGAATTGCAAGTGGTTTTCTTTCAGTTTTTCCCAGCTCCTTCTGACTGCCACAATGACGATGCAGAGAAACTTAAAATAACTGTAGGATTTGTCCTTGGGGAGGCTTTCTGCCTGCACCACTCTCATCAGATCTGACTAATGTTCCCAGGTTGGGCAGATGTCTCTGAGCCCTTCACTTCTATGCAGAATCCTCTGTGAGGTGGATTGTGTAAAATCCACCTGTGTTGTGAAATGGGTTGAGATGTTTTAGGCAGCCTTGTGTTACTTCTGAGAGCATTCTTGTGGGGCAAGCTGCATAGAAGTGGATTAATTGGACTCCTTCATTCATTACTTGGACTTCCCTGGTGGCTCAGATGGTAAAGAATCTGCCTGCAATGCAGGAGATCCAGGTTTGATCCCTGGGTCAGGAAGATCCCCTGGAGATGGGAATGACAACCCACTCCAGTATTCTTGCCTGGCAAATTTCATGGACGGAGGAGCCTGGTGGACTACAGTCCATGGGGTCACAAAGAGCTGGACACGACTGAGTGACTAACACGTTCATTACCTGAAACCTTACCTTTACTGAGCACCAGCTGTATGCCAGGCCCTGTGTGCTGCGTGGGGCATGAGGCCCGCAGACCACCTGCACCAGGATCCTGGTCCCCATCCCAGACCTCCTTGAGTCGGTCTCTCCTGGGAGGCCTGAGGGTCTGCATTTTTAAAAAGCTCTTGGGGGACTGTTATGTTTTCTAAAGCTGGACAGCCACTGGCTTCAGGAACAGGTGGCCCAGTTGAGGAGCTCACATTGAGATACGTAGCCAAAGTCATCGGTCTAGTTTTGAGTTAACTTGGGTTGGCCTCAGTTCCTCTTTATTCTACTCAATCTGGCTAAATGTCAAGCTCTCCTCACACCTCTCTGCCTTTGCACATGTGTTTCCTGCCATCAGGAATGGCCTTTCTCTCATTCTCCACTTGGTAAGTTCATATGCATCCTTCAAGAGCTATCTCCAACATTCCCTTCTCTGGAAAGACATCCCTGACTCCACTCTCCTGTCCCAGAAAATTCTCGTGGTATTTTAGGTATCTTTCTTTTGAAATGGACATATTCTGCCAAGGCCTCATGACAAGAGACATCCTATTCCAAAGTGAGGTGAAAAAACATGTTGCATCACTAACATGGGAGGAACTCAAAACCCAGTTATGCTTCTATTAACGCCTATGCTATGCTAAGTCACTTCAGTCGTGTCCAACTCTGTGTGACCCCACAGACGGCAGCCACCAGGATCCCCCATCCCTGGGATTCTCCAGGCAAGAACACTGGAGTGGGTTGCCATTTCCTTCTCCAGTGCATGAAAGTGAAAAGTGAAAGTGAAGTCGCTCAGTCGTGTCCGACTCTTAGCGACCCCATGGACTGCAGGCTACCAGGCTCCTCCATCCACGGGATTTTCCAGGCAAGAGTACTGGAGTGGGGTGCCATTGCCTTCTCCGCTATTAACGCCTGCCTCCCATTAAAGGTGGAACAAATCTAGGAACTCACAGAATTCTTTCTGCAGTTCTCAAACCTGCCAGAGTCTTCTCCATAACAGCCTCACATCTGCCTGACCATCCTTCCCAAGCACCCCTCCATCCCTTCGCTTCAACCTACAGAAGTCTTCCTCATCCCACGGGTCTCTGGGATGCTTTCATGACCCCCCTGTCCTGCTCCAAGGAGGAAAGGGCTACCCTGGTGCACTCTTTCCCAGTTCCCTGCCTGTTTCTCTTCTAAGACTGATCTTAATAACAGTTACAAATTTATCAGCATGGTGATTTGTGTAGCCCTTCATCCACCGCTACTTAGTGCGGACCTGTGATCGGACGAGGAATTTGCACCAGAATGCCAATCACAAGAATACTGCTTTTGTGGAGAAAGTCTTGCTATGGAGTATTCTCCATAGCAAGTGGACTATTGTCCATGGCCCTAAACAATGTGCACAGGTGATCTGGCACACTTCCTAGCACAAGCTACAGTGGGTGGGATAGATGGCCACGGATTTCAGACCATAGTTTAGGATCTGCTACCCTAGATCATGACCTGGTGCCGCTGTTGTTCAGAGTATAGTTACTGGAGCTACACTCCCTGGGTTCAAATCCCAGCTTTGCTATTTACCGTGTGACTTTGGCAAGACAACTTTGCTTCAGTTTTATCTCTGTGAAATGGCTGTAATAATATTACCTTCCTCATACATTGGTCAGGAGTATTAAGTGAGTCTTTGGAAACAGAGTGCTTAGAACAGTACCTGGCAGATAGCTGGTACTTTGCATGCATAGCTATCATCGCTAGAAGCTCTGTAAGAGCAGGAATGACATCCACTGGCATGCGGCAACGATGCTCAGGAGCGTGTGTTCTTGAACAAATGAGTAAATGAGGGTTCTGTTACTTGCCCTGATCTCTTTCATCCACTGCTATTCACAGTGTTGCCCCTGTGGCTAGATAAGGAGTTTGTACCAGCGTATCAGTCACAATAATATTTCTTCACTGAGAAAGTCTTGCTGTGGAGGAGATGTCAGCTGAACTCAATAGTGTGCAAAGAAGCTGGTGCACTTTCTAGCACAAGCTAAGAAAACACAGACTATCTCCAAACTCAGGTTATCACATTGGCTTGGCGCTCCCTTGGATGGCTCCACTTGTGAAGAATCTGCCCCTTGAATGGAAATGATAGTAGCACTGACCCTGTAGGGCTGTTGGAATTAACCAGTCAAAGCATGTCATGCATGTTACCAGAAGACATGCCTGGTACTCAGTTAAGGCTCGGCAACTATTTAGCTGCCCTTATTGTTGTTATTTTTTCCTGAATATTTCAAAGGAAAATTGTTCACAATTCTTTTTAGCTTCCCTACAATGACTCTGAGAGCTCTTAAAACACAAACGTAATCTTGGCATCAATTCGTTCCCTTGTGCCTTGAAGTCTTCAAGACAAAGTTTAATCAGAATCATATATATTCTTGCCTGGATGTATAAGCTGTCCCAAACGCTTATATTCATGCACCTTATTTTTTAATCTTCACCCCACTTGTGAGAGGTAGGTAACACTATAATCCCATTTTATCAATGAGAAGACTGAGGTAAACGAGGTTAAACCAAGCTCCCAGATACAGCATGAGGGACCTTTACAGACCTGGCCCCTCCATGCTCATCTCTCTTTCCCAAGAATGCTCAAGTGCACAGTACTTCTCCCCATCTCAGTCTGGAGTCTCCTGTCTCCGGGATTTTGCCCATGGTGTTCCCTTCACCTGGAACACTTTCTCCCTGACCTTTATCTGGAAAACTCATATGTATTGAAACCTCAACCTGAACATCATCTTTGGATTGCTTCCCTGGCCTTCCACTCCGAAACAGAGTTTCTTAGTTCTTCCTCTTGGCTCCTGTAACCCTAGGTTGATCTTCTGGTCCTGTGGCTATTACACTGAATTCCATGTGTTTCCTGGTATGAGAGTTCCTCTAGGAAAGGAACTGAATACTGTTTTTCTTTGTGTCCCCAGCCCCGAGCACAGTTCAGGCACCGAAAAAGACAATAAAGAAAGGTTTGATGAATAACTGGATTAATTGATCTTCCCAACATTTAAAACTCAACATTCAAAAAAACGAAGATCATGGCATCCGGTTCCATCACTCCAGGGCAAATAGATGGGGAAACAATGGAAACAGTGACAGACTTTATTTTCTTGGGCTCCAAAATCACTATGGATGGTGACTGCAGCCATGAAATTAAAAGACACTTGGTCCTTGGAAGAAAAGCTATGACAAACCTAGACAGAGTATTAAAAGGCAGAGACATTACTTTGTTCACAAAGGTCATATAGTCAAAACTGTGGTTTTTCCAGTAGTCATGTATGGATGTGAGAGTTGGACTGTAAAGAAAGCTGAGTGCCGAAGAATTGATGCCTTCAAACTGTGGTGTTGGAGAAGACTTTTTAGAGTCCTTTGGACTGCACAGAGATTCAACCAGTCCATCCTAAAGGAAATCAGTCCTGAGTATTTATTTATTCTATCACTCAGTACCTGACATGAAAAGTCAAAGCTGGATTTACTGCTTACTGGAGTAAGGGCAGCCATCCTGGTCACGCAGTTCTCTGAGCAGAGCAGACTCCTGATTTTGTACAAGGCTTTGGGGAAGCATGTATTGAAGACACTGGCTGACTTTTTTTAAATCAAAATACAGTTTCCTGGTGACTCAGAGGTTAAAGCGTCTGCCTGCAATGCGGGAGACCTGGGTTCAATCCACAACTGAGTGACTAACACTTTCACTTTTTCACATAGTTGATGCACAATATTATGTAAGTTACAGGGGTCCAACATAGTGATTCATAATTTTTACAGGTTATATTTCATGTATAGTTATTGACTGTGTGTTGTACACTGTGTGCTTATAACATTTTATTTTTGAGAGCCTTTAAAAATGTATGGGAGTCTAGTTGATTTACAATGTTGCAGCAGTTTCAGGTACGCAGCAAAGTGAATCAGTTACACCTGTACATATGCCCACTCTTTTTCAGATTCTTTTCCCATTTTGGCCACTACAGAGTACTGAGTACACTTTCCTGTGCTATACAGCAGGTTCTTATTAGTTATTTACTTTCTATATCCTGGGTATGTTAGTTGTTCAGTCTTGTCTGACTCTTTGCGACCCGAAGGACTGTAGCCTTCCAGGCTCCTCTTGTCTGTGGAATTCTCCAGGCAAGAATACTGGAGTGGGTAGCTATTCCCTTTTCCAGGGGAATCTTCCTGACCCAGGAATCAAACCCAGGTCTCCTGCATTGCAGACAGATTCTTTACTGTCTGAGCCACTAGGGAAGATCCATGCTGCTAAGTCTGATGCTAAGTCACTTCAGTCATGTCCGACTCTGTGCGACCCCATGGACTGCAGCCTACCAGGCTTCTCCGTCCATGGGATTCTCCAGGCAAGAACACTGGAGTGGGTTGCCATTTCCTTCTCCAATGCATGAAAGTGGAAAGTGAAAGTGAAGTTGCTCAGTCCTGTCTGACTCTTAGCGACCCCATGGACTGCAGCCTACCAGGCTCCTCCGTCCATGGGATTTTCCAGGCAACAGTACTGGAGTGGGGTGCCATTGTATATATATCAGTCCCCATCTCCCAATATATCCCTCCCCTGCCTTATCCCCCGATAACTGTAAGTTTGTTTGCTACATCCATGACTCTACTTCTATTTTGTAGATAAGTTCACTTGTACCTGTTTTTTTAGATTCCACGTATAAGTGATAGCAAATGATATTTGTCTTTCTGTGTCTGACTTACTTCACTCAGTATGACAATCTCTAGGTCTACCCATGTTACTGCAAATGGCATTATTTTGTTCTTTTTATGGCTGAGTAATCTTCCACTGCATATATGTACCTCTTCTTTATCTGTTCCTCTGTTCACGGACATTTACGTCGCTTCCATGTCCTGGCTGTCGTGAACAGCGCTGCAACGAACACTGGGGTGCGTGCGTCCTTTTGAAGTGTGGTTTTGTCTGGGTATGTGCCTAGGAGGAGAACTGCTGGGTCATACGGTAGTTCTATTTTTAGTTTTTTAAGGAACCTTCATCCTGTTCTCCATAGTGACTGTAGCAACTTACATTCCCACCGACAGTGCTGGAGTGTCCCCTTTTCTCCACACCCTCTCCAGAAGGTACTGTCTGCAGGCTTTCTGGCGATGGCCATTCTCACTGGTGTGAAGTGATATCTCCGGTAGTTCTGACTTGTGTTTCTCTAATAATTAGTGATGCTGTAATTTTCTTTTTTCATCGTAGCTTATACATAAGTTTTGCCTCTTACACATAATAGTTTGTACCTATTTTATTTTATACATAATATTTTGAACATAGTCGTTTTATTTTTACATATTTTATGCCTAATTGTTTGCACCTCTTAATCCCTTACCTCTATCTTGCCCCTCCCTGTTCCCTCTCCCCTGTGGTAACCACTGGTTTGTTTTCTGTGAATGTGAGTCTGCTTCTGTTTTGTTCTTTTCACTAGTTCACTGTGTTTTTAATATTCTCCATACAAATTATATCATACAGTATTTATCTGTCTCTGTCTGACTTATTTCACTTAGCATAACGCCCTCCAACTCTGTCCATGTTGCTGCAAATGGCAAAATTCCACTCTGGTTTATGGTTGAGTGGTATTCCATTATATATATTATATACATACATTCTGTTATATATATACATTTTGAGTATATATAATATACATTTTATGTATATATATATATGCATGATAATATGATGCACTAATATTATATATATATGCATGCACACCACACCTTCTTTATCTGTTCACATGCTGATGGACACTTAGGTTGGTTCCATGTCTTGGCCATTATAAATACTGCTGCTATGAACATTGGGGTGCATATAACTTTTTCAATTAGTGTTTCTGGTTTTTTTGGAGTATATACCATAATGACATATCACTTCATACCTGTCAGAATGGCTATCATTAACAAGAACACAAATAACAAATATTGGGGAGAATGTGGAGAAGAGGGAACCCTTGTACATTGTTGGTGGAAATGTAAACTGGTGCAGTAACTGTGGAAAACTTTGGACATTTCTCAAAAAACTAAAAAACAAAAAGCAAAATATAAAAAGTAAAAATGGTATTGGTTGACTTTTAGAAAACTCATATCAGTTGATATTGTTTATAGAAGTATAATTACTTGAAGTTGATAGTTGTTGATATGTTTCACTCAAAGACATCATTTTCTGGCATGAGTTTGTCCCAGTTTGACTGAATTTCAGAAGGAAAGCTGACTGTTTGCAAAAGTAGATTCACTGAAGCAAGTTGTCATTGATTAATTGAACAGATTTTAAATCGCTCCTATGGCCACTCGTTACCATGGCTACAGAAAAATCCTCTTTTCCTAAGTTTTAGGTACTTAATTTTTTCTTGGAAAGAAAGTATTTACGGTCCAATATATGATATTAGCAATTTTAGTTAATGCAACTAACTTTCATGGGCTCCAGATTTCACAATTTCATATGATTCATAGAAACACACTTTGCTTTATGATTATAAAATCAAGATTCTGTATCAGCATTTATATATTAAGTATTTCCAAGAAGTTCAATTCTAATGTTTTCCCAAGTTAATAACTTCTTAGAATCAGACTCTAAGTGGTATTTAACCTCCAAGCTTTGAAAAATTGTGTGATATTGTTGGCAGATCACAAATAGAAACAGGATGCCTGAGATCTTTAGGGAAATACTCATTGTACGTTGCTTTTTTTCAGTAAACGGACAACATTCAAGAAAGTCTTGGAATTTCATACAAAAATAACTTCAGCCAGAAATAAGTAATCACTTTTTCTTTTTTTTATTATAAATTTATTTATTTTAATTGGAGGCTAATTACTTTACAATATTGTATTGGTTTTGCCGTACATCAACATGAATTTGCCACAGGTGTACACTGCTCCCCATCCTGATCCCCCCTCCCACCTCCATCCCCATACCATCCCTCTGGGTCATTCCAGTGCACCAGCCCCAAGCATCCTGTATCCTGCATTGAACCTGGACTGGCGATTCATTTCTTATATGATATTATACATGTTTCAATGCCATTCTCCCAAATCATCCCACCCTCTCCCTCTCCCACAGAGTCCACAAGACTGTTCTGTACATCTGTGTCTCTTTTGCTGTCTCGCATACAGGGTTATCGTTACCATCTTTCTAAATTCCATATATATGCGTTAGTATACTATATTGGTGTTTTTCTCTCTGACTTACTTCACTCTGTATAATAGGCTCCAGTTTCATCCACCTCATTAGAACTGATTCAAATGCATTCTTTTTAATGGCTGAGTAATACTCCATTGTGTATATGTACCACAGCTTTCTTATCCATTCATCTGCTGATGGACATCTAGGTTGCTTCCATGTCCTGGCTATTATAAACAGTGCTGCGATGAACATTGGGGTACACGTGTCCCTTTCCCTTCTGGTTTCCTCAGTGTGTATGCCCAGCAGTGGGACTGCTGGGTCATAAGGCAGTTCTATTTCCAGTTTTTTAAGAAATTTCCACATTGTTCTCCACAGAGGCTGTACTAGTTTGCATTCCCACCAACAGTGTAAGAGGGTTCCCTTTTCTCCACACCGTCTCCAGCATTTATTGCTTGTAGACTTTTGGATAGCAGCCAGTCTGACTGGCGTGAGATGGCATGAGTGGTTTTAATTTGCATTTCTCTGATAGTGAGTGATGTTGAGCATCTTTTCATGTATTTGTTAGCCATCTGTATGTCTTCTTTGGAGAGATGTCTGGTAATCACTTTTTCTGAATGAGACTTCTTCTGCCCCACAGGCTTAGAAAATGCCAGAAAGTCCCAGAGTGGGGCTTCTGTGGGAGGAATGACAGAAGGACCCCATGAGGGGTCCTTGTGAGCATGAGAGCCCATGAGGCTTTCCTAAGGTCACTTCTCTCCCCAGTGGCTTGCAGGAAAAGGGCCGGGTGCGCTGGGACAGCATTCACAGCATTCACAGTTTATGAGCTGTCCTGTGACCTCAAATGCTTGCTTTCAATAGAACAAGGAGTGTACGCTGCCCAGGCCACTGGTGCCCTTCCATGTTGCCCAAGGCAATGGCCAGTTTCTTGTGTTTGCCTTAGTTTCTTGAAGCATCTGACTCATTTCCTCCCTTCTTTCTTTCCCAGCTTCTATGACTGCACACTCTCTTGGGATCCCCTCCTTGTTCAAGGGTGACTCACTTTCAGTCTCTTTTCAGCTCCTTCCTTCTCTCCTCCTCCATCTCTCAAAGCTGGAAGACCACAAGGCCCTCTGGGGGGTGGGGGGGCCCTCTTTTCTACACATGTACTCTTTTCTTCAGTGTCAGTCGCATGACAGTGACTCCCAATTTCATATCTCTGGTCTCTATGCATCTTTGAACTTGATACTCAAACACGCACTGCACCTCTGGAATGTCCACTTGGGTGTCTAATTGGCATTCTAAAAGTAGCATTGTCAGATTAAACCTCCCAATTCCTTCTCCCAGTTCCCCTTTGTCCTCCTACTCCTTACAAATATGCCTGTTTCTGGCCTCCCCACCAAGCAAGTGGCTTAGCTTAGAACTGGATGTCAAGGCTGATTCTCCCTGTTCCCTGAACCCCCAAAACCAATCCATCAACAATCCTGATGACTCTTCCTCCCAGACACATTCCAGCCTGCCTATGTCTCTCCTTCTCCTCCAGTTCCACTACGAACCAGGCCACATCTACCCGCTGCTTGGACGATTGCAATAGTTTTTCTGCTGGGTTTCCTTCTTCCACTCTTGCCTCCTATGGTTTTGCCTCCTTGGTGGGATGTTATAGATGTGTGAACATTCCATTAGCCATTGTTTGAATCAAACCCAAGCCTCTTTCTAAAGCCCACAAGGTGCTCTAATTTAGTCCCTACCTCTATTCCAACTTCTTCCCGCATCATTGTCTGTATGCTCAATACACTCCAGGTCCATGGGCTTTTTATGTTCTTCATACACATAACACTCTTTCCCTTTTAGAACACTGGCCTTTGCTGCATTCTCTGCCTCAAGCCCTCTTTGCCCAGATTTTTCACACACTTTCCCTCCCTTCATTCAGGTTTCAGTTCAAATATTACCCCTTCCAAGAAGGTCTTTCCTGACTCCTTCATCTAGAGTGCTGGGTCTCTGGCAGCGGTGAGAGGTGTCACATTTCTCTATTTTATTTTCATCACAGCACATCACTACCTAATATTCTCTTGTTTATTTATTGTTTGTTGTTTCTGAGCTCGAAAGTCAGCTCCAGAGAGCAGAGACCTGTCTGGCCTCTCTGTCTTGTGGAGCACTATGGTGCGTAAGAGCTGGATTTGTGGAAGACAACTGATAAACATTAACTGAACAAGCAGTTGAATTATAACGATTTGTTTTTATTTCAAATTTTCTGAAATGAGTTCTCATTATTTTATAACAATAGAGTAAAATTTTAAATTAATTGAGAGAGAGAGAGAATTAACCAAATTCTTGAAGTTTAAAACAAGCTGACAGAGTGGAAAGCCTTCTTAGGTTGGTAAAGTATAAGAAAAGCAGTCCCTCAACCAGGTATTTATTGGCTTCCTAGGTGGGTTAGTAGTAAAGAACCTGCCTGCCAGTGCAGGAGGCACAAGAGATGTGGGTTCAGTCCCTGGGTCAGGAAGATCTCCGGGAGTAGGAAATGGCAACCCACTCCAGTATTCTTGCCTGGAAAATCCCATGTACAGAGAAGCCTGGTGGGCTACAGTCCATGGGGGTCACAAAGAGTCAGATACAACTGAGCGCGTGCATACACACACACACACACATGCACACACACACACACACGCACACACACACACACACGCACACACACACACACACGCACACACACACACACACAGAGCCAGGTTTATTAAACTGAAGCCATTCTGCCTGAAAGGAAGAAGCCTTGGGCTTAGTCTTTATATTTATCTCCATATTTCATTCAATTCTTAGAACAAACTTAGAGCAGCAATTATCCTCACTTTGCTCACCCACTCCCATTCCATCCTCCCTACTGTCATTTTACACATAAAGAGACTGAGGCTCAGAGAGAGAAGGTCATTTATCCAAAGTTGTGTGATTCATAAATGGCAAGACCAGGTGTTAAATTTAGATCTCTTCAGAAGGCTGTAACTATTAAATTTGGCGTTCTGATTCCTAATGGAGGATGTGAAATCATGAAGCCAGCCTCAATTTGCATCCAGTTTACCGCACGCTTTCCCACCCACCACCACTTTTAAGCCTCACAACAAAATGAGTTATTGTCCTTTAATAACTCATTTTTGTTGTGAGGCTTAAAAGTGGTGGTGGTCCTTTATCTTTCACCCCTTAATCTCACTCAATTTCAGATGAGAAACTTGATGTCCTGGGTTGTAAACACAGTCTCACAAGGTCACTCAGCTGGAAGTGAGAGAGCCAGGTCTGGCTACAATTCTACTGTTTTCTCTGACGCTCCAATGCCCCTGGATAGACAAACCTGTGGCTTTTTGGTGCTGACTTCTGTCCTCTCAAAATGAGGAAGCTAACTCAGTAGCATTTCCTATTTTGCTACATTACTTCTGATGCCCACTCCTTCCTCATTTCTCATCCAAAGAGTATCAAGGAGGAAGGGAAGGAAGAGCCTATGTACTGAGCATTTACTACGTGCCAGGGGCTTTCGTTCCACATGGTATTTTTGTTCCACATGGTATTTGTTTAGCAGCAGACCTGATTAGACTGGCTTTGTAAAAGAGGCTTTGGTAAACTCACTGGGAGAGAAACAAGCTTGGACCAGATTCACATGGGAAGAGAAAAGAAAGTTGGGAGGGGAAGCTGTCCTGCAGAAGACTCTCTTGACAGAATGAGCAGGAAAGTCTTGGGGAGAATGGGCAACATTGGGTGGAGCAGTGTGAGGTCATCTTCTGTGCAATGAGGGCTTCTCAGGTGACACCAGTGGTAAAGAACCCGCCTGCCAATGTAGGAGACATAAGAGATGAGGGTTCAATCCCTGGGCCAGGAAGATCTCTTGGAGGAGGGCAGGAGGGCCACTGTTCTTGCCTGGAGAATCTCACGGACGAGGAGGCTAGCGGGCTATGGTTCACAGGGTTCCAAAGGATCAGACGCAGTCATACATGCACTGTGCAATGAGTGATGTAAAGCCAATGCTCGTCTTCCTCCTTTGACTTCGGCAAAAAGCCCATTGTTCATTATTGTCCTGAAATCATGAATGAATGCACAGCAGAGCTCAGCCCTACGTCAAAGTTAGTCCGCAGTCAATCTGGCAGCTGCCTGGGGTGAGGTTGCATCTGCTGTCTCTAGTCCTCTTCACTGACTTCAACCAAAGCTCTCATGAGTCTCATCACAGAATGGAGGATGACTCCCCAAATAGGGAGGAGGAAATCCAAGAGGACTCATGACTTCCCAAAGATCCTGTGCTGGTGAATGGTAGTGGAATTCTTCTGCCAGAACTGAAGCCTACCCTGCAGCATTTTAGTTCCAAACTGCTCGATGGCAGTAGCTTGAATTTTACCAAGTCCTGTCAGCTGTGGATACAAGAGGTCATAGAAACCCTACAGATAGGACTCCAGGGGTAAGCAGCCCCCATCTGCTAAGAGTTTCATACAAAGAAATTCTCCTTTACCCGAAGAGGTTTCTTGAAGCTCTCAGGGTGACTCACAGAGACTCACATATACAAGCCTGCTTCTGCTGACCCACCATGCCTGCTTTGTCAGTTAGCACAGCTTTTGCCAGGCATGCCAGGCTGCATTCTTTGGGGGCACTTGCTGCCACTAGGCATAGCATTTCCCAGGGGTGGTAACCAATGATCCATAAGGGCACAAAAGGTGTTTTAGAGTCTTGACCAAATTGGAAAAGGACTTCTTCTCTAGATTTAACCTCATTTTGGAATTATTTTTAATTTTGGGGGCATGGAATTTCAGAACTCAGCTCACCCAGACAATTCCTAATCAGTTCATCCTACTTTTAGCTCTCTGCTAAAGATGGTTAATTTTATACGTCAACTTGATTGGGCTAAAGGTTGTCCAGATAGCTGATGTAACATTATTTCTGGATGTGTCGGTTGAAGGTGTTTTTGGGAGAGCTTAGCTTTTGATTTTTTGACTGAGGGAAGACCTCCACCCTCACCAATGTGGGCAGGCATCAGACAATCTCTTGGGGCCTGAATGGAACAAAACGTGAAGGAAGAGCGAATTCTCTCCCTTTCTTTTTAGCTGGGAAGTCATCTTCTCTTGCCCTTGAACATCAAAGTCCCTGGTTCTTGGACTTTCGGACTCTGATACTTATATTGGTGGCCCCTGGTTTCCAGGCCTTTAACCTTAGACTGGGAATTCCATCAGTGACTCCCTTGGTTCTTGGGCATTTGGACTCAGACTGAGTTATGCCACTAGATTTCTTGTTTCTCCAGCTTGCAGACCATAGATAATGGGATTTCTTTATTGGCCTCCTGAGGTGAAGAACTGGTTCACTGGAAAAGACCCTGATGCTGGGAAAGATTGAAGGCAAGAGGAGAAGTGGATGACAGAGGATGAAATGGTTGGATAGCATCACCAACTCAATGGACATGGAGTTTGATCAAGCTCCAGGAGATGGCGAAGGACAGGGAAGCCTGGCGTGCTACAGTCCATAGGGTCACAGAAAGTTGGACACAACTGAGCCACTGAACTGAACTGACAGGTGCCTGAGACAATCCTTTTCATAAATATCTTCATATATCTGTCTATCTATCTATCCTATTTGTTCTGTTTCTTTGGAGGACACTAATACACTTCAATGGAGAAGGCAATGGCACCCCACTCCAGTACTCTTGCCTGGAAAATCCCATGGACAGAGGAGTCTGGAAGGCTACAGTCCATGGGGTCACTGAGGGTTGGACATGACTGAGCGACTTCACTTTCACTTTTCACTTTCATGCATTGGAGAAGGAAATGGCAACCCACTCCAGTATTCTTGCCTGGAGAATCCCAGGGATGGGGGAGCCTGGTGGGCTGCCGTCTATGGGGTCTCACAGAGTCGGACACGACTGAAGTGACTTAGCAGCAGCAGCAATACACTTCAAATTATAGCAAAAACCCTGAGGTGGCAGCACTCACTTGGACAAAGGAATGCACACAAGTGTTCGCCCACAATCTATCACCTGTCTTGGTAGACATGACAAATTGCCCGTTTGGAAAGAAGGAAGTCTTCTGCTGCTTTTTTTTTAGCTCCCCTAGAGCAAAAATGGTGGGTCAATGATGGAATCAAGACATCATTTTTGAGATACTGAAGGATAATTCCTTTTTTTATTTTCTAAGGAAAAGCAAGTCATCCAGCCTGCAAAATCAAGGGACTTTGAGTAAGAGCAACTGAAGCTTTTCTATTTTTTCCTTGCCTCAGTACGGTTCATCTTCTGAGAGACAGGAATGTGGGTTGTACTGCGACTGACGTAGGAACAACCGAGAGCCGTCTCTATTTGTCAGCATTATCTTTCACGGTAGAGAACATTTTAATAAACTGTACATGCTCCAGCCTAGAGAAGAGTGTTGCACAATGGGGGCCCATTGCTGGAGCCAGAGGTGAATTTGTTCATTATTGTTCATTCCACGCGTAGGAATCGTGTATTCACTATGTGGTAGATACTTCGTTGTCCTTGAGTATACTTCTCTGACAACAAAGGCTTTGTCCTGGGCCAGCCCAGATGAGTTCCCTCATAGGATGCTTCATGGTTTTCCTACAAATTGCGTGCCAGACCTGCCCCGGCATGTACCCACTCCATCCATGGACACATCTTGAGTTATTTTCTAGAGGATTCCCTGCCTCCCTGCAATTAGGACTACAGCATCTGTCAGCCCCATGGCTACAGCCTTTGCTGCCAGATCCTCTTACACAAATCTGATTCTAACACTCCAGGTAGGACTTCCACTTGCTATGTTCATTCTAAGCAGACTTGAAGAAAGTTAGTGTTTTCTATAGCTTATCAAAGTCATTTGTACCTCTCATTCCTCTACAAAGTTCTGAGCTAATCATCTCTAGGGAGATCACTGGACTTGCATCTCACGTCAGGGCCAACACAGCTCTGCTGAGAGATTGGTTAACACGATAGCCCGAGGGTTCTTTCTTTCGAGGGCGCTGCAGCTGCCTGCCTCTCATTATCCCCTGCTCACCCGGGCTGCTCTGTGGTTGTCCTCACCAGACAAATGAAGTCTGCGAAGTCCATCCAATTAACAGGAAATTTATCGCAGGAAATTTGAGTAAACCCTCCCTTTGCCAAGTTTAAGGCAGCAATCATTAAGGAGAGGTGCTTCGACCTCTGCTTCTCCACCCTCAGGTGGGCCACTGGCAGGCAGAACTGGAAAGCAGACCACTCAGGTTGTCCCTGGGCCTCTTTAATTATGAAACCCAGCACACTCTCATTATGCATTAATTAGTGACTTGGAGCCAGAGAACACACATGAGATCTGCCATTTGACAGTGGCTCATGGGAGAATGACATGGACAGAGGGACCCGGCAGGCTTGCAAAGAGTCAGACATGACTGAGCAGCTAACACTTTTTCACTTTGTGCTTACTATTTATAAATCATTGTCCTATAATTTATTCTACCATTTATCAAAATCTAGCCATTTGTACACTGCCATCTCCACGCTTGCCACCCCTACACCCCATAATAGCTCTGAACACCAGGTTGTGGCTTTGTCCCACCAATATTATTCAGTTAACTTGGAGAAAAAAAAAAGCTATCCTTCAAAAGGAAAGCTCTATGCCATCACCTTGGACTTCCCTGGTGACCCAGTAGTTAAGAATCCACCTACCAATACAGGGGATAGAAGTTCAATCCCTGGTCTGGGAAGATTCCACATGCTCAAACCAAGGCTGTTGTTCTTACTCTTTTGAAAAGAAAATGTTGGGGTAAGGCATTAAAGATATTAGCACATATTGAGACCTCTCTTTGAAGCAGTCAGAATGTCTCTTAATTATACCTTTGGCACAATCCAAAACCATCCATCTTCTGTGAATGTTCCACAGACAGTATATTGAGAAATGGTGCACTACCCCCAGTGAGGCTGACAGTCTTGGCTGGAAGGTGCTGTAATCACATTCTACAGAGGAAGATGTTGAGGATATTGGATAGAAGGTGATCCACCCACTATCACAGACTGAAGAAGGGCTACATTTTTCAGTTTTACTCACTCTGACATTTCTGGTCAGGTTTCACGGTTGACCAGAAGGCCTGATCTTGGGCTCCCTGCCCATTTTCCATTCTGTCCCCAAGGCAGGTTGGAGACCTTTAAAGATGTTCTTTTTCCTGGGAGGGACAGAACCTTCTTGTATGAGAGAGTGGAGTGGACACTTCACAGATGAAACAGACTTGAGAAGCCCTCCTCTGGCCAGAGAGTCAATCTGCTAGGGTAGCCTGAGCATTATACAAAGATGAAGATACTGCATTCCTAAAACTTCCTAGCAAGCCACCATGGTCCCAGAACCATTATATCCCATCCAGTGGGAAATGGTGGGGGCAAGGAGGGGTTAACGTTTTGCAGTAGACCTCAGAGGGGCCCAGCCCTCATGCCTTGGCCTGTGTTTCCTCTCTCACAACTTTTACTCCTGTTGTCTCTGCATATGCTGTCCCTCTCCCATCTGTCTAGAGTGGCATACCCAGGACTCCTCTTCTCTTCTAGCCCAAGTGTGTTCATGTTCAAAGACACTGCTAAACCTCTCTTCCGTAAGGATCTTTCCAGATCCCATGGTGATCAATACTTTTCCCTCCTTCATGCACTCCCACAACATTTGGTATATACCACACTGATAAGAGCTGGAGGCGGGCATGGCAACCCACTCCATGGAGAATCCTGCAGACTAGGAGTCTGGCGGGCTATAGTCCACAGGGTCACAGGGAGTCTGACACGAATGAAGCGACTTGGCGTGCAGCATGCATGCACAGTGATGAGACACCCCTCGGAACCCCCAGAATAGAATGTAAGGCTTAACCAAGAAGAGAAGTGCTATGAACATACATTTCTATACTTTTAATTAAGTATTGCAACTGCTTGTCAGCAACCCCTACTCCCGAGTTTATGAACTGCTGTAATTGAAGACAGAGACTTATTAATAATTTTAGTTACTCTGACAGAGCTATAGTTACAGGGCAGTCTCATTATTTGCTGAAGTCTGCTGAATAAATAGTTGTTACATTGAATGTACCTGGGTGGATATACTTCACAGCTTGTGAACTTTGAAAAATTGTTTTCATGAATGTGATTGAATTGATTTCAAATCAACCTATTTCCCAGACATTCATCAAGCACTTCTGATAAGCCAGGCATTGTACCAAGTGTGAAATACAAGATCAGTGTGGCTTTTCTGTCCTCGGGAAACTCAGATGCAAGTGAGGCAGCTGAACATAATAAATAAACACAATAGAGTATGAGAGGGGTGAAAATGGAGGCAGATTCAAGACAGAAAGACTGTGCACAAAAGCCAGCTGTCACTAATAGGCGAGTGGCAGGGGGGACTTCAGGGAGAAACTGACTCCTGGATTGAGCTCTGAACATGACAAGGACTTAAGTAGGGCACCTTCGAGGCAGAGAGGACGAAACAGAGGTATAAAACCTCAAGGGTCTTTTCACAGTATCCCAAACTGATAGAAATTACTTTTTTATTCAGACATGTTCATTAAATGCTCACAAACACAAACTCCATGCTAGGCACTGCAGTAGTGAAAAAGACAGGTAAGGCCCAAGGGTCGCAGAATTTCTACTCTGGAGCAGGCGACCATTAACAAATCCCCAAACTAATGACTAAAAAGCACTGTTTCAACTAATCGTGGCAAAAAGTAAACAAGGCATATCATAGAAAATGAAGGGAGAAAGACAGCAATAGTCAATAGCATTTAGGCAAAGGCTTGAGAGTGGGACACTAGAGCTGACACCCAGTGGATGAAGGAACGTTGTCTTATGAGACCCAGCTGAAGAGCATTCCAGAGAGAACAGGATCTGCTAACCTATGAGGGCAAGTGAACTTGGTGTGTTTCTAAATCAAAAAAAGTTCATTGTGGTTGGAGGGAGGTGAGCCCCAGCTTTGTTGGGGATACAAACTTGGCATGATTAAAGGTTGAAGGCATGAAGTCACTTGCAGATTGTGCTCGGGATCTTAGGTTGTAATCCAAATGCAGCTGGAAAATATTTTTCTTAAGTTGTATTTTAGAGAAGATGCTTGAGAGTCCCTTGGAAAGTAAGGAGATCAAACCAGTCAATGTTAAAGGAAATCAACCCGGAATATTTTGAAAGGACTGATGCTGAAGCTCCAATACTTGTCACCTGATGCAATCAGCTGACTTGTTGGAAAAGACCCTGATGGTGGGACAGATTGAAGGCAGGAGAAGGGGACAGAAGACGAGATGGTTGGATGGCATCACTGATTCAATGGACATGAACTTGGGCAAATTTCAGGAGGTGGTGAGAGACAGGGAAGCCTGGCATGCTGCAGTCCATTTGATCACAAAGAGTCAGACACAGCTTGGCAGTTGAACAACAATGACATATATACAGTGGACTATTACTCAGCCATAAAAGGAATGCAGTTGTGCCTTTCGCAGAGATATGGGTGGGCCTAGAGACTGTCACAGAGAGTGAAGTTAGGTCAGAAAGAGAAAAACAAATACCATATACAAACACATATATGTGGAATCTAGAAGAATGGTATAGATGAACTTACATGCAAAGTAGAAATAGAGAAACAAACTTATGGATACCAAGGAGGGGAAAGAGGGTAGGATGGATTAGGATTTACATCGAGACCTGTCACTCATGGTGGGGAGTTTGACTCTTTGAGCTGAGTGTTAATAAGGTTTTCATCTTACTCGTCTTTTGAGTTCTGGGACAGAGTTGCCAGATGGGTTGGGGAGGGGTCATGGTTAAAGGGCTGGGATGCTGGTTTTGAACAAGGAAAAGGTTTGGAGCTCTAGCAGTCTTAAGTTCAGATTTTGGATTTTCCATTGACTAGTTGTGTGACCCAGGGAAAATTGTTTATGCCCCTAAGACTCAATGTTTACAACTGTGAAGTCTAGAACAGGGCCTGACACATACTAGGTACTCCATAAATGTGGTTTTCCTTCTTATCTTCTCCTTTTTCCCTTCTCCACACTTGCTAGAATAAAATGCATGCTTCTATTCTTAAATGTGACAAGCTCCTTTGCAAACTGGGCTTATGGGCTTTGAATACTTAATTGCCTCCAATAACAAAGACTTAAAAAAAATTGAGCAAGTCTGTAATTGCCATACTGGGCTAACTCAATCAATGCTTATAGGGAGAAGCATCATTTCCAAGGAATGGTTCATTGTGCCATTGGGTTTACTTCCAGCCTCATGTTGACAATGTAAAACAGTTTACATTTATTGTCAATTTACTCTGTGCTGCACATTTCACAAACATTGTCTTATCTAATCCCTATAATCTTAGGGATAGGGACTCAGCCCATTTTACAGATGAGGCAACTGAGGATCACAGAAAAGAAGTGACCTGTTTAGTGACACAGAGCTGGGACTCAATCTGGATCCATTATCCTCCAGTACTACCCTCTTTATCTCCGCTTCTGCAAGTCTTGGGAAGACGTGGTCATGTGGCTGTTGAGGGAAACATTGTCCAAGAGATCTTTATTAGATACTTGAGACTCAACCAGCCAATCAAAAAATTATATTGATTAATTAGGGAATAAATATGCTGAACCTGAAATCAAGTTTCTATGTCAGAGCTAACGACTTCAGATATAACTCTCCAGAAAATGCTGGCTTTTTTAAAAGTCTTTTAAAAAACCACTTGCATAATTCTGTTCTATTGTTTCAGTGGAGGGTCTGTTTGCAACTCCACCAAAAAAGAAGTCCTTTCTCCTGCATAGGTCCATTTATATTTCAGGCAACACTGAGCCTGCTACTCAAAGACTGGACAGTGGAGAGTCACAGCCACTGTCACCGACCACCTCTGCTTCTTGGCCTTTTCCATCTTCACCCCGTGTGGGCCTCAGAAGAATGGCATAAGATGTTTCGACTTTCCATCACCACTCTTCTGATTGAAGGAACCAAACAAAACACGAGGCATTCAAATGAGTTTGTATTTTGGCCCCAAACTGGCCAATGCTGAGGGACATCTGACTGGATAGGTTGGCTTCTCTGTTTCTCAGTCAACTTACTGATTCCTTCTGGCTCCTAATTTCTTCATCTCCAGGGGTAAGGTCAACACCAAAACTGCTGAGAGAAGTTGTGGACTTATTAACAAGCTGTCCATATTCTCAAATGACCACAGGAGAGTCAGGAATCGATTCTAGCCCTGGGACTAATTTCATCCCTGGCTTTTCTAACTTTTAAGAATATGAATCCTCAGCACAACTTTTACCCCATCTTAATCCATTGTGCATTAATTAGTTTCAAAATGAATGTATTACATCTTTCACCTTGCTTCTTGAAATTTTGGCTTAGAAATTCAGAATTTAAACTTTTAGAATATTTATTCATGCCCTTCAATATCTGGCTCTTTGGGCACACTTTTCATCTTTGGGGCTTATACTTACTGCAAAAGCAAAGGGTTCTGTGGACCAAAAGCAATTACCAGCAGTAAAAATTTACTTTACTCCATGTTTATTTTGTGTCAGAAACAAAATAATAGTGTCCAAGCTTTATAAGGTATATTATGCTCATCTCGACTTTATAAAAGAGAAAGAGGAAGTGTACAGAGCTAGAGGCTTTAATTAGGGCTTCCCTAATAGCTCAGTTGGTAAAGAATCTGCCTGTAATGCAGGAGACCCCAGTTTGATTCCTGGGTCAAGAAGATCATCTAGAGAAGGGATAAGCTACCCACTCCAGGATTCTTGGGCTTCCCTTGTGGCTCAGCTTGTAAAGAATCCGCCTGCCATGCAGGAGACGTGGGTTCAATCCCTGGGTTGAGAAGATCCCCTGGAGAAGGGAAAGGCTACCTACTCCAGTATTCTGGCCTGGAGAATTCCATGCACTGTATAGCCCATGGGATCGAAAAGAATAGGACACGACTGAGCCACTTTCACTTTCACTTTAGTAGAGTTTAATGAACTTGCCTGAGTCCTCATAGGAAGTCACAGAACTGGGATTAATCCCCAGATCTGTCTGACTCCACAGCTTGTTCTGACCACTGCTTTTTATTGCCACAGCCACTAATTAAGTACCTAAGCACTATGCTTCACAAGAGATTGCCGAAGGGAACAAGCATTCATGGTGAGATGTCAAGCACTGGGCAAGAGTCATCCCTGTTTTACAGACAAAGAAGCTGAGGCTCAGAGACCTAAGTGACTGGCCCGAGATCAAGTGACTCGGTGGTGCAGCTGGGGCTGGAACTCTAGTCCCTCTGACACCTTACAGTCTTATTTATCTAGAGTAACAGTTCTTGTAGTTGGAGCAGCAGCATCTAGGAACTTGTTAGAAATGCAAATTGGTGGGCTCCACCCCAGACCTACTAAATTAGACTCTGAGCTATTTAATGGGTGACCTCTTTGACTATGTGGATCACAACAAACTGGCAAATTCTTAAAGAACTGGGAATACCAGACCACCTGACCTGTCTCCTGAGAAATCTGTATGCAGGTCAAGAAGCAACAGTTAGAACTGGACATGGAACAACAGGCTGGTTCCAAAACGGGAAAGGAGTTGGACACCACTGAGCAACTGAAATGACTTTTTAAAATTTCCCAGTGATATTTCAAATATAACTGCATGTACACATATACCTTTTTAATTTTTTTAAACTTTTTATTTTATGTTGGAGTATAGTTGATTAACAATGTTGTGTTGGTTTCAAGTATACAGCACAGTGATTCAGTTTTTCAATTTATTTTCCCATTTAGGTTGTTACCTAATATTGACCAGAGTTCCCTGTGCTATGCAGTAGATCTTTGCTGGATATCCATTTTAAATATAGCAGTGTGTATGTGTCAGTCCCAAACTCCCTAACTATTCCTCCCCTTGCCGTCCCCCTGGTAACCATAAGTTCATTGTCGAAGTCTCAGTTTGTTTTTGTTTTGTAAATAAGTTCATCTGCATCCTTTTTTTAGATTCTACATATAAGTGATATCATATGATATTTGTCTCTCTCTGTCTGACTTACTTCACTCAGTATGACAATCTCTAGGCCCTTCCACAGGAGAAATTACGTATTTCCTGCTATGTCAATAAACAAGGATGTCACAGCCATCAGCGATTCTGGCCCTCCAAATGTGAATTTCTAAGCCCCATCAGTCAGTTCAGTCGCTCAGTTGTGTCTGACTCTTTGCGACCCCGTGGACTGCAGCATGCCAGGCTTCCCTGTCTATATCACCAACTACCAGAGCTTGCTCAAACTCATGTCCATAGAGTTGGTGATGCCATCCAATCATCTCATCCTCTGTCATCCCCTCCTCCTCCCGCCTTCAATCTTTCCCAGCATTAGGGTCTTTTCAAATGAGTTGGCGCTTCGCATCAGGTGGCCAAAGTATTGGAGTTTTAGCTTCAGCATCAGTCCTTCCAATGAATATTCAGGACTGATCTCCTTTAGAATGGACTGGTTGGATCTCCTTGCAGTCCAAGGGGCTCTCAAGAGTCTTCTCCAACACCACAGTTCAAAAACATCAATTCTTCGGTGCTCACGTTACTTTATAGTCCAACTCTCACATCCATACATGACTACTGGAAAAATCACAACTTTGACTAGGTGGACCTTTGCCGGCAAAGTAGTGTCTCTGCTTTTTAATATGCTGTCTAGGTTGGTCATAGCTTTTCTTCCAAGGAGCAAGCATCTTTTAATTTCATGGCTGCAGTCACCATCTGCAGTGATTCTGGAGCCCAAGAACATAAAGTCTCTCACTATTTCTATTGATTCCCCATCTATTTGTCATGAAGTGGTGGGACTGGATGCCATGATCTTAGTATTTTGAATGTTGAGTTTTAAGCCAACTTTTTCACTCTCCTCTTTCACTTTCATCAAGAAGTTCTTTAGTTCTTCTTCACTTTCTGCCGTAAGGGTGGTGTCATCTGCGTAAACAAGGTTATTGATATTTCTTGCAGCAATCTTGATTCCAGCTTTTTCTTCATCCAGCTTGGCATTTCACATGATGTACTCTGCATATAATTTAAGTAAGCAGGGTGACAATATACAACCTTTGGACAATATACTCCTTTCCCAGTCTGTTAGGCCCAGTTCTAACTGTTACTTCTTGACCTGCATACAGACTTCTCAGGAGTCATGTAAGGTGATCTGATATTCCCATCTCTTTAAGAATTTTCCACAGTTTGTTGTGATCCACACAGTCAAAGGCTTTGGCATAGTCAACAAAGCAGAAGTTGATGTTTTTCTGGAACTCTTTTGCTTTTTTGATGATTCAGCAGATGTTGGCAATTTGATCTCTGGTTCCTCTATCTTTTCTAAAACCAGCTTGAACATCTGGAAGTTCATGGTTCACGTACTGTTGAAGCCTGGCTTGGAGAATTTTGAGAATTACTTTGCTAGCGTGTGAGGTAAGTGTGATTGTGCAGTAATCTGGACATTCTTTGGCATTGCCTTTCTTTGGGATTGGAATGAAAACTGACCTTTTCCAGTCCTTGGCCACTGCTGAGTTTTCCAGATGTGCTGGCATATTGACTGCAGCACTTCCACAGCATCATCTTTTAGGTTTTGAAATAGCTCAACTGGAATTCCATCACCTCCACTAGCTTTGTTGGTAGTGATGCTTCCTAAGGCCCACTTGACTTCCCATTCCAGGATGTCTGGCTCTAGGAGAGTGATCACACCATCATGGTTTTCTGGGTCATGAAGATATTTTTTGTATAGCTCTTCTGTGTATTCTTGCCACCTCTTCTTAATCTCTTCTGCTTCTATTAGATCCATACTGCTTCTGTCCTTTATTGTGCCCATCTTTGCATGAAATGTTCCTTTGGTATCTCTAATTTTCTTGAAGAGATCTCGAGTCTTTCCCATTCTATTGTTTTCCTCTATTTCTTTGCACTGACCACTGAGGAAGGCTTCCTTATCTCTCCATGCTATTCTTTAGAACTCTGCATTCAGATTGTTGTATCTTTCCTTTTCTCCTTTGCCTTTCATTTCTCTTCTTTTCTCAGCTATTTGTATGGCCTCCTCAGACAGCCATTTTGCCTTTTTGTATTTCTTTTCTTTGGGGATTGTCTTGATCACTGCCTCCTATACAATGTCATGAATCTCTTTCCATAGTTCTTCAGACACTCTTTCTATGAGATCTAATTCCTTGAATCTATTTCTCACTTCCACTGTATAATCATAAGGGATTTGATTTAGATCATACCTGAATGGTTTAGTGATTTCCCCCACTTTCTTAAATTTAAGTCTGAATTTTGCAATAAGGAGTTCATTATCTGAGCCACAGTCAGTTCCCAGTCTTGTTTTTGCAGACTGTATAGAAGTTCTCCATCTTTGGTTGCAAAGAACATAATCAATCTGATTTTGGTGTTGACCATCTGGTGATGTCCACGTGTAGAGTCTTCTCTTGTGTTGTTGGAAGAGGGTTGCTATGACCAGTGCATTTTCTTGGCAAAACTCTATTAGTCTTTGCCCTGCTTCATTCTGTACTCCAAGACCAAATTTTCCTGTTACTCCAGGTGTTTCTTGACTTGCATACTTTCGCATTCCAGTCCCCTATAATGAAAAGGACATGTTTTTTGGGTGTTAATTCTAGAAGGTCTTGTAGGTCTTCATAGAACCATTCAACTTCAGCCTCTTCAGCATTACTGGTTGGGGCATAGACTTGGATTACTGTGATATTGAATGGTTTGCCTTGGAAACGAGGCAAATGGTTTGCCTTAAAAATGTTTTTTGATACCAATTGGAACGCAGACAAAGCTGCCAACTCCCATACCCATCTGACATTTCTTTCTACATCTAGGGCTTTGTAGGACAAGGACAGTCCACTGTGTAGAGTCCATGTGTAAAGTCAGGAAAAAACAATACCTGCCATCCAGTAGCTATCAGGTGCCTGCCACTGCCTCCGCCACTCCCTCTGGTGAACCAGGAACTAATGCTGAGAAAAATCCAGCGGCAAAATGCTGGCCCCAGGGAGCTGAGATGCATATGGCAGCAATGATTGCAGTGAGCCCAGACTCTTGCATCTTCCCATACACAGAAAAGCTCTAAATTCCTTAATTTGGGATATCTGGTTTTCCTTAATTAACAATAATCTTTGATATTCTAGCTCCTTGCCCCTCGTTGCAAATGTCTATATAACCTGACTCCTCCGCATGGCCTCCTCGAAATAGTTCTCTCAGGGTTACTTGAGATGCTGTCTCTGGGGCTTGAATCTAAAAATTTCCACCCAACAGAACATAACTCTCATCTTTTAGGCTATGACTATTTTTTTTAGCTTGGCACATGTTGCTGAAAATGGCATGATTTTATTCTTTTCGATGGCTGGGCAATATTCCATTGTATATGTGTACCACATCTTCTTTATCCATTCCTTTATTGGTGGATATTTAGCTTGTTTCCATATTTTGGCTACTATAAACAGTGCTGCAATGAATATTGGGTGAATGCATCCTTTCAGACCATGTTTTTCTCTGGATATGCCCAGGAGTGGGACTGCAGGATCATATGGTAACTCTATTTGTAATTTTTGAGGACACCTCCATACTGTTCTCCTTATTGACTGTATCAATTTACTATTTACATTCCCGCCAACAGTGTAGGGGGCTTCCACTTTCTCCATATTGATTGTTTTGTGGATTTTTGATGATAGCTATCCTGCATTGAGTGTTTGTGGATTTTTGATGATAGCTATCCTGACTGGTGTTGGTCATATCTCACTGTAGTTTTTATTTGTATTTCTCGAATAATCAGCAATGTCATCAAAACAAACAACCCAATCCAAAAAATGGGCAGAAGACCTACATAGACATTTCTCCAAAGAAGACATACAGATAGTCAAGAGGCACATGAAAATATGTTATACCTTTTTCAGTTTCTTTGTAAGGAAAGCAATGCTCATCTCTATATTAATTTGCAATGTGCTATTTTTATTGTCATTACTTATCCTAGATATCTGCCTAGGTCAATATACAAAGATCTGCAGCGTTCCTTTGCTGAAGCAGCTCTACTGAAACATAATTTGCATAGTATAACATTCATTCACTTTACGTGTACAACTCAATGATCTGTAGTAAATTCACCGGTTGCACAGCCATCGCTGCCATCCAATTTTTGTACTTCTCCATCACCCCTAAAAGGAACCTGGGGCTCATTTGCAGCCACTCTCTATTCACACTCGCACCCCTAGGGAACGGTTCATTGCCTGGGGATTTCCTTATTCTGGACATTTCGTATCAATGGAATCACACAATATGTGGCCTTTTGCATCAAGGTTCCCTAATGAGCACAGGGTTCTTGTGGTTCATTTCTGTCACGCTCAGTTTTGGTCCCGTTATGACTGAGCAGCAGTCCGCGGCAAGGATGTACCATGTTGATTTCCGTTCACCAGTTGATGGACATTCCGGCAGTCTCCAACTTTTGGCTATTATGAGTGATGCTATGAACATTCTTGGACAAGTCTTTGTGTGGACGTATATTTTCCTTTCTCTTCAGTGAATCCTTTTCACTGGAGAGCCTGTTTCTGTTATCTAAATGTACTGTAAATTATTCAAGCTTTTAATTTTGGGGACCTTAACTTTCTCTTTTTTCCGTCTGTCTTTCTGTCTCTCTCTCTCTGGCTGTTATAAAAACGCTGCCACAGATATTCTTGTGTTTGTGCTATTGTTTCTGTAGCATCAAAAACACAAAAAAGGGAAAAGATTTACAATAGGCAAGATATAAACAACATAAGCGTCCCTCAGTAGATGAATGGATAAAGAAGACATCACTCACTCACACACACACACACACACACACACACACACAGAGGAGTATTACTCAGTCACAAAGAAGAATGAAATCCTGCTGTTTGTGACAACACAGGTGGGCCCAGAGACTAAGTCAGACAGAGAAAGACAAACACTGTATAATTTCACTCATATGTGGAATCTAAAAAAAAAACCAACAAACGTAACAAAATAGAAACAGGAGTTATATCTACAGAGACCAAAAAGGTGGTTGCCAGAAGTGAAGGGGCTGGGGACTAAGAGGCACAGACTTTCAGTTGCAAAAGAAATGAATTATAGGTATGAAATGAACAGTGTGGGGCGTGTCATCAATAACTAAGTGATTTCTTTGTGTGGCGACACATCATAACAAGACTTAGCACGGTGTTCGTTTTGAAATGCATAGAAACATCAAATCACTCTGTTGTGTAACAAGAACTAATACACTGCTGTAAGTCAATTATACCTCCAGAACAAATAAACAAACTCATAGAAAAAGAGTCAGATCTGTGGTTGCCAGAGGTGGAGATGAAGGGAGGGAAATTGGATGAAAGCAGTCAAAAGGTATAAACTTCCAGTTATAAGATAAATAAGCACTCAGGATATGACATACAACACGATAAATATAATTAGCACTGCTGTATGTTATGAGTTTGGGTAAGCTCCAGGAGTTGGTGATGGACAGGGAGGCCTGGCATGCTGCAGTTCATGAGGTCACAGAGTCGGACACAACTGAGCAACTGAACTGAACTGAACTGATGTTATTTATGAAAAGGCTTCCCTTGTGATTCAGTAGTAAAGAATCCACTTGCTAATGTAAGACACATGGATCCCACCGCTGAGATGGAAAGATCTCTTGAGAAAGAAACAACAACCCATTCCAGTATTTTTGCCTAGGAAATCCCATGGACAGAGGAGCCTGGTGGACTACAGTCCATGGGGTCAAAAAAAGATTCAGATGTGACTTAGCAAATAAACAACAGCATCATATATGAAAGTTGTTGGGTGGCACAGTGGTAGAGAATCTGCCTGCAATGCAGGAGATACAGAGACATGGGTTTGATCCCTGAATTGGAAAGTTCCCATGGAGAAGGAAATGGCAACCCACTCCAGTATTCTTGCCTAGAAAATTCCATGGACAGAGGAGACTGGCGGGCTACAGTCCTTGGGGCCACAAAGAGTCAGACACGACTGAGTGCACACACACACACACACACACACACACTTCAGCATTGAAAATCCCAAAAAAGAAAATGAAAATTTAGAAGGGATACAAATCATTGAACATGGCCAATAGGCACATGACCAATAGGCTCACACTTCAAATTCACCCTCCTAGTCAGTGAAGTGGTTGGCAGGGCATCTGGCTTTTTGCGAGGAGCAGAAGTCCTGGCCAAACAAGCTGTAGGTCCTCCTCCGGGGAATGGATGGATATCCAGTCTTCATTGTATGACTCGACGTATTGGTCTCCACCATGCTGATCATCATAACAACTGCTCCTTATTTAGCACTTACTGAGTTCCCAGCACTGTTCCAAGCCTTTTGAATGAATTATGTTTCCAAGTCTTTCAGTAACCCTGAGAGACAGATAAAATAAATCCTATTTTACAGAACAGGGAGCTGAAGCTAGGAGAAGGGAAGAGACTTGTCCAAGGTCGCACAGGTAACAAGTGACAGAATTCATCTGAGAACTGCAAGAGGATTTTCAAGAATCAGAAGGCAATGCACACTCCGTGTGAATACACTACTTTCATTCTCTCGCTTCTTGTCATGGTTTTGATGCTCAAGAAGGACACATGCTCTTGCTTTCTTTTCCAACATCTTCCATCAGCTATAAGACAAAATCCTAACTTCTAACCAGATGTGACGGTCAGCCTCCAAGACAGCCCTCAGGAATCCTTGCCTGGTGGCGTGAGTGCACTAGCACAGCCTCCTCCCACAGTGAATCGGGGTTGGTCTGGAGGACCCATAGATTGCCGTGAAGTGATGAGTGGAGTGACAGCTGAGGCTTGGTAACAGAAAGCATTCTACTTTCCACTTTGTTCTCTTCAATCATTCACTCAAGAGGAAGCCAGCCTCCATGCAATGAGGACCCCCAGGCAGTTCTCTGCAGCTGAGAGTTGTGGAGAACTGAGACCCCAAGCCAGCACTAACTTGTCAGCCATGTGAGCAGGTTACCTTGAAAGTGGATCTTCCCCCCAGTTAAGCCTGTATCCCCGGTTGATGCCTGATAAAGTTGCATGAGGAACTCAGAGCCAGAAGTACCCAATTAAGCCACTCCTGAACTTCAGACTCATAGAAATTCTGAGACATGAGAAGTGATATATTGTTTTAAGCCATTCAGTTCAGTCACTCAGTCAAGTCTGACTCTTTGCGACCCCATGGACTGCAGCACACCAGGCTTCCCTGTCCATCACCAACTCCCGGAGCTTACTCAAACTCAAATACATCGAGGTGGTGGTGCCATCCAACCATCTCATCCTCTGTCATCCCCTTCTCCTCCTGCCTTCAATATTCCCAGCATCAGGGTCTTTTTAAGCCTTTGAGTTGTGGGATATTCTGTTACACACAAAAGTAAACTAATACATCTTACTTCTCAGGCCTTTGTAACTTCACCTCTGGCCATCTCTCCATTCTCATCATACTCCCTAACCCAACACACTGTGAACTCTGTGAACACCCTCTGTTTGAACTCCTCCCAGCCTTTGTATATCCTGTTTCCTTTGTCTGGAATGCCCTTTTTCCTTCGTTCTTTGCAAAACCATCTGTGAATTCTTGGACATCCACAGATTCCTACACCACTGCTGATTTCTTTGATTTCTTGATTCAGACCCAAGTCCTCCATCCTCCCTGGTGTGACCACTGTACTGTATGCAGAAAGACTCCAACACTTACTACAGAATTTCCCAGCTGTCTCCTACCTTATCTGTCTCTTCCCTAAGACCTTGAGACTCCTGACGACAAGGGCTGAAGGTGACTCATCTCTTTGTCTTGTTCAAGTCTGGTGAGAGTACTAGGTGAAAGCTTGTCAACTGAGTGAATAAACACTGGATAACTCTGTCAGCTTCTCTGCAAAGCACCTGTTGGGTGGTGTGTGTTAATGCGCTGTGGTATGAAACAGCCAGTTTATACCTTCTCAGGCTGAAAAGCAGGAGGGCCCCAGCCAAGTGTGGACACACCTCTCATTAGTGCAGACAGAAAAGCTCCCCCACCAGGAGCACTGCAGCCATCTATAGGCAAGGGACCAATTAAGTCTTATGTGACATTATCAGGCCACATACTTTCAGCCCCGGTGAGAGAAAATGATTGCGTCAGGATGAGACACACACTCTTCACCATCTGCTTTTGCCAAGTTTTCCCAAATAACAATGACTAGGAATTGAGAAGAAACACCTTCCAAATATAAGTTGGTCAAGTGTTAGTCGTTCAGTCATGTCCCACTCTTTGGGACCCTATGGATGGTGGCCGGCCAGGCTCCTCTGTCCATGGAATTCTCCAGGCAAGAATACTGGCATCGGTTGTCATTTCCTCCTCCTCAGGATCTTCCCGGCCCAGGGATCAAACCTCCTGCATTGCAGGCAGACTGTTTACCAACTGAGCCACCAGGGAAGCCTAGTGGTATTCAAAAAGATAGTAGACTGGTAAACTGGCTATCAGGTTAAAAAACAAAACTCTGATTTGTAGTATGTGCTAATTCCTATGGTGTAAATACTCCCACGTCCATGACCAGTTTCCGGTTTCCAGCAGTTTAACAGTCAGGCAGTAAAATTCCTTAATCTCTACCTCCTGGCTGTAGTGAGCTGACTCTGACTGGCTCTGACCCCGGCAAAAGTAGAGTAGGACCAGGTGGCTAGCGGCGTGAGCACTGCACGCGCTGCATGGGTGTGTGTCCAGCTTCTCCGTGTAAGGACACTGTGGCCTTGGCCATGCTACCTTTTGTTTTTAGTTGAAGTGAGATTGATGTTGGGCTTCCCAGGTGGCTCAGTGATAAAGAATCTGCCTTCCAATCAGGAGACATGAGTTTTATCCCTGGGTTAGGAAGATCCCCTGGAGAAGGAAATGGCAACCCACTCCAGTATTCTTGCCTGGGAAATCCCATGGACAGAGGAGCCTGGCGGGCTACAGTCCATGGGGTTGCAAAGAATCGGACACAATAGTAACTTGTTGTACAATAGTTGACACACAATATTATACGAGTTACAGGTGTACAATATAGATGTATAATTTTTACAGGTTATACTCCATTTGCAGTTATTATAATATTTTGTCTGTATTCTTATAGTTTATTTTATACATAACAGTTTGTACCCTTAATCTTCTCTCCCTGTGTTGCCCGTTTCCCTTCCCTCTCCACACTGGTAACTGATACTTTGTAAGTGAGTCTGCTTCGTTTTTGTTATATTCACTAGTTTGTTGTATTTTTTAGATTTGATATAAAAGTGATAACTTATAGCATTTTTCTTTCTCTATTTCATTTAGCATAGTATTTTCCAAGTCCATCCATAATCCTGCAAATGGCAAACTTTCCTTCTTTTTGTGGCTGAGTAATATTCCATTGTGTGTGACACCACTCCTTTACATTCATCTGTTGATGGACACTTGGATTGCTTCCATATCTTGGCCATTAGAAATAATGCTTCTATGAATATCAGGGTGTGTGTATCTTCTCTAGTTAGTGTTTTTCTTTTTTTGGATACATACCCAGGAGTGGAATTGCTTGGTCATATGTTAGTTCTGGTTTTAGTTCTTTTAGGATTTTAGAGTTTTTCTATATTGTTTTCCACAGTGGCTCTCCCAGCATACATTTCCACCAATAGTATACAAGGGTTCCCTTTTCTCCATGTGCTCACCAGCATTTGTTATTTGTGTTGTTTTTGATGACAGTCACTCTGACAGGTGTGAAGTGATATTTCATTGGGATTTGCGTTTCCCTGATATTAGCGATGTTGAGCATCCTTTCGTGTTTGGCCATGTCACCTTAATGCTTCTCAGTCTTCTCATCTGTAAAATGATCACAATTTTGGGAGCCATCTCAGTATCATCTTGAGCATAAAAAGAGATAGTACATGAAGGATACTTAGCACAGTGTCTGGCACCCGAGAAACAAGAGGTAGGTGTTACAGTCATAGAAAAGAAACAGCAACTCATTTGGAGTCAAACGTCTAGGTTCCAGTCCTGGTTCTGACACTGAATTACCACATGACCATGGCAACTGGCCTCAGCTCTCTGGGAAATGGGGCTTCCCAGGTGGCGCTAGTGGTAAAGAAACTGCCTGCCAATGCAGGAGATGGAAGAGAAGCGGGTTTGATCCCTGGGTCAGGAAGATCCCCTGGAGGAGGGCATGGCAACCCACTCCAGTATCCTTGCCTGGAAAATCCCCTGGACAGAGGAGGCTGTGTGTTGCAGTCCACGTGGTCGCACAGAGTCAGACATGACTGAAGCAACTCAGCACGTGTGACAGTGACGGTAACTTGTATGGGACATTTAATAAGTCCCGGGCACCACACCGAGTCCTCTGCCTCTATCATCTTTATCGTCTTTCCCACACACCTCAGGTAATAGATTCTGGTATGACCCCATATTTTAAGTGGGGAACTGAGACTAAGAAAGGAACGGTAATTGGCCCAAAGCCATATAGCTTGTGAGTTCTAGGATTTGAACCCTAAATTACTACACTTAATGCCCATCTCTTTCGTTAGCAGCACATATTTAATGAGATCATGTAGCAGAAACATTTCGAGAACTATAAAGCACTAAGAAACGATGGATATTGTGGTTGCCGTTCCTTGACTATAGAAAGCATATTTATGGAGCCTTGACTTCCTCCAGGTGTCTTACACCCAGTGCAGGCTGGGCAGACTCGGTTCCAGGCCTTGCAGAGCCTCCCGAGGGGAGGAGGTGGTATCAAGTTTCCCTTTTTTTCCCCAGCAAAGCTGGAAAAAAAGTTGGAATTCTCATTTCCCAAATGCTGTATATGAAAAGCTAGCAGGATTCACACCTCTGGCTGGCAAGCACAACCCAGCTCTAAGACAGCACTCCATGTTGCCAGTTCCTAGGCTGCTGGATTCTTGGAGGTGGGAAGGGACCAGGCATCCACTGGGAACGGGACCAGGCTCCCAGATGCTGGTTCCTTTTACCATCACCACAGCCCCGTTCAGCAGGGATGGTTCCTATGTTTCTCTCTGAGCACGATTGCCCACAGTAGGTGAGAGCCGGGCTGGTACCCTAAGGGGGGGTCCGTGCTCCACCCCCATCGCAGCTGCTGCAGGTGGGCTTTCCTCGCTGAACCCCCTGAGCCTCCTTCCTCCCACCTTTCCCCAGGCCCGCACACTAGCAAGAAGCACGCAGCTCCCTATTGCTGTGGATGGGCTAATGCAAAGGGACGACGGCAGGGGAGGCACGCCATGCCCTGGCTCCGCCCTCTCCTACCGTGTCGCTCACCACTGTTGGTGGCTGCTGGTGCTCAGAGTCACAGAGACGCTGCCCCATCCCAGCTCTGTTCCCGATCCTGAACTACTGCTTAAAGCAACAGGCCTGCCTGAGGCAAGCAAACAGTCCTACCTTGTCTCAAGACCTTGATCCTTGTTATGGTGCATGACAGGGGCCACTCAGCTACTGGATTAAAAAAAAAAAAAAAAGACAGCTTGTTATAGCTTGTCTGTATTCCTTTACTGTTATGAAAATTAAAAAAAAAATCCAGCCATTGAGGATTCCTAAGAGATTTACCTTCAGTGAATCGCTCAGTAGCTCAGTTAGCCAGCCTTGCCCAGGTGCTATGCTCAGTCACTCAGTTGTGTCTGACTGTTTGCAACCCTATGGACTGTAGCCCACCAGGCTCCCCTGTCCATGGGATTCTGCAGGCAGAAATACCGGAGTGGGTTGCTGTTTCTCCTTCAGGACCTTGCCCAGGTACCTGTCACCTATCAGACGTTTCTTACTCTGGGCCAGACCCTGTGCTGCAGGTCGGAGGACAAGAGAAATGAAACAGTTGTCCTGTGGGGCTCCTAGTCTGTGGTCCCAAGTCTCTGGGACTCAGAACTGCAGTGGGTTGCAGAGTAGCTGGGAGGGGAGGCAGTGTCCAGAGTGTCCCTGTAGACCACTTTCCTAACTTGGCTGGGGAGGAAAAGAGAGCACATTTGAGGTTGGAAGCAATGAAGTCAGAGGCAAGGCAGAGGCTGGAGAAACAGGAGAAGGAGTGACGTGGAGTTCAGGGGGAGTGGCAAGGAGGGTGGGAGAGGAAGGGGGGCCACCTCTTTTTGCCTTCATGAAAGGAAGTGCTGATACAAAAAAAAAAATCAGTACATTTCTTGGTCCTTATCTTGGGCAAAAAATTTCAGTTTGGATATTAGCCAGACTGGGTTCTGGATCCGAGTGATGAGCTTTGGTTTTCAGAACTGGAATCCCTGCTCATCCATAGAGCTGAGACCGCACACTCATCTGGGGCTGGGGAAAATTTAGCGCCATCAGCCCTCCACCTTCACATCTCTTTCACTCCACCTTTTGGTACATCTCCTCGGCTATACATCCCTGGGTACCATATTATCTCTTTTATCCCTGCAAATGACATTATTTTTTTTCCAATGCTCAGCAGTCTAAATCTCCCCTAACACTTATCCTCTGTGCTGCTGATTCAATGTGTATAATTCTGGATGTAAAACAGTCCCCACAAATGATGTTTCTCTGCTAATGATGTTTCCCTTCAGAGAGGGGATCCACAAGAAGTTAATGAATACAATGAACAGTATATTCTATCACTGAATAAAGGCAGATGCATTATTCCTTTGACATAGCATTCTGGAATAAAAAAGAAATGAAATGGATTATCTCCCTGTTCTTTCCTTTGAACCTTAGAGAAATGAAAATGTAAGTAGAAGTTTTCAGGTTGAAGGTAACTTAAAGAGGAGACACAAAGTTCTATGGCTAAGACTGTCTAAGAAATGTATTATGCACATTCTGAGCATTTGGAGCAAACTGGAGGTTCAGAGTTGAATGGTCATGATTACAGTTTTGCTTTTTCAGAGACTCAGCGACCATCGGTGACTCAGTCAATTTCAAAAGGACAATATTCTGAGGCATTGGCCAAAGTCATCTCGCAGTTCATGCCTGCTCCACTCCTTTGTACCCATTTCACATCTGCCACTTTCAAGGAACACATACCCTGCACTCAGGAGGAGAACATATATAACCAAGAAAAAATATTGGTAGATTCCAAAATAAACTCTTGAAACACAGAATAAGTTTCTTTAAAATTTAGGCTACTAACTGCAAGAGTTTAGAATTTTAGACAGAAATGCTTTATCTTTCTTTTTTTTTTTTAAGTTACAAATTTGGCTTCATAAAACCACCGGGCTGGAGCACTTAGTGTCAATGATTGCTTTCATGTACATGGACTGTGGTAGAACAGTTTCCACCTTAGACTTAGTAAATATCATGTTGGTTACAGGAGAAACAGGAGATGAGGGCAGAGAGGGAGGCCTATGGGAAATATTTCTAAGAGAACCTCAGCCAGAGTCCCGGGATGGGAACAACAGAGGTCTCAGATGTGTCTGTGGGGACCAGAATCAGACGGCTCCCATGATTCACATCACATCTGAAACCCTGAGAAGAAACAGCCTGGCAATGCCTCAGGGCCAGGCTGAAGGCAGAAGAGCAGTGGTTGTGGCAGGGCAGAGGCTCCTCGCCATGCCTGTGGTCAGGAAAGGAAACCAGGGTGGTGGGTGCGTTTCTCAAATCTAATTTAGATCATCCTGGGAGAAGGAAAGGAGAAAACAGAGAAAGAGGAATCTAAATGGATACGAGAGTGTGAATTCTTTTTTTTTTTTTTTGTCACGCCACCTGGCATGCATTCTGGGATCTTAGTTCCCTGAGCAGGGATTGAATTTGTGAATTCGTGTCCCCTGCTGTGAAAGCGTGGATTCTTAATCACTGGACTGCCAGGGAAGCTTTTTTTTTTTTTTTAAGTGACTGAGTTTACCTTGAATTTGCATCATTCAGTTTCTCCCCTCCCAGAAAAATATGAGTGCTCAGAGTTCTAAGTTAAGTTAGATCATAGACAAAAATGTCTCCTTTCTGCCTGCCTGAATCTGAGGCTAAAATTCAAATTCATTACGCAAGTAGGAAGATACTGACAGTACAGCATAGTGAAGCCTAGAGTTTAGGTGAAAGCTGGAGAAGCAGCCAGAGCATTTTGGGCGGGAGAAGAAATCTCTAGTTGTTCTAGCCATAGCTCAATTCATCAAGGTCACTGGCTGTAAAAACTCAGAGCCAGAAGATCATTAGAGATGATTTAATCCTGCTCCATTTACAGATGGGCAACTGGAAGCTCAGTTCTGTCCAAGTTCACATAAGCAGCCCAGACAGAATCAGCCTGAATCTCGGGATTTCTGACAACTGGTCCACAACCGTTCCGCCTCACCATGGTAACAACATCCCCCTCTTGCACTTCTTTCCCTTATTCCTTAGGTAGTTTTGGAGAGTGGGAAGACGTTTAGAGACTTCTCTGGATTTGAAGGGAAAATGAACACTGAGTTAATATGACCTTAATAGGAACATGAAATCCCATTAGAAAGTTCCTCTGTGATAACGGTAGAAAAATAAATTGATCCTGAAGCATTCTGAGATCCTCCCAAAGGATCTCACCTTTAGCATTCAGCCAAAGCCACAACCTGCCCTAAGTCATCTGAAGTCTGGAAAGAACACTTGAGTAGGAAACCTTAAATCTCTTCCTAGCTTCAGTGGGAAAGAATCTAGTCACAGTCAGTCCGTGGTGTTTGCCTGAACTGCTCAGACAACAAGATCAAAGGCTACTCGTAACTTTAAATGAGGAGATGACATGGTTTGTGATAGCTTTTCTTCTGTGAACCCAAGGTACTGACATTATCAAGATAAATGCAGGAGATAGAGTTGCTATAACTTGTAGTTGTAACTTATATAACTAGTATGGACTTCATGTTTTCATGTTGGAAAGTAAGAAAAAGATAGAATCTAATATGTGTCATAGGACTTGACCCCACAATGGTAATGTCATGTATTGGTATGTGCAATTATTGTTTGGGTAAGGGTTTCCAATCTATCATGCACCTCTCACACATAGGATGCTTTTCCATGTATAATAAGGGTCTGTGTTTCACTAATAGGCTCAGGAGTTGAGGTTACTTTTCTAAGGTCACAGGACCTATAAATGGCAATGTAATTTGAACACTGTAAGTTTACCTGACTTCCAAGCCTGCACTCTCTTCTCTATATTTGGAATGTCTGAAACACAACTGCCCCAATTAAAGGTTGCTAGCCATAGAGATAGTGTAATCTATCATCTAATCTGGGTCTATTTTGAGAGGAAAGATTTGGCAGTGCTATTAATGATTAAATCAGGTCAACAGGTGACAACTAAGACAGTCCTTAACAAGCCCAGATGCACATGAGCCAATCACACAGTATCCCCAAGCCTTCTTTACTGGTTCCACCCAATATTGCCAGGCTACATTGATGAATGAACCACTTGCTTGGTTCCATGCATGCTCCCCAGTGCCTTTGACATTCTTTTTTCTAAGGGTGTACCACACAAAACAAGAGCAATTTTCCCTTCATCTTTCTTCCATCTAGACTTTGGGCTCCTTGAGGGAGATGATCACTAGACTAGACTATCTCTGCCTCTCAGTGTAACATGGAGCTTGGAACAGTCTTAATGTTAACTCAGTAGTGGTTGAATGAATGGTCCAGTTTGGATTCTCTTGTTCAAATGGCTCTGGGATGCATCTCTATGTCTCATGGTGGGGTAGACAGCAGTTTCTTGAAATATAAACAAAGGCTGATTGTGTTCTTTACTTGGTGATATGAATTTCTCTACATTCATTTTGAGAAATATACCTGCCTCTAATGTTGATAATTTTCTGTTATTTCATCAATATTTTAAGTAACAAGATAATAATAGGACATTAATGTAATAGTGATATTTGTATGATACTTTCACATCCGTTATCTAATTTGACTCTTACAATAGCCCTGTGATAGAAAGAAGCTGTAATGTGTGTTTATTCCTCTTATCTGGCTGCACCTTTTACTTCTGGAGCCAACATGACCACCTTTAATAAATCATATCTCATATCCTCCTATCAGCCTCTAACAAGTGGTGCAAAGGTGAGTTGTCACCTTCCTCTACCTTGCCTCCCTAGGGCATGACTAGGGGTGGTGATGCAGAGCTAGGTGATGACCCAAACTAGGCGACTTAGAGTTCTCCCCAGGGCAGAGCAACCTTTTCTCTCTATTAGTGAAGATGGGAAGAAGTGAGCCCCAGAGCTTCAGCAGCTACCATTCCAGTTTCTTGGAGAGTTTCAGTTCCAAGAACAAAAAGGCCAAGAGAAGTACGTGCAGAGAGGACATATTAGAGGAAGAGAGAGAGAGAGCTCTGATAAGGTCTGAGTCCTTGGATCCACATCCTCTGTTTTTCTAGAAATTTGAAAGGCCTAATAAATCCCCTCCTTTGCTTCAACCACATCAAGCTGGGTTTCTGTCATTTGCAACCCCAAAGTTCTGACTAACTTCAAGTTAAATCCCCATTTCATAGACAAGAAAGTTGAAGGTCAGAGGGTCTTGGTTGCTTGCTCAAGATAAAATGCCAGATTTAGGCATTAGGAATAGAAATAACTATGTTCTTCAGATGCCAAGTTGGGTCTCTCACTAGGCAGCACATCCTTCCTCCAGGGGCCTTTTCTATTCATGGGCTTTCCTATCATCAGAAAAGAAACTTCCCTTCCCATCGACTTTCTCAAGGTGAACTTTCAGTTTTTGCCTCCCAGGACAACCTCACACCCTCAGATACTTAATAACGTATTTTGTTCCTAATCCATTTTTCCTATTTAATTAAGATTCAACTCAGTTACTCTTCAGTCACTTAGATGAAGTCAAAATGTTTTGAGGCAGTATGAAGTCAATATGGCTTCCTGCCTGGAGATGTCCTGAGAGCTCAGGAGAAACTCAAATTCTAAACCAACTTTGGACTTTATCCTAGACGAGGGACGCCAAAGGAGGCTAGCCATCTGTATCCAAAGGGAGTCCAGACGTTCCTGCCTTCTGAGGGTGTGAGCTTGGCCATGTGGAGTTCCATGGTAAAATGAGCCAAATAAACTTGCAGCTGCTGAATCCTTATCATTTTTTCTCACTGTCCCTTTTCCATGGAGCTATCTGCTCTGTGCCATGGCTTTGATTTTGTTCAAAAACAGCACTGCACGCACCAGGAAGACAGCATTTTTATCCTTGTTTTTGTGAGTTATTTGTTTGTCTCATCATTTGAGCTCTATTAATTGGGAAACACCCAGAAACCTCAGTCTGAAGTGGAATATAACATTCTCAAAATTCCTTCAGGAATTTTTTTGCAAAAGGGAACACTGAGGCTCAGGGAGGCAAAGTAAATATGAAAATTCTATACTTTCAGTCCAGAAACTTTTTTTCTCTCTAGGCCAATATGTTCTCTAGCTTCTTGGACATGGCCACCATCCATTTATCCAGTGGCACCACAAAACCAACATTTCTAAAGTGAACTCATGACTTTTATCACCAAAGTCTCTTCCCAGTTTCAGTTTATGATCCATTTATCCACCCATCTGCCTACTCATTAATCTCCATTCATTCAGTTGTTCAAGTCAGAAACATGGGTGCATACCAGAAGTGTCAGTGATGGATTCAGGCTTGCGTTTGACCTTTGCACTACAAAGTTCATTGCTGTAACTTCTCTCACTTCTCCATATATCATCTTTATGATTTTTATCTATAAAATGACGATTTGAATATCGAGTCAAACACGTGACACATTGCATTCATTTTTGGTAGCATGGAAAAAAGCATGTGTGTCTATTACATATAACATGGTGTTTGGCACTTGACCATGTAGTGAATGATTAGTATTATTAACATTACTATTTGCACTACTATTAATGACACTTATACCTGTGCATCTGTAGGTGTACATGCACCAAACACTTTGTATGTGTAGATATTTACACATATATACATGCATTTTATGTTGACAAGTTCACATATATAAATGTGCACATGTACACGAATATGTGTGTGTATGAATAATAGATGGACAGGCGAATTGACGAAATGAGATTTTCAAAAGAATTTGTCATTCCTTCCCCAGGGAGAGTCCTTGCAGTTTCACATTTGTGTAGAAGTATTTTAGGTATTATTTAAATATTAAGTTTATATATGATTATATCTAACAAGATATACAATTCCAGGTATTCAAAACAAATATGAAATCAATATTAGAGTTGGATATGACTTAGCAGCTGAATGGCAACTGGTTATTTGGAATTTATTCTGTGCTGTCACTGTGTTAAGCGCTTCAGATAGGTCACCCATGTAGTCTGTGCAATAACACTGAAGAACAAGACTTGGAGTCTCTGCATCACAGTTGAGGGGCATGGTATTTAGAGGTTAGCCCTTGCTGCAGGTCACATAGCCTGTCTGTGGCTGAGCTGAGACCCTAGTTCCAGAGCCTGGCTCTTGCTCCCACCCTGTGTCCTCATATCACTACAAACCAATTGCTATTTACAGACACCTCTGCCTTCGGGGTCCTTTTCAATCAGTTGCTGTTGGTAGTTTTCCAGTTCTGGGTCCCCAAGGTCACAATAGCAGTCTCATGTCTCTTTTTGATCAAGGTCAACTGTTGCTAAGTGATGGATTTTTTCAGGTCTCTGCAAAATGGCATTTGCATAGCACTTTACCTCCCAAAGTAGCCCCAAATCCCTCCTCAGGTTGCCCTCTCCAGAGGCTGCCTCTAGGGCCTGACCACTGTCTGGCAGCTTGACTGACTCTGCGTTTGGGGTCCCAGAGAAAGCTAAGATGGGCAATGCTGCTCTCTAAACCCCAGAAATGCGGTGGGGAGAGTTCAGAAATGAACCAAGCCAGGTCCATTTTCAAGGTACCCCGTATATACACATTTTCACCTCTGGCTCTCCATGCAAAGTGATGGAGAAAGCTGTATTTACCAGTGCTCCAGTCAGGAGAGAAACACTTTAAAGAGCATTCTCTAGACATTGTGCCTGCAAAGTTGTCTTCTACATTGGACAGCATTGAAAGTGTTAGTTGCTCAGTCGTGTCTGACTCTTTGCAACCCCATGGACTGTAACCCCTCATTTTCCTCTGTCCATGGGATTCTCCAGACAAGAATACTGGAGTGGATTGCCATTCCCTTCTCTAGGGGATCTTCCCGACCCAGGAATCAAACCCGGGTCTCCTGCATTGCAGGCAGATTCTTTACCATCTGAGCCACCAGGGTGGGTCCATTAATTTATTCATTTCCTGAGTACATCCTACTTGAGAAACACTGTTGTCAAGGGCTCACTTTTAATCCTCACTGCTGCTGCTGCTAAGTCACTTCAGTCGTGTCGGACTCTGTGCAACCCCATGGACTGCAGCCTACCAGGCTTCTCCATCCATGGGATTCTCCAGGCAAGAACACTGGAGTGGGTTGCCATTTCCTTCTCCAATGCATGAAAGTGGAAAGTGAAAGTGAAGTTGCTCAGTCGTGTCTGCCATGGACTTCAGCCCACCAGGCTCCTCCGTCCATGGGATTTTCCTCCTCACTACAACTCCGAGATAAGCGCCGTTATTTGTTTTACAGAAGAAGAAACAGATGCAGAAAGGTGAAGCTTCTGGTTTAAGCCTATACAATCTGAGAGTCCTGGAGCTGGGTTTGGAATCCACACACTTGACTCTAAAATTGGAGGTTCAACCACTCTGCAAACTGCCTCTGATACCAGCTGGATGAGGAAAGATGGTTGGGACAGAGGTGTCGTGGTGACTTGGAATCAAGAGGGGACTTGGGAAGGTCATGTCCAGTAGGGACTTGTGAACATGTAGGTTTTCTATGAAATGCAATGTGATCCTGCCCTAGGGTGCCAGAAACCTTAAGTTAAAAATGTCACAATAAAAACACTATATGTTTGGTGCAATAGACAGTGTTTTTGGGGGGAAGCTGTTGATGCAGCTGAGTCTGTGCTGGAATTGGTTGGGGGTGAGCCTGCCTGTGAGGATGTGGGAGTCAGCAGCCACCTGGGTTATAGGAATGGTGCCAAGCAGGGGTGAAAAGGGCACTATTCAATCCCATTGTACCATCTAACCCACCATTAAGTCTCTTCATTAACAAGGAGCTTGCACGTGGTTGGCTTCCTTAGAGAAGCTTTTCCTAACTAGTTTCAGCTTAGTAGAAGCCCATGACATTTGGGATTTGAATTCCATTTAAGTGTTGCCAGGAGGAAGGTAAAAAAAACCACACACACAGAGCACTGAGCAGCCCTTCAACTCCTACAGCATCAAAGCACTTTAAAAAGATCTCTAAAGAGACTCTGGGGTTTTGCAAATTTCTCTTACAAAATAGCATTTTTGTCAGAAATAAGCGAATCAGCAATGCATGAATTAAAATCCTCTTGAAATCCAGATGGATTTTAAGATTGAGGATGAGAAATTTTCTTTCCCAAAAGCCAATGAAGTCAATGCGTGGGAAAGGGAGGGTTGAAAGGGACCATCTCTATAGGAAGTCAAAGTATCCATTAGAAACGTTTTTAAATCTCAGGAAATCATGAAATAACAGGCTTCAGAAAGTTTTGCAAACCAGTTGGCCCTTTTTGTTCAAATCACTCTGTTTTTATGAAATCCTAGTAGATGACCTTCTGTGTATAAGTGTATGTTAGCTGTTCAGTTGCGTCCGACTCTTTGTGACCCCAGGGACTGTAGCCCACCAGGCTTCTCTGTCCATGGAATTCTCCAGGCAAGAGTACTGGAGTGGGTACATTTCCTGCTCCAGGGGATCTTCCCAACCCAGGGACTAAACTCAGTTCTCCTGTATTGCAGGCTATTCTTTATCATCTGAGTCACCAGGAAAGCCCAGATGACCTCCTAGGTGACTCCAAAATTTCGCCAAGACATTCCTTGTAACTGCAAGTACAAATCTGCACTCTGATCGTTTTTAACTGTGAGGAAAAATGGCTGCTGACATTACGTACAGCCTCTTCTGTTCTGTTTACCAGGGCATGTTCTCACTCAAAGACCTATGGTCTTTGGGATAGAGATGCTACATAATTGGTGTCCTACATAGGTTTGAATAGCACTGACAAGGTTATTCCAAAATCAATCTTGTTTCCTGCAGCCTCGTGGCTAAAACACCAGCAGGGTTCCAGAGGTTGAGTCAGCACCCATCCCTGTGAGGGACTGAAAAGCAGCTGTCCCAAGTACTTTGGGGTGAAGATGCTCCCTCCTCTTGCTACCTCTCTGACAACCACCCCAACCTGCTAGGGGTCCAGGGCTGTCCAGTGGGAATCCTGCTCCCAAGCATGTGTGCAAGGGGGACTGAGTTAGGGCATAACCTAATCCATCTCTTCCAGTTATGTCAGCGAAGGAGAGGTTCCATTTAGGAAAGAGGCATTCAACGAACATGTATTGAACCCAGTTTCTGTTGCCTTTACTTATGCTGTTTTATTTAATCCTCTTAAAAGCCTAGAGCAATTTTCTTATGAATATTATCCCCATTTTTGAGTTGAGAAATTTCAGGTTCAAGAATAACCATTTATTTGAGACCCCTGGGTCTTTGGACTCCGAGATTCAATACACACTATTCTGCAACACTGCTCCTCGGGGGAAATGTTGCTGGGGGAAAGGGAGAGTGGGTGTTATATAGATATACTTCCTTTAAGACATAGGTATAAAACCAACATCTCAGTGTACTAACAAGCCAAAGAAAGCACTTATTGAGTGCTGTGTTCTAGAAATGGTTCCAAATGTGTAATTCCTTTCATTCCCAGAATAGCCCAATGTTTTTATCCCCATTTTACATGCAGGGGAGTTTGGGCACAGAACAGGGAGACTAAGGGACTTATCTAAGGTCAAGGATAAGAGGGGGTTAAAACTAGGATTCAGAGTCAGACAGTAAAGTTCTGGCTGCTTTTTCTCCCTAATTTTGTTAGGAAAAGTTTCAAACACACAGGAAATTTGAAATAATGCTGCATATCTAACCCCTGGATTCTGCAGTTGTTAGCATTTTCTACATTTATTTTACTACATAACTGTTCATCTACCCATCCATTAATCCATCTTATTTTTGATGCATTTCAGAGTAAGTCACAGACATCTGTATACCTCACCCTTAAACATTTCAGCATGGATATCCTTACCTAGAGTTCAGCATTTCTTTACATTTTTTTTGTTTGTTTGTTTGTTTTAAGATAAAATTTACATAGAGAGAAATGCACAAATCTTAATTGTAACTTTCAGTAAAATCCCACAAATGTGCACACCTGTGTTACAACATATAGAAAAATATGTAGAACTTTCCCATCACCCCAGAATTTTCCTTCACATCCCTCTAATCAATATCTATCCCATTTGCCCCCAGGGAACCACTGTTCTGAATTTTTTTCATCATAGATATGTTTTTCCTTTTTCAGAGCTTTATATAAATGAAATAACCCAGCGTGGATTTTTTTTTTATGGCTGGCTCCTTTCACTTGGCATAATGTTTCCAGATTTTTCCATATTTTGTGGTATCTATAGCTTGGTTTTATCTTGCTGAGTGGCGTCCCATTGTACAAATATATCACACTCAGTTTCTTCATTGCTTACTTACAGATACCTGGACTTGCCCCTCCCCTTTCGTGCTACAATGACTAGGGATGCTGGGAATATTCATGCACTAGTCTTTCTGTTGACATAGGCTTTCATTTGGGGGTTACAACTCAGGAGTGAACTTGATGGGTCAAAGGTAGATTTATGCTTAGTTTTATACAAGACTGTGAGACTGCTTTCCAAAGCTGCTGCATACGTGGTATCCCCAGCAGCGTGGTGTTGGGAGCTCCAGTTTTGTTGGTAAGCAGCTAGCAATCTGCTCTGCTGCCTCTCCAAGTGCAAAGCCAACGAACATTCTCACTTGAATGAGTTCCTAAAGGTCAGAAAGAATGGGTCTGGCTTTAGTAGAGATGACACCTACTGGGACAGGGGAAAATTCATTTTCAGCTCTTCAACTTATTTTCCCCCAGAATCTTAGGGGCAGCACCAACAAATGCACAGCCAGTGTGTCTAGCACTCTTGCTGGGTGTCTGACACTCTGTAATTTCTTTTGTATATTTCAACATATGAGTGCCATATGGCCCTTCCTTCTTGGAGTCAGGAGCTATATTCGCTCCTATCTCACCAATTCAATGAACAGGAACTTGGGAAACTCTGGGAGATGGTGAGGGATAGGGAGGCCAGGTGAGCTACAATACAGTCCATGGGCCCGCGAAGAGTCAGGCACAACTTGGCGACTTAAGAAAAACATTTCACAGATTAGGCAAGTGAGGCTCGAGGTGGTGAGTAATTCACTTGTGGCCTTCACCAGAGGCAAAGCTGAGATTTGACCCTACTTCTGTCTGACTTCAGTCTGAACATTTTCTACTTCATTCCAAAATCTTCTGCAGCAACAGGGGACAGATTGGAGGAAACTAAAGGCAGTTTAAAGATAAATCTATACATATTGGGGCCCCAAAGCTCCTGATTCCTGGGCAATCTGTAACAAACAGAAGATATTTTGGACCAGAGTGATAGATGCAACTTTCCTCAGTAACCTTGCTTTTGAGGACTTTGTCCTTAAAGGAAATTTGGAACAATTGCAGAAGTAGAGACAGAAAATGTTCTACAAGTAATGATTCCGCAGTGAGCAGTTGCAACTCTGAAACAAAGAAGTGACCATCTTGGGCTCAGGAAACTCAAACAGGGGCTGTATATCAACCTAGAGGGGTAGGATGGGGAGGGAGATGGGAGGGAGTTTCAAAAAGGAGGGGAAATATGTATACCTATGGCTGATTCTTGGAGAAGGAAATGGCAACCCACTCCAGTGTTCTTGCCTGGAGAATCCCAGCGACGGGGAAGCCTGGTGGGCTGCCGTCTGTGGGGTCGCACAGAGTCAGACACAACTGAAGCGACTTAGCAGCAGCAGCAGCATGGCTGATTCATGTTGAGGTTTGACAGAAAATAGCAAAATTCTGTAAAGCAATTATCCTTCAATAAAAAATAAATTAATTTTTAAAAAAAGAGAGAGAGAAATGACCATCTTGACACAGAGTGGTATAGGAACAAATAAGGGGGAAAAAAATCACTCAACACGGGAAGCAAAGAAGGGGAAACTCACATCTTTAAAGGTAAAAACTGGAAGGCATCTAAAGACCTACCCACAAGGGGCTGATTAAAAACAACATAATGGTGCATCCATGCCATGGCAAGGAATGAGACCCATCTCTGTGAGCTCTTATGCAATAGTGCCCTGTATACACTTAAAAGGGGCTTCTCAGGTGGCTTAGTGGGTAAAGAATCTGCCTGCAATGCAGGAGTTGCAGGAGACACTGGTTCGATCCCTGGGATGAGAAGCTCCCCTGGAGAAAGGCATGACAACCCACTCCAGTATCCTTGCCTGGAGAATCTCATGGACGGAGGAGCCTGGCAGGCTACAGTCCAAGGGGTCACCAAGAGTCAGACACGACTGAAGTGACTGAGTATGCATGCATACACTTAAAAACAGCACAGTACAGACAAGGTCAATTATTTTCTGTAGAGTATGAGCTGATTTGTATTGAGAAGGATTCTTTTATTCTTATAAAGCACATTTCTAGGAGAACATTTTATCTCTGGAAGAGAAAAATAAGAGGTGAAGGCCAAGACAGACTTTTCCACGTTTACACTATTCTGAACTCTACATTAGCAATCCCACTGCTGGGCATACACACTGAGGAAACCAGAATTGAAAGAGACACATGTACTCCAATGTTCATCGCAGCACTGGTTATAATAGCCAGGACATGGAAGCAACCTAGATGCCCATCAGCAGATGAGTGGATAAGAAAGCTGTGGTACATATACACAATGGAGTATTACTCAGCCATTAAAAAGAATACATTTGAATCAGTTCTAATGAGGTGGATGAAACTGGAGCCTATTATACAGAGTGAAGTAAGCCAGAAAGAAAAACACCAATACAGTATACTAATGCATATATATGGCATTTAGAAAGACGGTAACGATAACCCTGTATGCGAGACAGCAAAAGAGACACAGATGTATAGAACAGTCTTTTGGACTCTGTAGGAGAGGGAGAGAGTGGGATGATTTGGGAGAATGGCAGTGAAACATGTAAAATATCATATAAGAAACAAATCGCCAGTCCAGGTTCGATGAAGGATACAGGATGCTTGGGGCTGGTGCACTGGGATGACCCAGAGGGATGTTTCGGGGAGGAAGGTGGGAGGGGGGTTCAGGATAGGGAACATGTATATACCTATGGCGGATTCATGTTGATGTATGGCTAAACCAATACACTATTGTAAAGTAAAAAAATAATAATAATAATAAATAAATGATAAATGATTAAAAAAAAAAAAAAAAAAACACTGGCAACATGTAGAAACAACTGAAAAAGAAGGGTGAGCTGGAAATTTCTGCAGACAACGTCTTTGTCTCAGAGTCCCAGGGGCTATGCCAGCTTCTTCTCTATGGGAGGATGCGGGACCCTCACTTGGGGGGAGCTTTATCTTCAGTGATCATTTCAGGACTGTCTGTGTGCAGAACGAGGCTTTGCACAACTGCAGGGAGCACCATGTCAGCTCCAGGCTGCAGGAAAAGCGCTACTCCTGCGGGGCTGGAATTGTGGCCCCTGACACCCCTGGCTGCATGGTCTGGGTTCACAACCCACAAAGTTCGATCCTGCTGAAGCCTGGCCTTCTGGAACATTCTCGGCCACCTTGCTCTGAAGGGACTGGAGAGAGACGCTCCCTCTGCCTGAGCAGTTGGCCCCTGTCCCTCTTTTGGGACAGAGGACTCATTCAGTGACAGCCTCTTATCATATCACACTCTGCCCCTCGGGAAGGGCATCTAAATCCACAATCTCTTCATTCCACAGCTTCAGACTTTCCATGGCTCCCCTGTGCCTACAGGAGTGCACAGTGCTTCTCTGCATGCTTTTAAAGTGCTAATTCCTGGGCATCCTCTGGACGTTTCACTCTCTGAATGTTTTAAATCTTGGATCCTGGGGGCCAGAACCAGAATTGCATTTTTACAAGTGCTACAAGTCGATTTTTATATGAATCTTCTTCAGACCATGAACTGAGAAATATCGAGGAAATGCCAGAACTTTTCTGAACCACATTTAAGGCCCTGTATAATCTCTAAACAACTGTGTCTTCCACACATCCACGTTCACCTTATACTCCAGTTGTCGGGAATCCCTTGCCTGTCCTCAAACACTAGGCTTTCTTCCCTTCCTTAGCACACGGCAGCCCCTCTGCCTGGAATACCTTTCCCCTTGTTTGTTGCTTGGAAAGGGTGTGTTCAGCTCCCCAGGCCTGGCCCTAAGGGAGTCTCCTCTCTAGCAGGGCAGACACTCTCTTCTGGCTTCCCTGAGACCCTCCAGTCCTTCTCCTGCGCTGGGAGCACCCCTGTCTGCAGGCATTTCCTTGGGCTGTGAAGATCTTACGGCAGCTGTGTCTCTGCATCCTCAGGGCTCGTCTCCCCGCAGCTGTGCACCAGACTCAGAGGTCCGAGGGCACGGGAAATGACAAAGACAGGAGCTGGGCTGGAAGCTTCAGCTTCCAAGTGACTGAGTTTCTGGAGAATAGAGAAAAGGGAGATGGAGGCAAAGCACCAGAAGACACGTCAGGACCCAGAATTTGAGTCCCAGGGGCCAAAAGGAAACTCCTCTGGCCAGGCTTCTGGTTTCCCTCTAGGCTTGGCCAGAGCTGCTGGGACTGCAGTTGGGTCTCAGAAACCCTCTGTGGTTTCCTAGGTCCAGACATCTGTTAGAGGTCTCAGTGAGAAGCTTCCTTGTTGATGGAGGACCATCTTGTTTCTCCCATCCCTAAACAGCTCCTTGCCTCCAAGTCCCTTCAAGTGTCTCCCACCCATCTGGTTGCCCCCGACACACCCCAAACCTGGGTGTTCCCTCTCCTCCACCCACAGAGCCCAAGTCCTGCCACATCGCCTCTTACTCTCTCCTGCCTTCCCTCCTCACTTCCTCACCCTAGCTTTTGTCTGAGCTCAGGCTTTCCCCACCTGGAGAGCTCAGGCACCCAGGTTTGTAAAGAAACATTTCTAAGCAGCAGCTGACAACACGCCCTAGGAAGACGACAGACCTCCCACTTGCAGAGTTTTTACCAAACCTTTAAAGGTTGCTGTCTTCTACCCTGCAATCATCCCACAAAAGCTGTCAGGAGCATCACAGGAAATGAAAACCTGCCACGAGCACAGTTCACACGGAAGAAAGCTGCCAGTCGTCCGTGTGTCACGGGGACGCTGGGTCCCAAGATGAGCTTCTCGCAAAGAGCGAATTGCCCTGCAGCCTTCTCACCCTCCACACTCTTCTTCCTCTTGACCCCCAAGGAGTGCCTGCAGGACTGGAAAATTCTTCAGCTTTGACGGGAGACAATTTTGCTTCAAATTTCAGTTCTGCCGCTGTGGGACTCTTCCAAGTCATCTCGACTTTCTGAGCCCAGTTTCCTTGTGTGTAAACTGGGGATGCCATTAACCCCAGAGGCTTGTGTTATACGCGGTATAACAGGCAGAGAGCTGGGCACAGGAGCTGGGGAGGACCAGATACTTGATAAATGATGGTTCCCTTCTCACTTTTTCCTGACAGCCCTCCATCTCTCCATCATCTCCTCAATTAGGAGCAGGCTCCAGAACAACAGGATTCAGAACATACCCTCCGTAGACAAAGCTGCCACTTCTTAGCTGTGCTGTCTTGGGCAAGTTACTTCACTGCCCCGTGCCTATTTCTCCATTTGTAACATGGTGAGAATAACAGCACTTAACACTATGTGTTATTGTGAGATTTCAATGGATTGAGCATGAAGTGTGTATAAAGCAAACTCTCAGTTAATATTAGCAGCTATTCTAATTCTTTATCTGTTCAAAATTCAGTGAGTGCTTATAGCTTCCCTGGTGGCTCAGCTGGTGAAGAATCTGCCTGCAATGCAGGAGACCTGGGTTTGATTGCTGGGTTGAGGCGATTCCCCTGGAGAATGGAAAGGCTACCCACTCCAGTGTTCTGGCCTGGAGAATTCCATGGACCGTAAAGTCCATGGACTCACAAAGAGTTGGACACAACTGAGCGACTTTCACTTCACTGTAGCCTGTTGGGGATTCTGGAGGACCTGTAATTAAGGTGGAGAACTTGTGCTTGTTCCTCAGATACCCTTGTCATAAAGAACTGTTTTCAATACTGCATGTTCTTTCCCCTAGAAAAACATGAGCACATTCGAGTGTGGCTAGCCTGACTCAGCACTGGTAGAATGCAGTGTAGGCAAGGGGGGAAATAGGGCTTTGCAGAGAAATAGCCCCAAACTTACAAGCTGTGTGACATTGGACAAGAGGCTTCACCTCTCTAAACCTTGGTTTTCTCATCTGCAAACAGGAATGCTGATACCTACCTCTCAGAGCTTGTTGATAAAGATACAGGGAAAAAAAAAAGGATGATCCCATCACATTAGAATCCTTCTTCTCATTCCCCAAGCCACCTACGTTCTTAGGCTTTTCAAGAATTGTTAGAAAGCACACTGCCTAACCCCAGAGGGCTGGCCAGCTCAGGGGGATGCTGCTTCAGAAAGTTGACCAAAACTGTTCTGGAGTCCCCCTTCGGAAACTTCCTGGCACAGCCCCCACGACTTCCTCTGTCCTTGAACTGCTGTATTGCCTTCTCAGTTCTGACTCACCCACAGCATCTAGGGCTTTCTCTGTCCTCATGCGTGTGGGTCATTGTTTTTCCTCTAATTTCAGCATCTCATTATCCTGGGACTCCATCACTCAGTCACATAGTGTCAGATCCAGATCACTCAGACATGTCCCACCCTCACAATCAGGACCCTATCTTCAATGATTCATAGATACCCCTCACCCCAAAGATCACACATCATGTGGGGCTGGAAGCAGCAGGGTAGAGATAAAGATGATGACTAGTCATGTTACCATGTGCCAGAAACTGCATACCTATCGCTCTGATTAACTTCTGTAACAAGCTGATGATGGAGGCTTTATCATCATTTGACAAGTTGACACTCAGAGAGATGATACTATTTACCGACTAGTGATGGTAGAACAGAGATATGAACCCAGGTTCTTTAAAAAAAATCATGCTCATAACCATTACACCACACTGCCTCTTGCTGTGCTGAGCTGGCTCTGAAGTGGTTCTCCAGGTAGCTGGGATCAGCATGTCATTGCCTGCCTACTACTCTACAGGTCAGGTGAAAACACAGCACATGTGATCACACACACATACATGCACACACGTTTCCAGTGGTGAGATTTCAAACCCTAGGATACATCCTGTGTTATTAGTATGGTATCTCCAACTGCTTTTTTAAATGAAAATATATGATTTTTGTTTTTTTAGAGAAGAAAATGGCAACCCACTACAGTATTTTTGCTTGGAAAACCTCATGCACAGAGGAGCCTGGTAGGCTACAGTCCATGGGGTCACAAAGAGTCGGACATGACAACAACAACAATTTTTATTTTTTACTTAATTTTTTTGGACTTTTAAAAATTTTATACAATTTTTAAAGGTTATACTCCATTTATAGTCATTATAAAACACTGGCTATGTTCCCCGTATTGTACAATATACCCTTGCAGCTTCTTTTATACATAATAGTCTGGACCTTTCACTTGCTACCCCCTATACTGCTCCTCCCCTCTCTCCACTAGTAACCACTAGTTTGCCTCTACATCTGTGAGTCTGTTTCATTTTTTTGTTATATTCATTAGTTTGTCATATTTTTTAGAGTCCACACATAAGTGATATCAAACAGTATTTGTCTTTATTTCACTCTTTCCAACCGCTTTTGACTTGGAAAAAAAAAAATCACTCAAGGAAGCTTCAAGAATATGGAAAGAAAGAGAATGTGCTGAGAAACCACTGTAAAAACATCTGGGACCCTCTACCTTGGGAGTCAGATGGCCAAAAGCCGCCTGTCCTCTGGTCCCCTGAGTCCACATAAGGAAGGAGCTGACACTGTGACTGCCAAAGGTAGAAGGAAGGAAGGGGGGAGGAAAGATGGAGAGGGGACAAGGGAAGTGAGGGTGACTTCAGGCCAAGCCCTAGGGGAGGGATGTCCTTTGGGGTCTTGATTACAAATATAGCCTCAGTTTTCTCATCTGTAAGTGGGCACAGGTCTGCACTACTATGAAACACATGTTCATCACACCACCACCTGCTGGTTGCCTCCTGAGAAAACACAAGCACTGGGCATTTGAGAACAGCTTTATCAATTGCCTTTTTACCTATGAAGAAACGAGGCTCCATAAAATTAAATAATTAGACCCGAGACCCCAGGCTGCTGCTGCTGCTGCTGCTAAGTCGCTTCAGTCGTATCTGACTCTGTGCAACCCCATAGACGGCAGCCCACCAGGCTCCCCCATCCTTGGGATTCTCCAGGCAAGAACACTGGAGGGGGTTGCCATTTCCTTCTCCAATGCATGAAAGTGAAAAGTCAAAGTGAAGTGGCTCAGTTGTGTCCGACTCTTGGCGACCCCATGGACTGCAGCCTACCAGGCTCCTCTGTCCATAGGATTTTCCAGGCAAGAGTACTGGAGCAGGGTACCATTGCCTTCTCCAAGACCCAAGGCTAGCAAATCCCAAAGCCAGATTCAGGTGTGCTGCTTGCAGAGCCTGTCTTCCTTCCATCAAGCAATGCTTTCTCTCTGTCAGGAAGAATCCCAACATCCCCAGAGGACATCCCTCCCCTCGGGCTGGGCCTGAAGTCGCCCTCCCTTCCCTTGTCCCCTCTCCATCTTCCCTCCTTCCTTCCTCCGTTCCACCTTTGGCAGTCACAGTCTCAGCTCCTTTCCTTATGTGCACTCAGGGGACCAGAGGACAGGGGGCTTTTGACCATCTGACTCCCGAGGTAGAGGGTCTGCTATCAACGTCCAGGTAAGATTTATATTCGATGCCAAGAAACACCCTATATTTGGCGTGAAATTTCTCTAGATTTTTTTACTTGGGGTAACCAACCTGGGGAGTAAGAAAATAAAGGAACCAATCTGCTTTCTAAAATGGAATCTAAATCGTTCTTTGAACTCTTGAGTAATTTGAAAAAGACAGGGAGCTCCAGACTTATTTTGAAAGCATAGCTGCCAGTCGGTTTTTTTCTCAGTCTTATTCCCTCACATTTTGCGGGTTTGGCTATTTCTCCTCTATTTGGGATAAGAAGAGAGAAAATGGGACTTTCAAGGCTGTGGTGACAGTAGATTTCTGTGGCCCATTCCCTCTGCTCTGTGATGGGCGTGAAAAGAAAAAAAAAAAACAAAAACCGTGTTGCCCAGTCCTCACCTATGTTTAACTCTGCGCATGCGGTAATGCTGTTTGTTCCAAGTGCTTAGAAATACAAAAATCCAATTCCCTGCCAGATTTCTAGGGGAGAGAAGGATGATACTAACAAGCAACTTTTCTCTCTGTTTTGTAAGAGTTGGGGGAAAATGCTATGACATCCACCCTAAATAATGAAAGTAGTTGCCTTCAGATTTCACAGTATCAGTGCTTTTCTAAGGATGCACAATAGTTTTTACTTTGAATGACTGATGAAAATTTTGTACTGATTTCTCTTTAGCTGTCTTGTCTGCTTGGGATCTGAAGACTGATTCTTCCATCTGAAAGCTAGAAAGGCGTTGTTTTGTTTTCACACTGAGGAATGGACTTTCTTCTAAGCCATCCAAATAAGCCTGTGTGTCCTTCTCCAGTGTTGCTGCAATGTGAGTGTAAAGCCTCTGCCTGTCTCCTGGGAAGATGGTCGGGAAAATCTCCCATGCTCGTAACTGGGTTATGGGGTTGGCTCTGTGTTTCGGGGGGCAATACCATGCTGAGTACCCACCAGGCAGTGTGGATGAGAGCTGATGCTGCCCATGGGGACCCAGTCCCCTTGGAGCCATATGAGTAAACAACGCTTTCAGATAAAAATGTTTCCCACATTTGTTGCCATTGCAACCAGAGAATTCAGAGTTATAGAGCTCAAATGTTTTGCCTTTTGAGAAAACTTAGTGATCATCTCGGAGAAGGCAATGGCACCCCACTCCAGTACTCTTGCCTGGAAAATCCCATGGGCGGAGGAGCCTGGTAGGCTGCAGTCCGTGGGGTCGCTAAAGTCGGACACGACTGAGCGACTTCCCTTTCACTTTTCACTTTCATGCATTGGAGAAGGAAATGGCAACCCACTCCAGTGTTCTTGCCTGGAGAATCCCAGGGACAGGGGAGCCTGGTGGGCTGCCGTCTATGGGGTCGCACAGAGTCGGACACGTCTGAAGCGACTTAGCAGCAGCAGCAGCAGCTGTGATCATCTGGCCCACATGCTCCATTTTACAGGTGAGTCAAGTGAAGCCAGCAAGATGAAGTAACCTGCATTTGGACAGTCAGTTAATTAGCAACAGAGTCAAGACTCAAATCATGACCCTTTCCTGACCATCTACCTTCTGTGCAGCTTGGAGCTAACATGTTAATGTTAAAATCCCTTTGGTGCAGTCAAAGTGTTAGGGGAAGCACACTGATTGAAACCGCCCACCCTGGCCGGGGCACCATAGTAACCATTTGCATGAGTTGTTTTATGATAGAAGATCCTGATAAGGAATACGGAACTAATAAGCCACCACCAACAGGAAGAGTTTGGGAAAGGTTGAAAGGAGACACCGCGTGTCTGTCCACTTCCCAGAATCCCTCTCGCTAGCATCCATCTTGGCTGAACGATGCGTGCGCCACCAGGAAGGATTCTGAATTAGAATGATTGGCCAAAGACCACCCAGAAACTAATCCCATTGCCATAAAACCCGAGACTGTGGGCCACGCGGCAGGGCAGTTCTCCTGGGTTCCCTTACCCTACTGCTCTCCACCTGGGTGCCCTTTCCCAGTAAAATCTCTTGCTTTGTCAGCACATGTGTCTCTTCGGACAATTCACTTCTGAGTGTTAGACAAGAGCCCAGTTTCAGGCCCTGAAAGGGGTCCGTCTTCCTGCAAGAAAAGTAGCTTTTAACACCTAAGGAAAGGAAAGGAAAGTGAAGTGGCTCAGTCATGTCCGACTCTTTGTGACCCCATGGGCTGCAGCCTCCCAGACTCCTCCATCCATGGGATTTTCCAGGCAAGAGTACTGGAGTGGGTAGCCTATCCCTTCTCCAGGGGAATCCTCCCGACTCAGGGATTGAACCCAGGTCTCCGCATTGCAGGCAGACGCTCTACCCTCTAAGCCACCAGGGAAGCCTACGATCCCAACAAAAATGAAAAGATAGAAGGAAGAAAGGAAGGAAAGGAAAAGAAGGTAAAAAAAAAAGGAAGGGAGGGAGGGATGAAGGGAGGGAGGGAGAAAAGAGGAGAAGCGGGAAGGAAAAAATGTTCTCAGGCCCCCACTGGCCTCAGGAGAGGGCTCAGCTCCTTAGCACATAGAACCCAGCTGAATACAGTTTCCTCTACTCGCAGTGCTATTTCCAGCCTCTGCATCTTTGCATGTGCTTTTTCTTCTTCTGGGGAATTCCTTTCCTAGATCACCGATCAGCTCCTCTGGGAAGCCTTTCTGACCCCACCTAACTCCCCAGCTTTGACGGGTGTGACCATTCCCTTTCCAGAGCTTCTCTGAGTACACACTCTATGAGCACCCTGAGGAGCTTGTAAGTTAGGTGCATTGAAGTCTGCCCTTCAGGCTGGGAGCTTCTCTGAGGCAAGGAGCAGGTTTTGTCTTCTCCGTCTTCCTAGGGCCTGGCACAGGTTTAGCCACAGAACGGCTGCTAATGAATGATGGTTGGATATATGCATAGTCTCTTAACATTGAATACTTTGCAACAATGATCCCTTGTTCTGATGATAAAATATTGAAAATTTAGATCAAGTTAGTGGCACAAAGAATTAAAGCCAAAGAATACCAACTTCAGTTTTCTGCCTCTTTTTCTCATCTAATAATATTTGTTAAATTTAAAAAATAATATGTACTAATCCAGTGCCAAAGAACTCTTTCCTGCATGCAGACTTAGCAGGCATAAGCAAATAAACCAACATTTTTCCTGGTGATGAATAATCATCTATTTACCTACTAACTGCCCATTTTCTAAGGAGGCATCTGATTACTCACCTACTTAATTAAAGTTTTGTTCTAACAGGAGCTCAGTTAGGTGATAATTATTGCTGGCATTCCCCAGCATCTCCAAGATTGAAGAAATGCTGACACATTGCAGAAATCCTCACTAAGTACTATTTCTAAAAGTGATATTGCTAAAAATCAAATTGAATGTGCTAATTGACTAGTACTTGGGCCTGAAACTGTGGAAAATTCTGAAAGAGATGGGAATACCAGACCACCTGATCTGCCTCTTGAGAAATTTGTATGCAGGTCAGGAAGCAACAGTTAGAACTGGACATGGAACAACAGACTGGTTCCAAATAGGAAAAGGAGTACGTCAAGGCTGTATATTGTCACCCTGCTTATTTAACTTATAAGCAGAGTACATCATGAGAAACTCTGGGCTGGAAGAAGCACAAGCTGGAATCAAGATTGCCAGGAGAAATATCAATCACCTCAGATATGCAGATGATATCACCCTTATGGCAGAAAGTGAAGAGGAACTAAAAAGCCTCTTGATGAAGGTGAAAGTGGAGAGTGAAAAAGTTGGCTTAAAGCTCAACATTCAGAAAACGAAGATCATGGCATCTGGTCCCATCACTTCATGGCAAATAGATGGGAGAACAGTGGAAACAGTATCAGACTTTATTTTTCTGGGCTCCAAAATTACTGCAGATGGTGACTGCAGCCATGAAATTAAAAGATACTTACTCCTTGGAAGGAAAGTTAAGACCAACCTCCATAGCATATTCAAAAGCAGAGACATTACTTTGCCAACAAAGTTTCGTCTAGCCAAGGCTATGGCTTTTCCTGTGATCATGTATGGACGTGAGAGTTGGACTGTGAAGAAGGCTGAGCACCGAAGAATTGATGTTTTTGAACTGTGGTGTTGGAGAAGACTCTTGAGAGTCCCTTGGACTGCAAGGAGATCCAGCCAGTCCATTCTGAAGGAGATCAGCCCTGGGTGTTCTTTGGAAGGAATGATGCTGAATCTGAAACTCCAGTACTTTAGCCACCTCATGCGAAGAGTTGACTCATTGGCAAAGACTCTGATGCTGGGAGGGATTGGGGGCAAGAGGAGAAGGGGACAACAGAGGATGAGATGGCTGGATGGCATCACTAACTCGATGGACGTGAGTCTGAGTGAACTCCGGGAGTTGGTGACGGACAGGGATGCCTGGCATGCTGCGATTCATGGGGTCACAAAGAGTCGGACACGACTGAGCGACTGATCTTATCTGATCTGATCTGGGCCTGAAAAGTGAATCTTCAAATTCAGACTAAGCCTACACAGGCTAGGAAAAAATTATAATGAGAACAATGAATGTTTATATGTATTTGACTACTAGCATCCCTTTTCATGGTTGACAAACTGAGGCACAGAGAAGGAAGTAGCTCCCTCATGGTCTCATCCAGGTAACAAAACAGTAGAGCCTGGGATCTTGCTGGACTTCTTCCAAAGAAAGGAACCAGGTACCAATTTTTTTCCTGTACATCATGTAATTAAGTCTCACAATAATCCTCTATTGTCTCTGAAATCAAATAATTTTGGTTTTAAATAAAGCATAAATAGTAAAGTTCTCCCAGGAGAAAGCCTTTGCCCATTTCCCCCTCTACTTCCATTGCTCATGCAAGGACATTATGCCTGGAGCAGCAGCAGCCATCTTGTGACCACGAGGCAACAAATCTACTTGCAGAGGATGGTGAAATAGAAAGAATAAAATGTGTCTCAGTCATTAAGTCTTTGACACAAATTTGGAGCTATTTAACTTCAGACTTTTTATTAGGTGAGGTAATTAAGTGACTTTTAAAGAAGTATATATTGGTTAATAATTCTATTAGCTACAGATGAAAGCATTCTTGTTTGATATAAGAGCTTTGAATGGCTCCCGAGTCCTTCTTGATAGCTCCAGAGTACTCTTTCTCCAAGGTGCTCTACACTAACCTGTGTGAGCAGAGACAGAGGAACTTGTCACCATCTTGCTGAGAGTGGAGGTGGCCTGTGTCTCACTCTAGGGCTGTCACACTAGCCCCAGAACATGCAGAGCATTGATGAAACCTTCCACGGGGTGTCAGATCACACTGATGGCTCCTCGGGTCCCACCCATGAGACCTGGGTGACGTGCAAGTTAAGCTCAACTGCTTTCAAACAACACCTTGGATTACACACACAAAAGAAATTCCTAGGGAAGAACTTTATTTTCATGGTCTCACGTAAGTGTATACCCACACAAAAATAGTGCCTTCACACACACACACCCAAATAATTCTGAGAAGAACTGAACTTTGGGATATTTTGGGAAAGCCTTGCTAGTTGAAGAAATGCAGTCTATTTATTTTCTACCTTTAATAGAAATAGATAGACATTTTCTGTCTCCTCAGGGTCTCAACTATTGAAGAGCATTGTATTTTACTGGCGTCAACAGTAAAATAAAATCTTTGGCTGAATGCAACAACAATAAGAAACTACCGTGTAAAAGTAGGAAGAAAACAAACTCCAAAATCTAAACGTGGTCTCCAGTGATGCCAGATTTTACCAACACCTTCTATCTTGAAGAAAATTTAAAAGCAAAGTTATTTTTTCAACGAAATCTGTATAGCTCTGTTTTCAAAATTGGGAGGCGTGGTGGATTTAATAACACAACCATATAACTGTCTCCCTCTGCTGTTTTCATCAAATGACCTAGGTTCAGAGAGGTTATACGACTTACCTAAGGCTACTCAGCTTGACAGGGCAAGGCCTGGAGCTATAGTCAGATCTGATGCCAACAACCATGCTCTATTCATTATGGAAAGCAACAGACCTCGATGCAATGGGAGAAGCCAAAATTCCATGCTCTTGACCATTAAGCTTCACTCGTCTTCCAGCCCTACTTGAGGCAAGGAGGGGGTTGAAACCCAAAGCAGACATCACTTTGCAGAAACACTCCCTCAGTTTAGATGTTGACATGAGCACCTTAGAGAGACATCAGTTTCCCGACATTCCCTGGGCTCTCCACCCAGTCAGCAAGGATAGGCCAGGCAGATCCTTGGGGATCAGTGGAGATACATGTGTAGCTTTTGGGGAGCCAAGATAACTCGCTGCACTTCAGTAGAAATTCGTGAGTTTACAGTGTCCAGCTGCTGCAGGCTGCTTCTAGGAACGTGCTTTATGTCATGAAGATTATATACCTACAACCAAAAATGTACCTACATAGACACGTTAGTTCATGAATCCTCTTGTCTCCTCAAAGAGGTGGGGATCATTACTTTCATTTATGAAAGACAATGGCACCCCACTCCAGTACTGTTGCCTGGAAAATCCCATGGATGGAGGAGCCTGGTAGGCTGCAGTCCATGGGGTCACTAAGAGTCAGACACGACTGAGCGACTTCACTTTCACTTTCCACTTTCATGCATTGGAGAAGGAAACGGCAACCCACTCCAGTGTTCTTGCCTGGAGAATCCCATGGACGGAGAAGCCTGGTAGGCTGCAGTCCATGGGGTCGCACAGAGTCAGACACGACTGAAGCGACTTAGCAGCAGCAGCAGCATGAAAGACAAAGAAACCAAGACTCAGAGAGGTGGAGCGCCTGCCAGAGGACACACAGTAAATAAAGGAGAGGATTTCCAAATGTTGGTTTCCCAAACAACTTCTGCATGCCCCATGAGTGGGTTTCCAGTCTTTCCCAGCCTGTGATTAGAACAGACAGGACATCTGGTTATTTTATTATTATCTTTTTCACTCTACTTCTTGACATCTTCACCCACTTGGAGGACTGGAGTCTTCAAAGTTGTCTCACTGGCCTTCATTTTTGTTTGAAAAGTTATCTCCCTCCTCCCAGTGCCATCCAAGCTTGGCAGTGACCTGTTCTTAACACTTTCAGCAAGAGGTGATGAGTGGGTAGACATCATGCCTATCCCTCCCACATCAGCAGTCAGCAGGCAAACAGTCCCACCTCAACCCAGCTCCACCAGTCCGGAGGCATCTGAGAGCTCTTTCTCTCGGGAACCAATACCCCTCGGTCTTTTGGTATGCTAACACATCACGTTTTGTACGCTAACCCAAGCGTTCCATCCCTTTGTGCTCTTCACCATGACTGACATTGCTTCAAAGCAGAAACAGAAACAGTCTTGGTCCTGACATTTATGCAGCAAGTGGGTGTTGTTTATTGCTGAGCAATTAGGACATAGATTAACATAACATCATTTCTCAACTTGAAAATTTCAGAGAGAGTTCTGCAAACGAGCTCCCAAGAGCTCCCTCAGGCCCACCCCACTTCCTATTGTCTTTTTGCTTTTTCCCTCCTCCACACCCATCCACCCACCTGCCTTGAAATATGCTATTTCAAATTTAGAGTTCAAGAAAGTTTGTGTAATCTATGTCATAAAAAGAGATGTCTTTTTTTTCCCACTGCAGAAGCAGCCCACGGGTACCTGTATTCTTAATCAAAAAGGCACTTCCACTTTTTGTCCTTGAAAACTGTTTTTTTCTTAAAATCTCCCTGCCCACTTTGGACTCGGAAAAGCTGAGGTCAGGAAATAGGGCTAGACTGTTTATACAGCTTTTCTTGAATGACATCCCACAGTTTTGAACTCACTGCCCTCTTCTGTGAATGACACTTAAGTCTTAGAAGTTACACTTGTCTTTTCAAGGGCAGAGAGTCTCCTTAGATTGATTTCTGAAAATAGGTGCTGGATAAGAGGGAGTCATCGTTGACAATTGCACTTGCACGGTGGGTCAGAGACCCTGCTGGAGGTTGTAATGGGCATTTGTCACCGGTTTTCTACACGCTAAGGGATCCATCCAATAGTGTAGCGTTCCTGCGTGAGGACAGTCCTCGGTTAGCATGCTGTGTCCTCACAGGCACCGCCTTCCTCTGCTTGCCTCCGCTGCTGCTTCTGCTGCTAAGTCGCTTCAGTCGTGTCGGACCCTGTGCGACCCCATAGACAGCAGCCCACCAGGCTCCGCCTTCCCTGGGATTCTCCAGGTAAGAGTACTGGAGTGGGCTGCCATTTCCTTCCCCAATGCATGAAAGTGGAAAGTGAAAGGGAAGTCGCTCAGTCGTGTCCAACTCTTTGGGACCGCATGGACTGCAGCCTACCAGGCTCCTCCGTCCATGGGATTTTCCAGGCAAGAGTAGTGGAGTAAGTCTCTGTAAACCCAGAACTGTAACCAGGAAGGGTTCATTTTACATTTACCCTGGATCTGCTGCTGTGGCTTTAACCCTCACCTGCCTCAGGGAGGTAACCTGAGCTGCCCACACGGGAAGGACTGTAAGGAAGTGAAACTAACACATCCCCTGCCTGAGGCTTGCCATTCCACAGGGACTTTGGCAGGATTCAGTAGCCTTTTTACTTTGTTTCCTCTCCTCCCACCCATCTCTGATCCATAAAAGAACCTGGCAACCAGGCCCCAACAAGATGGTTCTTTCAAGGTGCTAGCCTGCCAGCTTCTTGACCAGCTGGGCCCCGAAAAAAGTCTCTTTCTTGCCTCAGCCCCTTGTCCCTCAGGTTCATTGGCCTGTTGTGTGGTGAGCAGAGCAAGCCTGGACTCAGTATCAATTTGGCTTAGCCAGTCAGGAGCCTTGCTGCTCATGGTTAGCCGATCCTGATCAAGGAATACTGGGGCAAGACCCTAGCAGCTGCGGGGGCCACTTGTCCTGAGGGTCTTTCCTTCAAGATTACCCGCAGTGGCCTGGCTGCTCCCAGTGCTTGGCAGTTGAGAAAAGGAACAGACAGACTTCTACTAGTTGGCAGACTCGATTTTGTTTGTAGAGTAAGCCTTCTCAATTTTATACCATTTCAGCCAGTTCACTTCTTTTGTGAGCCCTTTTGTGTGATAAGCCAGTGAGCTCGATTTTGGAGGGCAAGTTGCTCCGGGAACATTTTTTCCCCTCAATTTGGGTTTTTTCTTTATGGGACAATTTGGTTGGTGTATGCTGTTCGAGAGGGGAAGTGTTGGACTCTACCCTGAACCAGTTCATTGGGAACTAGTTCTCGTGGGACAAGCCCACCCTAGTTGGAATTAGCTCGTTTGATTTGTAGGGTAAATTTATTTACCTGATTTGGGAATAGGCTCAGTTGGAACCAGTTCATTGGGGAGCTGGTTTTTCTGGGATGGGTAGCCTATCTGGAATTAGCTCATTTGTTTTGTAAACTTATTTACCTGATTGTGGGAATCAGTTCATCTGTGCATCGATGCCAAAATTTGTGCCATTTTTGTTGAAATTTGTCTGTGTCTTTTGTGTTTTGGTGTTATATATAAAGCTTATAAAAATGGGAAATATTTCATCTATCCCAAAGGAAAGATTTTTGGGGGCATGTATTAGATATGTTAAGATCAGAAGAGCAGTGACCTCTGAATGACTCACAATAAAAGAATCTAGCAGTCAGAAGTACTTTACAAAGGCCAGGAACACTCTGATGATGAACAGGTCTGAAGACTCCCTTGGACTAGAGGCGTTCAGTTCTAATTTCTCCTACTGGAGCCCCGGGTAACTTTAACAGTGGGGAGCAAGTTGGTTGATTCTCTAATAAATACTACTCTCCTTTGTAAATTAAACGCTCAAATAACCTTCTCCCCAGAACAGCTTGACATCAGGGTCCCACCAGGGCCTTTGTGACCTTGTTCAATCTGGGGAGCTTTGGCTCCCATCTGGGGGGCTTTGGCTCCAATTTGGGGTCTTCTCCCTGTGAAGGGAAACTCCATTTATAAGGTGCTTTGAAGAAAGGTCACTGGTTTATGGGACTGGGAAATCATGTTACTGTAACTTTCCGGCTGGCTAAGTTTTGGTTTATTCTGCTTACTTTGGTAACACACAGACCTCTGGTACTCACTGCTTCCTCTAAGGCTTCCTCTCGGGTTTTCTCGTTTCTTTCTCCTCAAACCCTCTGTGAACAGGCAAGTGGCTGCGGGAGCAGTTGAGGAACTCTGGCCAGGGTTACTCTCCGGTGTGTCTCGGTGTGTCTCAAAGGCCCTCAGCCTGGTGTGCCCCGGTAGCTGCCACCCAAGCAGGTAAGGGCTCTCCATTCCTCTCCTTCCCTTAAGCTGAGGACCAGGCCAGAGGGATTGCAGGGTGGATTCCTCAGTCCATCTTCCCTACTTTTCCTGTTGCCTTTGCCTCCTTCCCCTTGGTCCAGATGGATTTGTGGGAGTCTGGGTATTGCCTCTGGACATTCCTGAGAGGCCTTCTCCTTTAGGCTACAGGAAGAGGGGTGAGCTTTCCAACATGGGTGGATAGATGTGTCAGTACTTGTTGAGGAGGTCACCCAATTCTTTTGGGAAAGGAGGGAAAAAACAAAACTTGGTTTACAAATGTAGTCTTTACAGGTGGTTTCAAAAGTCCTTTCATCACTCCCCAAACCTTCCCTGCTCATCTTATGAAGCTTGTAAATATTAAAGAAAGGGGTTAACAGTCATTCAAGAAAGAACTTGGCTGTATCTTTGAAATGCGAATGTCCTCTCTGGTGTCTTTTTAATGCAAATTTGAAAAGGGCAAAATAATTTAGAAGTTGGCTTGTCCAAGGTAATTGAAAGTTGCTTTTTTTTTTTTAACAAGTATTAATATTTAGCCATCTAGCCAAGTGCGCCTGACTTGTTTCACCTATGAGAACCCCGGTTTTAATCCAACCTTTTTGTAAACTAATGGGGTTTTTGTTACTGTACCTGACTCAGCATTGAAACCAAAATAAGGACTGAGGCCTCACTGTGTGTCTTTATGTCCCTTTTGTTTTTTTGAAAAAATCACATTGCCATGGTTAATTTGAGTTTCAGGTTCACAGGAACTGGGAAATATTTAATATTAAATTACCTGGTATTACTGGTACCTTGTAGTAATGTTGAAGTTTATTGATCTAACAATAATAATAATATAGACAGGTCTTGAGTCATCAAGGTGTTAAATATAATATTAAGTATAATACTTTCATTGTGCCTGAGTTTAACATAAATAAGGTACTATATCTGTAACCAATTAGTCAGCCAAAATGTACCTCAATGTGGAAAAAAACTTGAAGAAAACCAGGATATGTGTTTTCAGTAGAAGTGTGAGGAATAAAAAAAATAGTGAACCCCACCTCCTTTCACTGTCTCCAGCAGTACCATCCTGTCCTAAGCTGAGGCTGTCACCTGGATTATTGCAGTGGCTTCCTGTGGGGTCTATCAGCTTCTGTTCTTGCCGCCTTCAAAAAGGCAGCCTTAGTGATCCTTTTAAAAATGCTGGAAAAATGATTCCTGGGCTGAAGGCCCTGAGACCACTGCCAGTTTCAGCAATTCACTGGGACTCAGGAGTCCATGTATTGTCATACTCAGGGCTATGAATTATCACAGTGAAGGATACAAAACACAATTAACAAAGGGGAAAGGTATGTGCGGTGGAGTCCAGGGGAAGCCAGGCACAAGCTTCCACAATGGAGCGGCAGGGGACACCTTTAACCCAGCTAGCGGCAGACTGTGACCGCATGTGTAACACGCTGTCCACCAGGGCGCTCGTTAGACCTGTGCCCACGGTCTTTACTGGGGCCTATGGTGTGAGCCCCTCTGTGTGCGCCACAAAGCTCGACTCTAGCCTTCCAGAAGGAAGCACAAACCACATTACCACATTGTTAGTGCGAATGCTCCAGGCAGAGTGGGCCACTCCTATCAGAGAGCAGTGAGGCTGTCCCCAAGTCAGGTCCCAGATGCCAGCTAGAGGCCCACCTTGTAAACAGGCTCCTTAAGGGCAGCTACAGGCCTCCGGGACTCACTCTTTTCTGCACAGCTCCTCAACTCAAAACCCTGCAGGACACTGCAGCTCACACAGAGTACAAGCCAAGGTCTTTAAAGTCACTAAAACTCCCTGCCTGGTGGAGCCCCCCATGCCCTCCCTAATCTCATCTCTGACTGTTCAACCCTCCCCCTCTGCTCAGGCCACACTGGCCTCCTTGCTGCTCAGGGAACCCAGTAGGCCCGCGTGTACAACCCAAAAGTGTTGTATTTACTGTTCCTTCTTCGCCAAAGGTGTTCCCCTCGGCAGTCCATTTGGGTTCCTCTCTCTCCTTCAGTGGCACATATGACCCCTCCCCAAGTCCATTCTGGGTGATGGCACTGTCTCTGACCCTTTCCTCCTTTGTACTTTCCATTGTCTTCTAACACACTGGAGGGTTTATTTGGCTTCTTGTCTGTATGTTCAGTAAGAACATGTAAGGCTCAGAATGCTGGGGACATGTGTGTTTTATTTATTTCCTGTTCCTGGAAAATGTCTTGATGAAGCAACATAACCTAAGCTCACTCCCATAACCTAGAGCATAAGAAAGAACTGGCAGTCTGGTGGTTAAGACTTCGCCTTCCAACGCAGGGGGTGTGGGCTTGATCCCCGGTCAGGAAGCTAGGATCCCACGTGTCTTGCAGTCAAAAAGCCAAAAAATAAAACAGAATGAATATTGTAACAAATTCAATAAAGACTTTAAAACTGGTCCACATTAAACAAAAAAATCTTAAAAGAAGAGCAGGGCTGTGGTGTCAGATGGGTTAGAATTTTCACTCCACCACGAAGTAATCTGTATCACCTTCAGTATTGTTCACACCGATCTGACCATAGTTTCTTCATCTGTTCAAGAAGGATTTAATAATATCTGCATCAAGAGTTGCTGTAGGTGTGATGGTCATTAATATGCATAAGCTCTTCCAGAACATGGGAAGTCTTCCATATGTATTAGCTCTTTTATTATTTCCTTTCTTTTATTAAACCATTATTTTTTAACATGTTTTATAAAGGTTTCAAACAAAACAAAAGTAGAGAGAACAATAGAATAGATTTCAGTGTATCCAGCAACCAGCTTCAACAACGACCAATTTAGAGCCAATTGTGTTTTATCTATTATCTGCCCCCAATTCCTGCAACCCCTGTACCCAGATTATTTTGAAGAAACCCCAGATATGATGTCATTCATAAATATTCCAGTACGCAGCTTTAAAAGATAAAGATTCACTTTTAAAAATATACAAGTGCCATAGTACCTAACCTGAAAGTGAAAGCTAATCCCTGAATATTAACAAAAAATCCAGCTAGTGTTTACATTTCCTTGGTTCTTCACCACCTCTTTCCTGGACTGTCGGGGCAGTACCAGAATGGTCTCCCTGCTGACAGGTTCTCTATCCAGGGCTCCTACTACTCTGCTCCACGGAGCGCTTCGTAGATCGTAAAGCTGAGGCTCTCCACCCCATCCCCACTGCAAAGCCTTTGCTAGCTCCCTGGTGCCTGATTAGAGGGCCTGACACTTTGGTGGTTCTGGCCATCCCCACTTCCTGTGCCCCCTCTTCCTCCCTTCTAAACCCTAGCCCCATCAGCCTCTCTCAGGCCACTGTCTTTCCTCTGTGCCTCTGACTCTGCTGTTCCTTCTGCCTGGAACACACTTTTCTTTTTCTCTCCTGGTACTCTTGTCTTCCACTGTTCTCCCAGGCCAAGTCAGTCACTCCAACCTCGAGGACTCCAAGCTCTTGTACCTTGTGAGATGTCCATGGCATCTCTTGTACCTTTCCTGCCTCCTGATGGCCTCCTGTGCTGAGTTCCTCAAAGACCAGAGCTAGTCTTATATATCTGGGCCTCTAGAGCCTGAGCAGGGATAGAAAGCAGAAAATGAATGAATGAATGAATGGGTTAACAAATGGAAAATGAACACAAAACTTAGAAAGATGATTATTCTAGAGTTTGCAACTTATCCCCCCCTCTCTCTCTTCTCTGGGTCCACAGTGCTCATTTGTTTATTTTTAATGGAAGGGTAATGGCTTTACAGCATTGCATGGATTTCTACCAAACATCAACATGAATCAGCCATAGGTTTAGCCAGGTTCTCTCCCACTTGAACCCACACTGCTCATTTTTATGTCTAACTTTTTATTACACTGTTTTTCAACTTGTGCAGCTGGCTTACCCTTCTGTTCCCTGGCAGGTCAGAACTTTTGAATCCTGAATAATTCAGTGCAGGGTCTCAGGGGCCAACCTCAAGCCCTGGTTGACTGCCGCCTGCTCTCTGGCATAAGTCAGACAGGTCCTGGCTCACGGTGCTCAATTACCTGAGACACTGCTTCTCTCTGAAATGACCCCAGAGCAGAAGGATGGCCTGAGGAATTCCTGGGGGCTAGGAACCTCCAGCAATGACCTAGATGAGAATAGGCTTCTGTGCTAAAAATGCTGTGTTTCAGCTGGGCTGGTCCACTGTGGACCCAGGGAATCAAGGCATAGAGGGCATGCGAAGTGGGAATGCCTCCTCTACCTTTCACGTCTCCCGATTTGAAAAGAATCAGGAATCGTTACAATGGGTCAAATGCAGCTTCCGTGGGCTAGCGATGTCGAGGGCCACTTGATGTGTATTGGACATTGTGCTGGGAGCTTTACAGGTGGCATGTTACCATGTTACTTGTCTGTCCTCACAGAATCACCGGCAGAGGTGTTGTAACTCCTCCCACCCATTTTAAAGACGAAGCAGCTGAGACTCTAATAGATCACAAAGTCACAGACAGTGAGTGGAGAACTGGGATTCAACTCTAGGTCGACCCAGAACCCTTTCCAGTAAAGCAGAGCTTTCATGCTATGGGGTCAAGCTCTTAAAGAAAGGTAAAATCAGTTTAGATGGCTTGGAACTAAAATGATTAAAATTATAAAATGGAACAAATTAAACTAGAATAAAGTAGAATGGAAAACTAGAGTGCACCCTGGGTAGTATGAACCAATCCTATTTCAGGAAACTTTATATATATATATTTGTAAATATAGGAGAAGGAAATGGCAACCCACTCTAAGGAAATGGCAACCCACTCCAGTGTTCTTGCCTGGAGAATCCCAGGGACAGAGGAGCCTGGTGGGCTGCCATCTGTGGTGTCGCACAGAGTCAGACACGACTGACATGACGCAGCAGCAGCAGCAGCAGCAGCAGCAGCAGCAGCAGCTAGTATTCTAGCCTGGAAAATCCCATGGACAGAGGAGCCTGGTGGGCTTACAGTTCATGGGGTCACAAAGAGTCAGACACAACTGAGCAACTCCACACACACATGCATGTATATTTATAGGCACTAATTTACATACATATACATGTCTACATGACTCTGTGTATTGTATTGTGCTATAAAATGCATGTCTTACTGTGGATAATAGTCAATTTTTGAAAAACACTGCTAGACCTCCCATAGGGCATATTCAGGAGATGAGTTTTCACCTTTCCTTCAAGATTTTACTCCTATCAGTTGCTGTTCCCACTAGAGTTGTCTGCAAACCCAATATATTTTCTGTCTTTATTTTCTATCTCCATCACTTTTAGTTTGACTTGATTAACTTCAACTCAATTCAATTCATATGCAATGCCCTCAACCCTATCCAGCATTACAGTAGCAAAATTTAAGTGCCTGCTTTGGGTCAGCCCCTCATGATGCAAAGAATAAATGTATTACTAGGAAATAAATGTATATTTACTAGCCACAGTGAAATATCTGAAATTCTGTTTCTTTGTCCAAAATACAAACTTAGTCCCCTTGAGTTTTTCTAAGAAGACAGCATGTCTCATTATTCTGGAGTCTGCCTTTCTTAGCCATTTGTGTGACCTGGAATTCAGTATAAAGTTAGAGCGTTGGGTTTGGGGGCGAACAGGTTCACATTCAGAAGCAGGATGTGAATAGCGCTTCAGGCAGCGCCAGGGCACACAGGAAGTACCCAGATCAGCACAGGCAAGCAGCCATGTTCCTGTATTGTCTAAAGCTTCCTGATCTAGTAAAGCTAGTGTTCTTAAAAGTTTAGGCATAGGGAAGAATTATGTTAGCTTGTAGCAGGAAAACTTGCGTAGGGCAAGAGTGGGCAGGTGGAGACATGGGGGCACATTCATAGCCGGAGAGGTGCACTCAAATGGTCACCAGGAGTCCTTTTCCCAAAAAAGACATGCTAAATTTCCCAAGAAGAAAAATGCAAAGAAATTTAAGACTAAGCATTCAGCTCTTGTCTATTTTCCTATTGGAAGTAAGATTATGAAAAAAAGAATGGCAAACAAGGACACCCTTAAACTCAGAAAACCATGTTACTAATAAGATGAGGACCCTCATGGGCTGGTAGAATCAGAGCATCAGGGGTCCATGACCGCCAGCTCTCGTGTATATGACAGAAAAGCCATGTTGTGCCCACAGGTGAGAGTTAGCATGCACAGTGGGTGGGGCTTCCCTGGTGGTTCAGATGGTAAAGAGTTGGCCTGCAGTGCAGGAGACCCAGGTTCCATCTCTGGGTCAGGAAGACTCCCTGGAGAAGGGAAAGGCTACCCACTCCAGTATTCTTGCCTGATGATGGTAAAGCCTGCCTACAATGTGGGAGACCCTGGGTTTGATCCCTGGGTCAGGAAGATCTCCTGGAGAAGGATACGACACCCCACTCCAGTACTCTTGCCTGGAAAATCCCATGGACAGAGGAGCGTGGTAGGCTACAGTCCATGGGGTCGCGAAGAGTCGGACATGACTGAGCGGCTTCACTTTCCTTTCAGGCTTTAGTGGTTTTTTTTTAACCAAGTAGTCACTCATGTACCAGTCACTGTGCTAAGTGTTTTACATGTGGAATTGCATCCTGTCATTTTAATTATTATTCCATTTTATAGATGAGAATGCAAAGGCCTGGGAAGGTTAAGGTCAAGGTCATAATAGCTGGTACTTGCTACAAACGAAGTTCAGATCCAAGTTTGTAGCTCTTCAGAGCATATTTTGGGCACTTGAGTATTGAATATTTAATATAGCATTTGACATCTGTGGCAACCCCGAGAGCTAGACAAGCTAGATAGCACTAACTCCATTAGCCCCATTCAGAGCTCAAAGCATGGGAAAACCTGGGGTGGAGTGTCAGCTCAGCTGTTTGCTAACTGGGCAATGTCACGAAATTCACCTCCCCTTCCTGGGCCCCAGTTTCCCTCCTCCCGGTGGAGCTGGTTGGACCTGGTAGTGTCTAAAGCTTCTTTCAGCTTTAATTTTCCTGGATCCAGGACCTTGTGTGGAGCCTCAGGGCTGATCAAAAGCAGGGATAGACCTCAAAACAGTCTCTTGTTCCCCAGGTCTAAGCACCGCTCCCCCTCTTTTCCCACCATGATGAGCTTCTCTCTATATTAAATTTCTCCTTTGGTTTTTCCCCTCCAGTTTTCTAGCTGCCTATGAATTTAAAATACAAAATGAATGTAGGAATCTGGGTAGGAAAATAAAAGAACTCAACCTTAAATCATTGAGGTAGAAAAAAAGCTATATTTATCTATAAATCTATCTTGAGTTAGGGAAGGCCTGGAGTTTGATATCAAACTAACTACTGAAACATAATTGGCTTTGGAAATTCATATTCTAAGCGTTGTTATTGAACAAATGACTCCACAAATTCCAGGCAGCTCTTCCTTTTTTATTTGCCTATCCTAAATCTCTTAACACATTTCCATCATCCCAGAAGAAATACACATATTTAAATTCTCATCGATCTTACATGTAGGAACTATTATTAATCCCCATTTTACAGATAAGTAAACTGAGGCCAGAGACGTTCCCAGAGATACAACCTATAAGAGGGAGGATTTGGTCCTTGAATCCTGGCAACTGACCGTTTAGCATCCACTTTTTAAAAAATTAATTAATTTATTTTAATTGGAGGCTAATTACTTTATAAGATTGTAGTGGTTTTTACCATATAGCATCAACTTTTGACCACCACTCTCTGCTGCCTGAGAAGTATTCTGATTTGTCTGCATTTTCCCTCTCAGGAACAGTGGGACTTTTATCGTACCAATGATGAAATATGTTTCATGTTCCTCCCGTTGTGGGCACCCAGCATACTCAGGGCTCCTGTGGATCTAACTTGAAGGGGTTAACCACTCCTATACACACCCCTGACTTGAAAGGGTTAACCTGGTGAAAGAAGAACTCACACAGTGAAATAGGAAAGGGCCTTGCCCTCTGGCATTTCTCCCTATCAGCCAGTGCTGAACCAGATATGATGCATTTAAATATGAATTCCCCTCTCGAGCTGGGGGAAGGAGGAATAAATTAGTAGTTTTGGATTAACATATATAAAACAGTAAATATAAAATAGATAACCAGCAAGGATCTACCATATAGCAGAAGAAATTATATTTAGCATCTTGCAATAATCTAGAAGGGAAAAGAATCTGAAAAAGAATATATAAACACGTATACATGTATACTATATATACATACATGCATATATATATATATATATATATGCATGCATGTTGTTTAATCTCTAAGTCGTGTATGACTCTTCATGACCCCATGGACTGCAGCACATCAGGCTTCCCTGTCCTTCACTATCTCCTGGAGTTTGCTCAAATTTGTGTCCGTTGAGTCAGTGATGCCATCTAACCATCTAATCCTCTGCTGCCGTCATAACGTGTATACATATATATACATAAATATACATATATATGTAATTGATCACTTTGCTGTACATCTGAAACAAATACAACATTATAAACCAACTAATTTCGATAAAAAAGAAAAAATACTGATTTTGTTGTTTTAATATACTGCTAAAATAAATTAATTTTCTCCTAAAAAAAAGTTCATTCTGCTCTCCAGTGAAATGAATCCATGGTGATGAGACTGAGCTGCTGACTGCCCATGAAATTCTCGCAGCGTGATGGAAGCAGGAGCTGAGGGAGCTCTGGATTTCCACTCTGCCCTACCTGCCCATAGGGACCAGTACTGGTTCTTACAAAAGCAGTGAGGGACATTTGGTTTCAGCTCGCATACATTTGCTTCAAAGGTGGAAGCTTCTGTGATGCCACGATCAGCCTCTGTCCCTGCCTGGAAGGGTTCCACATGCCCATCACAGTTTTCCTCAGGCAGGACGTGAAGCTTCCCTGTGATCTTCCCCTGATGCACTGTGCCTGGGGAGTGATGTGCTCCCTAAGGTTCCGTCAATATGACCCTACTGATGGGCTCCCCAGCTTAGTCAGTGAATGCTCACGCCCTCCATCTGGTCAGCAGAGCCAGGAGCCGGACATAGCTTTCCTTCTTCCCCTCCCTGTTATTCTACACTCAGTCATTCAGTGAGGATCCTCTAGTCCATCTGTACATGTCTCCCCGATACTTCTCCACCTCTCTTCTCCACCACCAAGATCTAGTTCTGATCTGATCTCCCTGTCATCAAACTTCACTCAAATCCACTCTCCTTATGGTGACCTGTGTGACCTTTCCACCTGCTAAACACGTCACTTTCTTCTCCTGCTGGAGACTTCAGTGGCTCCCCAAATGCTTGGACCTGACATCCGTGGTTCTGTGCAGCTTGGGCCCAGCCTCTCTGTCTTGCTCGAGGCACCCATCTAGACCTCATATCCTTGCCCTGTCTCTTCTACAGTCCACACACGTGGGATTCTGACCTCTGTGATGCTTTGCTTTCTCAAGCCTCCCAGGACCTGCCAAGCTTTCCCACTTTTGTATGTGGTGCGCCCTTTGCCTGAAAGCCCTGAAGTCTCACTTCCTGGCCTGGCAACTCCAGGGGACTTTGATCCTCTTTGCTTTCCATAGACATGAGCAGTTCCATCTTCTGAGCTCCTCCAGGCTTCCATCTGCCCTGTGTCATTCCGTAGTCAACTTCTGTTTTCTAGTCTGCTTCCTCCACTAGGCGTGCTCCCCAATTAATTAATAAGGCTTTGCCTTAGTCATCTGGAGAGTCACAGACTGACTCAGCAATGGAACCTGGCCCAGGGAGGCCTTGGGGTTAGGCTTTGTGGAAAAAGCCAGTCCCTAGGAGTACAGTCCACAAGACCCTGCTTTTCTAACGCCCCAGCTTCCTACCAGATGTTTTCTTTTTTCTCTGCAGCTGTGGAGGGGGAGGACAGTAGCAGGGATATACATTTTGTGAGAACTGTGTGGCAATTTTATCTGTAGCATGGAGCTGAATGTGGTGTTTATATAAAACAAGAAGAAAAACAAGCTGAAATGGTTAGAAGCTACAAGGGTTCTCTTAAATGCACTTGTCAAAATAAAGCATAAAATCCTCATGCTAAATGTTTAAGGCAGGCAAGTTTGAATTAATTTATAGCAAAGCAGCTATGTATATATGATAACTTGGGGGAAATAAATTAATCTCTGATTTGTTTTCCCTAGTTTCTAGAATCAATTGTAAAAATATCCTCAAATTTCAGGGCTTATATCAGCCTCTTAAAAACAAGATACTTTAAAATAAGGTGCTGAAAAATGGGTACTTTTCATATATTGTTGATGAGTGTATAATTTGGAGTCATCTTTCTAGAAGGTGATTTAGTGATTTGTATCATATATATTACCTTGTAAATACCTTTGATCTAGAAATTTTGCTTCTAAGATCATACCCTAAGGAAGTAATGAGACAATGAATGAAAGGAGAATATAAGGATTTTAATCACACAGAGAAAAAAAAAAACCTATGAAGAAATTTTGTTATTTCAATTCAGTGGGCAAATATGTGTCCATTAAAAATTCTGGGTGAGACAAGCTACATGGACGGTCACACTATCATCTATGAGAAAAGTGGATCATAAAGCAATATTATAGTTTGTTCCCATTTCTGAGAATGTAATCAATATGGCTCTGTAGCTATAGATATAAGTTGGAAACAGATAGACCAAAATGTTAGTGATCATAATGACGATGACAGAAAAAATAACAAAAACATCTGTCCCTGTCATGGACTGTTGGCCAGGGGCTAGACTAGTATTTCTGCCCATTCTCCTCCAGCCAGAGAACATTCTAAGGTAGAAACAGCACAAAGTGATGCCCAAACCTCCTGATCTGAGATAGGGAATAAGCAAACATGAGCTGGATGCAGTGCACGTCTTCAGCTGGGCCGTTGTCAGGTGGGAGGCAGGAGGGCCTGGTCAGGATCAGGTCTAGGGGACTTTGGAGTCTCGCTCTTGCATTTAAATCCCAGGGCAGCATGTCATTCTGGTCACTCTGCACTGCTGCAGTGAGTCTCTTTTCTTACCTGAAAATAAGAGATTGTAACACACTCCCTTTGTACTAGACATCCCGAGGCCTCTGTGCTTTGTTCAGGAATGGGAAAACGACAAAATAGTACGGTGAGACCCCATGTTATGACCTGTTGAAACTATGGGAGGAATAAGCCGGAGAAATCAAAACAGAGGTAAAAGATGGGAGAGAGCAGAATCTTGGTGGCATCATTTTAACCCTAGAACTAATTATGTCTGAACCAGTAAAATCTACTCCTATTTATTTCTATGAACCAGTAAATTCTCCTTTAAGCCATTTTGAGTTGGATATGTTACTTGCAGCTAGAAGACTTCTGACTCATCCACAATTTCTCATGGCTATTGGGAGACAGAATCAGCTATATTGTTAGTGCAAAATGAAAATGCAGGGCACATTGGTGAAAAAAGTATTAATATGTAAGATTTCCAGACTCTGGGAGAAAAGCATTAAACAAAACATGGGACCCTCCTAACCACAGGGCCCTTTGTAAACATATAGACCTCATCAAATAAGCTAACATCTGCATATTGGTTAGGAAACCCCAAGACATGTAGCAAGCATTCAGTAAATGATATCTTTTATCATTAATGCCAGACCAGAAGACCTTATGAGAATCCTTGGGACCAGATTTATGAGGTTATGGACAAGAACTGAGCAGTCTGGGTTGGATTCATAGAGCAACAAATGGTCATCTGTTGAGAGAGGGAGAGAGTCTGATTGATAAACTGGAAAGATCATTTCAGCTGCTGTGAAAAGAATGAATTTTGGGTGGGAAAAAGGGAGGGGAGCATGGAAGCTGGACCAGTTAGGAGGCTGGCGCAATTGTTCAGCTGCTTTGGGCCAAAGAGGAGTTGCAGAGATGAGAAGCAGTGAACTGATTCAGCAGACGTGATCTTAGTGGGTTGGGAGTGTGACAGGGAAGGGGGAGACTCGGGGTGACATCTAGTTTGGGCTGAGCTCTATTCAGGGATGAGCCATGCTGGCGTCATGCAAAGGTGGCTCTAGAGTTAAAACCAGGCCACTGGGGCTTTGTTTGCTCCATCTCTGGGGTTTTGTGGTGCTGTTTGGCGAGCAAGACAGAAGGAGGCCTGATTCTAGGCTGCCATGTGTTTTACTATGCATATTTCCCTCAACTTTCACAATAGCCCCACAGAACTATTTAATTTTTAACACTTTTTAAAGGGGGCTTTTTAACACTTTTTAAATAGAGGTATAGTTGATTAGTAATTTGTTAGTTTCAGGTGTACAGCAAAGCGATGCAGTTTTGTATACATATATGTATATTCAGTTATATATAATACATATATATATATATTCTTTTTCAGATTCTTTTCCTTTATACGTTATTGCAAGATACTGAGTATAGATCCCTGTGCTATGCAGTGGGTCCTTGTTGTTTATCTATTTTATATATAGCAGTCTGTATATGTTAATCCCAAACTTCTAATTTCTCCGTCTCTCTTTCCCCTTTGATAACCATATGTTTGTTTTCTATGTTTGTGGGCTTATTTCCACTTTGTATATAAGTTCCTTTGTATCAGTTTTAAAGATTCCATATATAAGTGATATCATACAGTGGAATATTCAGTTCAGTCGCTCAGCTGTGTCCGACTCTTTGCGACCCCATGAATTGCAGCACGCCAGGCATCCCTGTCCATCACCAACTCCCAGAGTTCACTCACACTCACGTCCATTGAGTCACTGATGCCATCCAGCCATCTCATCCTCTGTCGTCCCCTTCTTCTCCTGCCCCCAATCCCTCCCAGCATCAGAGACTTTTCCAATGAGTCAACTCTTCACATGAGGTGGCCAAAGTACTGGAGTTTCAGCTTTAGCATCATTCCTTCCAAAGAAATCCCAGGGCTGATCTCCTTTAGAATGGACTGGTTGGATCTCCTTGCAGTCCAAGGAACTCTCAAGAGTCTTCTCCAACACCACAGTTCAAAAGCATCAATTCTTCAGTGCTCAGCTTTCTTCACAGTCCAACTCTCATATCCATACGTGACCAATGGAAAAACCATAGCCTTGACTAGACGGACCTTTGTTGGGAAAGTAATGTCTCTGCTTTTGAATATGCTATCTAGGTTCGTCATAACTTTCCTTCCAAGGAGTAAGCATCTTTTAATTTTATGGCTGCATTCACCATCTGCAGTGATTTTGGAGCCCAGAAAAATAAAGTCTGACACTGTTTCCACTGTTTCCCCATCTATTTGCCATGAAGTGATGGGGCCAGATGCCATGATCTTCGTTTTCTGAATGTTGAGCTTTAAGCCCACTTTTTCACTCTCCTTTTTCACTTTCATCAAGAGGCTTTTTAGTTCCTCTTCACTTTCTGCCATAAGGGTGGTGTCATCTGCATATCTGAGGTTATTGATATTTCTCCAGGCAATCTGGATTCCAGCTTGTGCTTCTTCCAGCCCAGCGTTTCTCATGATGTACTCTGCATATAAGTTAAATAAGCAGGGTGACAATATACAGCCTTGATGCACTCCTTTTCCTATTTGGAACCAGTCTGTTGTTCCACGTCCAGTTCTAACTCTTGCTTCCTGACCTGCATATAGGTTTCTCAAGAGGCGGTGGAATATCACCGATCATTAAAAAGAGTGAAATAATGCCTTTTGCAGCAACTTGGATGGACCTAGACATTATGATGCTAAGTGAAGTAAGCCAGAAAAAGACAAATACCTTTCACCATTTTACAAAAGGGAAAATGAATAAAAATTTTGTTAGCACAGGTGACAAATGGGACAGGGAGAGGTTTTATTAGGTTCCAAAGCCCCTGACAACCCTCCAGTGCTACCCAGGGCACATTGAGCTCTTCCTCTCTTCAGTCATCACCTGGGAAAACATGGAGCTCTAAGTTGATGGAGGTTTGAGCAGGAGGAACTCAGGCTGGCTATTGGCCCAGTGAGCATGGAATCCTGGTTTCTGGGACTCCTCTCTGTGTAAATTTGGGCAAGTGACTTTCCTCTCCATGTCTCAGTTTTCCTTTCTGTTAGTGGGATGTTGATGACCTTTCCCTCTTTGCATGGTGACTAGATGATTACATAGGACTGTGGCTGCCAGTGACTCGGACCTGCAGGGTGCTGCTCTGATGATGGCAGATATCAGAATTCTGAGATCCTGCAAATGCTCTTTCTGCTATTGCTCCACTTCACGCATCAGTGAAACAATGCAGGGTTGGTTGTCATCAGAGGGAGAGCACAGTGTGGTGCTTAAAACAGGATACATGCAATGACAACTGAGCTCAGGGTACAAATTCAGCCACTTCTCAGAGCAGAGAGACAGTTAAGTGCATAGCCCCTAATGACGGCAGGCTGCCTGGATTCAAATTTTGGCTCTGATGTTTCCCAGTGATAGTCACATAACCTCTTTGTGGCCTCAGTTTGCTCATCTGTAAAATGGTTATGGGAATAGTGCCTAGAATAAAGCATATTTTGAGGGTTAAATGAAAAGATGCATGTGGAGTGCTTAGTACATGCTGGTCACATGACGATGCTTGCACCCTAGCTGCAAGGGAAGCTGGAAAAGCTCACTGGAAAAATGAAAGCATATCTCCACACAAAGAAATGTAAGCAAATGTTAACAGCAGCACTTTCCATAATAGCCCAAACCTTGAAATGATCCAGATGTTCATCAGCTGATGATTGGTAAATAAAGTGAGATACATTCATAAACAGAATACTGCTGCTGCTGCTGCTGCTGCTGCTAAGTCGCTTCAGTCATGTCTGACTCTGTGCAACCCCATAGACGGCAGCCCACCAGGCTCCCCCATCCCTGGGATTCTCCAGGCAAGAACACTGGAGTGGGTTGCCATTTCCTTCTCCAATGCATGAAAGTGAAAAGTGAAAGTGAAGTCACTCAGTCGTGTCCGACTCCTGGCAACCCCATGGACTGCAGCCCACCAGGCTCCTCTGTCCATGGGATTTTCCAGGCAAGAGTACTGGAGTGGGGTGCCATACTATTCACCAATAAAAAGGCAGATGAATAAACCTCAAAAAGGTTATGCCAAATGAAAGACTCAGCCTAAAAGAACCACAGAGTGTCTGATTTCATTCATGTGGAATGTCCAGAAAAGGGAAATCTAGAGACAGAAATCAGGTCAGTGATTGCCTGGGGCTGGAGCAAGAGTGGGGCTTGAGCACGCATACTCATGAAATTTCCATTTCTGGAATGATGGGAATTTTCTAAAAGTTGGACTGTGGTGAGGGATGCATATCTCTGTAAATTTTCTAAAAATCACTGAGCTGTAATTTAAAATGTGTGAAGTTTATCGTTTGCAAATTATATCTCAAGGAAGCTATTTAAAAGTAAATTGGGTTGTGTGGGGGGGCATTCAAGATTCAGGCAAGGGAGTTTTCTAACTAAAAAGAGACTTTGAAGGTTCTAGAATGGCATTAAGAATGGTAAATGCCCACTACACACTTCGTCTTTATGACAATCTCGTGACATTAGTCTCTTCACGCATGAGTGCTGTTACTTCAGGTGTGTCTGACTCTGTGTGACCCTAAGGACTATAGCCCTCCAGGCTCCTCTGTCCATGGGATTCTCTAGGCAAGAATACTGGCGTGAGTTGCCATGCCCTCCTCCAGGGGATCTTCCTGACCCAGGGATCGAACCCCATGACTTTTATGTCTCCTGCATTGGCAGTTTCTTTACCACTAGTACCACCTGGTAAACCCTAGTCTCTTCATACCCTCTGGTAAATGAGGAAACTGAGGCCCCAAAAGTAAGCTTTTTAAAAAATAATCTTTTGAAAGAAGATGTTCAGGGAGCCCCCACCAAGAAGCTCATCATCACATTAATACTTCTTTTTGAAAAAATTGAAGTATAATTGATTTACAATGTTAGGCTAATTTTTGCTGTACAGCAAAGTAACTCAGTTATACGCATGTAGATTCCTTTTCTTATATTCTTGTCCATTGTGATTTATCCCAGGAGATTGAATATAGTTCTTTTTGTTATATGGTAGGACCTTGATGTTTATCCATTCTAAATTCTCACGTTTTTTAAAAAGCCCTTTAACTCTCTAAGTCTCAATGTCCTCATCTGATAATGGGAGTCACAGAGATTAAGAGAAATAACTAGTTTAAAATAGAGGGTTGACACAGAGCAAAGTATTAAAATACAAGGCATCATAATCTAAATTCCCTATTTAAAGCTTCTTCATAAACATTTATCTTTAGAAGTTAATATTAGCTCTAAAATTCATTGAATTTTTTAAAAGCATGGCTATTTATCTTTGAAAGGTACATGGTATTGATTCCAGTGACAGCTTCTCAATGTGAAGGAAAGTTCTGTTGCACCCAAATGAACACAAATGGAATGGCTATGTATGGTCAGCACCGTGTCAGAATTGGAAGCGATATTTGCAATATGGGATAAAACACAACATTGAATTAAGTTCAGCAATTACAATCAGATGCATTCTAATCAGAAAGGAGATAATGAAAGGAAAATATGTGTTACCACCAAAGATGTGTTTCTCAGGAGGCTTATCTTTAGTAAATATTGTAACAGATTTACCTGGTCTTAATGATTTAATGATTTTTGATAGAGTTGAACAATTACCCAGCTGTAACAGCAGGTCAGAGAGCTGCCCATGCATCTGAGCTGCCTCAGTTGCATCCTTTATTATCTCTTTCTTGGAGCTGGGATCCTGCCTCCTCCCTGGACACCCTCTTCACATGTTTACTCATTAAAACCCTAGAGTCAGTATACTAACACACACACTTAATTAGCGCTTTCCTTTCAGGAGTTCCAACTGTTTTCAGGGTGAAGTCTAAATCGGTCATCGATACTCATGGCCCTTTCTTTGTGCTTTCTGCTGTCATATTAGACTGGCCTCTAAATTAACTCCTGATTCATAGCTTCTTAGTTAGGTCTCTTAATCAGCATCTGCTGTATAACAAGCTTCCCTCAAACCTCAGTGACTCACAGCAGCACGTGTGGTCATGTGCTCTCAGATCTGTGAATCGGCTATGGTTCTGATGACTTCAGCTCAACTTGGTTCCTAGCAAGTTGGGTTCAGGTCTTTTCCGTGTGTCCCCTTAACTTGGGACCCAGGCTGAAAGAGCAGTGCTTCCTTGGAGCATGCTTTCTCCTGGCAGAACATATTACTGAACCCAGGTTGGCTGCTTGCCTGGGTTCAGAAGCCAATAATTTGAGAAACAAGTGTCAGGAGAAAGAAAAGATGCTTTGACCAGGAAAGCTGGCAGTCAGGGGAGATGGGGAACTTGTGTCCAGGGACCAACTCTGAAGATTCTGCTCAGTCATGACAGTTTTTAAAGGGAAAAATGGGGAAGAAGCTCAGTGAATCACCAAGGCAGGAGGTTGGGTTCTGCATTATTTTCCTTTGTGTGTGGACTGGCTGACTCTTTCTTCAGATGTTATCTTGCCTGCTGTTGGGAGTAGAGCTACTCATTTTTTTTTTTTTTTTTAAGTGACTTCTTCTTATCTAGGAAAAGAATCAACATGTTAGACAAGGCATGGTATGTATTCAGGAGAGCAATATATATTCAGATATGTATTCAAGATCACATGTGTTGCTGTGAGTCACGTGTGAGAGTCCCTGAGATTTGAGGGAAGCTTGTTACACAGCAAATGCTAATTAACAGACCTAAATAAGAAGCCATGAATCAGGAATTTAGAGGCCACTCTAATACGACAGCAGAAAGCACAGACTGCCTGCTGATCTCATAAAATTAGGTTTTTTTAAGGTTACAGGGGAATAGAAATGGGCAAACAGGAAAGGTGCAAGAGATCTGCTTTCAAGCACAAAAGGCCAAGTGAAACTTGTAAGCACATTTCAAGCCTTGTACGGAATGCTGCATATCGCATTTGTTCTCATTCTATTGGCTCAGAATCACAGCCTACCAAAAGGCCTGCAAAGGACCTGGGTCCTTAATCCTGTTACAGGAAAGAGTGGCAGATCTGGGCCCAGTATTCCAATCTACCACACCAAGGAAACCTAGACTAGCAAATTTACCTTTTAAACATTAGTTTTCTCATCTTATAAAGTGGGGCTGTTGACACCATGCAGAGTTAAGATAGAAATAAAGGCAATGAAGGGGAAAGTACCATTTAAGCAATGAAGAACAGCACCAGTATTTGTTGCTATTCATACGACAGATACTATGTTTCATGGTTTCTTCCTCCCCAGCACAATGTCTTCTTTGCAGTGCATATACTGTAAAAGAGTAAAGAAATATTTCCCAGAGTGCTTTAACACCACTGCTTTGGCCAGCAATTGTTTTGCTGCCCCCTCAGCTACGCAATATGCCAGCAAATTTGGAAAACTCAGCAGTCGCCACAGGACTGGAAAAGGTCCATTTTCATTCAAATCCCAAAGAAAGGCAATGCCAAAGAATGCTCAAACTACCGCACAATTGCACTCATCTAACATGCTAGTAAAGTAATGCTCAAAATTCTCCAAGCCAGGCTTCAGCAATATGTGAACCATGAACTTCCAGATATTCAAGCTGGTTTTAGAAAAGGCAGAGGAACCAGAGATCAAATTGCCAACATCCGCTGGATCATGGGAAAAGCAAGAGAGTTCCAGAAAAACATCTACTTCTGCTTTATTGACTATGCCAAAGCTGTTGACTGTGTGGATCACAATAAACTGTGGAAAATTCTTCAAGAGATGGGAATACCAGACCACCTGACCTGCCTCTTGAGAAACCTATATGCAGGTCAGGAAGCAACAGTTAGATCTGGACATGGAACAACAGACTGGTTCCAAATAGGAAAAGGAATACGTCAAGGCTGTATATTGTCACCCTGCTTATTTAACTTCTATGCAGAGTACATCATGAGAAACGCTGGGCTGGAAGAAGAACAAGCTGGAATCAAGATTGCCGGGAGAAATATCAATAACCCCATATATGCAGATGACACCACCCTTATGGCAGAAAGTGAAGAGGAACTAAAAAGCCTCTTGATGAAGGTGAAAGAGGGGCGTGAAAAAGTTGGCTTAAAACTCAACATTCAGAAATCAAAGATCATAGCATCTGGTCCCATCACTTCATGGGAAATAGATGGGGAAACAGTGGCAGACTTTATTTTTTTGGGCCCCCAAATCACTGCAGATGGTGACTGCAGCCATGAAATTAAAAGACGCTTACTCCTTGGAAGAAAAGTTATGACCAACCTAGATAGCATATTCAAAAGCAGAGACATTACTTTGCCAACAAAGGTCCATCTAGTCAAGGCTATGGTTTTTCCAGTGGTCATGTATGGATGTGAGAGTTGGGCTGTGAAGAAAGCTGAGCGCCAAAGAATTGATGCTTTTGAATTGTGGTGTTGGAGAAGACTCTCAAGAGTCCCTTGAACTGCAAGGAGATCCAACCAGTCCATCCTAAAGGAGATCAGTCCTGGGTGTTCATTGAAAGGACTGATGCTGAGGCTGAAACTCCAGTCTTTTGGCCACCTCATGCGAAGAGCTGACTCATTGGAAAAGACCCTGATGCTGGGAGGGATTGGGGGCAAGAGGAGAAGGGGACGACAGAGGATGAGATGGCTGGATGGCATCACCAACTCGATGCACATGAGTTTGGGTGAACTCCGGGAGTTGGTGATGGACAGCACCAACACCAGGGAGGCCTGGCGTGCTGGGATTCATGGGGTCACAAAGAGTTGGATACGACTGAGTGACTGAACTGAACTGAACTGAAGCTAGTCCCTCTGGAAAAAGGAAATGGCAAACCCACTCCAGTATTCTTATCTGGAGAATCCCATGCACAGAGAAGCCAGGCAGGCTCCAGTCCATGGGGTCACAAGGAGTTGGACACGACTGAAGCAACTTAGCATAACATTAGCTAGTTCCTGGAGAAGAGAATAGCAACCTACTCCAGTACTCTTGCCTGGAAAATCCCATGGACGGAGGAGCCTGGTGGGCTGCAAGTCCATGGAGTCATGACTGAGCAACTTCACTTTCACTTTTTACTTTCCTGCCTTGGAGAAGGAAATGGCAACCCACTCCAGTGTTCCTGCCTGGAGAATCCCAGGGACGGGGGAGCCTGGTGGGCAGCTGTCTATGGGGTCACACAGAGTCGGACATGATTGAAGCGACTTAGCAGCAGCAGCAGCAGGAGCCTGGTGGGCTACAGTCCATGAAGTTGCAAAAGTCTTGGACACAACTGAGCGATTGGACAGGACAAGACTTGCACTCACTTTCAACCTAGTCCTCAGGCTTCCCAGGTGTCTAGTGGTTAAGAACCTGCCTGCCACTAAAGGAAATATAAGAGATGCAAGTTCGATCCCTGAGTCGGGAAGATCCCCTGGAGGAGGGCAAGGTAAACCACTCTAGTATTCTTGCCTGGAGAATCCTATGGACAGAGGAGCATTGTGGGCTACAGTCCATGGGTTGAAAAGAGTCGGACACGACTGAAGGGACTTAGCACACACGAATGCAATCTAGTCCTCTGTTTTCTGGTAACAATACCTTGATACTCCTTTGAGAAACCCTACAACTATAGCTCCAAAAATGGATTCATAACCCAGGTCTGTCTGGTCTGAGAGCCTGAGATGTCTTAGTATTATAATTAGGTCTGCAATGAGCACACATCACAAGCCTTGCTAATTAAAGCCAAGCCAGGACTATTGCTGGAGCTATTTAGAAAGAGGCATTTTTTTTTTTAAACTTGGCATTTTCAAGCTAGTAGACAAACTTGGAGATGCTAAGGGGTTGTCTTGCTACCCTATGGGGGTTGAATAAAGTCAACACAGATGAAAGCAGAATGAAGCAATGACGAGAGCCAATTTTCTGAATACACTGACTGAGTATCTGGAAACAGCCATCCCCTAAAATAACCATATGTCTGGCCTTTCTGTTACATGAGTCAATGCTTTCTTTCTTTCTTTTTTTTTTTTTTTTGGTTTAAGGCTCTTTGAGTTGGATTTCTGTTAAAAGAAAGCTGACTAATATAGAATTGCTTCAGAACAAATACAAAACATCAAGGCTTCCCGCTGATCACTTGGGTAAGCTTAATCAGATTTATGAGAACTTTTGCATGCTGTACTAGTTCTGATGTTGTTGTTCAGTTGCTAAGTTGTGTCCAACTCTTTGTGACTCCGTGGACTGCAGCATTCCAGGCTTCAGTCCTGGCCTCACTATCTCCCCGATTGAAACAGTGATGCCATCCAACCATCTCATCCTCTGTCACCCCCTTCTCCTCTTGCCCTCAATCTTTGTCAGCATCAGGGTCTTTTCCAATGAGTTGTCCCTTTGGATCAGGTGCCTCAAAAGGAGTTCCCTCCCACTTATTCTCACTTGGCACCACCCTTTGGCATAGAAAAGGAGGTAAGAAATGGAAAGGATGTTTGGGGCCCCACACCCAGCTTATCCTCAGAGATCTAAGTCCCCAGTGGACAGCCTCAGAAGAGGTAACCTCGTCTCCTGATATGCTAACCCCATCTACATTAGCTAATGGTGACACCTGTCTCCCTCTCTCCGGCTGTCAGGTGCTTCCACCACTTAACTTGGGACCTTCTGCCCAGGCTGAAGTCCTTCTTAAAATCCTCTGTTGGCCCTGCCTCATATCTATTGCTCCTGGCTAAGCCTTTTAGCACTGGGATTACATGGAACAGCCCAGAGACTCCGTGGGCTCTGGAAACAGACAGAGCATGCACTCATGTGTTGAACCCCACACCCATCACTTACCGCCTGTATGACACTGAGCACATCACTTAAACTCCCTGGTTTTCAAGTCTCCTTTCTTTAAAACAGATACAGTAACATCTTTCTCCAAGGTTGTTGTGAGATTATAATGACATGGTGGGTAAAAGGGCTCTACATAGCATTTAGTAGGCATTCAGTGCATGGTAGGTGTTATCATTTTCATTTCTTTTGTTCTTTCTTGCATTTTGTGCTATTTATTTGGTTCGCTGTCTGCCCTACTCAAGTGGACTGCAGGTAGGTGAGGGCAGGCATGAGTATGATGCTTCTTTGCATTCCTTATCTTTCTAGTAAGATCTCATCACAGAATGGTTCCTTAATAACCTGACTTGAGGGGAAATAGATGAAGAAAACGTGTGCACGTGATGACCTGAAGGAAAAATGTGGAGAAAGGCAGTCAGCCACCTACTCAGCCATCCTTGACTGAGCTCTTTCTCTGGATCAAACATTTAGGGTAAAGTGATAGTGTTTGAGGAGCTCAGTCAAGTGAAGGAGACCAGGCAAAAGCCAGCAAGTGAAACTAGAGCGTTTCTTTTGGTTACAGATGATAGAAGTCTACCCCGACCATCTTGAACAAGAGGGAGACATGTTAGATAGATGTTGATATTTTCAACAGGTTTTAGGAAGGAGGGAGGGTGGGAATAACTAAGTTGGCTCAGGACACTTTGTCTGGAGTGCCTCAGCCACCCTTCCACTTCCTAGGAGAAGTGTTTCTGTTACCAAGAAAGATGCTCTGACTGGCCCTGTTTGGGTTATGCGTTCGCTTTCAGGGCAGTCAGAAGGCCCTCCCATATCAGGGTTTGGAGGCCATTTCTTGGGAAGGTGCGTCTTATACATGACAGTCCCCAGAGAAATGGCTTCTAAGCCATTCGGCATTTGGCACTAAGTAGAGATTTGCACACTGTCCTTGATCAGGTGTGAAGTAGAGGAAAGTCTCCAAGGAGAGGTGGTCACTGAGTGTGGCGGCCTTGAGAACAACTCATGAGGTAATCCAGGTCAGCACACTCGGCCCTGAAGGAGAAGGGGCTTAGTGGGGCTTAGAACTGGAACTCACAGAAGGCCCTGTGTGGCCACACTTCCCCTCAGAGGATTGTTATAATCACAGTGGGAAAATACCTCAAACAAACTGGGCCTCTTGAGCATCTGAGTTGGTCAGGAAGGCTGGTTTAGGGTGTAGGGGCCACTTTCCACATGAACTGGAGGCTTTCTATAATGTCAGGGATGGACAGTTCAGTTCAGTTCAGTTGCTCAGTCATGTCCAACTCTTTGTGACCCCATGAACGGCAGCACGCCAGGCCTCCCTGTCCATCACCAGCTCCTGGAGTCCACCCAAACCCATGTCCATTGAGTTGGTGATGCCATCCAGCCATCTCATCCTCTATCGTCCCCTTCTCCTCCTGCCTTCAATCTTTCCCAGCATCAGGGTCTTTTCAAATGAGTCAGCTCTTCTCATCAGGTGGCCAAAGTATTGGAGTTTCAGCTTCAACATCAGTCCTTCCAACGAACACCCAGGACTGACCTCCTTTAGGATTGACTGGTTGGATCTCCTTGCAGTCCAAGGGACTCTCAAGAGTCTTCTCCAACACCACAGTGCAAAAGCATCAATTCTTCAGTGCTCAGCTTTCTTTATAGTCCAACTCTCACATCCATACATGACCACTGGAAAAACTATAGCCTTGACTAGACAGACCTTTGTTGGCAAAGTAATGTCTCTGCTTTTCAATATGCTGTCTACAGGGAGGGAAATGGTAGGGGAAAACAAGATAGAGTCAAAAATGTGGCTTCTACTTCAACTTAGCCACTTACCAGCTGTACAATGATAAGGAATTTTTCTCCAGAAGGCTCAGTTATCACATCTACGAAGTGGAATAAATCATATTTATTTCTTGGGCTGGATGTACAGGTTAGGGCAGAAGATGTGTTTGAAACCATCTAGCAAGAATTGGCAGGACCAGGAGACCCATCCATATCCATGAGTTTCCTTTTACATTGTACCTTTGCTTGCTGGGCTGTTCCCAGAATTCTAATAATCCTTTTGATGGATGAGTTTTGGGAAGAGTCCATAATAGCAACATTCAGTTGCCAGGAACTCAGTGACCCTTCATGTTTCAGTGACCCTTTCATAATCCTGAGGACTGGCTGGGAGGGAGGCTTCCATACATGTGCTGAGTGGAGCTGCTTCTATTTACAGCTTTCACTCTTGATAATTGCACATTTTTTGTGTTATTTTTTAATTTTTTTCATGCATGGGCCCATGGACCCATGCTGTGCCCACTTTTTTTGGCCAAGTCTTTTTCAGATGCTTAATCTCTGGAATTACAGCAAAGAAGCCGCTGCAAGGCATTACTCCAGTCTCTGGAGGAAGCCTTGGTTCCAGTGCCATAATTCCCCTATTTCTATCCAACTCATGGAAAGGCAAGCACATTCCCCAAATACCTCATTGTACAGCAGAGGCCAGCACAAACTGACGGCCATTATTTTATTTAATCCTTGGTTGTTCCATGAGCCCATTGGTGGGAAGAAAAGCAATTACAGAGAGGGATCTGGAGAGTGGCATTAGAGGTACAGACCAAGGTTCTAATCCTGCTCTGCTGCTCACGAACTGCGTGGCCTCGGGAGAGCTCTATAACCTGTCCAACCTTGCTTGTTATCTGTGAAATGGTAGTAGTATCACTGCTAAGTTGCTTCAGTTGTGTCCGACTCTGTGCGACCCCATAGATGGCAGCCCACCAGGCTCCTTCATCCATGGGATATTCCAGGCAAGAGTACTGGAGTGGGGTGCCATTGCCTTCTCCAGTAGTATCACTGGGTCATGGTAAAGCTTGGGTGAAATACTTCCTGAAAGTGCTTCTGTGAAGTGGCATCTGGCTTGCGGAAGGGCCTCAGTAAGTGTTAGTTTCATTCCACTTCTTTCAGGTGAGAATCGCAGACGTCCCGAGTCCTTCTCTCCAGTGGCCTGCATCTTGTATAACAAGGCTCTTTCTGTACTTCACTGAGGATGCTTGGCTCTCTTTGGTGGTAACAGATAGAAAAGGAAGGAATTAGGGATTGGAACCAGCTGCTGCTGCTGCTGCACCAGAGATGTGTGCATATCGACAGGCTTGTATTTTGCACATGGAAACAAGACCACCAAGTCTGTGACCCCTTGGACTGTAGCCCCCAGGCTCCTCTGTCCATGGAATTCTCCAAGCAAGAATACTGGAGTGGGTTGCCAGTTCATACTCCAGGGGATCTTCCCAACCCAGGAGTTGAACCCACATCTCTTGTGTCTCCTGCATTGGCAGGTGGGTTCTTTACCACTTGTGCCACCTGAGAAGTCCCCATGAAAAGAGTTAGTGGTTAGTTACTGGTCGTCAGTACTGGTAGAAGTTTTGCACCTGGTGGTGATCAGCTTCATTTGGACCAGGAGCATGATGTATCACCTCACAGGATGATATGGGTGCAGAGCGACAGGCAGGCTGGGGACCTCAGGTGAGCAGACAGGAAACGCTGTTAGGGAGGAAGTCACTTGGCCTCCACCAGGTTATTGTTTTCTGGGTCACAAGTTGGGCTTTGGAAGGGTCTCTGAGATATGCTAATAGAAAGGGAACAGTTTATGTGGAGATCAGAGGGAAAGGAGATGCCCCTGGGATACAAACTGGTAGGGCAGCCCGCCAGGACCATTTATCCACCAGCAGTGTTGCAGGTCTGCTTAAGCAAAGTTGGAATCCACCCATCCTGTGTCACTCATTAGAAATGATGTTATTGCCTCAGTAAGAACAGAGGAGGGAGAGGAGGCAGACATGCATTAAAAGTGCAGTAGGTGTGAATGACCCAGACCTAACTTTTCTACTATAAAATTGATTTTTAAGGAAATGGAAAAAAAATGCTTTAAAATGTTCTAGAAAAGAATGCAGGCAGGAAGATGAGGAGCTGATACTGAGGTGGGCTAAGCAGCCCAACCCAGTGGATAAGAGTTCAGACGTCAGAATCCAAGGCCTAAGCTTCTTCACAAATTATGTGTGACCTTGAGAAAATCACTCAGTTCACAAAACTCCCCTTTCCCCATCTTTTGAGTGGAGGAAATGATCGTATAAAAGGCATTGAAAATGCTTAGCATAGTGCCTCAGTCTACATCTCTCCTTTCCTTCTTAAATGATGTTTTTGTTGTTCCGTCTGCCCTGGATCCTTTTATCTGGGAATAGCAGCCAGTTTCTGTTGGGAATCCAGCTTCTCTTGTACTATTATTTCTCTGTGGTTTAGGAGGAACTACCTTCCTTCTCTGGAGTGGACTTTGTGAACAGTCCTGTCCGAATCAGAGAATTCCACAGTAACTGATTTAGGGTTAGGTAATGGCCATACCGGGACACCCTAGGTGGCTCAGTGGTAAAAAATCCACCTGCCAGTGCAAGAGATGCAAGAGACGCGGGTTCAACCCTTGGGTTGGGAAGATCCCCTGGAGAAGGACATGGTAACCCACTCCAGCATTCTTGCTTGGAAAATCACATGGACAGAGGAGCCTGGCAGGCTGTAGGGTCTTAAGGAGTCCTACATGATTGAGTGACTGAGCACGCGCGCACACACACACACACACACACACACACACACAATGACCATACTGGCTCAGTGAGAGAGATAGCTCTAGGACTTTTGCTGGCATTACTGAGTTAGAAAAGCATATATTTCATTGTGTATTCTATTGGGTTAGGAAAGGATGTATTCCATTGCATATGCTAGCTGGAAGATAGGAAGCTAGGGATGGCAGAAGTCATTTTGCCATTATTTGACTAAAATGTGTCTGATAATACAACCCAAACAGAGGAAAGTAGAATTGAAAGAGATGGAAGCAGATAGTTTCTTGATGACTTTGGGCTCTGGGTCAAGCTGAGTCTAATGCCAGACTAAAACCTTGCATAAGCTGGGTTTCTTTCTTCAATCCACAATAACTGATTAGATAGAGCCTGCAAGAATGGCCATAAATGCCCAGTTCACCAAATATTCCTGCAGAAGCTAAAACAGAGATTCTGCTCAAGTGACCCTAGAACTGTCTTCCCATCACGAGTCTATCACCATCTATCCCCACGTTTCCTGTCTCTTCTTTGTCACTGACCTATCACGTAGCTTTGGGGATGGGAGTCAATAAATACCACCCAACTTTGTTTCTCAGGAGGGGCCTGGATATTTCCTTTCTGTGAGCTAATGTGTGTTCTTTACAGCAATATTTTCTCAGGGTAGATAAGGTATTACTGGAAAGAAAAATTTAATGATCAAATAAGTTTGTGAATCCCTGGGTTTAAAAAGAGAGAACATGTTTTTAACACTGCAGGACTTCTCAGAGCCTTTAATGCACTAATGTTCCTAGGTCTAGGTACTTTCTGAAAGAGATGCTGAATAAATAGCACTTGCCAGACATGGTCAACAATGGACCACTTTCCCTGGAAAAATTCTCATTGGACTAGTGTTCACTGAAGCAGAGTAAAACACAACTGCAGAGATAACTGAGCATCGTCTTAACGGGTGGGAAGAGATTTAACATGGTCAGGGCTTTTACTCACAGATCCTACCTGTGCATATATTCATTCAAATATTTAATGAGCACCTACCTTGCACCAGGCTCGTACTAGGCCTTGGGGCTATAGAAATTAACAAGGTGTTGGTTCCTGCTCTCAAGAGGCTCAGAGAATAGAGGGGACGATGGAAACACACACACACACACAGAAAATGGTGGTGCAATGTGCTGAAAACTATAGTCGGAAGAGCTGGAAGGTGAGCACAGGAGCTGAGCAGGCAGCACAGCGCACAGAGCAGAGAGAGGCCTCCAGCCCAGACTGGGAAGTGGAGGATGGATTCATTTCAACTGATTACAGAAAGACAAGGCGTGCACTAGTATTTGGATACAGCGGAAAGCACACACACAGGAGAAACACGTGAATTAAAGGCCGTATATTGGAAAAACAAACAAGGCAGCAGTTTCATGAGACTAGAGTATGGAGATAAGTGGCTGATTGGCAAGTGCAACCCCGATGGTGAAACTTATGTGTGAAAATTGGGACTTTCTTATGTATGTAGCGGGGAACCTCAAAGGTCATAACTTTTGACCTGCCCAGATACATCTTCAGTAGTTACCCTGGAGAAATGGGAATGATGAATTGGGAGGGAAATTATATGGGGGGTGAAAAACATGCAGGTTTCTCTATGGTGAGAAGATGCTGGTGAGCTCCTGATGTGCCAGCAAATAACTCCTTACATTTCCAGAATGTTTGGATAATAATCTGAAGTCTATTTAACGCTCATTTCAGGAACCAGACAAAACCCTTAAGCAAATGCTTGCCCAAGCTTTTGAGTCCACAAAGCAGAACATGCAAGGGCATTTCTGGGAGGAACACTGATCCGGGGCAGTCATGATGGTGATTATTATTCTGCAGTGAGATACTGTCTTTCTGGAAAGGATTAAAATTATTATTGAATTGAGAAGAATTGGAAGCCTTAAGGAAGGGAATTACTTCTTTCAGGAATACCCCAAGAAGGTTTCCTATATTCAAATAAATTAGTAAGTCATTCCTTCTCCACCAAAATTTGTGGCTGCAAACTGTACCAATTAGGCAGAGTGACTGGTTGAATTAGACAAAGAGGGCAGAAACACTAATTCCAAATTGTAGTAGTTTCTTTGTGTTAAAAAAAGTCTCTAGCCAAAATTTCAGACTCACATTAGTTCCAGAGTCCTGTGGGGTAATGGTGGCTGTCTAGATTAGAAACTTTCCACATGTCTTCTAAAAACCCACACAAATAAGAGAGATGAAAGAGAGATGAGAGTGAGAGAGCAAGAGAATAGAACCACCATAGTCAGTACCCATAGCATAAGTAAAGTGCAGAGACTGGATCACTTCAGTTTATATGTACTTGGGAAAACAAAAGTGTAATACTAGCAGAGTCCGTTTCAGAATTTACGTAAAGGTGCAGAGTCTGGTGGGAAGTATTGATAAATAGAAAATGGAGGAGGGGTCCTACTAATAATGGAGCATAAGTGAGTTCCAGAAAGGTTCACTCTACAGGACAAGGTTTTACTCTAAATAAGATGTGTAGAAAATAGATAGTAGCCCTAAAAAGACCCTGGTGGTGGGAAAGATTGAAGGCAGGAGGGGAAGGGGATGACAGAGGATGAGATGGTTGGATGGCATCACCAACTCAATGGATATGAGTTTGAGCAAGCTCCGGGAGTTGGTGATGGACTGGGAAGGCTGGGGTGCTGTAGTCCATAGGGTTGCAGAGTCAGCCATGATTAAGTGACTGAACTGAACCGAACTGGTGGACCAAAGCATTGGCTAATGGGTCAGAAAAAAGAAAGGGATTTAGAAAAGGGCAAAAGAAAGTTGTGCAGGAAGACATGAGGCAGTGTTGGGAAAGAGGAACACGTTGAACCCAGTCTCCCACATTGCAAGCAGTTTCTTTACCATCTGAGCCGCCAGGGAAGCCCCTTAGAAGGTGTAGGTGGAAGCAATGGAGGCCTGATAGTGAGGGAAAGAAAGTAATGACTAATGATAGGAGCATACCGAGACAACATATGTGTCAGAGATGAAAGAAGGAAAGAAAGAAAGGAAGTACCATTATTAAATACATCACACTTGATGTTAGCAAAGAAGGGCTGAACCAAGAAACTTAGCAAGTATATGACCTTGCCTGTGCAATCCCCCTCCTTCTCCCGTAAGATCACCACATATTACAGGCCCAGGAAAACCCAATAAAATAATCATGAGTAGGAAAAAATCCATAACTGATTAAAAGTTACTCTGAGACGAAAACAGAAAGTGAAAATTGCACTTTCTCAGGAGATAAAAACTATTCAGAATTTGTAAAAAAAAAATCCATGAAGTAGAGAAAAATAGAAACACAACACTTCAACATAATAACTTAGAACTCAGACTAAAAAGCATAATAAGATAAAGAATATTTAATAAAACAATACAATAGCAATGTATAAGAGTTTAAATAGTTACAAATATTTATGCCCCAAATAATATAGCAGCAAATTTCATAAAGTGGAAAACATGGTAGATACAAGAAGTAATAGAAGAAGTTAATAATTTCAAATGAACTATTCTATCACATATAAAATAACAATGACAACTTTAAACATTTCTTTAAGTAAAAATTTGTCCTTGTGACTCAGTGGTAAAGAATCTGCCTGCAATGCAGGAGACATGGGTTTTATCCCTGGCTCAGGAAGATCCCCTGGAGAAGGAAACGGCAACCCACTCCAATATTCTAGCCTGGGAAATCCCATTGGCAGAGTATCCTGGTGGGCTACACCCCTTGGTGTCTCAGAAGAGTCGGACACAACTTTATATATCAATAATTCTCAGAAACCACTTTATATAATATTTTTGTTTGATATGAAAATTTACCTGAGTCCAAAAATCACCACTTACATTAAGATAGTGATTTTGGATAAGAATGTCAAGGCAACTGATGGAAGAATTATCTTTTCGACAAATTATGTTGGGACAACTGAATATCCATATATAGATGACTGAAGCTGAATTGCCTAACTCACATCGTAAACAGATATTAACTTAAAATGAATCATAGACCTAAATTTAAGAGCTAAAACTGTAAAAACTCTTAGAAAAAACATAGGAGTAAATGTTCACAACCTTGGATGAAGGGAAAGCTTTCTTAGAAAGGGCAACAAAATTATCAGTCACAGAAAAAACACAAAATTGGATTATATAAAAATCAAATGCTGCTGGGACTTCCCTGGCAGTTCAGTGGCTAAGACTCTGTGCTCCCATTGCAGTGGGCCCAGGTTTGATCCCTGATCAGGGAACTAGATCCCACATGTCGCAATTAAGAGCCTCATGCCACGAATAAGAGTTCATGCCACAACTAAAGATCCCCTGTGTCGCAATAAAGACCAGCACAGCCAAATAAATAAATATTTTTTAAAATAAATACCTCTGTGTAATAAATATTGGAGTGAGTTGCCATGCCCTTCTCCAGGGTATCTTTCCAACCCAAGGATCAAACCCAGGTCTCCAACATTTCTGGCAGATTCTTTACCATCGGAGCCAACAGGGAAGCCCCCAAATACTGGAGTGGGTAGCCTATCCCTTCTCCAGGGGATCTTCCCGAACCAGGAATCAAACCAGGGTCTCCTGTATTGCAGGAGGATTCTTTACCAGCTGAGCTACCAGGGAATGATTAAAAATGTTTATAAATGATATTATAATAAAGTGAAAAGACAATCCACAGGATGGTGGAAAATATTCAGGATTATATATCTTATAGGGGTCCAGAGTATATGAAGAACTTATAATTATGTAATAGAAGCAACCAAATTTTAAAAATAGGCAAGATTTGAATAGACATTTCTCCAAAGAAGATATACTAATGGCTAACAAGCCAATTAAAAGATGCTCAGTGTCATTGCTTATTAAGGAAGTGCAAATCAAATTTACATGATACAACTTCATGCTCAGTAGAATGACTGTTATCAAAAAGACAGTTACAACTGTTGGCAGAATATGGATAAATCAAGTCTGCCAAGTCGACTTTAAAAGTCCATATAAATTAAAAGCAAGAACAGCTTTGAGATTCTTTTAGAAGCAATTAAGGGCAAGGTGATTTCATCAGATAGATAGATGGCAGATAGATAGATAGATACATATATACATTCATACATAGACAGAAGTGAATACAGACTCTGTATATTGCCTAGGCTGGAGCAAGGAACAGATAACACAAATTAGTGTAATTGGAAAATGACTGAATAAAAGAACTATTTACGAGTGGGTAGACAGGCTGTCTGAAAATCACAAGGGTTTATAAAGTTTTCTGAATAAATACAGGGTTGTTAACCAGCTAAGAGCCCAAATATATGAGAGGAGGGAGTAGGTAGTAGAACCTAGAAGAGAGGATTGTGTAAAATGGCCAGCTTGAGATGACCGGTGACATTCTTTCCCAGGACACAGGTTAGTCAAGGAGACCCTGCAGGAAGGAGTCAGGAGAATAAAGACCTTGCTCACTTCTCTCCAATCTCCTGCCAGAGCGCCCCCATAGGTACACCCAACCAGAAGCCAAAGACAAGAAAGCAGTGGTTGTAGCTCTTTCAAACCAACCTCCCATGGCTTATGACAGAGTGCAGAAGCAAGGGAGAGGGTCTCGGAGGGAAGGGCAGGGAGCAAGTGGAAGACATGACAGTCCATAATTAAAGCACCTGAATAGACAGAATAAATGTGAACAGAATGGCAAATCCAGAAATACGATCAAGAACAAATGGAAATTTTGTCTAGGAAAGTGACACCCCCAGATTCTGGGGAGGAAAAAAATGGCCTTGCAATTAGCAGTGTTGGAATAACTGGATAGACATTTGGAAAACTATAAAAGTATGTCCATGCCTCATACCATTCATCAGGTTAAACTCCAAATGCCTCAGAAATCTAAATGTAAAATATTTTAACCCATATAAATATTAAAAGAAAATGCAGGCTGATTCTTTTCATCCTGGGAATGACGGGAGCCTGTTTCCCTATGACTCACAATTCAAAAGTGTTAGAAAAGACTAATAAACTCAGCTACCTAAATTTTTAAAAATTTTGCATGACAAAAGACATCATAAGCAGTCAAGGTGAAATGAAAAGTCGAGAGAAAATATTTGCAACTTACATCATAAAAGGCTAATCTTATTAATACATTAAAAAGCTCTTCAGAATTGAGGTAAAATGGGCAAAAGGCATAGTTCATAGCAGAAAGAAAGGCAAGGGTTTTTAAACACATGAAAAGATGCTCAACCTCACTTGTAATAAAGGAAATGCAAATTTAAACTACACTGAAATATCCTTTCTTCTCTCTCAGATTGGCAAAAATCCAAGAGTTTGGTACTACATTATTTGCAAGAAATCATCACCCTCATACTTTGCTGATAAAAGTGCAAAATATCCAAAACCTATGAAGGGGAATTTTATATTTATTAAAATTACATGTGTATTTATCCTTTGACCCAGCAATCTTATTTCTAGGAGTCCACCCTAAAGATATACTTCCATAAAAATCTGTGGCATTGTGGCAAAAATGCCTCTATGGCATTATTTCCAAGAGCAAAAAGACTGGAAATACATCAAATATGTATCATTCAGAGAATGGTTGCATAAACTAGGATACTTTTGCACAAAACCCAGGTCTCCTGCATTGGCAGGCAGGTGTTCTTTACCACCTTGCCACCTGGAAAACCCAACGGATTATATGCAATGCTAAAATTCAATAAAAAATATCTCAGTCTATAGATTGGGAGTGATTTTCTGCATATTTTATTAAGTAAAGAAGCAAGTTACTGAAAATCATTTAGAGTTTGCTGCTGCTGCTGCTGCTAAGTTGCTTCAGTCGTGTCCGACTCTGTGCGACCCCATAGACAGCAGCCCACCAGACTCCCCTGTCCCTGGGATTCTCCAGGCAAGAACACTGGAGTGGGTTGCCATTTCCTTCTCCAATGCATGAAAGTGAAAAGTGAAAGTGAAGTCGCTCAGTCATGTCCGACTCTTAGCGACCCCACAGACGGCAGCCCACCAGGCTCCTCCGTCCATGGAATTTTCCAGGCAAGAGTACTGGAGTGGGGTGCCGTTGCCACCTGTTGTATAAAACCAAGGGGAAGTATCAATATATACTATTTATATAAAAAGTGACACCAGATGAATAGTCTGAAAGCTAATAAAAGTAACATTTAGCTGTATAGAAGGGACAGATATTCCTCTGAGTGCATCTTTGTATATGGTTTTTTAACTTTTAGACCATGTAAATCTTTACATATTCAAAAACTAAACAGAAAAAAAATAAAAACACAACCTAAAATTAAAAGTAAATTGAAGCAAACAACACTGATAATATGTTAAATTTTTCACATTACCACACAGAAAAAGTATATTAAATGACTTGACTTTTGGCATTCATATTGTCCTTAAGATCGAGAAAGAACCACAAAGAACTATTAAACTTTCATTTCACTGCTAGTAGTCATTATAATGTAACTGTAACTTTGTAATTATTTAGGAAATATATAAATGTAAAATATAAATATATAAGTGTAATAATAAAGGAAATATATAATGTATAATATATAATATGTATATGTTATTAGGAATGAAGATTTTTGGTTTGAGATAAAAGGAGATTAAAAATGTGAATTAAAGTGTTCTGAATAAACTTGTAATATTAATTTGAATATGAATATCATTGTGGACTCATAAGTTTATTAAACAAATACATTTTTCTGGTTCTGTCCATGGGAAAGACCTAGAAAAATAATATTAAAATAGCTATGAATGCACCTAGTACACAAATCTTGATTTCTAGGTACCATTCTTCCCTAAGAGAAAACAGGGCTATTTAGAGAATGCATGATTCTAAGTCTGGGCAGCAAAAGTATACAATGCGTTTTCTTTCTGTATGAGAAAGGAAGAATGTTGAGGGTATGTCAAAAGAACACAGTAGCTACATGAAAGGAGCTCTGACTGGACAAATTTAGGACATTTTGAACATCATACAGAAGAGTCCCTTTGATTGTAAAACACAGAATGAATAAAGATTCACCAGTCTATAGTGATTCTAGAAAAATAAAACAATAAGATATATAGGTAGATAGATAGATAGACAGATAGATACAGGTAGAAGCTCCTTACCCTGAAAATTGGTAGCTGGAGGAAATAACATAGTTTGCCTTTTAAGAATAAGCTGTACCATCTTTCTAGATTCCAAGAGTTCAGTTCAGTCGCTCAGTTGTGTCTGACTCTTTGAGACCCCGTGGACTGCAGCACGCCAAGCTTCCCCGTACATCAGTATCTCTGGGAACTTGCTCAACTCATATCCATCGAGTCAGTGATGCCATCCAACCATCTCATCCTCTGTTGTCCCCTTCTCCTGCCTTCAATCTTTCCCAGCATCAGGATCTTTTCTAATGAGTCAGTTCTTCACATCAGGTGGCCAAAGTATTGGAGCTTCAGCTTCAGCATCAGTCCTTCCAATGAATATTCAGGACTGATTTCCTTTAGGATTGACTGGTTGGATCTCCTTGCAGTCCAAGGGACTCTCAAGAGTTTTCTCCAACACCACAGTTCAAAAGCATCAATTTTTCAGCCCTCAGGTTTCTTTATGGTCCAGGTCTCACATCCACACATGACTACTAGAAAAACCATACCTTTGACTAGACAGACTTTGTCAGCAAAGTAATGCCTCTGCTTTTTAATATGCTATCTAGATTGGTCATAGCTTTTCTTCCAAGGAGCAAGTGTCTTTTAATTTCATGGCTGCAGTCACCATCTGCAGTGATTTTGGAGCCCGAGAAAATGCAGTCTGTCACTGTTTCCATTGTTTCCCCATCTATTTGCCATGAAGGGATGGAACCAGATGCCATGACCTTCATTTTTTGAATGTTGAGTTTTAAAACAGTGTTTCCACTATCCTCTTGCACTTTCAACAAGAGGCTCTTTATTTCTTCTTTGCTTTCTTCCATAAGCATGGTGTCATCTGCATATCTGAGGTTATTGATATTTCTCCCACAATCTTGATTCCAGCTTGTGCTGCATCCAGCCCAGCATTTCGCTTGATGTACTCTGTATATAAGTTAAATAAGCAGGGTGACAATATACAGCCGTGACATACTCCTTTCCCAATTTGGAACCAGTCTGTTGTTCCATGTACAGTTCTAACTGTTGCTTCTTGACCTGCATACAGATTTCTCAGGAAGCAGGTAAAGTGGTCTGGTATTCCCAATTAGATTCCATATATGTTCATTAACAGTGCTGATGCACAGATGTAGAGAATGGACTTGTGGCCGTGAGGTGAGGGAAGGAGGGGTTGAACTAAGAGATATATACACTTTGCTGTGCTAAGTCGCTTCAGTCGTGTGCGACTCTTTGCAACCCTATAGACTGTAGCCCACCAGGTTTCTCTGTCCATGGGGTTCTCCAGACAAAAATACTGGAGTGGGTTCATATATAATCACTCTCATGTGTAAAACAGATTGCCAGTTGGAAGCTGCTGTATAGCACAGGGAACTCCACTCGTTGCTCTGTGATGACCTAGAGGGGCAGGATGGGCGGGGCTGGGAGTGAGATTCAAGAGGGAGAGGATATATGTATATATCTGTCTGATTCATGTTACTGTCCAGTAGGACTATCACGACACTGTAAAGCAATGATATTCCAATAAAACAAGAATATGCTGTAGTTCATCTAGCTGATAAAGGAAAGTTTGCCAGTTTATGCCAGTTAGTAACTGCAGAAAAATAGTAGCATTAAAAAATCCTAAATTTGTACCCTTAATGAGATATTTTGCTTACATGTGGACAGAGAATTCTCAAGTGATGTTCTAGGTATAGTTAACAGACTTTGCTCTCTGGAGAGTGGGTTTCCAGAATATGGTAGAGTGTTGAGAGATTGAGAGAGTTTGCTTTATATTTTTGCCCATCTGTCATCTTAAAATGTTCATCACAAACACAGTGCTTTTAAAAAGAAAAAAAAAAAAAAAAGGCTTAAAAATCTAGTTGAAACTCCTATTTTATAAATTCTTACTTTTCTTAGGATCTTACTCAACTGTTTGCTCCTTAAGGCAAACTTCACAGGCCACCCTAAGTAAGAAAGTCAATTCCTCCTTTGCTGACCCTTATTGTTGCATTCACCACATTTTAAACATGCAATTGACTATCCATTCACAGCTCTATGTACTCATCTTCCACCATTAGGGTTTGTCTTATTCTTTGTGGCCTTTGGTTTCTGTTACCTGCCCATAGAAGAGTTCAATACCTGCACAGTAGATATTCAATAAATGCTTGCTGAGTGTTTAAGAACTTGGGGAAAGGCTTTGGAATGTTGATTATCATAATCAGTTCATATCTGACACCCCCCCCCTCCTCTGGATCAAAATCCTCCAAGGAAAGATATTTCATTTTATACAGTTCAATAAGTAATTATTTGAGTAAATTACATAATTCCTTTGGGCCTTCAGTCTGGTGGCTCACTCAGACAGTAGAGTCTACCTGTAATGCAGGAGACATTGATTCAATCTCTGGGTCAGGAAGATCCCCTGGAGAAGGGAATGGTAACCCACTCCAGTATTATTGCCTGGAGAATTCCATGGACCGAGGAGCCTGGTGGGCTACAGTCCATGGACATAAAGAGTCAGACACAAATGAACAACTAACACTTTCAACTTTCAAAGAGTATGGGTAGGGAGAAGGAACCCAAGCTGTTGTTAAGGATACTTGAGAAAATAATGTGCTTAATAACAACTTCTGGATAAATTAATAAGTAAATAATATAATTTTTAAATAAATGAAAATGGGTGAATGAAAGAGCATAGAGATAGGAGGAAGGAGAGAAAAAACTACTAAATAAGATGGATGGATGAATGGATGAATGGATAGGTGAATGGATGGAAGTTGAATGGATGAAATGATGGTTGGATGTTTGGTTAGCTGGATGAATGATCATGTTGCTGGATGGCTGGATGAGATGGATGGATAGATAGTGGATCGATAGATGGATGCTGGATGGGCCTGAGTCCAGTTGCATCTGGAGTGACTTAGTTCATTCAGCCTGGACCTACCCTAGAAAATAAAATCTTTGAGCCCTTGGAGGTGATGTGAAGCTATCATTTTCCCAAGTTGGGGGAGATGGTATAACTCCTCTTCCAGGCGATATAGCTGAGTGGGAAGGCAAATGCTTTTGGGGCAGGATTGGATGCTCACCTGTTAGAACTACAAAAAGAAAAGCTAAATTTTCCCAGTTTCCATAAATGAAGAGTTAGCCTTGCCTTGCAGAGTGAAAGAAATAGAGAAGTAGCTCAGGCAACACTACAGACTGTGTTTAGACAGTTTAGTCTGAGGCAGGGGACTTTTCATGTTCTAACCCTGCAGCTAACTACCTGAGTAAACTTCAACTTACCTATATCCATCTTTGAGCATCAGTTTCCACATCTGAAAAATAAGAGAATGATGGTTACCACGTTAACTTCTAGCATCAATATTTTCAGGACCACAAGCACAGAGATTTTTGTTTCAGGCTGGCTTGCTTCAAGTTCATCCTGTGTCTGTTTCCCCATCCTTCATGATGATAATAATTATGCCTGTTCTGCCTGTTTTGCATGGATGCTCTGAGATGAATGAGATCATGGATATGAAAGTGCTTTAAAATGACAGGGTGTATGCTGAGAATGTGATACAATCCAGAAACAACCTCTGCAAACCTGAAGTAGAGAGATCAGAAAGGAGGTATCAGACAGAGAAAGGTGAAAATGAAAAGAGGATTCAGGGATCCCAGATTTCCATTGGTAGGAAGCAGGCTGAGAAAGTCATTCAGCTACAGACATGGCCCATATCTTATTATAAAGAATGACTGACTGACTCAATGAATGAATGAATAGAAAAGAAAAAATGCACATCTCAGATCTTGGAGCACGGAGTCAAGGGCAGAAGAAAATATGAATGGGAGAACCCCAGTGAGCAGACCTAAATCTTAAGTAGGAAATATTCCCTGCCCCCAGAGCAGTAGGAAAGACAACAGATATACAACAGGAATTCAGAATTTCTATGGACTAGCATCTCTTTCACAGATCTCTGGCTAAATAACAGCTGCATTCAGGAAGCTATGTGAAGCAACCTTGTCTGCACCTGGTCCTGACACAAAGCCTGAGAGCATGGACTTTGAGAATCCCTAAGATAAAATTCACAGAAGCACAGCATGGTAAACATTTATGCTGCCATTTTTTTCCAAGAAGAAACTGAAGCTCAGAGAGGTGAAATCATTTACCTAAAGTAGGAACTGACAAATTATTTTGGTAAAGAGCCAGATAGTAAGTATTTTAGGCTGTGCAGGCTGTAAAGTCTCTGTGGCAACCACTCAACTCTGCCTTTGCAGCATGGAGGCAGCCATACACCGTGTGTAAATGACTGGATGTGGCTATGTTCCAATCAACCTACAAACACAGGCAGTAGGCCAGCTTTGGCCAGCAGGCCAGTTTGCTAATGCCTGGACTAAAGCTGCATATCTATCAAGACTCAGAGTCTGAATTTAATCACAGGCAGGTGAGTGTCCAGAATCTGAGATTTAATCTGCTCTACTGATGGTCTCTTTGAAACCGTAAGTAGCTAGAGAGTTTTAAGAAGAAAATTATGGAATGAATGTTTGTGTCTTTACAAAATGTATAGGTTTAAGCTCCAGCCCCTGATGTGATGGTATTTGGAGATGGGGCATTTGAGAGATAATTAAGGTTAAATGAGGTCCCAAGGGTGAGGTCCTCATAATGGGATTAGTGCCATTATAAGAAGAGCCATCAGAGAGTTTGATTTCTGTGCGTCAAGTGAGAAGGCAGCAAAACAGCCATTTGCCAAAGACAGAGCTCTCTCCAGGAGCTGGTCCCTTAGTTTTAAACTTGCTAGCTTCCTTCAGAAGTGCAAGAAAGTAAATTTCTGTTGTTTAAAGATACCTAGTCATGATAATTTTTATGGCAGCCAGAGCTAACTAATAGAGAAGGGTTTCTCAGCTTTTCCCAACCATCTTATCATTTCTTAAGATTCAAGAAACACATAGTATGGTAGAAATTGCATGGAAGATCAATGTGAAAAGTTCACTGGTTTCACAAGATTACTTTGAGGATTAAATTAAGTAAAGTAGCATGTAGAAATCCCCTAAAATAGTATCAGGTCTTTAGAAGACCCTCAGCCAATGAATTACCTTTGTCTGAAGAACCAGCTCAACATTCCCTCTTCTGGAAGGCCTGCTTGGACTCTCCACAGCAAAATTAGTGGGTGATGGGTGTTCTGAAGCTCACACAGCACAGCTTCCTCCATCAGAATCCATAAAATAGCACACTGTGGGGTGACCATTTGCCATGTAACTGACTCCCCATCGCACTCAGGATTCTTAAAACTGCAGCCCATGTTTTTGACCTCTTGCATTTTTATGATATAGCTTGTGGGTTGTGGTAATCACAATTGGGGGTAATTCTGATTTCCCACTTAAATTCTAGGGTCTGCAGTCGGCTATACTTCTGGAGCAAGCCTTCCTCCTTCATTCTGCAACTTCTTTTCTAAGAATGTAGTTAAAGCTCAACTGATTGGGTCCCTCTCTGCCTTGATCACTCATCCACTGTGCAGTTTTAGGAAAAGCATGCAGCTTCTCTGTGCCAGATTCCTCAGTTGTAAAAGGGAGACATTAATATAAATGGGGCTTCCCTAGTAGCTCAGATGGTAAAGAATCTGCCTGCAGTGCAGGAGTCCTGGGTTCAATCCCTGGGTTGGGAAGATCCCCTGGAGAAGGGAAAGGCTACCCACTCCAGTATTCTTGCTTGGAGAATTCAACGGACAGAGGAGCCTGGCAAGCTATAGTCCATGGGGTCGCAAACAGACACAACTGAGCAGCTAACACTTCCATTAATAGTAACTTCTTCATAGCTGTTGACAGTAAATAGATTAAGGATGTCAGTTACTTGATGGGGTCTGGTACACATTTGTTCAACAATACCCCCAGTGTTATCGATGATGACTTGTGCTTCTTTTGTCTTGGGATGTCTCTCTGCGTCAGAAGCTGGTGAGGCCTCCAGATCTGTTCAGTCTGGAAAAAATATCTGAAAACGCTATAGTGATCCTTGTGGCCCTTACCAAGATTCTGGAAATTTGGGGGAGAGGGTGATTTCATTATCTTATTCACACCAGTTTCCAGCTTCTGCTTTCCCTGAGTTCAGCGTAGATACCACCTCCCCATCCTGCTCAGGTTGCCTCTATTCCACAACCAGTCCATCCAAAAGGAGAGTCTAGCCCATGTTCATAATTCCCACCAAAGAAAGCTCACACACATGCATTGGCTTGGGGAGAAGACTTCAGAGCTGTGTATGCACACACGCTGCTGAATCGAACGCATCACCTCGGTGATTTCTGCAGTTCTGCTTCCAGCTTCTCACCCTTCTTGCTCTCCCCGCCCCCTTTTCTTTCTTGCCACCCCTGTTCACCGCTAATACTTGATCACCTCTTTACTACCTTGGTACTGCTGACCCAGACCTTCCAGGCCACCTCTTCCTCATAAGACGTTTTCCCAGTGATGCTTCCATCCCTAAGAGAAACTCCTCATGCCAGATATAAATAGATTTCTATATTTCTCCATTAGAGATTCTGGGTTTTTGTCTGACTGTCCCATGGAAGGACAGAAGCAAACTGCCAGGATGTGGACCTGCTTGGCCAGGCTAGGTCTCCCAGAAGAAATGGTAAAGATGGCAAAGAACGATATTCTTTGAAACAGTCTCAGGGTTGTGGTTAGAGTTAGGGTTGGGGGAGGAACGGGCCAAATTGCCTGGGGAATAGGAGTTTTCTCTTTTTTATATAGTCTTGATCACAGTATCCATCTTGGAAGCAACAGCAAGGTACCTAGGGTTTATCCTAGGCATCAGTAAGTCCACAGAAACCCCTCACATTCTGTCAAGCTTATTGTCCCCTATACTTTGTTATCCAGTGACTGCCCCCCCCACCCCGCTGCAGAAGGGGAACTGGAAAAGGGGTCTGGAACTGGAATCACATCACATAGGGCCAGTATTCCTGAGGCTGACATTCAGTAATGACGTTATACGTCTTAGGGTTCTTACAGTCCCAGTGAATTTGAAAAGTTTGATTTATTTTTATATTTAGCCAGGCTTCTCATTCTTTTGAAACAATATCATCCTTGAGAAACAATTTAATAAACAATTTAATCTTTAATTCTAAGATTAAAAATCTTAGAATTGGGAGCAGACAAATATGGGTTCAAATCCTAATTCTGCTCCTCACTGGCTGGATTTGGGAGAAGTGCTTGACCTCTCTGGGTCACACAACTGGAATAACTGGACTTTAAGGGCACCGTTACAGTTGAGTGAGATGAGCTAGCTCAAGGATTTGGCATAATGCAAGGCCAGTGGCAAGCGTTCAATAGATGTTCACCACTGCCGTTACCACTAAGAAGGAGAACCAGAGAAATACTGAAAGCAGAAACTATTGGGTTGGCCAAAAAGTTCATTCAACTTGGTCCATAAAAAGTAATAGAAAAAAGCCTGAACGAACTTTTGGCCCAACCTGATTTTTTTTCCCCTCTGGGATTCATTAAGGACAAACCCAGACCTGCGTGAGATAGGTGTTCTATAATCTCTTCAGAAACTCGATAGCTTCCAACTCAGTTCAAAACTGAGTAAGCATCCTGGTAGGTAAATGGGGGTCTTTTTCCCTGTTTGTTTTGGATCTTGCTCGTTTTCTGTCTGGAGGACCACCTGCCCGGTGTACTTATGCAGTCCCTACCGCAGACACAGAGTCCTGGAGTGTGTCTAACAGCTGGATTTTTCCAATACTTAGCAGCTTACTGCATCTATTGTTACAAGTTTCTTTTAAAAAATCTCTTTGATTGCTTGACTGTTTCTATAGTTTGGTCTGTATTCTTTCTTAACCTGTTCAAGTGTGACACACTCTTTTTGAATTTGTTCACACTGTACATTCACTTAACAAAGCCCCATATTAAATTGACACCTCATTGAACACAGAGCATTCTTGGATTCTGTATCTTAGCAATTAATTGATGTCTAATACATTGGCAGGGTTTTCTAAATTAGTAAACTTCCCAGCACTTTTCCTGATCATTGTGGACCCTTTCTTTTAAAAAAAGAAAAAAACTTAACCCCTTTTGTTGTGTTGCAGTTTTGAAATTTTTACATATGGGTTTTACAGAGCTTTGAAATATAGATAAGATAATCTCCTGAAAATATTTGTTGCCAATCCCTGTGACAGATGTCTGTGAGTAATTTGCATTTGAATAGGATCCTGGATGTCTGGTGAGTTTCCAGTTGGGCTTCTGGAAGACAAGTGTGCAAAGATGCATAGCAGCATTTACCCTCAGGTCAAATGCCACATGTATGATCAACAGGAGTTTTCTGAGTTTTAGTCTCTTCTCTGTGTGTGTGCAGGGTGGATACTGTTCGTCAAGCATTATGCACTCGGTGTACCTCCTGCATCAAGTTCTTTAAGTCCAGTCCCATGAGGTGGGAGCTCTGAGTCTCCCATTTTGCCAGCTCTGCCCACAGCGCCTGTGCAGCACCCACGCAAACGTGCTCCTGCCTCCCCCTGCTGCCCTTGCCCACAAGCGATGCACACAAGAGAAGAGGGCAGTGCAGTGTATAGGACGCATCAGTGCCCAGGGCACAATCCCGGCTCCACCATTGCCTGGCTGTGAGATGGGGGTCAAGGCACTTTGCCTTCCTGCTCCTCAGTTTCCCCGTGTTTAAAGCAAAGATATAATAGGACAGTCTTCATTATTTGTGAACTTCTTTTTGGATTAAACTACTGGCTAAAATGTATTTCTAACCCTTAAATCAATACTCCAGAGGCTTTTCCAGACACTGATGTACTTGGAAGTAGGGTGGGGTTATGGGTCATGTAATAACATGACCCGTGGATTCCTAGCTCAGCTCTAACAAGGTGATGTCTGCTGCTTGGTTTAGCTCTTCTACGGTAAACCAGTGTCCTTTTGCAGGATATTCAGTGCCATGTTTTTCCCATTTTTGTGCTCTTTGTTGGCGCTGAATCTCTGTCTAGTGATCCTAAGCCTGGGCAGGCTGTGATGTGCATTGTGGAGTAAATAAATATGTTAGATAGCTTCATTTGGGCGTGAGTGCCATTGGCTGTGAGTTCAATGTTAATAATCAACTATGTATGCATATTTTTGAATTTATCATTTTTTTAAAACTGATATGTAGTTGATTTACAAAATTGTATTATTTTCTGCTGTACAGCAAAGTGACTCAGTTATGCATATATTCACACATGCTTTTTATATTTTCCACTATATATTAAATAAGGTGTTTTAAAATAAAAATGTACATAAAACCAGGTAATGTATTGATTGGTCAAAAAAAAATAGTGTGACCAGAAGATTGCAGGACCCTAATCTTGGGTTCCCCTGGGAGCAGTGGTTTGGTATTCATTAATTCAGTGTTCAGGGAGAATTTATTGGAACAAAACTACCATGAATAGTGAGAATCAATTGCCTCAGTTTTGCAGGGTAAGTCAGTCAGTCAGTTCAGTCACTCAGTCAGGTCCACCTCTTTCCAATCCCATGGACTGTAGCACTTCCTGTCCATCATGCTTGTCCAGGACAGGCTTCCCTGTCCATCACCAACTCCTGGAGCTTGTTTACACTCATATCCATTGAGTCAGTGATGCCATCCAGCCATCTCATCCTCTGTCGTCCCCTTCTCCTCCTGCCTTCAATCTTTCCCAGCATCAGAGTCTTTTCCAATGAGTCAGTTCTTCACATCAGATGGTCAAAGTATTGGAGCTTCAGCTTCAGCATCAGTCTTTCCAATGAATATTCAGGACTGATTTCCTTTAGTATTGACTGGTCTGATCTCCTTGCAGTCCAAAGGACTCTCGAGTCTTCTTCAACACCGCAGTTCAAAAGCATCAATTCTTTGGTGCTCAGCTTCATGACTACCGAGTTTTAAGGCAACTTTTTCACTCTCCTCTTTCACTTTCATCAAGAGGCTTGGATTTAAATAAATGAAAGCATGCCAGGTGCTCAGAACCATGGCTGACATGCAGTTCACATCAAGAAAAGTTAGTGCTCTGGAAAGTTCATCATCTTCCTCATCGCCTGGCCCATCCTTCTGGGCTCCTCACTCTCGGCAAGCTTTCTGAATCTCTGGGACCTGAGAGGAGTAGTCTGGGCTGTTCTAGGTGTCCAGCTCCTCTTGAATGAATCACTGCAGCCATTTCTAGTCTGGGTTAGAGCTGGCTGAGGGCATCATTCACCCCGACCCTTGATTTGCTTGCCCACCATCACACAGAATGGTCCCCTGTTCTCATCAGCCCTTTGGCACAGCTGGAGGGTGAGTGCCATCAGCCCACTGAAAACAGGCCTTCTTTCTCCAGGATTCAGAAACCATACCAGGGTGGAGACAGTGCTCAGGGTGACTTTAGTTGCATCTGAGTATTTTAATTCTCTTACATGGAATCATCTCTGAGTGATCAGAAACCTACCTTAGGTAATTAACAACTCTGCTGCCACTCTGGCAGTCTGTTCCCTGCAGAGTGTCCTGAGTGCTTTTTAAAAACCTCTCTCAAGAACATGTCACTTTCTGACTCACGCTCTTCCAAGTGGCTTCGTGTGACATCTGGAGTGAAGCCCAAATTCACCACTAGGGCCCGTTTCCAAACTGGGACTGGGCCAGAATGAACTTATCAACCATCACCTTCTTGTTCTAGCTTTTGGAGCTGTTTGGAGGCTCAAGAGGCGGTAGTCTTGGGCCCCTGTGCCTCTCAGAATGCCCTGTGCTACAGGAAGGAGTGTGGCCTTTGCTATCAGGCAAACCTGGGTTCTGGTCTCTGGTGAACCACTTACTACCTGTGTGTCCTGGATGAAGTCCCTGATCACCTGACCTCCTTGCTTTCAGCCTGCCGTGTAATGGCTAAGAGTGTGCACTTGAACTTCTGTTTTTCCACATAGTACCTGTGTGTCTCCAAATCTTTAATCTGGAAATAGAGATAGACCTAGGATCCAGGGTTCTTGTGAGGATTAAATGAGAGAACGTATGTAAAGCTTTTAGAAATCTGCCTGACACATACCAAGGGCTCAATAAAGGACAGCAGTGATCCAATAACTCTATTATTACTATGATTGTTGTCATTATTATTGTGAAATGCATTTACTAATAACCATTTCAGGGGAATCTCTGAGAATTAAGTGAGAATATCAATAAAAACCCTAACACATAATAGATTCTCTGACTCTTTATTTCTTTTGATCCTTTCTTCTTCTTCCTGCCCATTTAAATGTTGGGCACATGTAGACTCCAACCCACAGTTTACAGGTATTATATTTAGACTACAGCCATACAACTACTAGAGTTTTTAAAGCCCCAAAGCAGACTTCCCTGGTGGTCCAGTGGTTGAGAATCTGCCTGCCAATGTGGGGGACACAGGTTTGATCTCTGGTCTGGGAGGATTTCACATGCCACAGGGCACCACAACTACAGAGCCCACGTGTTGTAGAGCCCACGCTCCACAACAAGAGAAGTCTGCAATGGGACACCCATGCAGCACAGCTAGAGAGCAGCCCCTGCTCACTGCAGCCAGATCAAGTCTGCTTGTGACAGTGAAGACCCAGCACAGCCAAAAATTGGTTGTTGTTCAGTTGCTCAATCATGTCCGACCCTTTGCAACCCCATGAACTGCAGGCTTCCCTATCTCCCGGAGTCTGCTCAAGCTCATGTCCATCAAATAGATGATGCCATCCAATCATCTCATTCTCTGTCATCCCCTTCTCCTCCTGCCCTCAATCTTTCCCAGCATCAGGGTTTTTTCCAATGAGTCAGCTCTTTGCATCAGGTGGCCAAAGCATTGGACTTCAGCATCACTCCTTCCAATGAACATTCAGGACTGATTTCCTTTAGGATGGACTGGTTGGATCTCCTTGCAGTCCAAGGGACTCTCAAGAGTCTTTTTCAACACCGCAGTTTGAAAGAATCAATTCTTCAACACTCAGCCTTTTTTACGTTCCAATTCTCACATCCATACATGACCACTGGAAAAACCATAGCTTTGACTAGATGGACCTTTTCCAGCAGAATGATGTCTCTGCTTTTTAATACGCTGTCTAGGTTTATCATAGTTTTTCTTCCAAGGAGCAAGCAACTTCTAATTTCATGACTTCAATCTCCATCCACAGTGATTCTGGAGCCCAAGAAAATAAAGCCAAAAATAAATTAATTAATTAAAAAATAAAATCCCCAAAGCAATTTTACATAGTGCATTGGTCAGGCCTTAGAGAAGTTACTGCTATTTTAGGTGTGCATTGAAATTCGTTCCAGCCCCTGAAATTTTTAAGGATAAAAAAGTGTCCTTGGATATGGGAAAAGCACATCACATGGGAGTGGACCTGGTGGTTTCCCCACGAGCCCCTCATCGTCTGATAATCTTTATTCTCGCTGGAAACCTGTTCCCACTCTGGCAATCATATGAAGCTAAAACACATGAAATAGAGAAGTGAGAGTTTTCTAGATGGAGTCTTCAAAGGCTTATTATAGAGAGGCCCCTTTTCAATGTTTAACAAATGGCTCTCTTAGGCATGAACCACCTGCTAAAGGAGGGATCCCTGGCCCGTCCCGGCTTTTCTTTGCTCTGGTTGCCCCTGTGAGGCAGGCTGAGGGTAGACCCAGGAGACAAAGCCCAGGCTTTTCTTGAACACCCCAAGAGACCTGTGCAGCTTTCTGCAATGGCCTTCAAGGTTCAGTTCAGTTCAGTCCCTCAGTCATGTCTGACTCTTTACAACCACATGGACCGCAGCACGCCAGGCCTCCCTGTCCATCACCAACTCCCAGGGGTCACCCAAACTCATGTTCATTGAATAGCTAGCTGATGCCATCCAAACATGTCATGCTCGGTCATCGCCTTCTCCTCCGCCTTCAGTCTTTCCCAGCATCAGAGTCTTTTCAAATGAGTCAGCTCTTCACATCAGGTGGCCAAAGTTTTGGAGTTTCAGCTTTAACATCAGTCCTTCCAATGAACACCTAGGACTGATCTCTTTAAAATGGACTGGTTGGATCTCCTTGCACTCCAAAGGACTCTCAAGAGTTTTCTCCAACACCACAGTTCAAAAGTGTCAATTCTTCAGCGCTCAGCTTTCCTTATAGTCCAACTCTCACATCCATACATGACCACTGGGAAAACCATAGCTTTGACTAGACGGACCTTTGTTGGCAAAGTAATGTCTCTGCTTTTTAATATGCTATCTAGGTCGGTCATAACTTTTCTTCCAAGGAGTAAGCGTCTTTTTATTTCATGGCTGCAGTCATGATCTGCAGTGAATTTGGAGCCCCCAAAAATAAAGTCATCCATTGTTTCCCCATATATTTGCCATGAAGTGTTGGGACTGGATGCCATGATCTTAGTTTTCTGAATGTTGAGTTTTAAGCCAACTTTTTCACTCTCCTCCTTCACTTTCACCAAGAGGCCCTTTAGTTCTTCACTTTCTGCCATAAAGCTGGTATCATCTGCATATCTGAGGTTACTGATATTTCTCCTGGCAATCTTGATTCCAGCTTGTGCTTCTTCCAGCCAGCGTTTCTCATGATGTACTCTGCATATAAGTTAAATAAGCAGAGTGACAATATATAGCCTTGACGTACTCCTTTTCCTATTTGGAACCAGTCTGTTGTTCCATGTCCAGTTCTAACTGTTTCTTCTTGACCTGCATACAGATTTCTCAAGAGGCAGGTCAGGTGGTCTTGTAGTCCCATCTCTTGAAGTATTCTCCACAGTTTGTTGTGATCCACACAGTCAAAGGCTTTGGCATAGTCAATAAAGCAGAAATACATGTTTTCCTGGAATTCTCTTGCCTTTTCAATGATCCAGCTGATATTTGCAATTTGACCTCTGGTTCCTCTGCCTTTTCCAAACCCAGCTTGAACATCTGGAACTTCACAGTTCACATATTGCTGAAGCCTGGCTTGGAGAATTTTGAGCATTACTTTATTACTGTATGAGTTGAGTGCAATTGTGCGGTCATTTGAGCATTCTTTGGCATTGCCTTTCTTTGGGATTGGAATGAAAACTGACCTTTTCCAGTCCTGTGGCCACTGCTGAGTTTTTCAAGTTTGCTGGCATGTTGAGTGCAGCAATTTCACAGCACCATCTTTGAGGATTTGAAACAGCGCAACTGGGATTCCATCATCCCCATTAGCTTTGTTTGTAGTGCTGCTTCTTAGGGTCCACTTGACTTCGCATTCCAAGCTGTCTGGCTCTAGGTGCGTGATCACACCATCATGATTATCTGGGTTGTGAAGTTCTTTTTTGTACAGTTTTCTGTGTATTCTTGCCACCTCTTCTTAAAATCTTCTGCTTCTGTTAGGTCCATACCATTTCTGTCCTTTATTGTGCCCATCTTTGCATGAAATGTTCCCTGGTATCTCTAATTTTCTTGAAGAGATCTCTAGTCTTTCCCATTCTATAGCTTTCTTCTATTTCTTTGCACTGATCACTGAGAAGGCTTTCTTATCTCTCCTTGCTATTCTTTGGAACTCTGCATTCAAATGGGTATATCTTTCCTTTTCTCTTTTGCTTTTTACTTCTTTTCTTTTCACAGCTATTTGTAGGGCCTCCTTAGGCAGCCATTTTGCTTTCTTGCATTCCTCTCTCTTGGGGATGTTCTTGATCCCTGTGTTCTATACAATGTCACAAACCTCCGTCCATAGCTCATCAGGTACTCTGTCTATCAGATCTAGTCCCTTCAATCTATTTCTCACTTCCACTGTATAATCATAAAGGATTTGATTTAGGTCATACCTGAATGTTTTTGAACTGTGGTGTTGAAGAAGACTCTTGAGAGTCCCTTGGACTGCAAGGAGATCCAACCAGTCCATTCTGAAGGAGATCAGTCCTGGTATTTCTTTGGAAGGAATGATGCTAAAGCTGAAACTCCAGTACTTGGGCCACCTCATGCGAAGAGTTGACTCATTGGAAAAGACTCTGATGCTGGGAGGGATTGGGAGCAGGAGGAGAAGGGGACAACAGAGGATGAGATGGCTGGATGGCATCACTGACTCAATGGACGTGAGTCTGAGTGAACTCTGAGAGTTGGTGATGGACAGGGAGGCCTGGCATGCTGCAGTCCATGGGGTCACCAAGAGTCAGACACGACTGAACAACTGAATTGAACTGAACTGAACTGAATGGTCTAGTGGTTTCCCCTACTTTCTTCAATTTAAGTCTGAATTTGGCAATAAGGAGTTCATGATCTGAGCCACAGTCAGCTGCTGGTCTTGTTTTTGCTGACTGTATACAGCTTCTCCATCTTTGGCTGCAAAGAATACAATCAATCTGATTTCAGTATTGACCATCTGGTGATGTCCATGTGTAGAGTCTTCTGTTGTGTTGTTGGAAGAGGGTGTTTGCTATGACCAGTGTGTTCTCTTGGCAAAACTCTATTAGCCTTTGTCCTGCCTCATTCTGTGCTCCAAGACCAAATTTGCCTGTTACCCCAGGTGTTTCTTGATTCCTACTTTTGCATTCCAGTCCCCTATAATGAAAAGGACATCTTTTTTGGGTGTTAGTTCTAAAAGGTCTTGTAGGTCTTCATAGAACCGTTCAACTTCAGCTTCTTCAGCATTACTGGTGGGGGCGTAGACTTGGATTACTGTGATTTTGAATGGTTTGCCTTGGAAACGAACAGAGAGCATTCTGCCATTTTTGAGATTGCATCCAAGTACTCCATTTCAGACTCTTTCACTGACTATGATGGCTCCTCCATTTCTTCTAAGGGATTCTTACCCATAGTAGTGGATATAATGGTCATTTGAGCTAAATTCACCCATTCCAGTCCATTTTAGTTCTCTGATTCCTAGAATGTCGATGTTCACTCTTGCCATCTTCTGTTTGATCACTTCCAATTTACCTTGATTTGAACAAAGAATGTTCAAACTACTGCACAATTTCACTCATCTCACACACTCGCAAAGTAATGCTCAAAATTCTTCAAGGCAGGTTTCAACAGTATGTGAATAGTGAACTTCCAGATGTTCAAGCTGGATTTAGAAAAAGCAGAGGAACCAGAGATCAAATTGTCAACATACACTGGATCATTGAAAAAGCAAGAGATTTCCAGAAAAACTTCTACTTCTGCTTTATTGACTATGCCAAAGCCTTTGACTATATGGATCACAACAAACTGGAAAATTCTTCAAGAGATGGGAATACCAGACCACCTTATCTGCCTCCTGATAAGTCTGTATGCAGGTCAAGAAGCAACAGTTAGAACTGGACATGGAATAACAGACTGGTTCCAAATTGGGAAAGGAGTACGTCAAGGCTGTATATTGTCACCCTGCTTATTTAACTTATATGCAGAATACATCATGTGAAATGCCAGGCTGGATGAAGCACAAGTTGTAATCAAGAAGGTAGGGAAAATTATCAATAACCTCAGATACGCAGATGACACCACCCTTATGGCAAAAAAAGCAAAGAAGAGCTAAAGAGCCTCTTGATGAAAGTGAAAGAGGAGAGCGAAAAAGTTAGCTTAAAACTCAGCATTCAGAAAAATAAGATCATGGCATCCGGTCCCATCACTTCATGGAAAATATATGGGGAAACAATGGAAACAGTGACAGAGTTTATTTGGGGGGAGCTCCAAAATCACTGTAGATGGTGACTGCAGCCGTGAAACTAAAAGACACTTGCTCCTTGGAAGGAAAGTTATGAACAACCTAGATAGCATATTAAAAAGCAGAGATATTACTTTGCCAACAAAGGTCTGTCTAGTCAAGGCTATGGTTTTTCCAGTGGTCATGTATGGATGTGAGAGTTGGACTATAAAGAAAGCTGAGTGCCTAAGAATTGATGCTTTTGAATTGTGGTGTTGGAGAAGACTCTTGAGAGTCCCTTGGACTGCAAAGAGATCCAAGTCCATCCTAAAGGAAATTAGTCCTGAATATTCATTGGAAGGACTGATGCTAAAGCTGAAACTCCAATACTTTGGTCACCTGATGTGTAAAACTGACTCAATTGAAAAGACCGTGATGCTGGTACAGAATGAAGGCAGGAGGAGAAGGGGACGACAGAGGATGAGATGGTTGGATGGCATCACCAACTCGATGGACATCAGTTTGGGTGAACTCTGGGAGTTGGTGATGGACAGGGAGGCCTGGCGTGTTGCAATCCATGGGGTCGCCAAGAGTCAGACAGAACTGAGTGACTGAACTGACTGACTGAAGCTTAGAATATGAGTGTTTGGACTCTAAATTCTTTTTTACCTACCGTCTTCCAATGCCAGCTCTAATGTGCCTCCAGAATATTTAGAATAAACTCCAGGTGGGTGGGTTTTATTGGTTAAGGGCATGAAGTGATTTCCTTTCTCTTTCACCAGTTGGCGCCCAGGAAGTCAGAATAATCTAGCCTCTTCCCTGGAACCACACCCTTTACCATGGTGCCTATCAAAACCTTTCCCTTATTCCAGGCTTGCCAAAATCCCACTTCGCCTAGAACACCCAATCACCAAAACCAGCCTGCGGAAGCCCTCTGGGGTTCTCATAACGTTGGTGGCCTGAGTGCTGTCTCATGACATCAGGTTTCTCCTCTGTGGTTCCTTGGGCAGCATGTATGCACCCTCTGAGCCCGGTTCTGCTTTGGTCAGGGAGACACAATCCTGGCTTCATGAACTCTTACCCCATGTTCCCCCATAACAGTGCTGGCCCCCACCACTCTCACCACAGCCTGCGTCTGACTGCACTTACCAGGCTCCCAGTAAATGTTCCCTGACTGAATCAGTTCACTTGTCTCTGTCTTTTCCTTGCAAGAGCAGCTAGTAGCTATTGGCTTGCAACCGTGGGGGTTACCTGGGTGCCTACTATGTGTGTGACCTATGAAAGGGCACTGAGGATCTAGAAATAAAGAAGTCACCTATAAGGAACCTATTCTGTGCCGGTGGCATGCCCCATAGTTCACATTCATGATCTCATTTAATTTTCCCCAAACCATGTATTTGAGCTCATTTACAGATGGGAAATCTGAAACTCAGGAGTTATATAGCTTTCCTTAGCTTATACATTGAGCTTGTGATAGAGCTTCTGTTCAAACCCAGTTTGGGTGAAGATGCTCATTGCCTGGCACATAGTAGGGACTCAGTGAATAGTGGATGTCATTGAGTTGTCATTATTATTAATGGAACAAGCTTGATATCAGGCAATCCTGTGTATAAAATGCTGGTTCTGCCACTTAGTAGCTATGTAACCTTGAGTACGTCACTGACCTCTGTGAACCTCTGTTTCTATATTATTACAAGTTAGCATTTGATTTGGCTACAAGTACAAGAAAAAACAAAGTAACAGTGGCTTAAACAAGATTAAAGTTTATTTCTCTCTCATGTAGGCAGTTCAGGACTGGTAAGATAGTTTCACAATCTTCAGGGATATTGGCCCTTCCCTCCTGCTACTCTGAGGCTATCAGCAGGTAGCGTTCACCTCATGGCCCAAAATGACTGCCAAGCACCAACTGTCCTGTCCTAGCATGAAAGAGTAAGGACTCTAGTGGAATTCTCTCCTTCTCTTTAAAGGGTGCTTCCTAGAAGTCATACATAACCCTTGGGCTTGCAGATCTTTGGGCAGAATTTGTCACGTGATCCCACTTGGCAACAAGGGATTCTAAGGAATGCAGTCTTTATTTAGACAGCTATGCACCCAGGTGAGATTGAAGTCCTATTGCTAAGAAAGAAGAGGGGAGAATACTGAGGGAATATAGGCCATTTCTGCTCCATTGCTCTATTTGATAGGTTGACGTGGGTTAGCGGAATAGCCTACAGAAAATTCCTAGCAGAGTGCATACAGGCTCAGTCCAACTCACTCCCATTTTTATACTCTATAAATTAAAGTTGTCTTCTGGAAGGATCTCTCTCGTATCAGGCAGAAGTGCTTCCAAATCCTTGTGTCTGACTTGTGTGACCTATGTCAGGCCCTGAGACCAGCCAACTGAGGGGCAGAAATTGTGGAATACAGGAACAATGCAGCTTTACAAGAGAAGTCAAGAGTTCCAAGAAGGAAAAAAGAACCTGGACAGAAATTACCTTAATCATCCCTGACCTGGCCTTCTTGACAACATTTCTCAAACTCCTGTTAGTAGGGTGGGTTTCTGCCTTTCCCCCCAGCTCCTTGGCCTCAGAGTGGTCTCAGGTCCATGTCTTAAGCAGTGAGATCCTTACCATTTGGAGTAGGGCTGGGCTGTCAGATCATTACCACCCTCCTCTGACTCTGACAACCCCACCTCCTCTACCAATCACCCATCTGGACCTGTCAGGCCCCGAGCTTGCCACCCACCACCCACCACCTACTTTGCTAAACTCTTGCAAAAGCATCCTTCCTTCTTCGCTTAATTTGCTGCTGCTGCTGCTGCTAAGTCGCTTCAGACATGTCTGATTCTGAGTGACCCCATAGATGGCAGCCCACCAGGCTCCCCTGTCCCTGGGATTCTCCAGGCAAGAACACTGGAGTGGGTTGCCATTTCCTTCTCCAATGCATGAAAGTGAAAAGTGAAAGTGAAGTCGCTCAGTCGTGTCTGACTCTTAGCGACCCCATGGACTGCAGCCTACCAGGCTCCTCCATCCATGGGATTTTCCAGGCAAGAGTACTGGAGTGGGGTGCCATTGCTTAATTTAGGTCCTTCTAATAATTAAACCCATTTATTTTCTTGAAGAGAGTGAAAAAAGGCTGATGAATCTCAGGAAAAATTCAACTGAAGGAGGAAATTGCCACTCACCTCTTTGTGAGTGTCCCAGCTCTCACTGTCCTGACTCTAGTACCTACTATTATGTGACCTGTTGGAAGTTACTTACTCCCTTTAAGCATCTGCTTCCTAATGGTAAATGAGGTCTGCATACCTCCACTATACGGAGTCATAAGGACTGAGTTATCCAGGCAAAGTTCTGTCTATAGCATCCATCACAGCGGTCAACAAGCTGCTACAATAAAAGATCAGCTAAGCAAAGTTGCTCAGTCATGTCTGACTCTTTGCAACCCCATGGACTGTAGCCTACCAGGATCCTCCATCCATGGGATTTTCCAGGCAAGAGTACTGGAGTGGGTGCCATTTCCTTCTCCAGGGGATCTTCCTGACCCAGGGTCTCCTGGGTCTCCCGCATTGTAGGCAGACGCTTTACAGACTGAGCCACCAGGGAAGTCCTAAGAAGTCTTTTAAACTTTTGGACACTAAAGCAGCCATTGGCAATGGGCAGAGAATGGGTGTGGCTGTATTCCAATAAAACTCATTAATGAACACTGAAAATTAAATTTCATATAATTTTATTGTGCATAAATTATTATGCTTCTTTTGACTTTTTAAAACTACTTAAAATGTAAACACCATTCTTAATTCACCAGCCTTACAAAAACAGGTTTGGCTCATAAACTGTAGTATGCTGACCTCTGATCTAGTACATAGTAATTGTTCAATAAATGCCAACCACGGTGATAAACAGGCTTACAGGAATTCATAAGTCCCTGGCACCTGGTTGAAGCAAAGCAAATCTAGTGGCAGTTTTCTATAATGACTTGTAATCCTTTTACTGATCTTTAGGAACACTCTGGAAATCACACTTCTGAAGATTCTAGGTAGAAAGGTATATAAAGACATTTCATCCATAGTGATTTGGAGCTGAAGGAGCTGGGTTTCAGCTGTGGGAGTTTAATGAACTGAGTTCTGCCTAAGTTTTCCTCAGAATTGAAATTAAGATACTACTACTAATAAAAATATAGGCTGAGATTATTATGCCAAGTTGATTTGATTTACTTATATGAGTGCATTTAATTCTATTAATAATATGCCCTGTGAATGGCATATTAATTCCCATTTTATAGACAAGGAAACTGAGGCACAGACATTAAATGATTTGCTCAAAGTCACAGTTGGACAGGGACAGGTTTGGAAGTCAAACTTGGGCACCTTTAAACTCCCTCCTAGGACTTCCCAGATGGTGCTAGTGGTAAAGAACCAGCCTGCCAGGACACAGGTTCGATCCCTGAGTCAGGAAGATCCCCTGGAGGAGGGCATGGAAACCCACTTCAGTGTTCTTGCCTGGATTATCCCATGGACAGGGGAGCCTGGTAGATTCTATAGGGTCACAAAGAGTCAGTCATGACTGAAGCAACTTAGAACAGCCTCCCTCCTAATGTTTAGCCCATCCTTTTGAAACACTAAGCTATATTTTAGAGGTTGCCAACTCCAGTCCCTTCACTTGTTCATATTTTCATATACTGATTAATTCATTCATTCATCAGCTATCCTACCTACTGGGCAGCTGGGCTGGGATGCTGGTGGTACAGAAATGGTCAGGACCTCATTGTGGCTTTTCAGGAACTCCAGCTGTAAATAGGGAGGTGGATGAATCAACAAGCAGAGCAGCGCCACTCAACTGAAATCTAGGTTTGTCAGAGAGAGCCCAAGACAAGGATCTGTTGGTCCTAGAGGCTGGCAAATGGGGTTGCGGCGGCGGGGGGGAAAGGTGACAGAAAAAACTTTGTAGAGAATATCACTTTTGAGCTGGGTCTCAATGTCTTGGCTTGGCTTCAAGGCTCTTCATAGCCTTGGCCCAGTTTGCTTTTCTAGCATCTCTCTCTGCTGCTTCTTCCACCCAAAGCTTTACTCCCATGTTCCAGACCACTAGCAATCCAACACTCATGGACAAGGGCAAAACTTTCACCCCACAGAGCAAAGAGTGAAAAGGGGTCTGTAAGTGCCTCTTCCATAAGCCCTGTTCTGTGGGAAGAACATGCCTTTATTTTTTTATTGTGCTTTTCCTAGTTTGTTCCTGTGAACATACTCTTTCATTTTATAGAAATGATGTGAACACGTGTACACCCGTGGCGGATGCATGTTGATGTATGGCAAAACCAATACAATATTGTGAAGTAAAAAAAAAAAAAAAATTTTAATTAATTAATTAAAAAAAAGAGAAAGAAATGATGTAAGAATAGAATAGATGGTAAGTTGTTTTTTTTTTTTCCTTTTCTGTTAATTATTTCTCTTGGCACAAGAGTTGCCAACACTTAGGTTTCTTGTTTGTTTGTTTGTTTTTAAGACATTAGTCTTTGAAACCGCACAGCCCATGACCATTATTTTTCTGCTCCACCACACATGACTATTAGCCCAGTTTTTCCCCTGGAAACCACTGACTGTGATGCCCCCTTCCGCTGACACCACCAGAACCTGCTTCTCGAGGCTCTCAGCCCTTCACCAGCTCACCGTCTTGATGTGGGGCGTCCCTCTTGGTTCCCTACCCAAATCCAGCATTTCCCTCTTTCGTCTTCTGGAGAGCCGTTTGCCCCATGGTCCAACTTTCAGATCCTTGATTCCCCAGCCTCCTTGGAAGGAGACATGATCATGTGATCGAGTTGCAGCCAAGGAGAGGTCTGCTGGAGGATTCTGGGAAAGATTTTGCTGCCCAGTGTAAAGCGCACATGGCTGGAGGCTGTCTTTCTTCCACGTGGCTGGGCCCTTGGTGTGGGAGGCTGTGTGCCGAGATGCCACAGCCACTCCTGTAACCAAGAGAATGGCTGGGAGGTCAGCCTAGAGTCTGAAATCCTGAGCTGCGGGAGCTGCAGGGACTATCCAGGCCTGCTGAGTCAGGCCAATAAGCCCTTCTGAACCTAATTCATACACAAGGCCTAACCTCTGATCCTTAGCAGGAAAAAGAGACCCAGCTGCTTCTTTTTAAAAACAACTTTTATGAAATATTGCTTACATTAACAGAAGTACAGAGACCAATGTAATAAATGTTTGTGGACTCACCACTTGGCATGGTAAATTTGAACATCTCCCTCTTCGTTTCAAATCTCTCAATAATTTTTTTACAAATAAAACACCATAGATAGTGTTGAAGTTCCTTAATGCCCCTCCCTGACCCCATTTACTTTCCTCTTCAGAGATAACTTCTAAACTGAAGTAAACATACCCACTTCCCCTTGCATGAGTTTGCATTTTTGTTCCATTGGTAGGAACTCATTAATAACACAGAGTATTAAATAGACGGTAGCAAACTCCAGGATTCATTTTTGTGATTTACTCTAATTCAGCATTCTGGTTTTGATATTTGACTCTCTTCCTTTCTAAAATATTTATAATTTTTGTGTATTTATCTGGCTGCACCAGGTCTTGGCTACAGCATGTGGGATCTTGGATCTTCATCGCAGCATGAGAGTCTTTCATTGCAGCACATCGGGTCTAGTTCCCTGGCCAGAGTTCGAACCTGAGCCCCCCTGCATTGGGCGTGCAGCACCTTAGCCACTGGACCACCCAGGGGAGTCTCCGACACCCCTCTTTTTAACATGCGTGTAACGTTCCAACCTTGTGTGTTTTCTCCTGTTGATGGACATTTAGATTGCTTCCAATTTTGACTTATTACAACCAGGGCTGTGGTGAATCCTTGCATTTATCTCCTTGTGTGAGATGGGTTCCTTGTTAATGGTTTCTCTGGTGTGCCTGATGATGTCTAAGCAGAAGGGAAATGCAGGACAGTGATGGGGGAGAAAAGGTCAGCATGCCTACAAAGAGGCAAAGCTGATAGGAAGAGAGCGCATCACCTGCTGGAAAAACACAGAGAAGGCCTCTTCGTCAGGAGTAAATTTCCAGCTCATTTCCTTTGGCCACCTTGTCTCAAGGCCTCTGCTCCTGGGCACAGCTGCTCAGCCCTGGGGCCACAGGCCAGCAGGATCTGCCCAAGATGCCATAGCCCGTGGAGATGTGCAATGACTCTTTCCCATGGCTTCTGATAAATTTGCACAACGTTTTCCTCTGTGAGTTTCATAAGTCAGTTTAGAAGCCAAATAATTGAGGCAGTTTAATTTTAGCTCCTCATTTCTCCTTACAAAAGTGAGCTGTTTATGAGAAATCTAAAAATTTCCCTTTCTCCAGAAGAATTATCTTACAGGCCTGTCTCATGAGGCAAGCGCACTCATGGGATAAGACATGTGAGGTCGATCAAAGGGCTGGTCTCAAGTTTGAGGTCCTTAAAATTAGTCCTATGACTTCAATCCAGGCTGAGTAGTCTGGCTCCTCTCAGCTTTCTATACTTATGCCCTAGGTGACTGAAGAATTCCAACCTCCCCTCAGCTAGCATTCTGCCAGCAGCCATGTATAAAAGTGGGGCAGGTTTACAGGGGCTGGGAATTGAAGGAGTCTTCTCAGGGACCTCCTGCTATTCCTCTGAGACTTAAAAATTTCTGTTCATAATCTTTAGGGCTTTTGATCTTAGCATTGTCTTAAACATGGGCCTTCCCAATATAAGGACTTTTATAAGGTATTCTTTGATGTCTCCCCAGGGAATAGGGCAGGAATTCTGAGAAATCTGGGTATAGATTAAAGCAGTGTTTGTAAACTCCTGCACTAACCATGTCTCACTGCTGTCTTGAAACTTACTAATGTCTCTCTATGACTAAGTGTAAAAAGTTGGAGTTTTTTAGTTTGACATGAACAGGTCCTGCTGACTTTTCTAGAACCACTCTTTTTACCTATCATCAGTCTTACACTATTTTCTTTCCAATAGAACTGCACTTCCCCCAGAGCGTACACCCTTTCACACTCCTGTCTTTGCACTGCAATACACAAGGTGCCCTTCCCTCTCCCCTCCATCCGGCAAAGCCCACTCATCAAAGGCCCATCTCTTCACAACCTTTTGCACCCACCCTCAGCCGCTTCACTCACTTGCACGTTAGTCTTTCTTGTGTTTCTGCGTGTGACTCTCCAACTCGATCGCCACTTCTGTGCAGTAGGAGCTATGTGTGTGCGTGCCGGCCCCGGACTCCATAGAGCTTCATAGCTCAGAGCCTTGGAGTCCAGCAGGTGCTGGCTCATATGCCAGCCCCAGCACATAGAGCCGTGTGACTCGAACTGGCTTTGCTTTCAGATGTCTCATCCATGAGATAAAGATGACTGTCGTATCAGTGACATAAAGAGATCGTAGGGTTGCTCGAAATGCATTTCAGACAGAGTCTGGAGCATGATAAATGTTTGTCAGCCTCGTTGATGGCATGGTCACTTATAGCGTCCAGTCTGTTTCCTGGGACATGGTAGGAAGTCAATTAACATTACCTATATAAACGTTCTTTGCATGGTATAGTCAGAATTCAGATGAGCATTTAAACTACCAACCCTGATAACTCGGTTGGTAAAGAATCTGCCTGTGATGTGGAAGACCTGAGTTCAATCCCTGAGTTGAGAAGATCCCCTGGAGAAGGAAAAGTCTACCCACTCCAGTATTCTGGCCTGGAGAATTCCATGGACTGTATAGTCCATGGGGTTGCAAAGAGTTGGCCATGACTGAGCGACTTTCACTCACAAGCATTTTGTACACTATGACTAATGCCTAAGTGCCGAGCTAACTAAGTGACAGTCATCCAGGCACTGAGTTTTCTGTCAATCAGGAACCATGGGCTTTGCTTACTGCACACTCCCTCCTGTATGAACCCCTTACGGGGGTCCTCCTAGAACTTTGACAGTCATGACTCGTGGGGCTCTGAAATTGCTTGCTTCCTTTTCTTCATCTGACTTTAGATGTTCGTGACTTTTTCACTGGGTCCTGGGGAATTTTAAACACAAATTATCACATCAGCGAAATATCCTGATATGACAGCTTCTGCTTTGTGCACAATATTTCAGAGTTTTCGGAGAATAAGGATAAATGCACTTAGAGGTATTTTCAATATGCTGGGGGATTTTTAACGAAAAGGTGCTTCTCAAAAATTTAAATACACTTCAAAAATAATAAGGCTAATTATTTTTAGAATTTGATCTGTGCCATTGGGATCCGGTACTTTACATTTTATGTGTTAAAATGCACATATGAAGAATTTTTTGTTTGTAGTATGTTGATGACACAGCTTCAGATTATGTTATTTCTGAACAATAGTGATTGATTTGAGAGTTAAGCCCTAATATACTTAGAATCCCTGCAATTCAGGTGATTACCAACAAATATAACCTCCGTATGCATGGTTGGTGAGATTGATCAGTACAACCAGCCGTGTGGTAGTATCTAACCAAGTCAAAGGTGAGTATACTCAGAAATTCCACCACTAGTCATATTCTTGGAGAAGGAAATGGCAGCCAACTCCAGTAACAGATATAAATATTAAAATATTAAATATTTAAATAATATTCTTGCCTGGAGAATCCCATGGATGTAGGAGCCTGGCGGGCTACAGTCCATGGGGTCGCACAAGTTGGACATGACTTGGTGATTAAACAGAGAGTCATATTCTAAAAAGTAGAGGATTCCAGATTTTATAATCATGATCCTCAGCAGTTTTTTTTAATTAAAATTTTTTAAAGCATATACTCATAGTATGTATTTTTATTTATAAATCATGTACACATATTACTTTTTCTCATACAAGTATTACTGCTGCTGCTGCTAAGTCACTTCAGTCGTGTCCGACTCTGTGCGACCCCATAGATGGCAGCCCAAATATTACTAAATGCATATAAAAGTAGAAAATTTTAAAGGATGTCTTTAAGAAATGCAATAAATTTCCATGTGGATTGTCCTTTCACTTTCATTGGAATGTATGTGCCCTGCTTTGGAGACTGCTGCATCAGATCGGTTCTATGTATGTACACAAGAATGCAGGGAGTATCAAATGTGGAATAGCGAAATATTAGAAACAACCTACTGTCCTTCAGTACTAGAATGGGTTAATGTACCATTTGTACAATATGGTAATTTTTATAAGTGAAAAAATAAACACAGTTATAGTTATTAACATTAAGTAAAAAGGAAAATTGCAGAATATCTATAGAGATGTATAATACTTAATTCTATAACATGCAAAGCACTATTCGTTTTATACTGTTCACATTTATTTTGCTTAGGGTTGAGAAAGCTTCTTGAACCTATAGCTTTCATTACTTTTGAAAATTCTTGGCTATTATCTCTTTAATATTGCCTTTGCACCATGCTCTCTCTTTTCCTTCTGGTCTTCCAGTGTATTCATGCATTTATTTCTTTCACCATATCTCATATAACTTCTACATCCTTTTCTGTTTTTCCCACGCTTTTTTCTCTCCATGCTTCCATCCAGATATTTTCTATTGACTTGTGTTCTTAATCACTAATCCTTTCCTCAGCTGTATCTAGTCTGCTGGTAATAAATCTACTAACTTATTAATTTTAGTGTAATATTTTGCACTTCAGGAATTTCCATTTTGTATAGATTTCAGGCATCAGGTGAAAATCAGAAGCTTGTCTTATGTTTCCTTGACAATATTAATCACTGTTATTTTAATATTCATATCTGTTACTATGTGAATCTGCTGTGGGTTTCTTACTATTTATTTGTTTTCTGGATTTCTGGTCACTTGTTTTTGATAGTGAACGGTGAACGGTGATAGTTTTCGATAGTTAAGGTGAACGGTGTTGGATTCGTGATCTCTGAAGAAGATTTAGCTTCAGGACCAGGGACCAGGCTTGATCACTCAAGAGCTTTTGTGCAGCAGAGTTTTATTAAAGTATAAAAAGGGGCAGAGAAAGCTTCTGACACAGACATCAGAAGGGGGCAGAGAGTGCCCCCCTCACTAGTGTTAACAAGAGAGTTATATACTTTTTAAATTGGTTATTACAATAAATCAAAAGAAAGTCTCAAGGTTGTAAAGATCTTACTACACCCATTCCCACAATTTACATCTTAAGACAACAGGATTAGTCAGAAGGTTTTTAGGAAGGAGAAATTGTCCTCAAGCAGGATACATTGTTGCTATATAATCCTTACTACAGAGTTTAAATTGAGTTGTTTGCTGTGTAATCATCAGTTCCAGGCTTAAAGAAAAAAAAAAAAAACACTTCTTATGTGACTAAAACTAAGGAATGTAGAAGAAAAAATGTTTGTCCTTTCCTCCTCCTTGAAATTCCAGACCCCTATCTCCTCTTAAAGAGCCCCAGGCCCTTTTTTTTCTCTTCCTTGGGGACCTCGGACTTCTTCTCAACCTCCCTAGGAATTGACTCTTTTTTTTTTCTGGAATGCTTGAGGGATTTTGATAAAATATCAGACATTTTGTATTGAAAACATCAGATACTTCAAGGCTTTGGATAATGTTCTCTTCCTTCTGCTTAGCCATGTGATTAAGTTGAGGAAGATCTCCCTCCAATCAGGGATTGAGTTGATTAGAGGCTGGGGTTCAGTCCTTGTGAGGGCCGTACTCCTGTTTTGCACTAATTCCTAGAGTGTCTCTCCCAGGAGTTCCTTCTTAGCACACAGGGCATTGGCTGGGGTCTAAATAGCAGCAGTCTGAGGGACAAGATGCTCAGCAGAGCTTTTGGTTCTTTTTCTGACCTTGGTGTGCACATCCTGGACATCTGGACCTAGCAAGGAGAATGAGTCTTAGCAAACATGCCTGGCTTCTTTCTAGTTGGAGCTTCTGAGAACTATAGAGTTTAATGTGAATACAGAATGATCTAACTCCAAAAAGCATAGTATTTGGGGTTCTTCTGGAAGCTTAGTAGGAAATATCTTTAGCTTAGGAGTCAAGCAAACCTGGCTTTAAATCACAGCTTTGCCATTTACAAGCTGGGTGTATGTCCTCAGCCTCCCTAAGATTTGACTTTGTCACCTCTGAAAGAGGGCTAATGTTCTTGTCTCATGGGATGATGTGAAGAATTAATAAGATGTCATCTGAAAAGTTCCCAGTCCAGTGCCTAACGCAGACTGGTCACCCAGCAGAGAGTATGATTTTGAGAACCTGATCTGTGATCATTTGAAGGAGTCTACAAAATATATTGATTTAACAACATTTTGCATGGTTGACACTCTCTCTGGATAGATTTATGGAAATGTTTCCCAAAGTGTGTTCTTTGGAACCCATGGTAGAAAAGTGTTTTAGACACATCTACACACATGTGGAAAAGCTGGCTTAAAACTCAACATTCAAAAAACTAAGATCATGGCATCTGGTCCTATCCCTTCATGGCAAATAGATGGGGAAACAATGGAAACAGTGACAGACTTTATTTTCTTGGGCTCCAAAATCACTGCAGATGGTGACTGCAGCCACTAAGTTAAAAGACGCTTGCTCCTTGGAAGAAAAGCTATGACCAACCTAGACAGCATATTAAAAAGCAGAGACATTACTTTGCTGACAAAGGTGTGTCTAGTCAAAGTTATGATTTTTCCAGTAGTCATGTATGGATGTGAGAGTTGGACTATAAAGAAAGCTGAGAGCCGAAGAATTGATACTTTTGAACTATGGTGTTGGAGAAGACTCTTAAGAGTCCCTTGGACTGCAAGGAGATCAAACCAGTCAATCCTAAAAAAAATCAGTCCTGAATATTCATTGGAAGGACTGATGCTGAAGCTGAAACTCCAATACTTTGGCCACCTGATGTGAAGAACTGACTCATTAGGAAAGACCCTGATGCTGGGAAAGACTGAAGGCAAGAGAAGGGGATGGCAGAAGATGAGATGGTTGGACGGCATCACTGACTCAATAGACATAAGTGTGAGTAAGCTCTGGGAGTTGGTGATGGACAGGGAAGTCTGGCATGCTGCGGTCCATGGACTCACAACGAGTCGGCCACGACTCAGCAACTGAACTGAACTGGGAAGAAGAGGAGAGAAGCTTTTTACTCCCACTTTAGAGCTTAGAAAAGATTTTCAAAGAGTCACTCAGCTAGTAAGTAAGAAGGCCAGTCTGGTTTCTGACTCAGAGTTAAGTGCTCTTCCCATGGTCCTACCGCCTCACGATGGTAGCAAAGCCTCATGCTGGCAAGTGGCAAGGCCAGAGTCCCAACTCAGTCCTTCTGAACCCAGCTCCAGTACCCTGTCAGCTAATCGGGTTTCTCTGTGGAAGTGTGCATATGCAAGTCATCAACTAAGTGACCTGATTTCCTTGTCAACTAGTCATTCTGCTATTACTTTTTGCAAGAAATTAAAAAAAAAAAAAACCCTCTAATAAGACATGGAGCCGTGACAATTCAGCAGGCAGTACTTGAGCAATGAAAGCAATCATGGGGTGACTCAACCAAGGTAGGGGAAATAATAGAAAATATAATTGTGTGCTGTTCAGGAAGTTGTTACTATATTGATAGATCTTAAAATTCATAATGCCATTGATTTTCCAACTCTTTTTAAAAATCCTGGTCATTTAACAGCCTAATTCTCAGTACTTGTTTGCATCTCTTAGACTTAGATGTCATTTTCCATTCATCCATCCAAAAAATAGTTTTGAGCTGTTCTTTATGTGTTTGAAACTGTGTAACTATGTCCAGAATACAGTGAAGAATGATAAATAGCTCTGTCTTAAAGGATTTCATACCCTGGTGGAGACAGATAGGTAGAGACATTTACCATGAAGTATGTTGAATGCTGAGCTAGCAGGAACACATGAGGTTAGGAAGCACCTAACCAGCCTGGGGAAGTTGAGGAAAGCTTCTTAGAAGAACTGAAGCTCAAATAGAGCACTGAAGGAAAATAGGATTTTAGCTAAGTAAAGCTGGGATGGAAGGAAGGATATCATAAGTAGGTAGAACATAATTTTCAAAGCCTTAAAAGAGACTAGACAGGTGTGGCTTAAACAATAGAAATTCATTCTTACAATTATGAAGGCTAGAAGTTCAAAGCCAAAGTCAGCAGGGTTGGTTTCTTCTTGGACTTGGAGGGAGAATCAATTCCATGACTCTCTCCAGGCTCCTGATGGTTTGCCAGCAATCTCTATCATTTCTGAGCTTGACACCGATCTCTGCCTTCATGTTCCCATGACTCTGTGTGTGTGTGTGTGTGTGTGTGTGTGTGTGTGTTGCTTCTGTGTCTGTCTCTGCTTCCACATTTCCCCTTTCCATCAATACTGGATTAGGGGCCACCCTAATGACCTCATTTTAACATGATTATCTCTGTAAAGACCCTATTTCGAAATAAGGTCACATTCTGAGACTCTAGGGGTTAACATTTCTTTTCTTGGGGAGACACAATTTAACCTATAATAATCTTCCCTCTGGACCCTCCAAAATCCTCACATGGAAAATATATCCACCCACTCCAATATTCCTGAAGTGTTCATCATTCCTACATCAATTCTAAGCCTCAAATCTCACCAAAACATTCTCTCCTCAAAGTCCCAAATCTTATCATTTAAATCATGCAAAATCAGTTATAGACAAGAGTTGGAGTAGAAGTCATCCGGGGTCCAAATTCCTCTCCATTTGCTTACTTGCAAAAGCAGACAACAGGCTGTTTTCAAAATACAAGTTGGAATGGTCACAGAAATTCCCATTCCAAAAGAGAAAAATTAGAGAGACAAACAGATCAAAAGGAAGATGGAAATCTATCAGAGAAAATTCCATTTGATTTTATAACTGTAGAATAGTCCTCTTTGGCTCCATCCTTTTGGCGCAGAGGTGAAAACCTCACCTCTTTTCTAAGTGAAAGTGGAAGCGTTAGTCACTCAGTTGTGTCCAACTCTTTGCAGCACCATGAACTATAGCCTCTGCCCATGGAATTCTCCAAGCAGGAATACTGGAGTGGATAGCCACTGCCTTCTCCAGGGGATCTTCCCAATCCAGGGATCAAACCTGGGTCTCCCACATTGCAGGCAGATTCTACACCATTTGAGCCAGTGAAACCCAGCAGTCAGAGAGCCTTCCTTTATTCCTCTCATCTCTGTCCCCTTCTGTACAAGCTGGCAGTGTTTCTCCCTAGGTAGTAGATTGGATGTGTAAGTCACATGCATCGTCATTTTAGCAAATGGTTGCCTGGTCACACCCGTGGTGCTCTCTCTAGAACATACTTTTTCATTTTCTGCAATATGCATGGGCTAAGAATTTTCCAATTTCTGGTTGCATTTTGCTCAACTGTAGCTTGTTTCATGGATCTCTTTCCTCTTACATTTCACTGTAAGTAGCAAAGAGAAACTAAGCTGTGCCTTCCTTCACCAGTTTGCTCAGAAGTCTCAGCTAAGCATCCATGTTCATTACTTACAAGTTCTACCTTCCATCCAACAGAACACAATCAGCCAGGTTCTCTGCCATTTTATCACAAGGGTCACCTTTCTTCCAACTTCCAATAATGTGCTCCTTATTCCCATCTGAGACTTCACCAGAAGTATCTTCAATGTTCACATTTCTACCAACTATCTCCTCAAGGCAATCTAGGACTTTTCTCTCAAATAGCTCAAAACTCTGTCAGCTTCTGCCTTTTGCTCCGTTCCAGTATCACTTGCATGTTTTAGGGTATTTGTTACCACAGTACCCCACTTTCCAGGAACCTAGATTCGTGTCCTGAGGGCTGACCGAACCAAGAGCCATAAACTGAGCAGCTTATGCAACAGGAATTTATTGTCTCAAAGTTCTGAGGCTGGAAGTCAGAGACCAAGGTGTTGGTAAGACTGGTTCCTCCTGAGGGTTGCAGGACAAAATCTGTTCAACCCTCTCTCCTAGCATCTGGTGGCCTCAGACATTCTTGGCTTGTAGATGGTGCTCTTACACATCTTTGCATCATCTTCTTTCTCTGAGTGTCTGTATCCAAGTTTTCCCTTTTTATAGGGACACCTATTGGATGGTCCTAATCACCAATACCAAGGTGTCCATTAGAGTGGGTCCTATACTCTAATGACCTCGTTTTAACTTGATTGCCTCTGGAATCTGGGTGGCTTCTAATTTTTTGTTCAAAATCAGCCATGTTGTGCTGGGTAACAGAAACTGTAAGATCTTTAATGTGGACGTTTATATTAATCTGGTAAGGAGTTGTATCCTGTTGACAGTTTACCACACCTGTAGGCAGAAGACACTTCAAATTCCTCTCGTGTCCCCCCTCCTCTTTTGTCTCCCTGTGGTCTTTATACTTTCCTATATACTTTTACAGAGAGAGCCTGTGCTTTGCAAATCTTTCAGATGTAACCCGTTGTTATTATAGTGGAGCATTGTTGGTATGATGATAAGATGTGGGGAGGGGAAACATTCTGCAACCTTATGACTAAATCTCAGTCTTTTAGGCGATAGTTTCACAGGTGTTGATCCCGTCGTAGAACTCCTAAGCTCCTCCCCCTTACGTGAGATAAGAAGGCCAGAAGCCTTTAAGCGCTTAAGTTACCCTTTAAGCTCCCTTCCCGTCTGCGCCTGCAGTGGGTGAGCCGACCTTGGCTGAGTCACTCTCTCCCTGGATTCGTCGCTCTCCAGACTTCAGGGCTCCAGCTTTCTTTGCAACGTGAGTTCTCTGATGAGTCAACTAAAATCTTTGAACATCAGTTTGTTCAACCTTTTCATGTAGGGATGAGAGAGATGTCTTCCAAACTTTTTATATGAAGGAGTTGAAACCAGAAGTCTGGCCAAGTTGTCTTTGTTTTTTTTTTTTTAAATCACAGGTTGTTTCCCCTTTGGAGATCCATTACAGAAATGACACTTTTCTCTGTACTTATCACAGCCTGACATTTTGTTATGTAATAATTGCTTGCTGTTGGTTATTTGTGTCTCCCCTCACAACACTGGAGACTCCTGAGAGCAAAGACCATGTCTCTTTGGTTTCTGCTGAATCACTGTTGCATAGTGAAGAATGGATAATAAATATTTGTTAAATGGATGAATGAAATAATTAGCTATTAATTATTATATTAAAATAATAAAATTTATATATAGCATACTTACACTTCATTTTAGTTTTATTTTTTTCAGTAGAAACAGAGAAAATGGTTTTCTGTCTAATTACTATAAATTTTCATTCTGCAATTTTTTCCCCTTGTGCTATTGAAGCATTAAAATTGTTTTCTTGGGTCTTTAAGGAAACCGTTGGCTCACCTGGTAAGGAAACCTCACCTCTGATGAGGTCTCAGCATTGGAACCCAGAACAATACACAGTTATGCACTTAAAGCTCAAAAAAGGATGCAGAACAGTATGTGTAGCATCAAGCCACCATCCTTAGCCCCTTAAGGTAAGTGCCTTTCTCTTACTTCCATATCCTGCCACTTCCTTCCCCATTATCTTAGTCAGTTCAAGATGTAATAACAAAACACCACAGACTGGGTGGCTTAAACATTTCTCACAATTCTGGAAGCTGGCAAGTCCAGGATTCTGGTTCTGGCAGATCAGATCTCTGGTGAAGCCCTGCTTGCTCGCTTATAGACAGTTGCCTTCTTCCAGATCCTCAGGTGGCCAAGCAAGAGAGCTCTGGTAGCTTCATCTCCTTCAGTCAGTTCACTTCAGTCACCCAGTCGTGTCTTTCATCTCCTTATAAGGCCACAATCTCATGCTATAGACTGAATGTTTCAGTTCAGTCTCTCAGTCGTGTCCACCTCTTTGTAACCCCATGGACTGCAGGACACCCGGCTTCCCTGTCCATCACCAACTCCCGGAGCTTACTCAAACTCATGTCCATCGAATCGGTGATGCCATCCAACCATCTCATCCTCTGTCATCCCCTTCTCCTCCCGCCTTTGATCTTTCCCAGCATCAGGGTCTTTTCAAATGAGTCAGTTCTTCCCATCAGGTGGCCAAAGTTCTGGAGTTTCAGCTTAAGCATCAGTCCTTCCAATAAATATTCAGGACTGATTTCCTTTAGGATTGACTGGTTGGATCTCCTTGCAGTCCAAGGGACTCTCAAGAGTCTTCTCCAACACCACAGTTCAAAAGCATCAATTCTTCAGTGCTCAGCTTTCTTTATAGTCCAACTCTCGCATCCATACATGACTACTGGAAAAACCATAGCTTTGACTATACAGACCTTTGTTGGCAAAGTAATGTCTCTGCTTTTTAATATGCTGTCTAGGTTGATCATAGCTTTTATTCATCTATTTGCCATGAAGTGATGGGACCAGATGCCATGATCCTAGTTTTCTGAATGTTGAGTTTTAACCCAACTTTTTCATTCTCCTCTTTCTGTTTCATCAAGAGGCTTTTTAGTTCTTCTTCACTTTCTGCCATAAGGGTGGTGTCATCTGTATATCTGAGGTTACTGATATTTCTCCCAGCAATCTTAATTACAGCTTGGGCTTAATCTAGCCGGGCATTTCACATGATGTACTCTGCATATAAGCTAAATAAGCAGGGTAACAATATGCAGCCTTGATGTACTCCTTTTCCAATTTGTAACCAATCTGTTGTTCCATGTCCAGTTCTAACTGTTGCTTCTTGACCTGCATACAGATTTCTCAGAAGGCAGGTCAGGTGGTCTGGTATTCCCATCTCTTTAAGAATTTTCCAGTTTGTTGTGATCCACACAGTCAAATGTTTGCATCCCCTCAAATTCATATGTTGAAATCTAATCCCCAAGGTAATGGTACTTGGAGGTGGGGCCTTGGGGAGGTGATTGGGTCATGAGTGTGGAGCCCTCATGAATGGGATTATCACCCTTATAAAAAAGGCTCCAGAAAACTCTCTCATTCCTTCTGCCAAATGCAACTGCAAACAACAATTCTGTATGAACAAGGATCTCACTAGACACTGAATCTGCCAGCACCTTGATCTTGGACTTCCCATAAGCCCGCCCAGTCTATAGTATTCTGATAGCAGCCCAAGTGGATTCTTATATCCATCACTGAGACTCCACCCCCTGGATGAAGTCACATAAGTGGAGCCTCCATGATGGATGAACTTAGAACGGACACATACGTTTAGTTCATCGCACCCATAATCTATGTCCACATTACCCCAGAGATTTATCCTTTCCTTGAACTCACCATTCTCTTTTGTGTCTCCAGCTGTTATTCCTTCCATGTAGAACTCCTTCTCAAACAGGCAAATCACTGTTTAGGCTTCCAAATCCAGATCAAATACCACTTTAACAATGCAGCCTCCCTGAGCCTCTGGGGGAAAACCAGTCACCCCCTGATCTGTACCCTGCAACCCTGTGAACACACATCCCACAATGCAGAACTGGAATTCTCCTTTACTTCTACCCCATCAGGACCTCTGAAAGCAGAAACTGACTAACTCCTCTTTGCATCCCTAGGGTGTCTCAGTCAGATCAAAGTTGAATTCAGACCTCAAGGATCTCTTCACCATTTTCCTGGATTATTTTCTTCTGCTGATCATTTCTTTGAGGCAGAAATATTGAACTATAAATGACACCTCTCTTCTTTCCTATTATCATCCTACGGTTATTTTTTCCCCTCTGTAATTCAGTGTGAAAACCTCCTCACCCTGCAAAACTCTGTCCTTCTGAGTTTCTGCTTTGCTGCCTTGACATGTATTATTCAAACATTTCTGAAAACATGTTCTTATGCTTGTTTTTGCTCCCATCAACCAGACAAGCGCATTTTGGCTGAGAAACTAAATTTAGTTTCTTCTGTAGAAGTTTAAGTGCCATTTAGAACAACTGCACAAGTAATGTATGGTGGCAGTTCCAGCCTCATGTAGAATTTGCCAGCACAGCAATGTGGAAGATGAATGTGTCAGCCAGTTACTCCCTAAACCCCATTCAAATTGCACTCATCACTTGGTCCTTGGTCTTCTGCAAAATACTTGGCATTATTTTCTCTGTAAGAATGGATTCCCAAAGACAGAACGAGTAGGAGGTAGAAATCTCAAGTCAGTCCTTTAGTTCCCATATGTGTAAGAGATGTGTATATTTTCTATAATGTGATTTAATTTCTGACTCTTGAGACTCCATTAAGATCAACTAAGAGAAAACTTCACTTCAGCCTTTGTTGTGGCTCCCAAGGATGTACATGGGGTTGAGCCACAATACTTGGATTTTATACAGGAGTGTTTTTCAAGAAGTCTTCTGGTGGAAAGGTTGGGGGTGGGGTGGGAGACAATGCAACTTGCCCTTGGTCAGAGGTCTCTGCAGCTTAATGTTAGGTGATCCCTAATTCTTTTCCACATAGTCTATTAGGTCTGGTGGCTTCTAGCTCTTTGGTTTCATTCTTACGCTGAGGATCTTTTGCAAGGCTCTCTGTTTTTTCCTGTGGTCATTTGTCTGTCCAGCGTCTTCATGCCTTCCTACAGTGACAGTTCAAGTGATGCTCAAATCCCTTGACCATGATGCACAGATTCCTCCCTCCCTTCCCAAGCCCAGGGATAGCTTTCTCTACTCTGAGATGAAGGAAGCCTTGATGTCATGCCTTCTTTGATCAAGGAAGTATCCTACTCTTCGGGTCTTAACTCTCCTAAATCTTTTAAAAGTCCTACCATTGATCACGGTAAGAAAGCAACCTTATAGGCTAGTTTTTGCATTCGACCCAGAAACATACCATCCCTGAGGCAATGAGTCAGTATAGAATGACCCTTCGCCTAAATAAGAGAAAAGAAGAGAGTACATGCAGGGAGAAAATAATGTAAATTCATATTTTGAAAGTGTCCATCCAGAGTCAGGTCAAGGGGTACAGAGATGCTTTCTCATCTTAACCTCAGTAATATACTAGATCAAACACTTCTGCCAGTGGATATGCTTTTCTTGATGTTTATATGTCCAGGTATGATGCCAATAGTTTTGGTAAATGCTCAATAATTCCTTATGTGAAACAGAGACATCTGTGATGCATGTGGTGTAGTTACCATCATAGCACAGAAATGCAGAAGAGGGACTGCCAAGTCCTAGGCTGTATACTTAATGTTACAATAAGCTTGCTGGTTTACCCTCCAAAGACTTACTCCAACAGATGCTTTGCTGGATTGTGCATGAGCGGTCCATGTCTCCTGCTCTGTCACCACAATGGGGTATCATGTTTGCAAGAGGGTTGGGACAGGAAAACTTCGAGATGATGATTCTCAACATAAGAAATACAAATGACTCACAGCCATTGGCTTTGAAGAAGCAAGACAGGCTTACAGTTGAGAGCTAAAAAAGGATGTTTGGAGTTGAAGCAAAGTTGTTAATTTCACACACACAAAAAAAAGATAGAGAAGCATAGCAGACTGTTAAATGGAGTTTTAAAAATCTTGACTCAGAATTTCAGCTAAACCTCAGAGCTTAGTACTTTGCTTTCTAAAGAGAGATGACCACAACTCAACTTTTCAGTGACCAGAAATAAAAGAGTTAGAGAGTCAGTGGAGAGGATTCTTTGAATTTAAGTGAAGAGGACAGCAAAGTAAGATAGGGGAGATAATTGTCAGAAGGAAACTTAGCACCTCATTTCCAACTGGACCTTTGCTCGATTGCAGACTATCCCAGGACCAGACGATTGCCTAGGAGAGTGCTAAAGGGAAATTGACCTGTGTCCTCTGAAAGTGGTAGCTCCAGGGACCAGTGTCAAACACTCACCTAGGTGAGTCTCAAGGCAGGAGGCTGCAGGATTTTCCCTTCTCAGAGAACCAGGAGAGAAGGTAGCGATGAAGGAAGCTACAAGTCCACTCTCTGTTGGAGCAAAGGGTTGTAAGTTTCCATGGACCAGGAGGAAAACTCAGTTATCAGTTCTTAAAAAGACTATCGCCTTTCAAACTGAGTATCAGTAGAGGGGTCCTTAGAAGGAATGCTAGGGGAATCTCCAAGGCAAAAGACTACAGATGTTTTCAAAGAGCCCAGGAGTCATTGTGTGTGCCTGTTAGAGAGAGCATGGCAGAAGACACGGTCCATCTTGAGAACTCCAGGGAGCACCAGTTAACCAAACAGAACTTCACCCCATTCCTTCTATTCCTTTCTCCCAGTCATCTCCCAGAGGGCTCCCAAAACACTCTTACTGAGAGACAGAGTCCTGGATTAGGCTGCAAACTGGATGGAAGATTGAATCTTGATTTTGATGGTATGAAATGTTAGAATACCTGAAAATTAGACACCTATATCTAATATGAATTAGAAAAGCTGAGACTACATGAGGTCTGGATGGGAGAAAAATAAATAAAAGGTGTTTCCTGATGGCAGACTTTCCAATTCAGCGTATGTGAATGTCCAGTTTTGGCAGATGATGGGGAAGAAGCACGGTTAGAGATATGGTTATATAGAATGGACACACTCTGCTGAGGGGTGCCATTACTTGGGCTGGGAGCCATATCACCCTGAGCTAGTCACTTCTGCAGCCATTGTGACATAATAAGAAATACATATTTGGGCTTTGCCCCTGGTTCCTAACGCAGTTTTCAAAACCCTTGAGTTTCCCTGGGTGATGGGAACATCTTTTATTCTAATGAGGTGACTCTTGGTGACCTGGAAACCTCAGAATGGATTCCGAAGTCTTTCAGAGAAGACCAGTCCCTGACTGGAAATGTAGAACTTTCAGTCCCACTCCCCATCTTCTCAGGAGGAGAAGTGGGGGAGATTGAGTTAATGATCGATCATGCCTTTGTGATGAAGTCTCCAGAAAAAGCCCTAAATTATGAGCTTCAGAAAGCTTCCAGATTGGTGACCACATTCACATGTCAGGAGTGGCACACCCTAACTCCACCCCAACTCTGCATTCAGGACTGTTCTGGGTTTTCTTGACCTGGCTGTTCACCTGTTCCTTTATAAAATCCTTTATAAGAAACTAGTAAATGTAGATAAATGTTCCCCTGAGCCTTGTGAGCCATTCCAGCAAATTATTGAATCTGAATCCCTAACTTTGTAGCCAAGTTGGAAAGAAGTATGGGTAACGTGGGGACAAATTGCTTGTGACTGGCATCTGAAATGGGGCAGTCTTGTGGAACTGAACTGTGCAGCCTGACAGTGGGGAACTGAATTAAATTACTGGACACCTAGTTGGTGTCCAAAAAGTTGGAAAATTGGTTGGTGTGGGGAAAAACCTTTCACTCATTTGGTGTCAGAAGAGCTGTGAGTAGAGAAGCAGATTCCCTTCTTCCATCTTTGCTATGTTCCCACTCCACTCCACCAGCAAAATCCAGTCACCAAGTCCTATTGGAATACTTCTGAGAGCTGGGTTTCCATCCTCCCCTCTAATTGCCACTAGTATTACTAGGAAGGCAAACTCCTATTCATACTTCAACACCCACTCCTTAAGAGCCATATTTGAAGCCTTCATGGAGTCCTCTACGGTCATTTTCTGCATTTGCATAGTATCTTGTATAAAGTTCTTTTCAGTGTAAAACATGTTTTGCAGTAATTTACATGTGTTTCTGATGACCCTACTATACTGTGAGTTCCTTGAGGGCAAGGAGTATGGCCAATCTGTTTCTCTAGCATTTGGTGCAGAGCCTGGTAGAGACAGGTGCTTAGAAAATTCACATCTGAATGAATAAATCAGTGAATGACATGGCGTTTTTTGGAACAGTGAGTGTCACCATCTATTATTTCAGCTTTCTCAAGATCATTTCCCCAGTTAATTCCTGAATAGTGAAGCTTTATCATTGAAGCGGTGGCCTCATTCCTAAGTCAGATGTGGAAATTACTGTGGTATTGAGGAAAGCCAAGACCAGGCATTTAACTTAATTTTAACTCAGGAATTAGCTTGTTTATCTGCACTATTAGAGAACAGAGATTGCAGGTGAGAACTCCAAGTATGTTTGTTTCTCTGAGGGCTCTGGGAGATTTTCATATGCCAAGAACAAATGTCTTGAATATTCGCTGGCTCTTGATGAATGATAAGACTAGCTCAGACTTGCAGCTTGGATAGCAGCTAGGACAAGGGGCCGAGAGGGAGCGGCCACTCACAACCCTCCCTGGGAAGAATGGGCTGCCATCAGTGTAATATCCACAGCGTTATTTGCATTGGGGAAATTTGAATGATTTTATGGAGTAATCCAAAAATAAGTGGATTGTGGCATTCTTTATTCTCAAACATAGATTATTTGCATTCCTTGAGTCCCAGATGGGTCACAATCACTATTTCAACATCTAAATATCTGTCAAGTCAATAAATAAATGCATATATAAATAGTAAGATAAAGATTAAAATGTGATGTGGTTTTAGGTAGTTGGCCATCAGAGAAATTAGACACAAGAGGTCTGCACCCATCTTGCTAGACACATCTTTGAAAGTGAAAGTAGCTCAGTCGTGTCCAACTTTTTGCGACCCTGTGGACTATACAGTCCATGGAATTCTCCAGGCCAGAATACTGGAGTAGGTAGCCTTTCCCTTCTCCAGGGGATCTTCCCAACTCAGGGATCAAATCCAGGTCTCCCGGGTTGCAGGCAGATTCTTTACCAGTTGAGCCACAAGGGAAGCCCCAAGATGCATCTTGAGATGCCTATATAAAGAGTTCGGGGTTGCCCCAGGACCTGTGAGGAAGATATCTCAGGGCACAGCATCCTCCGTTTGCATCAGAGAGACCTCAGTTTGACTAGTGATCCTCTAGGCTTTGCCGTGTGGGGAAAGTCTCTAAACCTCTCTGAATCTAGTTTTTCTTCTATAGCCCAGGGGTGATAATACCTCCTTTGCAGAATCATTGTATTAAAGGCAATGTGTGCAAAGTGCCTTGTGCCACACCCATTGCATGGAAAGATATTGTCTACACTCTACTACCGGCTTAGTATGTGCCGGGCACCATGCTCGCTGCATTCCATGTTTTATCTCATCTAAAAAGAATCAGAGCCACATTAGAATGTACATAGGCAAACGTAAGTGAGAGAAGTACTACATCTAGGAATCTGTCCAAAGGAAATAAAAAGTGTGCACAGACTTTAGTTAAAAGAGAGAGAGGGAATGAGAGAGAGATCACTTCAGAATTATTTAGTTAAAAAATCAGAAATAATCAATGTACTACAATAAAGAGAATGATTAAACAGATTATTGTATAATGCTTCACAAAAATTAGGCACAGATAAATACATAGTAATGTTAAGTTTTTAAAATCGATTTAAAATTTTGTACAAAATCAATGGCTTTGTTTAAATGCAGAGGTGTATGAATGAAATAACACGTGGGCAGTGCTAATGATAAAGGTTTGACTGTGTGCATCACAACAAACTGTGGAATATTCTTAATGAGATGAGAACACCAGATCACATTAACCTGCCCCCTGAGAAACCTGCATGCAGGTCAAGAAGAAGCAGAACTGTACATGGAACAACAGACTGGTTCCAAATTGGGAAAGGAGGACATCAAGGCTGTATATTGTCACCCTGCTTATTTAACTTATGTGCAGAGTACATCATGAGAAACGCTGGGCTGGAAGAAGTGCAAGCCTGAATCAAGATTGCTGGAAGAAATATCAAGGACCTCAGATATGCAGATGACACCACTTTAATGGCAGAAAATGAAGAGGAACTAAAGAGCCTCTTGATAAAGGTGAAAGAGGAAAGTGGAAAAGCTGGCTTAAAACTCAACATTCAAAAAGCGAAGATCATGGCATCTGATCCTATCACTTCATGATAAACAGATGGGGGAAATGTGGAAACAGTGCCAGATTTCATTTTCTTGACTCCAATATCAATGTGGACAGTGACTGTAGGCACAAAATTAAAAGATGTTAGCTCCTTGGAAAAATAGCTATGATGAACCTAGGCAGTGTATTAAAAAAGCAGAGATATCGCTTTGCTGACAGAGGTGCATATAGTTAAAGCTATGGTTTTTCCAGTGGTCATGGAAAACTGGATAATGTGAGAGTTGGACCATAAAGAAGGCTGAACACGGAAGAGTTGACGCTTTCAAACTGTGGTGTTGGAGAACACTCTTGAGAGTCTCTTGGACTGCAAGGAGATCCAACCAGTCCATCCTAAAGGAAATCAACCCTGAACATTCTTTGGAAGAACTGATGCTGAAGCTGAAGCTCCAATACTTTGGCCACCTGACTGGAAGAGCTGACTCATTGGAAAAGACCCTGATCCTGGGAACGATTGAAAGCAGGAGAAGGTGACGACAGAGGATGAGATGGTTGGATGGCATCACTGACTCAATGAACATGAGTTTGAGCAAACTTGGGGAGATAGTGAAGGACAGAGAAACCCGATGTGCTGCAGTCCATGGGGTCGCAGAGAGTCAGACACGACTTGGTGACCGAACAGCAGCAGCTGGAACAAAGTGTGCGTGGTGATCACATAAGGATTGAAGTAAAATTGGTCATTTCTCTCTCTCTCTGTCAATTTCCACATTTTAAGTTTATTTCCAGTGACAGTTTGCTGTTAGGTGATTTAAAAAAAAATAACAAAAACATTTGTGAAATTTTAAAATGAAAGTGAACGCATTCACATCTTTCTGATGGTTTTATCTAGTATGAGGTGAAATCATTTCATAGGCAAAACCTTCCTTTGAGTTTTATATTTATTAAGCAGGTTGAAAAGAGCACTCTGGTGAGGCCAGGTAGCTGCCATTAACCTCATTTTAGGACCAAGTGTCCTGAGAGAGGCAGGGAGTCTGCATTTAGCCCATGTTTAACCAGCGGGACGTCAGACCTACTTCACTGCCAGCCTACCTGCCAGGCACTGTGAGGAAAATTACAAAGAAGGCAAGATACAGTTTTCAGGTTAATCAGTTCCCAGAGAATTTGGATGTTAGAGGTCTATACCCAACTGTCCGCCTTCTTCCTCCTCCCAGTGGAAGACCTGGTTGTCACATTGGCCCATCTCATCTGTGGTAGGATCTTAAGGCATGAGGAGAGGTGAGTAAAGGATATTCTGGACAGGATCAAATATTTCCAGAGATACTGAGTGCCTGGCTCAGAGAGGGAGGGATCCTCTCACTCTGCTTGGGAATACTAATGCTCTCTTAATGAAAATATGTATCTTTCATATTTTAAAAGCTTTGAAATATATCACATTTGTATATGAATGGAATCCTAGTGTATGTATTCTGTGACTTGCTTTAGTGATCATCCATGCAAATGCCAGTAGCTATAACTCATTCTTTTTCACAGCTACATACTATTCCAGGGTGTGTCTAAACCATAATTTATCTCTTTTATTCTTGAGGATTTTTTTTACAAATTATTTACCATTACATGAAATGCTGTTATGAACTGGTATACAGGTAAGAATATATTGAAAATGTATAAATAAAATTAAAAGATTTATAAGATAAATAACTCTTCAAAATGACTAGAAAACACTAAATCATTCTCCAGAATGGTTTTATTAATTTATACTGTTTTTAGCCTTTTAAGACAGTTCTGACTTCCCCTTGTTATTTACTTCTTAACTTTGGTATTCCCAGACTTTATACGTTTTAAAATTTTTGCCAGTGTTGAGGCAATGCTTGTAATTGGCACTTTATTTCTGCTAGCTAAGCATCTTTTCACATGTTTACGGATCATTTGTGTTTACTGTTTTGTGAAATACTTTTCAAATCCTTGCCTCTATTTTTCTATTGGGTTCTTTGTCATTTTCTTATTGATTCATGAACAGCAGTTCTCAATTTTGATGAAGATGATGATGATATATATATATATATATATATATATATATATATCCTAATGCCAGTATAAGCTATCTTAATGCTGTAGTTGTAGAGTAAGTCTTGAGATAGTGCAAATTCCCCTATATCCTTCTTTAAGATTATCTTGCTAATCTAGTTTCTTTGATTTCCATGAAAAAATTTAGAATTAGCCTGTCACTTTTTGAAAGAAAGGAAATAAAAATGACTGCTACCACTTATGAGCATTTATCTCAGAGAAATAAAGACTTAGACTCACACAAAAACTTATACATGAGTGTTCCTAGCAACTTTATTTGTAATAGTTGAAAGCTGAAAACAATAAGTTCAGTTCAGTCGTTCAGTTGTGTCCAACTCTTTGCAACCCCATGAACCACAGCACATCAGGCCTCCCTGTCCATCACCAACTGCCAGAGTCCACCCAAACCCATATCCATTGAGTCAGTGATGCCATCCAACCATCTCATCCTCTGTCTTCCCATTCTCCTGCCCTCAATCTTTCCCAGCATCAGGAACTTTTCAAATGAGTCAGCTCTTCACATGAGGTGGCCAAAGTATTGGAGTGTCAGCTTCAACATCAGTCCTTCCAATGAACATCCAGGACTAATCTCCTTTTAGATAGACTGGTTGAATCTCCTTGCAGTCCAAGGGACTCTCAAAGTCTTCTCCAACACCACAGTTCAAAAGCATCAATTCTTTGACGCTCAGCTTTCTTCACAGTCCAACTCTCACATTCATACATGACCACAGGAAAAACCATAGCCTTCACTAGATGGACCTTTGTTGACAAAGTAATATCTCTGCCTTTTACTATGCTGTCTAGGTTGGTCATAACTTTCCTTCCAAGGAGTAAGCATCTTTTAATTTCGTGGCTGCAGTCACCATCTGCAGTGATTTTGGAGCCCCCCAAAATAAAGTCAGGCACTGTTTCCACTGTTTGTTTCCCCATCTATTTGCCATCAAGTGATGGGACCGGATGCCAAGATCTTAGTTTTCTGAATGTTGAGTTTTAAGCCAACTTTTTCATTCTCCTCTTTCACTCTCATCAAGAGGCTTTTTAGTTCCTCTTCACTTTCTGCCATAAGGGTAGTGTCATCTGCATATCTGAGGTTATTGATATTTCTCCCAGCAATCTTGATTCCAGCTTGTGCTTCCTCCAGCCCAGTGTTTCTCATGATGTACTCTGCATATAAGTTAAATAAGCAGGGTGACAATATATAGCCTTGACATATTCCTTTTCCTATTTGGAACCAGTCTGTTGTTCCATGTCCAGTTCTAACTGTTGCTTCCTGACCTGTATACAGGTTTCTCAAGAAGCAGGTCAGGTCGTCTGGTATTCCCATCTCTTTCAGAATTTTCCACAGCTTATTGTGATACACAGTTGCCCTTCAATCAGTAAACAGTTAAGTAAACTGGTAATCCATACATGGAATACTACACACAGTAAAAGGAAATAAATTACTAATACACTCAGCTTCAATGAATCTCAAGGGAGTTGTGCTGAGTGAAAAAAGCCAATATCAGAAGATTGCATACTGTATGGCCTCATTTCTATAGCACCCTTGAAATGACCAAATGATAGAGATCTAAAATAATTTAGTGGTAGCCAGGGCTTATAGATCACAGCCTTGTCATGGTGAAGGCGCATGTACAACTTGATGAAGGTATGAGTTATGCCCTGCAGAACATACCGTGCAAAATAAACAGATCTTAATAAAAAGTTCTTAAATTAGACATGGTCAAGAAGGAGATGGCCAGAGTAAATGTAGAAATCATAGGAATCAGTGACCTAAAGTGGATGGAATGGGGGAATTTAATTGAGATGACCATTATATAAACTACTATGGGCAAGAATCCCTTAGAAGAAATGGAGTAGCCCTCATAGTCAACAAAACAGTCCAAAATGCAGTACTTGGGTGCAATCTCAAAAATGACAGAATGATCTTGGTTCTTTTCCAAGGCAAACCATTCAACATCACAGTAATCCAGGTCTATGCTCCAACCACTGATGCCAAAGAAGCTGAAGTTGATCAGTTCTATGAAGACCTACAAGACCTTCTAGAAGTAACACCAAAAAAAAAAAAAGATGTCCTTTTCATCATAGAGGACTGGAATGCAAAATAAGAAGTCAAGAGGTACCTGGAGTAACAGGCAACAACAACACAAGAGACGACTCTACACACGGATGTCACCAGATGGTCAATAGCAAAATCAGATTGATTATATTCTTTGCAGCTGAAGATGGAGAAGCTCTGCTGCTGCTGCTAAGTCACTTCAGTCGTGTCCGACTCTGTGCGACCCCATAGACGGCAGCCCACCAGGCTCCCCCATCCCTGGGATTCTCAGGGCAAGAACACTGGAGTGGGTTGCCATTTCCTTCTCCAATGCATGAAAGTGAAAAGTGAAAGTGAGGTCACTCAGTTGTGTCCGACTCTTTGCGACCCCATGGACTGCAGCCTACCAGGCTCCTCCGTCCATGGAATTTTCCAGGCAAGAGTACTGGAGCGGGGTGCCATCGCCTTCTCCGGGAGAAGCTCTATACAGTAGCAAAAACAACACATGGAGCTGACTGTGGCTCAGACCATCAGTTCCTTTTTGCAAAATTCAGGCTCAAATTGAAGAAAGTAGGGAAAACCACTAGACTATTCAGGTGTGACCTAAATTGAATCCCTTATGATTATACAGTGGAGAGGACAAATAGATTCAAAGGATTAGACCCGATAGAGTGCCTGAAGAACTATGAATGGATGTTTGTAACTTTGTACAGTAGGCAGTGATCAAAATCATCCCTGACAAAAAGAAATGCAAAAGGGCCAAATGGTTGTCTGAGGAGGCCTTACAAATAGCTGGGGAAAGAAGAGAAGCTAAAGGTAAAGGAGAAAAGGAAAGATATACCCATTTGAATGTAGAGTTTCAAAGAATAGCAAGGAGAGATAAGAAAGCCTTCCTCAGCGATCAATGCAAAGAAATTGAGGGAAACAACAGAATGGGAAAGACTAGAGATCTCTTCAAGAAAATGAGAGATACCAGGGAACACGTCATGCAAAAATAGGCATAATAAAGGACAGAAATGGTATGGACCTAACAGAAGCAGAAGATATTAAGAAGAGGTGGCAAGAATACACAGAAGAACTGTACAAAAAAGGTCTTAATGATATGGATAACCATGATGGTGTGATCACTCACCTAGAACCAGACATCCTGGAATGTGGAGTCAAGTGGGCCCTAGGAAGCGTTACTAAGAACAAAGCTAGTGGAGGTAATAGATTTCCAGCTGAACTATTTCAAATCCTCAAAGATGATGCTGTGAAAGTGTTGCACTTTTATGCCAGCAAATTTGGAAGCCTCAGCGATGACCACAGGACTGGAAAAGGTCAGTTTTCATTCCAATTCCAAAGAAGGGCAATGCCAAAGAGTGTTCAAACTACCTCACAACTATACTCATTTCACATGCTACCACAGAGTAGGCAATGGCACCCCACTCCAGTACTCTTGCCAGGAAAATCCCATGGATGGAGGAGCCTGGTGGGCTACAGTCCCTGGGGCCGCTAAGAGTTGGACATGACTGAGCGACTTCACTTCCACTTTCACTTTCCACTTTCATACATTGGAGAAGGAAATGGCAACCCACTCCAGTGTTCTTGCCTGGAGAATCCCAGGGATGGCAGAGCCTGGTGGGCTGCCGTCTATGGGGTCGCACAGAATCAGACACGACTGAAGCAACTTAGCAGCAGCAGCAGCACATGCTAGCAATGTAATACTCAAAATCCTTCAAGCTAAGCTTCAGTAGAATGTGAACTGAGAAATTCCAGCTGTACAAGCTAGGTTTAGAAAAGGCAGAGGAATCAGAGTTCAAATTGCCAATATCTGATAGGTCATAGAAAAAACAATGGAATTCCAGGAAAATATCTACTTTTGCTTTATTGACCACACTAAAGCTTTTGACTGTGTGGATCATAACAAACTTTGGAAAATTCTTAAAGAGACGGGAATACCAGACCACCTTACCTGCCTCCTGAGCAACCTGTTGGCAGGTCAAGAAGCAACAGTTAGGACCAGACATGAAACAACAAACTGGTTCAAAACTTGGAAAGGAGTACGTCAAGGCTGTATTTTGTCACCCTGCTTATTTAACTTATATGCAGAGTACATCATGAGAAATGCCAGGCTGGATGAAGCACTAGCTGGAATCAAGATTGCCGGGAGAAATATCAATAACCTCAGATATACAGATGACACCACCCTTATGGCAGAAAGTGAAGAGGAACTAAAGAGTCTCTTGATGAAGGTAAAAGACGAGAGTGAAAAAGTTGACTTAGAAGTCAACATTCAAAAAACTAAGATCATGGCATCTGGTCCCATCATTTCATGACAGATAGATGTGGAAAAAATTAGAAACTGTGACAGACTTTTATTTTCTTGCCATGATCTTAGTTTTTTGAATGTTGAGTTTTAAGCCAGCTTTTTCACTCTCCTCTTTCATCTTTATTTTTGTATTGTGAGCATTAGGATTGGGCCTGGCCAGAGTGGGCAGTTTTACTCAGTATTTCCCATAACAAAACCACTTGATTAGAGGGTTGGAAGCTTCAGTTCCATCGTCCTGACTTCTGAGAGGAGAGTGGCAGGAGGTTGAATCAATTGCCAATGGCCAATGATTTAATCAATCATGCTGAAGGGTAGCAGAATTTGCCATTCCAAAATATGTCCCTTTGGTATATGGATTATTTTAGGCTGATTATTTTTAAGCAGACACAGGACAGGTCTTCAAACTAGATTGATCGTGTGTGTGCTTAGTCGTTCAGTTGTGTCCAACTCTTTGTGACCCCTTGGGCTATAGCCAGCCAGACTCCTTTGTCCCTGGGATTCTGCAGGCAAGAATACTGGAGTTGGTTGCCATTCCCTTCCAGGGGATCTTCCCAACCCAGGAATCAAATACATATCTCCTGCATTGCAGGGTATATGTTAAGGCCTGAGCCAAGGGAAAGCCCATACCTAGGTTAATGTTACCCTTTTGTAAGATACATTTACATTTATAATGGAAATCTCCATTTGTAAGGGTGGTGTCAGTAAGATTCCCTGGAGTAGGAAATGCAACCCACTCCAGTATTCTTGCCTGGAAAATCCCATGGACAGAAGAGTCTGGTAGGACTACAGTTCATAGGGTCACAAAGAATCAAACAGAACACACACACACATCCCTCTCTATACCAAGAACAGAAGGATGGCTCTAAATCTCTAGAAACTCTTATAATTGAAGAAGGCAGGACTTCAATCTGCATGACAATCCTATCATAGTTGACTGTGCTTTTCCTGGTAACCTCCCCAAAGTTATCTTCCCTTTCCTTCCAAGTCTTCTTTTGGTTTTAGTTGGAGATTGTCAACAAAGAATGTTGCCTGTCATGTAGTCTACAAGGATCAAGTCCTTAGCCATTGTAGTCACTGAACTTGAGTACATCCTGTAAATAATTTAGATCGAAAAACCAGGATGAAGCAGTCTGTTTTAGACACACGAGCCAGGAGCTAGTTAATAAGCATATGAAAGGAAGAAATTCAATAACAGCAGACTCTTGCATCTTTCTTTATATACACAAGCACTAAAATCATTAACTTGATACATCTGGGTTTTTTTGATGCTTGATGCCCAGAATTTGACTTCTATGCACTGGTACCAAATTGAATCTCAGAGTTTTGGGTGAAGTAGTAAAGAATAACTTTACTGATTTTCCAGGCAAAAGGGGACACAGCTGGCTCATCGTGCCCTTCAAAAACTGTGTCTCAACCTGGGGGAATTTGGTGAGGAGTTTTATGGAGATGGTTCAAGGGCGGGGTTGCTGTTCATGGCCAGGGTGCATACAGGGCCCACCTTCCCAGATCTGGCCTCAGGCGGCCTCCTGGTGAGCTTCTGTGGCACCTATAATCTGGCCTCACTTGCTCTCCTGATTCTCCTGACCACTGAAATGAGGAATTGCTTCATCAAACAGTTAGCATCTTCCATTTGCTGAGGGAGTGTCCTGCTTGGTTTCATGACTAACAGCAATCTTTTACCAAGATATATGCTTAACTACTTTTATTTCCCAGCTAAAAAAATTCATATATATTCTGGCTCCTCCCCTACCTCTTTGAAGCAGTTCCTCTGAGTTATCTGAGAGGTTGTCTCCAGGGCTATAATCCTCAGCAAGATCTCTGAATAAAACTGAAACTCAACTTTTGCAATGTGCATTTTAAAATTTCACTCAGGGTGTCACTTAAAGTAGTCGCTTGGGCCATTTGGGGAGCTACTCCATTTTCCTGGTTATCTTCCATGTATGTGAAGTACACATATTATTGAACTTCTGTTTGTTTATTTTTTTTTTCTTGTTAATCTGTCCTTTATTATAGATTAATGTCAACCAAGAACCTAAAATGTTTGAGGGAAGTAATGAAGCCTCCGTGAAAATCCAAAAGGAATGGGTTTGAGGAGCTTTCAGGTTGGTGAACACATGGAGATTTGGGGAGAATAAGGCATGGAAGTTCAACCCCCTTTCCCTATATCTTCCCACAGGCGTCTCTTTCAGCTGGCTGTTCCTGAGTTACATCCTTTTATTTTTTTAAAAAAAGTAATCTAGTCAGTAAAATATTTCTCTGAGTTCTGTGAGCCACTCTAGGAAATTAACTGAACCCAACTTATTAGGGGGTCATGAGAACCTCTGATCTATAGCAGGTAAACCAGAAGCACAGGTGACAGCCAAGACTTTGCACGAACATCTTATTTGTGTGTGCATGAGCAAGTGTGGGTGGGGGAGGAGGGGCATTCCTGTAGGGCTGAGCCCTTCACCTATGGATCCTGATGTTATCTCCAGGCAGATGGTGTCAGAATCGAGTTGAACTATAACACATCCAGCTGTTGTTGGACAATTTGGGGACATATAGTGAAAAAAACAAAAACAACAACTCTGCATTTATCAGAATTTGGTACCAGACTATTAAGGACTCAACTACTTTGAAAGTTGGAAAGTTGTTAGGAATTTCCCCAAGGGTTAACTACATATTCAGTATCTCCAGCTATCCCGCAAATTGCTGTCCAACCATGCCCAAGTGACCCCATGACCAAATTCCATACTGAGCTGTCCAGTCATATTTTATCATGCTGGAATTTGAACGTTGGAATGAGGTCTTTAAGAAATATGAGATGCCAGTCCAGGTTTGATACACGATACTGGATGCTTGGGGCTAGTGCACTGGGACGACCCAGAGGGATGGTATGGGGAGGGAGGGAGGAGGGTTCAGGATGGGGAGCACATGTATACCTGTGATGGATTCATTTTGATATTTGGCAAAACTAATACAATTATGTAAAGTTTAAAAATAAATAAAATAAAATAAAAAGAAAGAAATGGAAGCGAGATGAGGCTGCATCTGGTTTAGACCCCTATTCTGGTCCTATTCTAGTGAGGAGTTGTGAAAATCTCTGGAGTGAGACCATGTCTGCTCTTTCTAAAGTCTGGTGGGCCAGCTCATTTTTTGTAACCAAAGAAACTTTCCTGATTCCCAGGAGCATGGAAAAAGTGTTAATCTCTCAGTTGTGTCCGACCTTTGAGGCCCCATGGACTATAGCTCTCCAGGCTCCTCTGTCCATGAGATTCTCTAGGCAAGAATACCGAGTGGGTTGCCATGACCATCTCCAGGAGATCTTCCTGACCCAGGGATAGAACTTGGGTCTCCCACATTGCAGGCAGATTCTTTACTGTCTGAGCCACCAGGGAAGCCCTTAATGGGTCATTTATTGAGTGTCTACTATGTGTCAGCAATTAACCTGTGTTATCTAATCAATACTGACAAAACTCTCTGGGATGGGTGTTATTATCCCACTAGATAGATGAGAAAACTAAAGTTTAAAGATGACTGCTTCCAAAGTCCCTCAGCTGGCAAGTCACAAGGTTTAAGCTTTTTTCTAATCCTGTGCTTTTTCTACTCATACTTAGACCAGATACAAAATGGGGAAATTACAATTATGCAAACAAGGAAAGAAACAAATGCAGAAAGAAAAAAATCACAAGGAAATATATTAAAATGCTAGCTATTCTTCCAGTAGGGCTCAGGACTGGGACTTTTTTCCTTTTCTGCATTTTGCTAATTTACTTAATGTACACTGATCACTGAAGTATTTTATCACTCTGCTTATTTAACTTATATGCAAAGTACATCATGAGAAATGCTGGGCTGGATGAAGCACAAGCTAGAATCATGATTGTTGAGAGAAATATCAATAACCTCAGATATGCAGATGATACCACCCTTATGGCTGAAATTGAAGAAGAACCAAAGAGCCTCTTGATGAAAGTGAAAGAGGAGAGTGAAAAAGTTGGCTTAAAACTCAACATTCAGAAAACTAAGATCATGGCATCTGGTCCCATAACATCATGGCAAATAGATGGGGAAGCAATGGAAACAGTGACAGACTTTATTTTGGGGGGCTCCAAAATCACTGCAGATGGTGACTGCAGCCATGAAATTAAAAGATACTTGCTTCCTGGAAGAAAAGTTATGACCAACCCAGACAGCATATTAAAAAGCAGAGACATTACTTTGCCAACAAAAGTCCATCTAGTCAAAGTTATGGTTTTCCCAGTAGTCATGTATGGATGTAAGAGTTGGACTGTAAAGAAAGCTGAGCACTGAAGTATTGATGCTTTTGAACTGTGGTGTTGGAGAAGACTCTTGAGAGTCCCTTGGAGATCCAACCAGTTAATCCTAAAGGAAATCAGTCCTGAACATTCATTGGAAGGACTGATGCTGAAGCTGAAGCTGCAACACTTTGGCCACCTGATGGGAAGAACTGACTCAATGGAAAAGATCCTGATGCTGGGAAAGATTGAAGGCAGGAGGAGAAGGGGAAGAAAGAGGATGAGATGATTGGATGGCATCACCGACTCGATGGACATGAGTTTGAGTAAGCTCCAGGAGCTGGTGATAGGGAAGCCTGGTGTGCTACAGTCCATGGGGTCACAAAGAGTCAGACACAACTGAGCGACTGAACTGAACTGAACTGAGTTAAACGAGACCACACAGCTCTTGGGAGTATTCTGGAGTAGGGGCTTCTCTACACGTCCACATGAGTACCTCTGCCTCTTAAGCTGCATTGGCAGCCTTTCACCTGCTCTCTGGGAAAAGATCTTTTCCATGAGTCACCTCACTCCAGATGCAAAGTAGCTTCTTCCTCCAAAAGGTACTGCGATTTAATCACAAATAATTGCTGCTCAGAAAGATCGGCATTTTACATCCCTCAGATTCGCTGTCTCTCAAATCAAACAGCTCAGTGAATCATTAAGCAAGTCAGTATAATAGAAATTCTGTTTAAAAATCCACCTCTCTCCTCTGTGCTTGCTGAAGTTACTCTTCATGGTATTGATTGATCATGATGAAAATACTTCTCTCCCCCTATCATTATGCCATAGAATATGTTGATAAAGACTCAGGGAGCTCAGTTCCTCTCCTGGTTAGAATGAAGGAACTAGCATTTATCAAACATCTGCTTTATGTCCCAGGTTAAGTGCTTTCAACACAGTATTTCATTCATAACAAGGATGGGAGAGAGGTGTGAATGTTACCATTTTACATGCAGGTAGGGAGATGGGCAATGGCACCCCACTCCAGTACTCTTGCCTGGCGAATCCCAGGGACGGGGGAGCCTGGTGGGCTGCCATCTATGGGGTCGCACAGAGTCGGACACGACTGAAGTGACTTAGCATAGCATAGCATAGGGAGATGGGGCAGAGAAGGCAATGGCAACCCACTCCAGTACTCTTGCCTGGAAAATCCCGTGGATGGAGGAGCCTGGTAGGCTGCAGTCCATGGGGTCGAGAAGAGTCGGACACGACTGAGTGACTTCACTTTCACTTTTCACTTTCATGCATTGGAGAAGGAAATGGCAACCCACTCCAGTGTTCTTGCCTGGAGAATCCCAGGGACTGGGAGCCTGGTGGGCTGCCATCTATGGGGTTGCACAGAGTTGGACACGACTGAAGCAACTTAGCAGCAGCAGCAGGGAGATGGGGGTTGAAGGAGAGGTTCCAAGAGGTGAACAGGTGGTCTGGTAGAGGCCTGGTGGCATCAGTCCTGACATCAACTAGACAAGATCTTGACTGTGACCTGAGGCAGGTCACTCACCTTCCTGTAGCCTCAATTGTAAAGGAGGGAAGAATAATAAAAGTACCCTCATCATCACATTGTTGCAAGAATTAATTTATGATGCTGTTTATTTAATGCCATTAGTACAATGATATTTAAAGTGTCCTTTTTTATAGAGATTGTACTTTTCCCACTAGATTTATTTCTGAAAATTTTAGGTTTCTTTTTGGTATTGTGGACTTAAAAATAAAATCACAACCTAAAAGTTGAGGACTATATTTTATTCAGTGGAAATTTTTAGAGCTTCAAGCTCCGGAGACAGCATCTCAAGTAACCCTGAGAGAACTCCTCTGAGGAGGCCAGGGGAAGAGCCAGGTTATAGAGAAGTTTTGCAACAAAGGGCAGGTCTTCTGAACATCAAAAGATTATTGTTAAAGACAACCAGATATCCCAAGTTATGGAATTTAGCACTTTTCTAAGTATGGAAAGATGCAAGAGTCGAAATCATTCCTTTGATATGCACGTCACCTATTTGGGGACAGTATCCTGTTTTCACATCCCCTGCTTCCCCAGGGCTCACCATCTTAACCATCCATGGTGTTTGCGATTGCAGGTGACTGAGTTGGACCATAAAGAAAGCTGAGCACTGAAGAATCGATGCTTTTAAATGTGGTGTTGGAGAAGACTCTTGAGAGTCCCTTGGACTGCAAGGAGATCCAACCAGTCCATCCTAAAGGAAATCAATCCTGAATATTCATTGGAAGGACTGATGCTGAAGCTGAAACTCCAATACTTTGGCCACCTGATGGGAAGAACTGACTCACTGGAAAATACCCTGATGCTGGAAAATATTGAAGGTGGGAGGAGAAGGGGACAGCAGAGGATGAGATGGTTGGATGGCATCACCGATTCTATGGACATGAGTTTAAGTAAGCTCCGGAAGTTGGTGATGGACAGGGGAGCCAGGCATGCTGCAGTCCATGGGGTTGAAAAGAGTCAGACACAACTGAACCACTGAACTGACTATGATGTCCTTGTTTACTGACATGGCAGGAAATATTCCATTTCTCAGTATTATGAACTGGATACATTTTTACCATTTATGTTTTTAATTGATTAATGCTCAGCTTTTTTTTTTTTAATGTTAAATTTGTGCAGTGAGATTGTAAGCACCACAAAAGGAGAAACTTTATTAATACTCATTGCTGTGTCCAGAATTTTAGACATGTGTCTGGCATATAGCAGGTATTCATTAAATATTTCTTTAATGGCTGAACTTGACAAAATTACCAAATTCTCTTATTGAGCTCTTAGTTTCTGCAGTTGATTCTCTTGAATTTTTTTTTTTTTTGATTCTCTTGAATTTTTAATAGACAGCAAATTGTCTGCAACTTATAATGATGTTTTACTTCCAAATATTTATGCTTTTCATATGAAACACTATTGATCTGGGTAGACATCTCTGTAGTTGTCCTATATTAACTAAGACTGTTTCTAATGTTTCAATATTAAGTATGATTTTTGGCAAGGTAGGGATTTCTGACAGCAGCCTGTTATCGGATGGCAAAAGTTTCATTCTCTACCAACTTCCCTAAGGCTTGTTTTATATTTTATTTTACTTTTTTAAGTCAGGATTGAGTGTTGGTCTTCATTATCTTTGTTCCTGGTATCTATTGAGATGATCATGTTTTTTCTCCTTTTATTAATTGATTACCATTTCCTTAGTGATTAAAAGTGTAAAATATATAAACTAGATTCATGGGTGGAGAAGGCAATGGCACCCCAATCCAGTACTCTTGCCTGGAGAATCCCATGGATGGAGGAGCCTGGTGGGCTGCAGTCCATGGGGTCACGAAGAGTTGGACATGACTGAGCGACTTCACTTTCACTTTTCACTTTCATGCATTGGAGAAGGAAATGGCAACCCACTCCAGTGTTCTTGCCTGGAGAATCCCAGGGAACGGGGGAGCCTAGTGGCTTGCTGTCTATGGAGTCGCACAGAGTCGGACATGACTGAAGCGACTTAGCAGCAGCAGCAGATTCATGGGAATGTGCACACGGAATAATATGTTTTTAATGCTCTTGAAATAATACACACACACATGGTGGCCATCTAAACACATTCCTGTTACTCATCTACCTATCTACCTGCCTCTGTTGCCACACCTTCCCAGGGCCATCCACACCCTGAGCAGGAGAAGAAGCTCATCTATGCAATTATAATATAAGACATGTCCTGGGTCTTACTTAGGGGGCAGAAAGAGTGAGCGTCCATGAAGCGTCCTTCTGGGTCCTACTACCTCTCTCCGTGATCCTCAGCTGCCCTGCTCCATGGAACGGGGTGAGCAAGGACCATCGCTTGGTCTCTGGCATCTTCGTCTTCCATTCCTCTCTTCCAGGAGACTGAGGGCAGGTGGAGTTAGAACTGGGGGGCAGAGCAGTCATCTTCTGTCCTCCTTGCAACTTCCTTCTTCCGGCTTCAGGGGATGGCAAGAGTCTAGCCTCAGGAGTCTCACTGCAGCCCAGCTTTCTCGTACTGCCCTTCTCAGAAAGTAGGAAGCCTGCATTTTAGGATCCACTTGATTTCTGCCCCTTGTGCCTGTCTCTTGGGAAGAATGATGGCTGAACTCTTGGTTCCTACCTACAATATCAGGGACCTCAAAATATTTTGGAGTAAAGCTCTGAAGTGACTTTGTAGCAGGGAAGAACAGACTCTTCATTCTGGATCTCTTCTTTAACATTTGCTTCCTGTTCCTTTTGTTACTATAATCACTAGAAAGATGCTGTCTGTGGCTACAAGTGTATGTCATTACCTGCTTGCGGGGTGGGGGGGACCCTGTATCTCTGTCTGAATATTAAACTAAAGTGCCTTTGTCCTGCCTGCAAGGAAACACCCTGACCCTGCCCACCATGGATGGCTTCAGGAAAGAAGAAATTAACAGGTTCCCTTCTCAAGGCGGGCCAGACCAGGGCATGTTTTGTAAAACTGACGGCCTTTTTACTTTCTTTCCTCAGCTCCTCCTCTCTCTTTTCTATAAAAGACAGAGGTATCCAGACCCCGATAAAATGGTACTCCAGGACTGTAGTCTGCCATCTTCTCGGACACCCAGTTTTCTGAATAAAGTCGCTCTTCCTTGCCTCAACGCTTTACCTCATGGTTACTGGCCTGTTGTGCTGTGAGCAGCCTGAACTTGGACTTGGAAACAACTTTAACAATATCCTCCAAAAACTTATGTTCAAGTCTTAACCTCTGGTACCTGGGAAGGGGAACTTATTTGTAAGTAAGATCTTTGTGTGTGTGTGTGTGTGCTTAGTCATGTCCAATTCTTTGTGACCCCACGGACTTTAGCCTTCCAAGATCCTTTGTCCATGGAATTTTCCAGGCAAGAATACTGGAGTGGGTTGCCATTTCCTACTCCAGAGGATCCTTCTGACCCGAGGATTGAACCCAGGTCTCTTGTGTCTCCTGCATTGGCAGGCAGATTCTTCACCACTGCACCACCTAGGAAGCCCCAGGATCTTCATAAATGTGATTAATAAAGGATTGTGAGATGAAGTCATCCTAGGTGGTGGGCCCAAATCCAGTAACTGGTGTCATTACAAGAAAGGAAGGCACACAGAGACATAGAGGAGAAGGTCATGTGAAAATGAAGGCAGAAGTTAGATCAATGCAGCTATATGCCAAGGAACACCAGGAAGTGCTGCGAGCCACCAAAAGCTGGAAAAGGCAAGAGGGGATTCTTCCCTAGTCTTTAGTGGGAACATGGCCCTGTTGACACCTTGATCTCAGACTTCTAGTCTCTAGAAATGTGAGAGAATAAATTTCTGTCATTTACGCCACCCAATTTATAGTACTTTGTTATAATAGTCCTAGGAAATGAATGTTTCCAATGTTCATTGGAAGGACTGATGCAGAAGCTAAAACTCCAATACTTTGGCCACCTGACGGGAAGAACTGACTCACTGGAAAATACCCTGATGCCGGGAAAGATTGAAGGCAGGAGGAAAAAGGGACAACAGAGGATGAGATGGTTGGATAGCATCACTGACTCAATGGACCTGAGTTTAAGTAAGCTCCGGGAGTTGGTGGTGGACAGGGAAGCCTGGCGTGCTGCAGTCCATGGGGTCTCAAAGAGTCGGACCCAACTGAGAGACTGAACTGAACTGAACTGAACTGAGGAAATGAGTACAAGTATATCAGCTTGAATGTTTAATTTGGAGAACATTTTTTTGCTACCATAATGAGAGAGTCAATTCCTAGGCAGGTTGATAAGAAGTCCAGGGTCCCGGAGGAGGAGATAGGGGTCTGGAATTCTCAAGGAGGAAAGGACACCATTTCTTTTTTTTTTTTTCTCTACATTCCTTAGTCTTAGTCACATAACACAACCCAGTTTAAACTCTGTACTAAGGATTATATAACAATAATGTATCCTGCTTGAGGACAGTTTCTCCTTCCTGAAAACCTTCTGACTAATCCTGATATCTTAGAATGTATATTATGGGAGTGGGTCTGGTAAAATCTTTCTATTATTAAATTCTAATCCTGTTATCTTAAAGTGTAAATTATGGTAAAATTTTTACAACCTTGAAACATTCTTTTGATTTATTGTAATAACTAATTAAAAAAGCATATAATTCCCTTGCTAAAGGCTAGCGAATGGGGCATTCTCCACCCCCTTCTGTTGTCTATGTCAGAAACTTTCTCTGTCCCTTTCATACTTTAAGAAAACTCTGCTACACAAAAGCTCCTGAGTGATCAAGCCTGGTCCCTGGTCCCGAAGTTAAATCTTCTTTGGAGATCACAAATCCAACATCATTCACCATAAGCTATCAATAACATAAATAACCACAGCTTAAAACTTTCAATGCAGAAAAAAGTTATTATTTAATAATAGGAAAATTTCTGAAGCTTTTATTTTTAAATGTCTAGCTATAGGAAATAGGTTAAATGACTCACATCAATTTATTGAAATATATTCTATGGGATAATTATTAAAACTATCAAGTAATAAAATAAAATATGTATGTAACAATGTTGAGGACTACTACATCATAGAAATTTCTAGTGAGATATGCATAATTATGTCTGCATATGTACAAATATTGAGCTACCCTGGTGGCTCAGTGGTAAAGAATCTGTCTGCCAATGCACATGACACGGATTTGATCCCTAGGTGAGGAAAATCCCCTGGAGAAGGAAATGGCAATCCCCTCCAGTATCCTTGCCTGGGAAACCCCATGGACAGAAGAGATTGGTAGGCAACTGCAGTCCATGGGTCTGCACAAGAGTCAGACACAAATAGGCACCTAAATAACAACGATGTACAAAGACTAAAGGAAAACTAGAGAAATGAAAACAACTTATTTGACAGAGCAACGGATTATGTGTAATTTAAATTTTTTTCCTAAGGTTATTATAAAGATTTTTTCATAATAATTTTAATTAGAATTCTATGGATCTTTTCTTAGGAGTATTAAATAATCCTAGGACAATCATAATAAAATGCATCCAGTCTCCTGCAGTTACATGTCACTAACTAATCAACAAATTGAACAGGGAATAAAAAAGATTTTGTCACATAAAATTTTACTCTAAGATCAATATTCCCCAGGCTAGTCATATTGAAAAACATACACAAGAACATTTTCTGTACTCCTTTCCACATGGTGCTAGGGTTGCAACACCCATCCTCACCCTCAGCACACATACCCAGGCCTGAAAACATCTCCCCTCCTGGTCTACCCCAGTTTTGGAAATCCCCATGATTTCAGAGCCCTTCTGTTGAGTGAAAGCATCACATCTCTGATGGTTAAATCAAAGTGGGAACCACATTTGTACTCGTATACATTCTCATGTTTTTATGAATTCACTCAGTTAACAAAGCACTACTGGGCAGGGAATGGATGAGAAATGGTCCTTTCCTCCTGTATCTTAAAAGGATTATTGGATAAGAAGTTGTCTTTTGGGAAAGCAGAGACCAGGTTCTAAAGGTATGTTGGAGAGTACGTTTACCTGAACCGTGGATGAACAGTTGACTTGGCTCCTTCTCGTGTCAAGAGGCACATGAAGGACAAATTGAGGAGGCTTAAGAAATAAAACCCACTTAATTTTACCACAAAGCTGAAATACAAGGTATGTTCACAGAAACAGAAACACACCAACACGCTTTCAACATCTAAATCTAAAGGGTAATTTATTCTCTTAAAGTAGTTTCAAACTTTAGTCTTTTACACGTGTACACACACACACGCACGCACAATTAATATCCACTCCTCCACACTCTTTAACTATTTTAAATCAAAAAGGTTTTACTGTACTTCCAATTCTATGATCTCTCTCTAATGCAAGTTCTCTACAAAAAGACATACAAATTGGGAATCTAAACTTTTTTTTTTTCTGTCTTCTAGTAAAAAACTACTTTGAGAATTCTTAGTTGTTTCTGAATTGGTCTCATTAAAAACTTTATTGAGTACCTATTATGTGTGAGGAATGAGTCTTAAGGATGTGTGAACATTGAGTAGGGGAAGCAAATGGATGTGACATACGCCCGAATCTTGGCATATTTAGAACAGAATAAAACACAAGGCAGAGGTGAGGTCTTAGGTGGGATTGAGCATAATCACGAGGCCATGGAGAAGGCCCTGGTTCCTGGGATTAATCCTAACAGGAGGGTGCCAGGAAAGCTTCATTCAGGAAAGCTGCTTTACCTGATGGAATGGCAAAGACTGTACCCCAGACAGAGGACTTTCACAGTGTCAGGTTGCAGCCTATAGAGCCAGGCGCTATTTTCCCCATCTCAGTGCCCCAGGACATCATGTGCCAGCCTGCACAGGCCAGAGTTCATCCAGGTATCCCCAGGCTTGGTCAGAGTTTGGTGCCAGATTACCAATCCATAATACTTTCTGAAATTAGTAGAGAGCTGGGGGTCTCAAATTTCATTGTCGACAGGGTCAAAAAGGTTATGGCGATAAGTGAAGCTGATTTCATTAGACAGTGCTCGGGACTGGGGCCAACTAAAGAATGCCACCACAGTGGAATGCGGGCTCCGTGTTGCTGAGTCTGCCAATATTTCATGGTGGAATGTGGGCTCAGTGTTGCTGAGTCTTCCAATTTTTCAAGGAAAGTGAAAACAACAACAAAACCTAACAAGATTTGCATGTGACATTTTTAGCTTTTGGGAACGTTCAAGTATCAAGCAGAACATACCCGAGGACCATATTCACCTCCTGGCCCACCAGTGTACGACCTGGGAGCAGAGTGGGAATTGAAGGGAGATAAGACTGGACTGGTAATTTGGGACTACATTCAAAACAGTCTGAAATGCCTGGAGTTTTGGTTTTGTGGGTGGTTGGGAGATTCTCAGCATGTTTTTCTTACCAGGGAAGTGGCAGAGCAGTTCAGTCAGTTGAGTAGAGGAAATGGATGAAGGAACGGGAGAAATCAGAGGGTAGGAGACCCTGAGGCCCTTGATGGATCCAGGTGAAAGATGATGCATGTGGTGGCCATCGTGAGTAGGAGAGGCATTTAGGAGGCAGAATGGAAAGGGCTCAGTGAGCAGTGGAGAGAGGGAGCAGGAGGCAGTAAGGTCGACTTTGGCCTCATAGCTTGGGTAATACAGTGATAGGAACATCACTTACAAAACAAGCCATTTTCCCTCCTGCACTCATTCCAAACAGTCCACCCCATGAAAGGCCACCTGCCTCCTCCTGCTGGTTTTCTTACTTCCTCATAGAGCATTGCTATTTTTAGCACCTCTTCCCCATCACTGTGAAGCTCACCCCTTTGCTTTTTTCTTTCTTCTCTCCCCTCCTTTCAAAGCTCCATTTCCTTCAAGGAGTTGTCATTTCAACCAGCTTCTCTTCCCCGGGCCTTCCGCCTACGGGTAGCCCTCCCACCACACCTCTTCCCACAAATGAGGCTTTTAACGCTAATTACTGAGATTTTTGGATCCAGCACAGAAGCCATGCACTTAAAGAAGTGAGACCAGGTGACTGGAGCTTATTTTTAGTGGTTGCAATTTGTCAATTGTGCCATCTATTGTCACAGTGGCACCCAGAGACCAGAGCTCAACTCCAGAGCCCAATGCCTGAGGATTTGTAAACTCTGCAGTTAGTTAGTTAGCTAGCTAAGTAGCTAACAGAAGGGTTAGCCTAGTGATAAAGTCATATCCTGTGCTGTGCGGGAACCCTGCCCCTTCCAGTCCTCCCTGATGAGGATAAGAAATTATCAGGGACAGGAATGCAAATAGAGAAGAAGAAAAGGAGAGAAAGACGAGGGAACACTAGTTAGTCTGCACACAGAGCTCACTGTGTCCATCCCTTCTCTTGCATACCCCATGCTCCCATCTTCTACACTCCAGATGAGCACCTGGGGTCTCAGTGTCCACTCTGCTCTCAGAGGATGAAAGAAGACAGGGAGAAAGTGATTTCTTGTCCCTAAGATAGATTGTCCTCTCAAACCAGCTTCATGCTCAGATCTAAGAGACCCACTCCCTGAAACCAGGGGAACTGTGAAAGTATTAGTTGTTCAGTCCTGTCTGACTCTTTGCCCCTCCATGAATTATAGCCCACCAGGCTCCTCTGCCCATGGATTTCTCCAGGCAAGAACACTGGAATAGGTTGCCATTTCCTACTCCAGGGGATCTTTCCCATCCAGGGTTCGAACCCAGGTCTGCTGCATTGCAGATAGATTCTTTATCGTCTGAGCCAGAGCATTTATCCCCGTAGGCTACTGGAAAATGGAGGTTTTCAGCACTCTTTAGGGGAGCTAGAGGTTCATCCATACTTGGGAATGTTACTCAGCAATAAGAGGAAAATCTTGGTACATGGAATAGCCTGGGGGATTCTCAAATGGCTTCTGTTGGAGTGACAGAAGCCAGTCTCAAAGGGCTCTGTAGTTGTATTCCATTTATATGATAGTCTGGAAAATTCAAACTCATGGGGAGAAAATCAGGTCAGTGGTTATCAGGGAATGTTAGAAGAGGAGGCTGATGTCCAGGGAGCACAAAGAAAATGTCTGGGGTGATGCAAATGGGCCTGATGATGGTGACGGTGACAGGACTAGATACATTTTGTCAACACTCATAGAACTGTGCACCTATAAACAGCAGATTTTACTCTGTAACTCAAGAGCGCAAACCAAAAACGAAACAAAAAGGCAGAAGAGCTAGAGTCTGATGCTCTTAATTCAGGTCCAACCCCTAAAGCAAATCATCAATTTCCATGTGAACAGCACCTTGCAGCTCAACTGATGATGAACAAAGTCTCTGGAATCCCTTCCAGCTCTGCTTCTTGCCATACATGTGATTTGGGGTAACTTAACCCAACTGTAACTTACAGCACCAGATTTAATTTATTCATCCATAAAGGTATGATAATAATAACATCTGCCTTATACAATTGGTGACCTGACTAAATGAGAAAATACAGTACATGTGAAGGGGTTAACCCAGTGCCTGGGATATTATTTTGTAAGTTTAAAGTAAATGTTCTCTACCCTTGTGGCTCAGCTGATGAAGAATCTGCCTGCAATGTGGGAGACTTAGGTTCGATCCCTGGGTTGGGAAGATCCCCTGAAAAAGGGAAAGGCTACACTCCAGTATTCTGGCCTGGAGAATTCCAGTCCATGGGGTCGCAAAGAGTTGGACATGACTGAGAAACTTTCACTTTCAGTGTTACTCTTGGCTAACAGCCTCATATCCACTGATTTTATTCTTAGAGAACCTTGGAAGGCTGGGAACATGACTTTCCCCCCAGTTAAAATATTTGGGAGAATCTTCATTGAGATTTAGGGAGATGAAGTTACTTGCTGGAGGGTACATGCCTCAGCAGGGAAAGGTTAGGGTCCTGAGCTTTTTGGTCTTCAGGCTCATGGGTTTTCCATTGCATCACAGCCCTTTGCTTCAGAAGAGCATGGTTGTGTGTTCTTAGGGTCCAATATCCCACTGCTATTCGCACCAAGATAGGAGCAGAGACCTATGGGTAGACTATGCATATAAGCATGAAGAAGCCTGCAGTCCTTATCTGGGTCCCAGGAAATTTGAACTTGAGACTTGGCTTTGGTAAGACTCATTCTGAAACTCTATCTTGGGGTCTTAGTCTTCTTTTCCATTTACAGGGCAGCATCATTCCCACTCTCCATTCTGAAGGATTTACAGTAGGAATCAAATGCTCAGCCTTGAGAAGGGCTATAGTAATGCAGAAATTGTTATTACAAATCCTGTTAGAGATTTCTAAAGCTCTACTAGAAATCCAGCTAAGAGGGAAACAAACACATAAAATGTTTCTTCTCTTGATGGCATCATTCATTCTGCCATGTATTCATAGATTTCCTGCCATATACCCCAGTCTGAGATGGTGGGTACACTCACAACCTTCCAGAGGGGAAGAGACTTTCATTCTGTTCTTGTTAGTGGATCTCCCAAGATCTTAGCCTTGGAAATATCCCCTGGACCACTTCATACTGTACCATCACCTCTACTCCATCCCCACCACCCAGGCCAGAAATTGTGTTGTCTTTATCTTTGCCTCTAAAGAGCCTGGCACAGATGATTGAGTTGAACAGAGGAGGCATTTGCTCTATTTGAAACTCAACACCTGATTTTTCACAGATGGTCTACCCTCATTTCCTGACATTCAAATGCCACCATACATGTCCTCCTGACCTGTGCCCTTGGCTCCTCTCCTCCAAGCCTCTGCACCTAGCCATCCTAGCCTAGCCCTTCCCACCCTGCATCAGGGTTGTTTCTTTATGGGTTCATTTTCCTTGAAGGAATAGAAGCTCTTCCAGATTTGCGAGCATGTCTCCAGTTCATCTCTGTTTCCCAAATAATTCAAAAGTCTGGAACATGGATGTTCAGAAGAGCTCTGTTGATTGACTTGCTGGCTAAATTAGTATATAAATAAAGGTCTTCTAGGTAAGGATCCTCAGGGTCCTTTCTATGCTGTTGCCTCTTTGGTAAATTCCTTACTAATTTTCCCATTCGTGTTGTATTTGTTGTTGATAGTGATCTCATTGCTGCAGCTGAGGAAGATGATTGGTAGTTTAGTTGCTAAGTCTTGTCTGACTCTGCAATCTCATGGACTGTAGCCTACCAGGCTCCTCAGTCCATGGGATTTCCCAGGCAAGAATACTGGAGTGGGTTGCTATTTCCTTCTCCAGGTGATCTTCCTGACCTAGGAATTGAACCCAGTTTTCCTGCATTGCAGGCAGATTCTTTACCAACTGAGCTACAAGGGAATCTTGATAGTTCCTGGCTATAGGAGGTGTATTTTGGATATCCATATCCTCAGAGTGGAGGAGATGGTGGGGAGAGGAGTAGAGTAGAAAGTCAAGCCCGTGGATGTCTCTAGCCTCCATTGATGTAAATAGGCTTTGAGATTCTCCACTTTCATCCTTTTCCCCTTCTATCCACTCTCCTGCCGCAGTCCAAGAGAATTTTCCAAAATTTGATCATGTAGTTAACTTCCCAAGGTATCACCAGACATCCTGTGGCAAAGAAAGGCAAAACTTATTATGACTAGCTGTAGTAATGAAGAGCACCATCTAGAAAAAATCCTTACAGTTTCTCAGAAGAGGGATGTAAGAATACATTCACAGGGTTTGAGGGTCTGGGTTTAAGAGTATGAGGCAGTCTTTTCAAGGTGAGAAACTCACTGGGTAGGCAAAATTAGTGGTGTGACAGAGTGGGGTTGGTAGATGTAGTGAGATAGGGTCTTGAAACAGGTCTTAGTAAGTCAACTGTTGCTGGATAAGCAAGGTGTTTGTCCAAGGTAAATACTGTATTGGAACAATTGATTTACAGGAATTTCCTGAAGCAGACAGTGGACTTGTTTGTTGATTTTTTTGTTAATTATTTATTTATTCAGGCCACTCCAGGTCTCAGTTGTGGCGCCTGGGATCTTAGGTCTTCATTGCAGCATGCAGGGTCTTTAGCTGTGGTGTGTGGAATCTACTTCCCTGACCAGGGATCAAACCTGGGCCAACTGCATTGGGAGTGCAGAGTGTTAGCCATTGGACCACCAGGGAAGTCCCTGCTTATTGATCTTCTCCAAGCAACATAAATCATGTTAACACAAGTGGTCTCCATTCTTAGGCCAAATAGCTTATGTTGTAGTTAATACAAGAGGTCATAATTCTCAATGTCATCAAGCCTCTACCCTTTCTTCCAAAAAACAAAGTCCCCAAATTTCTCATTACTTTTATAATAAAGACCAAAATTTGTAAGCATGTGATAAAGTCTAGACTCTTTTGCATTGTTCCTCCTGCTCTCAGAGCTATGTGGACCTTGCTTTAGTTCCTTCAATGTGCCATGTTCCCTTGAATTTTTGCAGGCCTCTCTGCTTGAAAATACACAATATTGCATTTGATTCTTATACACACACACACTACTCTATGAAGTAGAAACTAATTATCTTCACCTTAATGATGACAAAGCTGAGGTACAGAGAGGTAAAATAAGTTTCTCACAGTCCCATGATTGACGAGTGGATGCACTGGAAATCAACCAGGTACTCTGGCTGCAGAACACACACACTCAACCATTCCACTCTCCTAAAGCCTGTATGCTCCCCAGAGATGAACTGCTATCTTCTTGGCTAATTTTGTTGTCTCCTGTCTTTGTCTTGGACTCAAGGCTGCCATTATAGAGGATGCAGTGGCAGGTGGGAAATGCTGGGTGGGGCACCGGGGTGGGCAACAGAAGTAACTTTACTATGATGTTAATGAAGTTTTAACAGTGACATTAAGGGTGGGGTGGTGGGAGTCCTCTGCTTTGGGGACAGGCAATAAAGGGGTAAACTGTGTGCAGAGAATTTAAACAGTAAAACCAACTAAAAGTGGATCTGCGTTACTCTACAACCATGCTCCAGCAAAGCTAAATGAGGTTGGTGATAAAGTAGTCCTTCTTGCTGGGCAAACTGGGCACTCTCTGAACCCCTTGGTAGACCACTAAGGATAAGCTTAAGCACCCCTTCCTTGCACAGGTCCCTTCTAAGGCCTGGGACTAAGATCTCTTGGGGGCACTTTGAGAAAGTAATATATTTAACCCACCATCAGTTAAGACTACCATCTTCTCCCACTCAATTTCACCTCTATCTTCCTTCCCTTCGTGTAGCATAGCTAGAGTGGTCCAGGGATCCAATGAAGATAAATTAACATGGGGACACACTTAGATGGTCTTGTGCTCAGTTGTGTCTGACTTTTTGTGACCCAGTGGACTGTAGCCCACCAGGCTCCTCTGTCCATGGAATTTTCCAGGCAAGAATACTGGAGTGGGTTGCCATTTCCTACTCCAGTGAATCTGCCCAATCCAGGGATCCAGCCTATGTCTCTTGTGTCTCCTGCATTGGCTGCTGCTGCTGCTGCTAAGTCGCTTCAGTCATGTCCAAATCTGTGCGACCCCAGAGACCGCAGCCCACCAGGCTCCCCTGTCCCTGGGATTCTCCAGGCAAGAACACTGAAGTGGGTTGCCATTTCCTTCTCCAATGCATGAAAGTGAAGTTGCTCAGTTGTGTCCGACTCTTAGCGACCCCATGGACTGCAGCCTACCAGGCTCCTCCATCCATGGGATTTTCCAGGCAAGAGTACTGGAGTGGGGTGTCATCGCCTACTCTTCCTGCATTGGCAGGCGGTGTCTTTACCACTGCACCGCCTGGGAATCCCTAGGTGATCTTAGTGGGATAGATTCATCTTCCACAGTCACTTCCACATGTTGTTATTGGTAGCTACTTTGCTATTAGAATAGCCTCCAGAATACTGACTCACCTAGTGTGACTTGTTTACATTATGGTAGGTTTCACAGAAATACAAATGTCCTTTGGTACCCAGCACAGGACGTCTGTAATTAATTGGGATTGAAGTGTACAGAGCCAGATGCTAGTGTGTGGAAATTTTTTCCAAATCTTTAAGCTGACTTTTGAAGAATATAAAAGCAAAATACCCACAACCAAACATGATTTTCCCCAAATTTGCTAAAAACATTTCAAAATTACAGGAAGTGACTAATAGAATTGTGAAGCCAAAAAAAAAAGTCATAACTGACAATAATAAAAATCTAATTTCTTCAACTATGATAGTGGAAGCGCTGGATTATCTTCTGGGTGTTTTGATAAAAAAAATTACAACGTGCTGTAATTAAAAATAGTAGTTATAAGAGGATTATAGAGATGTGTTAGGCAATTCATTAATACAAATATTATGTTATTGTCTGGATTTGTGCTGCTAATGTATCTGTCAGTGCAGCATAATAAAAAGAAAATATCTGGTCTTTGTCCCCTGTTCCTGTCACAGAGCTTCAAAAACCTGGAGTGCTATAAATGTCTATACAAATAAGGTGACTCGTGTGAGTCCCCAGGTAGCTTTAGGATCGGGGCTGGTCATCAGAAAAGCCAAATATGTGGTTAGAGGATCGGGACTCTCAGCAGCCCAACCTCCAGGGAAGGGGCTGGATATTGAGTCAATCTGTTGTCAGTTATTTAATCAGTCAGGCTTGTAATAAGACCGGAGTATCAACTGTGGACACCGAAGCTCAGTGGAGCTTCCCGGTTTGTGAGTGCATCAACACGAAGAGAGGACAACGTGTCCTGAGTCCGTGGGAGACGGCACAGGGGCTCTGTGTCCCTCTGAGACCTCTCCCTAAGTATATCCTTTATCATAAGCTTGTAAGTGTAGTGCTTGCCATGAGTTGTTCTAGAAAACTACTAAACATGAGGGCATGTGAGAATCCCTGATTTGTAGCCAGTGGGTCAGTAGTATGGTAGGTCCAGGGACCCAGTTTGTAGTTGTCATCTGATATTAAACTTTGGATGAAAATTAGTCTGTTAAAGGGGCTTTATGTGACGTAGTTGTAACTCTTTTACCTTAATGTATTATGGAGATAGATAATGTCTACCTGGAGAATCTAGCTTCCCCTACCTAGTATTGTGGGACAGAAAGCATATAAAATCTACCTTTCAAGAAATATTAATTGGACATGCTACATGGAAACCAGTAAGTTTCCCCAAGTCTACACAGTATAGAAGAGAAGCTGGAATGCTAGTATAACAAATTCTTTATATGGTAGCTTGTATGATGTGCAGACTGAGGCTTATGGCAAAAATCTAGGAATGTCTACATCCCAGTGACACCTGCTGGGACTCTGGACCAGAGAATTTCCATTTGAGAACAAGTTCTAGCTTGCTACTGAGCATTCATTGAAATCTCCTAGGACTGAAGGGCATAAAATCATCTTGAAACCTGAAATGACTTGATGAGGATGGAGAAATGCCGTGAGGGGGAGGCCAGTGCCCAGGAGTGCTCCACTCTAAGATGGAAACAGCTATCACAGGAGCATGCTGCCAGGGAGTGTGAGGAGATGGTTCTCACGGCAGGGAAGGGAGGCTCTCTTCCCTAAGCTGACTCTGGAACCATGTGAGGAGCTGCTCATCCTTGGCCACCAAATCCTTGGGCAGTGCCCTATGAACAGCCCTCCCTGACCAACAGAGAGTTACCTGCCGTGTGTACAGCAGTTCCTCTTTTGAAGGTGGGCAGCTTCCTGTTTGGAAGGCCTCCACACTGATAGAAAGTCAAAACGAATCAGCGTAGTGGACTGATTTGCATGCTCTTGGCCCCTATATTGGGGTCTTTACCAACTCACAGACAGGGGCCAATGGCCTAGCCATATGGTCAGACAGAGGGCAATGGAAAACTGGCCTCTTTACAGAATGCCCCTGTGGGTGCAGTCCTGTGGAAACCACTGGAGAAACTGGAGGGGTGCATTAAAGTAGAACACGTGATGCCCATCAGAAGAAGCCCTTCCAGGAAAGGAAGATGATTTGAACAATGAGTAGTAGGTTTCCTCGTGTTCTCACTTCAGGATTTCCCCTGGATCCATGAAGTGCGCGGACACTGGTGGTCTGTGTTTACCCTGTGAGGCACAAAAGATGAACAGGAACTCCCAGCCGCCAGCAAAACAAGCACAGACTCCCAGGGGAAGGCCTCCCATGTCAGTAGGGACATCCTGAGCTCTGATGCCCTGTCCTGCACTCTGCTGACAATGCCCTGTCATTCTGTCCTCAGCCCTCGTTCAAAACCCACATCTCCCTCTTCAGCAGAGCAAAGCACCGGATCCGGGCCCCAGCAGACTTCCCACACAGCCCATCTGCCTGTCACCAGACGCCACAACAAATCTGTTAGGAATCCTAGGACACCTGGCCTGTAGAAAAATGGAGACCATTTCCTGTGTTATAGCAGGAGTTGTTTGCCTGTTTGTTTGTTTGTTTTCCCTATAGGCAAACACAACAGGCCTCCTGATTGAGCTCAGTCCTCCTGGATGAGAGGATGGTGATGGGGTTGCTTTTGGCTGGGTGCTCCTTTCCCAAGTTTGGCCCGAGTCCTCAGAGATGAATTTCAGAATTCAGAGGTAGGAAAGCAAGCATTGCTTCGTTAAAACTTGGGTGCCTGTTAGATTCATTAATCATTTTGCCCTAATACTCCCTGGTAAGTCTGTTCGTTGCTATTAATCACCAGGCTCATGGGAGGGAGGGAGCTGCTGGCTGTCACTGCTTTTCTCTTAACCCCTTGTCTGCTGTCTCTGGAGCTTGTAGAAGGTGGGCTCAAGGAGTGGTCGGTGTTGGAGAGGGTGGTGGGTGCTTTGTCCTGGGGGCTTTGGATGCTGAGCTGTTCTGTCTTGGTAAGGTTGTGATCCTTCGCACCTCTGCAGCAATGTGACGGTGACCTGTCCCTGGGGGTCTGACAGGTGACAGAGGGTAGGTCTCGTTTACTAGAGCTCCCCATTATCCAGACGAGGAAACTGAGGCTCAGGAGTGGCTTGCTCAAATTCACATCTCTGGTCGGGGCTGAGTGAGGATGGGAAGTGAAGGATGTTGGGTCCAACTGCTCTGAGCTGCAGAGGGAGCCCCTGTCCCCACTGTGTTCCTCTTTCTGTCCATCAGTAGGCTGCTGGGTAGACTGGGGAGAGTGTGTGCCTTAGAGACAGACCCAAAGGAAAAGCCCAGCTCTGCCACTTTTTAGGTGACCTCTGGGCCCTTGTCTGGGTCATTTATATGATGGGGATAATAAAATGTTTCTCACAGGGTGGTAAGGGTTAAATGAGAAGCTGTGGGAAGAGCTTTGCACAATGCAAGACCCAGAAAATGGCAATTTTCTTCAACTATCCCCTCCCCTTTATGGGAGCTGTGGCCACTTTTCTCCCAAGAAAAGGGTCTGACAACTTCCTTCTGATTAAGTGAGTGGACTGTAATGTCTAATCACGCTCCTCAAGTCCCTTCCCAGCACAAAGTTCCAATACAGTGTTCACAGAATACATACATCAAGCCCCAGTGCCTTTGCACAGGGTGTGCCCTCTTCCTGGAATACTCAACCCTGGCTTGCAGTCCACCATTACCTGTCAGATTCCTACTTATTCTTCAGACCCAAGTCAGCTCTCTCCTCTGCTTTCTGATCCCCCCATGCAGAATTAGTTGTTTTCTCAGTCTGGGAAGAAAGGAGCTGATGGATACAAAGCTTGCCATCAACCAAGCCAGTACGTCTCCCGCTCGCTCTCTCAGAGACTTCTCTAGAGACTTCACTAATTAATCGCCCTGTGGGAACGTGTCTGAATTTTCCTGAATCAGTGAGAACTAATGAGGTGTCAGGGAGTGGGGCTGCACAAAGGAAGCACTTGAAAGTTTGTCCTTTTTTTTTTTTTCCAAGATCAAACTTCCCCAGACTTTGAAAACACTCAACTGTTTCCTTTTAGTGACTTAGATTCATGGACTTTTCAGCACAGGTTTACTCTGGGATTTGAATTTGAAAACACCCACGTCCCCAAAGGTTAAAAATTTCCATTTATTAATTAATTTGGTTACTGATTGGTTTATTTGATTAATACTAGTCACCCAGTCTGTGCCGGTGCTGGAGATCCCAACTGTCAGCTGGCCCAGAGACTTAGCACACAGCCTAATTACCCAGACCTGCTGCTGCTGCTAAGTTGCTTCAGTCGTGTCCGACCCTGTGCGACCCCAGAGATGGCAGCCCACCAGGCTCCCCCATCCCTGGGATTCTACAGGCAAGAACACTGGAATGGGTTGCCATTTCCTCCTCCAATGCGTGAAAGTGAAGTCACTCAGTCGTGTCCAACTCTTAGCGACCTCATGGACTGCAGCCCACCAGGGTCCTCCGTCCATGGAGTTTTCCAGGCAAGAGTACTGGAGTGGATTGCCATTGCCTTCTCCGACCCAGACCTGACCTGTGCCTTAAAAGGCAGCCCTGGGAGGGAGTCACTAGCTGCCCTATTGTCTGATGTTTTCTCCTGACTATATTCAGGATCTCATGATGTTGCGATGGTTGGAGAGAAATATCCCCCAAGTGACGTTAGTCTTTTGAAGTCAGTTGCCATGTTTCCCTCTGTGTGGTTATGCCAACTGCATACACTGTTCAGGCCCATTTGTTTCATTTAACTCTGCATTTTAGAATTTATTTTACATCTAATTTTGTCATATCTTTATGTAAAATATGTATGTGTTTCCTAAGTCAAACCTGCGAAAAACAGTATAGTCAGAGAAGTCTAGTTCCTATCCCTGGCCATCCACGTGGATCACTCTTCCTCTGTAAGGAAACGTTTTAAAATTATGGTTGATCTTTCCATTATGTTTCTGAATATGAATATGAGTATATGGGTATATATACACACACTTCTGAATGTACACTTGCTGCTTCATTTGTATTTGCGTTGTGTGTTTTCTAAATCTACCTTTCAGTGTGTGCGTGTGCTTGCATGTGCATGTGTTCACATCCTTTCGTAAATGACGGGTCACGTATTACAAGCATTTTGTCTGCCTTATACTTTTCACCTAAGAGTGCATCCTGGAGGGCCACAAGGACGTAAACAGAGGTCTCAACTTTCTCTTCACAGCTGTGCTGGCCTCCACTGCTCGCTGTGCCCGAGTTTCTCCAGCCAGCTCCCTCAAATGGGCATTTGCGGGGTTTCCAGTCCTTCGCCCTCTTCCATAGCCACCTGATTTATTATTACTTGCATTTGTATCTTTTTTCTATACCTTTCAAAATGATTATCTTGTTTCGATTCATCTCTTGTAAGTGGCATACTTTTAGCTTTGACTTTATTAATCCATCTCTGGAAAGTCTTTTTTTAACAGGTGAGTTAAAACCATTTGTATTTATTTATTGATGTGATTGATACATTTGACTTCAGTTCTGTCCTATTGTTTTACATTTCTATAAGTCATGAGTGTGTGTGTTTTTATACAGTGTATGGGTTTCCTTTATTCTATTTGTCTCTGTTACTTTCTTTCTGTCTATACATTTTTTAAAAACTTGTTAATTGGCAGATAGTTTCTTTTCAATCTTACGTTGGTTTGTCACATAACAGAGTGACTCAATCATAAGTATATATGTGTCCCCTCCCTCTTGAACCTCCCTCCCACCCCTCTAGGGTGTCACAGAGTACCGGCTGAGCTCTCTGTGTTATACAGCAGCTTCCCATTCATTATTTATTTTACACACGGTAATGAACATATTTCAATGCTACTCTCTCAATTCATCCCACCCTCTCCTTCCCCTGCTGTGTCCACAAGTTTGTTCTCTAAGTATGTGTCTCTATTCCTGGCCTTCAAATAGGTTCATAACTACCATTTTATTAGATTCCATATATATATATATGCATTAATATACGATATTTTTTCCTTTCTGACTTACTTCTCTCTGTATAACAGGCTCTGGGTTCATTCAATTCAATAGAACTGACTCGAATTCATTCCTTTTTATGGTTGACTAAAATTCCATTGTATCTTTACCCATCCCTCCATCTAAGTTGCATCCACAGTATTGTAAATAGTGCTTCGGTGAACAAAGGGGCACCTGGCTCTCCTCCAAAGGCATCCTCACCTCAGAGTTCCGCCCTCCCGAGGAGTGCTCTCCAGCTCCCTGCCGCCGTGCACTCTGGCAGACTTGTCTCCCTGTCCCAAGTATGTGGGGCCGAGGCACAGATTTTGCGGGTCTCTCTCCATTCAGGGATCAACGGCTTCACTCTCTGAAAGCCTCAAAGTCTTCCCTTCCGTCCCAACCAATTGCCCCCCAGGCGGGAACCTCGCCCTGCTTCAGCCCCCGACTCTCTGGGTACGGGGTCCAGTCTCCTTCTCCTCCTCTTTTCCCCTTTGTTCATCCTACCACTTTTGCATGGATCTATATATTCCTTCCAGAGAAGGCAATGGCACCCACTCCAGTACTCTTGCCTGGAAAATCCCATGGATGGAGGAGCCTGGTAGGCTGCAGTCCATGGGGTCGCTAAGAGTCAGACACGACTGAGCGACTTCACTTTCACTTTTCACTTTTCACTTTCATGCACTGGAGGAAATGGCAACCCACTCCAGTGTTCTTGCCTGGAGAATCCCAGGGACGGGGGAGCCTGGTGGGCTGCCGTCTATGGGGTCGCACAGAGTTGGACACCACTGAAGCAACATAGCAGTAGCAGCAGCAGCAGCATATATTCCTTCTCAGTGGTCAGGGACTCCCGCCAGTACTCAGCTGGTGTTCTGCGAGATCTGTATCTAAAGGTGTGCTCCTGGTGCATCCAGGAGTAAGATGGATGCACAGCCACCTACTCCTCCACCAGCTCGTTTCCTTCTGCTTATACGTTTTGATATTTAGCAAACTTTGAATTTTTGTTGTAATAGTTACTTTTATACCTTTATGTATGAATGTCCTTTGTTCCCTGTTCTCTTTCTCTCTCCTTTCTCTCTCTCCCTTCCTTCTCTCCTTTCCTCCCTCCCTTTCTCTTTCTTCTTGCTTCTTTCTCTCTCTTTCTCCATTTTTGTTACTATCTGTTGGGTCTCTACCATGAACTGTACTGACATTTGGTGGTAACCTCTTCTTCCCCTTTATTCTCTCTCCCCAACATGTTCTTTTATTCTCTGTGTGAGTGCTAAGCCACTTCAGTCATGTCTGACTCTTTGTGACCCCGTGGACTGTAGCCTAGCAAGTTCCTCTGTTCATGAGATTCTCCAGACAGCAATGCTGAAGTGGGTTGCTATTCAATATCTACATGGCAGAAAGTGAGCATCTCCCTTCTCCCTCCATTTCTTCATAATTTTCTCCCTTCCATCTTTAATTTAGTCCTAAGGGATTGTAGGATTGCAGAACTAAGTTTTATCCTTAGTAGTGTATAGATACAGATATACATATCTATTTACATATACTAAACGAAGATCATGGCATCTGGTCCCATCATTTCATGGGAAATAGATGGGGAAACAGTGGAAACAGTGTCAGACTTTATTTTTCTGGGCTCCAAAATCACTACAGATGGTGACTGCAGCCATGAAATTAAAAGACGCTTACTCCTTGGAAGGAAAGTTATGACCAACCTAGATAGCATATTCAAAAGCAGAGACATTACTTTGCCAACAAAGGTTTGTCTAGTCAAGGCTATGGTTTTTCCTGTGGTCATGTATGGATGTGAGAGTTGGACTGTGAAGAAGGCTGAGCGCGGAAGAATTGATGCTTTTGAACTGTAGTGTTGGAGAAGACTCTTGAGAGTCCCTTGGACTGCAAGGAGATCCAACCAGTCCATTGTGAAGGAGATCAGCCCTGGGATTTCTTTGGAAGGAATGATGCTGAAGCTGAAACTCCAGTACTTTGGCCACCTCATGAGAAGAGTTGACTCATTGGAAAAGACTCTGATGCTGGGAGGGATTGGGGGCAAGAAGAGAAGGGGACGAGAGAGGATGAGATGGTTGGATGGCATCACTGACTCGATGGACGTGAGTCTCAGTGAACTCCGGGAGTTGGTGATGGACAGGGAGGCCTGGCATGCTGCAATTCATGGGGTTGCAAAGAGTTGGACACGACTGAGTGACTGATCTGATCTGATCTGATAAGTTGTAGTATGTGTGTGTACATATATACTTTTCTAAAAACTGGTAGTTGCCTATTTGATGTTCCTCAAAGCCTGCAGCTGTGGTTCTCTAGTTATTTAGCTTCTGAAGCTGATGCCTTGGTAGGTGTTCCTGGCTTTGGAACCCCGAGTCCTGGCATGCTTGTGACAGTTTGCCTGCAGCCTTTGTACCTGAATGTCCATATTGCTGCCTAAGACATTCATGATTACCCCTCTTTTCTCTTGAGCACCTCGAACATGTTTATTCATATCTTCTGGAATGAAACAATACGTTGAAAGTCAGCAGTTTTTAATAACATAACCTCAGATGTGCTCTATTCTATTAATTAGAAGTAAGTGAACAGATCCAGCTCAAACTCAAGGAAAGGAGGCTACACAAAAGCCTGAGCACCAGGAGATGGGGATCCTTTAGGGTCAGCTGAGAAGCGGCCTTCCTACCACAGCATCCTATTAACTTAGAACCCCCAAATGAAGCAACTCTAAACAAGTTGAAGAATTCAACTGTTTCAATAATGTTGCCTCCACGTGTCTACCTAAATTTGCTTCAAATACAGAGATAATGCTTTTTTTCACCTGTTGGTACTGTTTTCCCACTCTCTGGCTTCTTATTTATTTTAGTCTTTGCATTTTTTTAACATAACTTTCTTTCACATTGGATGGATGAAACTCGTTTGCCAACAGTAGAGGAGCCATTTCATCCTGAACAGAAGGCTTCCCCTGGGTCTGTGAACACGGCAGCCAGCCATGTGACATCAGGGCTTGTTATTTATCCTCTTATTCTGTGGGTGTTTTATCCAGGGAAATTAAGAGAAGGATGTTTCAGACCCAAAGTTCCTTAACCCTTGCACTTTCACTTCCATCTTATCCTCTTAACCCCCTACGAGATCAGCAATGTGTCCTGTTTTACAGATCAGAGGTAACTTGACCAAGGCCACACACCTGGTAAAGTGGCAAATAGAACTCAAAAAGCAGATTTGGGGTGGGGGTGATGAGGGAGACTAAATCCGTCCTGATTTCCACTAAATTATTGTTTTACTTAATGCCATTGCTTGAACCGTTGCCTCTGGTAGAGTTTTTGCTAATTTGGATTTCAAAAATCATTCCCCATCCAAAAAAATTAAAATTGTAGTTTTTTTTATTTACAGTAGAGCTGACATTCATATCCTCCTTAATTATGGCTTCATGTCTCTTCAAAATGTTGTTGAGCAAGGGAGGAAAAATTGAGTGAGCCCTACCATAAAGCTTAGCTGGTGAAATGGATATCATTCCTCTAGGGTGGACCAACAGAGGGATTTAGCAGGCTAACTGAGAGCCTCCAAATATTTTAGTAGAAGGCAAAATCCAAACCACATTTATAAGAATTTTCTCTTAAAAGCTCTTTTAAGTGTGTGAGCCTCTTAAAGGAAATTTTATCTGATAATATATAATACTATATATAATAAATGTCTGGTTATTTAAAATGACCAAATGTTATCTGATTATATATGCATATATATTATTAGATAGGGCTTCCCTGGTGGCTCAGTGGTGAAAAAAAAAAAAAAAAAATCTGCCTACCAATGCTGGAGACAGAGGCTGGTTCAGTCCCTGGGTCGGGAAGAGCCCCTGGAGGAGGGCATGGCAACCCACTCCAGTATTCCTGCCTGGAGCATCCTGTGGACCGAGGAGACTGGTAAGCCACTGTCCAGGGGGGTCACAAAGAATCAGACATGACTGCATCAACTTAGCACATTATCAGATAGAATATATATAGTGTCAGATAAAATTTGATGATTTTTTAATCCTGGTTAGTGTTCTATTCTCAGGTACTTTGGATGCTGATACATTTAAAATTTTAATGGTGATTCACTTGATTTTGTTTTTTTAGAAATATTAATAATTTTCACTTACCAAGCACTTTATACAGGTACCTCTGCTAAGCAATGAGACATACATGGTCTCATTATAGCTAAAAACTCCAGCAGGTTGGTAAAATCTATTTCCTGGTTTAAATATTGAGAAGATTGAGGACTAGAGAGTTTAAGGAAGTCGGCAAAGGTTACACATTAAGTGGCATGACCAGGACTTGAATCGAGGTGTGCCTGATTCTGGGGCTGGCCCCTGACTGAGTGGCTGTGTTGACAGCCCTGAGCTGAAAGGAAAAGAGACATGAGCAGTTGGTCCAGTTAATGGTGACAAATCTCATCTAGAAAATCACTTCTCTATTGCCTCTGTTCATTAAGACGAAAGTTCCCCACTCCCATCTTTCCTCCCTTTGAAGATGAATCTAGTCTCTGTACCCATGACACTGAATTGCATCTCAGAGACAGAGTTTTGGGTGAAGTAGAAAAGAATAGCTTTATTAGTTTGCCAGACAAAGGGGGCCACTGCCAGGAGCCAGCGTGAGGAACTCCGCCTGTGGCAAAGGTCATGAGGAAGGAGGCTCAGCATATGCAAAGGTGGGATCGAGCCTCAGGAGTCCCCCTGGAAATTCTCGAGCATCTACCCCCAAAACCAGAGTCTGCCTACTTTACTGCTTTGTGCTCTCACCTACATCTCTGACTTTACGGGGGGCTGTCTCCCACCACCTCTCTCTGAAAAAGAGTTAACTTATGGCTCCAGTTAATAAAGTTCCTGCACGTGACAAGACTGTTTTAGTTCAGAACCGTGAGAGGCATGAGATGTTCTAAACTGTCTGAATACAGATTCCTTTGAGCAGTTAAAAGATTGATTAGAAATTGTATTGGTGAAGGGTTTTTCACTTGTTGGGCCAATGTTTGCTGCTAAGTTTCCATATCCCTTACCTACTGTGTCCCTGGCAGTGTATTGATTAATATAATTGGTGTATAGGAATGTAAGTAGTAGCTTTAATGTTTGTAACCTTGGACCCTTGAGTTAATTCTTTTCTTGTTATAGCCCACCACACCTTTGCCCTATAGGAATGCAACTTTATCTAATGCTTTCAGAGGGTGGCACCTGACTTTAATCACCTTTAGAGAACAATAAGTTTTCTGAAGAAAGGATCTTAAAATGTTGACAGGTCCCCTGGCCAGAAGATGATGTAAATCACCTAAACTTTTGCATATGATAAGTTTGCAGGAAGAAAGCCTGGCTTACTGCTGACTCTACCCCTTCCCCCATTGTCCTCTATGCACAACTTAAGGTATAAAAACTACTTTGGAAAATAAAGTGCGAGGCCTTGTTCACCGAAACTTGGTCTCCCCATGTCGTTCTTTCTCTCACCTTCTGGCTGAATTCCCTTCTGGGGCATGGAGGCTTGTCAAGCCTACTAACTATGCCTGGGCTTCTAAGATCTGACCGGGGAGGCCTTAGTGTCTCCTCTCCTTCGGGAGAATGGGAGGATGCCTGCGGCCTATGTAGGTGATGCAAATTCCTTATTTTGGAATCTTATTAGCTTTCCATGTAAACCAAGTTTTCAGCCTCTTTTCTCCACTGAATTTCCTCACTGAGCTATCCTTATTTAACCACTATCATTTAAATAAGCTATTGTTTCCTGATCGCTGATGCCATCCCCGCTTCGAATTCCCTGGATCCACTGGGGCTGGACCCCGGCAGGCCACAGTGGGCCCAGGCTCTCAAAGCTGTGTCCTGCCCTGGAGAGAGTAGTGAGGATTTTTATCCCAATGGTTCAAAGAGGGCGTGACCAGCTCATCAACACTCTTCTGGTGGCAAAGGTAGTGGGTGGTGGTTTAGTCACTAAGTCATGTCCAACTCCTGGGACCCTGTGGACTATAGCCTTCCAGGCTCCTCTGTCTATGGGATTCTCCAAGCAAGAAGACTGAAGTGTGTTGCCATTTCCTTCTCCAGCGGATCATCCCGACCCAAGAATCAAACCCAGGTCTCCTGCATTTGCAGGCAGATTCTTTACCAACTGAGCCACAGGGAAAGCTCCAAAAAGGGCTTTCCCTGACCGGGAATGGAACACGGTCCGGGGCAGTAGTACCAGTAGAAGTCAGCGTCACCAGGTTTCTGGACTCAACTGGTTTGAGGTCTTTATTCTTGTGAGCACCATACAGTTAACTTCTCCCACCTGGTGGGGGCTTTGGTATATGCAAAACAGCTCAAAGGTATTTTATGTATATCCCTTGAGGGGGATATACCTACCTGCCCAGGAGGTCTATAGTTACTGCTCCTCCCTTGTCTCCACCTCCTCTCCCACCCCAAAGGAACTCAGAGAAGGACATGGAGGCTGTTCAGTTCAGCTCAGTCATGTCCACCTCTTTATGACCCCATGAACTGCAGTACGCTAGGCTTCCCTGTCCATCACCAACTCCTGGAGCTTACTCAAACTCATGTCCACCAATTCGGTGATGCCATCCAACCATCTCATCCACTGTCATCCCCTTCTCCTTCCACCTTCAATATTTCCCAGCATTAGGGTCTTTTCAAATGAGTCTGTTCTTCACATCAGGTGGCCAAAGATTTGGAGTTTCAGCTTCAACATCAGTTCTTCCAATAAATATTCAGGACTGATTTCCTTTAGGATTGACTGGTTGGATCTCCTTGCAATCAAAGGGACTCTCAAGAGTCTTCTCCAACACCACAGTTCAAAAGCATCAGTTCTTTGGCACTCAGCTTTCTTTATAGTCCAAATCTCACCTTCATGCATAGCTACTGGAAAAACCATGCTTTGACTAGACAGACTTTTGTTGGCAAAGTAATGTCTCTGCTTTTTAATATGCTGTCTAGGTTAGTCATAGCTTTTCTCCCAAGGAGCAAGCATCTTTTAATGTCATGGCTGCAGTCACCATCTGCAGTGATTTTGGAGCCCAAGAAAATAAAGTCTGTCACTATTTCCATTGTTTCCCCATCTATTTGCCATGAGGTGATGGGACAAGATGCCATGATCTTAGTTTTCTGAATGTTGAGTTTTAAGCCAACTTTTTCATTCTCCTATTTCACTTTCATCAAGAGTTCTTCTGTGCTTTCTGCCATAAGGGTGGTGTCATCTGCATATCTGAGGTTACTGATATTTCTCCCACAATCTTGATTCCATCTTGTGCTTCATCCAGCCCAGCGTTTCTCATGAGGTACTCTGCATGTAAGTTAAATATGCAGGGTGACAACATACAGCCTTGACATACTCCTTTTCCTATTTGGAACCAGTCTGTTGTTCCATGTCCAGTTCTAACTGTTGCTTCCTGATCTGCATACAGATTTCTCATGAGGCAGGTCAGGTGGTCTGGTATTCCCATCTCCTTAAGAATTTTCCATAGTTTGTTTTGATCCATAGAGTCAAAGGTTTCGACATAATTAATAAAGCAGATGTTTTTCTGGAACTCTGGCTTTTTCGATGATCCAACAGATGTTGGCAATTTGATCTCTGGTTCCTCTGCCTTTTCTAAATCTAGCTTGAACATCTGGAAGTTCAAAGTTCATACACTGTTGAGCCCTGGCGTGGAGAATTTTGACCATTACTTTACTAGCATGTGAGATGAGTGTAATTGTGCAGTAGTTTGAATATTCATTGACATTGCCTTTCTTTGGGATTGAAATGAAAACTGACCTTGTCTAGTCCTGTGGCCACTGCTAAGTTTTCCAAATTTGCTGCCATATTGAGTGTAGCACTTTCATAGCATCATCTCTGAGGATTTGAAACATCTCAACTGGAATTCCATCACCTCCACTAGCTTTAGTGGAATGATGCTTCCTAGGGCCCATTTGACTTTGCATTCCAGAAGGTCTGGCTCTAGGTGAGAGATCACACCATCATGGTTATCTGGGTCATCAAGATCTTTTTTGCGTAGTTCTTCTGTGTAGTCTTTCCACTTCTTAATACCTTCTGCTTCTGTTAGGTCCATACCATTTCTGTCCTTAATTATGCCCATCTTGACATGAAATATTCCCTTGGTATCTCTAATTTTCTTGAAGAGATCTCTAGTCTTTTCCATTCTATTGTTTTTCTCTATTTCTTTGCATTGATCACAGAGGAAGGCTTTCTTATCTCTCCTTGCTATTCTTTGGAACTCTGCATTCAAACGGTATATCTTTTCTTTTCTCCTTTGCTTTTTACTTCTCTTCTTCTCACAGCTATGTGTAGGGCCTCCTCAGAGAGCCATTTTGCTTTTTTCCATTTCTTTTTCTTGGGGCTGGCTTGATCCCTGTCTCCCGTACAATGTCACAAACCTCACTCCATAGCTCATCAAGCACTCTGCTATCAGATCTAGTCCCTTAAATCTATTTCTCACTTCTACTGTATAATCATAAGGGATTTGATTTAGGTCATACCTGAATGGTCTAATGGTTGTCCCTACTTTCTTCAATTTAAGTCTGAATTTGGCAATAAGGAGCTCATGATCTGAGCCACAGGTCTTGTTTTTGCTGACTATATAGAGCTTCTCCATCTTTGGCTGCAAAGAATATAATCAATTTGATTCTGGTGTTGACCATCTGATGACATCCGTGTGTAGAGTCTTCTCTTGTGTTTTTGGAAGAAGATGTTTGCTATGACCAGTGCATTTTCTTGGCAAAACTCTATTAGCCTTTGCCCTGCTTCATTCTGTACTCTGAGGCAAAATTTGCCTCTTAGTCCAGGTGTTTCTTGACTTCCTACTTGAGTCGCTTAGTTGTGTCTGACTCTTAGTGACCCCATGGACTGCAGCCTACCAGGCTCCTCCATCCATGGGATTTTCCAGGCAAGAGTACTGGAGTGGGATGCCATTGCCTGCTCCATTTGCATTACAGTCTGCTATAATGAAAAGGACATCTTTTTTGGGTGTTAGCTCTAAAAGGTCTTGTAGGTCTTCATAGAACTGTTCAACTTCAGCTTCTTCAGCATTACTGGTTGGGGTATAGACTTGGATTACTGTGATACTGAATGGTTTGCCTTGGAAATGAACAGAGATCTTTCTGTTGTTTTTGAGATTGCATCCAAGTACTGCATTTTGGACTCTTTTGTTGACTATGATGGCTACTCCATTTCTTCTAAGGGATTCTTGCCCACAGTAGTAGATATAATAGTCGTCTAGTTAAATTCACCCATTCCAGTCCATTTTAGTTCGCTGATTCCTAAAATGTTGACATTTACTCTTACCATCTCCTGTTTGACCATTTCCAATTTGCCTTGATTCACGGACTTAACATTCCAAGTTTGTATGCAATATTGCTCTTTACAGCATCAGACCTTTCTTCCATATCCAGTCACACCTGCAACTGGGTGTTGTTTTTGCTTTGGCTCCATCTCTTCATTCTTTCTGGAGTTATTTCTCCAGTGATCTCCAGTAACATTTTGGGTACTGAATGACCTGGGGAGTTCATCTTTCAGTGTCCTATCTTTTTGCCTTTTCATACTGTTCATCGGGTTCTCAAGGAAAGAGTATTGAAATGGTTTGCCATTCCCTTCTCCAGTGAACCACATTTTGTCAGAACTCTCCACCAAGACCCATCTCTCTTGGGTGGTCCTACATGGCATAGCTCATAGTTTCATTAAGTTAGACAAGGCTGTGGTACATGTGATCAGTTTGATTAGGTTTTTGTGATTGTGATTTTCATTCTGTTGGCCCTCTGATGGAGAAGGTATGGGATAAGGTGCAGAGGTATGGGTCAGCAATGGACTGCTGCAGGGGCAGTGGCTCTACGTGCAGCAGATCTGGCTATGGCATAAGCCCTCTTGGAGGAGGTCGCCATTAACCCCACCACAGAGCCGCCAGAACTTACACAGGCCTGGGGAAACAGACTCTTGGAGGGCACAAACAAAACCTTGTGCACACCATGACCCAGGAGAAAAGAGCAGTGACCCCACAAGAGAATGACCCAAACTTGCCCGTGAGTGTCCAGGAGTCTCCGGTGGAGGGTCAGCAGTGGCCTGCTGCAAGGTTAGAGGCACTGAGTGTAGCAGTGCATGGGACCTTTTGAAGGAGGTCAACATTATCTTCATTACCTCCCCCATAGTTTGGCCTCAGGTCAAATAACAGGGAGGGAATGCAGCCCTGCCCATCAACAGAAAATTTTATTACAGATTTACTGAGCAATTATGGAGGCTGAGTTATGTCTATTTCCTATAATCAAGAAATAGGGGACACAGAAAATCTTTTGTACCCAGGAACTCCACAGAGTCCTGCTGGACTTCACCATCTGTTGCCTTCAGTCATTTTCACTTGGTCCACTCACCTCTACCTCCATGGGGTCAGTTAACCAAATATGAGCAACATTGCCTAGAGTTTAGGACAAGAATTACTAACCTTGACTCATAGTACCTGTGTGTCTTTGGGCCAACTATTTAATCTTGTTGAGCTCCAGTTTTCCTTCTCGAAAATAATGATAATAGTAACACCCATCTTATATAATTGTAGAAGATTAAATGGAATAAAATATATTTAAAAAGCATAGCACGTGGCTAGTGGTAAGTGCTTATGAATAAAAAATAGCATTAAAACAATCTGTTTATCTATCTATCTATGTAGATATGTCAGATTTGCCAAAGAAATATTACAGGAAGCAGAAATAGACTTTGCATCTCTTTAAACTATCACTGTATTCACTGATTAAAGGACAAGTAACACAAATTAATTTTATTTTCTGAGATGCAGATGCTTTATTTCAGTCCTCCACTATGATTCCGGGGAGAGTTTTGCAGTTTTGTTCCAAGTGGGGTGAAGTGGGATCAAAGGAGGACAGCCAGCACTGGGGTGTGGTTTTTGCATCTGCCCCAGTGTGTCTTCTGAGGTGGCTGCAAACACATATGAGGGCTCTAGGCAAGGATGACACCCAGCCCATCTGTGTCCCATAATAGTGTTGTCTAGAGCTGATGCCCATTCTGACTCCATGTTCTGGGTGTTAAACATCCCTGGTTCTGGGTGATCTCCATGGTTTTACAGCTTTCGCCCCTAGCTAGCACCCAGAAATTTGGCAGTGAAAGCAGAAATCTAGACCATTCTGTCATGGCAGTCCAAACACAACCTGGAAAACAATTTCCAGACACAGAGGATTTCAGAACAGAGTTAGTTTACTAAGAACAAAGAGCAAAGATAATGAGAGTGATGCAAGCACAACGGATTGACCTCCTGACATACCAGGGAGAGTCCAAGGGACACCGTTAGAACAGCTCTCCACTCAAGGGAGTGCTGATGCTTTTTGTGGATTAATAGTCAATTTTTATGCCTGGAAAATCCCATGGGTGGAGGAGCCTGGTTGGCTGCAGTCCATGGGGTCGCTAAGAGTCAGACACGACTGAGCAACTTCACTTTCACTTTTCACTTTCATGCATTGGAGAAGGAAATGGCAACCCACTCCAGTGTTCTTGCCTGGAGAATCCCAGGGATGGCAGAGCATGGTGGGCTGCCATCTATGGGGTCGCACAGAGTTGGACACGACTGAAGCGACTTAGCAGCAGCAGCAGCAGTCAATTTTTGTAGCCTCAAGACAAAAAGAACTCCTGCTGGAAGGGTGGCATTTGGTGATGGGTTAGGGTGCTATAGGGTGAGTACCAGGCTGGGCATTTTACCTAATATGGGGTCAGGAAGCTGGTCTGTAAGGATCAAGGGGTTTTGGGAAATGGTTACAGTGGAGCTGAGTCAATTCTGGAGATGATATTGGCTCTGGGCCCTGCTTCTGCGGCCTTGGTTCAAGGCCTAACACCTGTGACCTTGGTATGGGACTCCACACATTCTTCAAGTGCTGCTGTCTGGAAGGTGAGATTAGTCCTTGAGCTCTCTGCACTACTCTTTCAATTTGACCAAACCCCAGGGACATGCTCTTGAGGTAGAGTGATGCCAGGGAGGAGTATGGCTCCCGTAACTCCTACAGGCCATCAGAGCTGAAAGGGAGTCTCAAGGGGCTCTTTCATCAGGCCCTCATGCACACAGCACCCTGGGAAACCTCACTAGGGTGATCAAGTCAGTGTTTAGCTGGGGCCTCAGGAGCACACATTCCTAACAAGCGCACTGTCCAAAGACCATCAGGTGTTCCTCACACTGGTGGTATTAAACCACTTTAAGAACTACCCACCTCATGCAATGGTCTTATTTTGTAGATGAGGAAAATTTCTCATAGCCACATAGTGATGGGGATTGGATTCCTAGCTGGTAAGCTCCCTGAGGGTCAACCATGATTCTCACCAGGCTAGTGCAGGACTCTGGAGGACAGAAGGTCCCAGGACTGCTGGGCTCCAGGACTTGGGAGAGTTGATAAATGCAAAGACTGAGAGAGAAGAACAGGTAAAGAACAAACAAAGCCTCTATAGGAAGTGCCGGCTGAGCTGTAACTGAGGGGGCACTGAGGAGGCCCAAATAGTTACTGAGGGCTCACTCTGCCCTGCTTGCTGCTCCCCGTGGCCCTGAGAGTCAGCACCTATCGTTCAGTTGTGCAAAAAGGAAAATGAAGCCTGCAGAGAGAAAGTGACTTGCCCTCGAGTACAGTAAGAGTAGTCAGGGAAGCAATCAGGAAAGTGACAATGACGAACATGATGTGAAACGATGGTGGGGACATTGATGATGTGGTGGTGATAATGGTGATGATGGGGGAGGTGGTTGATAGCCATGAAGACATGATCACAACAAGGATGATCACGATGGTGACAACGATATTAGCAAGTAAAGGTAATGACTGACTTTTCCAGAGCTTGGCCCTGGGTCAGCCTCTATGTTAAGAACAAGGTAGCCACTATTTTACTGACTCTGCAGCCAGCTCTAAGAAATAGGTGTTTAGCACCAGGCATTTTTTGCTCAAAATTCAGAAAAATTTTAATAATATTAACTATACTGTCTTCTTGCCACTAGGAAAAAAAAAATCAGGGGGAGGGGGTCATCCTTATCTTGTTCTCCTTTAAAACTTTGGGAAGAAGAAACTATTGGTGGGTTGAGACTTGGAGGAGTTCTGACAACGTTAAAGGAACCCAAGTGAACAGAGGAGCGGGTAGAGATGGAGTCTGCTTGCCAGGACTATATAAATAGCAACTTGTACCCACACTGCACCTCATCTGCACATATCAAAAAGCACATTAGAAGAACATTAAAATGTCAAGTGGGTTAAATCTAAAATGTGACCTACCTTATTATCTTGTGAGGGGGGAAAAAAGCTGTCAAAAACTCAACTCTTCCCAGCTGCTTTGGGCTCTTCTGGGGAGACTCACCAAGGGCCACTCTCAAGAGAGCTGGAGCTGGCTAGGGCACTATCTTCTTTCACAGTCACATCTCTGGCCTGAGAGTTTGGGGTTGTTACTGTAGGGAGCCTTCTTGGGGTATCTGTTCTATGAAAGTCTGTGTTACTTCCAGTGGTTCCTTTCTTGAGGCTGCAGGTGGAAAACAGTTCCCTGACGGCCCCCTCCCCTCACTGCTGCCTGAAAACCACCCTTTGGGCTTATATCTGATTAAGGTTGCACCACCAAGTGCTTTGGGAAATTCTCCCTGGAGGCTTGTAAGTTACCAGTCAGAGACACTGGTGAGTCCAAACATCTCAAACAACCCCATAGCCACTCTCCCTTCTCTCTGATGGACCCCAAAATTCGGAAACACTGGGGAGAGTGTTTGGATTTAGCAGAGTCAAAAATTCTATTGAGAAGATCTGAATTCAAGAAAGTCTACAGATTGGAGAAATCATCCTAAAGAGACTTACTCAGCATACCTGGCAGAAATAGGTTCGTGGTGTGCTTTGTCCAGGGTCCATCAACAAGCCATCACCCTGAGGGGCCAGGAGAGGAAGCTGGGATGTCTGAAGACTTCAGGGCTGTGGCTTGCTGGTTTCCCCTGTGGGCGTTGTGGGGATGAGACAAGCTTCTGATTGGATTAGGGGGATGGGTGGCATGAAAGGCCAGTATCTGGTAAAGACCCAGGCGTTGTGGTGGAGTGCCACCTCCCTGTGGTCCACCCCGCTTTACAGCCCTCCTCCTCTGGCTCCACAAAAATAAGCTGTAGATGGGCTCAACTCTTCAGTCCCAGCCCAAGAAGAACCCAGAACACTGTGTCAATTGCCTTCCATTTCCAGTCAGGATGTTTCAGATGTTTTTGACTGAGTATATACCAACAAAAGACTCGATGTGATTAAGTAAACAAGGTAATCTGTCAGCTCGTGTGACTGAAAAAGTCCAGAAAATGGGCTAGCTTCAGGTGAGGCTTGATCCAGGCCTTGGAAGCAATGGGCGACAAGGATGATATAGTAGCTAACATATACTGAGTACTTTCCTCTCTGCCAGACATTCTCCTAAAACTTTTCATGTTAATGCTCAGGAAAGCACTATGAAGAAGGGATCATCACATCCTGTCTTTAAAGATGGAGGGATAGAGGCATAGAGAGGTTAAGTCATGTGTCCAAGCTCACACAGCTTACAAGCAGAAAAGCTGGACCTTGCTCATCTGGCACTAGAGCACAAAACCTTAACTTCTGCACTGGACCAAAATGGAATTTTGTGTTACCCTTGAAGAACTCATGTTTCAGCAGGAGGGGCAGGAAAAGAAGATAATGACAAAGCAGTGTGAGGCGTGTGATGCCATGTGGAGAAATACTGAGGTGAACACAGCCCTGCAAATCTATCTGACAGCTCCATCCTCCCAGCAAAGCGAATCCAAATCACCCTAGACAAGCAGCCTTTCAACCAACTGGAGAAATCCTGGTGGTACTGGCTTCAGAAGTCCCCTCTTCAGCTCTCTATTTAGGCTATATGTTAAAAGACTACATTGCTCATAATTACCTGTGTCTCCTTCAAGACAGGAAAACTTCTTGCCCACTGGGAGGTTTTGCATGTATCCCCCAAAGAGATTTCAGCAACCTCTTCTTGACATGGTAGGGAACTGGGGCATCAGCAGAGCCCTGGGTGATGAAGGCATCAAAGCAGATGCAAGGGGATCATCCCATGATGTGAGCAGGACAGAGTGGCAAGGGCAGGGCCCAGGGTCAGATCAGTGTGGGATGGGATCCCAGCTTGGCCACTTACTAGCTCTGTGACCTTGGCAAGTCAGGTCTCCTCTCTGAGCCTCCATTTTCTCATCTGAAAGGACAACACTAATACCTGCCTTTATCATGTCAGGATTAAATGCAGTCAGATGTGCGGATTCTTTTTTTTTTAATGTTTGGCTGCACCCCCAAAGCATGTGGGACTTTAGTTTTCCAGTGAGGGATTGCATTACACTCCCTGCATTGGAAGGCAGAGTCTTAACCACTGGACTCCTGGTGAAGTCCCTAGACTGTTACTTTTTTTAATGTAACAGACACTTTTTAGTCATCACCTGGTGCATATTAAATATTCAGTACATGCTAGTTCTTGCTGAAATTGTCATTTATCCCCTGAAGCATGCCATGACATAGAAACACAACAGACCCTCCTCTTTCTTGGAAATGACGTTTGAGATCACTGAGCATGTAATCTCAATCCCTGGCTCAGCAGTTGAAATCTGAAACTACTTTTGTTGTTTACTGGTCACTGTTGTGAATACAGTAGTTCTTTTTAGGGCCTGGGAGGTCAATTCACATCATGCATTTTATGAGGAAGTTTGTATGTGTCAGCTGCATTCATAAATCTAGGAACAGTCTCATGATTAACTCTGCAAGGACGTTAGGCACCTAAATAGCCAAAAAATTAAGGACAAGCACAAATGACTAGTTGGTTGTTTTAATTTGATAGTTTATTCACACAGGGAATATTGATTATCTGCTCCACGCCAGGCGCAATTCTTACTGCTGGGGCCACAATAGTAAATCAAATAGGCAGAGTCCCACGTCTCACCAAGTTTAGCTTCTCAGAACTTTTCCCTGATTCCAGAGGAGGGTGAAGGTTGGAGGGGCAAGGCCAGCAGGGAGGCTGGGTGAGAAGCTGTTTTGCTGAACACGTTAATTCCTAGTGAGATACGGTGTGATTTGAAGTAGGATGATAGAGCTGGTATGGTGGAATGAGGGTGGGGAGTTGAAGGTCAGCAAGGATAAACAGGAAGCTATCCAGAGTGACCATGGTGGGTGGATGGGGAGCTGCCCACTGATTGCCTCCCAGCACTGGAATGTCAGGGGCAATTTGGCTGACTAGCTGTGCAATGACATGCCTCCACCCCCAAGAAAGCTCTTAAAAGTTAAAATTCAATCACATTCAACAGGAAAAAATTGAAAAGTTCTACACTTGCTTCTTAGAAAATGAAGACTCACATGGAAGTTTAGTACTTAAATCCACCTCCTGTCTCTCTGATTTGTCTTGTCTGCCCTTTGGAAGCGACAGATGTCTTTCTAAAGCATAAATTTAATCAAACATCTCCATTTTTTTAAATGCCTTCTGGAAAATACCCAACCTCATTAAAGAGCTCAAAAGGTTTGTTGCTTTCTGCCTCTATTTCTAGCCCGCTCTCGCCCACCTGCTGTGTGTCTAACCAGCTCCATCATGCCCTGCTTGCAAGGGCCTTATCCCACCATGCTCCTTACTGGCAAACTCCTATCCACCTCTCAAGACCCAGCTCAAAAAACCCTCATTGCAATATGTTCTCAGATTCTTAAAAGCAGAGCAAAATATTCCCCACTTTGCATTTCCATGGAGGTTTGTGCATCTTCCAGGAGAGAGCTTCCCTGCTGTTCTGTCCTCACTATGCAGCTGCAAACAGCTTATAAGGTGCCCCAGCCCTGAGGTATGTGTGTGCAGGGGGTGCGGAGATGGTGAGAGGTGGTATCACGACCACAACAAATAGCAGGGGAAGGTGAGAAGAAGGGGCTGGATGGTTTAACCAGCGCTGAGTGCTCTGGGGCCATTGAATTGAGGCCCCAGTTCTTTCCCTCAGGAACGGTCCCATCTCCCTTGAGGAAGTGGAACAAAGTCATGAAGCAGGTTTTCAGTGTTTTAGGAAATTCTGTGCTTGGGTTACTAATGGCACTGCAACATCACAGGGTCAGGGGAGCTGTGTATTCCCATGGGGCCTGGATTCCCAAATTTTGTGATTTGATTCCTTACAATTGTATTTGACATCATGACAATGCTTCCTTCTTCCACTACTGAAACATGCCTCCTCACACACACACACACACACACACACACACACACACACACATTCATTTTCTAAATTAAAGTGAATTAAACTGATATGGAAAAGTGCCCACCCTTTGGGATAAGTGGAGATAACCCAGAGGATCACAGAGTCAAGGCCGGGAAACCAGCCGGCAGTAATGATGAAGCAAAGGAAACAGATGTCAAAGTTTCCTTTCTGCCCCCACCTTGCATCCCGCTGGTAGCCTAAGGATCCACATGCCTGGGCTTGGAGCTAGGCAGCCCTTGGTGCAAAACCCAGCTCTCTTCGGAGCCTCAGTCTTCTCATCAGTGCATTGGGAACAGTGAAGGAGTATCACCATCTGCAGGTGAGAATGGAAGAGCACAGGGAAGGCCCGTGGCCTACGGCAGGGGGTGAGGAGGAGCATGTGGAAAGAGCTCTATAAAATGGTAGCTGTTCATAGTACAGTCCCAGATCCCAGTTCTTGCAAGACTCCCACACACACTTTTCGTCCATGACTTCTTTAGAGTCATGGGATAAAGTGATGTGGGTGCCGGTCACCTGAACTTTGAGATCAGATAATTGTATTATCTGCTAGGGCTGCTTTAAGGAAGCCCCGCAGATGGGGCGGCTTAAACAACAGAAATTTATTTTCTCACAATTGCAGAGGCTGGAGGTCCAAGATCAAGCTGTCAGCAGAGTTGCTCCTCCTGGGGACCCGGGCTGGCAGACGGCCCTCTCCTGCTGCGTTCTCACCTGCCTTCCCTGTGTCCTATGCTCCTTATAAGGACACCAGCCAGACTGGACTGCCCCCCGCCCCGACCCGCCCCACCGCCAAAGACCTCATTTTAACTTCAGTTCAGTCACTCAGTTGTGTCCGACTCTTTGCGACCCCATGAACTGCAGCACTCCAGGCCTCCCTGTCCACTTAAAAGGCATTATCTCCAAATAGAATCACCTTCTGGGGTTCTGAGGGGTTGGGACTTTAACACACAAATTTAGGAAGACACAACTCATAATCCATCAGTTCAGTCGCTCAGTCATGCCCGACTCTTTGCAACGCTACAGACTGCAGCACGCCAGGCTTCCCTGTCCATCACCAGTCGTGATCCATAATCATAACTAAGTTAGCAGGGAACGACATGGCATGCTCCAGTCCTCAGGCAGAAACAAAGTGCTGGGGGAGGAGGGGCCTAAGGAAGAGATTCTTGGGCAGCACTCGACGCCTCTGTCCCCACCAGGGCCCAGCCCAGCAGTGGGTGGGCAGCGGGCTCCCGCTGGCACCGGGCCACCTTGTCGGTGTTTCCTGTTAGAGACCGAATGGCTGCAGAATCCACTCGATTCAAAGCGACGCCTTTCTGTCATGCCCCCAAAGAACGCTCGGAGCAGATGTCTGCTCCTGCAGTGAATGATAAATCAGTGTCTACAATGGAAGAGGCGGGCATCCTTGGCTCTGTCTATCTGCAAAGGCTTTCAGTCCTCAGAAGGGCTGAAAGGAGCCAAATTAGAGTTCACTTGGAAGATTCAAAAGCTGGAGATGAAACTATTTAGAGGTGTGTTTTTTTTTCTTTTTTGTCTTTTGCCTCCCCCAGCCCCCCACCTCATACCATTACTGCCATAGGCAAGACTTTTGAAGACCAATTTTCTTTTCAATAAAATTCCTTTTCTTTGAGAATATAAAGTACACATTCCAATTTGCTCAACATTCTTAGAGAACCTGTTACATACCAGGGGCTCTGCTAGGGCTTTCATTCCTGTTATGTCAGTGAATGCTCAGAACAGCCTGGAGAGAGATGCTGTGATTCTGATTTTACAGCTAAAGGGAATGGAGGATCCATGGGGGGAATCCATCTCAGTCACTCTCTTTTGCAAGTTGACTGAGCCAAGACTTGAGCCCAAGTTTGCAGAATTCTAAGTCCCTTGTGAGAGTTGAATCATAAAGAAAGCTGAGGGCTGAAGAATTGATGCTTTTGAACTGTGGTGTTGGAGAAGACTCTTGAGAGTCCCTTAGACTGCAAGGAGATCCAACCAGTCCATCCTAAACGAGATCAGTCCTGGGTGTTCATTGAAAGGACTGATGCTGAAGCTGAAACTCCAATACTTTGGCCACCTGATGTGAAGAGCTGACTCATTTGAAAAGACCCTAATGCTGGGAAAGATTGAGGGCAGGAGGAGAAGGGGACAACAGAGGATGAGATGGTTGGATGGCATCACCGACGTGATGGACATGAGTTTGAGTAAGCTCCAGGAGTTGGTGATGGACAGGGAAGCCTGGCGTGCTGCAGTCCATGGGGTCACAAGGAGTCAGACAGGACTGAGTGACTCAACTGAAACTGACTGAATTCCTTTGTGGTGGCTTAGTCCCTAAGTCGTGTCTGACTCTTGTGACCCCATGGACTATGGACGTCCAGGCTCCTCTGTCCATGGAATTCTCCAGGCAAGAACACTGGAGTGGGTTGCCATTTCCTTCTCCAGAGATCTTCCTGACCCAGGAATTGAACCTGGGTCTCCTGCACTGCAGGCAGATTCTTTACCAACTGAGCTTGGAGGGAAGCCCTCTAAGCCCCTCATTTGATGCACTTGGTTTGACTTAGTTTCTCAGCACCAGAAGTACCTGGGCACCAACCTGTTGCCTTGAGGTCAGCACATCCAGAGCACAGTCCACAGGCAGAGCTTTGAACTCACAGCTGGCTTCCATGGAGGATATGCTCTTTGCTCCCATTTCCATCCATTCACTCTGAGCATCTTCCCACATTTTCTTTCCTCCTTTGACCTCCTTGTATTCTCTCCAAACTGTAACAGCTTGATGATGTGGGCTCAAATACACCTGCTTCTCCGTAGCTCCCCTCTAAGGAATAGATTTATTCCTCAAAAGTCTCCTACAGCTTGCATATCAGCATTTCTAATTATGTTTGCCGTTGGTCCATAGCATAAAATCAGAAAGGTGTTCTGGGGAAGGGATAAAAACAAGCCAAAAAATTAAAACCATATTTCACAATGCAGAAAGCTTTGTGAAGTCACCCCTTTCTGAGAGAGGAAAGAAAGATTTAATAAAGCATGATTATTACTAGAAAAATACATTTTAAAATAGGGTAGCAGCATGGTTAGATTTGTTTCATGAAATCATCTTCCTGGCAGCCACCATCCATGGGTCATTTAAAATGTGGTGGGTTCTGTCTAAGACTTCTACATGAATTAACTAATTTGCTCTTCATCACTACTATATAAGGAGGCATTGCCATCAGCTCTATTTTACAGAGAAAGCTGAAATCCATAAAGGTTGAAAAAGTACTCAAGTTCAAGCAGGTGTAAAGTGGCAGGGACAGATTTTGAACTCAGGTGATCTGGCTCTAGAGCCCATGCGTTTAGTCATAAAGCAGAGTAATTGCTGTATTACTTTGCTGAGAAAGTTTGAGGCCTGCTGTTCCCTTGAAGGTGAGAATATAGAGAGGAAAAAGTTGCCTAAAAATGGATCTCCCTGCCACCTCCTGACCATAACTCCAAACATGCTGCTTTCTGTACAGTGATCATGAAGGAAATTCAAAAAGTGTAGGAAGAACATGGAACCAAGGGAAATGCAATTGCCCATCCCTCAAGAGTTTTACCATTTAAATCCCATGATGAACTGGGCTCATATTCACCTTAAAGATAGAGACTGTCTCAAAGATTGGGAAAGAAGATAAAAATATCCACCGCCTCAAAGTAAGAAGGAAGACTGGTAAGTTTCTAACTTGAACTTGAAAGATATAGACCAGGTAGGAGGCCAGGTAGGAGAGAGAAAGAGCCTTGAGCAGTTGACCCCCATGTCAGATTATTGTGGCGATCAGCACTCAACTTGAAACCATAATCATTTAGTCACCCAACTAAGTCCACATCTTCTGGATCCGGCTTCCATAGACTGTCCAGATTTCATAGACTGATTCTTCAACCCCGCTCTGGCACATCTTTCTGTATTATGGAGGCAGGAAAGCTCTCAACTACATTTTTCCCTTGCAGTTAGGGTTCTTTCTGTAATCCGGGTCCACCAAAAAGATTCACTGAGGCAAGTATCAGAAGAAGGAAGTAAGTATCATGGCACTGGGGAGAGCAAATCTTGGGGCAAGCTTGATGGCAGGGGAGTTAGGCTCTTTTGGGAAAGTGATGGTGGAGGGTTTGGTCAAGTCTCATTATACCTAAACAGCATCAGGTACTGCAGTGGGATTTCCTTTAGAATTATCTCACAGTATGACTGGTGCTATGGTCTGAATGTTTTTGTTCCCTCAAATTCATATATTAAAATCTTACTCTCCCCCACACCCCGCCCCCATCCTCAAATTCACATGATGGGGCCTTTGAGAGGTGATCAGGTCATGAGGGTGGAGCCCTCATGAGTAGGCTTAGTGCTCTGATAAAAGAGGTCCCACGGAGCTCCCTTCCCCGTCTTGCCATGTGAGGATTCATTGAAAATCTACAACCCAGAAGGAGGGCCTCTCTCTACCATCCTGGCAACTTGACCTCAGATTTCCAGTCTCTAGAACTCTGAGAAATAAATTCCTGTTGTTTATAAGGTATTCCTGCTGTTTTGTTATAGCAGCTTGAACTGATTAAGACAAGGAGGTCTATCCCCTAGCTACTTGTGCCCAGCTGTACAGCATCTAGATAGGCCTCCCTGCCCCTTCTAGAAATTTCAAAGTGCCAGTCTGAGTAAAGCTTGCTACTGTAACAGATAACCCTTCAAGTGTCTCAATGGCTTAATACAAGAGAAGTCTATTCATCTCTTAGACTAAAGATTGGTGAATGGTATCAATGTTGATCCCAGTTGTGATATAGTATAATGGTTTTGCAAGATGTCATTGGGGAAAACTGAGTAAAGGATACATGGGAATCTCTTTGTATGAGTCCTTCCAACTGTATGCAAATCTATAATCATAATAAAATTAAAAAATTAATTTAAAACCAGGAATGATCCTCCTTACATCACTGATCAGCGAGTAGCTTTCCTTCTAAGCAGTTATTTAGGAACCCAGGCTTGTTCCATCCTCTACATTTACCATGGTTGTCTGCACTGAGGTGATTAAGGTGAGGATCCTGGAGGTGTGCATGTGGGTGGTCCATATGGTCCAGGTCTGGGAGAGGAGCAGCTCACATACTAGTACTTAGTTACCTGGCCACACCTATCACCTGGGGGCTTTAAAGGAAGCCTGCAGGTGTGCACAAAAAACTAAACTAAATAAAGCAAGTTTGGTGGCTAGTTGGACGTGTTCTACAGTGTTCCCTGTAAACCACCTCTGCTCTGTGATAAACTCTGTTCTGCTTCAGCGGGCTAGAGTAGTGTCTGTAGTTGGCAATCAAGAACCTTTTTAGACCAGACCCTCTTCCCTGTTTACCTTGGGTCCTTCGGTGCAGAGTGATTAAAATAAGACTGCAGTGTCCAATCCCCATACCACTGTATTTCTCAGTTTGCTCCCTGAATTCTCATTCTCCTGTGAAAGACACATTGGATGGAAAAACTTGTTTTGTTTACTTCCTAAGAACTAGCCCAGGGTACTGGCAGATTCTCTTGAAAGGATATGCCTCATATAAAACCCAGGAAATAAAAGGAGTTCTGTATTTCCTCCTGTTGGCCATCTAGGAGCCTATTAATGAAGCCAAATGGCCAGAGGGGAAAAAACATGGATGCAGGGAGGTTGAGTCAGCCCCGCATGAAAGGGCACACCAAGAACTCTGCAGACACGGAAAACTCTGTCATCCTTCCTGTTCCTGGAGACTAACCACATGCACAGCTCTTTCTGGGAGTCTGGTTTTTGTTAAGATTCAAAAAATGCACAGAGCTAGAACAAATAATTTCACAATTTGTATGGAAATCAAAAAAACCCTCAAATAGCCAAAGCAATCTTGAGAAAGAAGGATGGAACTGGAGGAATCAACCTGCCTGACTTCAGGCTCTACTACAAAGCCACAGTCATCAAGACAGTATGGTACTGGCACAAAGATAGAAATATAGATCAATGGAACAAAATAGAAAGCCCAGAGATAAATCCACGCACCTATGGACACCTTATCTTTGACAAAGGAGGCAAGAATATACAATGGATTAAAGACAATCTCTTTAACAAGTGGTGCTGGGAAATCTGGTCAACCACTTGTAAAAGAATGAAACTAGAACACTTTCTAACACCATACACAAAAATAAACTCAAAATGGATTAAAGATCTAAACGTAAGACCAGAAACTATAAAACTCCTAGAGGAGAACATAGGCAAAACACTCTCTGACATACATCACAGCAGGATCCTCTATGACCCACCTCCCAGAATATTGGAAATAAAAGCAAAAATAAACAAATGGGACCCAATTAAACTTAAAAGCTTCTGCACAACAAAGGAAACTAAAAGCAAGGTGAAAAGGCAGCCTTCAGAATGGAAGAAAATAATAGCAAATGAAGCAACTGACAAACAACTAATCTCAAAAACATACAAGCAACTCCTGCAGCTCAATTCCAGAAAAATAAACAACCCAATCAAAAAATGGGCCAAAGACCTAAACAGACATTTCTCCAAAGAAGACATCCAGATGGCTAACAAACACATGAAAAGATGCTCAACATCACTCATTATCAGAGAAATGCAAATCAAAACCACAATGAGCTACCATTTCACGCCAGTCAGAATGGCTGCTATCAAAATATATACAAGCAATAAATGCTGTAGAGGGTGTGGAGAAAAGGGAACCCTCTTACTCTGTTGGTGGGAATGCAAACTAGTACAGCCACTATGGAGAACAGTGTGGAGATTCCTTAAAAAACTGGAAATAGAACTGCCTTATGATCCAGCAATCCCACTGCTGGGCATACACACCAAGGAAACCAGAATTGAAAGAGACACATGTACCCCAATGTTCATCACAGCACTGTTTACAATAGCTCAGACATGGAAGCAATCTAGATGTCCATCAGCAGACGAATGGATAAGAAAGCAGTGGTACATATACACAATGGAGTATTACTCAACCATTAAAAAGAATGCATTTGAATCAGTTCTAATGAGGTGGATGAAACTGGAGCCTATTATACAGAGTGAAGTAAGTCAGAAAGAAAAACACCAATGTAGTATACTAACGCATATATATGGAATTTATAAAGATGGTAATGATAACCCTGTATGTGAGACAGCAGGAGAAGGCAATGGCACCCCACTCCAGTACTGTTACCCGGAAAATCCCATGGACAGAGGAGCCTGGTAGGCTGCAGTCCATGGGGTCGCTAAGAGTCAGACACGACTGAGTGACTTCACTTTCACTTTCCACTTTCATGCATTGGAGAAGGAAATGGTAACCCACTCCAGTGTTCTTGCCTGGAGAATCCCATGGACGGAGAAGCCTGGTAGGCTGCAGTCCATGGGGTCACACAGAGACGGACACAACTGAAGCGACTTAGCAGCAGTAGCATCATGTGAGACAGCAAAAGAGACACTGATGTATAGAACAGTCTTTTGAACTCTGTGGGAGAGGGAGAGGGTGGGATGATTTGGGAGACTGGCATTGAAACATGTATATTATCATATATGAAATGAATCACCAGTCCAGGTTCAATGCATGATTCAAGATGCTTGGGGCTGGTGCACTGGGATGACCTGGAGGGATGGGATGGGGTGGGAGGTGGGAGGGGGGTTCAGAATGGGGAACACGTGTACACCCATGGCGGATTCATGTCAATGTATAGCAAAAGCAATACAATATTGTAAAGTAATTAGTCTCCAATTAAATTTAAAAGTTTATATTAAAAAAAAAAACTGGGATGTTCAAAAGTACTCATTAAAATTCTGGGACCAATTAAGAATTTGAAATTTCTCCACAAGCTCAGAAGCCACTCACACTTACAAAGATTTGAAGCAGAACTTGGCATTGACAAACAAGTAGGTTCTTAGCTAATGAACAAGTTGTCCAGTTCGTTCCTTTGGGTGAACACAGTGCCTGCATGCTGTGGTGTGTTTCAGTGCTCAATTGTGTCTGACTCTTTGTGACCCCACGGATTGTAGCCCACCAGGCTCCTGTGTCCATAGGGATTCTCCAGGCAAGAAGGCTGGAGTGGGTTGCCATGCCCTCTTCCAGGGGATCTTCCCGACCCAGGCATCTAACCCAAGTCTCCTGCATTACAGGTGGATCCTTTACCATCTGAGCCAAGAGAGTAGTGCCGAATTTTGTATATATTAAATCACACAATTGACTTATTGCAGCCTGCTTTTCCTTATAACTGATTTTTCTACTTGCCTCCTATTTCAACTATGATCAGACTTTACTTTTCACTCCCCCGCATATTATTTAATGATACTGCCCTAAATAGAATCCCCTATTAGCAGAAAAATAACACCATTTCTTGAAGACCTAGAGTGCATTAGCCCCCAGACAGATGCTTCTATGTGCATCATTTCATCAATCTGTAACTCAGTTCTGTGATGTAAAATGATTATTCCTATTTCTAAATAAATTTTTTATTGAAGTATAGTTTATTTACAATGTAGTAATAGTTTCAGCTGTATGGCTAAGTGAGTCAGTATTATATATATATACACACACGTATATGTCTATTCTTTTTCAGATTTTTTCCTTTATAAGTAATTACAAAATATTGAGTAGCATTCCCTGTGCTATAGAGTAGTTCCTTGAAAGTGAAAGTGTTGAGTAACTCAGTCAGGTCTGACTCTTTTCAAGCCCATGGACTGTAACTCACCAGACTCCTCTGTCCATGGAATTCTCCATGCAAGAATGCTGGAGTGAAAAAAAAAAAAAAAAGACTAGAGTGGGTTGCCATTTCCTTCTCCAGGGGATCTTCCCAACCCAGGGATCAAACCCAAGTCTCCTGCATTACAGGCAGATTCCTTATGGTCTGAACCATCAGGGAAGCCTTGAGTAGGTCCTTATTGATTATGTATTTTATATATGGTAATGTGTATGTGCTAATCCCAAACTCTTAATTTATCTGCCTCCCTCATTTTCCCCTTGGTAAACATTAAGTTTGTTTTCTATGTCTGTAGGTGTATCTGTTTTGTAGAGTTCATTGATATCTTTTTTTTTTAGATTACACATATAAGCAATGCCACATGATATTTGTCTTTCTCTGTCTGGCTTACTTCACTTAGTCTGACAATCTCTGTTATTGTTCTTTAGTCACTAAGTTGTGTCCAACACTTTAGTGACCCCATGGACTTTAGTCTGCCAGGCTCCTCTGTCCATGGATTTTCCCTGGCAAGAATACTGGAGTGGGTTACCATTTACTTCTCCAGGGAATCTTTCTAACTCAGGAATCACACCTGTGTCTCCTGCATTGGCAGGCAGATTCTTTACCACTGGGCCACCAGGGTGGCTTGATATTCTTTAGGCCCATTCATATCATGGAAAAAGGAAAAATTTCATTCTTTTTATGGCTGAGTAATATTCCACTGGGGCTACCCAGGTGGTGCTTTGGTAAAGAATAAGCCTGACAATGAAGGAGACCGAAAAGATGCAGTTTCGATCCCTGGGTTGGGAAGATCCCTGGAGTAGGAAGTGGCAACCCACTTCAGTATTCTCGCCTGGAAAATTCCATGGATGGAGCAGCCTGATAGGCTACAGTGCATGGGGTTGCAAAGAGTCAGACATGACTGAGCACAGCACACATCACAGCAATATTCCATTGTGTGTGTGTGTGTGTATATACATGTATGTATGTATGCATGCATATATGTGTATATATGTATGTGTGTATATATATGTATATATATGTCTGTATATATTTATATAAATACCACATCATCTTTATCCATTCATCTGCCAAAAGACATTTAGATTGCTTCCATGTCTTGGCTATTGTAAACAGTGCTCCTATAAACATTAGGGTGCATGTATCTTTTCTTTTTTTTTTTAATTTTTAAACAATTTATTTGAGCTTCCTATTGATGTATTCTATTTTCTTTACATCGGAGTCAGAATTTTTTAAGGGACTCTTAAAGAAAGATTTTCAAACCAGTGTCCATAGGCATTAGAGAGTTGATTTTGTAAGTTTTTAGTATGTTAACAAAAAGGCATTTTATTTGAAAGACGATTGAAAATTGCAAAGTTTAAAAACAAGTTATTAAAACAATAATTAAGACATTTTGTGGCCCAGAAACACACTGGTCTTGGTGGCACATGCTATGCTCCATTTGCAAGCTGATTCGTTTACATATGGTTAGCCAAAAAGTTTGCTTTACATTGCATCATACAGAAAAACCCAAACATACTTTTTGGCCCACTCAGTAGTTCTAGCTGATATTCTCCTTGCCAAGGAGGTCATGTGGTTTTCATTGATAGAGGAGAATGAACCCACTTTCTCTTTTTGCAGAGCCAGCATGGGACAGTGGAAAAAAATTCAGTTCTAGAGTCAGACTGCTGGGGTTAAAATCAAAGCTCTGTCTCTATCAAATTCTGTGGCCTTGGCAAGTTAGTTAACCTCTCTGTGCTGCTGTTTTATTTGTATTATTAAAACAGGGATGATAATAATGTGACCTATCCTGTGAGGTTATTATGAAGATTAAAATGAAAGAATCATGATAAGCATTTGACACATGAGATCAATATATGTAATTCTTCAAAATTTACATGTAGTCATATCCACCTTTTTCTGGTGTACAGTCCTATGAATTTTTTAAATTAATTAATTCATTTTAATTGGAGGTTAATTACTTTACACTATTGTGGTGGTTTTGCCATACATTGACATGAATCAGCCATGGGTGTACATGTGTCCCCCATCCTGAAGCCCCCTCTCACCTCCCTCCCTATCCCATCCTTCAGGGTCATCCCCATGCAACAGCCCTGAGCACCCTGCCTCATGCATCAAACCTGAACTGGCGATCTATTTCACATATGGTAATATACATGTTTCAATGCTATTCTCTCAAATCATCCCACCCTTGCCTTCTCCCACAGAGTCCAAAAGTCTGTTCTTTACATCTGTGTCTCTTTTGCTGTCTTGCACATAGGGTCGTCATTACCATCTTTCTAAATTCCATATATATGCCTTAATATACTGTATTGGTGTTTTTCTTTCTGACTTACTTCACTCTGTGTAATAGGCTCCAGTGTCATCCACCACATTAGAACTGATTCAAATGCATTCTTTTAAATGGCTGAGTAATATCCCCTTGTGTATATGTACCACAGCTTTCTTATCCATTCGTCTACCGATGGACATCTAGATTGCTTCCATGTCCTAATTAGGGTTTTCTCCATATACGTGCACAGGAGTGGGATTCCTGGCTCATATGGTAACTTAATTTTTTGTTTTTTTAAGGAACCTCCATACTGTTCTACACATTGTCTGTACTAAATTAAATTTCTATTTGGTGATAATTATAGATCTGGGTGCAGTAGGAAGAAATAATTCCAAGAAATCCTTTACTCAGTTCCCCCCATTATGCATCTTGCAAACTGTAGTACTATATCACAACCAGATTGACACTGACGCAATTCACCAATCTTTGTCAGAATGCCCTGGTTTTATTTGTACTCATTTGTATGTATGTGTGTGTTGTGTGTGTATGTGTGATGTGTGTGTGTGTGTGTGTGTATGTGTGTGGTGTGTGTGTGTATGTGTGTTTGCATCTCTGCTGCTTTATCACACATCTAGGTTCATATAGCCACCTCCATGGTCAAGATACAGAGCAACTCCCTCACCACATGAATCTTTTCTGTAGCCCTTTTATAACCCTGCCTGCTTCCTGCCTGAGCCCATCTCCTTAATTTCTGACAATCACTAATCTGTCCCGTGTTTCTATAATTTTCCATTTTCAAGAATGTTATTGTATTAGGCAGGGTTCTCCAGAGAAGCAGAACTGTGAGTGTTATTGTTTGCAAAATTACTTTACCTGAGCCCACTGGTAACTATTAACTAAAGTATTAGATCAATTGGAACCCATTGTTCTTGACTGGACCAGGATTTTCATGTGTAGCATCCTTCCTGCTTTCTCCTGGAGTTTCTCTTTTCTATCATCCTCCTGTGTGTTTAGAGTTTTTCCATCTTCTTATTTCTATATTTTCTATCGGTGCAGGAGCTATGTGGGGCAGGATTCTGTTTCCCCTTCTCAGTATAGTTGAAGAGTAATATGATAGCAAGTCCATAACGCAATTGAAAGGGGAAAAAGAAAACAGTGTTTTGTACTAGATATTCTGAAATGGTACAGTTTCCTACAGGTTATCTGTCATCCACCTGCATGCTGCTGCTGCGGGAGGCAATTCAGCAGGGTTCAGCATGCAGCCCTGCAGCCGCTGCCGTCATTCTGCAGCCTCTGAACTTGCTGAGCTGCCATTCCTTTCTGTGCTAGGCTTCCGACGGCAAAAATGATGCAATAAAAGGACCTACTGCATAGCATTGTTAGAGAGATGTAAAGCATTTAGCCCAATGCTTGGCACAGCATTCTATTAGCTCTTGCTATTTTGATACCAGAGAAGAGGAAGAAAAATGGGTGATGGAGTCAAAAAGTAGCAGTAAAGAGGAGCTTAGGGGATGCACTCTAGCAGGTCACTGAAGCAAGACCATAAGATAGCTTAGAACTGCCGAAAGGATTTTCAGAGACGTATAGAACAGACCTCAGCCTTCCCTTTGGAGAGCACTTTGTTATCCCTTCTCCTGTTCACGGCCAGCCTCTCCAGCGGGCATTGTGGGGAATTCACTGGTCAGGATTCTAAACAGAAAATGGCATGGGCTGGGAGATACCTGTGATGAGTCTGATTAACCGGAACAGATGGGGGAACCCTCAGATGGGTCTGGATGGAGCTGTTTGGTAAAGCAGTGAAGATTCAGAGCATGAACAAATGTTACAAATGGAAGAAGTGTTGCCAGGGAACAAGAGCTGCCCTGGAAAGTTCAAATCCAGTGGTGAGTTATGCCAAATAGTAGTGGAAATAAAATTATTTGCCATTAAATCAGAGCTTCTTTCATGCCAGACAGTTTTTTTAAAAGCTTTTTTAGGGATGTTTCTCATTTTACAGATGAGGCATCTGAGGCTGGTGATGATGAGGTTAGTGATGAATCTTTAGAGGTTCCAGATGGTGTGGATTTGAAACTCAAGTTCTTAATTCCTGTGGCCCTGGGGAGGGAAGAGAAGAAAGGGGGTTCTGGAGGATTCACCCCATCTCCAAGCATTTTGAGAAGGATGCTGAACATTTTACCTCTAAATTGGTTACTACAACTGGTTGGCAGGGAGGCATTCAGAAGCCATCAGTGGGGATGTTCAGGAGGCCTCAGGCTGTGTTCTTGGGCCTCTGGCTGTCCCCCAAACTGAAAAGTACTGGAGTTTGTGGGAGCTATAAAAGAAGAAACAGTAGCAGTTAAATGCAAGCATCAATAATAAGAATCATCAAGGCCAGGTCTACCATTGCTTAAATTACCCAAAGATTTGAAAGATGCTTGCTAGAAACATCACTGTCTCAGTTAAGGATGCAGGGCAAATGTTTTCAGATACACTGCTTTTGGAAACAGAACACTATTTTCTAAACACATCCACAGAGAACACTGTATATGTATGTGTGTTGGGTGTGGCAGGGATTCCTCTATATTTTTTCCGATTCCTTTCTTTTGGCACTTGGGAGGGTCACCAAGCATCCCAGGTTACTTAGCTCAGTCTGGCTTCTGCCTGTTGTCTTGGCTTAGTTATGAAGACACCCCTTTCATTCCCCCCAAATAATTCCAGTTTGGAGGATAAATTATATGCTCATCTCAGGTCACACTGAGAAGGGTAGACCCATGTTCTAGGTGAGACTCAAGTTCACTTGGACAGAAGCATGGGTCCAGGGCTGAGACCAGGGAGGGGGAAGTACTTTTTGGATGTTATTCTGTAAAATGTATGCTTGGAGCCACTGGTAGCTGCATAGAGTGGGCCTGGCCAGAGAGTGAGTGAGAGTGGGCTGGTACACAAAGATAACAGAGCTTAGAGTCAGAGACAGAGAGACAGGATGGGGGGTCGGGCAACTAAGCTCGGGGACTCGAGGACCCCTCCATCCACGTGCCACGCTGAACCTTAAAGCACCTAGTTACATGAGTCAATACATTTGCTTTTCTTTTTAGTTGTTTAAAATTGGATTTCTGCCATTTGCAACAAAGAAAAAGATATCAGCATTCTGAATGGGAGTGGGCCTCTCTCAAGTTCTTATCAAAGGTACTTTATATGATCTATGTCATCCAATTTTGGCAAACGTCATGTCAGGTATGAATCATTAACCCCCCTGCATAACTGAAAAATCCAAAATTCAGACATCAATGATTTGTTCAAGGTCAAACATAGCCGGGAACAGCCTAGCCAGGATGTGTTGGCCCTTAATGCAGGGCCTGTGACTCCTTATCACACCATGGGGACCAATTTGGCAGGCAAGAGGCCACACAGATGCTCCCGATGCCCCTCCTGGAGCTGTGAGTCCACCCCCCACTGCCCCAAATCCACACGCCTGCACCAACTCCCTCATTAATGATCTTCTCTTTTTCCCTGAAAAACGTCATGCCCGGTGTTCACCCACAAAGTGACCTGGAACATACCAATGCATACTTCTGATCTCAGTTTCCATGGGAAATTACAGAAGCCTAACACACAGGATCCTCTGAACATTGAAATGATGGGTCGGGAAATGCCTGGTGAGCTGCCAAGTATCACACCTTTTGGTTATGTGTTCATCACTCAGTTAAATCTTAGTCGTTCCTGAACCAATCCTTATTTTACTTTCCAAAACTCAAGAAAATCTTGTACACCAGGTAGACCAGCCGAGATGGTTTGCCCAGGCCCAAGGGGTTTTCCAGGATGCAAGACTTGCAGTGCTAAACATGGACAAGTCCCAGGAAAACCAGGGTGGGTGGTGACCCTGCCGTGCACTGACCTTCTTATACTGTCTTTCTTGTCACATGGTGAAAAGACTTATCTAGAATTTTCTCCACTCTCCACTTACTTGCTGTACAACCTTAGGCAAGTCCCTTCATTCATTCATTTATTTACTCAGTAAGGGCTTCCCTGGTGGTTCAGTGGTAAAGAATTTGCCTGCAATACGGCAGACCCAGTTTGATCCCTGGGTCAGGAAGGTCTCCCAAGTATTCTTGCCTGGAGAATCCCATAGACAGAATCCTGGCAGGCTATGGAGGATACGACTCAGCGACCAAACAACAAACTATTTGTTGGATGCCTACTTGGCTAAGCATTGCCTCAATTTCCTCACTTATAGACTGAAATATTAACACCTACCTTATGCAGTGAGTATAGGAAATAAGTGAAGCCGTATTTGTTTGAGGCCCATAGTAGCTATTAAGATGATGGTAGTGGAGATATCTAGTACCTATAACCTCCGCTCTTGCAAGGCACCCAGTCACCCCACCAAGCTTTTAATTGGAAAGCAGCCTTCTCTGCATCTCCTTTCAACATTGCTAGTGGCTCCTCTAAGAGTTCCTATGAGACAGTACTCCAGCTTCAGATCCTGCGGTGGGGGGGAGTCTGGCCTCAAAATCTCTGGCTTTTACAACCGCATGGCTCACACTATCACCACGAGAGGAAGAAAGGAGGCTGCACTTCTGTCTGCCCGCCCTAATTGACTGTGAAAGGTCCAGTCCAGACTTCTGTTTGGATTACGTCGCTTTATCCACCCACCAAAATGGGACGGGACAGACCCAGAAAGGCAGCGAATTCCACTTGCCAGCAAGCCATCACTTTATATGGACGTCACTCAAGCTTTTGGATTCTGAACCCAGACACACTCAAAACAGAAGCAAAGCCTATGACCATCCCAGGAAAATAAATCCACGGGGATGAGGATGCTGGTGTGACAGCTGTCCTCCACGGTGAACATCCAGAGCCTGGATGAAATGGGTTGTGTACCTTTAGAAGGGATACACGATTGGGAACATGTGTCCTCAAGTACCTGGTTTATGCATTTACAAAACCACCAGGTAAACATCAAGAACAGAAAGATGAGAGTCGCTTTCTCAACCACCAGACGGATATGGCCTGGTCAGAGCCCCATGCCTTGAATTCTCCACTCCTTCTAAATCCCCAGTAAAATTACCAAAAGAGTGCAGTAACATGGGAAATCTACGTCATAAGAAAAAGAATTCCTATTCTTAGAAGGTGAGCATCCCTTGAATCATGTCAATTGTACCTTTTGGGAGGCTGGATACCTTGATGAACAGCTCAGCTGAGGTGCGGGGAATGAGGCCCTCCTTGGTCAAGTGTTAAAGCAAGGATGGGTGACTTCTGAATCACCACCCTAGAGTATAGAACACTCTGGTTCTATACCCCAGAGTATAGAACCAACTATATAGTGCCAGCCTGTTTGAGATGCTACAGGATTTTTAGGCAAAGGCTGTTGGGAGGAAATAACTCAGACTGGCTGGGCTAGGGGGAGGACAGCAGTGGGCGAGCTCCACGCTGCTGCTGCTACAGGCTGGCACTGAAAGGGGGTGATGCTCAGGAGCAGCGATGCTGCCTATGCGCTGCCCCTGCTTCCACTCGGCACCCGCAGCTTGCAAGGGCACTGCCCTCAGAGAAGGAGCTGGCGGGAGCGCACATGCCCTCCAACTAATGGAGCCGCAGCAACAAGTCAGAAAAGACACCGTTACACTTACACTTGAGCAAGCACCTTCTTTTTTTTTTAATTAATTAATTTATTCTAATTGCAGGATAATTACTTTACAATATTGTAGTGGTTTTTGCCATACATTGACATGAATCAGCCACGGGTGTACATGTGTCCCCCATCCTGAACCCCCGTCCCAACTCCCTCCCCATCCCATCCCTCAGGGTCATCCCAGTGCACTGGTGTTGAGTGCCCTGTTTCATGCATCAAACTTGGACAGGTCATGTATTTCACATATGGTAATATACATGTTTCAATGCTATTCTCTCAAATCATCCCACCCTCGCCTTCTCCCGCAGAGCCCAAAAGTCTGTTCTTTATACCTATGTCTCTTTTGCTGTCTTGTATATAGGGTCACGTATATAGGCGCTTGAGCAAGAGCCTTCTTTTCTCTCCAAAGGCTGCATCTGCTCTGACCCCTGGATATTACTCAGCTTGAGTAACATTCATGGGAAGGAAGGACAGTAAGCACTCAGCAAAGCAAACATTCAGAAAAAAACTGACCAACATGCATTTCCATATAAAGAAAAGTACTTGATATATTGTAGCTAAATTAGAAATAACTTGACATATAAAACTCAGTTATGAAAACATGAAAGAAATGGCTATGAGCCATGACACCAACAAAAAAGGGAGCGTCTTCTCATAGCTGCTATTATCTATATGTGATGGAAAGCATGGGAAAGTGCCACAAGAGACTGCAAGAGCATGAGACAGCTCTGCTTAGAGAGCTGAGATGCCGTTTGACTTGGGTCTTGAGAGGTGCACGGGGGCAACTTGCTGAATAGCCAAGGGAGGAGAGTGTATTTCAGGCAGGCGAGAGGCGAAGAGACTTGCAAATACATCCTGTGTTCAGAATACACAGAAAATGTCATTATGAAGACTTCTGCTTGGACTTAAACACAAGTTTACTTCTGCCTTCTCCTGAAACCCCACAAAGATTTGAAAACAGACATAAACCCACAAGGATGGAGATTGGGAGAGGAGACCAGAGAAATAAAATATTGGAAGTCTGAAGATAGAAAGTCAAGAGATCACTGACCTGGCAGAAGAGAAAACTGAACTCTCCGCTAAGAGTGGAGAATACTTAAACATAACCTGAGTGACCCCACAGAACCTCAGGAGATTTGGTTCTGTCTTAGTTTCTCTCTCTTGTATTAGCAGAGCACACCTTCCAGTAAATTCCTAAAAAGAGATGCCTGGATAGGAAATATGAGATTGACAGCAAAAGATGTAGCTAGCATTTTGCATAAAAAGCAGTTCAACTGGGACCCCTGACCCATCCCATGCTTCCAGAGATGTGACTCGCCATCATCTTTGTGGAAGACTTGAGGTTTCAATTCCTGGTGGTGTTGAACCAGATAATGACTGGAGTCTGAGATTCCAGATACAGCTGACGCTAGAAGTGTCATACTGATCATGGAGATCAGATGAAAATCCACCTGCCAGACGGTGAGTCGATGCCTCCTCCACCAGCCACCTTTTCCATCTTGGGGCTAAGAATAGTTTCATCCGGGCTTCTCTACCAATTCCAAGTAAGAAATAGGATTAATTTGCAGGAAACAGGCTAATCTAAGAAAAAAGGCCTACAGAAAACTACAGTTGTGGGGAGCTGCTCCCTGATGAATTAATTTGACCAAATCACCCCACAGTGAAAACCACCATTCAGCTAGTCAACCAGTCCTGTCCATGAGCTCTGAATCTTCTTTCTTTGCCTCATTCTGTAATGCCAGTGGACTGCCAAGTACCACCAGATATTTGAGCCATTCAAGAGAAAAACCAAACCAACTGACTAACCAATCCAACAAGCAACCAACCAGAAATCCACTAGGAGTGAAAGTAGAAGGAAATATTTTTTTTAAAAGCAAAAGATATACTCAAAAGGCAAAAATAAGAGAGATGGGACATGTATGAAACAGAAAAGGCTAGAAAATAAAAATGCTCAGAGAATAGAAAGGCTTCTTAGAAGTTAAAAATGTGACAGAAGAAACTAAAATTCATGAGAAAGTTTAGGAAGATCAAGTAAAAATCATTGCTTAGAATAGAGAACAGGAAGGAAAAAAATGGAAAAAAAAATAAGAAGACTTAATAGAAAGGTGTAAATCCTACTGTATAGCACAGGGAACTATATTCAATATCCTGTGGCCAGCCTACTGGAAAAGAGTATGAAAAAATATAGAGATGTATAACTGAATCACAATGTGATTAACACAACAGTGTAAATCAGCTATATTTAAATAAAAAAATTTTTCTAAAAATTACAGAATCAGTTTGGGAGCTCAATATTCATAAAAACAGGAGTTTCAGAGTAAAGGAAATTAAAAACAAAGAGCATAATTTACCATAGAAATGACATAAGAAAGTTTCCTAAGACTGAATTCCAAGGGGCCCACTAAGTATACAGGATAAAAATGAAAAAAAAAAAAAAAGGACAAATCACCTCATTAAGAAAATTTAACAGTACCAGGAAAAATTAAAGTCTTTAAATCAGTGGGTGGGATGAGTGAAATATACAGGTTATTTGCAGAGAGTCAGAATGGCATTGGATTCTCAAGAACAATAGGAAAATTGGAACCACATTCTCAAAGCTGCAGGAATATGGCGTTCACTCTGGAATCCTATACCCATCCAATAATTAAACATGCTTCCCTTTTCAGGAATTAACTGGAAGATGTGCTCTGCTAAAGTAAGAGAGAAAATCCGAGACAGAAGAAAATGTGGGATGCAGAACCAGAAAAAAAAGGAAAGGAATACCCAGGAGGGGGAGAACAGAGAACCGAGGGAGCAGCCGTGCAGCCAGTCCAGGTGGGAGTGGAGAAGTTGCCTCCTAGAGAAACGTCACCACGAAAAGATGATGCCAATAAAATCCCTGATGCATGTATTGAGAGGAGATTGGCACCTTTGTCAGAGAGTTCTAGGATGAATTAATGACAGGCATTATAAAAAACTGAACACATCAAAAAGAGAGACCATTCCAGATATATCAAATAGTTATAAAAGAAAGAAAATACTGTCATACAAGACTCAGCTGTGAATAGCAATATATATGAGCATAAATGTGTATTTAGAGGGTGTACTTGTGGCTCAGATGGTAAAGAATCTACCTGCAATGCTGGAGACCCACATAGAATACTCACTCTAACTAAACATTCTGGCACAACCTCACTGGGGAGATGGGTGGGGAGAAGGCATATGTTGGAGTGGAGGATGTAGAAGAGATCTAAATCTGAATTATCTTCCATAGGAAGAAGTCCATGGATGGTCTAAAAGTGGGACCCCAGGAAACACTGCTGCTGCTGCTAAGTCGCTTCAGTCGTGTCCGACTCTATGCGACCCCATAGACGGCAGCCCACCAGGCTCCTCCGTCCCTGGGATTCTCCAGGCAAGAACACTGGAGTGGGTTACCATTTTCTTCTCCAAAGCATGAAAGTGAAAAGTGAAAGTGAAGTCACTCAGTCGTGTCCAACTCTCAGCGACCCCATGGACTGCAGCCCACCAGGCTCCCCCATCCATGGGATTTTCCAGGCAAGAGTACTGGAGTGGGTTGCCATTGCCTTCTCTGCTGCTGCTAAGTCACTTCAGTCGTGTCCGACTCTGTGCGACCCCATAGACAGCAGCCCACCAGGCTCCCCCATCCCTGGGATTTTCCAGGCAAGAGTACTGGAGTGGGGTGCCATCACCTTCTACTAGAACACAAAGGGAAATGCCAGAAGGAACACCTCACACTGGTGAACCAGCTTTCCCCTGGGAAGCGGAAAATGTCACATTTTTATACATTAAGTCTTGTGGTGCTATTTGATTGTTAAACTATGCACAAATTGTAACCTTGATGGAAGCCAAATTTATTTTAACTTTATTGAGGTCTACTACACCAAAGGCTGTGCATGTGTCATGCACACATCTTTCGAAATGGGGACCTAGGCAATTGGTCTGGCATGGCTGAACTTAAGGTCAAGGTGAGTGGAGTGAGGTTCTAGAAACAAGTAAATGGTTCTGCTGTTGACTTTGGAAATCTGCTTCAGTCCCATTGCTGGGCTGCCATGATTGCTTCAGAGATTCCAGATGATAAAGGTGAAATGGGGTTGAACAGTTGGAATGGATGGGAAGGAGCACACTCAGGGTGCATTCATTAACGGTGACTTCTCCTGCTTTAATCAATTATAGAAGACACCCAGGACTGCTGTTGGAAAAAATGCAAATACTACAAAACATATGTGAGTGTCCCCCTGCCCTGGATAGACACCAGCCTCCTCAGGTAGCACATAGTCAACAATTTGGTTACCATCTTTTTCTATGATCACATAGTTATCATTTTTTTCTTTTCTTTCTTCCTCCTTTCCTTTCTTCTGTCCTTTCTTCTTTCCTTCCTTTCTTTCCCTCCCTCCCACCCTCCCTCTCTTCCTTCCTTCCTGCCTTCCTTTCTTTTTCTCCATTCAGAAGCTTTTATTTAGAATACATAGATTCTATACTCCCAATTTGGAGAAGGCAATGGCATCCCACTCTTGCCTGGAAAATCCCATGGACGGAGGAGCCTGGTAGGCTGCAGTCCATGGGGTCGCTGAGAGTTGGACATGACTGAGCGACTTCACTTTCACTTTTCACTTTCATGCATCGGAGAAAGAAATGGCAACCCACTCCAGTGTTCTTGCCTGGAGAATCCCAGGGACGGAGGAGCCTGGTGGGCTGCCGTCTATGGGGTGGCACAGAGTTGGACATGACTGAAGTGACTTAGCAGCAGCAGCAGCAGCAGCAGCAGCAGCATACTCCCAATTATCCTATTACACGAAGTAAAGATGTAGAAATTCAAAACAAAGGTGTAAAAATGAGAACAGTGAGATGAAGAGATGTTTGTAAAGCTAGTTCTGCCCTGAACTTTTCTGACCCACTCTCTGCAGAGCAGGACTAGGGACCAGGGAACAGGCCACGCTAGTTTCATGTGGCAGAATTCAGATTCTGTGTCAGCAGTAGAGATGAAGTGGCACAGATCCTCCTCCTTGATCCTGGGGTTGGCACTCAAAGCGGGAGAACAGTTTCCATGGAGACCGGGACACTAGAGATGTTCTCTGAAATTACTCCTTGGGGCTCACTGACAAATAGAAACATTCGTGGGCCTAAATATAGCTGCTTTCAGGACGATTCATCAAGCCCAGGACTTGGCTGGAATGCGGCTTTGGAACAAATGCACTGAGTGTGACCTGCTGATGTTTTCAATATTTCACAATGTTTACATTGCCATCAGAGGAAGGATCTCGTGAAAATATAGCAATGCGGGGGTTGTGTGGTTTTGTCCTCCTGGGTGTGTCGCCATCAAAGTCCTGCCTGGGGATGGCAGGGCTCAACTAAGATGCTTTCTTGGTCAGAAAGACCCTTCACTGTAGAGACAGATTTTTTTTTTCTAATTTTATTTTATTTTTAAACTTTACATAATTGTATTAGTTTTGCCAAATATCAAAATGAATCCGCCACAGGTATACATGTGTTCCCCATCCCGAGGACTTAATCAGAAAATGTTCTCTTCTGATGTAGAGACAGATTATTGCCTGTGATTAGGAAAAAGCTAAGAGCATCCCTTTTCTTCCTCCTCCAGGATTCCTGGGACTGTAAATTCTTGTCTGCTTAATTACCCCGAATACTCTGCTCCATCCCAGCTCCTAGCCCCAAAGTTGCCCCTGCAAACTTGCACTGTATCACGACACTAATTCACAGCACACTCAGCTCCCTGCCGACTACCAGGATGCACCTTCCCAAATTCATTCATTCAATAATTCACCACATGACTACTGAGTTCTAGGCAGAAGGCAGACAGATGCAGAAGGTGATAGCAGAGGTCACAAGGAGCTTCCAGGCCAGCGGGAGAGATGGATGACAAACAATCAGCCCACCAATAGGGAATTTTAGATCATAATAAATATTACAGACAGAATAAGGCGGTGTCATAATGAGAGGATGATGTGGGGGAAACACCAGCCAGGAGGTCAGAGGAGGCCCTTTTGAAGTTTTGACCTTGGAAGGGAGACCGGAAGGAGACCGGAAGGACACATAGATCAACGGGAAAAGCTTTTCAGCAAGACGGAACTGCAACTACAAAGACTCAAAGCTACGACCATGCTCAGTAGCTTTATAAGGAGCCCAGAGTGAGCTGAGGTCAGAGAGCCAGGTGCAGATCAGATCATCAAGGGTCTCACATGTTAGGCTAACAATTTGGATAATATTGCTCAGAAGGAAGGGGAGCAATCACCTTCTACCCCCACAGCCAAGAATCTGTCTGAGTATCTGCATGAAAGGTTTTCCTAAGCACTGTGTTTTTACCATCTACATACTGCACCTTTTGTAAAAGAATAGAATTCCCTCTTCTTTTTGGCTTCTAGGAAGCTCCTCTTAGTTCTTTAGCTTTTTCTGTCCCATTGCACTCTAAGGCTTTTTGAAAGTTATCTTGGAGGGAGACGTACAGATGGTTAAACACAAGTCTGATCCCCCTCCGTAACATGACTGACACCTTCCTCCAGGCCTATGGCAACAAGTCTAAAAAGCATTTGTCTTCAGAGTTCAAAAGAAGTGGGCTGCATCACAACATTCACAGGGCCTTGGCACTTTTACCTTGGTGGGTCCCCTCCTTCATAAAAAGAAAGTTAAACCTGACACTTGATGATACTTGATGACTTTGTATGGGTATAAAGACAAATATGTTAGTATCCTGTACTAAAAAAAATTTTCTTTGACCCACAAGTTCATTTTTCTCCCTGTCTGACTAAGGCATGCAAACATTTTTGTGGGCTCTACTGTGTCTAAGGGATAAGCTGGCCTTGCATGGTGGTGAAGATGGCTAATGACATGGGACAGAGACTGAAAACGACCCTCCAGCTTAGAAACTCCCCACTATCGAGTGAGGAGAAGCTATTTTTGAGTTCCTGAAGAGGGCGTTTGCTGTGCTGGGTGGGGCGGCAGCATGGAGGCAGCACTGGGGTGGGAGTCAAGGGGGCCCAGGTTAGTCTTACCTTCTCCACCAGGCCTGGGCTAGTTGGAAGTTACTGGCCCTTGGAGGACTTCAGCCGGGCCCGATCTTTTGAATGTGTGTCCTGGAGAGACTGCGGCCATGCAAACAGCTGGTTAGCACTGGCCAGGGTCTCTGAGAAGCAGCTCTCAACTCCTGGCAGAGGGTGTTCTTCACAGCTCTCTTTCCCACCGTCATGAAAGCATTCTCGAAATACAGGTAAGTTTTTTCAAGGTTTTATAGCTCTCATGTAATAGCCTATAATATTTATGTATAGTAAGAGTCCTCATATGCGGAAAGGTTAAAAAAAATCTGTTTCAACAATGTTTACATGCTATTATTTCATTATGATCCTTTAAAACATAATAAGACCCTGGGAAAGTGCTTTGGGAAGCGGCCACCTTCTCTTGCAACAGAGTAGTCTTCCATTAGAGGTGGGTGGAGTTGCCAGATTTAACAAGTGGAAAATACAGGACACCTGGTTAAATTTGAGTTTTCAATAAACCATGAACCATGTTCTAGAGTAAGTATGTCCCATGCTGGGCTTTGCAGGTGGCGCTAGTGGTAAAGAACCCATATGCTAATGCAGGAGATGTAAGAGACTTGGGTTTGATCCCTGGGTCGGGAAGATCCCCTGGAGGAGGGCATGGCAATACACTCCATCATTCTTGCCTGGGGAATCCCATGGATAGAGGAGCCTGGCAGGCCACAGTGAGTTGCAAAGAGTTGGACACGACTGAAGCAACTTAGCACACATGCATACACGCGTCTCATGCAATATTTGTAATATCTGGCAACCCTCTTTGGGCCCAAAGGAGATTTGTGAGTGAAGGTCAAAAGGATCTGGTCATGGATGTGGAAGGGGTGAGTCTCAGGGTACCTACACAGGACAAGTTTAATGAAGGAAAATAAAGAGTTGGATGAGCTAATATTTGTAAAGTCAACTTCTGAATAGCATATAGTTAAACCAATGATTTCTAAACTTATCACACCCAGGGGACTCTTACTAAATTTTTCTCTATTGATAGCCCATGGCTGTCTTAATGTCAGCCCTTTGATTGGCACCCAGCTCTATAACTTTCTCAACTTCCTATCAGAGTTTCTGACTGGCACGATCAGCCACTGATGATAAAGGCATTTTTGGCAGGGCCGCCCTAAATTGGTATGAATCTAGTCAGACACAGATTGAGGTGGCCTCTGTGGACTCACTGTTCCCACTGGGACATTCTCAAAGCCTGAGGCTAGCTCTAGGACCTTGAGGGACCACTGAGGACCCCAGTTTCATAGTAGTGATTTGGGTCATTAATCATGTAGAGCACCTAACATATCAGATTGGCCAAAATGTTTGTGTGGGGTTTTCTGTCAGATGGTAGGGGAAAGCCTGAACAAAATTTTTGGCTAACCAAATACTATAAATTATATTACCCACCTCCATGTGTTGGAATCATTTCCTCCCTACCTTTGAGTGACAAATTAATAAAGCCAAACTTGCTTTCTCGTGGCTCAACAGAACTGGCCAATTCTCTGTCCTCACCTTGGAATGCCCTGTCAAAGCAGACGTGATATGCTCAGGTTCGTGAGCAAGGGGACAGACTGGCGCTTAGACAAATGTGCAGGCAGAGTCAGAAGCCCTGTTAATTAAATAACCATTATAACCAAGAAATAAGAATTTATTAGAGAAAAATCTAGTGTCAGCATAAACAGCTTTAAACAGCAAAATAATCTTACTGCCAATTTAATTGCCTGTGTAATTAGAGTTAATTGCAGAGTAGTGGTTTGGTTAACATAATAAAATGTTCCCTTTAAAAAAATAGTGATTAGGTGGTTAGCCAGAGCAGTTTTTTAGTTTAGATTTTAGGGGATGGTGATTTTAGGCCTTGTTGTAGTGGTTTGTCATGTGGAATTTGGCAGCAGACAGACATCACTAGTTGGGTGACGTGGGGCAAGTCCTTGTATCCTTGAGTCCTGCTCTTTTCAGGAGCAACAACTGTAACGAAATCACTCTTCCGCAAAGGTTTTTATTTTCTGGAAGTTAAATGAAGCCTTTGGGCAAAGTGCCTACTCTGTGCCTGGTGCATAGAAGAGAGTGTGTAAATGGGGGCCATGACAAAGATTCCTTTTGTTGATGTTCTCACCTTATACCTCAGGCTTCCCGGTCTAACTTTCCCACCGTGGTGGAGAGCAACGACACAGACAGATGACTGAAACCGTGTTGGCATTGTAACTTGCCCTCTGCCATCTCTTTTTCTTCTGCTTCTTCTTCTGGGTAAATAAGGCATTCTGGGGTGGCTGTTTCTGTCACTGTTATGTCTGGGCAGTCCCCTCAGTCATTAGGAGTCTTTCCATTGTAGTCTTTCATTGGATATTCCCAGAAGACAGGGTGCCAACCATGGAACCACGTAGGGACGTCAAGCAGAAGAATTTCCTGCAGAGCTAAAGAGCTGAAAGAGGAAGCTGAGACTCCCCCATCACCTGAGATTCAGCCAAGGGGCACCAGCTGGCAGGTCGATATAGAAGGCATTCGGTGTCCTCTGAGTCAGCAAGATAACCATTAGCGGACATCACATTTATTCCCTTCTCCTCAGTCTCCGTAAAGGAGAGGGAGAAAATGTGAGAGACACGCTTGACATCTCCCCTCCCGCTTCCTCACTCCTCCCCTGATTGGTGACTTTGGGATGTTGATCAATGCCTTGAAGTCAAAGACCATCAGGAATACACCTGTAGTTAACCAACTGGGGTTTGTTAGTCATGAAGCAAGGTAGAGTACAAACGGGATACACAGGGCATCTCAGTAAGAGAATGTTAGAAAGGACTTATTAAAGGATTTGGGCTTGTGTTAGGTGATCTGGGGGGAGAACTTAAGAAAGTGGGATTTTACTCTGAATTGGATGTTTCATGGAAGCAGGGATTATTAAATGACTGGGTATTTCAATAAGTCTTATCTCTTGGGAGGGCAGACCAGAGAGAAGCTGACGGTGTCATTGGTAAAGAAGCAACAGCCACATAAGAACAAGGAGAGGAGGAGGTTTGGGACTGTGAGGTCTGGACAATGTTCATGTAATTGTCCTTGTTCAGACATGGTTACAGAGGGGTCTTGTTTTTGTTTTGATCGTCATCGTGGTCACAGAGTGGCCTTGTCTGATGGTGATGTTCTGAGAAATGGTTTTCTCACTGGACAGAAAAACACTGAGGCCCAGCTCTGGGCTCATGGCCAGACCCCAGATGTCAGAGGCTGTTCTTGTCCAGGGAGAAAAAGCTGACCAAGTTCTGGGTTCTATATTTGAAGCTACCCTCTTCCAGAAAGGGTCTGCTCTAAATTACTCACCACTGTGCGGTGAGTTCCCAGCCCTGCATCTGCCATTATGAGCTGCGTGACCTGGGGCAAGTTCCTTCCTCCAGAGAAACCTCTGTATTTTCACCTGTATGATGGAGACAGCCCCAAACTCCCACACTTCTGAGGAAGGTGAGACTGGAAAAGTCAGGGGAAATCCTGGTTAGGAGCTACAGAAGTGTAAATGCCATCAGCATTTTGTTTTAATCCTGTGCGGCTCAGCTAGTCTCACTCTGGTTCTTAAAAGGATACCAAAATTGCTTTCCATTAAAGCAGCAATCAGATCAATTGCTAGAAAGACATCTTAGCCCTCTTGTTCCTCAATAAGATTTTCAACTTATCCCTCTAACGAGTGTCTTATGCAAATGAGCACAAAAATTCATTTCGTGAGCAAACCAGTGTGGTCCGTTTGTCTAGGGAGTGCAGTGCAGCTGGACAGGGTCTTGGAGAGGCCAGCAGAGGCCATCACGGTGGGTGTGGCCAGACTGTAGTGAGGCTCACCCACTATTCCCAAGAGCATGGCCTTGGCCCTGTTGAAAGTTAGACAAGCAGGGCAATCGGTACCTGGCTCTGGGCACTATTAAGGATGCAGTAACAGCCCTGTCTCATGTGCTGTGTGACGGTTTGGTTTTAATTGTGGTAAAATATATGTTAACATAAAAATTGCCATCATAACTATTTTCAAGGGTGTATGGTTCACTAACATTGCTGTCCACTCAATCTCCAGAGAAATTGGAACCCTTGTACACTGCCAATAGAAATGTAACTAAAGCTCTATACTCATTAAACAATAACTCCCCATCTCACGCTCCCCTAGTCCCTGGCAACAAATGTACTTTCTGTCTCTATGATTTTGACTATTTCAAAGCGGAATCCACAAAAGTAGAATCATAGTGTTTATCTTTCTGTCATTGGCTTAATTCACTCAGTATAATGTTCTCAAAGTCCATCCATGTTGAAGCATATGACAGCGTTTCATATGCTGTGATATGGAAGGCTGAATAATATTTCATTGAATGTATATCTCACATTTTGTTTATCCATTCATCTATGAATACACACCTGCGTTGTTTCCAACATTTGGCCATTGTAAATAATGCTGTTGTGAACATAGGTTTATGAATATCTCTTTGAGTCTCTTCTTTCAATTCTTTTGAGTGAATACCCAAAAGGAGAATTGCAAGATCACATAGTAATTCTATTTTTAATTATTTGAAGAGCCACCATACTGTTTTCACAATACCAGCACCATTTTACATTCCCTTCAGTGGTACACAAAGATTTCAATTTCTCCACATTCTAGCATGGGAGTTTTGAGTGTCCCTAAGGCTTCCCTGGTGGCTCAGAAGTTAAAGCGTCTGCCTGGAATGAGGGAGACCCGGGTTCGACCCCTGGGTCAAGAAGATCCCCTGGAGAAGGAAATGGCAACCCACTCCAGTACTCTTGCCTGGAGAATCCCATGGAGGGAGGAGCCTGGTAGGCTGCAGTCCATGGGGTCGCAAAGAGTCCGACACGACTGAGCAACTTCACTTCACTTCAAGGCCTAGATAGCATATTAAAAAGCAGAAACATTACTTTGCCAACAAACGTCCATCTAGTCAAGGCTATGGTTTTTCTAGTGGTCATGTATGGATGTGAGAGTTGGACTGTGAAGAAAGCTGAACACCAAAGAACTGATGCTTTTGAACAGTGGTGTTGGAGAAGACTCTTAAGAGTCCCTTGGACTGCAAGGAGATCCAACCAGTCCATCCTAAAGGAGACCAGTCCTGTTCATTGGAAGGACTGATGTTGAAGCTGAAACTCCAGTACTTTGGCCACCTCATGTGAAGAGTTGACTCATTGGAAAAGACCCTGATGCTGGGAGGGATTGGGGGCAGGAGGAGAAGGGGACGACAGAGGATGAGATGGCTGGATGGCATCACCGACTCGATGGACATGAGTCTGAGTGAACTCCGGGAGTTGGTGATGGACAGGGAGGCCTGGCGTGCTGTGATTCATGGAGTTGCAAAGAGTCAGACATGTCTGAGTGACTGAATTGAACTGAACTGAGGGCCTACAAGACAGAGAGAAGAGATTGAAAGGGAACATCAATGAGTAATCTCTGAACAAAACCAAGTGTCAAAACATTTGCTCCTAAGAAGTGAACAGACCAAATGGAATGGGAGCTCTTTGATGGAAAGATCATATTTTATTTATCTTTGTATTCCCAGGACAGAACCCAGTTAGTGGCTCTCAATAAATGTTGAATGATTGAATTGAATGAGCGAAACTGTTTGTGCATTAGGTAGTAAAAAGTGTGGTCCATTTTCTTGGCTTACTTCAGAAGAGATATTATTCTAAAGGACTGTCAGCATTCAAGGGAGGCTCCTACGACTACATTCTGTGGGGCTTTTCTTCGTAACTAGCACAGAGTCAAGCAAATTGCAGCTGCCCACAGATGTTGGTAGAATGAATGCATCCAATTGTAACATTTTAAATGCAGGGCTTCTGTGAATCTCACTGCAAAAACAGATACATCCGTCTAGGTTCTGGGAACCCTGGAAGCTGCCCCCAGCCTACCTTTAACTTGTAGCCAGCTGGAAACCCCTCTCCACTCTATGGTTTGGTAGATGCTTCCTTAGAGTATACACCTTCTTCCTTTTCTTCTCTGCCTTGACTTTTTCCAGATATCTGAAAATTTCTGGTGGTGGCAGCATTTGGTGGGGCAGAGGGGACCCACTTTTAACAGACACATCTGACCCAATCCTGGCATGGCAGGAAGGGAAAAACCCAGGGATGCCCACTCCCCTGCATTCCTCCCCCATCCTCCTATCCCAGAGAGCTCTCCCCAGATTTATAGACAGGCTCCAAGCATTCACAGAAGGTCTGATCTCAGTTCTTCCCAATTTTCCCATATGGCCCCTCATATGGGATCCTCTTGAGCTTTGATTCTTTATGACAAGAAGCCTATTAATTGTGTTGCAGACAGAAGGGAAAGCATTGGAATGGCAGGAAAGGTCTAGCATCTGTCTCCATGGCTGCCCTCACGCTCGCGCGTGCATACACACACACACACACACGTGCACACACACACACACACGTGCACACACACACACACACACATCTTATATGATCCCCTACCAAACCTGTTGGAGCCCCTGTAACAGAAAATCGTCACGGGTCTCAGCATACTCTACCTCAGGCAGATGCAATCCCTGGTTCCTCCTGGGGCACAGCTCCTTTGCAGGATTTCCATCCCCACCCACTTCATACATCCCTCCTTTCTCACAGAAAGGGACCAGGTCTAAGTGGTGGGGGGTCTTTCCATCAGGATAGTCACTCCAAAGGATAGTCTGGGCTCGGCTCAAGCCTTGGGCCTTTGATGGCCCCTCTCCAAACCCCACCTCTGTCCATTAAGCAGAACAAGTTTCTCACCTACTTTTTCTCCTCAAAGCTGTTACGTCAGAATCCTGTGGTTATTTCTCACTGGCATAGTTCCCCTAAAACTCAGTCAGACAATAAAAGTCTATCATTGACTGAATTGTTTCATCTGGAGGCAAATAAATTTACATGTTGAAACCCTAACCCCCAGGGTAGCTGTATTTGTAGTAAGTGTTAAGGTTTAGTTCAGTTCAGTCGCTTATTCATGCCTGACTCTTTGCGAGCCCATGGACTGCAGCACGCCAGGCTTCCCTGCCCATCACCAGATCCCGGAGCTTGCTCAAACTCATGTCCATCGAGTCAATGATACCATCCAAACATCTCATCCTCTGTCGGCCCCTTCTCCTCCTGCCCTCAATCTTTCCCAGCATCAGGGTCTTGTCCAAGGAGTCAGTTCTTCACATCAGGCGGCCAAAATACTAGAGTTTCAGCTTCAGCATCAATCCTTCCAATGAATATTCAGGACTGATTTCCTTTAGGAAAGGCTAAAGTTAAGGTTAAGGTGTTAAGGTTAACTGAGATCATGAGAGCAGATCTCCAGTCTGATAGCCTTAGATTCTTTATAGAAAAGACACCAGAGGACCCATGTGTTCTCTTCTCCCTTACACTCCTCTCTCTTTCTGCCATGTGAGGACACAGCAATAAGGCAGAATCTATATTCCAAGAACAGACCCCTGTCTGGAAACTAAATTGGCCAACACCTTGACCTTGAACTTCTAGCCTCCAGAACTGTGAGAAATAAATTTGTTAAGGAAGCCCCTCTGTGGTATTTTGTTACGGCAGCCCAAGGGAAGTAGTAAAAAAACACCCTGCTTCACAAAAGAAGGGGAGAGGGCCTCCAGGTCAGCACCTACACAAGTCCTTGTCCTTTCCAGGCTACTCACTTGTCAAGGTCATCATAGCTGCACCATGCTCCCCATTCTCACCTCCTGTCTGAGGCCAGAGCCAGTGCATGCAGGAATTTGTGTAGTTTAGAAAAAGGCAGTCCTTCTAGTCAGATACAGCACGCCCCACCTCCCACAATGGACATCTTTGAAAGAAAAAGGTGCTTTGTTGCAGACAGAACTCTGTGCTAGGACACACAGCTTGGAGAATCGAACATGGCCTGGATTTTAATCCTATCACCTCCTTGGTCAGTGCCTAAAGGATGCATTTGTATATGGGAGCCTGAATTCTCCTGAGTCTAATTACACCTACATTCTTTTTAAAATTTTGATTTTATATTGGAGCATATTTGATTAGCAGTGTTATCAGTTTCAAGCATATAGCAAAGTGATTCATTTATACATATACACATATCTGTTTTTTTCAAACTCATTTCCCATTTAGGTTATTACAGAATATTGAGCAGAGTTCTCTGCTTATACAGCAGGTCCTTGCTGATTACTTTAAATACAGCAGTATACACAGGTCAATCGTAAACTCCCAATCTACCCCTCCCCTCCTCCCACCCTGGTCTACCTTCTGTAGGCCACTGTTTCGTCAGCTATCAGTGTCTTTCTCCTGTTCTTCCCCGTGCATTCTGTAATAACCTAAATGGGGAATGAGTTTGAAAAAGAACAGATATGTGTATATGTATAAATGAATCACTTTGCTATATGGTTGAAACTGATAACATTGTTAACCAAATATGCTCCAATATAAAATCAAATTTTTTTCAGATTATTGATACACTTGGGTTTAACGTCATCTTGCTATTTATTTTCTATCTGTCCCTTCTGTGTTTTGTTCCTCTGTTCCATCACTCATGCCTTTAAAGGGGTTAATCAAATATTTTTAAAAGTTTATTTCCTGTTGTCCTTATCACTTCATAATATTTAACTGGATGCCCAATGAAGTATAGTATGTATCTTTGACTTCTCACAGTATAATTAAAGTTAACATACCATTTCAATAAAATGTAAGAATCTTCAGCTGTATGATTTACCACCCCCAGGCCTTGTGCGATCATTGTATATTTTTTCCTCATACATTGTAAACCCTATAATAACATTAATATTATTATTTTTCGCTCAAACTGTTAATAGTCTTTTAAGAAATTAAGAAAAGGAAAAGACCTAGTGTTTTAGGCGGCTCATCCATATATTTACCACTTCTGATGCTCTTCATTCCTCTCTGAGATCTTAGTTTATATCTCATGTCAGTTCCCTTCATTCTGGAAGATTTCCTTTAGCATCTCCTATAGTGAAGTTCTACTGGAGATAAGTTTTTTTAGAGTTTGTTTGCTTTTAAATGTCATTATTTTACCTTCCTTTTGAAGGATATTTTAATCAGGTATAGTATTCTGGGTTAACTTACTTTTTCTTTCAGCATTTTGAAGATGCTATCCAGTCGTCCTCTGAGGGCTTCTGACAGAAGTCAGTCATTATCCATTTGCTGTTCTCCTATTTATAATGTGTCTTTTCCCCTCTGGGTGCTTTTTAAAATTTTCTCTTTCGTTTTTAGTAGTTTGATAATATGTGTGTAGGTGTGCTTTATCTATTTTTATGTGTCTTCAGTTTTGCTGAGATTTTTGGATCTTTAGGTTCATGTTTTCCTCAAATGTGGGAATTGATGAACTGGGAATCTTCTTGGAATATTTCTTCTACCCACTGTCTCTTTCTCCTGTCCTCTGGAGCTCCAAGGACCCATATGTCAGGCCACTTGGTATTGTTCTATAAGTCACTGAGGTTTGTTTAAGTCAATTAGCAACAACAAAAAGTTTTTTAACCATTGTACTCTCATCCTTGTCTGCTTACTGCAAAAGAAAGGACACGTGTCTTTTCTACTCACTTTTGTTGAGCCAAGTGACATGGCGAGTGACCAACTCAAGGAAGTAGGGAGGTATAATCCTATCTTAGGAGAAGGAAATGGCAACCCACTCTAGTATTCTTGCCTGGAGAATCCCATGGATAGAGGAGCCTGGTGAGCTGCAGTTCATGGGGTCGCAAAGAGTCGGACACGACTGAGCGATTTCACTCACTCACTCACTTTAATCCTATCTTATGGCCTAAAGGTGGGAAATCGGTGTCTCTTTGTACTGACTGGTTTTTCTCCTTGACTCTTAGTCACATTTCCCTGTGCCTTCTATTTTTGGACATTGGGGTTAACACATTATAGGGAGACTGGATAATTTTTTTTTCATCTTTGAAGGATGTGGGTTTTGCTTTGGTATGCAGTTAAAGTGCTAGCATACTCTAATGGTCCTTTATTGACTTTATTCTTTGGCTTTGTCTAGAGTCCCAAGATATGGCCCTTACATTAGGACCTTATAAAGCATGTCCTTTCTGAGCATCTCTGCCGAAAGTGAGGGCTGATCCTGAAGCCTTGTGGAATCCTGCTTACGCACAAGTCACCCAGGCCTTGGCCAGGGGATCACACATGCAGATTTGGGGGCCCTCCCTCTGCCCGTTTCCCTCCCCTCTGGCAGCCTGGCCAGCAAATCCCAGTCACTTCAGTGGCATGAAACTCTGGTCTCTGCCACCTCAGGTCAGTGAGGCTGTCCTGCTCTTCTGATTCCACATAGCCTGCACGGTGGCCCAGAAAGTGATCACAGGCAAAAAGCCCAGGCGAACGAGGGGATTTACTCTGCATGACTTCCTTTTCTCGAGGTTTAGTGTCTTGGACTGAATGTTCATTACAACATTCCTGTTGTAATGTCTGAAAACAGTCACTTCGTATGCTTCGTACTTCATGTTTGTTAGCGGCAGGAAGCATCTGTTACTCTGTCACGCCCACAAATGGGAGTTTCCTCCTTACCCTTCTTGATGTCTTACCATGTCAGTCACTAAAGTTGTCAGTCTGTAGTGCTGTTTACTGGTATTTCTGGTTTCCCACCTTTAGAGAAAAAGATAAGATTATGCCTTCTGATCCCCTTAAGTTGGTCACTGGCCATGACACCTGTCTTGGTGAAACAAAAGTGATTATAAAAGACCGTGTCCTTTCTGGATGGAAGCTTTTAAAAACCAGTGTGCATTTTACCATATTGCTGTCCCTACTACATGACTGGTTATATGCCAGATGGTGAAAACTCCATTAGCTTCTAAATGAAGATGAAGCTACCATATGATCCAGAGATTTCACTTCTAGGTATTTATCTAAAGAAAATGAAAACACTACTTTGAAAATGTACATGTATCCCAGTGTTCATGGCAGCACTCTTTACAATATCCAAGTTACGGAAGCAACCTAAGTGTCCATAAGTGTCCCTTGACAGATGGAGAAAGAAGATTGATAAATAAATGAATATTATTCAGCCATAAAAAAGAATGAAATCTTGCCTTTTGCAGCAATATGGATGGATCTGGGGGGGGGGTGCTATGCTACGTGAAATAAGTCAGACAGAGAAAAACGAACACTGTATGGTTTCACTTATATGTGGAATCTAAAAACGCAAAACAAATAAACAGAATGAAAAAGAAATCGATTCACAGATACAGAGAACGAAGTGGTGGTTGCCAGAGGGGAGGAAGGTTAGGGGATGGATGAAATAGGTGAAGGAGATTAAGAGGTACAAACATCCAGCTATAAATAAACAATTCATGGAGATGTAACATACAAAATATACACAGAGAGAATATAGTCAATGATGTTGTAACAACTGCATGGTAATGGATGGCAACTGGTCTTATTATGGTGATTATTTTATAATGTGTAAAAATATTGAATCACTATGTCCTTCACCTGAAATTAATATCCATTCAGTTCAGTTCAGTCACTCAGTCATGTCCAAATCTTTGTGACTACGTGGACTTCAGCATACCAAGCTTCCCTGTCCATCATCAACTCCTGGAGCTTGCCCAAACTCATGTCCATCGGGTTGGTGATGCCACCCAACCATCTCATCCTCTGTCATGCCCTTCTCCTCCTGTCTTCAATCTTTCCCATCATCAATCAGGGTCCTTTCCAATGAGTCAGTACTTCACATCAGGTGGCCAAAGTATTGGACCTTCAGCTTCAGCAACAGTCCTTCCAATGAATATTCAGGACTGATTTCCTTTAGGATTGACTAGTTTGATCTCCTTGCACCAAGGAGAGTCCAAGGCACTCTCAAGAGTTTTCTCCAATAGTACAGTTCAAAAGCATCAGTTCTTCAGCACTCAGACTTCTTTATGGTCCAACTCTAACATCCATACATGACTACCAGAAAAACCATAGCTTTGACTAGATGGACCTTTGTTGACAAAGTAATGTCTCTACTTTTTAATATGCTGTCTAGGTTGGTCATAGCTTTTCTTCCAAGGAGCAAGCATCTTTTAATTTCATGGCTGCAGTCACCATCTGCAGTGATTTTGGAGCCTCCCCCCAAAATAAAGTCTATCACTGTTTCCATTGTTTCTTGATCTATTTGCCATGAAGTGATGGGACCAGATGCCATGACCTTCGTTTTTTGAATGTTGAGTTTTAAGCCAGCTTCTTCACTCTCCTCTTTTACTTTCATCAAGAGGCTCTGTAGTTCCTTTTCGCTTTCTTCCGTAAGTGTGGTGTCAATCCTCATATCTGAGGTTATTGATATTTCTTCCGACCATCTTGATTCCAGCTTGTGCTTCATCCAGCCGGACGTTTCTCATGATGTACTCTGCATATAAGTGGAATAAGAAGGGTGATATATACAGTCTTGATGTACTCCTTCCCCAATTTTGAACTAGTCCATTGTTCCATATCCAGTTCTAACTGTTGCTTCTTGACCTGCATACAGATTTCTCAGGAGGCAGGTCAGGTGGTCTGGTATTTTCATCTCTTTAAGTATTTTCCACAGTTTGTTGTGATCCACACAGTCAAAGGCTTTGGCATAGTCAATAAAGCAGAAAGAGATGTTTTTCTGGAACTCTCTTGCTTTTTCGATGATCCAATGGATGTTGGCAATTTGATCTCTGGTTCCTTGGCCTTTTCTAAATCCAGCTTGAGCATCCGGAAGTTCTTGGTTCATGTATTGTTAAAGTCTGGCTTGAAGAATTTTGAGCAATACTTTCCTAGCGTGTGAGATGAGTATAATTGTGTGGTAGTTTGAACATTCTTTGGCATTGGCTTTCTTTGGGATTGGAATGAAAACTGACCTTTTCCAGTCCTGTGGCCACTGCTGAGTTTTCCAAATTTGCTGGCATAGTGAGTGCAGCACTTTCACAGCATCATCTTTCAGGATTTGAAATAGCTCAACTGGAATTCCATCACTGTCACTAGCTTTGTTCATAGTGATGCTTCCTAAGGCTCACTTGACTTCAGACTCTAGGATGTCTGGCTCTAGGCAAGTGATTACACCATCATGATTATATGGGTTGTGAAGATCTTTTTTGTATAGTTATTCTGTGTATTCTTGCCACTTCTTCTTCCCCCCATCCCCCAGCCTTAGGTGATTTTTTTAAATTTTTTTTTTAACCTTACAATATTGTATTGGTTTTCCATATATCAAAATGAATCCACCACAGGTACACATATGTTTCCCATCCTGAACCCTCCTCCCTCCTCCGTCCCCATACCATCCCTCTGGGTTGTCCCAGTGCACCAGCCCCAAGCATTCAGTATCGTGCATCGAACCTGGACTGGCGACTCATTTCATATATGATATTATACATGTTTCAATGCCATTCTCCCAAACCATCCCACCCTCTCCCTCTCCCACAGAGTCCAAAAGACTGTTCTATACATCAGTGTCTCTTTTGCTGTCTCGTATATAGGGTTATTGTACCATCTTTCTAAATTCCATATATATACATTAGTATACTGTATGGGTGTTTTACTTTCTGGCTTACTTCACTCTGTATAATAGGCTCCAGTTTCATCCACCTCATTAGAACTGATTCAAATGTATTCTTTTTAATGGCTGAGTAATACTCCATTGTGTATATGTACCACAGCTTTCTTATCCATTCATCTGCTGATGGACATCTAGGTTGCTTCCATGTCCTGGCTATTATAAACAGTGCTGTGATGAACATTGGGGTACACGTGTCTCTTTCAATTCTGATTTCCTCAGTGTGTATGCCCAGCAGTGGGATTGCTGGGTCATAAGGCAGTTCTATTTCCAGTTTTTTAAGGAATCTCCACATTGTTCTCCATAGTGGCTGTACTAGTTTGCATTCCCACCAACAGTGTAAGAGGGTTCCCTTTTCTCCACACCCTCTCCAGCATTTATTGCTTGTAGACTTTTGGATCACAGCCATTCTGACTGGCGTGAAATGGTACCTCTTAGTGGTTTTGATTTGCATTTCTCTGATAATGAGTGATGTTGAGCATCTTTTCATGTGTTTGTTAGCCATCTGGATGTCTTCTTTGGAGAAATGTCTCTTTAGTTCTTTGGCCCATTTTTTGATTGGGTCATTTATTTTTCTGGAGTTGAGCTGTAGGAGTTGCTTGTATATTTTTGAGATTAGTTATTTGTCAGTTGCTTCATTTTCTATTATTTTCTCCCATTCTGAAGGCTGTCTTTTCACCTTGCTTATAGTTTCCTTTGATGTGCAGAAGCTTTTAAGTTTAATTAGGTCCCATTTGTTTATTTTTGCTTTTATTTCCAATATTCTGGGAGGTGGGTCATAGAGGATCCTGCTGTGATGTATGTCAGATAGTGTTTTGCCTATGTTCTCCTCTAGGAGTTTTATAGTTTCTGGTCTTACGTTTAGATCTTTAATCCATTTTGAGTTTATTTTTGCGTATGGTGTTAGAAAGTGTTCTAGTTTCATTCTTTTACAAGTGGTTGACCAGTTTTCCCAGCACCACTTGTTAAAGAGATTGTCTTTAATCCATTGTATAGTCTTGCTTCCTTTGTCAAAGATAAGGTGTCCATAGGTGTGTGGATTTATCTCTGGGCTTTCTATTTTGTTCCATTGATCTATATTTCTATCTTTGTGCCAGTACCATACTGTCTTGATGACTGTGGCTTTGTAGTAGAGCGCGAAGTCAGGCAGGTTGATTCCTCCAGTTCCATTTTTCTTTCTCAAGATTGACCTCTTCTTAATATATTCTGCTTCTGTTAGGTCCATACAATTTCTGTCCTTTATTGAGCCCATCTTGCATGAAATGTTCCCTTGGTATCTCTAATTTTCTTGAAGAGATCTCTAGTCTTTCCATTCTATTGTTTTCCTCAATTTCTTGCATTGATCACCAAGGAAGGCTTTCTTATCTCTTCTTGCTCTTCTTTGGAACACTGAATTCAGATGAGTATCTCTTTCCTTTTCTCCTTTAAGAATAGGCTAGATTTTGCTGTAGTGACAAGCAGTCCTCCAGATCCCAGTAGCTTTAAAAAAATTTACTTCTCACTCTACAGGTTTTTAAGGAATTCTGTTCTGCCTCATATTCCTTTGACTTTTTATTAAGTTAAAATTAATATACAATATTATTCTTCCAGTGTCTCCACACCTTCCCATTTTTATGAGGCCCATCAGTGGCTGTTCTTTAACAAAATCTTGTTACATTATCCCCCTCTTGTTACAAATCCAGAATGTCTCCCCACTGCCCTAAAAACAGCACTTTTGTGCTGGCATTCAAGACCCATCACAAGCTGGTTTCAATACCATTTCAGCCTCGGGTCCAGCAAGCCTACCCATGCTCTTCCTCAGTCACATCGAGTATTGTCACTTCAGTTGTGTCCAACTCTTTGTGGCCCCATGGACTGTAGCCAGCCAAGGTCCTCTGTCTGTGGGATTCTCCGGGGAAGAATACTGGGTGGGTTTCCACGCCCTCCTCCAGGGGATCTTCTCAACCCTGGGATTGAACCTGTGTCTCTTACACCTCCTGCATCAGCGGGCGGGTTCTTTACCACTTGTTCCACCTGGGAAGCCTGTGCTTTGGTGCATGTTGTTCTTATTGCCAGAAATGCTGCTCCCTCTAGTTTTCTTCTTGGCAAATTGGTCTCCCAAGGTCCAGCTCAGATATCTTCTACTCTATAAAGTTCTCCCCCTCCCTAAGCCCTCCCTCAGCTCATGAAATTAGTCTGTCTCCTCCTTTATTGTCTTCATATTTTATGGTATCAGAGGATGACATATTGGATGACCTGGCTGAACCTAGACCTCACTGTGTTACATTTGGCCTGCACACTGCTTGTTAAAAAATGAAATTAACTGGCAAACATCAGGATTGGGAACTGTCACACACATGCAAAAACTATATTTGGGTTGCTTTTTAAAATCAGAGGCTCCCACCATCCTGGACTGCTTTACTGCAGGGTAACAAGCAGGCAGAGACAAGTTCCAGGTTCCTCTTTTGGACGGGGCACATGTGCTCTGAGTTGCAGTTCATCCCACTTGGTCCATGGCATCCACTTCCACTAGCCTGCCCGATCCCTCTGGGAGCTGTGTTAGCAACTTCTGAAATATGGTGACCTTTGTGTCTGTCTCCAGCTTCACAAGATTGTTAACTCCTGGGAAGTGGAACTGTGTTTTATTCATGCCTGTAACCCTCCTGGATCTCTTAGCATAAGAGGTATTTTATACACGCATGCATACACGCATGCTTGCGCTTGTGTGTGCACACACACACATGCACACACACACACACACCCCAGAAGCAAGGATAATCATAGTTCTCACAAGTTTCATCCTCCAAAAGTAGTCCTCTTCCCATCACTTTGACTATGTCAACATAACTATTGTTAGGCCTATAATGAAAGAATATTAGAGGAAGTAATGTAAAACCCAAACACTTAAGACACATTTAGAGGGTGCTCCAAGAGTACTGTCCTTTTCTTTGCACTATTTATTTAACACCTTATGTTGCAATGATCTATTCTGTTAGGTACATCCTAATGGTAGAATGTAACTATATCACTCTTTGAGTCTGCCTCTCTCTCTTTCTATTTATCTTTCATATCCAGATAGCTGCCTACTTACTTGTGTGTGTCCGTGGACATACATACCTGGCCCTCTCAGGTTCCCCAAATCTGCATTTGCCTGACTTTGTACATCATCTAAGGTTATCCACACACTGGGGAATGAAGGTGAAAGACAGTTTATGAGCCAAGTGAGTTTTTCCTCTTTTTTGGCACACGAAAAAGAGAGAGAAAACTGAACACAGGCTTCGCACACCTAAACACAGAATCTAGACTCTGTGGGGAAGTCTTTTGGAACACTAGGCATTTGGGTGGCAGAATCCAACGTGCCGACGTGCCTGCCATGCTATTAATGTGGGTACTTGGTTGTTATTCAAGTTCACTCTAAATAACACCCGAATTTTTTTAATTACTCACTTTGCCTGTCTGGATTTGAAGTCATGGAGAAAAAGGAGACGGCAGCAGTTGCTGGTTCTTTTTTTTTTTTTTTTTTTTTATCTCAGAGTATATTTTTATCTTCTCCTGGAGTCATTTCCTCCCGGGTGTTATGTGAAGTGTTACATAATGAAGCGGTCACACGATGGCTTTCTTCCCTCCTCAGGCTTCCGGAGACACAAGACGTCACAAATGAGGCAGATTAAATGTAACCTTTAATCATCAAAATGGTATTTCAAATAAGTGAAAGATCCTAAAAGAGAATGAATAATAAAGGCTCACAGATCTCAGAGCCATGGTTGTTTTTTTTTTTTATTGTGGTAAAAACATATAAACATAAAATTCATCATCTGAACTATTTTAAAGTATACGGTTCCATGATATTCAGTACCTTCACATCGTTGGGCAACCATCACCAACATCCATCCCCAGAACTCTTTTATCTTGCAAAACTGAAAGTCTATACCCATTCAACACTTAACTTCCAACTCCCTCCTCCCCCAGCCCCCAACAGCTGCCCCTTTACTTCCTGCCTCAGTGGTTTTGACTGCTCCAGGTATCTTATCTAAGTGGAATCATGTGTTAGTAATATTTGCCTTTTTGTGAAATCTTATTTCACTTAGCATCATGCCCTCAAGGTCCATCCATGGGTAGCATGTGTCAGAATGTCCTTTGTTAAGGCTAAATAATATTCACATTCAACATATTGAATTAATATATATATACCATATTTTGCTTATCCATTCATCTGTTGATGGACACTTAGGTTGCTTCCATCCTTTAGCAGTTGTAAATAATTATGTTATGTATAAACATACAAGCATCTCTTTGAGTTTCTCCTTTCAGTTCTTCTGGGCACACACTCATAAGTGGAATCGCTGGATCGCATAGTAGTTCTGTTTTTAAGTTTTTAAGGGACTGCCATACTGTTTTCCATGGCATCAGTATCATTTTACATTTGAACCAAAAATTCACGGCGCTCCAATGTTATTTTTTCTTTGTCATTTTTTTTTAATAGTAGCTTTCCTAAAGGGTGTGAGGTGGTATCACACTGTGCTTTTGATTTGTGTTTGCTTAATGATTTCTGATGTTGAGCATCTTTTCATGTGCTTAATGGTCATTTGCATGTCTGCTTTGGAAAATGTCTATTCAAATCTTTGGTCAAAAGCAGACACTTTGGGATGTGGTCCCCACTCAGAGGTAGGAGGCTTAGAGGGGTAGAAGCTTAAGGGGTACTGGGCACCGCACTTGTTATGTCCCAGTTCCCACACCTGGCTTCATGATAAGCTCATCACATTATGAGAAAGAAGGGGGCACTCCAGAGAGGGAGCATCCTTAAGGCGAGTGCAGATAACAACTTAGATGAGATCCCAGTTTCAGACACATGAGACTCTCCTGGCAGCTGGGGGCCTGATGAGAAGGAGAGAGATGGGGTAGGGGACAGCAGTCCAGCAAAGAGGCAAAGTCCCTGCAGGGTGGGTTCTAGAGGCCTTGGGTTCTTCATCACGGGGAAGAATAAAGGCCTTCTAGGTCAGTGCTGGACCCCAGGGTCAGCGTTTCCTATCCGTGTGATCTTGAGCAAGTCACTTCACCTTTGGAAGCTTCTATTTATTCATCTATAAAACAGGAATAGTAATGGCCACAGCACAGACTGGTTAAATAATGTCAGGCTAATAGTAGATGCCAGGGGAAAGGTAGCTTTCTTATTGTTTTCCCGAAGTCTGGGTTCCTAAGACCTGCATGTTCAGGTCAGTCAGACTCCAAATACTTTGTTATTTCCACTGTAACCCACGGAAAATGTGCAATAATGATGGAAGGTAAGGGAATACAGCCATTCAGTTCAGGCTTGAAGTTACTCATGGGAGTGTGGCTTTCCTCTGTTTTGCTGTTATCATAGCACAGCCCAAGGAATTTCGAGCCCAGCTGTATCTGCCTGAAGTTGCTTCAGTGCAACTGAGCCAAGGGGAAAACATAACCTTCCCAGAGCAACAGCTATGTGCCAGGCACTGTGCCTGCCCCTATGCATGTGATCTCGTTATGCCTCCCAACCTCCTAGAAGGTAAGGAACTTTACTTGCATTTTACAGGTGAGAAAACTGTTACTCGGACAGGGAGCAAATTTGTAAAAGGTCAGTGGAGCATAGATAGTGGGACCAGGATTTCAATTCAGGTCGGCCTTGACTCCAAAACACTTGACCTTCCCATTGTTCTATTTTATACATTAGGCAATGTTTTAGGATCTATACTAGACACTTTCAAGGTCATTGGCCTATTTTGGCATTTAGTGTCATGATTACCCAATGGGGCTCAGGCAGTATCCATTTCTCTTTCTACCTTCCTCCATTCCTCCCTATCTTTCTTTTTAAATATCCTTTTCTCTAAGTAAAATTTCTTCCCTCCTCCTGATTAAACTTAAAAGCTTTTGCTTTTGCATGGCAAAGGAAAGTACCAACAAAACAAAAAGACAATGTACCAAATGGAGAAAATATCTGCAAATGATATGATTGATAAAGGATTACTATATATATATTATAATATATTGAATTTAATATATATTATATATATAATTTATACTATTTATAATCAGTTCACACAACTTAACATCAAAAAAAACACAACCAATTAAAACTGGGCAGAGAAACTGAATAGACATTTTTCAAAGAGGACCCCATACAGATGGGCAATAGGCACCTGAGAAGATGCTCACTTAGCATCAGGAAAATGCAAATCAAAACCACCATGAGATACCCCCTCACACCTGTCAGAATGGCTACCATCACAAAAAATGCAAATAAGAAATGCTGACAAGGACATAGAGAACCCTTGTACACTGTTGGTGGGAATATGAATTGGTGCAGCCACTGTGGAAAACAGGATGGAGGCTTCTTAAAACACTAAAAAGTAGAACTACTACATGACCCAGCAAATTCCACTCTTGGGTATATATCTGAAGAAAACAGAAACACTAATTCCAAAAGATACTCATAGTAGCATTATTTACTGTCAGGATATGGAAGCAACCTAAGTGTCCATCAAAAGATGAATGGATAAAGAAGACGTGGCGTACATATAGGATGAAATACTACTCAGACATCAAACAGAACAAAATTTTACCATTTGCAGCAACATGTATGGACTGGAGGGCATTATAGTAGGCAAAATAAGTCAGAGAAAGACAAATGCTGTATGATATCACTTACGTGTGAAATCTAAAAACTACAACAAACTAGTGAATGTAACAAAAAGAAGCAGACACAGATACAGAGAACAAATAATTGGATACCAGTGTGGGGAGGGGGAGTGCAAAACAGGGGTAGGGGAGAGGAAGGCACAGGCTACTGGGTGTAAGATTAGCTCAAGGATGTGTGGTACAGCGAGGGCACCATGGCCAATATTTTGTAATAACTGTAAATAGAAAGTGGGCTTCCCAGGTGGCACAGTGGTGAAGAATCCGGCTGCCAATGCAGGAAATGCAGGTTTAATCCCTGGGTCGGGAATATCCCCTGGAGTAGGAAATGGTAACTGCCTCCAGTATTCTTGCTTGGAGAATCCCCATGGACAGAAGGCCTGGTGGGTTATAGTCCATGGGATGGCAAAGAGTCTGACACTGAGCACACACCCGTGTTAATACAAAGTAATTTTAAAAAGTGTATAAAATTCAAACTTAAAATCTCTTCCCTCCTTATAAATCTGTTTTCCTTGGATCTCCGTGTTCAGTTGGAGGGAGCACCCAGGAAGGATTTGAGATTTTGCATTTGTACACACGGCCCCCAGAAGGCTGCACCTGTGGCCGGGCTCAGCGCTCGGCCCGCTGAACTGGCCGCAGACACCCCGAATGGGGTGGCGCTCCCTCCTCGGACTTCCTAGAGCAGCATGCAGTGGGAAACCGCCGGGAGCCTTCAGAGACCTTTGGGAGCTAACAGAGGGCGCAGGGGGTGAGAGGCGGAGTGGAAGGGGAGACCGGGAGCAGGGCGTGGGGAAAGACAGGCATGGTGCTCTCAGGGGCGGGCTCACCACGCTCCTCACCTCTGCCCTGGTCTCTGACTGTGTTCCATTTCTCCAGAGCCGCCAGAGGTCTGTGCTTGCCGATGGCCTAGGGTCTCCAGCTCATACGTCTAAAGGGCCAGGCAAGTAACTCCTATGAGTGATGTGGATCAAATGATCAAATGTACCTACTTACTTTCACTAGAGCTGATTTCATTGGCACTCAAATGCAAAACTTGTCGTGATTTCACTGCCTTTTCAGTCCATTAATCTTCTCATCACACATCTTTCCCATATAATGGATATAATTTTAAGTGTTTGTTTTTTTAATGTTGTCATCATTTGCATTCTTTCAATATAGACTTACTTTATTTGCATATTAAACTCATATGAATATTTTTATCTTCCACCAAAAAAGAATGTTCTCTCCAGTTTTTCTTGAAACACATGGCCCCTTTTTTCTCAACACGTTGGTTTCCCTCTTTTGAGAGAGGGGTGGATTATAGAGAAATATTCTTCTAAAAACAAAGCATCAGGGCTAGTGAGAAATAGCCATTGTGTCCTGGGCTCAGGATTGGGAAGACAATAAGGATTTGCTGGGGGCAGCGGAGACATGCCTTTCTATGGGTGACATCTGCCACCCAGTCCAGCTGAAGTCTGCCAGTTGAGAATGCTGGTTCCCAGTTAGGCATTTCTCCTCCTTCTTATGAAATCAGCCCAACACTTGGGAACAAAGGTCCCCATGGAAAAGAAGGAGAGTTCATGGTGAAAGCACACCAGCCACATAGCCAGCTTGATACCACAATGACAGACTTCACTTCTACTAGCATCTCACTCTGGTCAGGACAAACCGCATGGTTCTTCCCAGATTCGAGGGGCCAGGACATGTAGCCAATGGCGGGGCAGTCACCTGCCAGTAACAACTCTACCATGGGAAAGAAACACAGACCCCAGTGGTCAGTTAGCCATCTCGGCCACACCTGCCACCAGAGGTAACTGGTAAAGAAAATACAGTGTGATCCGGGTCCCAGATTCCACGTTCCCTATGCCTGAACTCCATCTTTACACTGTGGAGTCAGAGAGATGCTAATAAAGAATCTCCCCCTTATCTTTGGTGCCCTAAAGTCTCTCCCTTCCTCTAAGCCTTCCCAGTTCTCCAAATGTGCAGAGGCTGCCTCTGAAATGAGATTTCAAGCCCTGACAGAAAACATGTCATCTCCTGGCTGGTCTCCCTGGCTCGCACTCAAGCTATCTTTCAATCCATTTTCAACCCAGCAATCTATTATTCTTAAAATGTTACTAAGACCACACTTAATCCCTGCTCAACACCTCCTGAAGGCACCCCATTGCACTTAGACTATTCAGACTCCTACCAGGGTCCATAGACTACTCCTACCATCGGCTCCTAATAGGATCCTTCTCAATGTGGCTCCACCTAAGCCTCAGACTGGTCTCTCACTGTTCCTTTTGCCTGGAACACTCTTCTCCAGACTCTTATAACAGGCTCCTTTTGCTACCCTGAGTCCTCAGCTCAAATGTGCTTTTGTAGAGCCTGGCCCTGACTTCATCCAAAATAGCCCCACCCCCACATCCGTCCCACTACAGACATGACCCTAGTTCTCTGCGTTTTCAAATTCTAAGCACTTCTACATTGAGTATATATTGATATTTGTAGTTTTTGTCTCGCTAGTTAGAATTTTCTCTGTAGATTTCCCGATCCTAAACCGGTACCTGTACAAAAGAAGGTGATCAGAGAAGAGCTGCTGAACAAGTGAATGAATGAAGGAACACACAGATGAATGAGCTTCTCCTTCAGAGGGTCAGGTGACTGTAGCCCTCACTGGAGACAGGATTGGATTGAACCCCGAGTTGAAGCCCTTCTCTGATCTCTACATTCTTTGGCTTAAGCGTCAGGCACTGGCTTCCTTCATCCTTAGTAGATAGCATTGACATGCATGGACATTATCAACGATGTGAAAACAGCACAAACATAAACTCGAGTGGAGGCTCTCAGTCAAATTCCAAGGAAATTCCAAGGAAATAGGCATTTTATTCCAGAATGGGTGAAAGACCAAGGTAGATTGGTAAAATGACAAACAAATACTTTTAAAAAGCGAACAGTCTCAGTTGCTCTTTTAGCAGAAGTCTGCTAGGTATCTAGACCTATGTAAGTCCTATCTGAGACCACAGTGGTAGGTGGGCCCCAATTCTTCACCCCTCTAACTCCACGCATTCTCCGTGTGATTCTGCCATCTCCCACTCAAGAGGGAGGTCTTTTCCCCACTCCCTGTGACATTGGTCTTGGCCATGTCATACTTACTTTAGCTGATGGATGGTTAGTGGAAATGACACAATCAGGGTTTTGGAGTGCATTTGTACCTTGGGGCATCTCTGCCATTGCCGTGGGAAGAACAAGCCCAGGTTAGCCTCCTGTTCCCAAGAAGATAAAAGACACTTAAAGCAGAGTCATACCAGCCAAATCCAGCCTAGATTAGCCAACCTCCAGCCCACCCACAGGTACGTGAGACAAAGTAAGCAGCAGTTGTTTTAAGTCGCTGGGTGTTGGGGTAGGTTTGACCCGGCAGTCGTTGATGAATGTAGCCGTCTGACCCGTGGCCCTGCAAGGGGGCGTCTGGCACACACAGCCCACAACTCCTGCTTTGAACCTCTGACCGGCCCACTTCACTCTGCGCTTGCTGCTCTCTGGTTCTGACCTGCCGGTTGATGCCTGTTGGTGGGGAGTCCACATCCCTGGGTCCACCCTCTAGCTGCCCCCCAAACCGTGATGTGGGTTCCTTCTTTGTTCCACGGCTTTGGTTACTGCAGGGAAACACCCACCCAGTGTAGCCAGGGCCTGGGGTTGGAGTTCTCTGGGACTTGTATGACCTTGGACGATGATTTCAAGTCTCTTTCCATGCAAAACAGACAAAATCAGTTCCAGGATTGAAAGAGACAATACCTGATTCAGAATGAGCCTGCGATAGATGCTGATAAATGTCAGGCATTGTGTTCGGTGTTTTAAACATAACTCTTTTCATCTTTCCAATTACCTTGTAAAGTAGGCACTCTTGCTATCCCCATTTGACCGATGAGGAAACTGAGGCCAGCCCTCCTCTTACCAATGCAAGACACAAATAAAAGCCAGCAGTGGAACCCACCAGGCAACTAGGCTGTTACCTGAGGGCCCCAACTCCTGACGTGCTGCTCACATAGCCAGTACAGGAAAGGTGTGGTCCACCAAAATTTCTCTCAAGGCATATGGACCCCTCTAAGGCATATGAGCAAGTCAGTTTTCATAGAAATATTTATAAAGAGAAAGAGGCCCCAAGAGTTGACTTTTGTTTTCTTCTCACAAAGGAATTTAGCACAAAAATAAAAATTCTTGTTAGAAGTGTAATCCCCATGTGTCCCTCCCTTTGCCCTTCCCTTCTCTGCTGCTTCAGAGGATTTCCGTCTTCCTCTGTGAGGTGCCCCAGCAAAGACACGTGTGAGGGTAGAGGCCAGAGTGTCCAAGGTAAGCACCGCCAGCCAGCCTGTAGCACACCCACCCTGAAGTTCACTTTAATCTCTGCTAAGCTGCTCTGGCCTCCACTTTTAGTGCTAACAAGGCGTGTTCAACCCGGGAATCCCCAGTTGCCTGCTGGCCTTCAGGCCCTTCTTCTTTGCTCCCTATTCATACAGCCTGACCCAGCAGGACACAAGACAATTAGCTGCTTTCTTCTCTGAAGTCCCACACACACTATTTGTCCAGGTCTGTCCTACTAGAAATCTTCAGCCGCCCCCCTCCCCCACCCCGCTTTGTCTTCAGATTAAAGTGCAAACTCTCAGTGAGGCATTCAAGACCCTTAGCCACCTACCATCTCCAATCTCCACCCTTCCTGTGGTGTCTATTCCTGATGCTTTTCTATCTCCACAGTGTCTTTTGGCCTCCTGAGCCCTGAGAATGTCTGGGGAGCGTGTCTGATGCACTTTTGGGTGTCCTAGTATATCCATCCTGGGTCACAAGCTGAAGGAAAGCCGCTTAACAGTGACAAGAGCACAGGCCGGGAGTCAGGCCAACTAGGTCCAAAGCCCCCCCTGTGCCTCTCCCTGGGTCTTGGACAGTGATTTCAAGTCCCTTCATGTGCAAAATAGGGACAATGTCAGTTCCCAGGATTAAAAGAGGCAGTGCCTGACACAGGGTAAGCCTGCAATAGATGCTGATAAAAATAACCTTGAAGGGCTGATTATATGCCAGGAACTGTACTATATGATTAAACACATTAACTCTTTTAATCATCCCAACAGCCTTGTAAAGCAGGTACTATTATTATCCCCATTTGACAGATGAGGAAACTGAGGCACAGAATGTGTAAGTGGTGTGCCCAAAGTCACAGCCAAGCTTTGAAACCAGTCAGTGAGACTTTGAGTTCCTGTGCTCACCACAACACTACATGGCTTCTTTTTTCATTATTGGAGGATAATTGCTTTACAGTGTTGTGGTGGTCTCTGCCATCTATCAACACGAATCAGTCATAATTATACATACATCCCCTCCTTAAGCCTCCCTCCCCACCCACATTCCACCCCTCTAGGTTGTTACAGAGCACCAGCAGGGCTTCCTATGTCACACAGCAGCTTCCCACTGGTTATCTGCTTTACACAATAGTGTATATGTATGGCTTCCCTGGTGGCTGCAGTGCCAGGTTCAATCCCTGGGTCAGGAAGATCCCCTGGAGAAGGAAACAGCAACCCACTCCAGTATTCTTGCTTGGAGGATCCCACGGATAGAGGAGCCTGGTGGGCTACAGTCCACAGGGGTCACAAAGAGTTGTACATGACTGAGTGACTTGATTTCTTCTTCTTAGTGGGTATATGTCAATGCTCCTTTCTCAATTTGTCACACGCTCTCCTTCCTCCACTGTGTGCACAAGTCTGTTCTCCAGGTCTGCATCTCCATTTCTTCTCTGTAAATTAGTTTATCATTACTATTGTTCTAGATTCCATATATATGCGTTAATATATGATATTTGTTTTTCTCTTTCTGGCTTACTTCACTCTGTATAACAAGCTCTAGTTTCATCCACCTCACTAGAACTGACTCAAATCCACTCCTTTTTATGGCTGAGTAGCTACATGGCTTCTTAATGCTTGCTGCCAGTGTGGCCAATGATATCCTTGCCCCCGTGGCATGAGAAGAGGCAACTTCCTTCGTAGTTATTTACCCATCAACCTTAGCACAGGGTTTTTTAAGTGAAAGAGTAGAAGTCACATATTTTGAGCTCCTATGATGTATCAGGCACTTTTCAGGTGTTATCTAATCCACCTGGGCAGGGGTTATCCTCATTTTCAGATGTGGAAAGTGAAATTCAGACAGGACAAGTGGCCTCTTCAAGGTCATGCAACTTATTATTTTAAGAACCAGGCTTTGATTCCAAACCTACCCCTCTATAAATCCAAAGACTGTGCTGCTTACAGTATTCTAAGTGGGAAAATAAATATGGATTTACTATCTTGTCATACCAGGCAAGAATGGACCAAGTCCATGCACCCTGGGGTGCCCTTAGGGTACAGAATAGAGAAAAGTGGGTTAGAAGTAATAAGATCTTAATTCTATAATTGCTTCTTCTGGGTAAGAGCTGAGTGGCCTTAGGCAAGTCCATTTCTCTCTCTGGGTCTTTCATTCCCCTCCTATAAAATGAAAGCACTGTCATTTATTCCTGAGAGGGCTGGCTTAAAGTTCTTCTTGCCTTCCCCAGGGGTTTTTTATGAACAGACATGCTTTAGCGTCATGATGCCAGAATTGCTTCTTTTTAGGAAGGAATCTCAGAGTCACATGAACTGGAGAAGTGTGTTTCTCGTGGGAGAGTAGACTGGTTTTGTCCTGAAGAGACTTGTCCAGGTGTATTATTTCTAGAACATTCTGAGAAAACCTAGATTTAGTCCTAGATGGTGCAGAACCTGGATTGCAGAGGCTTCCTTATCACTCTAACTCAGAGCCTGGACAGAGCAAAAACACCCCCACAAAGACTCAGATGAAGCCAGGAGTAGAAAATGTGCAATGAGGAACTGAATTCTTTCTTCCTATGCAAAGCGTAGACTTTCCCTAGGGAAGCGGGTGGAAAGTTCAGACAGTGAGGCAGTGTATTGGTAAGGATGGTCTATGTTCTGCTGCAGGACACACAATCTCTGTGGATTAACACAATCACAGGGCATGTCCCACTCTTGTCTGGGTCTAATGTTGATCAAGCCATTCTCTTCCAAGTAGTGACACAGGAACCCAGACTGCATCCATCTCACGTCCTTGTCATCCTGTGATGGCTCCAAGCTCTCCCTGATATCATCCAGCCAGCCGAGGGGATGAGGAAGATGGAGCTTAGGAACAAGGACACCTAACCAGGAGGCACCCACAGAAACTGGAATGTGGGCCCGCTGCCCTGTACCTACCTCAGGTGGCATAAAAGAATTGATGGGTTGCATTACGTCATCCATGTATAGTGATAGGAGCTTATATAAGCTTTTTATAAAATGCTACGAAAACCTCAACTATCCTTTCAGTTCAGTTCAGTTCGTCGCTCAGTCATGTCCAACTCTTTGCGACCCTATGGACTGCAGCACACCAGGCCTCCCTGTCCATCACCAGCTCCTGGAGTTTACCCAAACTCACGTCCATCGAGTTGATGATGCCATCCAACCATCTCATCCTCTGTCATCCCCTTCTTCTCCTGTCCTCAATCTTTCCCAACATCAGGGTGTTTTCAAAGGAGTCAGCTCTTCACATCAGTTGGCCAAAGTATTGGCGTTTCAGCTTCAACATCAGTCCTTCCAGTGAACACCCAGGACTGATCTCCTTTAGGATGGACTGGTTGGATCTCCTTGCAGTCCAAAGGACTCTCAAGAGTCTTCTCCAACACCACAGTTCAAAAGCATCAATTCTTCAGCACTCAGCTTTCTTTACAGTCCAACTCTCACATCCTTACGTGACTACTGGAAAAATCATAGCATTGACTCTGCTTTTTAATATGCTGTCTAGGTTGGTCATAACTTTCCTTCCAAGGAGTAAGCATCTTTTAATTTCATGGCTGCAATCACCATCCTCGGTGATTTTGGAGCCCAAAAAAATAAAGTCTGACACTGTTTCCACTATTTCCCCATCTATTTGCCATGAAGTGATGGGACCAGATGCCATGATCTTCGTTTTCTGAATGTTGAGCTTTAAGCCAACTTTTTCACTCTCCTCTTTCACTTTCATCAAGAGGCTCTTTAGTTCTTCTTCACTTTCTGCCATAAGGGTGGTGTCATCTGCATATCTGAGGTTATTGAGATTTCTCCCGGCAATCTTGATTTCAGCTTGTGCTTCTTCCAGCCCAGCATTTCTCATTATGTACTCTGCATATAAGTTAAATAAGCAGGGTGACAATATACAGTCTTGATGTACTCCTTTTCCTATTTGAAACCAGTCTGTTGTTCCATGTCCAGTTCTAACTGTTGCTTCCTGGCCTGCATACAGATTTCTCAAGAGGCAAGTCAGGTGGTCTGGTATTCCCATCTCTTTCAGAATTTTCCACAGTTTATTGTGATCCACACAGTCAAAGGCTTTGGCATAGTCAACTATCCTTTAACTCACTTTAAAGCCAAAATGTCACAAGGCTTCCTTTCTTCTTTCTTGGAAATAAATCCTCAACTTTGCTACATACTGCTGTATGCCCTTGAGTAGATCAAATAGTCTCTCTCAGCTTTTGTTTCCCTATCTGTCATACAAGAATTGTGGTCCCTCCTAATTGGATTTTTGTGAGGCTTTTGAAAGCTGATGACTGTGGAAGTGCTTAGGAAATTGTAAAGCAGGCTGAATATACAAAGCACTATCAGCAGACCCAGAATGTCTTCTGTCTCCCAGTTCAGCCTGGGCTCAAGTTCCACGTCTCTGGAGCAAGCTTTTTCAATAAAATTCCCATGTCATTTCCCTTTGCTCATTCCAGCCCATTTTCTTTAAAATCTTTCTTTCCTTTTCAGCAGATAAAGGCAGGTGGCACGCTGCATAAACCATGAAAGACTTATGAAAATATCTGTAGATCTTGTGCTGTCTCCAAATAATTCAACATAAATATTTGCCAGAGGCTGGTCCAACTCTTCAGCCCAAGAGGAGGACAGAAGGTGAGCTTAAAGCTGGATGGGGGAACAAGTCTGGAAATCTGTCTCTTTGTGTGAGACTTAGTGAATGACATGCAGCCTGAAAGGTCTCAATTTAGAACTCTATGCTCTCTTTGTGCAGCAAAAGGAGGTCCTGATTGATTTAGGAGTCTTTGCCCAACTAGCCCTGGCCACGTCTTGCCTTCACACCTTCACACCTGCAGTTCTCTCCCAGAACTGCCCTTTCCAGCATGTCCACTTGGGGACTCTTTCTTCATCCTCTAAAAAACTAGACTAAAAGATCTTCTCTACAATGCCTGTCCTAACTCCCTTGTCCCCAGAATTCTCTACTTAGCCTGCATCTGCTCATCATTGTCATCACTGTTACCATCATCACTAACGTTTATTGGGAGCTAATTGCTGCTCAAGCATTGCTTAGTCACCTTAAAGTCAGCACTCACAACCACCCATGGGGAAACCAAGACCAATGAAATGAGGTGACATCCCAAATCATGTGTCTGTATGTGCAGAGGTGGCTGGCTGAGGAAGGCCCCAACAGTGTCTCTGAACACTGGGCTCTTGGTCATGACTCAGTAGGTCCCCTCTCATCCTATCTACTCCCCGAGAGCTGGGGCTGTGCCTTACTCGCCTCTGTATTCACATCATGGGCCCCCCACAGAGTAGACGTATAGCAAGTTTATCTGACTGAATGAATAAATGAGTGAATGATGGAATGTGAGCTCCCCTAACATCTTTAAATAAAAGTCTCAGCATATAGAAGTGTCTCCTTATTTATTAAAAGAGTAAAAAATGATATAAAATGATAAGGATCCCCAAATGTGGGTCCCTGATGTTTACTCCCTGCAGCTCATCTTGGCCCCCCACTGCATCTTTCCAGGTCATCCTACCCCCAGTGCTACCTATTGAACCGCAGAGGAGGGCTCAGGTGCATCCCTAGGATGTCCAAGCTGCCCTCCTCAAGCCAAGGTGCTCCCCAGTAAGTCTGGGACCTGGTGAACCTAAGGTATTCCAGGAAAACTCCCTGGGTCCCTGACATTCTGTCATTTTCAGGAGCCTGATCATGTTGCGTTTGCCAGGTCTTTCTGAGTCTCAATACGCAGCCCTGCTCCACAAGTAGCTGCCAATGTGTTAAAGCCTTGTAAGTGCTGGGCTCCATGCAGGACACTCTCCAGGCCTTGTCTCTGAGCACCATTGCACTCTTGGCAGCCAGGGTGCTTCTCCCCATTTCATAGCTGAGAAACCCAAGGCTCAGAGAGATGACATGACTTACCTAACCTCACACATATGGTAAGGAGAGAAATCCAGACTCCAGCTTATCACCATATGGCCCAGCAATCCCACTCCTGAGCATGTATCTGGAGAAAACCATAATTCAAGAGGATACTTGTACCCCAGTGTTCATAGCAGCACTACTTACAATAGTGAAGACATGGAAGCAACCTAAATGTACATCAATAGCTGAATGGACAAAGACAATAGGGTGTATATATGTATATGTATATATATAATGGAGTATTACTCAGCCATAAAGAAGAATGAAATAATGCCATTTGCAGCAACATGGATGAACCTAGAGATTATCATACTAAGTGAAGTAAAACCAGACAAAGACAAATATATGATACTGCTTATTGGCAGAATCTGAAAAAAAAAGATGCAAATGAACTTATATACAAAATAGAAATAGATCCACAGACATAGAAAACAAACTTATGGTTACCAAAGGGTAGGGTGCAAAAGGAATTTGGGATTCACATATGCATACTACAATATATAAAATAGATTACCAACAAGAACCTACTGTATAGCACACAGAACTAGACTCAATATTTTATAATGACCTATAAGGGGAAAGAATCTAAGAAGGAATATAATTGTTATATACACACACACACACACACACACACATACATATATGTCGTTGTTCAGTCACCAAGTCATGTCTGACTCTTTGCAACCCCATGTATTATAGCATGCCAGACCTCCATGTCGCTCACCATAGCCTGGAGTTTGCCAAAGATCATGTCCACTGAATCAGTAATGTCATCCAATCATCTCATCCTCTGTCACCCTCTTCTCCTTCTTCCTTCAATCTTTTCCAGCACCAGGCTCTTTTCTAATGAATCAGTCTTTGCATCAGGCAGCCAAAGTATTGGAGCTTCAGCTGCAGCATCAGTCCTTCCAATGAGTATTCAGGGTTGATCTCTTTTAGGATGCACTGGTTGGACCTCCTTGAAGTCCAAGGGACTCTCAAGAGTCTTCTCTAACACCAGTTTGAAAGCATTAATTCTTTGCTGCTCTGCCTTCTTTATGATCCAACTCTCACATCCTTAAATGACTACTGGAAAAACCATAGCTTTGACTATACGGACCTTTGTCAGCCAAGTGAGTCTTTGCTTTTTAATACGCTGTCTAGGTTTGTCATATCTTTCCTTCCAAGAAGTGAAAGTGAAGTCACTCAGTCATGTCTGACTCTTTGCGACCCCATGGACTGTAGCCTACCAAGCTCCTTCGTCCATGGAATTTTCCAGGCAAGAGTACTGGAATGGGTTGCCATCTCCTTCTCCAGGGATCTTCCCAACCCAGGGATCAAACCCAGGTCTAAGTAACCATCTTCTAATATCATGGTGGCAGTCAACATCTTCACTGATTTTAGAACCCGAGAAAAGGAAATCTATGACTGCTTCCACCTTTTCCCCTTCTATTTGCCATGAAGTGATGGGACTGGATGCCAAGTAGATATATATTTATATATAATATGTATGTATGTATGATATATATGTATGTATAACTGAATCACTTTGCTTACACCTGAAACTAACACAACATTGTAAATAAACTATACTTCAACTAAAAACAAACAAACAAAATACTCCTGCTAAGGCCTTTCTGTTTCCGAACTTAAGATCTGATATCTTAGAGTCCTTCCTTCCTAACCTCAGACTGTAACCTGGGGCTTGGGTAACCAGCTAACTTTTGCCAGTCTCCTGGAGTTGCCCAGTCCTCCAGGACCACTAGCACGTGCCAGACTCCCATTATGTATAAACACTTCTCATGGTGCTGCACCTCCCATCTGGCCACCCCTGATGCAGCTCATGGTCAGCCCAGGTTGAGTCACTCCCTACTGCTAGACCGTAAGCAGCATGGACACTGGGTCCTGCATTTCAGTTCTGTGTGCTGTGCTCTGGATCCCCGACTGTCCGCCACTCATCCATCCATGCTTGCCGGCCCCAGAGCTGGGCCTGGCAGCTGCCCCAGCCCCCGTTCTGCCCATCCCTAGTCACACAGAGCAGTGACAAACAGTGCAGCCTGCACCGCCCCCAGTGGAGCTTGCCCCGCTGCCCCTGCAGCAGCAGCAAAGGAATTCCTGGCCAGGAACATGCGCTCTCCCAGCAATCTGCAAGAAGGCCTTTTTGCAATTTATATCTTCAGCTCCACTGAAGAAAATGGGAATGGATGGGCTCACTGAGCAGAAAATGCCAGAAGGCGTTCCAGAGCCCAGAATCCCAAACCTAGGCCTTCTGTGAGGGGACTGAACAGACAAGCAACACTGGGAGGAAAGTCTTACCCCATGTCAGGCTACACAGGCCAGAGGGTTATTTATAAACACAAGAGTATGTATTTTTGAGGCAGATAACCAGTGTGAATCAGGATAAAGCAAGGGGAGAAGTCATGGAGACACCCTATACACATCCCAACAGCAGCTTTGATGCTTAACGGCTCTGTGGCCTTCACTCAGCATCCAGTAATGATGGTGGAGCACCTACTGTGTGCCAGGCACAAGGCAAGGCACGGGGGATACAGTGGTGAATAATACTGAAAAAGAAAATTCTTATTCTTGTGGTGCTTGGAATCTAGTAATGGGGGAGGCTGATAACTCAATCAGCAAATAAACAAGTGTAGGTTGTCCTAATGAAATGGTGCCAGCACAGAAAGGAAGGAGGGGATGAGATAAGCTAATGAAAACAGGACTGTCCTTGGGGAGAGTGGTCAGAGCCTCTCCCAAGAGGTTTGAGAAGAGATCTGAACGATGTGGAGCCTGCCAGAAAAGCAGGAAGGAGAATTCTGCTGGCAGAGGGCATAGCGCAGGTAAAGGCCTGGAGGCAGGAAAGAGCTGGGCAAGACAAGAAAATGAGACAAGGGGGCTGGAGGAGATGCCAGGATGGGCAGTAGGCATTTGGCAACAGATACAGGTGGCAAAGCAACCAGGACCAGAACATGTGGACCAGGCGGGCCGTCAAAGACTTGGATTTCTGTCTCAAGGATGGAGTTTAGGGTTGACCTCTACATGCTTCTGTATTTAATATAAATGATCAACAAAGACTTATTGGAAAAGCTGCTCAATATCCCGTAATAACCTAAATGGAAAAAGAATTTGGAAAAGAATAGATGTAAAAGTGTAGCAGGATCACTGCTCTACAGCTGAAACTAACACAGCATTACTAATCAACTATATCCCAATTTAAAAAAGAATGAATTGAAGATTTGTTATATACCTCAAACTAACACAGCTTTGCAGGTTGACTATACTTCAATAAAAAATAAAATAAAAAAGAATGAGTTGAAGAGTTTTTAGGCAAAAGAATGACGTATTCCACTTTACATTTTGGGGGATGATCCCTCTGGCTGCTGGTAGATCGGAGGAGAAGGAGAGTGAAAGCAGAGAGGCCACTTAGAAGGCCACTGTGGTCACCCAAGAGAACGGATGTGGCAGTTTGGTTGTTGGGGAGGGGACCACGGTGAAGATGGAGAGATGTGAGTGTATTCAAGGGAAACTCAGGATACAGAAAAATAAATCTGAGTGATAAATGAGTTCTGAGGGCTAAGTGAGGAAGATGTCTAAAATGATACAACTGAGTGCATTTGATGCTATTTTCCAAAAAAGAGAAGGCCAGGAGGAAAAATAGATGGGAGAGAAAGATGTATGGTGAGGTGGGGGATTGGATTTCAATGTTTAGACAGACATTTGGGAAACAACCCAGTAGGGAGTGTGAGTAAGCAGTAGGAGATGAGTCTACAATCCAGGGGAGAGGTTGGGATTGAAAATACAGCTTCAGAGATTATCAGTTTAACATGCCTTAAGCCTTGGAACTAGGTGAGATCAATTCAGTTCAGTCACTCAGTCATGTCTGACTCTGCGACCCCATGGACAGCAGCATGCCCTGCCTCCCTGTCTGACACGAACTGCTAGAGCTTGCTCAAACTCATATCTATTGAGTCAGTGATGCCATCCTGCCAGTTCATCCTCTGTCTTCCCCTTCTCCTCCTGCCTTCAATCTTTCCCAGCATCAGGGTCTTTTCAAATGAGTCAGTTCTTCCCATCAGGTGGCCAAAGTATCCGAGTTTCAGCTTCAGCATCAGTCCCTCCAGTGAATATTCAGGACTGATTTCTTTTAGGATGGACGGATTGGATCTCCTTGCAGTCCAAGGGACTCTCAAGAGTCTTCTCCAACACCACCATTCAAAAGAATCTATTCTTCAGTGCTCAGGTTTCTTTATGGTCCAACTCTCACATCCATATATGAATACTGGAAAAACCATAGCTTTGACTAGACGGACTTTTGTTGGCAAAGTAACGTCTCTGCTTTTTAATATGCTGTCAGTTTAACGTGCCTTAAGCCTTGGAACTAGGTGAGGTAACCCAGGGCAAATATGTAGAAAGAGAAAGGAACTCAAAACAAACCCCAAGGAAGTTCAACATTTAGAGGGGAGGGAGGTTGTTTCACCTCTCTGGTCCTTATAGCTCTCATATGCAAAATGGGATGATAATCAAACCTACCTTCCAGGAGGATCACAAGGAGTGCTGGTTCCCTTTTCCTTTCCCTAGATGGGCACGCTGGTTTCAGGATTTAGGTTTGAGGGTCTGGCCCCACCTCTCACTCTCATGTGATTGGCGGCTGTGATATTTGTGTGTTCCAGATCAATTTTCTCTTTCCAGCTCCTAACACTCCATGATCACACATACAAGGAACACCTCACTCTGCAGCTGTTCTCCTACCTCCCTGGCTGCTCCTCCTCTGCCAAGCTCCAAAGTTTACTTGAAGTTCTCCATAATCTCTTCTAGACCCAGCCACAGGCGACAGATACTCCCTAGACTATCACATCCATCTGCCAACCTCTAAATATCAGCTAGTACCAATGACTATGAGGTCTCCAACTCCAGCTCTGCCCTTTCAAGAGAACCCCAGGCCACCTGTTGAGCAACTCCACAAAAATGCTCAGTGGAAAACTAAAATTTAGCACAGCCTCAAACCGCCCTTCCATCAAGCTTCTGCTGTCTTAGTGAAATATTTCACCATATGCCTAACTGCTCAAGCCAAAAATCAAGGCAGTAGCTCTGATTCCACCCTCATCATTCCCTACATTCAACCTGTAATCAGTATATCCCATTAACTCTATCTCCCAAAGGAATCCTCAATCCATCTAATCCCCTTTTATTACTGCCACTCTCCAAGTCTAAGCTTCATCTCCTCTTGCCTTTTTGAAACTATTCTCCCACACAAATGTAAATGGGATTATTTCACTCTCCTAGTTACAGCACTTCAATGTATTCCGTTGCTCTTAAAATAAAACCCAATCCCCTTACTAGTGTATGTACAGCCCTACATTGCCCGGCCCCTGCTTCTCCCCAGCCTCATCTGAGACCATGCTCCCCTGGGTCCCACCTTGCTCCAGCCACACTAGTCTCCTTTCTCTTCTCACAGCCTCAGGTCACTACTGCGGCACCATCTAAGCCCAGCTGCCCTCTGCCTGCAATGGCCTGGTGTCTGGTCTTTACCAGGCTGGCTCCTTCTTGACATTCAGTTTCACTCTCTTGACAGGGCTAGAGTAGGACAGTTACATAGGTAATTGAAGTACCACCCGGGGATTACAGGTAAGAGGGGGACTTAGGAAAATCTGGGAGGCCACTGGAAGTGAGTGATCACTCAAGAAAGCTATTGAAACATCGTGGAATGAAGCAGGCTTGCTTAACTATAAAGCCATTAATAAAAGCACGAGATTTGCCCCAGGCCATTAAGTGAAAAAAATGAGACCTGCAGCTTGCTGGTCAAGTCCAGCAAGGAATAAAAGGGAAGGGTGACATTCCAAAGTAGGAGAGCCTCATGATACTGAAACCTGAGATGATTTAACATGTTTTAGTATATGTTACAGCAACCCACTCCAGTACTCTTGCCTGGAAAATCCCATGGACGGAGGAGCCTGGTAGGCTGCAGTCCATGGGGTCACTAAGAGTCGGATATGACTGAGCATCTTCACTTTCACTTTTCACTTTCATGCATTGGAGAAGGAAATGGCAACCCACTCCAGTGTTCTTGCCTGGAGAATCCCAGGGATGGGGGAGCCTCGTGGGCTGCCGTCTATGGGGTCGCACAGGGTTGGACACGACTGAAGCGACTTAGCAGTAGCAGCAGCAGCAGTATATGTTACCACTCTCCAAGTGCCACAGGAGTTCTAGTCTGATATCATAGGGTCAAACTCTCCTGCTCAGTATGAAGGGAGAGCTAATGATTTAAGCCTGATATCTACTCAAAGATTGAGGAAGAAGACAGTCTTCTCCCCTCCCCCACTTCCTAATTAAAAATGTAGCCCACTTAATTTTCGGGTCAGAGCCCCCTCACTGGCCTGATTGTATCCCCCTCACAAGCATCCTATGTTAATAAATCTACTTCTTGCCTATCACTTTGTTTCTCGCTGAATTCCTTCTGTGCTGAGCCACCAAGAACCTGATCCTCCGAGACACCAGGTGAGCAATTCTAATTTAAAAACCCTGTGTTCGAGTCCCAGCCTGAGGTGCACAGTTTCACTCTGTCTCCGACCTTGCCTGATCTCTCCTCCCAGGCCCCCTTGCATCAGCAGTCTTTTATCAACACCTGAGGTTTCCTTGTTTGTTTATTCATGTTTTAGTTTGTCTACCCCCCACACTTATACCTGGAGGGAAGCTCTATTAGAGCCCTCAGTCTTGTCCGTTGCTACTTTCAGAACTGTCCTGGCACATGGCAGAGGGTTATTAGGTATCTATGAATAAATGAGTGAATGAGACCCATTTTATAGGCAAGCGTAGGAGTGATAATAATAGCAGTAGTGGTAGTAGCTAACATTTATGAGTTCTTTCTATATAGTGGGTGAACCAAAATGTTTGTTTTTCCGATGGTACTAAAAAACCTAAATCAACTTTTTGACCAACCCAATATCTTATCATTTAGCCTTAGTGACAGCTCTGTAACTGTAAGCTTCTAATCTTGGCATTTTTGACAATTTGACTAGGTAGTTCTATGCTGTGAAGGGTTGCCCCGTACATTGTAAATACATATCAGTGTTCTTGGCATCTGCCCAATAGATGCTGGTAACAGCAACCACGTACCAGTTCTGACAACTAAAACTATTTCCCAACATTGCCAAACGTACCCTAGGGGCAAAATCGTCCTGGGTTAAAACTGCTCTAAGATACTGTATCTCTAAAATACTGTTATAAAACCCCCATGTTACAATTGGAAAAGCTGTGGCACAGAGATTAAGTAAATTGCTGAAGAGCATACAGACAACTAAAATGCAGACAAGGACCAGGGCCAAGGTGTAAGTAGGGCCAGAACTAAAAACAGGCTGGGACCCTGGACCTGAGAACCAGACAGTTTGACCGGGAGCCAGTGGTCAGGAAAAGTCAGGCTGCAGGACCGAACATGAAAAATTAAGATCCGGACTTCCCTGGTGAAAGTGAAAGTGAAGTCGCTCAGTCATGTCTGACTCTACGACACCATGGACTGTGGCCTACCAGGCTCCTCCGTCCATGGGATTTTCCAGGCAAGAGTACTGAACCAGTGATTAACAATCCGCCTGCCAATGCAGGGGACACAGGTTCAGTCCTTGGTCTGGGAAGATCCCACATGCCGCAGAGCAATCCTGTGAGCCACAGCCTCTGAAGCCCACTTGCCTGAAAGCCTGTGCTTCGAAGAGAAGCCACCACAGTGAGAAGCCTGTGCACCGCAACGAAAGAGTAGCCCCACCTAACACGGCTAGAAGAAGCCTGCTCGTAGCAACAAAGATCCAGGGCAACCATCAATAAATAAAAATTAAAAATTATAAAAAAAACAATCAAAGTCTGTTTCAGATTGAAAACCACGTCCAGAAATGGGGAGAAGAGTGGGTTTTAGGGGTGTTACTGAAGAGATGGAATCATTCCATCCCTCACTCACCCATTCACAGAGCCTCCAGTGGTGAGGGGACCTCTCTTCAGCACCAGGGTGTCAGTGCTGGACCAGGGGCAGTCCTTTCCCAAAGGCCTGGAGTGAGCTGTGGACAGAAAGCCAAAACTGAGTGCCAGTGACAGAAACTAATTATAAAGCACAATTATAGCTAACATTAATGGTGGGATTACTATGTGCCAACATTTTACATGCACCATAGTATTTAATCCTCCCAATCATAACATTATCCCCAGTTGACAGATCAGTAAACTGAGGCAGAACAGATTAAACTATTTGTCCAAGATCAAAGATCTAGTTGAGTGATGACATTCAAAGCCAAATTTTCCAGACTCCAGAATCTATGGTCTCTACCTTTTAGAATGTTCTGTCTCAGGAGATGAGCACAGAGTAGAATGGAGACCATCACCAAGTTCAACAGGCAGAGAGGTAGTAATTACTTCTCTTCTCCCCTTCCTTCTTCTTTCTCTTCCTCTTCTTCCCCTCTTTCTCTTATTATCATTGTTCGTAATAAAATCCACCACTTGGCAGGGGGCAAACCTGGATTAGAAGACAAAGAAAAAGGCAAACGACTCAAGAAGAGAATGACAGTTCTCATCAAATCTATGACCTATGTGATCTGGAGCAAATCCCTTGGCTTTCCCATGGCTTGTTTCCTTCATCTTCGAGTGAGATTTTGCAGGTCTGTAAGATGAAGTCTGGCACATGTGCATGCTCAGTCACTTGAGTCCTGTCCCAGTCTTTGCGACCCCATATACTGTAGCCCACCAGGCTCCTCCATCTACGAGATTTCGCAGGCAAGAATACTGGAGTGGGTTGCCATTTCCTTCTCCAGGGGATCTTCCCGACCCAGGGACTGAACCTGCGTCTCCTGTGTCTCCTGCATTGCAGGTGGATTCTTTACCACCGAGCCACCACAGATAATTTGTGTAAAAGTTCTTTTAAGTTGTGGTGTGCTCAGCAAAGATGAACTCTTACTTCTGGGGATTCAACTGTAGTTTATTATGGTTGTGCAAAACGATGCTCTCAGATGCTTCTTTTCCTTAGCTGGGTGAGGTGATCACAGTATGAAGCTTGCCTCATGAATATTTTGGAGGCAGCATTTGGTGTAGTTACAAAATCCAGAGGAGTGATGGAAACACCTTTCAAAATATGGCCTGCAAGTCCTCTTCCTGCAGCTGACAAGCTACTAGAGCCATCTGCCCAACTTCTCACAGGTCTCTCTTAAGTCACTTCCGGCTATGCATTCCTAGGAGCACTGTACCCACTTCCTACCCCAGCCCGGTCTCCATGTGCTCCAGATGGCCCCGTCTACAGCATGAGCATGCTCTCTCTGCCTAAAACCTTGCAGTGGATCCCTGGCATCAACGCTCTGCCTCATATGCCCCCTCAATTTCACCTCTCACTCACCCTTCATATGGACATGCATGGGAGCACATTAGTGCCCTGTATGGTGAAAGGATCAAATTTGGGTCCCTCCACACCTACTTTGAGAGCTCCTGGAGGCCAGAGGCCTTACTTATTTCATTTCCATGTTCTCCCTACACTGTATAGTGTGTGGTCCAGGGGAGTACAAAAGAAATATGGATTAGGAGTTTTGGCAAGTATGACTCTTAGTCCACAAACCTGTCTGCACAGTGACATCAACTTATTTTTCAAATAAGTAAACTTAGTTTTTATTTGTGTATCCATTCCACCAGGAGAAAGAAATGACAACTTAGTTAGTAAGGTCCACATCCTCATCTCTGGAGCTGTAGCTATGCTGAGGAAAGGAATGATGCTTGTACAAGATATCATGGGAGGGGAAGTCTGGTGCTTACACATCTCCCACCACCAGGGCTGGCATCCTCTAATAGGTCTACATTCCCAACTGATTTCTAGCATCAGAAACCTTCAGTGCTCTCCTCATCTTGACCAGGAACCTCACAGGGCCTGGCCAACCTTCCCAACTATCTTATGCACTTTAGGGATATAGAAATCTTGGAGAAGCTGCCTACCAGCTACCCTGTCTCCTTGCTATCCCCTATCCCACACTTGGGTGAGTGGGAACTCTATAAAGCTATTTCAGATGCATTTCCCTAGATAACATTTTAAAGCCACTTCTAATCTCTCATTGCTACCCCATGTAGTGTTGGGCAAATGAGAACACTGTGAAGGGTATGCAGTGTCCAGCCCTCCCCCAAGAGGTGAGACTGAGTTTTCCTCTACATTGACTCCCTACCTCTTCTGGGGTCTGACACCTCTATACCCCTATGGATCACACATGGGCTGTGAGGTGTGGTGGACCTAAGGCAGATCCCCTTATCAGGGACACACTGACATCATGGTTCTCTTGTTTCCCCTCCACCCCAAGCAGAAGAACCCTTCTCCTCTGGGAACATGAAAAAGTCACATAGTTTTCCCAAACTATTGTTTGTGACACAGGATGAAAAATTTTTCTCTAAAGGGCCAGATAGTAAATGTTTCAGCTCTGTAGGTCATGGCTAGTTGATTCTGTGATCATGGCATGAAAATAGCCACAGAAAACACAGACTGAATGAGCCTGAATGAGTGTGTTACCACACTTTACTTATAAAGTCAGGTGAAGGCCGGATGTGGCAAGCAGAGGTGGATCAGAACAGCTGACCCGGGTTTATGATGTAAATGCAGTCCTAGTCATTGAGTATTCGGGTTTTTAAAGCTTAAAAGACAAGTTTTCATGAAACAAAGACCCCAAACATGGACCTTTTTTCCTCCTACTCTGAGCTGTAACCATGCTCCCCTTTGGCAGGTAACAGGAAAGGCCGCAGTTTAGAAGGACTCTGGTGCCCTAGAAGGTGTTTAGGCACAAACAAGGAGGTTGTCATGATGACTTGGGGAGGGGCATTGTTATAAATAGCTTTTAGTGACCAGAGGCCAGGGTGACTGAATTTCCAACCATGTGTATGAGACAGTTCCTCAAAGCAAAAGCTTGACCCTGCCCTAATGCCGATGGTGCCCCAGTGGGAAACACTGTCCTAGTTGCTGCTGGCACGGGAGGAGACTCAGAAGATAACAGGTAGTGAGAGTGGAAACACAGTGGTCACACAGCAAAGCAGGATCCCAGGGCAGAATAAGCCTTCGGTGGCTTGGTTGTGTCCTCCCATTGCAAGGCCTTCCTCCCATTGCAAGGCCTTTGGGCATCTGTGCAGTGATTTGCGATCTTTCTTGTCTTGAATCCTCAGTAGTTGCCTTGCCCTCAGTCACCCATCAGTGCTTAGAGTCCCGAGGGCTTCCAAGACATTTTCTCAGGATAACGGAGATTATCCCCCTTGACCCTCCGACTGACTCTGCCAAGTACAGCCCAGACCCGGTTGCCCCTTGCTCTGTGATCCTCTGTCACCCCTCTCAGCTAAGGGCACTTTTTCCCATGATGGTGCAGGAAGTTCATGTCAAAATCCATTAGCTGTGTAAGCAGCAGCGAGAAAACAAATCTCTAGTTCCAACTGTTGTTTTGCTGCGGATTTATTCCGACTAGAGCATGATCTCATAATAAAACTCTGCTGTGTTCCCCACCCAAGTGAAGTTGTCCAACGGGACCAAGAAGGCAATACAAAACCCAGAGAGCTCACCAGGCCCATCCCCTGCATTGGGGTCACGTGTTCGCCTGTCACAGCAGAAACTCCAGAGTCACCATTTATCTTGATGGAAACTTTCTTGCGTGTGATGGTCCCACAGGTAAGACAATGAGATGGGCCTTTCCCAAGACTGTCTCCAGGTCAGGGTCTGTGCTGAGCCCCAGTACAGGGAGGGATAAGAACCTGCTTCTGAATTGCTCCCTGGCTGATGCAAGAGGACAACAGGTAAACAGTCACTCCTAGTGTGATAAATGGCATAGAAGTGAGAAAAAGAAAGTTCTGTAGGTGTGGCCAGAAGCAAGAAAGTTATCCCAAACTGGGTAGAGGTGATAGACCCCAGAAGAGCTGGGGACTCAATAAGTATGTGTGTTGGTCACTCAGTCCTGTCCAACTCTTTGTGATCCCATGGATTGTAGCCTGCCAGGCTCCTCAGTCCATGCAATTCTCCAGGCAAGAATACTGGCGTGGGTTACCATTCCCTTCTACAAGGGAGTCAATGGTAGAAGGAAATTGAGTCTCACTTCTCAGAGGGCTGGACACTGCATGCCCTACGGTGTTCTCACTTGCCCAGCACTACATAGGGTGGCAATGAGAGATTAGAAATGATTTCAAATGTTATCTAAAAGCTTTCTGGAAGAGCAACTTTTTATTCTTGTTAAATAAAAATAATATTTGCTCATGGTTAGAGTATTAAACAGTGGAAAAGGATTTATAATAAAAATCAACCATCGAAAAACAAAATTAAAAAAGCAACCATCATAAGGAAGCAATGCTTGAGTTGAATTTTTAATCTTAAATAAAAGTTAAAGGACTAGTGGTTCTTCTAGGAAGAGGGTGCAGTGTGGACGAAGGCAGGAAGGCAAGGAGGAGGGCAGTGTTGTGGGTCAGGTTGATGGGCTGTTGTTGGACCGGATGATGTGAAGAGGCGAGTGGAGGTGAGGCTGGAGGGCGGAGGGGCAGATGGCACAGGTATTTCAAGCTGTCTTTACAGAGTGCAGACTGCATCTTGTGAATGATGGAGGACCACGGAAAGCTTTAGGACAGGGTTTCTCAACTGGGGATGATTTTGTGCCCTACACTCTCTTTCCTGGGGACACTTGACAACACCTGAAGAAATTTTTGTCTGTCACAACTGGGAAGTGGGAGGGTGCGGTCCTGCTGGCATTTAGTGGACAGAGGCCAGGAATGTTGCCAAACTTCTTAAACGTAAAGGACAGCACCACACAGGGAAGAATTTTCCAAAATGTTAATAGTGTTGAGCTTGAGAAATCTGCTTTAGGGCAGCAAGTCAACCAGTCAGATCAACTGAGCTCAGTGGTCCCTCCGAATACAACTGAAAACCCATCGGCTCCCATGGAGAAGGACGATCGTACCAAACCAGTTTGTTAGACATGTTTTCATTTCCATTGCTGCCAGTTCATGAAACAGTGCCAAGGGGGGTGTCTCAGGACCTGGGTTTAAGGTTTAGCTCTGCTTGGTCGCCTGGTGTAGGATATTTACCACCTCACAGAGCACAGAATCCTGTGTGTGGGTGAGGGCGAGGACCCCTCTCTCACAGAGGCTCCTGAACAGTATGGTTGTGAAGATAGAAGCACCTGGCCAGGCTTAATTCCCCCTTTGCTTTAGAAACCAAGAGTCTCAATATCCAGTTGAGAAATTGAGTCTAATAACTGAAGGGCCCTGTGTCTTGAACATCTGTGCATTCATTTTCTCCTTGCCCTGGAACTCTCTGGCTCAGGATTTGGTCAACATAATTTATATCTACCAGCTGGTGATGTTTTAAAATGAACTTTACCAAGGTGTGGTTTACCCAAAATAAAACGCACCCATGTGAAGTGTACAGGTGGATGGCTTTTGGCAAATGTATATGCCTGTATAGCCATCACCGGAGCCAAGATATAAAGCATCTCCACTACCCCAGAAAGTCTCCGCGTGCCATTCGCAGTCTGCCGCCTCCCTCCCCAGCCCCAGCAGGCTGATCTGCTCTGTGTCCGCTGTGATGATTCTGCCTGATGGAGTCACATGCTGTGTGCTTCTTTGTATCTGACTTCTTTCAGCCCGGTGTTCCTGAGACTCATCCCTGCTGTTGTGTGTATCAGTAGTTTGTTCCTTTTTATTTCTGAGTGGTGTTTCACTGCATGGATGTACCAGAATTCCTTTATCCAATCACCTGTTGATGAACATTTGACTTGTTTGCATTTTTTGGAGTTGTTATAAATAAAGCTGCTGTGGACATTTATGTATTGTTTAGAGTATTTCAATTTATCCCATTACACCTAGAATCACAATTCTGTTTTGCGCTGGAGTATAGTTGCTTTGGGTGGCGGCATCACTGATACAATGGATGTGAACTCGGGCAGACTTTGGGAGATGGTGAAAGGACAGAGAGGCCTGGAGTGCTGTAGTCTCTGGGATCACAGAGGGTCAGACACGACTGGGCGACTGAACAGGAACAAATAATCGCTTTACAACATTACATTAGGTTTTACTGTATAGAAAAGTGAATCAGCTATATGTTTACATATATCCCCCCCCCTTTTTTTTTGGATGTCTTTCCCATTTAGGTCACCACAGAGCATTGTGTTCGCTGTGCTATCCAGTAAGTTCTAACTAGTGATCTATTTTGTACATAGTATCAGTGGTATATATATGTCGATCCCAGTCTCCCAATTCATCCCACCTTCTCTTCCCCCCTTGGCATCCATACATTTGTTCTCTGCATGTGAAATCTAGAAAAATAGTATCAGATCAGATCAGATCAGTCGCTCAGTCGTGTCCAACTCTTTGCGACCCCATGAATCGCAGCACGCCAGGCCTCCCTATCCATCACCAACTCCCGGAGTTCACTCAGACTCACGTCCATTGAGTCAGTGATACCATCCAGCCATCTCAGCCTCTGTCGTCCCCTTCTCCTCCTGCCCCCAATCCCTCCCAGCATCAGGGTCTTTTCCAATGAGTCAACTCTTCTCATGAGGTGGCCAAAGTACTGGAGTTTCAGCTTTAGCATCATTCCTTCCAAAGAAATCCCAGGGCTGATCTCCTTCAGAATGGACTGATTGGATCTCCTTGCAGTCCAAGGGACTCTCAAGAGTCTTCTCCAACACCACAGTTCAAAAGCATCAATTCTTCGGCGCTCAGCCTTCTTCACAGTCCAACTCTCACATCCATACATGACCACAGGAAAAACCATAGCCTTGACTAGATCTTATTTGCAAACCAGAAATGGAGACAATGAATCAAATGTCAATGCCCTTCTATGCCCTCCAAATTCCCCTCTGGGATCTGGATCAACTCTGCCTGCCTGTCTGACCTCATTTCCTCTACTCTCTAACTCCCTCCTCCTTCCTCCCTGCTTTCCATCCATACTATCTTCATCTAGATGCTCAAATAAGCGGGAATTGCCGAAGAGACACCAGCACCCTTGCCATAATCCTGCTGGCTCCAAACCAGCTGAGTGCAACTGGCTGCCTGCCTGGGATGTGCATTAACCTTCTGGAATCATTAAATCAAACTGATAATTGAATCCTAATCTCCAGTGAAGCATTTTATTTATTTTAATCCCCTAAGCACTTCAGCTCGACTTTTCCTCTGGGCCTGACATTCTGGGAGAGCTCAGAGAGCCCACCCTGATCCTTTCTGACTGAAATCCCCCAGAGGCCAAGAGGTGGGAGTGTTTCTGATGACTTGCTCAGCTGTGTGACAAGTCATTTTTTTTAACCCCATAGTGATTGCCCCTAGCATTGACAGTAGGTGGAAAAATTAAGTTCTCAGCTTAAGTTTAGATTACAGACTTAATAAACTTTCTTGAACAGCAATGGCACCTTAGTTAGGAATTTCACATATTATCAAATTTAACCCTCAAAATAACCCTGTGAGACAGAGATGTCTTCTTTTCTGGAGGGAAAACAGAGTATCCACAAGATATAGTGTGCTAGGCCAGGAATTTCTATATGACAGTCTGCATTTGTTTTTCATTTTGAAATGTTTATCTTAGCAAATCCTAAATGTGCTTTCTGGTTTGCAATAATGAAACTAGATTCTTTGGATCAACCATGAAAACAATAAAAATTACCACAATAATGTCTAAAAAATACATTAAAATTTTTGAGGCATTGAGGACTCAAGGCAATGAGATTGTCTTTTCTTGCAGGCTAATTGTAATGAGATAGCAGGAGAATTGTCAAGCAGCAGAATCACTTCTTCCTTGAGAGCATTTGTCATTTCCATTTGGGATTCTATAAAGGGGTGTGGAAGGACAAGGGGGTCAGAACCAATGACCAAACTGGGAGTTCTTAGAGGACATCCTCCTCACACTGAAATGAGTCCCTGAAGCCTTCTACTTTCAGATAAGGGAAACTAGACGTAAACGCACACTCCCCCACCAAGGTGAAATTCAGAGAATGTGATTTTGGCACTCAACAAAGCAGAATGGAAAGAAATGAAAGGAGGAAATGACCCTGAAAAATTGTGTCTGTAGACCTTCATCTTACGGATATACACTCCAGAAAGGACTAGGCTGGGTGGACTCAGGAACCTTAAGCTGTGAACTTGGCATGAGACGATCCTGACTGGTGGGGCCCTGGGCACTTTTGGAAAAAGGAAAGGGATGTCTCCTGGGTCATTTGGAACCCCCTACAAATAACTGTTCACAAGCAATGAACAATGTGCCATCAAACATAACCAGGCATAGAAAGAAACAAGATTTATGAATTAGAAGCAAGAGACAGTGGAAATGACTGCACAGACTTTAAATTTTAAAACAGCTATGTTTACCACTTTTAAAGAAATAAATGATAAACTTAAAAATAATTACAAGGAGGGACTTTCTTGGTGGCCTGGTGGTTAAGACTTCACCTTCCAATGCAGGCAGTGAACGTTCGATCCCTGGTCGAGGAGCTAAGATCCTTCACGCCTTGTAGCCAAAAACCCAAAACATGTAACAGAAGCAATATTGTAGCAAATCCAATAAAGACATTAAAAATGGTCCACATCAAAAATCCTTAAAAAAATAACTGCAGGGAGAAGGAAGCAGTAAAAGAAAGATATAGCAGATGTGAAAACAAACACAAATGTAACTTCTACAAGTTAAAAAATACAGTAATGAGAAATTAATACTCAGGGGCATTTTGACAACAGATTGGACACAGCAGAAGAGAGAATTAGAGAATAAATTATGTGGGATGCAGCTTGGAGAAGGAAAAATGAATAATGCATAAGAGAGAATAATAAGAAAGGAAAACTACATCAAGAAGTTCACACCAGTGTTCAGAGGTCCAGAAGAAGAGAACAGAGGCAAAAGTTCAGAGGCAATATATGAAGAGAGAATAGGTAAGAAGTTTACAAAACTGATCAAAACAATCGCCAATGTACAGATGAGAGAGGCCTAGACAATTCCAAGCAAAATATATTAAATATATATTAAAATATACTAAAAAGTAAATCTAGACATTGTTGTGACCTTTCCAAAAAGCAGAGTCAAAGAGAACGGAACAGAGGAAAAAGACATGATTTTTAAAGGCTCAATGGATACATTTACATCTGACTTCTCAACATCAAAATGGAAACCCCAAACCCCATGAAATATTACTTTCAGTGCACTGAACAAAAAAAAAGAAGCACTGTCAGTCTAGAATTCTAGGTTCAATAAAAATAAAATCATTTTTAAAGAGAGAGAGAGAGAATTGGTCACCAGCAGAACCTCACTGAAGGAAATTCTAAAGGATTCACTACTTCAGGCACAAAGTGACCCCAGAAGGAAAGTCTGAGATACAAGGATAAAAGAACAAGGAAGGTGTTGTAAGTATAGGCAAATGGAAATTAGCAACAATTATATGAATTAGTTGCAATAATGCCTAAGGGCATTAACATTTAAAAGCTAGAATTAAAATAACAAACTATTCACTACAATAGCATTTCCCTTAGCAGATAGATAAGTGGAGTTAATACTAAGGTTTTTATATTTTCCAGGGACAGAGTAAAGGTTTTGATTAACTTCTACTTTGATAAGTTAATTATATATGATATAATTTTCAAGTAAATACTAAAGATTAAAAACAGAGTATGTTGCTTTCAGACTTGTAAAGTGATCCAAAAATAAATGCCAAAAGAAAAATAACAGGAGGGAAGTAGAAATCCCAAAGTAAAATGACATAAAACATCCAAGGAACTGCATTTTGGACTCTCAGTTCAGTTCAGCCACTCAGTCGTGTCCAACTCTTTGAGACTCCATGGACCTCAGCACGCCAGGCTTCTCTGTCTATCACCAATCCCCGGAGCCTGCTCAAAGTCATGTCCATAAAGTCAGTCAGTGATGCCACTCAACCATCTCATCCTCTTAGGGCTTCCCTGGTGGTTCAGCTGGTAAAGAATCCACCTGCAATGCAGGAGAGCTGGGTTTGATCCCTGGGTTGGGAAGACCCCCTGGAGAAGGAAACATCTACCCACTCCCAATATTCTGGCCTGGAGAATTCCATGGACTGTATGGGGGTTGCAAAGAGTCGGACATGACTGAGTGACTTTCACTTTCACTATTTTGGACTCTTAAGAGGAATTAATTGTAAGAAGCATCATTATTTTATGCACATTATTTTAATAAAGAAAAATATCTATCAAAACTACTTTCCATAATACAGTAAGTCCCCTACATACAAACCTTCAAGCTGCAAACTTTCAAAGATGAGAACATACGTTGACATGTCCAATCACATAAGTTAGTTCCTGTGTGTCTGGTGTATATCGTCCTGTGTGTGCAGCCTCTACAAGCGGTTGTGTTTTTGTACTTTACAAGAGGAGATCATTGTTGTTGTCCAGTTGCCAAGTTGTGTCTGACTCTGCGACCCCGTGGACTGCAGCATGCCAGGCTTCCCTGTTTCTCACCATCTCCTGGAGTTTGTCCAAGTTCGTGTCCACTGAATTGGTGATGCCATCCAACCATCTCATCCTGTCTCACCCTCTTCTTTTGCCTTCACTCTTTCCCAGAATCAAGGTCTTTTCCAAAGAGTCAACTGTTTGCATCAGGTGAAGTAAACAAATAAGTGAAGATATTTCTAAAGCTCCTTCACATGCAGAATCTATTTCTTCTAAATCTTTCTTTTCTCATTTTGAGTCAGAGTTGAAGATGTCTGTGCTTTTCCACACAACTTCAAACTCTGTGTCATTAAGAGCTTGGGTGATAAAAGAGGGCTCCACTGTTGTCTCAGGAATTTCCTTCCAAGCTGCTGGCACCCACTCTAAAGATGTGACTGCACATGCTCAGGCAATGACAACTGTATCACAACTGTTACTTGGCCAACAGTGAATGCATTCCAACTTCAGAGATGTCAGGTTGGAAAAATGTGTATCTAAAAAACCAATGAAATATATATCATTAATTACATTAAATGTAAATTGACTAAATACTTGAGCCAAAAGACTAAAACTGTTAATTTAAACACATCTATTTTTAAATACCAACAAAATCTATCAATATACTATTCATAAGTGATGCAGACAGTCACTTCACATTATTTGTGGTAGTTGCGATAGTTGCGGTATATAGTGGAGAAAGAAATGGCAACCCACTTCATTGTTCTTGCCTGGAGAATCCCAGGGATGGGGGAGCCTGGTGGGCTGCCATCTATGGGGTCGCACAGAGTTGGACACGACTGAAGCGACTTAGCAGCAGCAGCAGCAGCGGTATATAGTATAACCATGAACAATAGACTGTGAATGCTGAATCACTGCTCCTAGAGGAAATACACTCTCACATAGATTATAGTCTTAAATCCTAAAAATTCATCCCGAAAGATTCTATTTCCATTTAAAAAAGAGAAAATAAGTTTCAAAAATTATTTCCCTGAGGCTATCCCACAAATAGGTACCAGAGATGAGATTCAAACTGTCCAGCTGGCCCGAGAGCCAGAGTTGCTTGCTGTACACTACTGCCTCCTTACCATCCCCATCTCTGGCCATCTTTCTGTGAATCTGAAACAAGAAGGCAGAGCGCATTGCCCTGCTCAACCTTAGCTGGGAACATGCACATCAAGTGATTCAATTTTTTTTCTGCTCTACACATGTCCAAAAATAACCATGGAAGTGCCATGAATGTTTTCCAAAAGCTATTGGATTCCTCGATGGCTCAGATGGTAAAGAATCTGCCTACAATGTGGGAGACCTAGGTTTAATCCCTGGGTTGGGAAGATGCCAGAGTCCAGCTCCAGCAGCCAGGGATTCAACCTGAAGAGATGAACGGTGTCAGCGATGAAGCAGCCTCTCAGTGTTCTTGGACTGCCTATTTATTTCAAGTTTAAAATTCTCTTTTATACTTTTACAAAAGCATTAGGTCAGAGATTTGACATTTTCAGTTCCCCTTCACCCAGATTTATTATGTCCATAAATCATTGTTGCTCTTCAAACAGAGTTCCTGCTTCAGTGATTCTCGGAATCAGCCTTAACCTATATTATCTACTTCCTCTAATGTGTCCTATAGTCAACTTGTGATTACATTGTAACTCATGCTACATTCCTTGGTTTACTACTTATCTTCCTAAATTCTGTTTGCCCCTAACATCCTGAGCTCACTATCTCTTAAAAAGGCTTCTAGCTATAGTGTCTCTAAAAATTCCTACCTTCTATAAGCTATAGTAAAATATGCTAACTTTACAACATTCCTTAAATCTTTAACTTCTAACTATTTTAATTATTTCTAAGCCCTAAATTCAGTAAACTCCTTTGCCATAAACATTTTCCTCACAAATAGGCTTCAGAGAGCAATCCCTCCCGTGGCCTCAAGCTGCAGCCTATGTGCTCATCCTGCAACACTCTTTTGTAAAAGTCCTTAAACTAATGTCAATGATTAACTTTATTAATTATTCTCTGAGCACAGCTGCAGAAGGCTTTGTGCCTTCTCATGCTCCTCTCAAGAACAATAAGCACCTTAATATTCCTTTTCAGTCAACTCAGCCGAGGAGAGGAAAAAACAAGTCAGAATTATAAGGCCTAGTTCCTTCATCCCAGGCCCGTGCCTGAAGAATGAGGGGGCTGGGGCCGTGCCTCCATTTTGTCAGTAATGCCTAACGTGGCTCCAGACAAGAAGATCCCCTGGAGAAGGGAATGGCTCTCCACTCCAGTATTCTTGCCTGGAGAAATCCATGGACAGAGGAGCTTGGTGAGCTACAGCCCATGGGGCCACAAAGAGTCGGACACAACTGAACGACTAACACTTTCACTTTTCACTTTCACACACATCCATGAATGACCATGAAAGTGCCATGAATGTTTTCCAAAAGCTATTTGTGCCAGCCCTTAAAGTTTGTGATTAGCCAAAGCTCAGGGGCAGGGAAAACAGAAAAAAGTAAGCAGGGAAGGAGAAAGGGAAAAGGAGGCAATGGGGAGCCCTTTCTCATGTCTGAATTAGTCCTTTTACAAGGGTACCGGATTCTCTTGTGGGAGGTACCCTGGACCTATTAGCAAAGAGGTGATGCCTCTATCTGATATTGCCAGCTATGGAGACATGATGCCTCTGGTTGCCTGTGACATCTTGTCTAGGGATGAAGCTGGGTTGCAGCAAATAAAGGAACAAGGAGGCAAAGCCCTGTTTTTCACTTGAGGATCCAACTGTGGGTGAAGAGAGTCCATACTTGGATTTTCTCATCATTTGCAGAATATACTTTATCAAATTTGACCCCAGCAATCAGACCTTTAAAGTGAATATTTTTATTCCCACTCTAAAGATGAGAAAATAGGTAACCCAGTTGGTAATTGGTGGGGATGGGATTCAAATTGAGTTTTGACACCAAATTATGTATAGGGGTCTTAACTGCTTTCCAGGTTTGTTTTTAATTTTTAACTTATTTCAGGGTTTAGTTTTTTTGTTTGTTTTTTTAATACTTTTTAACTTCCTTTAGAGTCTACTGCACTGAGGGCAGGACAGGTGTTTATGCTGATAATCCCTGCATTTTAAGCCTCAGCTGAAGTTCCTAGGACATAGCAAGTCTTTGTGATCATTTGTGGATGGATGGATGGATGGATGGACAGAGGGAGGGATGGAGGGATGGGTGGATGAATGAATGGATGGATTTGAGGAAGACATTCTAGAGGAAACAGTATTTAAAGTATAGATTAATATTTGAGAAGGAGCGAGAGTAAGGAAGGGCATGCCAGAGAGAAGAAACAGTTATGTAAAGGACTGGAAGCATTTCTGAAAGAGCAGACCTGAGCATAGGATGCTGTGGGAATCAGGGACTAGATTATGGAAGAACTTTGGATATCACATTCCAAGTTTGGCTCATATGCTATAGGAGCAGACTATCAGAGTCTGTAAGCTGGGCAGGATGGATACTCAATCCACTGGGAAAGATGAATTAGAAGGGGAAAAGGACAGAGCAGGAGAAACCAGTAAGAAAGTCATTGCAATAATCAGATGACAATTTTTTTTCCAAAGGAGAAGATGTAGAACTTGCTGATCAATTGCATGACTGGGGGCAGTGAGAGGCAGGTGTCTAGCAGGGCTCTGGCTTGGGTAGATGGCGGTGAGGTCATTAACTGAGACGGGGACTCAGGATTGAGATCAATTCTTTTGAAGGTGACAGCTAACAAACATTGAGTGCTGATTGCCTGCTGGGCATTTTTCATACATTATCTTATTCAATTATGAGAACTTACTATCATTTATTATCACTTTATAGATAATAAAACTGAGGATCAAAGCAGGTTGGTAACTAGTGTCCAGCCTTCATTCTCTACTGATAAAAACCTTTTATTTTTGATGGAGGAATATTTTTTAACTTACATTTTAATTATACAGGTAATACATGAATATAATCTCATGAAACATAATTTCACATTATTTATAAGGCCTCTTTCAATTGATCTTACACACCTTCCCCAGTCATGAGAGAAAATGGACTTTGTGCAGGGCAAACCCTGGCACATCATTTGAGAACCCTTTGCTAAGCGATTGCTGTGTGTACCCATGGAAAAGAGAGACTTCTATATGTACTTTCATATGGTATATATGTATTTGCCTATTCAAACAATATTTACTGAATATTTACAATATACAAGTCATTAGCAAACTTTCTGTAAGGGGCCTGATAGTAAACATTTTAAACTTTGCTGACCTCATTTGATCTCTAGGACATAGCCTTCTTTGTTTTCCATATAATCCTATAAATATGTAAAAATCACTTTTAGGTCAGGGGGTGGGGCCAGGTTTAGCCTGTGGGTCTTATATTGTTGGCCCTGTTCTAGGAGTTGGCAGCGCACCACCGAACAAAATAGATGAGTCCCTTTTTCTCAACACTGTATCCTTGAAACATTTTCATCTTCGTTTTCAAGGCTGCATGGCATTTCTCTTTGAATTCTAATTTTATTCTTTAATGTATTATTTTAACTAATTTTTATTAGAGTATAGCTGCTTTACAATATTGTTACTTTCTGCTATACAGCAAACTGATTCAGCTACATGTTTACATATATCCTCTTTTTTCTGGATCTCCTTCCCATTTAGGTCACCAGGGAGCACTGGGTAAATTTCCCTGTGCTATACAGCGTGTTTTCATTAGTCATCTAATTTAGACATAGTCTCAATAGTGAGACTGTACCATTTGCAGAGACATGGATGGACCTAAAGACTGTCATACTGTCTTTTCTCACAAAGAGGAAAACAAATATTGTATACTAATGCATATTTGTAGAATCTAGAAAAATAGCATAGGTGATCATATTTGCAAAGCAGAAATAAAGACAGAGGGGCAGAGAACAAAGGTATGGATACCAAGGGGGAGAGGTGAGGGGTTGGAGTGAATTGGGAGATTGGGATTGACATATACATACTATTGATACTATGTAATTAATTTTCAAGTCTAGCTTTCTGACCCCTCCTCATATCAGCTGCTTGAGGACGAGAACCACGATAAAGTCCTCTTGGTGCTTCAGGTATTCAGCACAGGGCTTGATACAAAATGATTGTCCAAAGAATATGACTTGGTTTGTTCTACCTATAAAGGAAAGGTGCCTTGAAAATTTTCAGTGCCTACAAGTGTGTTAGTCGCTCATTCGTGTCCAACTCTTGCCGACCCCATGGATGGTAGTTGATACAAAACGATTGCCCAAAGAATATGACTTGGTTTATTCTACCTATACAGGGCAGGTGCCCTGAAAATTTTCAGTGCCTACACGTGTGTTAGTCACTCAGTCGTGTCCAACTCTTGGTGACCCCCATGGACTGTAGCCCACCAGTCCATGATTATTCTCCAGGCAAGAATATTGGAGGGGGTAGTCTTTTACTTCTCCAGGGCATCTTCCCAACCCAAAGATAGAATCTGGGTCTGCCACATTGCAGGCAGATTCTTTACTGTCTGAGCCACCAGGGAAGCCCTACAAAAACACCCCTAACTGCTTTTCCCCTCCTCTGAGAAGCAAAGCCATATTCTTACAAGTTGAAAAGTACAGAGATGGGTGACTATGTGGTCCGCCCTGGTAAACACTGTCTTTCTCTGTGTGGTCCATATGTATCCTGTATCTCATGCCCCCCAAATGTCCTACATCTCATGCCATGAAAATTCATAAGGCCCTTCAGAATCATTGGCGAAGATTCGGAGACATTCTGAACAAGTGGTCATAACCCCCTTGCTTACAAGCCAGGAGACTTTTAAACATTTCTTCCCACTCTCTGAGTGACAAATAACCTCAAAAAAAAAAAAAAAAAGGCAGAAATAAGTCAGCCCTGTGGTCTTTCTGGGCCAGGATATGGTCTTCATGCAACTTCTTAAAAAAGTCAGGAGGCCACTGACTTGGTAGTTTTTCATTCTTCATTTTATGAACATTTTCATTCATTTGTTTATTAATCCAAGCAACATCTCATCTTTTTAATTTCTACTGTGAATATATGTGTTTTAAAGTGTAAAATATGTTAGTACATATTTTATATAGACATACAATGTGCAGGGTAAAAAACATACTAAAGGAAATGTTCATTTTCTGTTTTTTTTTTTTTAATTGATAGTGCCGTGTTATCAAAAATATTCAGATAGTAAAGTTTAAAAATAAAATAAAATAAAGAAAAATATTCAGATAGCACTGGGGGAGTACAGGGAACTCTAGGAATCTGGTCAGCTTTCTTAGAACCTCCCATACACTTTTGTACATTTCCCCATTGAAGTATTTTAAATGTCTTACAATGATCTGTACAGGATCGTGATAAAGTAATCAAGCTCTCAAGCCTGGAAGACTTGGGTTTACCATCTCAGTGACAAGAGTCCCTAGCCTCTTGAGTCCCTGTTATGGGAATTCCATAACCCCATACATGAAAATCCCTTGGAAGAGTACCTGTAAGACTCCGGAACATACATTATCCCCATTGACCACACCAGGTTGAGAGCATGTCTCCCCAGGGCTAGCGTGGGGGTCTGTACATAGTAGAGAGACTTGTGCTGGCCAAATCTCACAGCTAGAGTGGCTTTAAGTTTTCCCCACCAACAAATACCAAATGCCTCATCAGCAAATAGAAGCAAGCCACATTCAAGAGACGTTCCCCCATTTAAGCCCAGAGACATGTATGGTTCAGGAATTCTATTTCATCCCATCTCAGGTGTTAATTATAAGCTTCTATCAACCCAAAGCTCTGAAACAACACCGAGGAAAGGAAATTACACCATTTTTAGCAATATCTTGACAGCTATATTAACAGACAATACTTTTATCGCCCAGATACCAGCTGCTCACCACTTGCCACCAAACAGACTGGCCTTCAGTTCTACAAGGACAGGGACAGTAAAGGTGGGGAAATTGTTCTTCTTTGGTGAAAAATCCCAAAGAATAGAGTCTATAATGATCTCAGTCGTGCCTTCTGCTCATGGCTCTGTGGAAGTCAGGCCTCCTTTTCCATTTTAACCTGTAAAATCATTCGAGGGGCACAAAATGGTAAGATAGCCTAAGAACCAGCTGGGCCCCATGGCCTTTCAGGTTCCCGCTGTCAAGCAAAATAAGTGGACTAGAAATGCAACCCTTGGAGACGTTAGGGCCAGGTGGAAAGCGGATAGCTTGGCCAGTTATTCTGTCTCTAATAATTACTTACGGGGCTTGTGCTGCTAATCACAGGCTCCCAGATGAACACAGGGAGGTTTTTACATCCCTGAATAAGGATGCTCATAATTTAATCACCAGTTCCTGGGTTCAGGGAGCCCCAGCTGTCAATGCTTGTTGGTGCAGGGCCAACATGGCGCCCCCAGCAGAGGGGTGTTTGTGGTGGGATTAGCCAGGCCTGGATTTGTACCCCTTCCCGAGTGACATCAACCCACCTCCACTCTATGGAATTAGCAGTTACTCTTCAAAGTTTGGATACAGTCATTTTATCAATAAGAATGAGAAGGGAAGAAAGAGAAGGAAGGGGACTTCTCTGGTGGCCCAGTGGTTAAGAATCCACCTTCCAATGCAAGGGACAAGGGTTCAATCCCTGGTCAGGGAACTAAGATCCTATCTGCCTTGGGGCAACTAAGTCCATGCAACAGTTAGAGAGCCAGCCCCAGCACAGCCAAACAAAAACCAAAAAAAGGAGCAAGGAGCATCTTCTACTCAGTTTCTACTGAGGCAGAAAGAGTTTACCAAGACATGATTTCCAAAGAACGAAACAAAGCCGTGCCCATGATGATTTTATAACCAGTGATAGTTTTCAACATTTGCAAGTGGCACTTCTGCAACACGATGATTTTTCTGACCTATACAGGTAAATACATTCTCAAAGCAACACAATATGGCAGTCAAGAGTTCTGGCTTTGGTGGTCAGGCAGCTGGAGTTTTATTAATCTCTTCCTCACTCCTTATCAGCAAGAAAGAGTGAATTAATTTCTCTGCACCTCTGAGATTGTAAATCATACTTAATTCAAGATAGTATTTGAAGAGTAAATAAAATTAGTACACTTTCTGGGCTTCACACATTAGTGCTTAGTGTTTGGGGTTAGTAAACACAAGATAAATAGTTGTTTTAAATAAAAAGGGTGTCTGTCAAAGGGACCCAGTAATGAACTAGGTCTTGTGAACTGTGGAGCTGATGTGCAGATTTTCCAAGGTTGGGCCACACCCCCGAAAATGCAGAGCTGGAGAGGACAGCACAGCTTCTCCATGGAGACTCACGGCCTCTCTGCCTCCAGATAAAAGTGCCAATGAGCTGTCACATCTACCCGTGAGGCACACACACATGTGAAAGGTCTGGAGAGAAACAACAAACTGGAACTCTGGAAATTGCTAAGAGTTCATCTGGGGCTCATCTCTCTGTGTCAAGATTCACTTGGCAAGTGACCGTTTTGGCTCTAACTCACTCAGAAGTGAGGGCTGTTGGAAGTGTTTTTCAGAGGAGGTTGAAGCTCAAGCCCCCAGTCACAATTCCTCTCTGCTTGATGGGCTTCAAGGCTGATGCCTTTTGTATGGTGGAGAGATGCTTGTCCTTCTCTCTCTCATTTCTATTATGTGAAACTGTAGATTCGGAGCTGCTAATTAACGTATAACATGATCTCATTTGAAGGCTTTCTATTGTCCTTTGAGGGTAAGGAAATCTAATGTTTTAGATTTTAAGCTTCAATGTCATTTAAAGACTGGATCTTCCTTTTAAAGAACCCCTCAACATTTTCCCTTGTCCTAGGCAGCCCTGGATATTAGCGGGCAAGATGTTTGGAACCTACTCTGCCTTTGGATTGGGAAAGCATAGCAGGACAGTGGGCATGTGGTAGGGTACTGGGAAACTTTAGTCCTAGGGCGTCTAGGAGATCATGAATCTTGCCTCTCTCTAGCCTAAGGGTCAAGTGTGCTCCCTGACCTGTAAGCAGTTTCCTCAGTGCAAGAAGCAAGGACTAGGGTCCAATTCCTCTTGCTTGTCCTACTTCCCCAGACATGCCTGTCTTACTTTGTTTCTGCTGCTCTATGCCGTCTCCCATCTTCTGTGCTACAAAACATCAGTTTATCCACAGAGACCAGTTCAGAGTCCACCTGGTGCCTCTCCTGTTTCCCCAGGAAATGAGTAATCTTCCCTTCTCTCTGCTCCCACCACCCTTCATCCATCAATCCACTTCCAGAGTTCTTATCAGAGGCAAGAATGCCACCCCCACCCCAACTATCCCATTACAGAGCCATCTGTGGTTGTCATTATGACTAGTTTGTAGTGATTGGAGAGACAAGGCACTAAATATTCTCTGTCGCCCCAGAGAGTCACTCTTGGTGATGACTTGTCCCATCCAAAATGCCTTAGCAATGCCTTGAAATACACAAGACTGTGTGGCCAGGCTATGCTGAACCCAGCACCATCCAGTGGAAATAGAAATAGAATGTGACATGTGTGTAATTTTAAATCTCCTGCCAGTCGCATTTTCAAAAGATTATTTAAGAAGGTAAAATTAATTTGAATAATACAGGTTTTCTTAACCGCATATATATCAAAATACTATGATTTCAACATGTGGTACCAGCCACACATCGGATGGCAGGCACAGCTCTGGTTTAGTCACTGTGAGTCCAATTTCTTTCTGTCTCTATATTTTTCTTCACACACACACTCAGCATCCACAAAGAACTCTCTCGCCCTTTAAATCAAAGTAAAATCTCCTTGAGTCCCGGAGCACCACCATCCCATCCCACAGTCTGTGGAAGTCCAAGGTCTCTGGACTTCCTGGATCTTCTGTATTTGTTTTAGTAGCTTCCTGTGCCATGAGCTCCCATGTGTAGCTGCTACTCAGGGCCCATGACTTAGACATAAAATTCATCATCTTTCTTAATTATTGCTTAAAAGTTGTTCACAAATCTGAGCACGAGACTTCATATTCCGGAAGAAGGAGAAAGTCTGAGAAAGCTGATGTCATAGTCAATCCCAACCTGATCAACTGGAGTCGTGATGCCATTGTTTGAAAAATGCCCTCCAGCCACCCCTGTCTGGCCCCAACCTGGAGGATTTATTGCTGTCTCGGCTGGCCTGTCCCAGCGAATTCCCAGCATGCTGGCTCCCTGTTTCTCTCTTCTCACGTCTCCAGTGATGCTTTTTCCATTCAACCCCTTTCTCTGCAAAATGACAGACTCTTCTTGCCTCACCAGATCTTGGCAGCAGCTGCCAGCCAGACCTTTGATATCTGCCAGGGAATTTTTCAAAAGGTTGGGCTTTCCCTAGCATGAGCTCTTATGCCAGTTGATAAGAACTTACACTGGTATTTATTATTATTTTAAAATTATCATCATCATCATTGTTATCACCATCACCTCATCATCATTATTAATACCCTTTACTATCCTCCTCCTCATTATTAGCATCATCACCACCATCATCATCATTATGATCATCACCATCATAATTATTACAATACGTGATAGTGGGAGGCAACATTTCATGATGGATGGGACACAGGCTCTGGAACCAGACAGGAGTGGATTAGGATCTCAGTTCCACCATTTACGAGCTGTGTAATCTGGGTACAGATTCTTAAACTCTCTAAGACTCAGATGAGTCAAATGGTGGTAATAATAGGTTCTACCTCACTGAGTTGATTTAAAAATTAAATCACTCGTGTAAATGCTCAGGACAGCTCCTGGTAGAGTCAAGTGGTCAATAAATGGTGTCTATATTATCCTTGGAATGAATGTTAGGTCCATGAAACAAGGTAAATTAGAAGTGGTCAAACAGGAGATGGCAAGAGTGAACAATCGACATTTTAGGAATCAGTGAACTAAAATGGACTGGAATGGGTGATTAATTCAGATGACCATTATATCTACTACTGTGGGCAAGAATCCCTTAGAAGAAATGGAGTAGCCATCATAGTCAACAAAAGAGTCCAAAATGCAGTACTTGGATGCAATCTCAAAAATGACAGGATGATCTTTGTTCATTTCCAAGGCAAAACATTCAATATCACAGTAATCCAAGTCTATGCCCTGACCAGTAATGCTGAAGAAGCTGAAATTGAAGAGTCCTATGAAGACCTACAAGACCTTCTAGAATTAACACCCAAATAAGATGTCCTTTTCATTATAGGGGACTGGAATGCAAAAGTAGGAAGTCAAGAGATACCCGGAGTAACAGGCAAATTTGGCCTTGAAGTACAAAAGGAAGCAGGGCAAAAGCTAACAGACTTTTGCCAAGAGAATGCACTAGTCATAGCAAACATCCTCTTCCAACAACACAAGAGAAGACATGTGTAGACATGGACATCACCAGATGGTCAACACCGAAATCAGATTGATTATATTCTTTGCAGCCAAAGATGAATAAGCTCTATAAAGTCAACAAAAACAAGACCAGGAGCTGACTGTGGCTCAGGTCATGAACTTGTTATTGCAAAATTCAAACTTAAATTGAAGAAAGTGGGGGAAACCACTAGACCATTCAGGTATGATATAAATCGAATCCCTTATGATTATACAATAGAAGTGACAAACAGATTCAAGGAATCAGATCTGATAGATGAGTTCCTGAAGAAATATGGACAGAGGTTTGTGACATTGTACAGGAGTCAGGGATCAAGATCATCTCCAAGAAAAAGAAATGTAAAAAGGTAAAATGGTTGTCTGAGGAGGCCATACAAATAGCTGTGAAAAGACGAGAAGCAAAAAGCAAAGGAGAAAAAGAAAGATATACCCATTTGAATGCAGAGTTGCAAAGAATAGTAAGGAGAGATAAGAAAGCCTTCCTCAGCGATCAATGCAAAGAAATAGAGGAAAACAATAGAATGAAAAAGACTAGAGATGTCTTCAAGAAAATTAGAGATACCAAGGAAACATTTCATGCAAAGACAGACAAAATAAAGTACAGAAATGGTATGGACCTAACAGAAGCAGAAGAGATTAAGAAGAGGTGGCAGGAATACACAGAAGAACTATACAAAAAAGACTCTTCATGACCTAGATAACCACAATGGTCTGATCACTCACCTAGGGCCAGACATCCTGGGATGTGAATTCAAGTGGGCTTTAGGAAGCATCACTACGAACAAAGCTAGTGGAGGTGATGGAATTCCAGTTGAGTGATTTCAAATCCTAAAAGATGATGCTATGAAAGTGCTACACTTAATATGCCAGCAAATCTGGAAAACTCAGCAGTGGCCACAGGACTGGAAAAGGTCAGTTTTTATTCCAATCCCTAAGAAAGGTAATGCCAAAGAATGCTCAAACTACCACACAATTGCACTCATCTCACACGCTAGCAAAGTAATGCTCAAAATTCTCCAAGCCAGGCTTCAATGACACATGAACCATGAACTTCCAGATGTTCAAGGTGGATTTAGAAAAGGCCAAGGAACCAGAGATCAAATTGCTAATATCTGCTGGATCATAGAAAAAGCAAGAGTTCCAGAAAAACATCTACTTCTGCTTTATTGACTATGCCAAAGCCTTTGACAACAAAAACTGTGGAAAATTCTTCAAGAGATGGGAATACCAGACCACCTGACCTGCCTCCTAAGAAATCTGTATGCAGGTCAAGAAGCAACAGTTAGAACTGGACATGGCACAACAGACTGGTTCCAAATAGGGAAAGGTGCTTTAAGTAACTTATATGCAGAGTGAAAAGTGAAGTCGCTCAGTCGTGCCCAACTCTTTGAGACCCCATGAACTGTAGCCTACCAGGCTCCTCTGTCCATGGGACTTTCCAGGCAATAGTACTGGAGTAGATTGCCATTTGTACATCATGCCAAATGCTGGACGGGATGAAGCACAAGGTGGAATCAAGATTGCTGGGAGAAATAGCAATAACCTCAGATATGCAGATGACACCACTGTAATGGCAGAAAGTGAAGAATTAAATAGCCTCTTGATGAAAGTTAAAGAGGAGAGTGAAAAAAACTGGCTTAAAATTCAGCATTCAGAAAACTAAGATCATGCCCATTACTGGTCCCATTACTCCATGGCAAACAGATGGAGAAACAATGGAAAAAGTGAGAGACTATTTTCTTGGGCTCCAAAATTACTGCAGATGGTGACTGCAGCCATGAAATTAAAATATGCTTGCTCCTTGGAAGAAAAGCTATGACCAACATAGACAGCATATTAAAAAGCAGAGACATTACTTTGCTGACAAAGGTCCATTTAGTCAAAGCTATGGTTTTTCCAGTAGTCTTGTGTGGATGTGAGAGTTGGACTATAAAGAAAGCTGAGCACCAAAGAACTGATGCTTTTGAACTGTGGTGTTGGAGAAGACTCTTGAGAGTCCCTTGGACTGCAAGGAGTTGAAAACAGTCAATCCTAAAGGAAATCAGTCCTGAATATTCATTGGAAGGACTGATGCTGAAGCTGCAACTCCAATACTTTGGCCACCTGATGCGAAGAACTGACTCCTTGGTAAAGACCCTGATCCTGGGAAAGATTGAAGGCAAGAGGAGAAGGGGATGACAGAGGATGAGATGGCTGGATGGCATTACTGACTCAATGGATATGAGTTTGAGCAAGGTCTGGGAGTTGGTAATGGACAGGGAAGCCTGGCATGCTGCAGTCCATGGGGTTGCAAAGAATCGGACATTACTGAGCGACTGAACTGAAGTGTATTATCCTTACCACAAAGAGGCGCCTTTCCTGCTCACAGGCCTGAGTCCAGACGTATAACACATATATGTGTATATGTAGCAAGGCCCTCCTGGGGTTTCCACTGAGCTTTCTAGCACCTCCTTCATTGGTACTAAAACTAGGCATTCATTTCTCTTGTCCTCTCAACGACTCTATTACCTCTTCAAAGGCAGGGAGTCATCTTAGTCATCTCAACTTACATGCTGAGATTCAATCAAATTGTTTATTCTGAAAGCAGGGCAGTGTGACCCCATTAGAACTCCAAGTAGTTAGTTCTCTCTAAAGCATAGGGAAAATGGGGGTGGTTGGAAGGAAGAGGGGGTGCTCTGATGTGGTACCCAACACCCCAAAGCATTGCTTCTACAGTAAAATGCCAATGCAGCAGCCATCTGAGGAGGAAATCAGTGTTTTCTGGGGTTCGGCTGAACCCCACTGAGTAGGGACATAAGAAATGGTCTTTGAATGAATGGATAAATGAATGAGTGAATGAGTGAACATATCACTCATTTTGTCACTTGGTACTCTATTTATGAAGACCTTCCTGAAAAACTTTCTAAAGCTCAGGACCAGGAAAAGCTTGTTTCTGCTGCAATATTAGAACTTCCGTTTTCACTGGCATCCTGCCTCTTTAAGAACCAATTCATTGCCACCAGCGGGGCCCAGAGGACACCTATGCAGAAAAGGGCATTCACTAAATCCAGCCTTTACAGTTACCCTCACTCTCCTGTCTCTGCTGGTGCCCCAGGGACTCCATAGCTGCCCATCACCAGAGCTCTAGCGGGGTCTTACAGTGAGCATCCCACACAGCCTTTTCAGGTCTCTGCCCTCTTTTTGGTTTGCTAACTGGCTTACTACTCATTCCGCCTCTCTGGAATGTGGTTCCTACCCCCGACCTCTTTCTTTTTGTGATCTCATTCATGTCTCAGTTCCCAATGCCTGTGATACCCTCCCATGAAAATCCCCTTCATTACTTCAAAGGGCCGCAGTTGGACCCTCCTACCACTAGGCAATGAGAACTGTACAATCTATTCTGTTTCCCTCTTCTCCTTTGCTGCCAGGAAACTCTGAGCTATGTTTTATGCCCAGCAGCTTTATTCAGCTGAGGTTTCTAAATACAATCTTTTCACTCCCCTTCATCTCTTGACTCCTTTCACTTTTAACCTAGAATTTTTGTTTTTATATGTCTGTTCCATTTATCTTAGGCTGCCAAGATCTAAATAAAAAATAAAGTTAAAAACAAAAAATGCTTCAAGTATCTTTGAATCTCTTTAAAGTTTTATCCCCATCCCATACAACTTTTCCAGAGAAAGGGGAAAAGGAAATCCCCCTCTAGACTTAATATTTACAAATGGCAGCCTCCAAACTGTCAAAACACTCCCGCCCCCTCTGAGCCTCAATGTTCAAATCCTTTGCAATCTGGTGGATCAGTTCCAGCCCTTTCCCAGCCTCCAAGCACCCACTGAACACTAAGCCTGGCTCCAAGCCTTGGTTTTTTTAATCTCATCTCCCTTCCTTAGCTCACTGCCCCGATAACCTTCTGGCTCAGGAACCCTCACCAGGAGCATCACCCCTGGGGGGGTAACCCTGAATGGGCACTATGTGACCTCATGCATGAGACCCTGGCAAAACATAAGGACAGAGATCTCTGCTCTTCTGTAGCCCTATAGCAATTCCTGTGGTCTTTCCAATCATAATTAGCTGTATTTCCAGCTAAATAAGAAGAAGAAGAGCTAACTTATATGCAGAGTACATCATGAGAAACACTGGGCTGGAAGAAGCACAAGCACAAGATTGCCAGGAGAAATATCAATAACCTCAGATATGCAGATGACACCATCCTTATGGCAGAAACTGAAGAGGAACTCAAAAGCCTCTTGATGAAAGTGAAAGAGGAAATTGAAAAAGTTGGCTTAAAGCTCAACATTCAGAAAATCAAGATCATGGCATCTGGTCAAATCACTTCATGGGAAATAGATGGGGAAACAGTGGAAACAGTGTCAGACTTTATTTTGGGGGGCTCCAAAATCACTGCAGATGGTGACTGCAGCCATGAAATTAAAAGACGCTTACTCCTTGGAAGAAAAGTTATGACCAACCTAGATAGCGTATTCAAAAGCAGAGACATTACTTTGCCAACAAAGGTCCATCTGGTCAAGGCTATGGTTTTTCCTGTGGTCATGTATGGATGTGAGAGTTGGACTGTGAAGAAGGCTGAGCGCCAAAGAATTGATGCTTTTGAACTGTAGTGTTGGAGAAGACTCTTGAGAGTCCCTTGGACTACAAGGAGATCCAACTAGTCCATTCTGAAGGAGATCAGCCCTGGGATTTCTTTGGAAGGAATGATGCTAAAGCTGAAACTCCAGTACTTTGGCCACCTCATGTGAAGAGTTGACTCATTGGAAAAGACCCTGATGCTGGGAGGGATTGGGGGCAGGAGGAGAAGAGGACAACAGAGGATGAGATGGCTGGATGGCATCACCGACTTGATAGATGTGAGTTTGAGTGAACTCTGGGAGTTGGTGATGGACAAGGAGGCCTGGCATGCTGCAATTCATGGGGTCGCAAAGAGTCAGACATGACTGAGTGACTGAACTGAACTGAACATTTGTTGTCCCCTCTCTATTAGAAAGGCATTGTGCTTTGCATTTTGTATTCATTTCTCTTTTTCAGTTCACTAATGAGGGAGAAGCCATTTTATTCTCCACTTTACAGACAAGAAAACAAAGGTGCACAATTTTTCTATCTGCATGCAGAACAAAAACTCTAGAGCAGTAAGACCCTGGCTGATCCTTTGTGCCCTTATCAGCATCTGTCACAGGACCTGACACAGACGCTCAATATGTAATTTATGACTTATCCATTTATTGATTGCCAGAAGAAACATACACCCCCTACGGCAAATCATGAACACCTCCCCAGTGGGGTGAGTTAGGTCATGGAGCTCTGAACCAGATGAGTTTAACTCTGCTGAAGGCCTTTCCAGCCTACAAGACTGCTGGCTTTAATGTGACACTGGTCAGAGAGGTGCTTCAGTGGAGGTGAGCTGGGCTGCACAACTCTGGAATTCCGGGGCAGGGCACACAGTCTTGCTGGGGCCCAATGGCACCCAACTCCAGTACTCTTTTGTCTGGAAAATCCCATGGATGGAGGAGCCTGGTAGGCGGCAGTCCATGGGGTCGTGAAGAGTCAGACATGACTGAGCAACTTCCCTTTCACGTTTCACTTTCATGCATTGGAGAAGGAAATGGCAACCCACTCCAGTGTTGCCTGGAGAATCCCAGGGACAGGGGAGCCTGGTGGGCTGCTGTCTATGGGGTCGCATAGAGTCGGAAACAACTGAAGCAACTTAGCAACAGCAGCAGCAACCTCCCCCTAGAGTAGGTCTTAGTGCCCTCTATCATAATTTTCTTTTACTCCCAGTTCTCTCCAGGAGACTATGGGTACCTTAGAGGACTGTCTTAGAGTAGAAGTCAACAACAGGAGGGTAGGAGGGAGGGGAGAAAGAAAGAAGGAAGAAAAGAGGGGAGGGAGGTGACAGGTGGGTGGTTGTATGAGTTATGAGATGGTTCACATACATACTGACTCCAACACTTTGCTTTTAAAAAGTAGAGTCATTACTTGACGGAAATGAAGAATAAGAATCCTGGGACAGATGAGCATAAGGAACCTTCAGGACAGGAGAGCTAAGAGAGCTAAAACCATGTTGGGGGAGGGAAGGCAGGCTGGCAAAGACCAACCTGGGAACCCCACCCCAAAGCCACAATCAGTCCTCAGCTCAGGAATGCACCCTCTGTTGAAGTGAGATATCGATTTTTCACATTGCTGCTTTACACTCTTCCTAGATTTGGGACTGATTAACTCCAATAAAAAGCACTGCCAGCTGGTGAAAACTTAAAACAAAGGGTCTATACAAAAGCATCGTGTTCCCCCTCGCTTTCATGTATTTGAAGCAAGCTTACCCTCCCTAGTCGCCTATGGTTTCTGCATAAATTACTCTGCAAGACCAGCCTGCTGTGAGCGTGCTTGCCTGACTGCCTCTGCTCCCCTTCAAATCTGTCAGTTAAGCTTTAAGCATCTTGAAAACGTATTGTCTGGAATGAAACAACCAATTATGCTTTCAGGTTTTGTGGCATAATATCGCAGAAACTAGCAATTACAGAATCAGAGTGGCATCAAATGGGGTAGAAGGGAGTTAGCACGGATTATTCTTTAAATAGCAGTTACATGAACTCATAATAAATAGGTATTAAGTGTTAAATGTATGATAAGTAATTCTTGACAATGCAATTATCCAAACAGGAGAGGGGAAAGTGGCAAGATGGCATTGTCAAAGTCTTTTGTGCACGGCATGCTCAGTTAGACTGAAATGGGGAGGAAATTTGTCTCTGTTCCAACCAGCAGTGGAGGTAAGAGTACAGATGTGGGCACTGAAGGGCATTTGGCTGGGTCCTAAGAGCTGCTATGTGTTCAAAAGAGCAAAGCCCTTTCTGCTAGGGCAGGATATGGTTGACCAGAAAACTCTATGGCAACGAGCTCCTCTAATGCACAGCCAGGTAACCAAACATATATATTTAGGAAGCTCTTGTTATAAAATGACATGCAGGTAAGTATATAGACTGGTTCTTAGCAGAAAACAGGTGTATAAGAAATGTTGGTTGAACTTATCTGGCACTTAGAAACAGGGCTGCTATGGAAGATTGTATAGGTTGTGCACTGCACAATTCCAGGGAAGAACATTTATATAGACGCACTGTGAACAGCTCCCCCTTGGACTTGGGACATGCTGTGGCCTTGTTTCAACTCAATGGTCTTCAGCAATATGATTTAATGATTAAAATGGAGGACTTGTGACCAGACTGCGAGTGTGCATGCTAAGTCGTTTCAGTCGTAGCCAACTCTGTGAGACCCTCTGGACTATAGCCCACCAGTCTCCTCTGTCCATGGGATTCTCCAAGCAAGAATACTGGAGTTGGTTGCTGTGCCCACTTCCAAGGGATCTTCCCAACCCAGGGATCGAACTTGCACCTCTTACATTTCCTGCATTGGCAAGCAGATTCTTTAACACTAATGCCAACTGGGAAGCCACTTGCTTATGATTACTTGCAGTAAAAAAGACTCAGGTATCACATACTCATAAAATTATAAAGCTGGATGGAGTCCATCTAGGCCAACTGTTTCCTGTTTCCCCGTTATATAAATGAGGAAACGGAGGCCCAAAGAAGGAGAATGATTTGTCTGAGGCTCTGCTTCATGATACTCATGATCGCAGAAATAATCTTTCCTTCTGTATGAAGATACACTTTTGCCTATGCTAATGCTACTATTCTTCAAGGTCTAAATCGAAGTATATTTTCTCCAGGAAACCTTCCATGGTGTCCACTGATCTCTTACCTGTCAAATCCTACAATGGGGATAGTCTCCCTCCCTTGCATCTTAGCCCCCTACTGTCTCTTCACACAAGAGGCAGAGTCACCACATAAATCAGCATGTCCACTCCCTTGCTCTGAAGTTGCCTGTCATAGATAGCTGTAGTAATGACTCCAAATGTGTTCACACTTTCCTGTATATGTGCTGTTGGGTAGACCTATCGCTTGGTAGGGACCTACCCTTGAGTAGACTGACTCTAAGCTTTGCTGGTTGACTTGCTTTGGCCAGTGGTATTATAGTAACATGATGCAAGAGAGACTATACAAGGGGAAGTGCTTGTGCACTGGGGTTTGCCCTAAGCTGCTGTTCTTAGAAATTTGAGCCTCAGTGTAACCAAGTCAGGAATGCTAGTTGATAGGGGATGTGAGATCCAGCAGCCTTTGTTGCCCAGCTGACAACCAGTAAACCCGCTAAAGCAAAGCTGCCTTGTTGAGCACAGTCACATCCATTAGCCCAGCCAAACCAATAGAAGAATCAACTAGCTGAGTTCAGCCTAAATCCTCAACCTGCAGAATCAATTGAATCAATGTTGTAGGTTTAATCACAAAGTTTGAGGCTGATGTTATTCTATAACAAAAGCTACTAGAGACACATCATAATGCCCGGACCAAAACCCAAGATCTCTTGGCCTACAAAGCCCTATATGATCCCCAAGAACTGAAACCACCTATATGTCTTTAGCTTGCTGTCTACATTAATATGATTTTACTTCCTACTTTTTCAACAACACAACCTTTCTAGTCCAGGAAACTCTTGCCTTGTGAGGTAAAAGTTTCCAAATAACTTTATTTGTTCGTTCCACAAAACTTCTGAAAGACTCATCAACTCTTGAATAGAGAACATTCAAAAATAGTTTATGGCCTAAGACTCTTTGAACCATGACCTCAAAGCACCCACCTTGTAGTACCCACAAGTCCTAAACTTATATCATAATTCTTAGTCCTAACTAAGATTGTTTGTTGTAAGACTTGACCTAATCCAGACTTTAAAAATCTCATATATACTCCAAATTTGTCCTTCCTAGTCTGAAACACTACTGAGACTTTTTTGGCATGTTCTTCTTTCTTATTTGGATGAATATAAGTCAATTTTGTTGAATCAGCAGGTAGTTTTGGTGATACACTCAGGGAGCCAGAATTTATCACCTCTGTATTCTGATGCCAGACCTATCCCTTATTCTTTACTCTCAAGTCATACCAACCTCCTTGCTTTTCCTTGAATATAGCAAGAATTTATTGTGTGAAAGATTTTGTGCTTGATGTTTCCACTGTCTGGGATCCACCAGCCTTGATATCTGCCCTATGCATCTCTCCTTTCATTCAGGTCTGTGATCAAATGCCACCAATCCTCTCATATCTAGAGTATCTAGGTCCTTCACTTTCTACCGTCTTATCCGTCGTTTATGTTTACTTGTGCTTTTGTTCATAGCATTTGTTTCTATCGAAATTACCACACACACACACACACACACACACACACTGTGCATTTATTGTCTTTCTCCTTTACTAGAAAGTAACTTCCAAGAGGTAGGACACATTGCCTGCCTCCTGCACCACTGTAACAGCACTGCCTAGAAGACAGGTGCTCCAAAAAATACTTTTTGAGTGAACCTTAATAAGTTAATATTAGATGTTGCTGTTTTGTTAATGTTGTTCTTGTTGTTGTCATTGTCACACTCTGTACTGTGCCTTTTTCTCCAGAACCAAAATCCCACCAGTCTTCTCCTTCACAAATCTTTCTTGAAATGTCTCTGGGATCCTCTTTTCAGAGGAAATAAACCCCCATATGCACTTCCCAGAGAGCACTAAGGGTAAAGAACCCATCTGCCAATGCAGGAGATGTAAGAGACAGGGGTTTGATCCCTGAGTTGAGAAGATCCCCTTGAGGAGGGCATGGCAACCCACTGCAGGATTCTTGCCTGGAGAATCGCATGAGCAGGGGAGCTTGGCAGACCCCAGTTCTGCAAAGTCAACCACCAGTTCTGGGGTCGCAGAGTTGGACATGACTGAAACGACTTGCTATTCTTTGGAACTCTGCATTCAAATGGGTATATCTTTCCTTTTCTCCTTTGCCTTTTGCTTCTCTTCTTTTCATAACTATTTGTAAACCATCCTCAGACAACCATTTTGCCTTTTTACATTTCTTTTTCTTGGGTATGGTCTTGATCCCTGCCTCCTGTACAATGTCACAAACCTCCGTCCATAGTTCTTCAGGCAATCTGTCTATTAGATCTAATCCCTTGAATCTATTCTCACTTCCACTGTACATTCATAAGGGATTTGATTTAGGTCATAGCTGAATGATCTAGTGGTTTTCCCCTCTTTCTTCAACTGAAGTCTAAATTTTGCAATATGGAGTTCATGATCTGAGCCACAGTCAGCCCCTGGTCTTGTTTTTCCTGACTGTATAGAGCTTCTCCATCTTTGGCTGCAAAGAATATAATCAATCTGATTTTGGTGTTGACCATCTGGTGATGTGCATGTGTAGAGTCTTCTCTTGTGTTGTTGGAAGAGGGCATTTGCTATGACCAGTGCGTTTTCTTAGCAAAACTTTATTAGTCTTTGCCCTGCTTCATTCTATACTCCAAGGCCAAATTTGCCTGTTACTCCAGGTATCTCTTGTCTTCCTACTTTTGCATTCCAGTCCCCTATAATGAAAAGGACATCTTTTTTGGGTGTTAGTTCTAGAAGGTCTTGTAGGTCTTCATAGGACCATTCAACTTCAGCTTATTCAGCATTACTAGTTGGGGCATAGACTTGGATTACTGTGATATTGAATGTTTTGCCTTGGAAATGAACAGAGATCATTCTATTGCTTTTGACAGTATACCCAAGTACTGCATTTTGAACTCTTTCGTTGACTATGATAGGTACTCCATTTCTTCTAAGGGATTCTTGCCCACAGTAGTAGATATAATGGTCATCTGAATTAAATTCACCCATTCCAGTCCATTTTAGTTCGCTGATTCCTAAAATGTCGATGTTCACTCTTGCCATTTCCATTTGACCACTTCTAATTTGCTTTGATTCATGGACCTAACATTCCAGGTTCCTATCCAATATTGTTCTTTATAGCATTGAACTTTACTTCCAGCACCAGTCACATCCACAACTGGGTGTTGTTTATGCTTTGGATCCATCTCTTCATTCTTTCTGGAGTTATTTCTCCACTGATCTCAAGTAGCATATTGGGCACCTACCAACCTGGGGAGTTCATCTTTCAGTGTCCTATCTTTTTGCCTTTCCATACTGTTCATGGGGTTTTCTTTCTTTCTTTTCTTTTTTTTTTTTTTAGGTTTCTTTCTTTCTTTTTTTTTTTTCTAATTTTATTTTATTTTTAAACTTTACATAACTGTATTAGTTTTGCCAAATATCAAAATGAATCCACCACAGGTATACATGTGTTAAGTGTTTATTTGGTTTTTTAATTTTTTTTTTTTTTTTTTTTACTTTAAAATATTGTATTGGTTCATGGGGTTTTCAAGGGAAGAATACTGAAGTAGTTTGCCATTCCCTTCTCCAGTGGACCATGTTTTGTCAGAACTCTCCACCATGACCTGTCCATCTTGGGTGGCCCTAATGGCATGGCTCATAGTTTCAATGAGCTAGACAAGGCTGTGGTCCATGTGATCAGATTGGTTAGTTTTCTGTTATTGTGGCTTTCAGTCTGACTGTCCTCTGATGAAGAAGGGTAAGAGACTTATGGAAGCTTCTTGATGGGAGAGACTTACTGAGGGGAAAACTGGGTCTTCTGATGGGTGGGGCCACGCTCAGTAAATATTTAATAAAATTTTCTGTTGAAGGGCAGGGCTGTGTTCTCACCCTGTTATTTGACCTGAGGCCAAACTATGGTGGAGGTAATGAAGATAATGGCAACCTCCTTCAAAAGGTCCCATGTACGCACCACTAAGTGTTCTGGACCCTGCAGCAGACCACCACCAACCCACGCCTCCCCTAGAGACTCCTGAACACTCCTGGGCAAGTCTGGGTCAGTTTCTTGTGGGGTCACTGCTCCTTTCTCCTGGGTCCTGGTGCACACAAGGTTCTGTTTGTGCTCTCCAGGAGTCACTTTCCCCAGTCCTGTGTAAGTTCTGGTCCCTCTATAGTGGGGCTAATGGCGATCTCCTCCAAGAAGATCATATGCCATACCCAAGTCTACTGCACCCAAAGCCCCTGCCCCTGTAGCAGTCCACTGCTGACCCATATCTCCACAGGAGACACTCAAACACAGTTCTGTCTCAGTTTCTGTTGGGTCTCTGGGTCCTGGAGCACATAAGGTATATTTGAATATACCTCCAAGGTTCCAAAGAATAGCAAGCAGAAATAAGAAAGCCTTCCTCAGTGATCAATGCAAAGAAATATAGGAAAACAGTAGAATGGGAAAGACTAGAGATCACTTCAAGAAAATTAGAGATGCCAAGGGAACTTTTCACGCAAAGATGGGCACAATAAAGGACAGAAATGGTAGGGACCTAACAGAAGCAGAAGATATTAAGAAGAGGTGGCAAGAATACACAGAATAACCATACAAAAAAGATCTTCATGACCCAGATAATCATGATGGTGTGATCATTCACCTAGAGCCAGACATCCTGGAATGCGAAGACAAGTGGGCCTTAGGAAGCATCATGACAAACAAAGCTAGTGGAGGTGACAGAATCCCAGTTGAGCTATTTCAAATCCTGAAAGATGATGCTGTGGAAGTACTGCACTCAATATGCCAGCAAATTTGGAAAACTCAGCAGTGGCCACAGGACTGAAAAGGTCAGTTTTCATTCCAATCCCAAAGAAAGGAAATGCCAAAGAATGCTCAAACTACCTCACAATTGCACTCATCTTACACGCTAGCAAAGTAATACTCAAAATTCTCTAAGCTAGGCTTCAACAGTATGTGAAACCGTGAACTTCCAGATGTTCAAGGTGGATTTAGAAAAGGCCAAGGAACCAGATATCAAATTGCCAACATCTGCTGGATCATCAAAACAGCAAGAGAGTTCCAGAAAAACATCTATTTCTGCTTTATTGATATGCCAAAGCCTTTGACTGTGTGGATCACAATAAACTGTGGAAAATTCTTAAAGAAATGGGAATACCATACCACCTGACCTGCCTCCTGTGAAATCTGTATGCAGGCCAAGAATCAACAGTTAGAACTGGACATGGAACAACAGACTGGTTCCAAATCAGGAAAGAAATACATCAAGGCTGTATATTATCACTCTGCTTATTTAACTTATATGCAGTGTACATCATGAGAAATGCTGGACTCAAGATTGCTGGGAGAAATATCAATAACCTCAGATATGCAGATGATACCACCCTTATGGCAGAAGGCAAAGAACTAAAGAGCCTCTTGATGAAAGTAAAGAGGAGAGTAAAAAGTTGGCTTAAAACTCAACATTCAAAAAACGAAGATCATGGCATCTGGTCCCATCACTTCATGGTAAATAGATGGGGAAACAGTGGCAGACTGTATTTTGGGGGGCTCCAAAATCACTGCAGATGGTGACTGCAGCCATGAAATTAAAAGACGCTTGCTCCTTGAAAGAAAAGTTATGACCAACCTAGACAGCATATTAAAAAGCAGAGACATTACTTTGTCAACAAAGGTCCATTTAGTCAAAGCTACAGTTTTTTTTCCAGTAATCATGTATAGATGTGAGAGTTGGATTATAAAGAAAGTTGAGCACTGAAGAATTAATGCTTTTGAAGTGTGGTGTTGGAAAAGACTCTTGAGAGTCCCTTGGACTGCAAGGAGATCCAACCAGTCCATCCTAAAGGAGATCAGTCCTGGGTGTTCATTGGAAGGACTGATGTTGAAGAAACTCCAATACTTTGGCCACCTGATGTGAAGGGCTGACTTATTTGAAAAGACCCTGATGCTGGAAAAGATTGAGGGTGGGAGGAGAAGGCGATGACTGAGGAGGAGATCGTTGGATGGCATCACGGACTCTGTGAACGTGAGTTTGAGTAAACTCCAGGTGTTGCTGATGGACAGAGAGGCCTGGTGTGCTGCAGTCCATGGGGTCGCAAAGAGTCGGACATGACTGAGCGACTGTACTGAACTGAACTGAACTGAATCGACTGAGCACACATACAAACCCCTATATATTTGCAGCCTCTTTGATGAATCTCTTTTCCATCTTCCTCTTTAGTGGAGCATTCAGTTTCTCCTGAAGCCACCGCTTTCCCAGCAGCCCTCGAAGTGAAGATAGCTCACCCTCCTAGATGCCCATTCCACAGGTGGGAACCGAGCTGGGCATTTCTCCATCTCCCTTCCTTCCACTTCTAGATGACGGCTCTTCAACTTTAGATGAAACTCCTGTCCTTCGTGGTCTTTTACTCCTCCTCACTGCTGGTCTCTCACCCATCATTCTCTCTCTCTCCCTAAAGACTCAGATTCCTGGTTCCCGCTTTCCCGCTCCACTCCCCCAATCCTAGCAGTGTCAAATTGATTCCAGCATCTTCATAGGCACCAACTGATCCAACTCCTTGGTTTCACCTCGAATATTCTTTTTGCCGGTGATGTCTACCTTCTCTCCCCTTGACTCACTCACTCCCAACATGACTTTCTGGTCTCTGCATGACCTAGAGCTCCTTTTCTTAGGAAGTATTCAGCTCAGGCATCTAACCTTCTGAACACAACCTCTTATCTTTCCAAGACTCTCAGGTGATTTCTTCTACCACGTCTGATCTTTAGGGTTAGAGAGATCTCAAATCCCTCAACTTCTTGGCTTTCTTCTCATCATCCTTCTTTCTTGTCTCCACTTCTATCTCCACAAGTCTGGCCCTTAAAACTCATGATTTTCACATCCCTCATTAGCTTCAACTCACTGAACCCAGTGTGCTTCTGTCACACCTGCCAGACAAGTTCTGACCTTTCTTGAACCCCATCATTTGACTTCTCCCTGCTCACGCCTAGGCTGCTGAGCCCTGTGGGAGGAAACTCCACCACGTTGAAGATAAGTGCCATTAAAATCCAATGTCTTCAGCCTCACCTGAGGTCTCAGAGCTTCCAGCTTTCTGAGTAAGCTCTCTCCCACCCTCTAGGACAGTTATTTCATATTTCTCCACACTTTTTGAATTTCTTACCCCACTACCTCCCAGTCACTCAAGACAGATAACCTCGCCTCCTACTGCACAGGGGAAAAATAGAAGGCTTTAGATAGGAACTCCTCAAAAGTTCTGATTCTAGACCTGCAAAATAAGCTGCATCTATACCCATCCTCTTTCCCTCCCTTGATAGTGAAGGGTGATACCTTCTTCCTTACCCATGCTCTGGATTTCCTCTTCTTTTTCCCCGTCCAGGACCATACCTGACTATCCTTACTCTCTCCTGCAACTTTAATTTCTCCCTTTCTTCTTGATTCTTTAGTACGTGGCTTTAACTTTCAAAGTCTTTCTGATTAAAAACAAACCCACCCCCAACCCTCTAAACCCACACCAGCTGCAGCCTCACTCCCTTACACAGCTAAGATCTTGAACAAGGTGCTTGCTCTTGCATTCTCATTCCCTCACCTCCTTCTCCTTCCTGAGCTCAGCACAACCCAACATCTATGCCCTCCACCCTGTACAGACTGACCTCATCAAGGGTCCAACAACATCCTTGGTTTGAATCCACCAAAACTTCTTTGTTCTCCCATACTTGACCTTTCTACTGTTGACAGTATAACTTTGAACCGTCATCCCTCCTAGTCTTCCACTGCAATTCACAAGCTGAGTATTCTTCCCACTTCTCTGGTCACGCCATCTTATTCTTCTTCACGAGGACTCATTCCGTCTGTCCCTTAAATGTTAAGGTTCCTCAGAATTATGTTCTGGCTACTCTTCAGTGTGGATACAGTGCATCCCTCTGGCCCATTTTGTACATCCCTCTGGCTTCAACACCTTCTCTATGCTGATGCCTCCAAAGTGAATGTCCCTGGCCCAGCTCTGTTTCAGACTTCCTGTACAAAAGCCTACTGGGCACCTCTGTCTAGATGTGCCATAAGTCTATCAGCCCCCCTTAAAACTGCCACTATCCAGGTATTCCTATGTCAGCTGCCCCAAGGTGTTCAAACAGAACACCTGATATTTCTTTGGTTTACATTTTCCCCTTCATTTCTATGAAAGTTGAAGTGTTAGTCACCCAGTCCTGCTGACTCTTTGTGATTCCATGGACTGTAGCCCACCAGGTTCCTCTGTCCATGGAATCTCCAGGCAAGAATACTGGAGTGGGTAGCCATTCCCTTCTCCAGGGGATCTTCCAGACTCAAGGATCATCTCTATGCCCATGCTCAGTTCATCTAATCTGCACCACTACATATTTTTTAAATTCATCCATATTTCTCGAATCCCGCTCCTCTTTCCCTATTTCACTAACATCTCTCTTGTATACTCCTGGTCTCCCTCTAATTCTTGCTATGGCCTAAGGGATTTTTCTAAAGTGTAAATCCAGCCATGTCGGACCATTATGTGATGCCCTTCCACAGTTCCTTGTTGCTCTTAGGAAAAAATCTGAATCCATTTAATGGCTCCTGAGACCAGTCATAGCTTGTGTGGTCCCGAGATACCATTTCTAGCCTGGCTCTTGTCACTCCAAGTGCATATTCTAGGTTCTGACCACATAGCACCATTTTCAGAACCTTGAGCAAGCCTAGAGTGTCTTGCCTCTGAGAATGTCACCCCCTGCTATTCTTTTATCAGGAAGATTTATATATATATATATATATATATATATATATATATATATATATATATATATATAATTTTATGTATTTATTTATTTATTGTTTTTGGCTGTGCTGGGTCTTCATTGCTGTGCAGGCTTTTCTCTAGTTGTGGGGAGCTGGGGCTAACCTCGAGTTGTGGTGTGCAGTCTTCTCATTGCAGTAGCTTCTCTTGTTGCAGAGCATGGGCTCTAGAGCATGCACGCTTCAGTACTTACAGCACACAGGCTGAGTAGTTCTGGCTCCTGGACTCTAGAGCACAGGCTCAGTAGTTGTGGTGCATGGGCTTAGTTTCTCTGCGGCATGTGGGATCTTCCCCGACCAGGGATTGAATCCAATCAGTATCTCCCACACTGACAGCTAGATTCTTTACCACTGAACCACCAGAGAAGCCTGGAATACTTCTTTAGTACCATCTTTCTCCAGTAATTCCCATTTGTCTTTCTGACCTTGGTCCACAGGCCCCCTCCTCCAGGAAGCCCTCTCTGTTTTGCCAGACTAGATTAAAGCCCTCTCCACTTATCCTATCCTAGCAATTGGCACAGGGCTTTGTAAGAGGTTCCCTATTCATCAAAATTTTCTATGGGACTGTCATCTTCATGAGGTCAACTCTTTGGCTTCCCACTCCAGGATCCCAGGCACCCAGCACCAGGCTTGTAATGGATAAGGCTGAGTGAGCATATAGTATAAAAATTAAATTAATGAAAATAAATTAAGAGGGATCCAGGGTTATGGAAGGAGTTTCCCTTGTGGCTCAGTCAAAAAGGATCTGCCTGCCAATGCAGGATCCCTGGTCTGGGAACACCTAGGGAACATGTCTGGGAACATCCCCTGGAGAAGGAAATTGCAAACCATTCCAGTATTCTTGACTAGGAAATCCCATGGACACAGGAGCCTGGGTGGGCTACAATCCATGGGGTCACAAAGAGTCAAACATATTTTGGTGACTGATCAATGAACAACATGTTTATGGAAAGACTGGACATCATCAATTTATTCTAGTATCTTCCTTCAGTTCTGTTCACCATCACCAAGAGGGGCTATAAACTGACTACCTTACCCAAACTATCCTCTGGCTTTCACATAATCAAAAGTATAAACTAGTTTGACCAGTAGTTTTGTGAAATGGACAAAGCCTTGGAGTCATTTTAGGTACCCCAAATATTTTGTGACATTTAGTGTAATTTTTTTCTAATTTCAAACAGAATATATGCATAAATTACAACAAAAATTTGCTGAACACAGTGAAATAACAGTACAATGAAATCACCCATATGACACCATACAATTGGAACTCGTGGTTAAAATTTCAATGTGTGTTCTTTTAGTATTTTTTACATTCACTTATATTCACTTCTTTTAGAAAAACATGGGGCCTATGGCACACACTGTGTGTAGTTACTCTTTTTTAAATGAGCACTGTCAGAGTGAACATCTTTCAATGTCAGTACATGTTCTTCTTTTTGTGTGGTTTTAGCAAACAGGTGAGTTTGTCTCATTATGATAAAAACTCTCCAGAAAGCAGGAATAGAAGGAACATACCTCAACATAATAAAAGCTATGTATGACAAACCCACAGCAAACATTATCCTCAATGGTGAAAAATTGAAAGCATTCCCTCTAAAGTCAGGAACAAGACAAGGGTGCCCACTTTCACCATTACTATTCAACATAGTTTTGGAAATTTTGGCCACAGCAATCAGAGCAGAAAAAGAAATAAAAGGAATCCAAATTGGAAAAGAAGAAGTAAAACTCTCACTATTTGCAGATGACATGATCCTCTACATAAAAAACCCTAAAGACTCCACCAGAAAATTACTAGAACTAATCAATGATTATAGTAAAGTTGCAGGATATAAAATCAACACACAGAAATCCCTTGCATTCCTATACACTAATAATGAGAAAACAGAAAGAGAAATTAAGGAAACAATTCCATTCACCATTGAAACGGAAAGAATAAAATACTTAGGAATATACCTACCTAAAGAAACTAAAGACCTATATATAGAAAACTATAAGACACTGGTGAAAGAAATCAAAGAGGACACTAATAGATGGAGAAATATACCATGTTCATGGATTGGAAGAATCAATATAGTGAAAATGAGTATACTACCCAAAGCAATTTATAGATTCAATGCAATCCCTATCAAGCTACCAATGGTATTCTTCACAGAGCTAGAAAAAATAATTTCACAATTTGTATGGAAATACAAAAAACCTCAAAGAGTCAAAGCTATCTTGAGAAAGAAGAATGGAACTGGAGGAATCAACCTACCTGACTTCAGGCTCTACTACAAAGCCACAGTTATCAAGACAGTATGGTACTGGCACAAAGACAGAAATATAGATCAATGGAACAAAATAGAAAGCCCAGAGATAAATCCACACGCCTATGGAAACCTTATCTTTGACAAAGGAGGCAAGAATATACAATGGAAAAAAGACAATCTCTTTAACAAGTGGTGCTGGGAAAACTGGTCAACCACTTGTGAAAGAATGAAACTAGAACACTTTCTAACACCATACACAAAAATAAACTCAAAATGGATTAAAGATCTCAACGTAAGACCAGAAACTATAAAACTCCTAGAGGAGAACATAGGCAAAACACTCTGACATACATCACAGCAGGATCCTCTATGACCCACCTCCCAGAATATTGGAAATAAAAGAAAAAATAAACAAATGGGACCTAATTAAACTTAAAAGCTTCTGCACAGCAAAGGAAACTATTAGCAAGGTGAAAAGGCAGCCTTCAGAATGGGAGAAAATAATAGAAAATGAAGCAATTAACAAACAACTAATCTCAAAAATATACAAGCAACTCCTACAGCTCAACTCCAGAAAAATAAATGACCCAATCAAAAAATGGGCCAAAGAACTAAACAGACATTTCTCCAAAGAAGACATCCAGATGGCTAACAAACACATGAAAAGATGCTCAACATCACTCATTATCAGAGAAATGCAAATCAAAACCACTATGAGGTACCATTTCATGCCAGTCAGAATGGCTGCGATCCAAAAGTCTACAAGCAATAAATGCTGGAGAGGGTGTGGAGAAAAGGGAACCCTCTTACACTGTTGGTGGGAATGCAAACTAGTACAGCCACTATGGAGAACAGTGTGGAGATTCCTTAAAAAACTGGAAATAGAACTGCCTTATGATCCAGCAATCCCACTGCTGGGCATACACACTGAGGAAACCAGAATTGAAAGAGACACGTGTACTCCAGTGTTCATCGCAGCACTGTTTATAATAGCCAGGACATGGAAGCAACCTAGATGTCCATCAGCAGATGAATGGATAAGAAAGCAGTGGTACATATACACAATGGAATATTACTCAGCCATTAAAAATAATACATTTGAATCAGTTCTAATGAGGTGGATGAAAATGGAGCCTATTATACAGAGTGAAGTAAGCCAGAAAGTAAAACACCCATACAGTATACTAATGCATATATATGGAATTTAGAAAGATGGTAACAATAACTCTGTGTACGAGACAGCAAAAAAGACACTGATGTATAGAACAGTCTTATGGACTCTGTTGGAGAGGGAGAGGGTGGGAAGATTTGGGAGAATGGCATTGAAACATGTATAATATTATATATGAAACAAGTTGCCAGTCCAGGTTCAATGCACGATACTGGATGCTTGGGGCTGGTGCACTGGAACCACCCAAAGGGATGGCATGGGGAGGGAGGAGGGAGGAGGGTTCAGGATGGGGAACACATGTATACCTGTGGTGGATTCATTTCGATATTTGGCAAAACTAATACAATATTGTAAAGTTTAAAAATAAAATAAAATTTAAAAAATATATATATACATCCAATAGGTCCTTGTTGGTTATCTATTCTATATATAGTCATGTACGTACTTTAATAGGTCCTTGTTGGTTGTCTATTTTATATATAGTCATGTATGTATTTTGATCCCAAACTCCTAATTTATCCGTCCCCAAGTCCCTTTTTGGAGAAGGAAATGGCAACCCACTCCAGTATTCTTTCCTGGAGAATCTCATGAACAGAGGAACCTGGCAGGCTACACAGTCTATGGGATCGCAAAGAGTCAGACACGACTTAGCAACTAAACCACCACCACCATCACTACCAAGTCCCTTTTGGTAACCATAAGTTTGTTTTCTATGTCTGTGAGCTCTCTATTTCTGTTGGAAATCATACTCAATATCTAGTAACATCCTATAATGAAAAAGAATCTAAAAAAAGAATATATATATATAGAGAGAGTATATGTGTGTGTGTGTGTGTGTGTGTGTGTGCACGCGCGCACACTAGTTACTCAGTGGTGTCTGACTCTTTGCAACCCCATGGACTGTAGCTCCCCCAGGCTCCTCTGTCCATGGAATTCTCCAGATGAGAATATTGGAGTGGGTAGTCATTTCCTTCTCCAGGGGATCTCCCCAGCCCAGGGATTGAACCCAGGTCTTGCCCTACGGGCAGACTTTACCAGGCGCACAATGATTCTATACTCTTGACTGTTGCAATCACTCTAGCTTAACATTCACAGTTAGAGAAAACTTAATTCCCACCACCCAACCTGACTTTCATGAAGTTAGCTTCATTTGTGCAGGTTCTATAAGCATCTTTTTACATAACATGGAAGAGTCAACAAGATGGTCCTTTGGGAATAAATTTACTCTGCACTCATTCCTAGAGATCTGCCTGGTTCCAAGCCCCACTTGTGACAGGATCCCAGCAGTGAATAGAAAGCCAAGGTCCTCATTCACCAGATACTTACATTGTAGTATGGGAGACAGACAATAGAAAGTCAACAAATAAAGAAAATAAGATTATTTCATCAGTGATAAATGGAGATAAGAAACAAAAGATGTGTTGTGACAGAATGGTTGTGGTTGAGTCTGGGACATTCAGATGAGGCCTCTCTGAGAAGGGGACATTTGAGCTGAACCTCAGTGTCAAGACATACCTCTACTGGGGAGGGGGGGTGTCCCAGACAAAGAGAACAGAAATCACACAAGCTTGACACATTTGAACATCAGAAAGATGTCTTTAAAATAGAGAGGGTAGAAGGGAGAAAATGCTAGAAAATCAAGTCTGAGAGGTTAGAAAGGGGCTGGAAAATGGAGGGCTTTGCGGTCATGGAAGGGAATTTTGAAAGCCTAGTAAATAACCAGGAGATTTCAGGTTTCTAATTTCATGTTCTTTTCACAAACTCCTGACAGTTTAGTATTTGTATACCCACTTTATACATTCCCTAGCACAAATCAAGCACTTGGTCAATACTTGTTGAGAGAGGGGACAGTCCTAAGATGGCAGAGGAATAGGACGGGGAGACCACCTTCTCCCCCACGAATTCATTGAAAGACCATTTGAACACAGAAAATCCCACAAAACAACTTCTGAACACTGGCGGAGAACACCGGACACCCAGAAAGGCAGCCCATTTTCTTTGAAAGGAGGTAGGACAAAATATAAAAGATAAAAAGAGAGACAAAAGAGTTAGGGATGGAGACCCATCCCGGGGAGGGAGTCATGAAGGAGGAGAAGGTTCCAAACACCAGGAAACCCTCTCACCGGCGGGTCTGTGGGGAGTTTTGGAGTCTCAGAGGGCAACATAACGGGGAGGAAAAAATAAATAACACCCACAGATTACGAGCCTAAATGCAACTCCCAGTGGAGAAGTAGCCCCGACGCTCGCATCTGCCACCAGCAAGTGGGGGATGAACAGGGAGTCAGGGGCTGCATTGCTTAGGGTAAGAACTGGACCTGAAAACCCTAAGGGCAATCTGAGGGAGCTAACGGGAGATAGCAATCCAAACTGTGGGATAGCCAGGGAGAAAAAAAGAAAAGAAAAGAAAAAGAGAGAGAGAGAGAGAACTTTCCCATGAAAAGCCCTAACCTAAGGCACTGCCAGGCTGCTCTCGGAACAAAAGACTGAGCGAATACCAGAGGAGAGCTAGCCAGCTGCAGACCGACACATCCCCTGCTGGAGGCAGAGAGGCAGGCAGGCAACAGCCAGAGCCGGCGAGGGGCAATCTCTCCCCAGAGATGGCATCCTCTACCAAACTGCGAGCAGGCTCCCAGTTGCCAACCAAGACTTCCTGGGATTTTGGACGGTTGACATCCGCCTGGAGGGTCACAGCCAGAGATCAGCTCTCCAGAGGAGACACACAGCACACCTGAGACGGCGCTCCCTCTGCACACCCAGGAAACCGAGCGGCTGGGAGGGGGCAGGTGATAAGACTCACTGGCCCACCTAGGAGAGTGCACTCACCAAGCACCTGGCCTCCTGAGTGGCTTAGACCTGGGTAGTGCACACAACCCAGGACCCACTTTAGACAGTTCCCCTGCAGAGCAACCTGGAGCCTGAGCAGTGTAGACCAGGAAAGCACACAAGCTGTGAGTGGGGGCAAACCCAGTGTGGCCCAGACACGCCAGTGATATTTGTTTGCAGTGTTCCTCCCTCCCCACAGCACAACTGTACAAGTGAGCCTAAATAAGTGACCACCTCCGCCCCCTTGTGTCAGGGTGGAAATTAGACACTGAAGGGACTTGCAAACAGAAGAAGCCAAAATAGACAGAGGGAACCGCTTTGAAAGTGACAGGTACAACAGATTAAAACCCTGTAGTTAGCACCGACTACATTGGAAGGGGCCTATAGACCTCGAGAAGAAATATAAGCTGGAACAAGGAACTATCTGAAACTGAACTGACCCCACACTGCCCACAACAGCTCCAGAGAAATCCCTAGATGTATTTTACTATTATCATTTTTTAAATTAAAAAAAATTTTATTTTTAAGTCCTTTATTATTCCTTTAATTTTCATTTTTATAACCTATTATTACCTTGCAAAAAAAAAGACCCTATTTTTAAAGCAAATTTCACATATACTTTTTATAATTTTTGTGATTTTTTTTTAATATTGTATTTTTGAGAGTCTAACCTCTACTCTAGATTTTTAATCTTTGCTTTTTGGTATTTGTTATCAAATACCAAAGTTTGTACCTTTAAGAATCCAATCTTAAGTACCCATTTTTACTTAGGAGAGTGATTACTGGTTTGATTGCCCTCTCCCCCTTTTGACTCTCCTTTTTCTCCCCCAGGTCACCTCTATCTTCTCCCTCACCCTTCTCATCTCTACCCAATGCTCTAAATCTCTTTGTGTATTCCAGGCTGTGGAGAACACTTAGGGAATTGATTACTGGCTAGATTGCTCTCTCCACTTTTGATTTCCCTCTCTTCTCCTCTTGGTCACCTCTATCTCCTTCCTCCCTCTTCTCTTCTCCATGTAACTCTGTGAACCTCTCTGGGTGTTGCTCAATGTGGAGAATCTTTTCACCACTAACCTAGATGTTTTATCATTGGTGCTGTATGGATGGAGAAGTCTTGAGGCTACTGTAAGAATAAGACTGAAAACCAGAGTCAGGAGGCTTAAATCCAAAACTTGAAAACACCAGAAAACTCCTGACTCCAGGGAACATTAACTGACAAGAGCTCATCCAAAAGCCTCCATACCTACACGGAAACCAAGCTCCACTAAAGAGCCAACAAGTTCCAGGGCATGACATATCACACTAATTCTCCAGCAACACAGGAACATAGCCCTGAGCATTAATATACAGGCTGCCCAAAGTTACACCAAACCCATAGACACCTCAAAACTCACTCCTGGACACTTCATTGCACTCAAGAGAGAAGAGATCCAGCTCCACCCACCAGAACACTGATGCAAGCTTCCCTAACCAGGAAACCTTGACAAGACACTCATCCCACAGGGAGGAACATCCACAATAAAGAGGAATCACAAACTTCCAGCATACAGAAAGGCCACCCCAAACACAGCAATCTAAACAAGACGAAAAAGCATAGAAATATTCAGCAGGTAAAGGAACATGATAAATGTCCACCAAAGCAAATAAAAGAGGAGATAGGGAGTGTACCTGAAAAAGAATTCAGAATAATGATAGTAAAAATGATCCAAAATCTTGAAAACAAAATGGAGTTACAGATAAAAAGTCTGGAGACAAGGATTGAGAAGATGCAAGAAATGTTTAACGAGGACCTAGAAGAAATAAGAAAGAGTCAATCAATAATGAATAATGTAATAATTGAGTTCAAAAACACTCTGGAGGGAACCAACAATAGAATAACTGAGGCAGAAGATAGGAAAAGTGAGGTGGAAGATAGAATGGTGGAAATAAATGAAGCAGAGAGGAACAAAGAAAAAAGAATTAAAAGAAATGAGGACAACCTCAGAGACCTCTGGGACAATGTCAAACACCCCAACATTCGAATCATAGGAGTCCCAGAAGAAGACAAAAAGAAAGGCCATGAGAAAATACTTGAGAAGACAATAGTTGAAAACTTCCCTAAAATGGGGAAGGAAATAGCCAACCAAGTCCAAGAAACCCAGAGAGTCCCAAACAGGATAAACCCAAAATGAAACACACAAAGACACATATTAATCAAATTAATGAAGATCAAACACAAAGAACAAATATTAAAAGCAGCAAGGGAAAAACAACAAATAACATACAAGGGGATTCCCATAAGGATAACAGCTGATCTTTCGATAGAAACTCTTCAGGCCAGGAGGGAATGGCAGGACATACTTAAAGTGATGAAAGAAAATCTACAATCCAGATTACTGTACCCAGCAAGGAGCTCATTCAAATATGAAGGGGAAATCAAAAGCTTTACAGACAAGCAAGAGCTGAGAGAATTCAGCACCACCAAACCAGCTCTCCAACAAATGCTAAAGGATCTTCTCTAGACAGGAAACACAGAAAGAGTGTATAAACTTGAACCCAAAACAACAAAGTAAATACCAACGGGATCATACTTATCAATAATTACCTTAAATGTAAAGGGGTTGAATGCCCCAACCAAAGGACAAAGACTGGCTGAATGGATACAAGAACAAGACCCCTATATATGCTGCCTACAAGAGACCCACCTCAAAACAAAGGACACATACAGACTGAAAGCAAAGGGCTGGAAAAAGATATTTCATGCAAATGGAGACCAAAAGAAAGCAGGAGTAGCAATACTCATATCAAATAAAATAGACTTTAAAATGAAGGCTGTGAAAAGAGACAAAGAAGGTCACTACATAATGATCAAAAGGTCAATCCAAGAAGAAGATATAACAATTATATATATATATATATATATATATATATATATATATATGCACCCAACATAGGGGCACTGCAATATGTAAGGCAAATGCTAACAAGTATGAAAGGGGAAATTAACAGTAACACAATAATAGTGGGAGACTTTTCACACCTATGGATAGATCAAATAAACAGAAAATTAGCAAGGAAACACAAACATTAAATGATACAAGGGACCAGTTAGACCTAATTGATATCTATAGGACATTTCACCCCAAAACAATGAATTTCACCTTTTTTCTCAAGTGCACACAAAACCTTTTCCAGGATAGATCACATCCTGTGCCATAAATCTAGCTTTAGTAAATTTGAAAAAATTGAAATCATTCCAAGCATCCTTTTTGATCACAATGTGGTAAGATTAGATGTCAACTACAGGAAAAAACAAAAAAAACTATTAAAAATACCAACATATGGAGGTGAAACAACACACTTCTGAATAACCAACAAATCACAGAAGAAATCAAAATATGCATAGAAATGAATGGAAATGAAAACACAACAACCTAAAACCTATGGGACTCAGTAAAAGCAGTGCTAAGGGGAAGGTTCATAGCAATACAAGCTTACCTCAAGAAACAAGAGAAAAGTCAAATAAATAACATAACTCTACACCTAAAGCAACTAGAAAAGGAAGAAATGAAGAACCCCAGGATTAGTAGAAGTAAAGAAATCATAAAAATTATGGCAGAAAAATAAATGAAAGAGAAACAAGGGAGACCATAGCAAAAATCAACAAAGCTAAAAGCTGGTTCTTTGAGAAGATAAATAAAATAGACAAACCATTAGCCAGACTCATCAAGAAACAAAGGGAGAAAAATCAAATCAACAAAATTAGGAATGAAAATGGAGAAATCACAACCGACAACACAGAAATACAAAGCATCATAAGAGACTACTATCAGCAACTTTATGCCAATAAAACGGACAACTTGGAAGAAATGGACAAATTCTTAGAAAAGTATAACTTTCCAAAACTGAACCAGGAAGAAATAGAAAATCTTAACAGACCCATCACAAGCATGGAGTCAAAACTAATCAGAAATCTTCCAGCAAACAAAAGCCCAGGACCAGATGGCTTCACAGCTGAATTCTACCAAAAATTTAGAGAAGAGCTAACACCTATCCTACTCAAACTCTTAAAGAAAATTGCAGAGGAAGGTAAACTTCCAAACTCATTTTATGAGGCCACAATCACCCTAATACCAAAACCAGACAAAGATGCCACAAAAAAAGAAAACTACAGGCCAATATCACTGATTAATATGGATGCAAAAATCCTTAACAAAATTCTAGCAAACAGAATCCAACAATATACTAAAAAGATCATACATCATGACCAAGTGGACTTTATCCCAGGGATGCAAAGATTCTTCAATACCTGCAAATCAATCAATGTGATACACCACATTAACAAATTTAAAGATAAAAACCATATGATTATCTCAATAGATGCAGAGAAAGCCTTTGACAAAATTCAACATCTATTTATGATGGAAAAAAAAAAAACCCTCCAGAAAGCAGGAATAGAAGGAACATACCTCAACATAATAAAAGCCATAATAAAAGCCACAGCAAACATTATCCTCAATGGTGAAAGGTTGAAAGCATTTCCCCTAAAGTCAGGAACAAGACAAGGCTGCCCACTTTCACCATTACTATTCAACATAGTTTTGGAAGTTTTGGCCACAGCAATCAAAGAAGAAAAAGAAATAAAAGGAATCCAGACTCGAAAGGAAGAAGTAAAACTCTTAACTGTTTGCAAATGACATGATCCTCTACATAGAAAACCCTAAAGACTCCACCAGAAAATTACTGGAGCTAATCAATGAATATAGTAGTTTCAGGATATAAAATCAACATATAGAAATCCCTTGCATTCCTATACACTAACAATGAGAAAACAGAAAGAGAAATTAAGGAAACAATTCCATTCACTATTGCAACAAAAAGAATAAAATACTTAGGAATAAAACTACCTAAAGAAACAAAAGACCTATATATAGAAAACTATAAAACACTGATGAAAGAAATCAAAGATGACACAAATAGATGGAGAAATATACCATATTCATGAATTGGATGAGTATACTACCCAAAGCAATCTGTAGATTGCAGTCTATAGATTCAATGCAATCCCTATCAAGCTACCAATGGTATTCTTCACAGAGCTAGAAAAACTCATTTCACAATTTGTATGGAAATACAAAAAACCTCGAATAGTCAAAGAATCTTGAGAAGAATGGAACTGTAGCAATAAACCTGCCTGACTTCAGACTATACTACAAAGCCACGGTCATCAAGACAGTATGGTACTGGCACAAAGACAGAAATATAGATCAATGGAACAAAATAGAAAGCCCAGAGATAAATCCACACACCTATGGACACCTTATATTTGACAAAGGAGGCAAGAATATACAATGGATTAAAGACAATCTCTTTAACAAGTGGTGCTGGGAAAACTGGTCAACCACTTGTGAAAGAATGAAACTAGAGCACTTTCTAACACCATACACAAAAATAAACTCAAAATGGATTAAAGATCTAAACATAAGACCAGAAACTATAAAACTCCTAGAGGAGAACATAGGCAAAACACTCTCTGACATACATCACAGCAGGATCCTCTATGACCCACCTCCCAGAATATTGGAAATAAAAACAAAAATAAACAAATGGGACCTAATTAAACTTAAAAGCTTCTGCACATCAAAGGAAACTATTAGCAAGGTGAAAAGACAGTCTTCAGAATGGGAGAAAATAATAGCAAGTGAAGCAACTGACAAACAACTAATCTCAAAAATATACAAGCAACTCCTACAGCTCAACTCCAGAAAAATAAATGATCCAATCAAAAAATGGGCCAAAGAACTAAACAGACATTTCTCCAAAGAAGACATCCAGATGGCTAACAAACACATGAAAAGATGCTCAACATCACTCATTATCAGGGAAATGCAAATCAAAACCACAATGAGGTACCATTTCACACCGGTCAGAATGGCTGTGATCCAAAAGTCTACAAGCAATAAATGCTGGAGAGGTAAGAGGGAAGCCTCTTACATTGTTGGTGGGAATGCAAACTAGTACAGCCACTATGGAGAACAGAGTGGAGATTCCTTAAAAAACTGGAAATAGAACTGCCATACGACCCAGCAATCCCACTGCTGGGCATACACACTGAGGAAACCAGAATTGAAAGAGACACGTGTACCCCAATGTTCATCGCAGCACTGTTTATAATAGCCAGGACATGGAAGCAACCAAGATGTCCATCAGCAGATGAATGGATAAGAAAGATGTGGCACATATACACAATGGAGTATTACTCAGCCATTTAAAAGAATGCATTTGAGTCAGTTCTAATAAGGTGGATGAAACTGTAGCCTATTATACAGACTGAAGTAAGTTAGAAAGAAAAACACCAATACAGTATACTAATGCATATATATGGACTTTAGAAAGATAGTAATCATGACCCTATATGCAAGACAGCAAAAGAGACACAGTTGTAAAGAACAGTCTTTTGGACTCTGTGGGAGAGGGAGAGGGTGGGATGATTCGAGAGGGTAGCATTGAAACATGTATATTATCATATGTGAAGCTGATCGCTGGTTCAGGTTCGATGCATGAAACAGGGGCACATGTGCACCCGTGGCTGATTCATGTCAATGTATGGCAAAAACCACTACAATATTGTAAAGTAATTAGCCTCCAATTAAAATAAATAAATAAATTTTTAAAAATACTTGTTGAGAGAAAGAATGAAAGACAAAATGAATAAAGTGGATGAACTGAGGTCCCAGCCCAGCACTTGCTCTACAACCCCCGCTGTTGGCGTTGAAGAGAGTGACCCCATAGTCACCCAACTACTGACAGAGCTTGTCAGGCTTTCAGAAATTGCAAGTTTCTTTATTCAAAATGATAGCCTGACAGCAACACTTCTGAGAGAAAGAGAAGTCGTAGCAAAACATAGGATTTGATAGACTTTGAGTTAAATACAGCACAGCACAGCACCCCCAGTGCACTCATTCGGTTAATTGTGGGCGGAATTATTTGAGCAAAACATTTTGTGCCTACAAGCAACTGCAGGTGCAGGCAGAGAAGATTGTAAGAATCTTTACCCAAATTTGGTCTTTGCAGTTCCCCCAGAAGCTGGCACTGGTTCTCTTTCCTTGTGGTTCCTTCAGTCCCTGTTTTGATGGCGGAAACACTATGACAGCTGTGAAGTTTCTTTGGCGAGTATATCCACTCAGGCAGATTCCCTGTATCCTTTCCTACTCACCAGAGGCAAAGAAACAAAAAACAAAAAAGCTGAACATGTGTCCCTGAGTTTATTATTTCAGGAACTTCATAGAACAGGGGCCAGAACTTGAGGAATCCTCTATCCATTGTAGCATTCATTCATGCATTCATTCACTCATTTTATTTATTTTTATCTCCGATGACTGTCTTAGAAAGCAAAGATGGGCACAGTCCTTACCCTCACAGAGCTTATAACTAACTGTGTAGGTAATTGTTAAGTTGTGATAAAGGTTATAAATAAAAGGTACAGAGTGTTAAGATTGGGAGATGCTAACTTTAGCATAAAAATCAGAGAAGAGTTACCTGGGGAAACTAATTTTGAACTGAATTTGGGACAATGAATAGCAACTAACTATGGGAACCAGACTAGGGTGGAAAAAGCTGGAAAGTATTTCAAACAAAGGGACCTAAAAAACCCTGGCATGGGGAGGATGTGATGTGCTGGGGAATTGAAAGGCTAGTGTGGCTGGCAGTTAAGAACCTAAGGAGAACATGTAAGAGATAAAGTTCAAAAGGAGGTATATCCATTAGGATATTTTAGGTCATATTGAGGAGTTAAAAGCTTTATCTGAGGAACAATGAAATATCAGCGAGCTATTGCTGTATAAGCTCCAATACTTTGGCCACCTGATGTGAAAAGCCGGCTCATTAGAAAAGGCCCTGATGCTGGGAAAGATTGAAGGCAGGAGGAGAAGGGACAACAAAGGAAGCGATGGTTGAGTGGCATCACCAACTCGATGGACATGAGTTTGAGCAAGCTCCAGGAGATGGTGAAGGACAGGGAAGCCTAGTGTGGTGCAGTCCATGGGGTCGCAAAGAGTGAGACACGACTGAGTGACTGAAAAACAGCAGCATTGCTGCATAACAAATTACCCCACATCTCACTAACTTAACACAATGATCAATTATAAGTCACATGTTACAGGTCAGGTAGGAGTAACTGATCTAAGCCGTGTTCAGTTATTGTGGCTGTGTTCCTTTGATCTTATCTGTGCTCAGCTAGTCTTCACTATGCTCTCTCCTTTGCTTGCAGGTCAGCTAGAGGCTCCTTTCCAGAATGGCTTGGCTGGAGCACTTTACCTGGGGAAGCCTCCTAACCCAAGGACCACCTAGGCAAATCCTCTTTACGATGATGGCAGGAGCACAAGTAAGCAGGCGGCAGCATCCCAGGCTGCACTGTCACTCCCATCTCAAGCTACTGGGCAAGGCAAGGCAGGTGCTACAGCTCAGATTCAAGACGTAAGAAAATAGCCTCTTTATTAGGAGGAACTGAGCAGTCACTTGGCAAAAGATGTGAATACAGAGAGAGGTGAAGAATGTAAGAAGTCATGAATGTCATGAAAGTAATAAATTATAAGTGAGAAGCTAACAAAAGTTTGTAAACAGGATATTGACTTTGTTATCCAAGGGAATTCTCCACAGAACCAAAGATCTATTCCTGCTACTGCTACTGCTAAGTCGCTCCAGTCGTGTCCAACTCCGTGCGACGCCATAGACGGCAGCCCACCAGGCTCCCCTGTCCCTGGGATTCTCCAGGCAAGAACACTGGAGTGGGCTGCCATTTCCTTCTCCAGTGCAAGAAAGTGAAAAGTGAAAGTGAAGTTTCTCAGTCGTGTCCGACCCTCAGCGACCCTATGGACTGCAGCCTTCCAGGCTCCTCCATCCATGGGATTTTCCAGGCAAGAGTACTGGAGTGGGGTGCCATTGCTTTCTCTGAGATCCATTCCTAGGAGGGCCTTAAAAAATGGTTCTGTAATATATCCAGACACTTATCTATCATCCTAAGCTCTGTCCCCACTCCAAACTTGTAGAATCTTAACTTCTCCATTTTAAACTTCCCAAACCATCTCCTCTCTGTCACTACTGCTATTCTCCTTGGTTTCTACACCTATCATCTCTTCCCTGATTTATCTTAGTTCAGTTCAGTCGCTCAGTCGTGTCCGACTCTTTGCGACCCCATGGACTGCAGCACTCCAGGCCTCCCTGTCCATCACCAACTCCCGGATTCTACCCAAACTCATGTTCACTGAGTTGGTGATGCCATCCAACCATCTCATCCTCTGTCGTCCCCTTATCCTCCGGCCTTCGATCCGGCTGGATCTTTCCCAGCATGAGGGTCTTTTCCAATGAGTCAGTTCTTCGCATCAGGTGGCCAAAGTATTGGAGTTTCAGCTTCAACATCAGTCCTTCCAGTGAACACTCAGGACTGATTTCCTTTAGGATGGACTTGTTGCAGTCCAGGGGACTCTCAAAGGTCTTCTCTGACACCACAGTTCAAAGGCATCAATTCTTCAGCACTCAGCTTTCTTTATAGTCCAACTTTCACTTCCATACATGACTACTGGAAAAACCATAACCTTGACTAGATGGAACTTTGTTGGCAGTGATGTCTTTGCTTTTTACTTTTTTTTTAAATTTTTTATTATTATTATTTTTTTACTTTACAATATTGTATTGGTTTTGCCATACATCAACATGAATCTGCCACAGGTGTACACGTGTTCCCCATCCTGAACCCCCCTCCCACCTCCCTCCCCATACCATCCCTCTGGGTCATCCCAGTGCACCAGCCCCAAGCTTCCTGTATCCTGCATAGAACCTGGACTGGCAATTCATTTCTTATATGAAATTGTACATGTTTTAATGCCATTCTCCCAAATTATCCTCCCCCTCCCTCTCCCACATAGTCCAAAAGACTGTTCTATACATCCGTGTCTCTTTTGCTGTCTCGCATACAGGGTTGTCATTACCATCTTTCTAAATTCCATATATATGCATTAGTATACTGCATTGGTGTTTTTCTTTCTGGCTTATTTCACTCTGTATAATAGGCTCCAATTTCATCCACCTCATTAGAACTGATTCAAATGTATTCTTTTTAATGGCTGAGTAATATTCCATTGTGTATATGTACCACAGCTTTCTTATCTGTTCATCTGCTGATGGACATCTAGGTTGCTTCCATGTCCTGGCTATTGTAAACTGTGCTGAGATGAACATTTGGGTACACGTGTCTCTTTCAATTCTGGTTTCCTCGGTATGTATGCCCAGCAGTGGGATTGCTGGGTCGTATGGCAGTTCTATTTTCAGTTTTTTAAGGAATCTCCACACTGTTCTCCATAGTGGCTATACTAGTTTGCATTCCCACCAACAGTGTAAGAGGGTTCCCTTTTCTCCACATCCTCTCCAGCATTTATTGCTTGTAGACTTTTGGATCGCAGACATTCTGACTGGCATGAAATCGTACCTCATTGTGGGTTTGATTTGCATTTCTCTGATGTTGAGCATCTTTTCATGTGTTTGTTAGCCATCTGTACGTCTTCTTTGGAGAAATGTCTATGTAGTTCTTCGGCCCATTTTTTCATTGGGTCATTTATTTTGTCTTTGCTTTTTAATATGCTGTCTGGGTTGGTCATAACTTTCCTTCCAAGGAGTAAGCATCTTTTAATTTCATGGCTGCAATCACCATCTGCAGTGATTTTGGAGCCCCAAAAAATAAAATCTGCCACTGTTTCCACTGTTTCCCCATCTATTTGCCATGAAGTGATGGGGCTGGATGCCATGATTTTAGTTTTCTGAATATTAAGCTTTAAACCGGCTTTTTCACTCTCCTCTTTCACTTTCATCAAGAGGTTCTTTAGTTCTTTGCTTTCTGCCATTACAGTGGTGTCATCTGCATATCTGAGGTTATTGATATTTCTCCCAGCAATCTTGATTCCAGTTTGTGCTTCATCCAGTCCAGCATTTCTCATGATGTACTCTGCATATAAGTTAAATAAGCAGGGCGACAATATACAGCCTTGACGTACTCCTTTTCCGATTTCGAACCAGTCTATTGTTCCATATCCAGTTCTAACTGTTGCTTCCTTACCTGCATACAGATTTCTCAAGAGGCAGGTCAGGTGGTCTGGTATGCCCATCTCTTTCAGAATTTTCCACAGTTGATTGTGATCCACACAGTCAAAGGCTTTGGCATAGTCAATAAAGCAGAAATAGATGTTTTTCTGGAACTCTCTTTTTCAATAATCCAATGGATGTTGTCAATTTGATCTCTGGTTCCTCTGCCTTTTCTAAAACCAGCTTGAACATCTGGAAATTCACAGTTCACATATTTCTGAAGCCTGGCTTGGAGAATTTTGAGCATTACCTTACTAGCGTGTGAGATAAGTGCAATTGTGCAGTAGTTTGAGCATTCTTTGGCATTGCCTTTCTTTGGGATTGGAATGAAAACTGACCTTTTCCAGTCCTGTGGCCACTGCTGAGTTTTCCAAATTTGCTGGCATATTGAGTCCCGCACTTTCACAGCATTATCTTTTAGGATTTGAAATCACTCAACTGGAATTCCATCACCTCCATTAGCTTTGTTCGTAGTGATGCTTCTTAAGGCCCACTTGACTTCACATTCCAGGATGTCTGGCTCCAGGTGAGTGATCACACCATCGTGGTTATCTGGATCATGACGATCTTTTTTGTACAGTTCTTCTGTGTATTCTTGTCACCTCTTCTTAATATCTTCTGCTTCTGTTAGGTCCATACCGTTCTGTCCTTTATCAAGCCCATCTTTGCATGAAATGTTCCCTTGGTATCTTAATTTTCTTGAAGAGATCTCCAGTCTTTTCCATTCTATTGTTTCCTCTATTTCTTTTCACTAATCACTGAGGAAGGCTTTCTTATCTCTCCTTGCTATTTTTTGGAACTCTGCATTCAAATGGTATATCTTTCCTTTTCTCCTTTGTTTTTGCTTCTCTTCTTTTCACATTTGTAAGGCCTCTACTAATAATACCCCGTTAGTTTCTCCTCCTCAACTTACCTTCCACCTCACCCCCAGAGCAGCCTTTGATCTTATCTCTTCACAAGGTAAATTACTCCTTGGAATGGCATTCAAGGTCCCATTTAAGATGGTTTTGTGTTCCTTTCCAGAACCTCTATTCTTCATTCTCTCTCCTTTAAGCACTGTCATTCAGATATAACTGAGCCACTGTCTCCCTCAGCTGCCTTCACCCTGGCATGCTTCTGCAATCCTGCACACTTTTATTTCTGTATTTCTGTCTAGAATTTCTTTTTCCCTTATTGCTCATCTGGAAAACCATTCATCCTTCACAACCTAAACTTAATGATCATCACCTGCTTATATCTGCCTTCCTTCCAGACACCTATTACAGTGTATGCAATGTTTTGTTTCCAGTCCTGTCTCCTCTTACAGAGCTGGGGAAATCCATCATCCTTAGCCATGTGTAACATAAATCAGATGTGAGAAGAAAAGTTTAAAATTATTTTTACAAAAATGATTATTTTGACTGGTGGGCTTTAAAATGCTTTGTATTTCTTATGCATATTTTATAATATGTTAATGCAGAAGTACAAAATATAATTTAGAAATCATAAATAGAAATTATTATTGCAGATGCATGCTCAAAGTGTTTTCTACAAATTGGTGTGTCCAAGGAAAAAATTTTGGAGAGCGTACTTCTAGGACAATATACTCCTTAATAATGGATGGGACCTTGATGTCAAAACCAGACTTGAACTTGCTAAGTTCTAATTCACAGCCCAAAGTGCTAAATCTCCCAGGAGATTTTCATTGCAAAGCTGAGCAAAACTGTCAGCTAAAAAGTAGAAGGACCATCCCCAGGCCCTGACACACAAACAGGCAACTACTGAGGAAGATTTTATGGAATGTTGTAGTTTTCCTGGACTCCTGGTAATAAATTTAAAAAAAAAATGTTTCTGGGTAGGTAGGAAGTATATGCCTGCTGCTTTTATGGGATGTATCAAGGTTTGTATCCCCTTGAATCAAAAAATCATGCCTGAAGAAGAATTCTAGGGCAAAGACTAACACAGGTAATTCTTCTTTTTATGATCTATTCTGGAATAGTTGTTTGTATAGGGGAATCCCACAGTATCTACATTTCTGGCAATAAACACAGCATAGTTGAGAGAAAGAGTGTGAATTTACACTGTTTATCAATAAACAGTCCTCGTTCAAGAGACTTTTGCCACTTCTGGGTCAGTAGCTTGATCTTTGTCTACTGCCAGAAATAAAAGTGATTGCTTAAATGTCCTTGTCACCAGAACAAAATGACTTTCCCTACATTTAAAAACAAGTGCTGACAACTCCAAAACAGATTATTTCTAACAATAATAGTTGAGCTTCTCCACATACGCACTGTGTCCTGGGCACTCTGCTACCTACTTAATCCTCAGTGTTTTCAATATTCCCATTTTATAGATCAGAAAACTCAGAGCTTGAATGGCTTGCCTAAGGAGTTGCAATTAGTCTCTTGTGGAGCAAAGATTAGTGCCCACGTCTGTCTTCAACTACAGTGAAAGCTTTTAACTATCTCGCTAAACGAAGTCTAAAAATAAATCAATTAATCCAATGAAGGGGCTGGAGAATTAAGAAGTTTTCCCTGTTCTCAAATTCTAAGATTACTTGAAAACATGTTCTGAAATATTATGTAATATATTCTGAAGTCAAAGAACCATGCCTTTGTTTAACAGCCACTGTTCTGGAAGCTCCATTCCTTAGCACCCCATCTAGCCAGCAAATACTCAAGGTTGCCCATACAGATTACATGCTACTGAGACAAAAACAAAAGTCCAAAATCTATGGTTTATACCAAAAGACTGTGTGTCCCCGCCATCGAAGCACATGTGACTTCCTGCTGTTTTCTCCTTGCCAGATGTAGAAATGAATGTCTTAATCCCAGGAAATTTTATAATTGCTAAAGATGACTATTGCAGCTTTTTTCAGAACATGGGCTCATTTTTAGAAAAGAAAAAATAAAAAAGATTGCATAATGGCTGAGTGGAAATTCACAAGCAGATAGTCAGGCAAGCATACGTTGGATACACATTCTACTGTAGAAAAAGAGAAATGCATTTCAGCTTAAATACTAGTTTTGTTATGTTTCTAGATGAGAGATAATTTTTAAGGAGTTTAACTTTTTAAACAAATTGTGTATCAAATAAATACTTCTAGAGATCTCGTCATTAAAAAGAACAAAGATAAAATGTTTCAGTAGAATATCTAATTTAAAAAGAATGGCATGAACAAAGGTTGTTCTCTAATAAGAGGGAATTAAAAAAATAAAACTGATGGAAATCTTGAGCATGTGTATATTTCTCTTCAACTTGCAGATTCCTGCCTAGATCCTGGCCATCCCATCTCCGTAAACCATTCAGTTCTTGACTAGCTCCTCCCTTTGCTCTTCTCTCCCCCTCCATCCAACCCACCACAGGAACTTCCTGAGATCCATCCTTGGTACTCCCTTTCTTTTTTCTACCCTCTGTCTTCTTTTTTTCAATGTATTTTTTACTGAAGTAAAGTTGACTTACAATGTTGTGTTATTTCAGGTGTACAGCAAAGTGATTTAGTTATATATATATTTGTGTGTGTATGTATGTATAAGATGTGTGTGTATATATATATATATATCTATATAGTATATATATATATATCTGAATGTTATTTATCAGGTACTTTATCAGATTCTTTTCCTGTATAGGTTATTACAAATACTGACTATAGTTCCCTGTGCTATACATTAGGTCCTGGTTGGTTATCTATTTTATATATAGCAATGTGTGTATGCTATGCTATGCTATGCTAAGTCGCCTCAATCGTGTCTGACTCTGTGTGACCCCATAGACGGCAGCCCAACAGGCTCCCCCGTCCCTGGATTCTCTCTAGGCAAGAACACTGGAGTGGGTTGCCATTTCCATTCTCCAATGCATGAAAGTGAAAAGTGAAAGTGAAGTCGCTCAGTCGTGTCGACTCCTAGCGACCCCATGGACTGCAGCCTACCAGGCTCCTCTGTCCATGGGATTTTCCAGGCAAGAGTACTGGAGTGGGGTGCCATTGCCTTCTCCGAATGTGTGCATGTTACCCCCAAATTCCTAATTTGTCTCTCCCCTTCCACCTTTCTCCTTTGATAACCATAAGTTTGTTTTCTATGTCTGTGAGTCTGTTACTCAGCCATAAAGAAGAATGAAATAATGCCATTTGCAGCAATATGGATGGACTTAAAGATTGTCCTACTGAGTGAGGTGAGTCACAGAGAGAAAGACAAATATCATATGGCATCCCTTCTTTGTGAAATCTAAGAAAAAAAAAGATACAAATGAACTTATTTACCCCCTTTCTTTTGCAGGGACCCTTATCACTGCCCGTGTTCCATTTTCATTTCCACATATATAGCACCGTCACACTCTTTAGCTGGCAATCTCTCTTCCAGGCTCCAGCCTCATTTTTCTAATTGTTCACTAAAACTGTTTACTTTGAAGTGTTCAGCAAATTCATTCAGTCATTTAACAAGTGAATGAGAGCTGTTCATGTGATTGACATTGTGGAGATCCTGGTGAAGGAAGCAGCCTTGTGGAGGTCCCTGCCTTTGTGGATCTTAAATTCTAGAGGCAAAAGATAGAGTAAACTGAAGCTAAATCTATAGTTGAATGGTGATAAGTGCTTCTCGGGGAGGGAAATAGGGAATTTTGCGGGGAGAGTGATGACTTTAAAAATGGTCATCAGTGCGGGGCCTTGCTGAAAAGGTGCTTTCTGAATTAAGACTGAAGGAGGTGAGGGAGCAAGATTAAGAATGCAGGTTTGAAATTCTCACATTTTTTCTTAATTTATCCCTCTCTGCATCTCCCCTGTGGTAACCATAAGTTTGTTTCCTATGTTTGTGAGTCGATTTCTGTTTTGTAAATAAGTTCATGTGTATCCTTTTTTTAGATTCCACCTATCTGTGATATATGTGATATTTTTCTTTCTCTGTCTGACTTCACTCAGTATGATAATCTCTAGTTGCATCTGTGTTAATGTAAATGACATTATCTCTTCCTTTTTTATGGCTAAGTAGTATTCCATTGTATATATGTACCACATCTTTATCCATTCCATATCTTATCTGCTTCCATACTGGACACTTAGGCCACTTTCATGTCTTGGCTATTATAATAGTGCTGCTATGCACAGTAGAGTGCACACATCTATTCAAATTATGTTTTCTCTAGATATATGCTGCAGAGTAGGATTGCAGGGATTTTATGGTATCTGTACTTCTAGATTTTCAAGGTTTGAGAGTCTTGCAAGAAATGCAGGAGGAAATTTTTTTTAAAAGGAGGCAGTGGATGTGTATCAAGCATCCATACCAAGGAGCTCTGAGACTAGTTCTCACCAGCACCTCAAGGTCAACATGCCAGAACCTAAACTTGTCACCTGCAGAAACAGCACAACTTTTTTCTTTCCGGTGATTCCTTCCGTCACATCACCAAACACAAGACCTGCTCAGGCCAGTTACTCACTGTGCTTTTTAGAAGAACAAATGAACAGCTATTCTATGCTCTAGACGAACAAGGATAAATAAGAGTCCCCCACTGAAGGAGCAAACACCCTGAGCAGAAAGACGGCATCTTAGTTTTGGTTCCCCCAGATGCAGGCCCTGGGTTAAGGATTTGGGTACAAGTCATTAACTTGGAAGGTAAAGGGAAATACTGGTAGGGGAGCAAGAAAGGGAGACTAGATTAGGAGAGCATACAATTAGAGTGTATTGTGGAGCCAGCTAGCACTTATCAAGCCAGGGAAACTCCAGGAGGCCAGACAGACACAGCTCAGATCCTGCCCCAAGACAGGCAAGCTAAGGTACTATACCCCAACTCCCATCAAGCTTTGGCTGAGGGCTAATCCTAGAGGGTATTATTTCCTGAGCCCAGTAACAAGAGAAAGCCCTTGGGCAGCTACAAGATGCATATCGAAAGGATAAGGGGAATGGCTACTGCTAATACAGTGGAATTTATGACACCTAAGGTGACCTCTGCAGAAGTGTGGAAAAGCAATGCAGTGTAATGCGATAAGTTAGTAACAGGGCTCAGCTGATATGAATCAGTCCCCACCTCATGACTGGGCTCAGCATGTCTATAAATGAACATTTGTTAAATAAGTGTACAAAGTACAATAAGAAATAGACCTGAGACAGCAACTATTTCCCAAAATGCATTTGCCGCAGAAACTGGCTAGCATTTTACCTTTTCTTTTTTCTTAGGAAACCTACATTTCCCAGCCTCCCTTACCAGTTAGGTGAGGTCATGTGATTGAGTTTGACCAATAGGATGTGGTCAAAAGGGATGTCACCACCTCCAGGCCTGGTCTACTAGACCCTCTCAAGCACAATCCTTCCTGCTTTCTCTTCTTCTGTCTTCATGAGATATCCTGAGGGCCTAAAAGATGGAAGGATTTGGTCCTTGAATTTGCCTTGGAGAACTGCCTTGAGGAACAGTTTCATCAGGGGACAATTCATGTTGGACATTGTTGCAAAGGAAGTAAATTTGTATTGGATGAGGCCACTGAGATTTTGGACCTGTTTGGTGGAGCAGCTAGCCTACCCTAACACAGTGGGTATTCAGTACATATTTGTGAACACATGGCTGAATGAATGCTAATTGGAAGGGATGGTCTATTTCACTCTGCTCAAAGTTGGCAATGCTAGCGGGAAGCTTGAGAAAAGTGGAGTTTTGACAATAGCTGAAGGGAAAGGTGAAATGACATGAATAACCAATTTCATTTCACTCCTAGGGTCGCCCAAGGCCAAGCCTGCTATCACCCTATAAGCAAGGCCTGTATTATTTAAATTTCCCCTGCAGAAATATGAGCCCATTTTGCTCTATCTATACCCCAACAAAAGTGGAAAAGGTTTGGCTTCCTGCCTGCATAAAATTACCTCTCATACACTTCATAGTTTTTGTTAAGTCACCCTCTCAGTGCTCCTAAGTTCTCATTCATAAGTTAAATATGGAGATTAGTTTTGCAATTTCAGCCCTTTGGAAAATCCTCTTTGCAAGAGAATCAGTGGCTGAGGTAAATTTACATGGAGTGGTTTTTTCCAGAGTTGGTTGGCTGATCCTTCTCGTCTTCCTTGACCTCCTTGAAGGAAGGAGGCTGAGGCACACTACAGCCTAGAGATTTTCAAATGGAATAAGAGCTTAGAATAATAGAAGTATTAGACACTAGCTTTGTGCTTTACACTCTTGGTCTTACTTGATTCTGGCAACAATCCTATAATAAATCTTATTATCCCATTTAAAAAGATGGGAAAACTGAGGCAGAAATACATAGATGAATTCATGGACAAAAGGTCACACAGCTGATATGTTGTGGGAACACACAATGTTCCCACATTTGAACAAAATGAACC